>NC_042627.1:2662322-4079961 GCF_901001135.1 Rhinatrema bivittatum
TATATATATATATGTGGGTATATACACACACATATGTATATACACACATATATATACATACACACACACACATACATATATATATGCAGAGTAAGCCCAGTCTGTGAGTGAATGACAAGACCTTATAATATAGAACATTAGAAGAATTGCCTGTGTGTGTATGTGTTAGAAAATATTACACCAAATGATTTTACAAAGGGCAAAAAGGAAGCTCCTTTCAGCAACTTAAAGAGGAACAAAACTCAGGCTCTGAGCCGTTGTCTGGTTGCTTGGCAGGTCGACCAAGCTACTCCCTCTCTTTTCTAGATAGGACAGTTTTCAGATTGTAGCTGGGTAACTGAGCAAGTAGCAATGTAAAATGGCCGGGGATGAGGGAGGGGGTGGTTTATGACACAAACCTGCCATGCAGGCCCTGTGCCCATTGCTCTGGGAGTTGTGTAGTTTGGCCAAGTCCCTGGAGAGATTCCCCATTCTTTCTCAGCCACCTCCTAATGCCATAGAGGTGGTTTATTTTGTGCAGAGATTGATTATTTTTTGGTGCTTTTATTGTTTCAGTCTCTCGCTGACCTTGCAAAGGCTTCCCGGGAGGATCTTTCGCTCTGTCCTGGACTCGGTCCACAGAAAGTGAGTGGAGACCATTGCTGTTTGTGTCTTTTGCTGCTCTCATTTCTTTTCTTTGTTCATTTTGCCCTTTTCTGCCCATTTCCCTTTTAGCTTTTCCTCTCCTGTGCCGCTTTCCTTCCATCTTCCTCATGCATTCCTCCTTCGTGTATCTGTCATGCTCTTTCACTTACTTCATCTCTTTTTCTTCACAGGCTAAGAGACTATTTGATGTTCTCCATGAACCATTTCGAAAAATGAACAAATAACCAATCCTTATTATTTGGGCCTGGAAGAAGCGTTGAATGATCTTTTTTACTTCACTTTATGGAATTACAGATTGAGTCTTAGCTGCTGCAGTGGAATTATTCTGTTTGTTGGAGAGTTTCACAGGAGGCCAGGAAGGATGGATGAAAAATCAGCATGCTATACTGGTCTGTATAGAGCCATCTGCTCCAAAAGACAGACTACAGAAACTACAAGTTATCCTACACCTAGAGTTCATACTTCACCCCTTTTAGTGTCTCCTAATGCAAGGGAAGGAACTGCGAAAATGAGAGGACCCCCACAGCCAGTTCATCTACACCATTGCCTATAGGACTTCCTGCTGGAAGACTCTGGGACTACAAAATGACAGGAAGGTGACGCCTTATAGATTAACCAATTTATTGAGGCGCGACCTTTCAAGGACCAGATCTCACCTCATCTGATGCATAAATCAATCTATTGAGTAACATCAGTGACCTTTTTTTTTTATATCTAGTATTATCTTATTTTCAGTTTGAATATTTCAAAAGTAAAATTTTTTTTTAAATCTTTGTGGTGTAAGCCTAATTTTTTTTGTTCTGTTCTGTCAACAAGCAGGGCTGAATTAGCCACAACACATAAGTGATGTCATTTGATGGCATCAAATGGACCCTTCTTTCTTAGCTCCTATAGCTTTTGCTGTACAGTAACTGCTTGCTAACAAGCCAGGAGAGAATCTGTTCAGAGAAGTAGTGAAGGACGTGGTCACGCAGATCAGAGAATATTTAACGCTTTTTATATACCGGCATGCGTAGGACACATCATGTCGGTTTACAGGTAACTGAGAAAGGAAATTACAATGAACGATGAAAGAAGGCTAAACAGATAATATATGACAGTGCAAGGAAAGAGAGTCAGCGAACAGAAATACAACTAGGTAGAACGAAATGGATTTTGATTATCCATATTAAAATTAGATATACAAGTGAACTTATATACAAAGTTAGAGAGGCGTGTGCACTCATGAACAATATCAAGAAATTATGTGCACTACTGTACAACTGAATAAAGGGGAGGGAGGGAGCGAGGAGGAAAAGGGCAGAAGGGGTGGGGGAAAGGGAAAAAAGGGTACTTTAAGTCAGGGGTACTTTAGAGGAAAAGTTGCTGCGGGGTAGGGGGAGGCTAAGGGGAGCTGGAGAGGGTGAGGGGAGAAAGGCTGGGAGAGTCTTGACTTTGCAGGGGATGAAGGTGACGGATGGGGCAGAAGAGGGGATAGGGTAGAACGGAGGAGGTCAATGCGAATTTGTAGTGTATAATTCAACTAATTCTACCCATAGAGGACATTCTAGAGAAAACATTAAACCTGGCCAACATGTACCTAAGCATCATAAAAGAACTACTGACACAAATGGAACTTGTAGTAAATATTGATAAAACAGAATTTCTACACTTAGAACGAAAAAACTCTGAAATCAGTCAAAGCTCAATAATACGCAAAGACAACCAGAAAATTGAACTAGCGGGGAAAGTACGTAACCTGGGAATAATAATGGACCCTGAAATCAATCTGAAACAACACATATCACTAAAAGTAAAGGAAGGTTATGCAAAACTCATGGTACTCAAAACTTAAATCACTACTAACTCAAAATGACTTCCGAACTATACTACAGGCATTAATTTTCTCCAGCACAGAGTACTGCAATGCCCTTATGTTAGGACTACCTAATACAACATTAAGACCACTGCAAATACTTCAGAACACAGCAGCTAGAATACTAACCGGAAAAAAGGAGGGACCATATAACTGAAACCCTAGCAGAGTTACATTGGCTACCAATTGAACACAGAATTAAAAACAAAACCCTGTGTATCATTCACAAACTAATTTATGATGAGAAATCAGACTGGTTGAACACAGCATTACGGGTACACATTCCACACAGGAACCTCCGATCAGCAAATAAAGCACTCCTAACCTTTCCATCAGTTAAAACAGCAAGACTGACCCAAGTGAGAGAAAGAGCCCTATCACTAGCAGGACCCATAATCTGGAACACAATGCCTCCAGAGATCAGACTACAAAGTGATCTCAAGGCATTCAAGAAAAGTTTAAAAACATGGCTTTTTAAACAAGCATTTTACAAAGAGAAAGGAGAATAGCGAGAAATTATTCAGGAAACGACAGAGGCACCGACACACAGTCCTTAGGTCTGTACAGTAGATTAGTCTACAAACTCTACACCACAATAAAGCATAACTATAATACTATGTGTGATAAAACTACCGGTGTAAGTACCTTGGTATAATTGGTCATGAACTACTTCGCTAAATGACTATGTCTAATTATATATTGTAACCAAACCTTTGACGGCACCTGTTAGAATGTACTATAGTACACTTTTACCTACACTAAATATGTGCCTACATGTAAACCGTTGCGATGGTATTTAACTTAGCAACGGTATAGAAAAGTTTTTAAATAAATAAATAAAAAGCCACCAGCAGTGGGTTTCTGAACCGAATCAAGAGAACAGAAGCCTTTCTATGAACCCTCCCTGCCAGTAGGCAGTCGACTTCATTATTTCAAACACCAATGGAGTCTCATCACAAAAGATCAATGGGTATTAGCCATACTAAATCGTGGATATCGCCTAAAATTCAAAACAATACCCCCGCATTTTCCAACCATTCCACTTTGGACAAGCATGGTCATCACACCTCAACCACAAGTAGAACTCTCTACTTTGCTGATTGCCAGGGCTATCAAACCAGTGCCCCGGTATCAACAAGGCACGGGGTTCTATTCCCGCTATTTCCTAATTCCAAAGAAAACAGGCAGCCTTCGCCCTATCTTAGACCTACACAATCTCAACAAATTTCTGCAAAAAGAAAGATTCCGGATGGTATCTCTGGGAACCATCCTTCCATTGCTTCAACGGGGAGATTGGCTCTGTTCTCTAGATCTTCAAGACGCTTATGCACACATACCAATTTTCACACAACATCGCAAGTATCTACGATTCGTTGTGGGAAGAAATCATTACCAGTATTGAGTCCTACCATTCGGACTGGTCTCTGCTCCTCGAGTATTCACAAAATGTCTAGCAATGGTTGCCGCACATCTAAGGAAAAACAGCATTCATGTTTTCCCATACCTAGACGATTGGCTAATCAGAAGTCCATCCAAGCAGGGAGCTCTCTCAATAACACTATTGCACTCCCTGGGATTTCTCATCAACTATCCAAAATCCCACATCGAGCTGTCTCAACTCCTCACATTTATTGGAGCAGACCTAGACACCACAGTGGTGAAAGCTTCCCTTCCAAGCGACCGTGCCAACAATCTAGCATGCTTGGCAAACAACATGATTCATCACCAGTTTGCATCTGCCCATCAACTTCTGGTGCTACTAGGACACATGGCCTCGACAGTACATGTCACTCCTATGGCAAAGTTAGCCATGAGAAGGACTCAATGGACTTTGAAATCTCAATGGCTACAAGCTTTCCAACCACTGGCATACAAATCACCCACCAGCTACGCCTGTCGCTCCACTGGTGGACAAATCAAACAGCATTGAAAGCTGGTCTCCCATTCCAACAGGCAAATCCGCAAGTCATCCTGACCACAGATGCCTCCAACCTTGGATGGGGAGCTCACGTCAACAACCTTCAAACACAAGAGGCGTGAACTATGCTCGAAAAGCAGTGTCAGATCAACTTCTTGGAACTTTGAGCGATGTGATATGCCCTTTATGCCTTCAAAGACTGCCTCTCAAACAAGACTGTGCTGATACAAACGGACAACACAGTAGCAATGTGGTACATAAACAAACAGGGAGGCACAGAGATAATGGTGTCATGAGGCTAAAAGATACCTTGTTTTCCAGTTTTGTTCTACACAAGCTTAGGCAGAAACTTAGGGTGTGTACATAGGACCACCCTGTCATGAAAATCTTAATGTAAGGTGGACAAATCACTAAGGCCTGGAGCTCGCTGAAATGACCACCACCAAAAATAAAACCTTCCACAAGTCAGGTAATCGTTTGCCTTCCTTCCACCTTTCTTAATGCATGGAATACATCTGGACTGCACGTCTGATTGTAGTTTTAAACAATGTCCATGCCTGTTGAACACTTAACCTTTGCAGTTCACCTTTCAGTTTTTTTGTAACTATTTTCCTCATTTTATCAAAGTTTCCCTTTTGAAAGTTTAGTGTTAGAGCTGTAGATTTACTTATTGTCCCCCTTCCAGTTATTAGTTTAAATTTGATGTTATGATCACTATTGCCAAGTGGCCCCACCACAGTTACCTCTCTCACCAAATCCTGCGTCCACTAAGAATTAAATCTAAAATAGCTCCCTCTCTCATTGGTTCCTGATACCGATGCTTCCTCGACTTCCCTTGAATCTCAATCGGTCCTTCCCCAGTGCCAAGACCAAAAAACCCAACATACTCGACATGGAGGAGCCAGCCGATGGTCAGTCTCCGGTGTCAATCTCCGCCAAAGACCTTGAGGGAATTGTGTGGTACCACCGATGTCAATAGCTTGGCATCCATCAATATGGCTAAGAGGTCCCTCATGCCAACACCAATGGATCACTCCATCTTGTCGAGCCAAATCTTATGTTCCTCCGAGGTCAACCTGGTGCACATGCTGGAAGTCCGGATGTCGTGTGATGCCCCAAGGCAGAGGACACATTTATCATGGGGATCTGTGATAAATATGGTCTTTGTGCACCGGGGGTATTGCTTAAAACCTGAAGTGGACATGTCATCATGAAATAAAAGGGATGCAAGATCATAACTGATGGAGGTGGCTATCGATGGCTGGCAGGCAGCAAGCCGCGCCGGGGGATTGACAATGAAATTAAACTTACTGATAAACACTAAGAAACGTATCTAGGATGCTTAACAGGAGAACGGGGAGACCCTGCATTGACTGCATGAGACAACAAAAAGGAAATTGCAAGAAAAGGTTATTTGAAAAATTAGGCCAAAAACTGGCAAAAATGAGGCTCTCACCTGCCCGCGAGATGACAGGCTCCGCAGAAAAGACTGAGGGGACCCCTTGTGGACACGTGTTATAGTGCATGCCTGAGCAAGCTCAATGAGGCTCAAAGTTCTAGAAACTTTTACATTAGTTTTCCGGGCTGGGCTCCATCTGAAGCTCCGGGTTCCATGTGTGAGGACTACCATCCTGCTTGGCCTTGAAGAAAAATAAGTGAAGAGCAGAGGGGAGCCTCTTTAGGGCTTGTATTTCTATGGCTAGCTATTGGTTTTCACTGTTTTTAAAAAATGATTTACAATTACTTAAGTTTATTAATATTATTTTATTCTGTGCATAATATACTTCCATAGCTGAGTTTAATTGTTTCAATTTCCCTAACAAAAATACAAAATATAGAGCTTTCATGTTTACATGCTTTTAGGTCAGGCACTAGACATATCCTTTTTGAATGACGTCCGGCTGTCAATCGGCAGCTTGTGTTCTCTTCCAATAGTAACGTCCATGAAAGCAGCCAGTGAATGGTTTGCATTGTGAAGAGGCAGAGGAAGATGGCGTGCTGAGTATTTTCATGCCACGCGGTACGCCTTCATGAACGTGTACTCCCTACGATTAGTGCGTGCCGCCCAGATGAAGAGAGCAGCAGCCATGAACTGCAGCGGGGCAGAGACGCAGGCCAGGCAGAGGGACCAGCCGAACTCCCCCCGTATATTCTCTGGCACGGGAAGCTTCTCGTGAAGGAGTTCTACGCCGGCCACGTAACAAGCCACAGATCCGAGGGTGCAGACACCTGAGAAGGAAGCAAGTGATAAAGTCAGAATGATCAGACTTGCAGAGCTGGAATTCAATCTCTCTGTTTCCTTACTTCTGCCCATGTGGCAGTGTGTGCAGTCAGATTGGCCAGAGAATAGAAACAGGCTAGGCTTTCGTGGATTTCTTGAAGTTTTATTAATAGATACGAAAAAGAAACAGTTCTGCACACTTTTGCAATCTACATAAAATTAGTAAAACACTTACAGGCCGATACAGTACAGTGCACGCTCCAGCGGAGCGCCCTGTTATCCCGCGTTTGACGCGCTAGCTTTACCCCTCATTCAGTAAGGGGTAATAGCGCATCAAACGTGCATCCAACCCCCCGAAACTAATAGCGCCCGCAACATGCAAATGCATATTGATGGCCCTATTAGTTATTCCCTAACGATTCAGTAAGTAAAATGTGCAGCCAAGCCGCACATTTTACTTTCAGAAATTAGCGCCTACCCAAAGGTCGGCGCTAATTTCTGCCGGCACCGGGAAAGTGCACAGAAAAGCAGAAAAAACTGCTTTTCTGTGCACTCTTCAACTTAATATCATGGCGATATGAAGTCGGAGGTCCCGAAGTAAAAAATAATTTAAAAAAAAAAAAAAGTTAAATGGGCCCGCGGCTCGCAGGTTGAAAACCGGGAGATCAATTTGCCGGCGTCCGGTTTCCAAACCCGTGGCTGTCAGCGGGTTTGAGAACCGACGCCAGAAAAATTGAGCGTCTGCTATCAAACTCACTGACAGCCGCCGCTCCTGTCAAAAAGGAGGCGCTAGGGATGCGCTGGTGGCCCTAGCGCCTCCTTTTACCGCGGGCCCTAATCTGAATATTTTTTTTTCTGAATCGCGCGCACAGGAGAGAGGCCCGCGATGTTTACTGTATGGGCCTGTTAGTCTTTAGGTCCTTTCTAGGCTCCTTCATTCTTTGGGGTCTCCTATTCCTTCCGGGGCCTGGTTAGATGTGGCCCCTTCTCAGCAGGCTCCACCCGCACCATGAGTCCCTGTTTTTTGAGGCTTCAGGTGGCCTGGGCCTGATCTCTGAATCTGGACCTTTAAGGTATTCTGGGGTTTTCTTGTATTTTCTCTTTCATGGGTGTGAGGGGAAAAGGGAAAATGGATTCAGAGGACAACCAACTCGGGCTCAGACTTTTACGGTCTGGGGTACTGATCTGCCGACATAAGGGAAAAAGCGCAGGACGGCTTCTACGCCAAGTTCAAAAGCAAATCATATCAAGCAGCATTTTCTGAATTTTCAAGAAAGCTCCTCACCCACTAAAAATGTTGCTTTGTTAACATATAAGGCTTAGAAGTAACCAGCACAGAGCAGCAGTTACTGCCCTTAACAGAAACATGGGGGTAACCTGCACAGAGCAGCAGTTACTGCCCTTAACAGAAACATGGGGGTAACCTGCACAGAGCAGCAGTTACTGCCCTTAACAGAAACATGGGGGTAACCTGCACGGAGCGGCAGTTACTGCCCTTAACAGAAACATGGGGGTAACCAGCACAGAGCAGCAGTTACTGCCCTTAACAGAAACATGGGGGTAACCTGCACAGAGCAGCAGTTACTGCCCTTAACAGAAACATGGGGGTAACCTGCACGGAGCGGCAGTTACTGCCCTTAACAGAAACATGGGGGTAACCTGCACAGAGCAGCAGTTACTGCCCTTAACAGAAACATGGGGGTAACCTGCACGGAGCAGCAGTTACTACCCTTAACAGAAACATGGGGGTAACCTGCACGGAGCAGCAGTTACTGCCCTTAACAGAAACATGGGGGTAACCTGCACAGAGCAGCAGTTACTGCCCTTAACAGAAACATGGGGGTAACCTGCACGGAGCAGCAGTTACTACCCTTAACAGAAACATGGGGGTAACCTGCACGGAGCAGCAGTTACTACCCTTAACAGAAACATGGGGGTAACCTGCACGGAGCAGCAGTTACTACCCTTAACAGAAACATGGGGGTAACCTGCACGGAGCGGCAGTTACTGCCCTTAACAGAAACATGGGGGGTAACCTGCACAGAGCAGCAGTTACTGCCCTTAACAGAAACATGGGGGTAACCTGCACAGAGCAGCAGTTACTGCCCTTAACAGAAACATGGGGGTAACCTGCACAGAGCAGCAGTTACTGCCCTTAACAGAAACATGGGGGTAACCTGCACAGAGCAGCAGTTACTGCCCTTAACAGAAACATGGGGGTAACCTGCATGGAGCGGCAGTTACTGCCCTTAACAGAAACATGGGGGTAACCTGCACAGAGCAGCAGTTACTGCCCTTAACAGAAACATGGGGGTAACCTGCACAGAGCAGCAGTTACTGCCCTTAACAGAAACATGGGGGTAACCTGCACGGAGCGGCAGTTACTACCCTTAACAGAAACATGGGGGTAACCTGCACAGAGCAGCAGTTACTGCCCTTAACAGAAACATGGGGGTAACCTGCACGGAGCGGCAGTTACTGCCCTTAACAGAAACATGGGGGTAACCTGCACAGAGCAGCAGTTACTGCCCTTAACAGAAACATGGGGGTAACCTGCACAGAGCAGCAGTTACTACCCTTAACAGAAACATGGGGGTAACCTGCACGGAGCGGCAGTTACTACCCTTAACAGAAACTTGGGGGTAACCTGCACAGAGCAGCAGTTACTACCCTTAATAGAAACATGGAGGTAACCTGCACAGAGCGGCAGTTACTACCCTTAACAGAAACATGGGGGTAACCTGCACAGCGCAGCAGTTACTGCCCTTAACAGAAACATGGGGGTAACCTGCACGGAGCGGCAGTTACTGCCCTTAACAGAAACATGGGGGTAACCTGCACAGAGCGGCAGTTACTACCCTTAACAGAAACATGGGGGTAACCTGCATGGAGCGGCAGTTACTGCCCTTAACAGAAACATGGGGGTAACCTGCACAGAGCAGCAGTTACTACCCTTAACAGAAACTTGGGGGTAACCTGCACAGAGCAGCAGTTACTGCCCTTAACAGAAACATGGGGGTAACCTGCACGGAGCGGCAGTTACTGCCCTTAACAGAAACATGGGGGTAACCTGCACAGAGCAGCAGTTACTGCCCTTAACAGAAACATGGGGGTAACCTGAACAGAGCAGCAGTTACTATCCTTAACAGAAACATGGGGGTAACCTGCACGGAGCGGCAGTTACTGCCCTTAACAGAAACATGGGGGTAACCTGCAGGGAGCACCAGTTACTACCCTTAACAGAAACATGGGGGTAACCTGAACGGAGCAGCAGTTACTATCCTTAACAGAAACATGGGGGTAACCTGCACGGAGCGGCAGTTACTGCCCTTAACAGAAACATGGGGGTAACCTGCACGGAGCGGCAGTTACTGCCCTTAACAGAAACATGGGGGTAACCTGCACGGAGCGGCAGTTACTACCCTTAACAGAAACATGGGGGTAACCTGCACGGAGCGGCAGTTACTGCCCTTAACAGAAACTTGGGGGTAACCTGCACAGAGCGGCAGTTACTGCCCTTAACAGAAACTTGGGGGTAACCTGCACGGAGCGGCAGTTACTACACTTAACAGAAACATGGGGGTAACCTGCACGGAGCGGCAGTTACTACCCTTAACAGAAACTTGGGGGTAACCTGCACGGAGCGGCAGTTACTGCCCTTAACAGAAACATGGGGGTAACCTGCACGGAGCGGCAGTTACTGCCCTTAACAGAAACATGGGGGTAACCTGCACGGAGCGGCAGTTACTACCCTTAACAGAAACATGGGGGTAACCTGCACAGCGCAGCAGTTACTGCCCTTAACAGAAACATGGGGGTAACCTGCACGGAGCGGCAGTTACTACCCTTAACAGAAACATGGGGGTAACCTGCACGGAGCGGCAGTTACTGCCCTTAACAGAAACATGGGGGTAACCTGCACGGAGTGGCAGTTACTGCCCTTAACAGAAACATGGGGGTAACCTGCACAGCGCAGCAGTTACTGCCCTTAACAGAAACATGGGGGTAACCTGCACGGAGCGGCAGTTACTACCCTTAACAGAGACATGGGGGTAACCTGCACGGAGTGGCAGTTACTGCCCTTAACAGGAACATGGGGGTAACCTGCACGGAGCGGCAGTTACTACCCTTAACAGAAACATGGGGGTAACCTGCACGGAGCGGCAGTTACTACCCTTAACAGAAACATGGGGGTAACCTGCACGCAGCGGCAGTTACTACCCTTAACAGAAACATGGGGGTAGCCTGCACGGAGCGGCAGTTACTACCCTTAACAGAAACATGGGGGTAACCTGCACGGAGCGGCAGTTACTGCCCTTAACAGAAACATGGGGGTAACCTGCACGGAGCGGCAGTTACTGCCCTTAACAGAAACATGGGGGTAACCTGCACGCAGCGGCAGTTACTACCCTTAACAGAAACATGGGGGTAACCTGCACGGAGCGGCAGTTACTGCCCTTAACAGAAACATGGGGGGTAACCTGCACGGAACGGCAGTTACTACCCTTAACAGAAACATGGGGGTAACCTGCACGGAGCAGCAGTTACTACCCTTAACAGAAACATGGGGGTAACCTGCACGGAGCAGCAGTTACTACCGTAAGAAACTTGCTGGGCAGACTGGATGGTCCAATTGGTCTTTTTCTACCGTCAATACTAAGTTACCATGTTCACGGAGCCATTATGTGCAACCGCCAGTGTTTTCCACTTTCTCCTGGTTCCCTTCTATTTATAGACCAGTCAACGCTCCCAAAATCTTTTTCATTGCATCTCTATTCAAACACCTTGGGTCTCTCAGGGTCCCACTAAAACTTGACATGGTTCCTTCCAGAATTTCCTGAGGTTGTCTCCAGGGTCCTTACCTGCAAGGAAGTGGAGCACACCAGTACCAATGGCAGGGTAGAGACTGTGACAGGCATAGAAAGAGATTCCAATCAATGCCCCAAAGCACATTAATCCCAAGCTGATGAAGGGCAGCAGGACCTGACAGCGCCAGAGATCTTAAAGAGACATAAAAACATAAAATATGCCATATTTAATCAGACTAATGTCCATCAAGCCCAAAATCCTGTCTCCAAAAATGGACAGTCCAGGTCACAAGTACCTGGCAGATCCCAAAATGTAGATCTTTTTTGTTTCCTGCAAGGATAGTGATGGTTTTCCCTAATCTACCTGGCCTTTTCCTCCAGTAACTTGTCCAAACTTCTTTTAAACCCCGCTATGCTAGTCACCTTGAACAGATTCCACAGCCGGAGTAAGAAAGCACTTTCTCTGATTTGTTTTGAATCTGCAGTTTGTTAGTTTCACGGAGTGTCCCCTTGTTTCCGCATTATCCATCCCACTCATGATTTTATAAGCTTCTATCATGTCCCCTCTCAGTGGTCTCGTTTCCATGCTGAGGTCCCCTAACCTGGGCAGTCTCTCATCATGGAGGAGCTATTACATCCCTTTTGTGAGTTTTGTTGCCTTCTTCTGCACCATTTCTAGCTCCGCTACGTCTTTTTTGAAATGGGTTAACCAGAACTGCACACAATATTTGAAATAATGTTTAAATCACTATTGAGGAGGTTTTGTTCACCCAGATGACTCGGGTAACTTGTGAGTGTTTCATTTTGTACTTAGATCTATTTATCCCTTCTTTTTTTGACCTTGGAGTGGAACCACAGAGGCTCTTACTCAACAAGAATCCTGTAGAAAGCAGAAGTTGCTTACCTGTAACAGGTGTTCTCACAGGACAGCAGGATGTTAGTCCTCACATATGGGTGACATCATCAGGATGGAGCCCAATCACGGAACACTTCTGTCAAAGTTTCTAGAACTCTGACTGGCACCTACTGGGCATGCCCAGGATGGGACTAACCCTGCAACCAGCAGGGGCCCCCCTTCAGTCTTGTTTAAAAGCTAAAGTGCCAAAAATAAAATAAGAAAACGTAATGAACCCAACACCGTGGGGTGGCAGGTGGGTTTCGGGAGGACTAACATCCTGCTATCCTGTGAGAATACCTGCTACAGGTAAGCAACTCTGCTTTCTCACAGGACAAGCAGGATGGTAGTCCTCACATATGGGTGAGTACTGAGCTGAGGATGTCCGAGAAATGCACCAAATGTACCCAAGATGTGCAAGAGGCACAAGGACTGGGGTGGAATTTGGTAGAGGGCATCCTGAACCCTAACGGGCAGACAGAAGGGTGTTGGTACATCAAGTTGCAAATCGGTTGCGCAAGACAGATTGGCCGAAGATGGAATCTTGTCTGCCAGCCTTGTCTAAGCAATAATGGCTTGTAAATGTATGGAGAGAACTCCAAGTAGCAGACCTACAAATATCAGGAAGCGGCACCGAGCGTAGGTGCGCTACTGAAGTCGCCATGGCCCTCACAGAGTGTGCTTTAACACGGTCTTGAAGTGGAATGCCTGCTTGCTGATGGCAAAAGGATATGCAGTCTGCTAACCAGGAGGAGAGAGTCTGCTTACCCACAGGTTGACCCAATCTGATGGAATGGAAAGAAACAGTTGGGTGGATTTTTTGTGGGTAGCTGTATGGTCTAGATAGAACGCTAGAGCCCGTTTACAGTCAAGGGTAAGCAGAGCCTGTTCTCCTGGATTGGAATGGGGCCTGGGAAAGAATGTAGGTAGTATAATGGATTGATTAATGTGAAACTCCGATACTACCTTAGGCAAGAACTTAGGGTGAGTGCGGAGTACTGCTCAGTCGTGCAGAAGTTTAATGTAAGGCGGGTGGGTAACTAGGGCCTGTAACTCACTAACTCTGCAAGCAGATGTGATTGCCAAAAGGAAAATCACTTTCCATGTGAGATAGCGAAGATTAAAGGATTGGAGAGGCTCAAATGGTGGTTTCATGAGCCGACCCAAAACAAGGTTGAGGTCCCAAGAAGGGGCTGGAGGGCGCATTGGAGGTTTGAGGTGGAGCAAGCCCTTCAGAAAAGTGTTACAAAGGGTTGTACTGAAATAGGAACATCCCCGACACCTTTATGGAAGGCGGCTACCGCACTGACATGCATCCTGATGGAGGAAGTTTTTAGACCTGATTCTGACAAGTGCCAGAGATAGTCTAGAAACTTCTTGGTGGAACAAGTGAAAGAATCAAGGGACAGGGAAGAACACCATAACTTAAACCTGTTCCATTTGTAATAATAAGATTTTCTCGTGGAAGGCTTTCGTGAAGCAATCAAGACACGGGAAACTGGCTCCGAAAGGTTGAGTGGCTGAAGAATTAACCTTTCAACATCCAGGCAGTCAGGGACAAGGCCTGAAGATTGGGGCGGCGTAGACACCCGTCGTTCTGAGTGATCAGAAGCGGGTCCTTCCCCAGGGGAATGTGCCTGTGAAATGAGAGGTCCTGAAGTATTGGAAACCACACTTGGTGTGGCCAGTGAGGGGCTATCAGGATCATGCTTCCCTTGTCCTGATGTAACTTCATGAAAGTCTTTGAGAGAAGTGGAGGGAATGCATATAGGAGATCGGTGGCCCATGAGAGGGAGAACGCATCTCTTGGTAGTGAGTGTTGGCTGCAAGTGAGAGAGCAAAAGTGTTGCGACCGTCGGTCTGCGACAGCTTCTCCCCGCCTACCTCACTCTTCTTGCGGCTCCTCCCGCTCACCTCGGACTACTGGCTGCCATGGCTTCTGTTTGCCGACCTCTCCGGCGTCCCGGACGGGCTTTGATGCTGCGTCCCGCCATGCTCCTCCAAGGTACCATAGGGCGCGCGCGTGCATGCCGCCCTCATCTTTATTTCCTCGTTGGCGCAAACCTCAGGGGCGTCCCAGGAATTCTACAGATGGAATTCGCTCTCCATACCGAAGCTGCTCTGCCACTCCAGCGTTATCTGGAACTCTTATTGCTAACGGGGTACCCGCTCCTCGGGGGCCTCTTCTGCTTCTTTCAGGTGCTATCAGGAAACCGGGACTCGCTCCTCGAGGGCCCATATTCCCTGAGTCGCTGCCTGCATCTACAACCCTTTCTACTTGGAAGACTTCACTAACAGTTTCCATCTATGAGTACAACTACCATCTATTCCACAGTACTGCTTCCCTGGAACCAGGTACTCGCTCCTCGAGGGCCTGCCCTCTGTTCCAGTGCCAGACCTCTCGACTAGTGGAATCACTGTGTGAGTACAATACCACTGAGTCTTTTTACTCTAAGGGATCAGGTAATCGCTGATCCCTTTAACCTGGAGACAGCCCAAGGCTGCTATCTGTACTCTCAGAGAATTAAAAGCCAGACCCTTAACCAAACCCTCTTGTAGGAAAGTCAAAATAAGCGACACTGTAGCCTGAATCAACTGCATCCTGTTAACAGTACACCAGGACTCAAAGCCCCTTCAAATCCTCACATACACTAAGGATGTGGAAAGTCACCTGGCCTGGAATATCCCTTCTGCCTCAGCTGTCTCCTTTCAAAAGCTAAGCCACAAGACAGAAATGAGCCGCCTGATCCGAAAAGATTGGGCACTGGTGGAGAAGATTTGCCAGACTGCAGAGACCTCAGCAATCTGTCTATGGCCATGTTGACAAAATCTGCCACTCCAGCCACCAGAATCACACTGCCCAGGTGTTTCTCTATCCGCTGTATCACCTTGCCCACCAGAGGCCATGGAGGAAAGAGATAAAGAAGAACACTTCAAGGCCATGATAGATTTAGGTCCTTCTGTCCCTTGTTCTCTCCAGCAACTGTAAAAATGAAACGCCTTGGCATTCTGTCTGGTCACCATTAAGTCCATATAAGGATACCCAATTTCTGGTGAATGAGATGCATCGCTGTCTCTGACAGTTCCCACTCCTCAGGGTCTAGCTCCTTCTGGCTGAAAAATATCTGCCTTAACATTGTCTACCCCAGCGATATGAGCCAACACTAGTGGCTTTAGGTGCTGCTCCGCCCAGAGAATCAACACCTGGGTCTCCTGAGCTATTGCCCGACATTTGGTTCCTGTCTGTTGATGTAGGCCACCAACATTGCATTGTCCAATAGGACCCTCACCGGACAGTCGCATAACTGTGGCAGAAAGGCAAGCAAAGCATAATGCACCACTCTTGTCTCTAATCGATTGACAGACCATGATGTTTCTTTCTTCAACTACAGGCCTTGCGCTGACTGATCCTGACACAGTGCGCCCCAGCCTGAAAGGCTGGCATCAGTGGCGAGTACCTCCTCAATCGGAACTTCTAATTCCACTCCACATTCCAGACTGGCACAAAGCAGCCACCATGAGTCTTTTTCGCTCAATGCACAATTAAACTCTGAAATCTGTTGCCAGAGGATGTGGTTAGTGCAGTTAGTGCAGCTGGGTTTAAAAAAAGGTTTGCTTAAGATCTTGGAGGAGAAGTCCATTAATGGCTATTATTCCAGTTTACTTAGGGAATTGCCACTGCTATTAATTGCATCAGTAGCATGGGATCTTCTTAGTGTTTGGGTAATTGCCAGGAACTTGTGACTTAGATTAGCCACTGTTGGAAACAGGATGCTGGGCTTGATAGACTCTTGGTCTGACCCAATATAGCAATTTCTTATGTTCCCCCTTGAGCAGAAGGGAAAGATTAAACTCCTCCGCTAATGGATTCCACTGGGAGAGAAGAGCCCTCTGAAGAGACTGCATATGTGTGATCGCCCAAGGCATCAGTTCCGTGGTCAATGCCACAGAGCCCAGGACTTGCAAACAGTCCCAGACCTTAGGCATCGAAAGCCCTAACAGGTATCGAATTTGAATCTGCAACTTCAGCATCCTCTCTTCTGTGACAAAATGCTTCCGTCCAGCATGTCAAACTGAGTCCCCAGATACTCCAGGGTCTTAGAGGGAACTAGATGGCTCTTTGCCAGATTCATCACACAACCCAGAGACTCCAACTGCATCAACACCTTCTGTACTGACTGTCAAAAGAAGTCCTCTGATTTCATCCAAATAAGCCGGTCATCCAGATATCTTCCTGTTGTATGGCCGCTGCCACCACCACCATCACCTTGATGAACGTACACGGAGCCGTTGCTAGTCTGAACGGAAGGGCCTGAAACTGAAAATGTGCCCCCTAGGATCATGAACCTCTGAAACTGCTAGTGCTCTGGCCTGATGGCTATATGCAAAGATGCCTCAGTCCAGTCCAGAGTCGCTAAAAACTCCTTCTTGCATACCGCCTCTATGACCGACCTCGTTGTCTCCACACAGAAATGAGGAACCTTGAGGGCTGCATTCACCACCTTTAAATCCAAAATTGGGCAAAACGTTCCCTCTTTTTTCAGTACCACGAAATAAATGGAATACCTTCCTGTTCCTTGCTCCTCTCCAGGAAATGACACAATAGTTCCCAGACACCGCAAGCAGTCCACTGTCCCTTGATCAGCTACCTGCTTCGCACGAGGAGCGCAAGGGGAAACACTGTATACGTCTCGTGTCGGATGAACAATTCTAACGTGTAGCCATCTTTTATCACACTTAGGACCCACTGGGCTGTGGTAATTTTGGCCCATTCCTTGTAAAAGAGCACCATGTGCCCTGCGTCAGCCAGAACTGAAGGTGAACCATCCTCGCTTCATACCTCCTGCACCTGGACAAAGGTTGTCTCGGGATGCTTCCAGCCATCCTGCAAGGACTGACCCCATGCTGAGGTCTGGCTGCTATTTGTCTCCAAGGCCCCGAAGACCCTTTAGTTTGGCAAAATCTCTTATTGTCTCGACACCTTGCCCGAGAGGAATAAATCTTCTGCCCTTTAGCTTGTCTTCTGGTAACTTGTGCACTTTGGACTCTCCCAGATTTTTCTTTATTTATTTAAAACTTTTTTATACCGTGCTTCTGCCCTGAATTGAACAAAGAAACTGAAGAAGTAAAGGAACCAGAAAATAAAGGAGGGATAAAAGTCACAGGATGCAGTACATGATGAATTGAACAAGCTGTGGATTAACTGATCGATAGTTGCTTTAACGGTGCAGTACACTGAGTAAACTCAGATGCTGTTAGAAGAGAGGATGTTTGCTTCTTTACAAACTCAATACATGACCACACACAACTCATACTTACAAGTTCGGGGCAGGTCTATACTACTGTTGTGGTTCCCTGGCACCATGTATTTCTCCATAAACTGGTCTGCGAGAGAGAAACTGACACACTCCGTAGTTAAGACTGCGCCTGTAACAAAGAACAGAAAATCTCTCTCCAGCGAGAGCTGAATCGATGCAAAACAACACCCCACTTTTAGTAAAATGCTGCTACCTGTGTTCCATCTTCCCTTATATTATCCTAGCCCCCATATTATTCCCTGGAGGTTTCCCTTTCTATGTCTCTCAACTGTTGTCTCTATAAGGAGATCAGAGGATCCATCTTGCCCTCTATTGTGCTGGGTGAAGGGACGAGAATAATATGGAGAGAGAGATGGTGAGATGGGGGAGATAGCTGAGGGGCAAAGAAGGTAACGGAAGTAGAGAGAGGATGGCAACAGATGTGGAGGAAAGGTAGTACAGGGTTTGTTGCTGAAGAGCATGGAGATAACACGAGAGAGGAAGAAGAGGATGAGTAAGCTGGAGGAGGAAGGCACAGTCCATACCTTTCCTAGAGACAGTGATGCATCTCCGCCATAGCCCTAGGCTGCCATTGCAGTGGAAAAGTGCATCCATGTAGGTCGTCTCATTGGCCTCCTTCAAAATGGAAAATTCATCCTTGAAGTGGTGAGCCAGGATGGTCTCGCTGATATTCCCGGATGGTGGGGGGCTGTGATATGCATACCAGAAGTTGGTGCCAATGGAAGCTGCCACATAGATGGTGGAGAAGACACTGAGGATGCAGGCAATCACCAGTGCCGTGGCAAAGCGGTTATCCATGATGGTGCCAGGTCCTCACCACTGCAGAGAGAGGCAGGTTACAATCTACTCCTAGAAGTATAAATAGGTTAAAAAGCATCCCATGACATCATCGATCCAAGCTTGCTGCTTCCAGGTAGGATCCCCGGTGCGTAAAGCAACCCAGAAAGGTTTGTTTAATCTGCTCTTAAAGATCTCCATTAATGCAGATTCCACCACTTCCCCAATAATGTGGCCATGCTTGCTAATGTCTAATCTACACCTCTCTAGCTGTAAAGCATAGTTGCTTGCCCATAAACAGGCATTCTCTGTAGACAGCAGAATAAATCAGACACACGTCTGATTGTGCTGAAATGTAACAGCTCTCTCAGAGCTCAGAAAAACCCAAGTGCAGGGCTTCTCATGAAGATGGGAGAAAATGAATGGGACAGAAAAAAATGGAAATTGATGCGTGGGTGTTTAAAATAGATTTTTCCTAAATATTTGATATATATTTCTCCAGATTCTTAATCAGTAATGTGGCTTCAGAAAATACTACAGTAGAGTTCTGAATATTTTTAAAAGATAGGAATGTTTTGACAAGGACAGTGGAACAATGGTCAGGTTTCCCTTTTACTTCTTTAATCTTGTATCCTGCTTTGTGCAACTCTTGTAAACTGGGGAAGCAGTTTATACTTTTTTTTTTAAAATAAATAGATAACATTGATGCTTTCGGGGACCTGAACGCCATCTTTCTCCGACTTTATTTAAAAATTTCTATTCCACATGAAAATAGAAAACTATTCTAAGCAGATTACAGTAGCAATAGCATAAAACATCAAGATGTACATAAAGGGGCCAATTTTCAAAGAGTTTAGGCTCCTAGTTTCACTAGGCTCTTAAACTTAGGAACCTAGAGAATGGGTGGCTACGAGGGAGGAGTTAGGGCAGAAAAACAAAGTTAGGAGCTTATCACTGATTTTCAGAACTAGGCATCTAATTTATGTTCCTAAATCTAGGAAAATTAATAGCAGGCCTATATTTAGGAACCTAACTCTAAGGCTCCTACATTAATGTAAATTTTCAGCTGAAAATTGGTGTCTAACTTAGGCACTTAATTTAGAGACCTAGAGTTAGGAGCTCAGCTTTTTTTGAATATTGGCCCCAAAATTTCAAACACTCGTCTATACTAGGACACATCACATACAACACTACACAAACGCATTTCAAAACAGCCATTATAATGAAAAACAGAGAAGCAAATGTAAGAGGATGGATCTCAGATTTCAAAACAAAGACGTGTTTAAACAAGAAGGTTTTACCTTCTTCCTGAAAGATAAAAGGTTGGATTTGTTCTAATGGGAGGGCATTGCAAATCAGGGAAGTAGCTACAGAACAAGTCCAACCACATATATACTGAAGATGACAAAGCGTAATAGAGGGGACAATAAGTAGTGATCTTTCTGCTGAATGAAGCATTTGAGAAAGAACACAAGGCTGTACATGGCTTTTCAAGTAGTGTGAATAAAATCCTTTCCAAGGCATCGGTCTTGTTTTTGGTTTTTCAAGTAAACCAGGCCATTCGCTTTGAGAGCTTTGTACGTTAAAGGTTAACATTTTAAAAAAAAATGCCTGAAAAGTAAGAGACAACCAGCGGAGGTCAATAAAGCTAGGGGCGAGGCGGCAGGAGGCTGAATTCTGAATCGGCTGCAAAGCTTGCTGCCGACTCCTAGGGAGGCCTAGGTGCAATAATCTAGAGAATTTAGTATGACTGCTTGCACAGATCAAAACCAGGTTTTCTTGGTTGCATGGACATTCCACACTGAAGACGCTCTCCTGAGATTTCTCTTTGAATTGTTGCCTCGCTGTTTTTACCTATCTACAATGCCTCCCAAACAGAAGGGGGAGGTCAGGACTTACCCACAGAGTCCTCTCCTTTATTGGGGCAGCGTCTCCTACGTAGCTCCTGCTACTGAGGGGGGCAGATCTGCATTGCTGGCTCAGGTGGAGGAGCACCAGAACCCGCTGTGGAGGAGCTTTCCCTCAGCCCCTGGAATTATCATCTTCCTCCCGAAGAGGAGGTCGCAGGCAGTGGGGGAACTTTGGGTGGAAGGGAGCTCAGTGCTGAATGCGTGGAGTTGGCAGTGTCAGCTGCCACTGATCTGACAACTTCTTCCTAGCAGTGTTGGAGTCTCTCAACTTACTCCAGGTACTGTTTTCAGCTGCACCAGCCTAGTGCCTCCGAAGCTCTATAGGATTTCATGGCCCAGCTGGGGGCTGCTTTTTCACAGTGCTCTTTGAAAGTGGACAATATTGCAAATAAGTTGGCATCTTTGCTGATTACGATTCTCAACGCCAGGATGTTGCTGGAAAGATTACTGCTTTACAAGATAAAATAAATTCTCTAAAATCTGTTCAAGCTTCACTTATCCAGGAATGTGGCAATGTTTCCAGAAGAGATAAATGTTCCCCTAGCTTTGCAGATATTTCCAGGAAGTCTTAAATATTTCTCCAGATTTGGTTTCCACTATTAATAAGATCTATTTTCTCCTTGGTACAGTAAATTATCTGATCCCCCGCTAACCTCGAGTTAACAGTCTTTTTCAAGTCTTCGGAATATGAGGTAGCAGAGAGATTTATACTGCTGTTGTCCTTTTTCTCTGAAAATGATCTGAGGAATGTTATAAAGGCATATTTTCAATACATTAATGGAGAAATTACTACTTACCTGATAATTTACTTTCCTTTAATAAGGGCAGGTCAATCCCAATGAGTGAGTTATGCACCTCTGCCAGCAGATGGAGAAGGAGCAAAAGCTGACCACAGCTATATAGTCCCTGACATTAGCCTGCCAATATTCTCGGGAAAAGCCAAACTATGGACAAAACGAATTATACTTGAACATTATTATTTGAACAGCCAACTATGCACGTTTCTCAACCAACAGGAATACTGAGCTCAGCAAAAAGAAGGAACACATCTAGCAAACTAAAGGCTAGAGAAGCCACTTACCAATTTTCAACAAAGAGCAGGAATCATACTCTGCATAGCTCGCCCGAAGAAAGGCTAACCACAAATTTAAATATCAGCAGCCGAGGGCGGGTCTGAGATTGACTTGCCCTTACTAGAGGAAAGGAAATTATCAGGTAAGTAATTTTTTCATCCTCAGCATTTGGGCAGGTCAAACCCAATGAGTGGTATTTACCAAAGCTAATCTTGAAAAGGGCAATCAATGCCGCCTGCGCAAATGTGGCACTTTCGTTAGCCCCCAACATCCAAGTGGTAATGCTTGGAAAAGATGTTGCTGCTTGGCAAATTTTAGCAGGCGACAACAAACAAAGCTCCCCTTGTGGAATGCGGTCTAATCTGTTTCAGTAAGGCTACCTCAGCAGCTGCATAGGCTGCCATGACGACTTCCTTAACCCAGTGGGTATCGTTGCCCATGTTGCTGGTGCTTCCTGCTTACCTCCACTATGGAGCACTAACAAGTGATCAGACTTCCGAACAGCCTTAGTCATTTACAAGCATCGCAGTAAACGAAGCTTGATGTCAAAGGAACACAAAAGACGGTTCTCAGCTTCATCTCTGTCCCTGTCCAAGGCAGGCAGAGAAATGGACTGATTCAAATGAAAGTCCAAAAACACTTTGGGCAAAAAAAAGAGGGCACAGTCCGAAGTTGAACCGCACTCGGAGTCACAAGGAGATTAAGCTCATGATAGGAAAGAGCCTAACACTCAGAGACCCGACGTGCTGAACAGATTGCTATCAGAAAACCTGTCTTTCCTCAAAGCTATTTACCTTGAAGTGGTTGAAAAGTTAGACTTGCCAAAAACTTCAGGACAAAGTTAAGGTCCCACAGAGGCACTAGAAGCCACAATGGGAGGTGAAGATGCTTAACTCCCTGCAAGAAATGGGACACATCTGGATGGGAAGACAAAGGCCCTACATTGACACTCCCCTTATAACAAGCCAGAGCAGCAACCTGAACCTTCAAGGTGTTAAGGGTCAAACCCTTAAGCAAGCAGTCTTGTAAAAATCCCCAAATCAAAGGAATATCCACCTTAAGCAGCTGAGTACCTCACTCAGGACACCAGGCCTCAAAGACCCTCCAAACTAACATAGGCTAGAAAATTTCCGGGCCCGAAGAATAGAAATTACCGCGGGTGAAAAATCCCACTTTAACAACTGAGCCCTTTCAATGGCAAACCGTAAGACAGAATAGACTCAGATTTCCATGCAGAATGGGCCTCTGACATAACAGATCCATCTGAGATGGTAGCCTGACGGGACTGCCCACCCAAAGTCTCTAGAGATCAGTGTACCATGGCCTTTGAGCCCCATCCGGAGCCACCAATAGGCCGGTGCTGGTTGACTAGCAATCTTCTGGACTAGCCTGCCTATCAGAGGCCAGAGCAGAAATGCATACAGAAAGGCGCCTCATGGCAACTCCTGAACAAGAAACACAAGGAGTTGGATCGGTAAAATAGGACTTTATTCAAGATTCAATAAAGTCCTATTTTACCGATCCTACTCCTTGTGTTTATTGCTATCAGCCATCTTGGATCGGCTACCGGTTTGTTTCTTGGGACCAACTCCTGAACAAGGGCGTCGATGCTCATTGCTTTTGGGTCTCACCTGTGACTGAAGAAGCATGGAACCTTTGCGTTGTTGAAGGTCACTAACAGGTCTATATCCAGTAGGCCCCAGTAGTTCACCATGAGTTGAAAGGCCTTGTCCACCAGCTCCCATTCTCCTAGGTCCAAGTTTCTCCTGCTGAGGAAATCAGCTCTGATATTGTCCTTTCTGGCAATGTGGGAAGTGGATATGCTTAGGAGATGCTGCTCCGCCCACATCATGAGTGCATCTATTTCCTCCTCTTGGTTCTACCCTGATGATTTATGTAAGCCACTGTTGTCGCATTGTCGGACATTATCCAGACCACCCGAGCCTCTAGCCTCTCGGTGAACTACAGGCACGCCAACCAAACCGCTCGTGTCTCCAGCCTGTTGATATTCCACTGCTACTTCACTGTATCCCAGTGTCCTTGCACCACCACTTCCTGACAGTGAGGCCCTCCCAGCCCCGGAGGCTTGCATCTGATGTGAATACCATCCAATCCGGCGCTGTCAGGGAAATTTCCTTCCTGAGATGATCCATGTGTAACCACCAGTCCAACTGGGATCTCACCTCTAATGGAAGGAGAAGCCTCATCACCTAGTTCTGCGACTGTGGACTCCAACAGGAGAGCAACACGCGCTGAAGAGGATGCATTTGTGCGCTCGCCCAGGGAACCACTGCTAAAGTGGCAGTCATCAACCCCAGGACCTGTAGATAAGTCCACACGTTCAGATGAAATGAGTTCCACAGGGATCAAACTCGCAGCATCAATGTGTGGAACCAAGACTGCAGCAGAAATACTCTGTCCTGCTTTGTATTGAATCGAACAGAAAGCCAGAGGGAGCCAAAACCCTTGGCTTTCAATCCTCTTGGATATTTTGGGCTGAGCCAGCCCAGGGATACCAACCCCTGGCTCGCCCCGAGGGATGACCCACCAAGGCACCCAACACCTCAGGAAGCAAAGTCTTCCTTCTTCTAAACTCTTTTCTTTCTTTTTTATTCTTCTGCTCCAGATTGCAAGTTTAACACCTCTACCATCCGCTGGAGACAGAGAAATGCTAAGAGACTGCAGGTGGCACTCTCGGTTATGGAGCAGTGACACTATTTCTTGAAATTTTTATTTTTTTTTGTGGACATTTGACAGGATGCTGTGTAAACCTGTCATAATTGGCGACTGTCCCACGAGCCGCTTCACTCTCACCCCCGACACCACCCGAGACCTTCCCGCAGCTGGGACGCTGCCATCAAAAAGACGCGGCAGAGAGCAGTACACTTCCCTGCGACGTTGCCATCTCCCTTTCTCACGAAGCCACCTTACGGCGCATGGTGCGCTCCGAGCCTTAAAGGGGCTGCGGCAGGAAAAGCCCTCGTGGCGCCCTTCGATGACATCACAGACTCTTCCATGATGCTTCGGCATCAGGTCTCCTGCCAAGAACAGGGCTTATTGCTCCTGCACTCGCGCCCTGCCTCATCCAGCGACGTGTGCATGTTCATTCATTCTTCGCCTGATCTCCTGGAAATGACCTCTTGCTTTGGACCTATGTGTGCCTATCGACTGCCCTGACCCTTGGCCTGTTTCCGGTATCTCCAGCTTGCTGCCCATCCCTGAGCCCAGCGTGCCCTTGGACTTCTGCTGTCTATACCGCTCTTAGGACCCACCTAAGCCCTGCTGGCCACCAGAATCCAAGGGTCAACCTACGGAGGAGGCAGCTAGAACAGGCGAAGCTCCAGCACGTCCCACTTCAGGGAGACTTCTCCAGCTGTCGGTGTAGGCTCCGTCAACTCTGCAACATTAAGGGCTCACTCTCACACCGCTTATCACAAAACAATTCTCATTAAAGTTTTAATGTCCTTTATAAGCTTGACCTCTTTCCACACATCTGAAATCTCCAAATCTTATCTGTGTGCAATGCAATGTTGCTGGACTAATTCTGTAATATCACATTTCAGCTGCACTGCTACGCCATCGAGTCTGCCTAACGTGAAGGAGGCATCGTCAGATGTCAACATTACCATTTTCATTAAATCAAAATGTTTTTTTATACAATTCTTTGATTGCAGAAACAATTGAAACAGCTCACATTGTTGCAATCTTAACAATAAATGAATAATTGCCAATGATCACAGAAATAAATTGTAAGGAAAGCCAATTTAGCTTACTCTATTCTTGTTTTATTTAAGTAATGGAGAATTTTTTTTCATTAGAACTGTTAAATACAATTTTTGAAACTTGATATTATTTGCACTACTCTTGCTCAGGCACACTTGGCACTTAGTGCACATATTTTAGCTCAACTTATAAAAAGCACAAAGAAAATTTTTGCACACACAGACTGTGAAAAATTAGAGGGAACATTGCTATACATCCTGTACTTATACAGCATACGACTCTGGTATCCCTGGAGAATCTGTATCATTTTGGTCACATCTCTGATCTGACTTCACCTGTAGTTTTACAAACAAGGGTTTAATTTTTAAATGTGCTTGAAAATAATTCCCAAACTTTAACCAATGACCTCTTGTGCATATTCTCGCTTGTCGGCTGATCCTTTCTGGAATAGCTTAAAAATGGTAAGTAAAATGTGGACCTGGATGATGTAGAAAAAGGTATAACAACATTCTTTTGGTGAAACTTTAAGGGCTGCTCCATCCCTCAGTGTCACCGAGAGCCACTTAGTGCACCCTCTCCATGTCTCACCATTATCCAGGCATTCTGTACTCTGAAGCAGAGAAAGTTATTAGTTCATCATCAAGTTTCACTGGGATGGGTGCGGTGCTAAATAATCCTCCGGGAAAAGATGCCCACGCCCAGGCTGCGCTGGAGGTGTCTGGTCTCCAGGTTCTGCTTTCATAACCCATCCTGGGCGTGGGCAAAGATTTGCCCCAAAGCCTCAACACTCCCTGCTGGGTATGCGGGGGACATACTGGGCTTAAAGGGACCTTCTAGAACAGGCAACTGGGGGTGGCTCAGCTTTGTTACACTGATTCACAGCATTTCATTACTAAGACTGGACAACACGGAGAGAGGTGGGCAGAGCAGATGGACCTCACAATCCTTCTCTGCAGTTACTTATCCGTTCCCATGAGGACTGGACAGAAAGGAACGCGGAGTTGTACTGCCGAGAAGCGTTAGCAGTACATGTGCAGGCTGCAGGATACCAAACATTCAGCAGGGATAGTCTTACACAATACGAGATCCTGCGGTGTGCAACGCAGAGTTGTACTGCCGAGAAGCGTTAGCAGTACATGGGCAGGCTGCAGGATACCAAACATTCAGCAGGGATACTCTTACACAATACGAGATCCTGCGGTGTGCAACGCGGAGTTGTACTGCCGAGAAGTGTTACCAGTACATGTGCAGCCTGCAGGATAGCAAACATTCAGCAGGGATACTCTTACACAATACGAGATCCTGCGGTGTGCAACGCGGAGTTGTACTGCCGAGAAGCGTTAGCAGTACATGTGCAGGCTGCAGGATAGCAAACATTCAGCAGGGATACTCTTACACAATACGAGATCCTGCGGTGTGCAACGCGGAGTTGTACTGCTGAGAAGCGTTAGCAGTACATGTGCAGGCTGCAGGATACCAAACATTCAGCAGGGATACTCTTACACAATACGAGATCCTGCGGTGTGCAGCCGCAGAACAAACCAGGGCATTAACCACAGAGACACCCAGGGCAGCCAGGCACACGCTCTGCATTCACTCAGACCACGTGGTGACAGAAAAGCCTGCACTTCCGAATAACTGCCCGCGGTGTATTTATTTTTTGCGCGCGCAGCAAGAGCAGGTGTCTCTCCGCGGGATGTAATAAGGGGACAGCATGCAAATGAGATACACGCAGACATTTTGCACTAAAGAAATATCCACGCAGATGTGCATGCAAAAACACGTGCTGTATGCCCTATGCAATAAACCGCTGTTGTAACTTGTCAGTTGAAAGACATTTGTGAGTTAGTGGTCAGAGAGTGGGACTGAAGGTGGCTAGAGCAGGATCCGTCATGGACTGTGTGGGAGCTGGGGAAATGCAGCAGATTTGGAAAGGGTTAGAAAAGCAGTCAGCATTTCCGACATGTGCTTGTTTCCTCCCTGACCTCTCTTCTGGCTTCTGCTGTTTAATTTTTCACCTCTAGACAGGCACTTACACTTAATTCCTGCACGGACCCGGGTGCTAAAAAACCCCACCATTGCCTCCTTTGCATGGACTTACACTAAACCAACAGATTTGTGCACGAGGCTTTTTTGCACTAACCACGTTATTACACACACACAATATTAGCATGGAAAACCACAGGTAATACAACATGCACAAACCCACACAGGTCTACCACAGCTATGGATACTGGGCTAGGAATAGGAAGAGTTGTTAACCAATATGAAAACAATGTTAATCCCCATCCTAACCTCTTAACATCTTACCCATCGAAACTTGTAAACCCTTGTGATGGCGAAACCGAATGATGGTATATAAAACTTGATAAATAAATAAAGTAAATGTTAGGAGTCATATGACTATCTATGTATACAGATATATTTGTAATGTACTTTGACATTATTATCTTATGAAATTTGATGTATATCTGTAGCAATGAAATTTTATGGTCATTAAGGTATGCAATTTCATATATATTGGTAATTATTCATGTGATTGATAGCCATTCATAATTTTAAGTACCTTTCATAAAATATAGTAACAGCAGAAAAAGACCAAATGGTCCATCCAGTCTGCTAAATTCATTAAACCAGAGAATTTACAAAATGACTCCTGCCAGGAGCAGCCAGAGGTAATGGGGCAAATCAGTGTAACTGTTCCCAAACTGCTTGAACAAACTGTGAGGGGAAATGCGACCTCAGGAATGGGCCTGTGGGCTTAGGCATTAGGTCCTATAACATGGATCAGCACAGGAGCCCACCCAGGGGCCCGGCCCACCACTTCTCTGCACCCAGGGAGCCTGTGGGCTTAGGCATTAGGTCCTATAACATGGATCAGCACAGGAGCCCACCCAGGGCACCCGGCCCACCACTTCTCTGCACCCAGGGAGCCTGCGCTTAGGCATTAGGTCCTATAACATGGATCAGCACAGGAGCCCACCCAGGGGCCCCCGGCCCACCACTTCTCTGCGCCCAGGGAGTCTGTGCTTAGGCATTAGGTCCTATAACATGGATCAGCACAGGAGCCCACCCAGGGCACCCGGCCCACCACTTCTCTGCGCCCAGGGAGCCTGGGCTTAGGCATTAGGTCCTATAACATGGATCAGCACAGGAGCCCACCCAGGGACCCCGGCCCACCACTTCTCTGCACCCAGGGAGCCTGCGCTTAGGCATTAGGTCCTATAACATGGATCAGCACAGGAGCCCACCCAGGGGCCCCCGCCCACCACTTCTCTGCACCCAGGGAGCCTGGGCTTAGGCATTAGGTCCTATAACATGGATCAGCACAGGAGCCCACCCAGGGCACCCGGCCCACCACTTCTCTGCACCCAGGGAGCCTGCGCTTAGGCATTAGGTCCTATAACATGGATCAGCACAGGAGCCCACCCAGGGCACCCGGCCCACCACTTCTCTGCACCCAGGGAGCCTGCGCTTAGGCATTAGGTCCTATAACATGGATCAGCACAGGAGCCCACCCAGGGACCCCGGCCCACCACTTCTCTGCACCCAGGGAGCCTGTGCTTAGGCATTAGGTCCTATAACATGGATCAGCACAGGAGCCCACCCAGGGACCCCGGCCCACCACTTCTCTGCACCCAGGGAGCCTGCGCTTAGGCATTAGGTCCTATAACATGGATCAGCACAGGAGCCCACCCAGGGCCCCCGGCCCACCACTTCTCTGCACCCAGGGAGCCTGCGCTTAGGCATTAGGTCCTATAACATGGATCAGTACAGGAGCCCACCCAGGGCACCCGGCCCACCACTTCTCTGCACCCAGGGAGCCTGCGCTTAGGCATTAGGTCCTATAACATGGATCAGCACAGGAGCCCACCCAGGGACCCCGGCCCACCACTTCTCTGCACCCAGGGAGCCTGCGCTTAGGCATTAGGTCCTATAACATGGATCAGCACAGGAGCCCACCCAGGGACCCCGGCCCACCACTTCTCTGCACCCAGGGAGCCTGCGCTAGGCATTAGGTCCTATAACATGGATCAGCACAGGAGCCCACCCAGGGACCCCGGCCCACCACTTCTCTGCACCCAGGGAGCCTGCGCTTAGGCATTAGGTCCTATAACATGGATCAGCACAGGAGCCCACCCAGGGCACCCGGCCCACCACTTCTCTGCGCCCAGGGAGCCTGCGCTTAGGCATTAGGTCCTATAACATGGATCAGCACAGGAGCCCACCCAGGGGCCCGGCCCACCACTTCTCTGCGCCCAGGGAGCCTGCGCTTAGGCATTAGGTCCTATAACATGGATCAGCACAGGAGCCCACCCAGGGGCCCCGGGCCACCACTTCTCTGCACCCAGGGAGCCTGTGCTTAGGCATTAGGTCCTATAACATGGATCAGCACAGGAGCCCACCCAGGGACCCCGGCCCACCACTTCTCTGCACCCAGGGAGCCTGCGCTTAGGCATTAGGTCCTATAACATGGATCAGCACAGGAGCCCACCCAGGGCACCCGGCCCACCACTTCTCTGCACCCAGGGAGCCTGCGCTTAGGCATTAGGTCCTATAACATGGATCAGCACAGGAGCCCACCCAGGGGCCCCGGGCCACCACTTCTCTGCACCCAGGGAGCCTGCGCTTAGGCATTAGGTCCTATAACATGGATCAGCACAGGAGCCCACCCAGGGCACCCGGCCCACCACTTCTCTGCGCCCAGGGAGCCTGCGCTTAGGCATTAGGTCCTATAACATGGATCAGCACAGGAGCCCACCCAGGGACCCCGGCCCACCACTTCTCTGCGCCCAGGGAGCCTGCGCTTAGGCATTAGGTCCTATAACATGGATCAGCACAGGAGCCCACCCAGGGCCCCGGCCCACCACTTCTCTGCACCCAGGGAGCCTGCGCTTAGGCATTAGGTCCTATAACATGGATCAGCACAGGAGCCCACCCAGGGGCCCGGCCCACCACTTCTCTGCACCCAGGGAGCCTGCGCTTAGGCATTAGGTCCTATAACATGGATCAGCACAGGAGCCCACCCAGGGCACCCGGCCCACCACTTCTCTGCACCCAGGGAGCCTGCGCTTAGGCATTAGGTCCTATAACATGGATCAGCACAGGAGCCCACCCAGGGCACCCCGGCCCACCACTTCTCTGCGCCCAGGGAGCCTGCGCTTAGGCATTAGGTCCTATAACATGGATCAGCACAGGAGCCCACCCAGGGACCCCGGCCCACCACTTCTCTGCGCCCAGGGAGCCTGCGCTTAGGCATTAGGTCCTATAACATGGATCAGCACAGGAGCCCACCCAGGGGTCCCGGCCCACCACTTCTCTGCACCCAGGGAGCCTGCGCTTAGGCATTAGGTCCTATAACATGGATCAGCACAGGAGCCCACCCAGGGGCCCCGGCCCACCACTTCTCTGCACCCAGGGAGCCTGCGCTTAGGCATTAGGTCCTATAACATGGATCAGCACAGGAGCCCACCCAGGGGCCCGGCCCACCACTTCTCTGCACCCAGGGAGCCTGCTGCTTAGGCATTAGGTCCTATAACATGGATCAGCACAGGAGCCCACCCAGGGGCCCCGGCCCACCACTTCTCTGCACCCAGGGAGCCTGCGCTTAGGCATTAGGTCCTATAACATGGATCAGCACAGGAGCCCACCCAGGGACCCCGGCCCACCACTTCTCTGCACCCAGGGAGCCTGCGCTTAGGCATTAGGTCCTATAACATGGATCAGCACAGGAGCCCACCCAGGGACCCCGGCCCACCACTTCTCTGCACCCAGGGAGCCTGCGCTTAGGCATTAGGTCCTATAACATGGATCAGCACAGGAGCCCACCCAGGGGCCCGGCCCACCACTTCTCTGCACCCAGGGAGCCTGTGCTTAGGCATTAGGTCCTATAACATGGATCAGCACAGGAGCCCACCCAGGGGCCCCGGCCCACCACTTCTCTGCACCCAGGGAGCCTGCGCTTAGGCATTAGGTCCTATAACATGGATCAGCACAGGAGCCCACCCAGGGACCCCGGCCCACCACTTCTCTGCACCCAGGGAGCCTGCGCTTAGGCATTAGGTCCTATAACATGGATCAGCACAGGAGCCCACCCAGGGGCACCCGGCCCACCACTTCTCTGCACCCAGGGAGCCTGCGCTTAGGCATTAGGTCCTATAACATGGATCAGCACAGGAGCCCACCCAGGGGTCCCGGCCCACCACTTCTCTGCACCCAGGGAGCCTGCGCTTAGGCATTAGGTCCTATAACATGGATCAGCACAGGAGCCCACCCAGGGACCCCGGCCCACCACTTCTCTGCACCCAGGGAGCCTGTGCTTAGGCATTAGGTCCTATAACATGGATCAGCACAGGAGCCCACCCAGGGCCCCGGCCCACCACTTCTCTGCACCCAGGGAGCCTGCGCTTAGGCATTAGGTCCTATAACATGGATCAGCACAGGAGCCCACCCAGGGGCCCGGCCCACCACTTCTCTGCACCCAGGGAGCCTGTGCTTAGGCATTAGGTCCTATAACATGGATCAGCACAGGAGCCCACCCAGGGACCCGGCCCACCACTTCTCTGCACCCAGGGAGCCTGCGCTTAGGCATTAGGTCCTATAACATGGATCAGCACAGGAGCCCACCCAGGGCCCCGGCCCACCACTTCTCTGCACCCAGGGAGCCTACGCTTAGGCATTAGGTCCTATAACATGGATCAGCACAGGAGCCCACCCAGGGGCACCCGGCCCACCACTTCTCTGCACCCAGGGAGCCTGCGCTTAGGCATTAGGTCCTATAACATGGATCAGCACAGGAGCCCACCCAGGGGCACCCGGCCCACCACTTCTCTGCACCCAGGGAGCCTGTGCTTAGGCATTAGGTCCTATAACATGGATCAGCACAGGAGCCCACCCAGGGGCCCGGCCCACCACTTCTCTGCGCCCAGGGAGCCTGCGCTTAGGCATTAGGTCCTATAACATGGATCAGTACAGGAGCCCACCCAGGGGACCCTGCCCACCACTTCTCTGCACCCAGGGAGCCTGCGCTTAGGCATTAGGTCCTATAACATGGATCAGCACAGGAGCCCACCCAGGGCCCCGGCCCACCACTTCTCTGCACCCAGGGAGCCTGCGCTTAGGCATTAGGTCCTATAACATGGATCAGCACAGGAGCCCACCCAGGGCACCCGGCCCACCACTTCTCTGCACCCAGGGAGCCTGCGCTTAGGCATTAGGTCCTATAACATGGATCAGCACAGGAGCCCACCCAGGGACCCCGGCCCACCACTTCTCTGCACCCAGGGAGCCTGCGCTTAGGCATTAGGTCCTATAACATGGATCAGCACAGGAGCCCACCCAGGGCACCCGGCCCACCACTTCTCTGCACCCAGGGAGCCTGCGCTTAGGCATTAGGTCCTATAACATGGATCAGCACAGGAGCCCACCCAGGGACCCCGGCCCACCACTTCTCTGCGCCCAGGGAGCCTGCGCTTAGGCATTAGGTCCTATAACATGGATCAGCACAGGAGCCCACCCAGGGGCCCCCGCCCACCACTTCTCTGCACCCAGGGAGCCTGCGCTTAGGCATTAGGTCCTATAACATGGATCAGCACAGGAGCCCACCCAGGGCACCCGGCCCACCACTTCTCTGCGCCCAGGGAGCCTGCGCGCTCACATGGATTTCCCTGGGACTGAGAAGCAGGTTCTCCTCTCCGCGACCTCTCCCTTCTGATTGTGAGGGAAGCGTTTACCAGAAAGAATAAATAAATAGATAAGTTCTCTGTCGGATCTTTCCTACCTTTCCGGACAGAACACAACTTTCTCTAGGAGCTTTGCTGGGAGCTGCTTGGGCTCTCGGGGCAGGAGCAGGGGGTCCCGAAGCCTCGCCCACCTTTCACTCCCCCCCCAGGGTTGAGGGATCCTCCGGCGCGCGCCAGGAGGGGCGGGGGGGGAGGGGCACGCGCGAGCCCTCTCTGTCACAAGAACTGCAACTCCCCCGGCCACGCGCCGCCAGCCTTACCGGCCATGTCTCCCGGGCAACAGCAGCTCGAGGGGCCAGGCAGATTACCCAGAAAGCAGCGGGGCACCGCCCACGCCCCGCGCCCATGGGCGGCCCCGCACTTCCGGTAACAAAATCTGCAGAGCAAGCGTTGGGGGGACTCCTTCTCACTCACCCCGGGAAGAAGGAGCAGGAAGCGCTTTTCCGAAGCCAGAAACGGCAGAAAACCATGTGGCATCCTGCCCGAAATGAAACGTTCACCTCTCCCATAATGGAGCTTTACTTGCCTGTGATTTTTTTTTTTATAGTTTTCCTTTCTTTATGTTTTATTTAAATCATTTATGTTACTTTGGTCACACATGCAAAAGGGTTGTGCCATGAAACGTAGCAAGTATTTCCTAGAAGCTACTGCTCTGCACTAAGGTGGCTGCATGCCCGAGCTGGCGGGAGATTACGAAGAGCCCAGCTGGACACCAGGGAACCCTGATGTGCACTTTGCCAGCACAACTCGTTTCACAGCAAGATCGAGCAGAACAACTGTTTAGATTAGATAAGGTGGAAGCTCTTAATCCTGCCTGGATCTTACCTGAGCAGGGGAGGGGGTGGTGGGTAATTTTCCCTCCCTCAAATAGGCTTACAAATCCCCCTCCCTGCCTAAAAAATTTATTTTTTTTTTAAATCATAGATTGGGGGCAGTTTTCAAAAGGGATTCTTCATAGGTAAAAGGTATTTACTATTAAATGGGTCCAACCTGCCATTGGACGCACGTTGTCCCTTAGTAAGGGGCGGAAAACGCACGTCCAACCCGCCGAACCTAATAGCTCCCTCAACATGCAAATGCATGTTGATGGCCCTATTAGTCATTCCCACGCAATACAGAAAGTAAAATGTGTTGTCAAGCCGCACATTTTACTCTAAGAAATTAGCGCCGACCTTTAATTTCTGCCGCACCGAGAAAGTGCACAGAAAAGCAGTAAAAACTGCTTTTCTGTGCACCCTCCGACTTAATATCATGGTGATATTAAGTCTGAGGTCCCAAAGGGTAAAAAAAAAATTAAATTTAAAATGGGCCAGCGGCTGTTGGGTCGAAAACCGGACGCTCAATTTTGCCGGCATCTGGTTTCTGAGCCCGTGGCTGTCAGCGGGCTCGAGAACCGACGCCAGCAAAATTGAGAGTCGGCTGTCAAACCCATTGACAGCCGCCACTCCTGTCCAAAAGGAGGCGCTAGGGACGCGCTAGTGTCCCTAGCACCTCCTTTTGCCCGTTTCTACCGCTGGGCCTCATTTAAATACTGAATCGCGTGCACAGGCGAGTGGCCTGTGCGTGCGCCGGGAGAGCAGGTGTTCTCCCGCGGACTTTACTGAATCAGCCCTAAAGAAAGTCCCTTTGAAAATTGCTCCTCTCCTTCCCCCAGTGCTGGGAAATTACACATGCATGCGGTCCACAGCCTGACAAAAGGGTGACACTGTTTGGGCTATCCTGGCCCAGTACTATAGACAGTTTGTTAGCTCCCCATACATTCTTCTTTTTGGGGAGCCTGGATCTGCAGCCTTTGTGGGTACTTATCTATCTGTGGTCAGTGTTCTTTGTAAGCTGCACAGGTGTGAGAGCACACAGGTCATGAGACTAGTGCACATTTGGAGCACATGCAGGAAAAGGTAAATGTTTTAAAGAACAGTGCACACATTTGTACACTTTTTGCACACATAGACCACAAAAACTTAGAAGGAATATTGCCTGTGGTCCCCCCTTACCCTCTAAGGGATTTTCAAAGGGAAAGGTACCTGTACCTGTAGGCACATAAGCACTTTGAGGAGCCTGAAAATCTAGCAGCTTTTTTTGTGATTCTAGTTTCCCTGTATAAGAGGTTCCTTGTGCTGGCAGGCTGCAGTCTGAGCTCCCCCACTATCATCCTCACTCCAACCGGAAGCAGGCTTTGCCAATGGCAATTTCTTGCCAGCACCTCTTGCTTTGCAGACACGTTGGAAAGTGAGTAGGGCTGCTTTGACTGCATTTGAAAGAAACCTTTCTGAACTATCAGCAGTTAACAAGTGTTTTTTATGCTGAGTGTGTAGGGGAAGAGAATGCAGAGCTTTACAATGGTATGGTGCTCATTTATCTACTAATTAATACATTTCCAGACTCATTTCTAGATTTCAGCAGACTGACCAATGTGATAGGATTCAAAGATGTCATGGGCAAGTGTTACAAAAAGGGTCTTATTCTGTGGGTATTGGTCATGCACTGCTAGAGCTGCGAAAAGACACTTTATTTTCTGCATAATCCCATCTGTGCCACATCTATCCACTCTTCAGAGTTGGTGGGAAAAGGAAAAAAAAAAGTAGGAAGTACATTAGAAAAGAAAAACAATATGTATGCAGAATGTGGTGGAATAATTATTGGGTATTATTTGATATGGGTGTTTGTACCCTATATGAGTTTTCAGCTATTTGATGTTATACTATTGGTTAACTGTATTGAAATATTCTTTTTATAGTATAGTCCTCTCACTGTGAGGTATACTTGGCACTGTAACACCCCCCCCCCCCCACCTCATGGAGTTCTAAGGCGTTCCCACCCCTACTCAATGAGCTGTAAGGGGGACCCTGGCCCTCAGCTTCGATAAGCAGCAGTAATGTGACTCAAAACAAATAAATAAATTTGCCCATTCCTGTTCTAGAAGACATTGCAGCCGTGATGTCCTAATTAACATGCGGCAGACTGAAATCCCCTAACAGCAATATCCTACATTAAATCTCTATCCATTTCTTCTGCCTGTGATGGAGATCTGTACATTACACCAATATAAATAGATGTTCCATTCTCTCTTTTCAAGTTTACCCACAGTGTCTCCTCCTTAGCTCATGATCCTGAAATGTTGTGGCTTTAATACTTTTTTTTTATATGCGCTGCTACACTTCCTCCCTTCCTGAATAGGAAGGAATAAGTATATCCCAGTCATGGTTTTCCCACATACCACGTCTCCTTGACAGCTTCTTCCATGACTGGGTCTGGGACTATTTCCCATACTATGAGCATTAGCGTACACGGCTTTCCTGATATTGCCCTTTTTTGCCCCGTTTCTATACAAGCAAAATGCAGTAACTTTATTCCAACTCTGACCAGGAGCTAGGCCCATGCACCTCTCTGCATTGGGGAGCATGGCATTTAATTAGCGGAGAGCTAATTTGCATAGTTTTACACTGGTTCGTGTGCACCTTATTACCCAGGGGCCTTGGTTACTGAACTTTGTAAAGTGGCCCAGAGTCCCTCGCCTTTGACTCCATCTTTGTTGGTTCAGAAAGAGAGAACAGTTCTAGGAATGTGGGTCTGAGGGATGTCCCTGAAGGGGTTAGTCTCTCTGAAATTTTAGCCGTGTTGAGTCTTGTCACTGACAAGCATCCACAGTTTATCCAGGCTGATATGTTGTAGCATAAAATGAAAACGTTATTTCTTTTTTACTTCAAATAATAAAAGATGACATTGCTAACCATTACCTTATGAACTGCATTGGAAATGTTTAACCATGATAAATGTAAGATAAGAGTGACCAAAACTTAAAGTTTTTAAAAGGCAAATAAATTCAGAAATTGAAAATTGATTTTTGGTCACTGCAGGTAAAATGCAGGAACTTAGAAGCTCCTTGTTAGCAGAGGTAAGTTAAACGAATGAAGCAGTAAATGATTATGCCACGCCAATAGATAATCCTCAAAAGATTTCTATAGAGGACCAACTAATACCACTTCACAACATTAATCTTTAACCATTTCATATGAGTACCTAAAGTACTTCAACGTAATCCACTTTGAACTGCAGAAAAGTGGAATTAAAACTAAAAAAAAAAATATATATATATATATATTCTAATTGGGACCTGTTGGAGGTATTTACTGAGGAGAAAAAGACTTGAACTCCCCAGTGAGTTAGATCCTCCAAATTTTTTCTATGAGGCTGAAAGCAAACCAAAACCACAGAGAGATTAGGAACTGCGCAAGCCTCATGTGTGGCCTTTAAAGTATCAAAGTATCAGAGGCCAATAACAGATTTCACTATGTCTGAACCTCCAACATTACCTTGCACTCCAGGAGGCTTCCTGCATTTGCTTGAATGTCAGTGAAAAGGACCAATGGGCAATAAGGGAAGGAGTGAATAAGTTAATATTAGGTGCCCGACCCTTTAATATTGATTTATACACTCCTTCTGGTGCCCATAGTCAGGTTCGGAGAATGGACGCTGAATTTATCAGCGTCCATGGGCCAGGGTTTCAGGAAACAGACGTTTGTCAACTGAGCGTCTGCTTCCTGCACCCCACTGCTAGCACTTTTTTTTTTTTTTTTTTAACTTTTTTAAATTATTTTTTTTAAAGAGTTGTTCCTCCTACTTAATATCCCAATGTTATTAAGTAGGAGGCAGTACAGAAAAGCCGGTTTCTGCTTTTCTGTACTAGTTTTAGTAGCGCTCAGCAATTAACGACTGTATCCTAGACGCACTTTTTTTTTTTTGCATAGGGAGTGAATAGCTAATCGCCTCATTCAGATGCATTTGCACGTGATGAGCGCTATTAGTTTCACTCCGCGTTGGACGTGCGTTGTAGAGGCGCTAATCCCCTTATTGCAAAAGGGGATTAGTTAGTGCCTATTCAACCCGCATCCAACTGCGGGTTATACAGTGCGCTGGGCTAAGTACACTGTATTGCATCGGCCCCTTGGCTTGGTCTGGTATGTACGATAAGAAAAAAACACACACACACACCCAACTCAGGAAAAGGATCAAGGTGTCATGGACAAAATTTGTAAATCCTCAGCTCAATGTGCAGCAGCAGTCAAAAAAGCAAACAAACAATATTAAAAATTATTAAGAAACGAATGGAGAATAAAGCGGAGAATGTCATAATCGGACGAGACCACAGTTCTGGTCGCTGCAGCTCAAAAAAACAAAACCCCAAATTATAGTTGAATGGAAAAAGATACAGATAACGGCAACTAAAAATGATAGAGGATGGACTAGCTCTCCTATGAAGAAAGGCTAAAGAAATTAGGGCTGTTCATCCTGGACAATACATCAGAGGTGGATATGATAAAGGTCTATAAAATCATGAGTGGAATAGAAAGAATAAATTCAAATCAGTTGTTTACTCTTTCAAAAAATACAAGAACTTGGAAAAACTCCATGAAGTGACTAAGTAGCACATTTAAAACAATCTACGAAAATATTTTTTCATTCAACACACAATTAAGATCTGGAACTGATTGCCAGAGGATGTAGTAAAGGCAGTTAGCATGGTGAAATTACTTCTTTTCTGATAATTTTCTTTCCTTGAATACTGTCAGACCAGACTAGTTAAGTGGTTTACACACGCCAACCAGTAGATGGAGACAGAGGACATTAGGTTTGCTGATGTCACTCTATATACATCCATGCTGACACCAGCTTGCCAACTGAGAACCATGTTAATAGAACCATTATCTTTAAACTAGTGAATTTCCAGAAAAAAAAACTAAGGAAGAAACAACAAATAGAGTTTCTAATAGCATAAGAAACCACTCACCCTCAGCAAAGCATAGGCAGCCATAACACTTTCCAACTCTACATATTTAACTGTGAAAAAGATTTGCTGCAATGCATAGAATGAACAAAGACACTGAAGACAGCACTAGTATATGGAGGGTCCTGGATTGGTCTGACTGTATTTGAGGAAAGGATATTATCAGGGATGTAGCAATTTCAGCTTCCTCTTGGTTCAGTCAGACCAGTTCGGACATGTAGGACATACCCAAGCTATACCCTAAAAGGGTGAGATGCTGCCCAAGGCCACCTTAAAACTGCTGAGGCAAGAGATGCTACCTCTGCAACCCTGACAGCCAGACTGCAGCATCCAGAAAGGGATGCAATATAGACTAAGAAGCTGCTCTACAGATCTCCAAGAAGAGACCAATTGCAACTCCACCCATGAAGAAACCTGAGCCCTCGTGGAACAACCCCGACTTCATATAAACATCTGTAAATACCCCTTTAAACCATTGCACCAAATCCAAGATGGCGTCCTAAGGAGATGTCGCTGTAAAATTGGCTCCTCTAGATTGAATCTTGCCGCTTACCTAGATGCCCCATACCAAGAGGAAGGGCAGGATCCGGCCGGAATCCTCTGTGCCGACACCCTCCCAGCCGACAATAGAGGGCTTTTTTGCACCAACAAATACATCCACTCCGGGAGGGAGGTCCGCGGAGACGCCGGGTGAGGAGCACGCCACGTCGTTCCTGGATGTACAAACTTCGTTGAGCCCCGGAGTGCTCAAGACACCCTCGCCCCCGACCCGCAGCAATAACCGGAACCAGGGCTGGCTCTCCCAGCAAAGGATTGCCGAGTTGGGTGCAGCTGCAGAGGCGGGAGGAGGATTATTTGCTGCGTGTGAAAATGTTGGAAGCACTGCGGTGGTAGATTAAAAAAACTCAGGAGGTGAGGGCCACCATGGAAGGGCAGGGCAATGCAGACCAGAGTGCTTTCCTTGCTATCTTAACGGGGGAAGAGGGCTCGACCAATGAAACAGTCAGGATTTCAGAGGTTTGTCGAGGAAGTAAGGTAGGCACTAACCTCAATCAGAAACTGGTCAAGCCACGAGAGTGGGTGATATGATACAGACTTTCAGATACTTCAAAGGTTTTAATGATCCATGGTCAACACCAAATCAGTAGAACTAGGGGTCAGGATTTGAAGCTCCAGGGAAGAAAACTCAGAACCAATGTCAGGAAGTATTTCTTCACGGAGAGGGTGGTGGATGCCTGGAATGCCCTTCTGGAGGAAGCGAAGAAAGATTTCAAAGGGCATGGGATAAACATTGTGGATCCATAAAGGCTAGAGGATGGGAATGAAGAGTAGAGCCATGGAGAAGCCACGGGTGGGCCTGGGTGAGCCAAGGCCCGCCCACTTTGGGCTCAGGCCCACTCAAACTGCTGCCCAACACCACAGCAGCACAGTGATGACCTGCCTTTGGGAATTCCACTCCCCCCTGCCCCGCCCCCCGCGGGCACATGAGCAGACCCACAGCAGCGCAATGATGATGTGTCCGCAGGGATTTCCCTCCCCCTGCTGGAATGGTGGCTACTACTTGGTGATTACTATCCTTACTCAATAAGCCTTCACACGGTTAAATCAACTCCAACATTGCTCTCTGCTTCAACGGCAAGGGGAAATGTGGAAAAGGGGATTTGCATTCAGTCACCAACCAACAAATAGTGAACTTCACAATCTGGATAAACAAATAAGCGTGGGGGCGGCTTGCTTATTGTGGTGGTTACTATCCTAAACCAATTAAGCCTGATACATCACATTGAATGCATAAACAGCATTGCTTTCTGCTTCAACGGCAGGGGGAAATGTGGAGGAGAGGATTTGCATTCAGACAACATCCAACAAGGCATGGATCTGTGCAGTCTGGGTAAACAAGCATTGGGGTAACCTGCTTGAAGCGGTGGTTACTACCCTTAACCATTAAGCCTTATGCTCACCTTTGATGCAACTCCAACATTACTCTCTGCATCAATAGCAGGAAATTTGAATCAAACAATTACCAACAAGGGCCCTGAACTTGGTGGTTGGTGAAACAGATAAGTCTGGGAAAATAAGTTTGGGAGCTTGCTGGGCAGACTGGATGGGCCATTTGGTCTTTTTCTGCTGTCATTTCTATGTTTCCTCCTCCATTTTCTTTCCCCCTCATTCCCCCCTTTTTTCTTCACTACTCCTCCCTTTTCTTCCCTCTTACTCACTTCTCCTTCCTCTTCAATTCCTTCCCTCTCACTTACCCTTCCCCTCAATCACAACCCTCTCCCTTCCACTTATTTTGCTCAGTTCCCTTTTCCTCCCCTCCCTTCTCAGGGGGGAAGGAAGGGAAGCTGAAGGAGTGGGGCAGATGTAAAGGTAAGAGATGGGGAGAAGAGGTGAGGGAGTAAGATTCTCACTCCTCCTCCCTTACCTTTCACAGCCTGCCTGCCTCACCTCCTGTGGTCTTCAGCCTGGTGGAAGTGATAAGCTTGCGGGCCTTTCTTTGCCAGGCTGTCGTCGTCCTCTTCAGCCCGCGGGGGATGGAACCCTCACAGGCAGGTCTTCAACGCGCTGCCATGCTTCTGATCATGTGCCCGCGGAGAGGGGGAAATCCCTGCAGACACATCAGCATTGTGCTCCTGTGCCCGCGGAGGGGGATGGAATTCCCGAAGGCAGGTCATCACTGTGCTGTTGTGCAGCAGTTTGGGAGGGCCTGAGCCCAAAGCAGGCAGGCCATGGCTCACCCAGGCCTACCCGAGGCTACGCCTCTGCTCCATTCACTATCAAGCTGTGGAATCTGGTGCCAAAGGATGTGATCAAGGCAATTAGCAGAGCAGGATTTAAAAGAGGTCTGGCCAAGTTCCTGGAGGAAAGGTCCATACTACATTAGTAGCCAGGTAGAGAAAGCTATTGTTATCCCTGTGAGTGAGTAGCTACTCTATGGGATCTGCCAGGTACATGAATGTCCATGTCAGCAGCTGGCATCAATGCACCGTGGTCTGACCCAGCATTGCAGGTCTTATGTTCTTACTGCAGATGAGCATAGGAGGAAAAAAAAAAAAAAGAGGGGAGGGGCTGCCAAAGGGACTCCTGCTGAGCAAGAGGTTGGGGGTCAGAAAGTGAGAGGGAGCTGCTACTAGGCAAAGGGTTGTGGGGGAGGGGGCTTCTGTCGCTGAGCACATGGGAGAGAGGGGAAGGGGTAAGGGTTTGCTGCTTGCAGAGAGAGGAAGGGGATCTGCTGTTGGGTAGTTGTTGAGGAAGGGGAAGCTGCTAGGCAAGAGATAGGTGGTAGAGAAGAGGGGGGGGGGAGATAGAGGAAGATGCAGGGGAAGAATTGGGTGGGAGTGAAAGCTGGATGCACAAGTAGTTGGAGGAAGAAGTGGCAGAGGGGAGAAAAAGAGGAAGGGGATAACAGGGCAAGAGTGTGGGGAGGGAGAAGGGGCTATAAGGCACAGAGTAGTGCGAGGAGAGAGAGAGAGAAAGAAGGGATGTTTTGCTGCAGCCATTGACATCCGAGGAATAGCTGTGCTGGAACAGGCAATGGTATTTGATGTCAGAGGATGTGGTTAGTGCAGTTAGCGTAGCTGGGTTCAAAAAAGGTTCGGATAAGTTCTTGGAGGAGAAGTCCATTAACTGCTATTAATAAAGTTTATTTAGGGAATAGCCACTGCTATTAATTGCATCAGTAGCAGGGGATCTTTTTAGTGTTTGGGTAATTGCCAGGTTCTTGTGGCCTGGATTGGCCACTGTTGGAAACAGGATGCTGGGCTTGATGGCCCCTTGGTCTGACCCAGCATGGCAATTTCTTATGTTCTAATGGTAATGTATACAAGACAGGAAGGTAAAACAGAAATTACATAATCAGCAAATCAAATACCCATATATATATATATATATATTACAAAACTAATCTAAAAAGTGTCTTATTTTACAAATTTGTTCATTACAAAATGTTCTAAACCATCACATCTTGAGGAAACTACAATGCATAATCACATTAAAACATTAGTACCACATGTAAAGACACAAAAAGACAGAGGACAAAAGGTCCTTGTTTCACCAATAGCTTCATCAGGGGATGTAAAATAACTACGTAAGGGGTTATTATAATCCTCTTGTCAGCTATATGACTACTTGGAGTACTTCACCTTGCCCATCAGAATTAGGCAATCCTATACATGCCTAATATCCACAATAAAAGCTTTTGCAGCTCACATTTTCAATGAATTGTTCACACCAACCCTCTCCAGGGAAACTTGATGAAACTTCCAACACAGACATAAACATATAATTCTGAATATTTGCCCTGGGTGCAGAAAACGCTGGCCCTGGCACTGCCCTTACCATTCTGGCCAGGGTTACCTGTGGCTACCATGCCTCAGAGCTTTATGGTCTCCCTCAGTCTGGATGTCCTTAGCTTGTAGGGAAAGGTGAGAAGCAGTCGAGAAAGGGAAATATTAAACTTGCACTAGAACGGGAAAGTGCACAGTCTATTTAATTGTTTAATGTTTCTTTTATACTGTCTATATGAAAATACATTCTAACTGGTGTACGATTAACTCAGCAAACACAAAGAAATAATATATTTTAATTATGTGATCTACAATACATGGACAATTGGTAAATGCACTACTGCAAGATGCAATAAGCTTGTGCTTCAACAAAGACCCTGGTTTGCAATCTTCGGTCGTACCTGCAGGTGCTGCCATCCCGGGTTTCTGCTAAAGGTGAACCCGGAGCCACTGCAAGGCCGCCTAAGATTTAGCGTAGGGGGCATCATAAGTAAAGAGGCACCGCCGAATCACGTTAAATGCCGACATCACCTCTCGGAGGAATCGTAATGGGTTTAAGTTCCATTGCTTGCGGCGAGGAGAGAAATCCGCCTCGCGTTCAGCTCACGTGCGTCTCACGTTTCCTTCCCCCACGTCGGCGATGTCCGGGGGAGCGGACCGTGGCGCTCGCGGCGGGGTCCCTCTCGCGCTTTTTTATCGGGCGCTGCCGCTCGAAGAGGCGGCCGGCGAGGCTCGGGCGGGAAAACCCCAGCTAGAGGCCGCCATTAGCAACGGCCTGGCCTCGCGGGCAACCGCCAGGGGTCCGCGGGGGAGGAGGGCGTCGCGCGCGCGGGGCTGGCGCCGAAGAATGACGTCAGCAGCGCGCGCGAGGTGCGGAAGTGGCGTAGGACGTCATCCGGGTGTTAATTCTTTCCCCTTTATTTCGCCTCCCGCCTCGCCCTGAGGCCTTGGATACGAGAGGAAGCACAAGCAGCGTGCAGGGAGGGAAAATTCATAACGGAACCCATGCAAAGCTTTTCTCTAGAAAGGTGAAAGCAAACAGAAGAATAAATTACAGAGGAATTTTATAAATCGGATATTGTTTCATATGTTAGCGATTAGAGGATAGCAAGTCTGGAGATGGACAAGTCTGACACGTATCAGGAAAAAGGAGACACAGAGAATTAAAGAACTGGCAATTTAACTTCACTCCCCGGATGAACAGCACAATGATAACGAAGCATAAAGAAAATAATAACCTCAGTTTGTGAAGATCAGTTTTCCTGGGTGAGACTGACTTGGGAAACAGCAGACGGTCAGTGAATGTTTCATATTTTGAAAGCCTCCCATGATAGACGCATAAAATAGCAAACGTGAGCCAGGCCGTGCTACTGTATATGGCGGGTGCATAACAGGCTGGAAAAATGTGCTCTAAGACTAATTCTCAATGGTTCAGCATTAGCCTGGGAGTATCTGCTGGGTGGATTCTAAAGAGGTCGGTCCTGGGACTGGCAGGATTCAATATTTTCATTTCTGATTCAGATGATGGCCCAGGAACCTTTGTAAAAGATACTGAGATGCATCTTTGAGAAAGGGATTAGAAATGGAGAAATGATCAGACATAAAAAGGTTCAAATACATCCAGCAAATGCTAGGAAGGAAAACTTAAATGGGGACTGTAGGAAAAACTCTTGGGGTTATAGGAGACTACAAGTTGACCATCAGTGTAGTCCTTCAGTGCTAATTGCTGGGCTGCATTAATGGGGACTTGAAAGATGAGGAAAGTCATTCTCTACCTATTTGTGAAGCTTTTGTTAGAGCCCTCTGTCCAGTTGTGTACCCCAAATGTCAAGAAGAAAGTGAAGATTTTAGGAAGAGATTTCTAACACTAAGGGTAGTCAAGCTTGAGTAGATAATTGGGAAGACAGTGGAATCTGCAGCAATTGGAATTTTGAGTGCTCTCTAGGTTGGTTTAGGCACTGGGGATCCTGCCTGGAGGTCACGAGCTTGGATAGAGGACCTCATAAGATCTTTCAGCCTAATCTGTTTATGGTTCTGTGGTAGATTGTAACTTGCCTCTCTCTGCAGTGGTGAGTACCTGACAACATGATGGATAACCGCTTTGCCACGGCTCTGGTGATTGCCTGCATCCTCAGTGTCATCTCCACCATCTATGTGGCAGCTTCCATTGGCACAGACTTCTGGTATGAGTACCACAGTCCCCCTCCACCATCTTTGAATATCAGTGAGACCACCATGGGACGCAACTTCAAGGAGGAATTCACCAGCGAGGAGGCTGACGAGAAGACTTACATGGATGCGCTTTTCCATTGCAATGGCACACTGGGGCTATGGCGGAGGTGCATCACTGTCTCCATGCATTCACATTGGTTCCGAGTGCCAGGTATAGCCCATGCTGTCCTCCTCCAGCTTGCTCATCTTCGTCCTCCTCTGTCTCTTGTCCATCCCAAGATGGACTTTCTGTAATATCCTTATAGAAATAGGCTGAGAGATATACATGGAAATGACAGCAGAAAAGGACCAAATGGTCCATCCAGTCTGCCCAGCAAGCTTATGGCAGTATCTGCTGTGCAAGTTGCCCCCATACTTATCAGTTTCCCAGACCGTAAAAGTTAGTGCCCTTGTTGGTTGCTCTCTGAATCCAATTTCCCGTTACCCCTTGCCTTTGAAGCAGAGAGTAAACCTCCAGGGAATAATACAGGGGAGGATGGATCATCATTAACACCTTTTACTAAAAATGGGGTGATGTGTTTTGCATAGATCCAGTCTTCTTTGGGTGAGAGATTTTCTATTTTTATTACAGATTCAGACTTAACTACAGAGTGTATCAGTTTCTCTCTCGCTGATCAGTTCATGGAGAAATACACAGAGCCAGGGAACCACAACACTGGTCCAGATCTGCTTCGAACTTGTAAGTATGTGGTGTGTGTGTGTATCGAATATGTATAAAGACATTTTTGTTTGTGGGTGGATGTGGTAGACTGCTCTGGATTTCCTCTGCACTTGGAATTTTCCATCAATAAGCAGTCTGAATTAGCCATGACCTTTGGGTTGATGCTATCTGGTGGCAACGAACGGACTTCTCTCTCATAGCTAGTAGAGCTTTTTGCTCTACTGAGCATGTGCGTAAACCATTTAGGAATTTGATAAGTGGTATACAAGAATTTTAAAAAAATAAATACATCAGGCCCAAGTAGGATGCAATCGTTCCGCTTCGTATCCCCTGGGCAGTATCGTGAGCATCGGCTCTTCTTCTTCAACACCGCCCACCCACCCCGAGTCCTCCTCTGGGAAGGGGGAGACACATTAGCTATGAAAAAGCTAAAAGGGGCATAGTCGACATGCACCTTGTCTCAGGCTACAAAGGAGCCATTGCACTCATAAGAACATAAGAAATTGACATACTGGGTCAGACCGAGACATCCTGTTTCCAACAGTGGCTAATCCAGGCTACAAGTACCTGGCAAGTATCCAAACACTAAGTAGACTCCATGCTACTAATGTCAGTAATAGCAGTGGCTATTCCCTATAGTCTGGGGCTAGTCCCCTTACCCCGGGATATAACTTGTTGCTTTGGAGAGAGCCTTATGCGCCAAGGAAGTGTCAGAAAAGACGGCACATGTCTCAAAGAAACGGGTGCAGGACAAATGCTCAAAGTTAACTGCTTTGACTCCACCAATGCAGTCGAAACACTCCGCATTGACTGCACCAGACTTATCGAGACACATCAGAGTGTAAATTAGAAGTTCCGAGGGCCTTGAAACACTCAGCGTGGGATGCATCAGAGTATCCAAAATGAATTGACCTGATGCATCCAAATCGGACAGCGCACAAAACTATGAACATACCAGGGCATTGTACAGCTTTGCCGCCCCTCTCGACACACTCCTCGATGCATAAACATCCAAAGCATACAGACCCAACACATCCGAAGCACATGGTGTACAAAAATACAAGCACACTAGGGTCGCTGGCCCTCTAGATGTACTCCTCAATGCAAAGAGCCCGGCGTCAGACTGAGAACGCATTGAGGAATTTTACTTGCCTCATCACTCACAGTTGCAGTTCAGTCGACTTTACAGATTCTGGCCACGGCTTTGCCAGGGCCATATCCCACCATGCTGTACCCAACACCAACTTTTCGCTTTCCACCAATACATTCAATGCCACTCACCAGTTGCGAACCTTGTTGAGCAAGCTTCGTCCCACGGCATGGGACTACCTCCAAGTCCTCTGCCTCATGGCATCCATACTGGAAGTAGTGCCATGGGTAAGAGCTCACATGAGACCCCTACAGCGCTCACTACTATCACAATGGAATCCGCTGTCCCAGAACTACACCGTACGTCTTCAGCTCCTGGACAAAGTTCGGACCTAACTACGATGGTGGCTGCAAGAAGGCCATCTAAGCCAGGGAGTGAGACTATCCTCACCAACCTGGATCCTGCTCACCACGGACGCCAGCCTACGAGGATGGGGAGCACTCTGCCAGGAGCTAACCGCCCAGGGGCAATGGAACAAAGAAGAGGCGGGATGGAACATCAATCGCCTAGAAACCCGGGCAGTCAGACTAGCCTGCTTACAGTTCAGTTACAGACTCCGAGACAAATCAGTCAGTCATGTTGGACAACGCCACAACAGTGGCCTACATCAACCGTCAGGGAGGAACCAGAAGCCAACAGGTGTCTCTGGAAGGTACCTTATGGAGAGGCAGAGAGCCATGCAAGACTCCAGCTTAAACTCCCTCTCAAATGATTTTACTGATAACAAGCATTATATTGAATTTCAGTTGTATATTTCCAACTCCTAAGCAAGGTTACACAACTGTCAACATTTCTATGATTAGTTTTCTATTATAAACAAACGATCTGAATGGACATATGGTAATTTGCACTTGGCTTCCATGTTAATTATTCTCGCCTCTTATGCAAATTAAGGTTTTTATGGCTTGCAATCGATGGCATATAAACTGGCCTTGTTTCTATTCAAAAATGTTCTTTTCTCATTCTTTAATTTATAGTCTCTTTCTAGTACAAGTGCAAGATTATAATGTTAATATTTACAAAACTACTTATGATAAAAAAATAATAATCTAAAACTGAGAACAAAATTAATGACTTTGTGTAACATGTCAAAAAGTATTTAACTGCTTCACCACTTTCATGCCTGTAATGAGGAGCTTTTAAGTATTACAACACTGATGTCTCACAGTTGCAGCTCCACAATAAAATAAAGGCTCAGCAGATATGAGCGATGGCAGCTTCAGTAGCCAATCTGCACAATGTGTCACTCAAAGACATCCGCAAAGCGGCCACATGGTCATTTGTACATCTCATTATTGTTTAGACAAACAAATGGCATTGGTCAGCGTTTTAGGACAGGTTCTTCCTCACTAATCTGCTCTGCACTGGAAGGGGGACCCAGGTTGCAAAAAAAAAAAAAAAAGACAACCTATCTGTACTTCGCCATGTATCCTGAGGGTTGCCAAAAAGCTTGGGACTTCCCAGGGATCAAGGCTATTTCAGACTGCATATCAACGGAAAAGTGCAAGTTTGCTTACTGTGAATGGTGTTTTCCATAGATAGCTAATTTATCCTGCTATGAGCGTCTCACCCACCTCCCTGGCGATCGGATTGGACTCACTGTGTTTAGTTTGGCAGGGTACTGGCTGCACGGGACCTCCCGCATGTGCTCTACTAGCTATGAGAGGGAAGTCTGTCTGGCTGTTGCCACCAGAGATCATGGCCAATTCATCCTGCTATCTGTGGAAAACTCAGTTTACAGTAAGCAGACTCGGTCATTCTGATCATCCATATAGACCCTCCCATTTATGTATGCTATGCTAGCTCAAACCTATTTTACATCTATAAGTACTGATTGTGCACCCATATGTGTGTCTTGTGTTTTGGAAGAAAGGACTGGTATTGTGTGAACTTGCAGAATATATTAAGGATATCGAGAGGCTGGAAGCAGTTCAGGTAATGGCTACTAGAATGATACAAGGCCTGCAACACTGACCCTTCCGAGAGACTTAAGATATTCAAAATGTTTGCTGGAGAAAAGGTGGGTAAGGGTGAATACAATAGAACCATTCAAATATATGAAGGATAAGGGGTCATGAGATGGTGGGAGATTGAGAACATGAGGAAGTACTTCTTTACAGAGAGAATGGTCGATAGTTGAAATAATCTAACAGTGGATAAAGTAGTAGCAGCAGCAGCCAAAACACAGACACAGAATTCAGGTCTGTGTTGAACCAGATACAGAGGGTGGTGGAAAATGCAAAAGAACAGGGGTCCTAAATTTTTCAAGGGAAGGACCACATAGGGCGTTTCAAAGCAAGAGGGCTGGGTGGGGGAGGGCAGAGGTGGTTGTGGACCTGATGATTTGAAATGCTGGGAAAGGGAGGAGGCACGAGGTAGAGTTTGCAGGGGCGGATCTAATAGTATTTCTAGATTGCTAGGAATTTGCTAATCCACGCGTGGCGTTGCTCCACCAAATATCAATTCTCAGCTCAAAATGTACCAACCTACCAGAACACTAAGATCGACAGGTTACTGCCTCTTATTTGTTCCAAGATTTAGGGTAGTCAAACCGGTTGAATTTTATTTCGGGAACAACATGGTGGAACCTTCTTCTAATATCTCTTTGTGACGAGTCTAATATCAAGAAGTTCAGCAAAAATTTGAAAGCACATTTATTATTATTTTGATATTTAGGGATGGAATGTGTGCTGTTGATCTGTTTCCATGATTTAATTTTTTGTATAGGTTGCTTCAGTTACCATTACTATTTTGTGATCTGGACTAAGGATGGATATCCTTGACTGTAAACTGCCTTAATCCTTGGAAAAGACAGCATATACGTCTTTAAAATAAAATAAAAAGTAAAACATTGCCACACTGTCTTTCCCTGCATCTTCCTCCTTCCATGTAGGGATGTGTGGGCATGTGTTATGCACTCCTTCCTACCCCTCTTAAAATGAAATTTGTGGGACTTAGGTTGGGGTAAGTCCTTGTTTGAGGTAGAGGAATTAGAAGTGTGTGGAAATAGGGTGTAATCCCTCCATTCTCTCTCAGATCTCTGGCGCTGTCAGGTCCTGCTGCCTATCGTCAGTTTGGGGTTGATGTGTTTCGGGGCACTGATTGGAATCTGTGCCTGTGCCTGTCACAGTCTCTACCCCACTATTGGCACTGGTGTGCTCCACTTCCTTGCAGGTAAGGACCCTGTCATAGGGAGTCCTGGGAGATAACATGTCAGTTCTGGGAGGTAATACTGCAGAAAAATGAAAGATTGAAGGGGACCAGGAGAAAGCGGAAAGTACTGGAGGCTGCACATGATGATTCCCTAATGGGACTCAGATAGGAGGTGTAACGAAACAGAAAAACTGAATCCCAGCTCTGTAAGCCTGCTCATTATGGGGGCCTGTACAATATGTGCTAGGCTGAACACATTTTTAATTGCACTTGTGCAGAGAGGAACCTTAAAGCAGCCCATCCAGTAAAACCTTGCAGCCCATCCAGTAAAACCCACTTATCTGGGCTATGAACAGAAATAACTTTGCTCCACCCCAGAATGCCTCTTTTAAGTTTTAGCTGAATGTCTAAATCAGACTAAAACGTGGCTAGTCAGTGTGGGACTTGAGTTTGGGTCTTAGCCAGATCAATCCTTTTGAATATTGATATCAATGTGTGCTACAATGTTAGTGCTCTTTGTTCACTCAAGTTTATTACAGTGGCTGCTTTGTGACTATGTCACTTACTTCCCACATAGGTGTCTGCACCCTCGGATCTGTGGCTTGTTACGTGGCCGGCGTAGAACTCCTTCACGAGAAGCTTCCCGTGCCAGAGAATATACGGGGGGAGTTCGGCTGGTCCCTCTGCCTGGCCTGCGTCTCTGCCCCGCTGCAGTTCATGGCTGCTGCTCTCTTCATCTGGGCGGCACGCACTAATCGCAGGGAGTACACGTTCATGAAGGCGTACCGCGTGGCATGAAAATACTCAGCACGCCATCTTCCTCTGCCTCTTCACAATGCAAACCATTCAGCGCTCCTGCCCCTCCACACCTCCCACTGGCTGCTTCCAGGGGAACACAAGCTGCCAACCAGAAATTGTGCGGAAAGAGGTTGTCCTCTTGCAGATTCAAGCTACAAGGATTGCTTTTTTATATAAACGAGTGAAGAAGCTAACAGAATCTAGAAACTTGCGAGCCGTGAAATAATGTTGATACCTAGTGGCTGCTGCTGCTCAGATTGCACGAATGTGCATTACTGTCACGTCCATGGAATGCAAAGCGCCAGACGACTGCTGGCGGGAGTCCGTTTTAACAGTTTTATTGTTTAATGCATTTTTTAAAATTGATTTTGGTTGAGTTTTAAAATGTTTCTCTGCGGTATTCAGGAGCGCAGCTGGCTGCAGTGGTGTTTTGCTCTTTCCTGGTCCCCTCATTGGTTAGTTTTAACGTTTTGTTGGCGTTTAGTAGTGCGGGTGGGGAGTCTGTCAGCCATTTGCAGTATCAGCACTGGAAAGTGGATATTTCTTTATCATAACTGGATCAGTCTGAACTTTGCAATATGCAGATCCAGGATCATTTGGGTTTCTTAAGTCCCTTCCTCTGATTAGTGGATGATGGATTGGAGAGACAGGTAGGCGTGATCTCCTCACCCTTCCCCTGTATGGCTCACATGTTTCTTGCTTTACTGTAATTTCCTGACTGTGATGTTGGCCATTGTGCATGCTTACTGTCCTGAAAACTCCCAGGGGAATCCAAATACCGCACTGCAGTATATTGAACAGCCAAAGTATTATGGAGCACCTCACCTGTAGGTGCCCCCCGATCCCAGCTAGGACTGGATTCAGAAATCTGACCACGGAGGAGGCAATGCTGACTAACGGTGAAGTCCTCACTACCACCATCATCGTCATCTGTCATGGGTTAGGTGACGGTGGCTGTTTAGACTCCCATCTTTTTCTAGCTCTGCGTGGATCCCATATCCCATTAGGTCCTCCCAGTTTATTTCCCTTTTTTAAGTTTCAGTAAGTTCATTTTTATGTGAACAGGTCACCAGCCTATAGCCCAATCCCTGTCTTGGACTCATGGTCCAGTCTGACTCTTCTCTTGAGACCTGTTTGGCAAGGGTGTCCCTTCCAGTTTACGCTGCCGATACGGCTCTCGGGATCCTCAGAGTCCATAAGCCTCCTTGTTTAAAAAAGGCAGCACCTTCCAAAAAATGCAGAATCTGCTTAATCTAGAGCAGGGCTGGATTAGGTGTGAGGTGCGGCTGAAGGGCCCCCACGGTGGTTGCACTGCAAGGCCTTGTAGCATCATTCACCAGCTCTCTCCCAAAGTGTGTGGGGAGGGGGGAGTGCTGGCTACTAGGAAAATACCATGGGGGGAGGCTGTCACATTACTGCACCCGGCCCCACTCTGAATATTCCAGCAGAGAAGGAGCGGACCACCGAGTACTAATCCCTGCCAATTAAGAGACTTTTTCAGGGCTTCTTGTACCCAAAACATTAAGTAGAAAGCAAGTCTGTGGTGCCCTTGCTTAGTGAAATGAAAGATTTTTCCTGCAGAACTTCCTTTTTCTTTTTCTTTAATTCCTGTATTTTCCTGGAGAAACCTGAATTTTGTTTTCCAGGTTGTGACCACCTCAGAATTCTTCAGAAAGGTTGCTGGATGTGATCTTTCAGTGCCAGGCAAGGGGGGACTTTTCTCAAATGTTCAGAAGAGGCTGGGATCATTGCTTTCAACAAAACCTTTAGAAAATTCCCATGAACGATTGCAGAGTCTGCAAAGAATTCCCTTTTATCCTGATATAAGGAGCCCTAGCTTCCTTTGCAGACCAGTGTCCAAGAAAGGATTGCAGCCAACAGTTAGGGATTTTGAATCTGTAGTTGGGAAGTGGGTTTCACACAGTCCTGGGGACTTGGGCTAACCTGCGGAGAACTACAAGTGTAGCGTGATACAGAGATGCCCACAGCCCTTGGTTGAGAATTGTCGAATCTGCAAGAACGCGACTGGGAAGTAAGTTCTATGTAGCCTTGAGGAATTGAGCTGACCTTCAGGGAATTACCAGCATGTCTCACTGGGGTAGCTCAGGACAGGAATGGAAAGCTAGAAGTGTTACCTGACTACTGAGGCACGGAATAAAGTAGTTTTTCTTACAAATGGCTGGCTCTGAACAGGGTCTTCCAGAGAACTGTCAGTGAGTTGTGCTGGGCTCACACCGTGACCTGTGACACCCAACTAACACAGCCTTCCCCTTTCACTTTACTTCCAGTGCAATACTGGGATTTTTGCCCTCTGCACTCTCTACACTCCGGCAGGAGAAATCTTGTACCAATGCCGTCTCACAATGTTACAATGTAAAGATAATTTGACCGCTGTCACATTATCACTCAAGCTCTCATGTAATCCGATGTGATACCCATGTTTGCATGTCGATATATAAAAATAAATAAATAAATGTCACCAGGGTGACATTTTTAAACATGGATGGAGGAGTTTGCAAAGGACTTTGAAAATAATTGTTTACCAGATGTGCTTGGACCCTACATTCTTTCCTTCCAAATCCTTAGAATATTTAATTTTGCATTTAAAAAATGTATTTGTATTTATTTTATCTTGGTTGTGCTTCTCTAGTGGTTGCATTTTTGTATATTTCCCCTGCATGTTTTGTTGTCCTGCAACATAACGGTATTAATAAAAGTGAAGGACCTCCACTTTGTGTCATCTGGACTCCAGTAATAAGTCAGGATTCCTAGAGATCGGTGCCGACACTGGTCTGTCAGTATTCGCTGTCTCCAGCAGACGGTAGGCAAGCTTCTTGTGCCTGTGGGAGTCCAGTATTTGAAGTCCAAAAAAGTGCCTTCCCCCTTAAACATCTTTCTAGAGGATATAAACAAGATGGAGTCACTCAGTGGTCTTTTGTTCTAGAGCACATGGGGATAGACTTAAAGATCTAAACATGGATACCCTAGAGCAGTCCTCCGGGCAACCTAACCAGTCAGGTTTTAGGATCTCCATAATGGGTAAGCATGAGAGAGGTCTGCGTGCACTGCTTCCACTGTATGCAGATCTATCTCAGGCACATTCGTAGTGGATTTGCTTAAAACCTGAGGGGCTAGGCAAGGACTGGGTTGAGAAGCACTGCCCTAGAGGAAAGGTGAGATAGGGAAGATATGATAGATATTCAAATGTCTAAAAGGTTTCCATGCATAGAAGGTCAGCTTCTTTCTACAGAAAGGAGACTCGGACAAGGGGTCATATGAAGAGGTTGAAAAGGGGTAGACTCGCCAGTAATCTTAGGAAATATTTCTTTACAGAGAGGGTGGTGGGTGTGAGGAACCCTTCCCAGTGGAAGGGTTGGAAAGAAAAACCGTATCTGAATTCCAGAAAGCAAGGAATACATTCAGGGGATCTCTAAGGAAGTGATGAGAATTATAATGCTAACTTTAGACAGATGGCAGACTGGATGGGCCAGGTTTCTATACTGTAAGTCATAAGTAGGGCTTCAGCTCCTGGTGGAAATGAAGCTGCTGCTTGCACATTACGTTCCAGGAGATTTCCTGCCTCTCCCCCCTGGCTTGGGCTCACTTTGCTTTCCAGGGGGAGATCCTCTGCCATGTGCTCACTATTGCTGTGGTCCTGTATCCTAGGTAGGGGCCCGTTTTACTGCTTTTGGGAAGGAGCGGGGGTACCTGGCTCTGTGCTGACGTGTGACAGAGGAACCTTCATGCACCACTCCAGTCATTTTGACCGCGGTTACTGTAACAGCTGCTACATAGATCTGAGTTTATATTCTTTTTATGACCATGTGTTACATGTTTTCTTTCACTTTTTCCAGACACATGGGAACCGTGTGTGGAGAGCAATAGAAAGATCCCTAACAAAGCACCCAAACAGGCAAATTTGGTATTAGTATATAGATAGGGAAAAGGTTCTTGTACCACTTCCTATGAAATACTTCTATGGAAAAAGGTAATTATATCTGCACCTACAGCCCTTTACCTTATGCTGCTTGTACATAGAGACAGGTGGTTGTGGGGGCTGCCTGCAGATACTGAGCCTCCTGAGGTTTTTCAGCCTCTGAGCAGGTTTCCCTCTGTGCTGATGTCACAAACCATCTGCTTGCTACACTCCCTGTGAGAGATGAAGCCTTGATGTGCTCCTTGCTAGAGGCAATGTTACTGAGCACGCAGCTGGGGGCAAACACAGCGCACTCTAAAGCTAAGAGGAAGTGAAGTGAAGGGAAACCTAAAACAGCACAGCAGGGTTGGGATTTAAAAAAAAGATTATTTGTAATTTATACTACAATGTCCAAAAAAACTCTTACAGCCAAGCAGTCAGTGAGTGCAGTCAGAAACAACTGAAAATCAAGTGAAAATATACATCAGAAGTGAGTTGTATGAAAAGCTGAGCTAGAAGACTTGCTACGCTGGGGATGCCTCCAATGAAGGTGAGTCTGCTTTAGCGCTCCTGACATGACACACTCTTCCAGTCTGTACTCACCTCGCTCTCTTAGACCCAGCAGGTTCCTCAGAATTAGGAGGGTGAACCATATTTTTCTTTTCTGATGGTGGGAGGAAGGGGATTCATGTTGTTGGAATTTGTTTTCCATTTCAGCCTTAGTGCATGATCTTTTACAGCAGCACAACTCAATCCTTTTAGCATGTGATATTGGCAGCGTGCACTAGAGCCACAACCTGGGCAGCCTGATTACACAAACGCCCCAGTGGCTATTCCCTAAGGTGGTAACTTAAACAGGCCTGCGGGTGCACATGTTCTGTGCATTTGCCGGCTTGCATCCAGAGACACGTCCATTTTATAACATTTGCACACACATATGTATGTTATAAGATAGCCTGGCTGTACGTACGTGTGTGCACAATTTTAAATGGATGCACCTGTGTGCACAAATCCTGCTTCCACCTGCAGAAGTGTGGTAGGGGGCCACATTGCGCATTTATGCGCTGGTTTCACTGAGAAATCCAGGAATGCCCATGTCCCACCCAGATCAGGTCCCCACCCTTTTTTTGAAACCTTTTATTTGTGCGTGTAGCAGGAGATATGTGCATACTCAGTTGGATTTTAAAATCCGCTCAGCACACGCCGGCCTGACTTGTGCACATCTCTCCTGGTTTTGGCAGGCACTGGACTTTTAAAATTCACCTTTAAGACTATTTGGTTAATAACAGTTTTTGAACTTCTACTCCAGGAATTTGTCTAAACCTTTTTTAAACCCAGCTAAGCTAACTGCCTTAACCACATCCTCTTCAATGAATTCCAGAGCTTAATTGTGCATTGAGTGATAAAGAATTTTCTCCAATTTGTTTTGAATGTGCTACTTACTTCATGGAGTGCTCCCTATCTTTGTATTTTTTGAAATAGTAAATAACATTTAACTGTTCTATTCCACTCAAGATTTTATAGACCTCTATCTCATCCCCCCCCCCTCAGCCATCTCTTCTCCAAGCTGAACAGCCCTAATCTCTCTAGTCTTTCCTCATAGGGGAGCTGTTCCATCTCCTTTTCTCATTTTGGTTGCCCTTCTCTGTACCTTTTCCAATGCAACTATATCTTTTTTGAGATGCGGCGACCAGAAATGCACACAGTATTCTAATGGGCTCATTTTAAAAGGCCTACGTGTGTTAAAACTGGGAGATACGTGTGTGGCTGGGCCACGTGTGCCGTGAGGATTTTCAAATGCCCACAGCCAAGTGCGAGGAAGAAAGACCCGACGAGAAAGGGGCGGGCCGGAGGCAGGGTCTGTGTGGGGCATGGGTGGGCTGGGACAGTGCCATTAAGGCACTGTCCCATTGCTGAGAACACCGGACCCACGCAACTTGCTCCTGCCGTGGATCGCGAGTTCTAAAACAAAAAAAAGAATGGCAGATAGCGGGGATTTAGGGATCGGGGCAGATAGGGGAAAAGGGAGGCAGGTTAGCTATGGGGTTTAGGAAGTTTCCTCCCAGTTTGCTCCTTCATTGGAGCAGACTGGGAGGGAACTGGGGAAAGGGCCTATGGCGTCGCCGTGTGCATCTTGGAAAATTCCTCCCCCTTACACGTGCGGGTAGTGGGTTTTATAACATAGATGCACGCATGGACGCACACGCATGTTATACAACTGGTGTGTCCACGTGCGCACCCACGTGTGGGTTTTATAACATAGATGCACGCATGTTATACAACTGGTGTGTCCACGTGCGCGCCCACGTGTGGGTTTTATAACATAGATGCACGCATGGACGCACACGCATGTTATAAAACTGGTGTGTCCACGTGCGCGCCCACGTGTGGGTTTTAAAACTGACCTTTCAGTGTGGCCGCGCCATTTTAGCACCACTCTCTCTCTCAACCTCCCCCTTCCCTCTTTACTCTCTCTGTACTCTTAAATCTTCCTCTCCTGCATGGGCGCACTTTGAATTTTATATTTGGGGCAGCTCCACTCCCCACATTCACTTTGCCTGCTCTGCTCCCCATTTTCCACTAATTCTCTGTTCCTCTTCCCATCCCTCCGCTCCTCCTCACTCCTCCAGAGCCAGCTGCCCTCCTCTGCAGGCTCAGGTCACCCATCTCTGCACTGCTTCCCACTCCTCCGAGGCACAGGACGCTTTCCTTCATGGACAGGTTCCGATCCTCCTCCCTCCTTAGGCGTGGATCACTTTCCTGCTCTGCCCTGTCTCTGAGCCCAGGTACATCTTTGTTTTCTGGATGACTCCTGCCTCCCCACTCCCTGCAGCGCATCCTTTGGCTCTCACGGATTCCAGGCTAGAGCCCACGTAAGAAACTCCACCACCCCTAGCAGCTGCGCAGTTAGTATCTCCTCAGCTCCCAGGCCACAGCCACGTGGGAACTCCAGAGATAACTGCTGTATCCTGGGAAATATATCAGGGGAGTGCTGTGTTTATTTTTGTATCAGGAAAATGTTCATCTCAATTCAAGCACTGACAACAGCCCCTCTCAGTATTCCGCCCAATTAACCAATATCTGTTCTGGGTGGTTTATCATTTCTTATTTTTCCTACATGTGTACAACTCTTTCTATCCACCAGCTCTTGCCACAGCTCATTATAAGAACATGAAACTTGCTATACTGGGTGAGACCAAAGCTCCATCAAGCCCAGTATCCTGTTACCAACAGTGGCCAATCCAGGACACAAGTACCTGGCAGGATCCCAGGGGGTAGATGGATTCCAAGCTGCTTATCCCAGGAATAAGCAGTGGATTTCTGCAACTCTACCTTAATAATGGTTTATGGACTTTCCCTCCAGGAACTTGTCCAAACCTTTTTTAAATGCAGCTACACTAATAGCTTTCATCACATCCTCTGGCAATGAATTCCAGAGCTTAATTAGGTATTGAGTAAAAATATATTTTCTCTTATTAGTTTTAAATATATTACCTAATAACGTCATAGTGTGTCCCTGAGTATTTATACTTTTTGAAAGAGTAAACAACTGATTAATGTTTACTCGTTCCTTTCCACTCATTATTTTATAGACCCCTATCATATCTCCCCTCGGCTGCCTCCTCCAATATAAAGAGTCCTAACCTCTTTAGCCTTTCTTCATAGGGGAATTATTCCAGCCCCTTTATCATTTTGGTCGCCCTTCTCTGTACCTTTTCTAATTCTGCCGTATCTTTTTTTGAGATGGGGTGACCACATCACGTCTTATGTCTTCTCTCCTCCATGATCCCCTCTTCTCACAACCCTTCTCTTGGTTTACCCTGTCCCACCCTCATACTGGACCCTTGTGGCCAAAAAAGTTAAATCTTAGGAGGTCCTTCGGTTCCTCTTCCTGAATCAAAGCCTCGCCTTTCCAAAACATTCTTCCCTCAGGTCCGGACCCCCTCAGCCTAGCCCACTCCCGGAATCTCACCTAAAGCTTACTGTTAATTCCTGGTGTCTAGCAGGGCAGAAGCAAAATTCATTCGCTCTCACAACATCAGCCCTGTTTTCCAAAATGGTGGTGGTTGATCACTGATGCTCTTTGGCCTCCCTGTACAGAAAGGCTAAGAACCATCAGGATCAACTGGTAGAGCAGAAGGGAATGGATGTCCCTCCTCTTCCCATTAGGCACCAGGGAATAAGAGCAGGGCTTGATTCGTAGACAAAAAGGAAGTGGAACTATTGAGCAGGGGCGGGTAAGGGAGGGGAACCCATGTATTACTTCTGTAAGGGGGTGGGGCCAGGATCAGCTGTGAACTCTCTCTCTCTTTCCTTAAACATATAAGGCTGGATTTTCAAAGGGGCCCAGCCATGAGTGTAAACCCCGGTAGGTGCACAAGTGCCGGGCCTCGTGAAAGGGGTGGGGCAGCGGCCATTAACTGCTGTCCTGGGGAAGCGCGCACCGGCATCCGGCCGGCGCGCGTAAATTACGTCTGCTCCCGAGGAGTAGCAAGTCATGAAATAAAAAAATTCAGGGCAGGTAGGTTAGTTTTAGGGGAAGGGGAAGGAAGGTTAGGCAGGGGGTTAGGGAAGTTCCCTCCCAGTCCACTCTTTAATTGGAGCGGAGTGGGAGGGAACTGGGAAAGGCCGGATTGCATCGCTACGTGGAGTATGCAACAGTACACCCCCCACTTGCGGTGCGCACGTTATAAAATCAGCGTGACCATGTGTGAGCGCGCGGCATGCTGTAAAACCTACCCCACACCTTTCACACTCTTCCTCCTTCCTCCTGTGATCCTCCATCCCTGGGCTCCACTCATGATCAGCCCTCCACTGATTCACGAGTGGCTCGGGTCCAACACCTCAGATCCTAGAAAAAAAGGTAGCAGATCACCATTCAAAGTCATTTTGCCAAGATAACAAACATAAAAAGGGGTTGAATTAGCAGAAGCTTGAAGCGTGTGAGCAGTAGCTGTGATTACTGCTCACAAGTTTCATTCTTGTGCCAATTCAACCCCTTTTTGAGTGTTTTCGCTCTGCAACATCGGCTTCAGAAGGGGATTTGAAGGGCAGAACAACAGTGGGGGAAGCACTGAATTAGGGAGCGGAGTGGCAGCTCCGTCTGCCCCAGACTCACCTCCTCCTTCCCTGCAAGCTGCCTGGAAAGGAGGGGCTGGAGCAGCCTTAGGTCTGAAAAGAAGTGGTGGAACTGCGTCCAGGCCCCTCTCCCTGAATAACAGAGTCCTAGAGAGAATATTCTGGGGAGTGGTCTAGGGTGGGGAGGCAACATGTTTGGAAGGGCCTAAGGACCTCCTACGATTTCACTTATTTGGCACAAGGATCCAGCATGGAGGGTTGGCCAGACCTTGAAGGACCACCTTGTAGGAGCATCGAGTCACGTTAGCTGCCCAATGCTCCCAGGGGAAAGTTAACTGCACCTTTTACTTTCTTCAGATAATGCTGCTTGCAAATTTCAAGGCGAGCTGCATTATTGGATTTGCATAATATTCCCCTAGTGATCAGCTGATTTTAGTGGCCATGGTGTGCCGGGTTTTATTTATGTATGGAATTTCAGATTCCTTGTGTTCCCTGTGATATCTCGTTTATTGTGCGTAAAAGTGTTACTGCAGCTTCGCAAATATCCCCCCAGTTTGCTGTGGTACCTCCTGCAGCTTGATGTTTGGTGACATTCACTGTTAGTTCTTCTCAATAGCACCTGAAGCTTTCAGTGCTGCAATGACTCCTTTCCTGTCCCCATTTATACACAGAACATCCTATTCCCATTCCTGAAGTGCATCACCTTCCATTCCTCTGATTTGAGTATTATTTGCCGTCTCCCTGTCCATTCTGTTGGTTTATTCCAGCAAGCTTGATACGTTCCTGAACTTATCTTGAAGTTTTATACCGTAGATGATATTACTTGCGGCTTCACATACCTTTTTTTTACTCCTAAATACTGGCGTAAAATATATTTAATTGTGGTCTGTTTGTCTGTCCATAAGTAGCTACCTATCTGTTGTGTTGTGCTTCAAAGGACTTGTACCAGTTTTGGTAGTGAAATATGAAAAAAAAAGAAACCATTCATGTTCAGAAAATTAATCTAAAATGATTCTTTACCTATTTGTGTTTTGTGTACAGAGCATGGTACATTTTACTGGTGCTTGCAACTTTCAAGCCTTGTTCATCAAGCCTTACACTATGCTGATGTCACAGTACTAACCCCTCCCACTCAGCCAGTGGCTCCGCCCACACTAAAAACTATTTTGTTTGAACAAAACTGAAACATGCCTACTTCGTTACACTGCAAATGTACAAGTCTTCAACTTGTTTAAATGAAAGCAACCGCGAGAAATTATGGGTAGGCCCTGGACAGTTACTAAAAAACCCCGTGGGGTGTGGGGGGAGGGGGTGAGGCTGGAGTTACGTCTAAAAACAAGAGGTTAGGTCATTGGGCGTAATATTAGATGAGAATTTATCTATGGAAAAACAAATAGCCAATAGAATGCATCAAACATAATGGAGATTGAAAATGGTTCGTCAACTAGGCCCATGCCTGGATTTTCCAGCTCTGAAAGCAGTGGCATATGCATTAATTTTATCATGCATAGATCATTGCAACTTGTTTATTTAGGCTTATCAGGGAAATTGATTAGAAAATTGCAACTTATCCAAAACACCGCCGCACGCATTCTAGATGCACAGCTGCTAGCCCACTTTTACTTCAACTTCACTGGCTGTCGGTAGCATCACATTGCAGATTTAAATGTTTGATTTTACTTTTAAGGTGCTTCGAGGGATGTGTTCTCCAAAGTTGAAAAACAGATTTAAATGGTATGAGGCAAAGGGGAGTTTAAGGTCCAATGGGAAATTCCTACTACAGATACCATCAGAAAAATGTTTTCAGCAAGTAAAACTGTCGAAAATATTATTTGTGGCTAGTGCTTCAGTGTTGTGGAACGAACTTCCCTTTGAATTGAGAGAGGAAACTGAACTGAAAAAGTTTAGACGAAGGCTAAAAACTTGGCTTAGTATGCAGAATAAGACTAGGAAGGATTTCCATGAATTAAAATATAGTGGATTCTGTGTCAAACATTTCATTATTCTATTTATTGTAATTGTTTTATTTTGTGTGATCTTGTCTGCTAATTATATAGTATTGTATTGTTTTATGTTTTTACCTTGTACATTATTTTGGATGATTTTTTTAAATCAGTAAAGCGATTAATAAATATTAAATTCAATTTAGGTTTATATGTTTTTGTAACATGTCTACTGTGAAACAATAGGAGCTTTGTACCAAGATTAAAGCAATGAAAAGTGGCACATAAGAGACTCAACTGATATTCCTCTCTGTGGCTGATGCTGGTTTTTCTCTTTCAGTCAGCTCCTGTAGTCTGATTCCTGTGACCACTGGGAAAAAGCATCTGGAATGAATGAAAAGAGCTGAAGGAGGAATCTTGACCATGGAGAAAGCCTCTCTGGTAATAGACAATGGAACTGGATACTCCAAAGCTGGAATCTGCTCTGAGGACATGCCCAAATGTGTTCTCCGTACTAAGGTTGGGGTCCCTTGGTCTGAACTAGCATTTGAGGCTGACTGCCAAACAGTCTGCCCTGGCAGGAAGACCCCTTGTTCAAACAGCATTATCTGGAAAGCTCCAATAGTCCATGGTGTAGTGGTAGACTGGAATTTGATGGAAATTTTCTGGAAGCACATTTTTTTTAGGGTATTGAAGATTGACCCTGGAGATCATCCTGTGCTACTGTCTGAATCTCCAGCCTCTCCTCTTGATAATCGTGAGCTAGCAGCAGAACTACTCTTTGAGTATTTTGGCTTTCCTGCCATGCATGTAGCTCCATCCTGCATCCTCTCCTTGTATTCCTGTGGGCGGATCTTAGGCTTGGTCATTGATGTTGGTGATGGGACCTCTTTAACCTGCCCTGTTTTGGAAGGGTTTATCCTCCCTCATGCTCTATATCGCCTGGATATTGCTGGGGAGACACTAACTCGCCATTTGAGAGAGTTGCTGAGCCTTTCTGGGAAGACCTTCCTTATTCATGAGAAGAGCCTAGTGAGGAAGATTAAGGAGAAGACCTGCTATGTTGCTTTGGACTATCAGAAGGAACTTCAGAGAGACCAGTACCTGGACTACCAACTCCCTGATGGACAGGTTTTATCTCTTGCCAAAGAAAGGTTTCAGTGCCCAGAAACTCTCTTCCAACCAAATCTCCTGAAAGTTAGTGAGCCTGGCCTCCATCACATGGCCTTCAAGAGCCTCCAAAAGGTTGATTCCAGTGCCCGCATGGTCATCCAGAAGACTATTCTGCTTTGTGGAGGATCCTCACTCTTCCCTGGGCTCCCTGAACGTTTGCAGAATGAATTAAGACTTTTACTTCCTAAAAACTCTGAGTTCAGTTTTCTGGTGCCTGATCCAAAGAAGAGATGGTACTCTGCTTGGCTTGGGGGTGCTATTGCCGCATCTCTACCCACCTTTCATAATCTGTGGGTGAGAAAAGAAGAGTATAAGGAGAAAGGGTCCATCTATCTTCACCAAAAATGCTATTAAAAGAAGGCGTACATCTAACCGATTTAAAATGTTGTCTCTTTCCTATACATTCTCTTTCAACCTTTCTGGTAAAAGATCGTATGAAAGATTAGTTGGGGAGAATATTATTTTACCACAATCTAATTTTCTTTCTCTATCTGTGAGCAGTCAGATATTTACAGCTTCTGCCCCCGCAGTCTTGGTAGTGCAGAAGTCATTGACATTAACTTCCAGAGCTCAAAACATAAAGGTGGGGTCTTGCTGTTCATGGAAGTGCAAGGAGGATCTAAGGGAATGAAAGAGCCAAAATCACAGCACTCTGCACATTTTCAGAGATATCAGATGTGGGGCCTACTTTGCGAACACACTTCCAATTGAGCTATGAAGGGAAATAGACTTAAAAGTCTTTAGAAAAAGGTTAAGGCATATAATTGATATCTCTGAAAACGTGCACACAGTCTGTTTAACTTATCTGATGTTTTAAATGTTTTTATGGCTTTCCTCATTGTGGAGTAGATTTTCAAATCTCGGCACACATAAATCCCAGGGTTTACAGAAGTGACCAGGCCAATTTTCAAACGTATCCAGCCACGCATGTAGCTTGTAGCTGCGTGACACAGGTATGGAAAGCAGGTGTGAACTAAAGGTCCATAACACTTTCTTTGGTAAAAAGATTTTCAACTTCTCTCTGACCATTCCTCTTCCTGTATATCCAAGGCTTTTGATTTGTGCGTAGAAGAATTTAACCCCCATACTATACCTTTTCCTTGGGTTTTTGCAGTCCAAATGCATGACCCTGCATTTTTTTTTAGCATTAAATCTTAGCTGCCTGATTCTAGACCATTCCTTAAGACTCTAGATCAGGGGTGGCCAATTCCAGTCCTCGAGGGCCACAAACCGGTCGGGTTTTCAGGATATCCCTAATGAACATGCACGAGAGAGATTTGCATGCACTCTGCCTCAGTCATATGTAAATCTTTTTCATGCATATTCATTAGGGATATCCTGAAAACCCGACCGGTTTGCGGCCCTCGAGGACCGGAATTGCCCACCCCTGCTCTAGATCATATATCAAAGAGCAGTGAACTAAATGGCAGCTAAGTTTCAATGCAAAAACTTGACAGCTTATATATTTAGGGTGCTGAAATTTGAGGGAACAGTACATGATGGAGGGGTGAAATTGAAGAAGTAGGAAAGAAATATCCTATGTTTTCAAGGTAGCGAAAAAGTGCAAGAAAGTGGTGACCAGAGTTAGGGCAATGCTAAGATGCATTGAGAGAAACAAAAGTAGAATAAAAAGACATGATTATGCCATTGCATAGGTCATTGGTGAGACCTCACTTGCAATATTGTGTCCAGTATCTCTAGAAGGGTGAGGACAGAATAGAGGCAGTCCAGAGAAGGGCTACCAAAATGTTACAGGGTCCAGCTCAAGCCTTATGAAATGAAACTTAAGGATCTAAATAAATATACCCAAGAGAAGAGGAGAGATGAGGGAGATAGTCAAACACATGAAAAATAGTAATGATGATGAAGAAATGAAGTTCTAGAACAAGGCTTTAAGATAGGGAGGCTCCGAGGGAGTAGACTCAGGAGTAATATCAGTTGCTCAGCAATGCTTAGTTCGGTGGGAGATATCTTCAAACGCTATTAACAAAACAGCAGCCCAATAGCGAAGTTCAAATAAAGGCAAAAGTAGCCCAGTCAAGAACAGATTGAGATAAAAGATTCCAAATTATTCTTGTCAATTGCTAGCAAAGATTTATATACAAATAAAAAATACAGTTTGAAATGTGTGTAAGCAAATGCTAGAAGTCTAAAATGTAAAATGGAAGCGTTAGAATGAATAGTAGGTAGACATAATTGGCATTTCAGAGACCTGGTGAAAGGAGGATAACCAAAGGGACAGTGCTATATCAGGGTACAAATTATATCACAATGATAGGGTAGGGTGCTTTATTTTCGGGATGCCATAGCTTCAAATAGGATAAACATCCTGCAGGAGAATAAATTGGGGAAACCTGAATGGAGCAACAGTATAGCTAGGGGTGATATGCATGGTGAGGCAGTTACTACCCTTGACAGAGGGCTTGGAGGTGCTCTGTACAAAGCAGTATTTGCCACCATTTGCAGCTTGTTGCGCACTGGATGGACCATTGGTCATCTGACAATGGTTACTATGGTACTATGAATCTTCATGGATATAAATCCCATGTAAAGAGAAGAGTATAGCGGTGGGGGTACACTATACTATCCACCTGGCCAGAATGAACTAATGGACAATGAAATGCTAATGGAAATTAGGAAAGCAAACAAATTTGGTAACAACACAGTAACAATGGTAGATTTCAATTATCCCAATATTGACTGGATAAATATATCAGGATATGCTTAGGAGGTGGAGTTTCTAGATGAAATAAGTGACTATGTCATGGATCAGCTGATCCAGGAACCAATGAAAAGGGGAGCTATTTTTAGTGAAATGTAGGATTTTATATGAGAGATAACAGTATTGGGGCTGCTTGGCAACAGGGATCATAAGCAATCTAGGTCACAATTGCCTGGCAAAATCACAAAAGATCAATAGATTCCAAGCTGCTTATCCCAGGGATAAGCAATGGATTTTTTCAAGTCCACTTTAATAATGCTTTATAGACTTTTCTTCCAGGAATTTTTCCAAACTTCTTTTGAACCCAGCTACACTAACAGCTTTCACAATATTCTCTGCTACTAAGTTCCAGAGTTTAATTATGTATTGAGTAAAAAATGTATGTTCTCCCATTTATTTATTTTTTATATTCCACTTTCAACACTTCATAGCGGATTATATTCAGGTACTGTGTTTTAAATGTAACGCCTAGTATCTTCCATGAATGTCCCAATTGGATAGCCAAGTAAACTTCTTAGGCTGGAGAAATGTACCACACAGACGCCAGATTCTTCTTAAAGATTCCAACTTTATTATAACTCGCAGCTTTACCTTCAGGACAAAGACATTTCAGGAGTTGCTTTCTCCTAGAGATGAGGGTCCTGTCTTTTCTTAGCTGGGCCCACATTCTTATCCCTACTGAGCAGGGTCCCACCCAAACAGCTCTCTCTCTCTGGCAGTTAGGTGGATCAGGCTAGATGTCCACAAATTACAGAGGGGTTGTAGGGCCACTCCTTTACAATTCCTGTAGTCTTTGTGCGTTTGAAAGAGTAAACAACCAATTTGCATTTACCCATTCCACTCCACTCATTTGCTTATAGACCTCTATCATATCTCCCTTCAGCCATCTCATCTTCAGCCTGAAGAATCCTAACCTACTTTAGCCTTTCCTTATAGGGAAATTGTTAAGAACCTGGCAAGTACCTAAACAGTAAATAGATCCCATGCTACTGTCCGTCATAGCAATGGCTATTCCCAAAGTCAACTTGATTAATAGCAATTTATATATTTCATCTCCAGGAACTTATTCAAACCAAGCTACACTAACTGACCTAACAACATCCTCTGGCAACAAATTCCAGAGCTTTAATTGTGCATTGAGTGAAAAAGAAGTTTGTCTGATTTGTTTTAAATGTGCTACCTGCTAACTTCATGGAGTACCCGCCTTGTCCTTCTATTATCTGAGAGATTAAATAACCATAAGAACCTTGTCCCGGAGGGTCCGGGATGAGGTGCAGAGTCAGAGGCACTGATTGGCCACTGTTGGAAACAGGATGCTGGGTTTGATGGACCCTTAGTCTGACCCAATATGGCATGGAAGCAGAACTGGGTACCGCGGGCTGCGCAGCAAGGTACGAGGGCCGCACCGCAGAGTTTAAAAATCCGGCGCTAAGTCTATCCCATGCTACTGATGCAATTAATAGCAGTGGCTATTTTCTAAGTCAACTTGATTAATAGCAGGTAATGGACTTCTCCTCCAAGAACTTATCCAATCCTTTTTTAAACACAGCTACACTAACTGCACTAACCACATCCTCTGGCAACAAATTCCAGAGTTTAATTGTGCGTTGAGTAAAAAAGAACTTTCTCCGATTAGTCTTAAATGTGCCCCATGCTAACTTCATGGAGTGCCCCCTAGTCTTTCTACTATCCGAAAGAGTAAATAACCGATTCACATCTACCCGTTCTAGACCTCTCATGATTTTAAACACCTCTATCATATCCCCCCTCAGTCGTCTCTTCTCCAAGCTGAAATGTCCTAACCTCTTCAGTCTTTCCCCATAGGGGAGCTGTTCCATTCCCCTTATCATTTTGGTAGCCCTTCTCTGTACCTTCTCCATCGCAATTATATCTTTTTTGAGATGCGGCGACCAGAATTGTACACAGTATTCAAGCTCACCATGGAGCGATACAGAGGCATTATGACATTTTCCGTTTTATTCACCATTCCCTTTCTAATAATTCCCAAAATTCTGTTTGCTTTTTTGACTGCCGCAGCACACTGCACCGACGATTTCAATGTGTTATCCACTATGACACCTAGATCTCTTTCTTGGGTTGTAGCACCTAATATGGAACCCAACATCGTGTAATTATAGCATGGGTTATTTTTCCCTTTATGCATCACCTTGCACTTATCCACATTAAATTTCATCTGCCATTTGGATGCCAAAATTTCCAGTCTCACAAGGTCTTCCTGCAATTTATCACAATCTGCTTGTGATTTAACTACTCTGAACAATTTTGTGTCATCTGCAAATTTGATTATCTCACTCGTATTCCTTTCCAGATCATTTATAAATATATTGAAAAGTACGGGTCCCAATACAGATCCCTGAGGCACTCCACTGTCCACTCCCACTGAGAAAATTGCCCATTTAATCCTACTCTCTGTTTCCTGTCTTTTAGCCAGTTTGTAATCCACGAAAGGACATCGCCACCTATCCCATGACTTTTTACTTTTCCTAGAAGCCTCTCATGAGGAACTTTGTCAAATGCCTTCTGAAAATCCAAGTACACTACATCTACCGGTTCACCTTTATCCACATGTTTATTAACTCCTTCAAAAAAGTGAAGCAGATTTGTGAGGAAAGACTTGCCCTGGGTAAAGCCATGCTGACTTTGTTCCATTAAACCATCCTTCAAAGATACCTCTCTCCGAACCATGCGCTGCTGAGCGACTGTCGGCTTTCCCCTTTGATCTAGTTTAAAAGCTGCTCTAGCACCTTTTTAAAGGTTAGCGCCAGCAGTCTGGTTCCACCCTGGTTAAGGTGGAGCCCATCCCTTCGGAAGAGACTCCCCCTTCCCCAAAAGGTTCCCCAGTTCCTAACAAAACTGAATCCCTCTTCCTTGCACCATCGTCTCATCCACGCATTGAGACTCCGGAGCTCTGCCTGCCTCTGGTGACCTGCACGTGGATCAGGGAGCATTTCAGAGAACGCTACCCTGGAGGTTCTGGATTTAAGCTTTCTACCTAAGAGCCTAAATTTGGCTTCCAGAACCTCCCTCCCACATTTTCTTATGTCATTGGTGCCCACAGGTACCACGATAGCCGGCTCCTCCCCAGCACTGTCTAAAATCCTATCTAGGTGATGCATGAGGTCCGCCACCTTCGCACCAGGTAGACATGTTACCAGGCAATCCTCACGCCCACCAGCCACCCAGCTATCTACATTCCTAATAATCAAATCACCAACTGTGACTGCTGACCTAACCCTTCCCTCCTGGGCATTAGTGCTGGGAGATACATCCTCGGTGTGAGGACAATGCATCACCTGGAGAGCAGGTCCTTGCTACAGGATCATTTCCTGCTGCACTAGGTTGATGCTCTTTGATCAGGAAACCTTCAAGGCAGCACCAGGGCTGTTATGTTGTGAAGAAAGTCAATAGTGGACCCTTGGGCCGGCTGATATGGATGACGTCCACAGTTGGTAATGAGCCGGGAGGCGGAGCTTAGCTGGAGCTGAAGGATGACGTCTTCACCCTGGAAACCCGAGACCCCCCCAGGAGGGGCCCGTAGGGGTCCGAGTCGCTGGGACTTAGGAGAATCGTGAAGAAATCCGAGGATCGTAGCTGGCTGAGGGTAAGGAGAATCGTGAAGAAGTCCGAGGATCGTGGCTGGCTGAAGGCAAGGAGAATCGTGAAGAAGTCCGAGGATCGTGGCTGGCTGAAGGCAAGGAGAATCGTGAAGAAGTCCGAGGGTCGTGGCTGGCTGAAGACAAGGAGAATCGTGAAGTCGGAGCTGGAGTCAAGGCGCAGCAGGAATGAGCTGGAACCTGAGCTGGAAGCAAGGCACGGCTGGAACAAGCAGGAACCAGAGCTGGAAGCAAGGCACGGCTGGAACAAGCAGGAACCAGAGCTGGAAGCAAGGCACGGCTGGAACAAGCAGGAACCAGAGCTGGAAGCAAGGCACGGCTGGAAGAAGCAGGAACCAGAGCTGGAAGCAAGGCACGGCTGGAACAAGCAGGAACAAGGCAACTAACCACTCAAAGAGCGACCACGTTGCAAAGGCAAGGTAAGGCAGTCAGACGCTGGTTTAAATAGCCAGCCAGCGTCTGACGTCAGGAACGGGGCGTATCAGCACTTCCGGGTGCTGGACCTTTAAGAGCCCCCTCCTCGCGCGCGTGCCCAGGCAGTGGGAGGAGTCAGGCTCGGCCTTCGGCGGCGTCTCCACGTGGAGGGAGACGCTGCCATGCGGCCCTACAGGCCCCAGACGCGGCGGATCGCGGCAGCCCCGGGGGAGCCGGCAGAAAGGTAAGGACCCGGTCGCTAGCCTGGCGACCGGGACGCAACAGTACCCCCTCCTTTACGCCCCCTCTTCAAAGGGCTTGGCCTGTCAGGATGGTCTTGATGGTATTGTTGCAGAAGAGTCTTGTCCAAAATGTTGCGGGCAGGTTCCCACGTATTGTCTTCATTCCCACAACCTTCCCAAGCCAACAGATATTCCCAACGTCTGTTGGCGAAGCGCGCATCAAGGACCTCTCGTACCTGGAAGGTAGGATCCTCAACCGTAGTGGTGGAACCATCATCGAGCGGTCTGGGGTGAAATCTGGAAAGAATTACTGGTTTCAAAAGAGAAACATGAAAGACATCATGAATGCGTAGAGTGGTAGGGAGTCGAAGGCGATACGAGACCAAACCTACCCTCTCTGCTACGCGGAAAGGCCCACAGAACTTGGGTGAGAGTTTTTTGGACGGTTGTCTCAAGTGAATGTTCTTTGTACTGAGCCACACTCGATCGCCTGGAAGGAAAGTGAATGCAGGTTTTCGATGACGATCGTAGTGGTGTTTAGCAGTGCGTGCGACTTTATGGAGTCGATGTTGAACAGAGGACCAAAGTTTACTCAATTGGTCTGCGGTAACCTGAGCGGCAGGTGAGGAGGTTGGTACTGGTAGAGGTAATGGTGGTTTGAGTTGTTTACCATACACGATTTGAAAAGGCGACTTCCCTGTCGCCGTATGTATTTGATTGTTATATGCGAATTCCGCCCAGGGCAAAAGTTCTACCCAATTGTCTTGCTTGTGATTAATGAACGCTCGTAGAAACAACTTCAATGAACGATTCATGCGTTCTGTTTGCCCATTACTTTGTGGGTGGAAAGCGGTAGAGAAACTCAACTGGATCTTGAACTTTTTGCATAAGGCTTTCCAGTACCTGGCTGTGAACTGAGGACCCCTGTCAGACACAATGTCCTGAGGCAGACCATGTATACGAAATACATGATGTGTGAATAGAGAGGCCAATTCAGTGGCGGAAGGTAATTTGGGCAAAGGCACAAAGTGAGCCATTTTAGAGAAGCGTTCCACTGTGACCCATACCACGGTTTTGCCTTGCGAAGGCGGAAGTTCCACCATAAAGTCCGTGGCAATATGGGTCCATGGTTCTGTGGGTATGGGTAATGGTTGCAAAAAACCTCTCGGAGAGCCGTTTAGTGGTTTTTGCAGGGCGCAAGTAGGACAAGAGTTGATGTAGGTGGAAACGTCACGGCGAAGGCCGGGCCACCAATAGTAACGATTTATAAGGTCCAAAGTTCGTAGCCTACCAGCATGCCCCCCCGGTCAGCGAGTCATGTCCCCAAGACAAAACTTTCTTCCGTAGTCTTTTAGGAACAGTAATTTTATTTGCGGGGGCAATGGAGGTGATACTTAGTTGAATACAAGCAGGGTCCAGGATGGTCTGTGGTGAGTCCTCCTCCTCCTCCGGCTGAGAAGTGCGAGAGAGGGCATCGGCCCGCACATTCTTCTCTGCTGGTCGAAACTTGAGGAGGAAATTAAAACGACTGAAGAAAAGTGACCATCTTGCTTGCCGCGGGTTTAGCCGTTGAGCTTGGGCTAAATACAATAAATTTTTGTGGTCCGTGTACACGGTTACCGGATGATTAGCCCCCTCTAGCCATTGCCTCCACTCCTCGAAGGCTAACTTGATGGCTAGGAGTTCTTTGTCCCCGATGCCGTAGTTACATTCGGCAGGTGAAAACTTTTTAGAAAAGTAGGAACATGGCATCAATTTGCCGGAAGCATCGTGTTGACTGAGAACGGCGCCGACAGCCAGGTTCGAGGCATCGACCTCCAAAATAAAGGGACGTTGTGGATCTGGGTGTCGTAGGCATGAGGCTGTTATGAAAGCTTGTTTTAACGCTTTAAAGGCCTCCGAGGCGGTAGTGGGCCAGTCATGAGCGTTAACTCCTTTGCGTGTAAGCGCAGTGAGGGGAGCTACCTTCTGGGAATAATGCGGTATGAAATGTCTGTAAAAGTTGGCAAAGCCAAGAAATCTTTGTAGAGCCTTCAGGCCAGACGGGCGAGGCCAGTTGGTAATGGCTGCCACCTTTTCTGGATCCATCTGGAAACCGGACGAGGAAACTATGTAACCCAAGAACGGAAGGGACTCACACTCAAACTGGCATTTTTCAAATTTAGCGTATAGATGATTGTCTCTTAACGCCTGCAAAACCCGTTTGACGTGTTGGCGATGGGAGGAGAGATCTTGGGAATAGATCAAGACATCATCGAGGTAAACAATGACAAAGGAATGAAGCATCTCCCGGAGAACCTCGTTCATAAGATTCTGGAAGACAGCTGGGGCATTACATAAGCCGAAAGGCATTACCAGATATTCGTAATGTCCATCTCGAGTGTTGAACGCTGTCTTCCATTCGTCACCCGGACGAATACGAACAAGGTTATAGGCCCCACGCAAGTCCAGCTTTGTAAAAATCTTAGCCCCTTGAAGTCTATCGAGTAACTCTGGGATTAGCGGCAAAGGATAGCGATCCTTCTTTGTGATGGAATTCAGGCCTCGATAGTCTATGCATGGCCTGAGGGAACCGTCTTTCTTGGATACAAAAAAGAACCCAGCTCCTGCAGGGGAATGTGAAGGGCGAATGAAGCCCTTAGCAAGGTTTTCCGTGATGTAATCCGACATTGCACGGGTCTCTGGCAGTGACAGAGGGTACACCCTACCCCGTGGTGGGGTGGAGCCTGGTAAGAGATCGATGGCACAGTCAAAAGGCCGATGGCATGGGAGGAGTTCGGCCTTTTGTTTAGAGAACACGTCAGAGTATTCTCGGTAAGGCTGAGGAAGTTCTAGGACTGAGTGAGAGAGTACTATCTCTGAACTTGGAAGAGGATCCAGGCAATTCTGGAAACAGTGAGAACTCCATTGCACAATCTGGAGGGAGTCCCAATGGATCACAGGAGCATGTTGTTGCAACCAGGGAAGTCCCAAGACCACAGGGTGCACAGATTTCTCAAGTAGTAAAAAAGAGATTGTCTCTGTGTGAAGCACACCAGTTCGTAAGGTGAGAGGCATCGTGATTTCAGAAATGTATCCCGGTAACGGGGTTCCCCGGATAGAGGTAACCCGTAATGGGGGTCTCCGGTGCTTAGTAGGTAGTCCGAGCTGGTGTACCAGTTCTTTCCAGATAAAATTCCCTCCGGCACCGGAATCAATCAAAGCTAGCGTCTGGAAGGAACCTCCAGGATACTCCAAGGTTATAGGAACTGTACATTGAGGAGCAGGATTAACACAGCCTAGGGGAATCTCCTCATTTCTCCCTAGACTCGACCATTTCCCGGTCTTGCAGGACATTGAGCAAGGAAATGACCCTTAGTACCGCAATATAGGCAAAGACCCTGGATGCGGCGTTGTTTCTTCTCTTCCTCGGTTAGAGGCGCCCTTCCAAGTTGCATAGGTTCCTCCGAGGAACTGCCGGTGGCCGATGATGTTTTGTGAGGTACTACCATAGACCTGGAGAAGGAAGGTGCCAAGGAAACGGGACGACGAAGCACTCGAGCCTCCTTGGTTCGTTGTTGCAAACGTCGGTCTATCCTCCCTGCTAAGTCTATTACCCCATTCAGGGTGAGGGGCAGGTCGCGAGCCATCAACTCGTCCTTGATACGACCTGCGAGTCCTTCCAGGAAAATACCCCGTAAGCAGTCATCCTGCCAACCGAGTTCCATTGCCAGAGTACGGAATTCAATAGCATATTCTGCTAGTGAGCGGGACCCTTGTCTTAGCTGCAGGATTTCAGTGGTAGCGGTAGCTGCACGAGCTGGCTCGTCAAATGTCTGTTTGAAATGAGTCACGAAATCCTGTAAGTTGTGCAGCATGGCGTCTTGTTTCTCCCACATGGGAGAGGCCCACAGCATGGCCCTCCCATCGAGTAAAGACAAAATGTAAGCTACCTTGACGGCATCGGACGGGAACTGCCCCGGTAATAAGGTGAAACGGATGAAGCATTGGTTCAAAAACGCCCTGCACGATCTGGCATCCCCGGAATAACGTGTAGGCGCTGGAAGCTGAGTCTGAGCGGGAATTTGAACTGCCGGTGGAGGCAGAGGTTGTGCCACCGATGGAGGATTGGCGTCCAAGCGGCTGGCTAAACGATCCACCGTAGCAGCCAAGACTTCTAGGCATTGCTGTTGCTGCTGGATTCTTTGAGCCATGCCAGGGATGGCCTGCACAGGAGAGGAGTCCGCCGAGTCCATGGCCTTTGCAAACTGTTATGTTGTGAAGAAAGTCAATAGTGGACCCTTGGGCCGGCTGATATGGACGACGTCCACAGTTGGTAATGAGCCGGGAGGCGGAGCTTAGCTGGAGCTGAAGGATGACGTCTTCACCCTGGAAACCCGAGACCCCCCCAGGAGGGGCCCGTAGGGGTCCGAGTCGCTGGGACTTAGGAGAATCGTGAAGAAATCCGAGGATCGTAGCTGGCTGAGGGTAAGGAGAATCGTGAAGAAGTCCGAGGATCGTGGCTGGCTGAAGGCAAGGAGAATCGTGAAGAAGTCCGAGGATCGTGGCTGGCTGAAGGCAAGGAGAATCGTGAAGAAGTCCGAGGGTCGTGGCTGGCTGAAGACAAGGAGAATCGTGAAGTCGGAGCTGGAGTCAAGGCGCAGCAGGAATGAGCTGGAACCTGAGCTGGAAGCAAGGCACGGCTGGAACAAGCAGGAACCAGAGCTGGAAGCAAGGCACGGCTGGAACAAGCAGGAACCAGAGCTGGAAGCAAGACACGGCTGGAACAAGCAGGAACCAGAGCTGGAAGCAAGGCACGGCTGGAACAAGCAGGAACCAGAGCTGGAAGCAAGGCACGGCTGGAACAAGCAGGAACAAGGCAACTAACCACTCAAAGAGCGACCACGTTGCAAAGGCAAGGTAAGGCAGTCAGACGCTGGTTTAAATAGCCAGCCAGCGTCTGACGTCAGGAACGGGGCGTTTCAGCACTTCCGGGTGCTGGACCTTTAAGAGCCCCCTCCTCGCGCGCGCGCGTGCCCAGGCAGTGGGAGGAGTCAGGCTCGGCCTTCGGCGGCGTCTCCACGTGGAGGGAGACGCTGCCATGCGGCCCTACAGGCCCCAGACGCGGCGGATCGCGGCAGCCCCGGGGGAGCCGGCAGAAAGGTAAGGACCCGGTCGCTAGCCTGGCGACCAGGACCGCAACAAGGGCTGCCAGACTGGAATTGGGACTTGGCTACAATGTCCCTGATAATCTCATCTATATTGCTGTCTGCCTCAGCTCCTCCAGGTCTGCCACTCTAGACTTCAGAGATCGGATTCATTCTCTGAGAGACAGAAGCTTTTTGCACCAGGTGCATGTATGCAATCTCTCACCAGTGGGTAAAAAATCATACATGTGATACTCAAGGCAAAAGACTGGAAGGCCCCCCTCTTGTTGCTGGACTATTGCCTTCATCTTAATTTTGTTCAGTTCCTAGTTAAGTTTAGGTTGCTATGGGAGTAGGAATGTGTACAATTAGAGTCTTGATAGTGACCTACAAGGGGATGATTAAACTCTTGCTAAGGCATGGGGAATTACTGAATTTAAGTTAAATGTTGATTAGTTTTTTTTTTAAAGTGTGAAAGTGGCACCTGCCTATAAATCAAAGGATGAGATAGGGGTGGGTGGGAGGGAGGGAAAGACAAATACACAAACTCCTGGTTTTAGCCTGCCCTGTGACTAGCTATTTAATACAGACACAAACACACCAAAATACCCATAAATATTTATGTTCTAACATTTCCCCAAGCCAGTACTTAGCGATTTTCTTCAGGTACCAGAAAGGTTATCCTCTCTTCTCAGTGCTCCCACTGGATTGTGGGATACTGAGCTCTCCCCCTGCAATATATATTGTGCTTCTAAGGTAAGTTAGTTCAAAACAATCCTTTTGGAGATTTTCATTACAGTTATCCTGAGTGACTCACTGCTGACAGGAAAGCCATAGTCAGTTTGTTCATTTTTAGATGTAAAGTGAAGATGTCATTCACAAAGTAGTAAAGAAAGCAAGAAGCATTGATCAAGATACTTTTTTTTTTAATTCATTTTGATAAATGCAGACTATATGGGCACAGGTTTTGTATACAGTCAAAAAATGATTATATAATTGTACCATGGGTCAAATTAATTTTTCAGGAGGTAATAAAACAAAGAAGTAAAATTAATTATTCATGATTTTCAGGATAAATGTATATATTACTATAGGATCAAGTAGCTCGACATACAAAAGATCATATACAAACTAACAAGTTGTTATGAGAACCTCCGTGCTCCAAGTTTAAGACCTTTACTGCAACAACAAATTGGAGAAGCCTGTAAAATGGCAACTAATGGACAGGATGTTTAGTGTTTATATCTGCCAGAAATCAGAATTTTCATAAACAGAGAATGTCCACAAATTCTTTAAAGGATGCAGAGTCTGTGAAGTGAAATTGGATTTAAAGTAAATGGAGGTTATACACAGCCTAGAGGCAAGATGACTGAAATCCAATAGAAGGTATTAAAATAGGACCTGTCAACTCATGGTCATCTTGTAAACCTGGTCCAAATCTTCTCTGGAGACACTCAAGCTTCTCCAGTGATCTGGATGAGTAACACCTCTCTCTGTACAGCCCAAACAAGCCTGCTACAAGTGCTAGTGGCAAGTGATGGTCACTACTGGGGCACAGGGAGGAACATTCTTGGTAATACAGTTCAAGAAGTTATTAGTTTAGTCTTAATTTAGCTTTAATTTTAACTTTACAGAAGTTTCATGATTTGGCATTGTCAGATTACATTTATAACTACTGTATTGTCATTACCTAGATCAGCCCACACCAAGAGAAAAACTAAAACCTGTACAGGCAGAGGGGGCTAGGGAGCAGGGAGACACCAGGAGAGCCTCAGGACTGTAAATAAAAACCTGGGGCACTGCATGCTCTGATACAGTCTTTCACCAGCTGATGGCCTCTTTATATGCAAACATAAAACTCCATGATCCTTGGTTTCAGATTTAGTCTAGATTTTGATTTGGGAAAACAGATTAGTTTAATTCTAATTGACTGATTACTAATGAATTCAAATCAGGCAGCATGTCTCCTCTGGTTCAGTGAGGCTGAAATGCAAACAGTCAATATAACATTTGTATCCTTGTCCTCTTCCTGATGGGAGGAGACTTTCTGGTCCATTTGGATCCACTTCATGGCAAGTTATGGGATGATACAAAGCTGTCCACTGTATCCCACTGGACACAGGCAGTTCCCCGAGGGCTGACAGGTCCCTCCATTCCTACACAGAGAGGTGCAGGTAGCTGTGAAGGGAGACAATGCAATTATATAGCCATATTTGAAAAGAAAGAGACTTCCTGAACTTAGAAAGTGTATCTGAAGCCCACACATTGATCACCTCTCACAGGAGCCTGGACATTCTGCTGATCTGCTATGATTCAAATTGATCACCTCTCACAGGAGCCTGGACATGCTGGTGATCTGCTATGATTCACTCCCAATACATGAGCCTGGGCTGGCATAGCTGCAGAGCTGTGTACTACCTGCAGGAAAACCCGGGTTTGATTGCTGGGCTCGGCTCCAGCTACTTTTACAACCACAGAGAAGGGAGTGGTAACCTTCACAAAACAGTGACACGGGCCATGGTCAAGGCCTTTCACTGCACTGGCTGAGTTGGGAGGGGAGGGGATAAAACTAGTGGAAAACCCCAGTTAGATGCAAATCAAGAGGCAATACACTGTAGCCCAATAGAGTCCAGTCCTGCTTCAGCGAGAAACCCAAAGAAGCAGGAGGGAACTGCTGGGCCCCCACTCCTTAATACATAGGTTTGTGTGTTTTGATATTATTTAGTTAGATGCTCCACAAGAAGATCACAACGCTTTACAGTAACAGCATATACTTTGCAAACTTGCAGGATGTGATGCTCTTACCGGATCTACATATGAATTATTCAGAGATGTTGCATAGTGCCAAATCAGTCTTTTCTTCAGATGTCAGTAAAGATGACGCTTCTGTATGGCAAAGCTCCTTCACATTGTTTGAATCCCGCAGTGTGACATTTTGGCATCCATATTTAAAATGGTGGCATATGTTGCTCTGAACTGTACAGGGCACAGCCTAATGCTTTCTACAGAATTCAAGGATGGTTAGCATCAGCCCCAGAAAAGGGTGGGACCACGGACCCTGAGCCGTCTGTCTTTGATAGTCTTCCAATCCATCAGGCTGGTGACAGTAGTCACTCCTATTCAATCTGGGATCTCTAACTCCACTCCTCACTCTAAATTGTCCTGAGAAAGCCATCATGAAAGACTGGACCTGACAATCTCTTGAAGCAGTAGCAAGAGCTAAAATTCCTCCAAGAGCGGATTCCAGTAAGACAAAAGAGCCCTTGGGAGAGACCTCATATATGCGAATAGAAGCCATAAGTGGCCAAGACCTGCAAATAATCCCACACTCTTGGTACCAAAAGGCACAAAAGACAATGGACCTGAGCCTACAACTTCGTCAACTTCTCCGCAGTGAGGAACACTCTTCTCAACCGGGTACCGAATGCGCCTCCAGATACTCCAGGGACTGAGAGGGAATAAGACTGCTCTTTGCTAGGTTTACCACCCAGTCTAGAGACTACAACTTCTGCATCTCCCACTGCACGGAATGATGAAACATGTTTCCTGGCTTTGCCTTCATGAATCAGTCATCCAGATAGGGGTGTACCAAGACCCCTTGTTTCTGCAAAGCCGCAGCTACCACTACCCATCACCTTTGGGAAGGTCCGAGGAGCCGTCGCCAACTCAAAGGTAAAGCCTGGAACAGTAAATACTTGCCTAGTATCTTAAATCATAGAGACTCCTGCCTGGCCTGATGGGTATATGCAGATAAGCCTCTGTCAAATCTAGCCAAGCCCAAAGATTCCCTTTTGTGAACCACTGCAATATTTCCAGGAGAAAGTGAGATATCCAGAGTGCCACATTGACCTTATTTAGATTCAGAATGGGGCGGAAAGTGCCTTCTTCCTATGGCACCCTGAGATAGCTTGAATATCTGCCTTTCCCCTGTTCTCCTGGAGAACAGGCACTATCGCTTCCAGACATTGTAAACACTCTACCATTTCGTGCATGGTGTCTCTTTACTCACAATGTTCAAGGGGAACTCCTGAAGACTTCTTGGACTGGATGAGCAAAATCAAAGACGTATCTATCTCTTATCCAATTCAGTACCCATTGGTCCAAAGCGACCTCGGACTACGCCTCGTAAACAAAGGGCCAATCTCCCTCCAACCACTTTTTGAGAAGAGTGGACCAGCCTCACTTCATTGTGAGGTCTTGCTGCCTCCGACCCCTTGACCTGAGCTATTCTGGGTGGATTTATGTGACTGCTGCCACCCTGATCCTTGCTTCTGAGATGAGAACGACCTTCTGTTTGAGTGATACCTTCTCATTTCTTGAAATCTAGATCAAGGTGGAAAACTCTTTCTGCTCCATTTTGGTTTATCTTCAGGCAACTCTAGCCCTTTGGTATTTCCCCAAAATGCTTTACTAGTTGCTCCAGATCTGCGCTGAACAATAACTGCCCCTTAAAGGAGAAATTACTGAGCTGGGACTTGGACCAGATGTCGACTGACCAATTGTGTAATCAGACAATACCACCGACACCATAATACTGGATGATGTCAGAATTGGATCATAGAGCGCGTCCACCACACAAGCCCTGGCTGTTTCCAGATGGAAAACCTGTCCTTTTGTCTGCAAGCTCTGCACCATCATAGATAGGCCCATTGCATACAACAGCTACAAACTGCTGCCCGTATGCTCAAGGCCAAAATCTCAAACATCCTTTTCAGGTGGATACTTCCGATCCTGAGCATCTGTTAGCAGAACTGAACCTGCCACCGGAATGGTAGCTTTCTTCAGTTCCACTTCTGGAGTATCCCACTCCCAGAGAACCAATTCTTTTTCTTTTGTTTTATTGTTCTATGGAAATTAAAGACTTAGGGCAGTCCTGCAGGCCTTCCATGACAGGGTCCACCCTTAATGGTTGGACCTCTCCTGAGAAATTTTTATTTCTAACTCTTCCAAACATGTGTGGGATCAAAGGCCACAGTCTGACCTTCCTGAACAACTTAATCACCTTAGGATTATCTTCGGCCACTGGAAGATCCTCCAGATCACAGACATCCTTATAAGTCCCCGAAGGGCTCTTCCAGGCCATCATCTAAACTCCCATCAGCAGCATCACTCATCCGATGAGCCCTAGGTCTATCAGAGAACATAAGAACATAAGAAAATGCCATACTGGGTCAGACCAAGGGTCCATCAAGCCCAGCATCCTGTTTCCAACAGAGGCCAATCCAGGCCATAAGAACCTGGCAAGTACCCAAAAACTAAGTCTATTCCATGTAACCATTGCTAATGGCAGTGGCTATTCTCTAAGTGAACTCAATAGCAGGTAATGGACTTCTCCTCCAAGAACTTATCCAATCCTTTTTTAAACACAGCTATACTAACTGCACTCACCACATCCTCTGGCAACAAATGCCAGAGTTTAATTGTGCGTTGAGATTGTGTCTTCTGTGGAAGAGCATGCTTGCCTACTGCTCCCCCCTTTTTTTGTTTGCTAAATAAACTTTATGCAATAATAGGACCAAGCCAGAGGAAAAACCTTCTAATCCTCTGGAATCTTTCCCATGGGCTCCTCAGCCTCATCACTGCTCTCTGGGTCCACAGGGAAATCACGAATGAGTGGCGATAAAGGGGGTGGGGAATCCCTCCCTTGCCCCTGTGCTTCCTGCTGTTTGCCACAAGGTAAGAAAATGAACGCTATTCCCGAGCTTGTCAATTGAGTTCTCTTGCCTGCTGCAATCGGCTGGGTAAACCTTTTGCCCCGTATTGCCTCAGCGGCTGTCCCTGGGCTTTCTTTTCCTCCCGAGGCACACTTGCCGCATAGCGCGTCTACTCTTAGGTGTGTACTCATCTCCCCACAGGCCTAGAAGCAGTAGCCGCATCTCACGGCCGCCGCTATTATGCACGCACCTCACGCTCGATAGGAACTTGCCTGCAAACAGCCCGCACTGAAGTCTCCCGACCCATGCACCCAGTGGGCCTCAACAGCTCGCTCTCTTTTTCCTCCCTCAGCTGCCTCAAGACCAGAATATCAGCAGCTGTCTCTTGTCGAATTTCTTTTTTTTTAATGACAACAGGCCTTCGAAAATACCCCCCAGAAAAAAGAAATGGAATACTTTCCCGATAGTGATTTTGACACCGGAGGGACAGAGAGAACTGTCCAAGGGGAAGAAAGGAGCCAGAGCACTGGCTTTCAGTCCCCTTGTTGACCTCAGGATGAGCCAAACCAGGGATACGAACCCCCTGCTCGCCCTGCTCCACACCTGAGGGATGGCCCATGCCTAACACTTCAGGGAGCTCACACAAGAACCATATTCTGTCTTTTTTTTTTTAAGAAATCTCCAGACTGCAGGTTTGCACTTCTACCACCTGCTGGAGACAGAGAAATACTGAGGGACTGCAAGTGGCATTGCGGCTTACATAGCAGTGTCAGAAAGGTTTTTTTGTTCATTGCCTCCATCTGCTGGTAGGGATGCAAAACCCACTTGTCTGGACTGATCTGGGATATGAACAAGAACTGCTCTTAAGTTGCTTAACCATGAACCCTTTGATGGTAATGGTAGCATAATCAAATTTCGGCTCACTACTCTGTAAAACTTACAGGTGCACGGCCCAATCAAATTGAATGTTTCAGATGTATAACACTGCTGCTCAATCCCATCAGCTGGAAGCAGAGAATCCTGCCTTTAGCTGTCACTGCAGCACACAAATGTAGTAATGATGGTACAGGATGAAAAAAATGTTCTCTGCCTCTGTCAATTGGATGAGGGACTAAACCCAATTGTTCTGGACTGGTGTAGCAGAAAAGCAAAAGAAGTTGCATTTTAACAGGAAAATGCTAAAAAGGAAACTAAGTGAAGAAGTAAAATATGAACTGGGAAACAGGTAAAATCCGTGGCCCCTTTATAGCTGCAAAAATTGGGGACATTGGTAGAATGATTAAAAGAACAAAAAGCTATTTATCCATTCACGCATCCTCCTGCTCCCTCACCTGTAGCGCAGTCTGCTCCCGTGTATCCGGTGTGGCAGGAGCACAGTCCCGGGGCGCTGCACCAGCCATTCCTGCAGGTTGTACTACACATTGCTGGGACAAAAGAAAACACAGCCAAGTTAGTCACTGTTAGTGCACACAATTAGCCTGCTGCCACACAATTTACAACCTCTCACTAGATCAACAAGCCTGTCCCCACCCTCTAATTAAACCATCTGAACACACACAGGTAAGGGGTTGAATTACCACAGGTTTGCAATGTGTGAGCAATAGCACCAAGGCCAAGGGTTTGAGCATCTGAAGAAAGCCACACCCTGCCTGTTTGCACTCTCTCTCGGCTCTCTGCTTCCTGCCCCAACCCTTTCCCTCACAGGCAATGTGCAGGGAAGGATGGGAGGGGATGAGGCTGAGGCCGGAGCAGACAGAGATGAGAAGAGCCACTCGGCTCCCTAATCCAGGCCCCATCCCCTCGTTTTTTCCTTTCCCTCCTACTGAATGGAATAGCAGGTGAAGAGGTGAAGCTGAGTGGACAGAGTGGTCAGCATGTTTGATCCCTCAAGATCTCTTAAGTCAAACCAAAGTCACTTTTGATATAATTCCTGGATAGAGTGATATCCCTTAAGATGTTACCTTTATACAAAAGGTTCTTGCACTTGAATGTCTGTAAAAGCCTCGAGAATGGCGCCACGCTCACAAGTTTCAGACCTGTGCTAATCCAACCCTTTTATATAAGAACATAAGAACCTGCCATACTGGGTCAGACCAAGGGTCCATCAAGCCCAGCATCCTGTTTCCAACAGTGGCCAATCCAGGCCATAAGAACCTGGCAAGTACCCAAAAACTAAGTCTATTCCATGTTACCATTGCTAATGGCAGTGGCTATTCTCTAAGTGAACTTAATAGCAGGTAATGGACTTCTCCTCCAAGAACTTATCCAATCCTTTTTTAAACACAGCTACACTAACTGCACTAACCACATCCTCTGGCAACAAATTCCAGAGTTTAATTGTGCGTTGAGTGAAAAAGAACTTTCTCCGATTAGTTTTAAATGTGCCCCATGCTAACTTCATGCCTCTCTGTTATCATGTATCCGATGATATATGCACACATACCATGCTGTGTCATTAATAGCATGGCACACTGCTGAAGCAGAGGGCATTTTCAGCCCACGTAAACTCATACATTCAGAAAGACATGGAGGACTTTCTCAAGAATGCATGAAAAAGGGTGGCTGCACTGTATTTCAAGGCAAAATAATAGTGACATTTCACAGTTAGGCAAATTTGGAAAGCTGTTACACATCGCAAAATTGCATATGTGTGTGTAACATGTAACATGTGTGTGGGTAACATGTAACGTGTGTGGGTAACATGTCGTAGAAAAAGATGGAAATATTATTGTAATTTGAAAAAATGCTCCAATGAAATAATTTTATAGCATTTGTTGTTTCATTGTCTATTTTTTATTTTTATTTTTTATTTTTTAATTTTTTGTTTTTAACTTATATTATAAATTTTTACTGTTTTTGTAATCTGAAGACAATAAAACTGCTTAATTATTATTGTGAAAGTGAACTGCATCAGCAAGCCAGTCGGCTTGCTGATGCAGTGGGTAACATGTAACATGTGTGTGGATAACATGTAATGGCGTACATGCTAGTTCTTAAACCTGGAAAGTATTTTCAGTTTTGGGCGCATATTTACTGGCACAAAAAAAAAGGCAGGCAAGGCGCGTTCTGGGACAGAGTCAAGAGGTATTTTATGAGATTTATGCGTTAGAGTATTTATTACCCGCCCCTCCAAAAAAGTCCAGGGCAAGGTACAAAACGCACATGCATAATAGAAATAAAAACAGAGAATTATAAAGACAAAATAAAATCCGCTCCGTGGGGTTTTGATAACGGAGCCCTCTACTTTTATATCTCAGTCTCTCCACCAGTTCGGGATGGCTTCATGGGATTAGGCTCTGATTAAACAGGAAATGGGAAGGGAAGAATTTGGGCAGCCTGAGGGGTGCTGAGGAGCTGGAGTTTTTATACCTGGCTGTTGAACTTCTTCACTTCCCGTTGTCCTGGAACATAATGGATACCCTCATCTAGGACTGGTGAAATTATACGATGATTTGCCAATAAGTAATCTGTCCTTACTTATTACGTCTTATGGCAAAAACGTGTCTCTCATACAGGGGATATCAGTACGGATCAAGTGCATCTGGTCTGACCAGCTGATAAGGACTGATCTCACACTACTGTGCACACCCAGGAATGCCTTATTGCAATTATTATTTTTGATTAATAAAGGTCCTTTTACAGCATTTGTATCCAACCTGCTGAGATATTGGTATAGGTCAGGAGCTTTTGCAGCCAAAATGCTTTGATTATAAAGATCCTAGCTGAAAGAGCTAATAAATGAAAGGCAGGTTAAGTGACGTGCTCGAGGTTGCACGATGAGTAGTATTAGGACATTGGAACCAATGTTCCCAGAATCCAAGCTCATTAACCACTATACTGCCCATCCCTTATTTACTTCTCATGAATGTCCTATGGATGCCCTTACGACCGTGCCCATTATCATCCACATATTAAGTAGGGTGATCAAGGGAATTTATTCATTCATGCTGGGAGTCCTCTGTTCTTCAATTCATTCTTTACAGCTATTGGGGGAATCTCAGAACTCACGGCTGTCGCAGAATCTCCCTGTGTAGCCCGCAGGGCACAGGCACTTTCCTGTGGATTGACAGGTCCCTCCATTCCTGCAGAGAGAGGCGCAGGTAGCTGCAAGAACAAACATAATTAGGTCCAGCGATGCGCATAAAGCCCCGGGATGCTCGTATGTCCCACATCTTCGAAAGAGGCGGGAAGGAGAGAGAGAGAGAGAGAGAGAGAGAGAGAGAGAGAGAGAGAGAGAGAGAGAGAGAGAGAGAGAGAGAGAGAGAGAGAGACTAGACATAATGCCATCACCCTAGATAAGTATTTATATCTCTGTGGGAGATCCACCTAGTAACTCAAGGTGAGGTTTAGGTATTAGTGTAGGGGGTTAGGGGCCACTTTCACATTCAATGTGAGACGTACAAACAGAACAGTGCTCTCTTGTGAAGATTTGATGACCCTCGGAGAGAGGAAACTCACCCAAAGCTGAGATTTGTGCAATGTTCTCTCAACCTAGCTTGATGTTATCAGGTAGAGAGTCCATCAAGCTAGGTTGAGAGAACAAGAACATTGCACAAATCTCTTTGCATAGGTATTAGTGCAAATTGCGATAAAGTGCCTATTACCATAAAACACGCCCCTTTTTCTATCGCAGGCGATATTTAGTGCATTTTGATAAATTCAGGCCTATAATAGTTATTAGTGGGGCGTGGGGGGAATATTTAAAGCAAAAGGATGACATTTCATAGTTAAATCACTTTTTAATATTTATTGAGTTGGCAAGGTCTTGCCAGTTAGTTACAGCAAGATAACTCTGCAACTCGTTTAACTGTTGGTCAACTTGTTTTCAACTGAACGGCTGATGCACTGACATTACATTTTAATGAAATCTTTACTATACATTCTTCCACTCTTTCTGTTGATGGAGAAAAGAAGGGATGAATCTTTGCTGTTATTGGAGAGAAGGATGGTAATGGGTGTAGGTATACAGGAAGAAGAAATCAAGTTACCCTACTAGCAGAGTAGGAGCAGGACGGTGTGGTGGAGGGGAACCGGTGAACTCACTTGTAGAGATAATGGGCAAATATTCAACAATGTTAAGCATGCAATTGGCCAAACTGTATTTGGTAATAGTCAACGGAGGAGTTTTGATCAGCAAACTAATAGGGGTATGCTCATGACTGCAAGCTGTTTAAGGTGCATCTTTCCTTGGCATTATATTGAGTACTATTATATTTGTGACTTACATTTTTCAAAATAAGTCTGAAATAAAGGAACATCTAAAATGAAATAGATGAGAAAGTATTGGGAGGGATTACTTGAGAGAGGTTTGGGGGCAGCATTTGTAGATGTTTTCAACATAGGATTATCTTTAAAGGGGCATCTACAAAGAATGATCAGTTTTAGTCCAACAACGTTTTTCTTTTCCTCTTAAATTATATATTTTAGATTGCAAAATGACCAATAGTGATTTAGATAAATGTAGAAGGGACACTGGCAGCAGGGTAGAAAGACACATCCCCTCTGCAGTCCACCACTAATAAAGAGAAGAAGAAATCTATAGTGTACGTGCTACCCCTACATTATGAAGACAGGATAACCAGGAGTCAGAATACAAAAGAGGCAAAGCTAAGGATTTGGCTTGACTTAGCAGCAGGGAGAGGAGGTGCTGTTTCTCTGGCTGACCTAGAGCTCAGGAACGTAGCTAAATGGGATGGTTCATAAAATACATACTTATTAGACTGACATTTAATCACATTCATAAGGGAAACTCAACCAAGATAACCCAGCAAGCTGCAGAGCCTTTAGTTAATGGCTGTTTATTTGTTGCATTTGCACCTGTTTTCATTTTTTTATATATGCGCTAATCTACTTTGTAATTATCCTTTACTTCCACCACTCTCCTTCCTTGGTTCTTCATGTAATGTGCTGGCAGTGCCCCTCTATACCTGGAATACATTTTTGACCACAGCGTTTTCAAGAACTCACGGCTGTCGCAGAACCTCCCCGTGTATCCTGCAGGACACAGGCAGCTCCCCCAGGACTGGCAGGTCCCGCCATTGTAACAGAGTGATGAGCACGTAGCTGTAAGCAGAAAGAAACGTTAAGCCTGCTTCATGATGAAGATGCTCGGTTTATTCTACATCTCAGAGTGCATTTCTTTCATTTGCCCGTGCACAGCTGTGGAATGGCAAAGAACTTGTGAGGTGACCCTTTATTTCTATCCATGAGAGCACAGCGTCTTAAAATATTTAAGGTTTAAAAGCTGAACGCGTGCCCATATCGGGAGAATGGAGCACATCCAGCAGCAGAGACCAGTTTCAATCCACTGAGCTGTGGGTTACGGGCACAGCTCACTCCCGCTGCACCATGCGAATACCTCGTATGGATTACATGTTTGTGCCTTTGTTTGTGGTGGTGCTTTTATTCATTTCAGAATGCACTAAAACAATGTAATACTTACTGAAATGATTTAGTGTGTGCTAAAACACCAGGCAACATGAAATTTCATGCGTCTTTTCCCTATAGTTTCATTTTCAAAATGACACAAAGCAATCATCATTAATGTTTCTGTTAAATAAAAGATGTAGAATGCTCTCACCTATACTTACTTAACTGTGATTATTCAAAATAATGTATCCAAGGAATAACGTAAGACCTAATGAAAACATTTCCACTGTATATATAGCGCATATTGCTTTAATCATAGATTATATTCTTTTTAAATAGACTTATCTTATGCAAGCATAAATGCTCGCTTGAATTCCCAGGACCGACTTAGGCCGTGTTTGGATGTTACCAAAAACATCTGCAATTTCATGCAGTTTACTTCAACAAATAAAAAAAATAAAAAAAACCCCCAGTGATTGATATTAAGAGATTTTCCACAAAGATTTTGTTTGTGTGACAAACAATATAAATGTTTCCACACACTTAGGTCTTAAGTTATTGTGCATTGATTGTACTATTTTACCTAAGCACAGTTAATAAGTTAGGCACAGTTGAGAACCAGCTTTTACTTACTTGTTTATATTAACATTTGTAATCTGCCTTTTCTGAATCAGCTCAGAGCACAACAGAAATAAATCATAATCATGGTAACAAAACAGTAAACCCAAGCTCATATAACATACACACAGTAAAATAAATAAGTAATAAAAACACCACAGTTATCCACCCAGCCAGTCCCTCCTGCTCCCTCACCTGTCCCACAGTCTGCTCCTGTGTATCCGGTGTAGCAGGAGCAGACTCCCGGGGAGCTGCACCAGCCATTCCTGCAGGACGGAGTGCAGATTGCTGGCATTGAAAAGACAAAAAGAAAAACAGACATAGTAACAGCCATCAGTGCATCTGTTTTTCTAATGAGCTTTGTTGACAGAACGCCATTCAAACAGAGCAGAATTCAGACCCCTTACCTCTTTCTGTCTGTATCAGTCATACACTAAGGACGTGCACTCATTTAAGAGGAGTTTGTTTGCATTGTGGATCTAGTCAGAGGGAACAATCTCCACACCCCCAAGCTGGCCTGCAGCTCCTCAGGATTCACTGCTTGCATAACTTCTAGAGGCAGCTCAGGCAAAAATGTCTTTCCTGCCAGTAGTCAGCACATAGCCTAGACGCATTCCCCATCACTACATTTTCCCACTCCAAGCCATTTCCATACTTGCTAAGATCCAGGCACTCACCAGTGTCACAGAATCTCCCCGTGTATCCTGCAGCACACAAGCAGTTTCCAGAGGACTGACAGGTCCCGCCATTCCTACAGAGGGATTCACAGGTAGCTGAAAAAATAAGTAAAAACACACAGCAAATATTAATTCCAAGACCTGAGGGGCATTTTCCTCATCTTAGACGAGAGTATGACTTATTGGTTATTGTTCCCCAAGATAACAATAGTCATCACCCTAATATGATCAGTTAGAAATATGAGGATTTCTTTTCTTTAAATTCTTTTAAAGAGAGGGAAAGCAATTTTCAAAGCTATGTGGGTAAAACGTGATTTGCCCGGGTTGACAGCCTCTGCAAATTGTCCACCTTGTAAAGGGGGGTGCAATCCCACACATGAGCGTTTACATGCATTTAACAGAGATATTCCAGGGACAGGGTTAGGTCAGGGGAGATGAAAATGCGTTTAGGGGGGAATTTTCAAAGGAGTTCTGCTCATAAAAGTAGCAATTTTCAAAAGCCCATTTACGCGCATAAATCTTTTTGAAAATTACCTCCTCAGCTTTCGATTTGTAAAACTCTGTATGCTGTTTTAATTGGAAAAAAAGTATTTTCAGAAGCAGCTGGTGCAACTCTCCCTGCAGGTGCTTTTTATCCAAGGCAATTCTCAAAGTAAAATGTCCTCACTTACTTTCCCTTTGAAAATTGGGGCAAAGACTGTGGGTAAAAGTAGCTTTGAACTTTACAGTAATGCAGGCAGTCAGAAAATTGCCCTCAGAATCCCTAAACTTTATTGTTTTTATTCTACAAGATTGTGTTCAATGAACGGTTTGATCCTTTCCCAAATACACAGAGCTCCATATTCAGAAAACCCGCTGACTGGGTACGGTATCCAGATAACTTTAGAACAGTTATTTGTCCAACTAGAGTTATTCGGTTAACTTTAGGATATCAGCGTTGACCAGTTAAAGTTTAACCATGTGCCAGGAATTCCCTCAGTGCCATCTCGTTTTATCTAGATACATTTTGTGTGGGCATCACTTTATTCAGACAAAATTTAGCCGTGAGCTGCAGGCACATTTGGGGGAGGCAAGGAACCGTCCAGTCTCCATAGCAGGCCCTATTTTATGGAACGCTAGGTCTCAACATCTATGCCTTAGAAGAGAGACAAAAGCATTTAAGAAAAATGTAAAGATATGGTTATTTAAAATGGTATTTGATGGTACAACATCTTAAGTTGCAGGGCAACCTTTCAAGACGGAAGCAGTCAGGTAAGATCATGTAGTCTCCTTTTAGTTTTTTTAGTCAATTAATTTTATTATGTTTTATATTTATATTTATTTCTATTCATTGTGCATTATTCATTCTCTGTAAAAAAAACTGTTTAGGGTTATGTTATTAGGTGCTTTTTGATTTTTATTGTGATAATTTGGTTGTTTTTTATTTTATAATGAGTTTGTGGTTTTATTGTGTTTGTCAATAACTTTATGAATGTTCAAATTGTAAACCACTATAACCTATGGAATAGCGGTTGAGAAATATTTTAACAAATAAATAAATTAAATAAAATAAATTAAATAATAAATAAATAAATAAATAATAAATAAAATAAATAAATAATAAATAAATAAATAATAAATAAATAAATAAATAATAAATAAATAATAAATAAATAAATAATAAATAAATAATAAATAATAAATAAATAATAAATAATAAATAAATAAATTAAATAAATAACAGGTTAAACCTAAAAGCATTCATAAATCAAACTACTAAGGACTGCTTCTATAAAATCCAAGTCTTAAAAAGAATAAGACCACTCTTCCATTTTCATGACTACAGAACTATTCTACAATCAATAATTTTTTCGAAACTAGATTACTGCAACTCTTTGCTATTAGGTCTTCCATCATCTCACACCAAACCCCTTCAGATGGTCCAAAACACGGCTGCTAGAATATTAACTAACACACGGAGAAGAGACCACATATCACCAATCCTCAAAGATCTGCACTGGCTGCCAATTCATTACAGAATCATATATAAGTCCATAACCATTATTTACAAAGCTATACATCTACACTCTCAGCTCACCCTTCAAATTCCTCTCAAAAAATTCACGTCCAAAAGACCAATCAGAGAATCCTATAGAGAAACCCTACAAGTACCACCCTCCAAATCTATGAGGCACATAACCGCCAGAGACAGGGCTTTCTCCACTGCAGGACCAACATTGTGGAACTCCATCCCACCAGATTTGCGACAGGAACCCTGCCTTCCTACATTTAGGAAAAGACTTAAAACGTGGCTATTCACGAAAGCCTTTCCGGAACTAAACTAAACCTATTCCATTATTACCTATTCGCTCAGACTTTGCCTTAATCATAATAATTAATATCCCTACCTCATAAGGGCAATTCTTCAACGCTATAAGCACATTGACTGACATATATGTTATATATATTTAAACCCCTGCTTCTTTTCTCTGATCCAAGTTATATTACTCCCTTGTTTTATTGTAACTGCATTCCTTAGCCTTCTCTTGTTTAACGTTTTTTACTACTATTACTATTATTTTATTATTATTATTACTTAGATCAATGTTATTTATTGCCTCTTGTTCCCTATCTACTTGTTAATTGTAAACCGACATGATGCGATTTTTATCGCGAATGCCGGTATAGAAAAACTTAAATTAAAAAAAAAAAAAAAAAGGGGAAAATTGTAAATGCTGAGGTTTGTCCAGGTAACTGCAAAAGGTAGCCCTCCACTCCTCATAAAAACAGACCAGTCTGCCCAAATGAGCCAGCCTACTGGTTTGTGGACTTGTGGGTCTGTGATGATCTCTCTCTCTCTCTGCCCTCCCCCCCCATTACTCTCCTGGAGATCTGTACCAGGTGCGCACCGCCCTCTCAGTGAGAGAGGATTTTCTCATGTTCCTCCCGAGCCTCCCTCCTGTCAGATTTTCAGAAGGCTCCCTTGCTCCTCGACTTTTCATTCTATTGGATGTGCTTCATTCTGCCACCTTATGAAGCAAACATTCACATATCTCCTCTTTCCTTTCTTTTTTAAAGAGAGGATGTGTTTACCTCCTTCAGTCAGATGGGCACTCTTTTACCTTCCCTGTGCATGACTAACAACACTGTGAGCCATACTCCATTCTGAGGCCTCCACCTTGTCAATGACCTTTTGTAGATGGGGTCTCTGGATCTGCACACAGAACTCAGTGTGGGGTCTCATCGTACATGGGTAATATTACTTCTCTCTTCTTACTACAAATATTTCTCATTATGCATTCAAGTGCATTATTAACTTTTCCGTAGGCACCGCCATGAAATCATCGGAGATGACCCCCAGGTGTCCCTTATATTTGGTGACTGCCAGCTTTTCCATCTTTTTGTCATTTTCAGAAATTATTCATTAGAATGAAAAGTGCTTAGATTTTTCGGCTTATCTGAAGTTTACTCCCTCTTCTGCTCCTCTCTAGTATATTAGCCATGGGACTTCCCTGGAATGGATCCGTCTTCTCAGCCCGCCCCAACCTCACCATCTTCTGCTGAGAGGGAGCAGCAGCAGTGAATTTAGCAAATTCCAGAACTCACCACTGACACAGAATCTCCCAGTGAAACCCACAGGACAAGAACAATTCCCCGAGGACTGGCAGGTCCCTCCATTCAAACACAGCGAGCTGCAGGCAACTTACAACAAAAAGAAGAACAATTGGTCATTTCTGTTTTCAGGGAAAAGCATTTCAGTTTTGTACCTCTGAACCCAAGATTATTTGGTTCAGGGAAGCGACTTAACAAGCTGTGCACAGAGAGTAAATTATTCCCAAACCACGATTTATCCAATAGAACTCCTCAGATTTGTATTCATCTTTTTTCTCTTTCTCCAATGAACGTATTCCCCCCTGCCCATCTCTTCTCTGATCTTACCTTTCTCGCAGTTTATTCCACTGTATCCATAATAGCAGGAACATATTTGTGGGGCACTGCACCATCCATTGACGCAGGACTTACTACAAGCAGCTGCAAAAAATAACACACGGATCTCACTTACAGCATCCATAATGTTCTGCCTGAGAAACAAATACCACACACAGCTGAAGGGAGTCCCTCTGCCAGACCAGACGCCACTTACAGTGGGAATAGAAATTACAAGGTGAGTTTTCAAAAGCCCGGAGCACGCCAGAACCAGGAGATGCGCAAATACGTCGGGCCGGCTCGGGCCGAGCAGATCTTAAAAGGCGGCCATGCACGCGTGCATCTCCCGCTACTGCACAAATGCAAAGCTCTGAGGAAGGGGCCTTCCTGGATTTCAACTTCCAATCTGTGTGTAAATGCCGACGCCCAGAGGAGCGAGACAGGGTCCCCTGCCCCGTAACTTTACTTCTGCTTTGCAGGACATGGAAGTAATAAAATAATGAAAAATAGTTCGGCAGGGTTTTAAAGGCAGGGGCTAAAAGGGGAAATGGGAGGTTATTAAACCAAGGAGGTTTGCAAGTCCTCTCCCGGGAAAACGCATGTCTGCTAAAATCCCCCCAACTTATGTGGTAGAAGTGGCATTTGCATGCACAGACGCTTGCCCATTTAAAACTGTGCGCACGCATGTGTGCAGCCAGGCTATTTTATATAGGTTAAGAAATGCCCACATCCCTGGACGCGGGCAGACGAACACCCGCACATGTGCACCCTTTTGCCAGTCTAAAAGTTACTGTCCTTTTGTCATATTTAAACCTAGTATACTAAAGGAAAATTGGTTCTTACCTGCTAATTTTCATTCCTGTAGTACCACAGATCAGTCCAGACACCTGGGTTTTGCCTCCCTGCCAGCAGATGGAGACAAAGTTTCACTGGCACTGTACATAACCCAGTGCGCCTCCTGTCGTCCCTCAGTACTGACCTGTACCCAAGCCAAGATGACAGAAACAACCATAAATTTCTAAGCAAACTCCTCCCCTCCAATGAGCTGGAAGAAGGTGAAGCTGCTCAAAAAGTCTATGGAAAACTCATTTCCCAAATTTAAGATAAGCAATCAGGATTGAAAACCTCCAACAACTCTGCACTATATACAAAGCAACAGTACGAGCAGCGGATTCTCCCCCCCAGAAAATGGGCGGGTCTCTGGATTGATCTGTGGTGCTACAGGATGAAAATTAGCAGGTAAGAACCAGTTTTCTTTTCCCTGTATGTACTCAGATCAGTGCAGACTCCTGGGATGGACCTAAGCTCCCATTAACTGAGGTGGGATGTGGAGAGTTCCGCTTGTAAAATCTCTCACTAAAGCACATGGAAGCTGGAGCCCTGTCATCCAAGCGATAATGTCTAGCAAAAGTGGGCAACGACTTCCCAGTGGCTGTGCACCAAATTTCATGGGGAGACACCTGCCATGACTCAGCCCAGGAAGTTGCCTGAGAATGCGTCAAGTGCACCCCTAAATTCCCTGGAAGTGGACGCCCTTTAGAAATGTAATTTGACTCGATCACTTCCTTCAGCCACCACACAATTGTAGCCTTAGATGACTTATTTCCCTTCTTTGGACCCCTCCACAGTACAAAGAGGCGATACAATCCACAAAGAGGTGATACGATCTATGGAAATCATAAGTGACCTTTAGATACCTCAGTAATGCATGCCTCCAATCTAGGAGCCTAAGCTCCCTGCATGAGGCATAGAGGAATCCAAATCCATTAAAGCTGGAAGCTCTACTGACTAAGTGTTATGCCCGTCAGTCGCAGACTGCTGCAACCTCTGTTGCTCACCTCCTTTTTGCTTGCACCAGAAATTCTCAGACAATTGGCGACCTCTGCCTCTGCATACCGCTCTCCTCAGTGTTCCTGGGACAGCGTGGGCAATCCCGTCCACCATCTTGAATCGGAGATTACCTAAGGCAAGCGTGCGCATGCCAGGCCCCATCTTATACACTTCATGGCGGGAACCTCGGGGGTGTCCCCTCCGCATGATGTCATCTGCCTGCGTGAATTTGAACCCGCTGGACTAAGCTACTTACAAGTTAGCAAGGACTTCCTTCCTGCTGAATTCCGCTCCTTTGGAGAAGCCTTTCTTTGCTATGCTGAACTCGTTCCTGACCCAGAGACTCGAATGCCTTAGGTACCCGCTCCTTGGGGGCCTTGTCACGTTCTGATTATCCACTCCTCGGAGGGCTTCCTGCCTGGAGTCTCTCTTCATTCTCTCTGGGCTTGTCTGGTTCAGCCTTGTGACTTCGCTACCTTCAGCTGACGGAACCTCCGGCGTACCCCGTGCTTCGGACCACTACCGTGTTCACCTCAGCAACCTTCCTTGCACACTTCAGAGTGAGTGTCATCTGCTATTCAGCTCTACTGACCTCCTGCTCTACTATCAACATTCTCCTATGATTCTTGGCATACCCTGCTCTGTGGGCCACTACCGGATCTAGACGGGTAGTGCCAGCAGGAGCCCTTCTGCTGGCAGCGTGGCCGAGCTCCGTGGAGTCAGCCACTTCTTATAAAGATGCAGCTGAGAAGCAGCAGGGAGGGTGAATTGGGATGCAGGGCCCACTTCTCCTTCTATTGGGTAGCAGGAAGCAGGGGAGGTGAGTTTAGGGCACTTTTTTCCCTGTCTATAGGAGGGTTCAGGGGAGGGATGCTGAGTGCCAGACTCAATGCTGCTATTGCAGGACCTAAAATGTGCCCAGCAAAGTTAGGTGATCAGCACACTGAAAATCAGCACTAGTCACTTAACTTAATCCCGCTCTTAGGGCCATCCTAGGAGCTAAATCTGTTTGCCTAGCACATTTAGGAAGTTAAAAATCGAGGAATTAGAGAGGATACCCCTGGTGGACAGAGCTATCCCTTCAGCTCCATAATACAGGCTCTGCCAGCAGCTCAGGCCACTGTTTTCTGATCATAATTAGTAGGATCTTTCTCCATACTCACCGATCTCGCAGAATCTCCCCGTGTATCCTGCAGGACACAGGCAGTTCCCCGAGGACTGGCACAGCCCTCCATTCCTGCAGAGAGAGCTGCAGGTTACTGTAAAACAAAGAAAACTGCAGCGTGAGAAAGGATCACGAGTGTAAGTTCTGCATCCCTCCATCTGCTTATTTAGGAAGTGAATATTCCCTCATTCGTTCTATGTGGTCAGACTAGAAGAATGCTCAGTCTTCATTCAAGTACCTGCGTCCCTCCGTCATTACAGGCAATTGTATATTTGAGCTTCTTAACCATGAGAGGTTATAGAAACATAGAAACATAGAAATGACGGCAGAAGAAGACCAAACGGCCCATCCAGTCTGCCCAGCAAGCTTCACACTTCTTTTTTCTCTCATACTTATCTGTTTCTCTTAGCTCTTGGTTCTATTTCCCTTCCACCCCCACCTTTAATGTAGAGAGCAGTGATGGAGCTGCATCCAAGTGAAATATCAAGCTTGATTAGTTAGGGGTAGTAGGGGTAGGTTAACCAGTTTAATTTCATTCGACAACTAAAACAGATCTCAGGGTAACTCTCCATCCTGTTTATTTCCCTCTGTCAGTGAAGACCCTGCAGGTACAAACGGGTGCTCCGGGTGCCCTGCGTGGCTCCTGTCTAACAGATTTATTATTCTAAATGGTCAATTTTCAGTAAACCGGCCAGCGACAAAGCTACGCAGATAACGTTAGCCAAATATTCAATGGGACAAGTCTCGCATCAATTACACTCGGCTAAAGTTGTTACCCAGATGAAGTTACCTGGGGAATTTTGATACTGAAAATTGGCTTAAAAATGTAAAAAGCAAGGGGCCGCCTCCCAATTCCCCCCCAAATAATTCCTTGCAGCAGGGCGAGCCAGCCCCCCCCCCCGCCCCCCAATCCACTCCCCGAACCTTCCAACCACTTCTCTTAACCCTGAAAAGTGCCTCTGAGGGACAGCGGCAGGAGGACCTGCTTTTTCCTTCTTCCACAGGCTGAGAGCCTCCTGCTCGCTCCCTTCACTCCCAGCTGTCAGAGAAGGGTGCGAGCCCCGTTGAGAACTCAAGTTCCCTGGGTAAGTTTAAGGCACATCCTCAGGACACCCTCAGGACGCTCCCATCCTGGTCCTTTTCCGTCCAGCTGAGTAATGACCCACACATGGCTAAAGCGTCCTTCTTCTGAAAACATGGGGTTTGTCCAGCTATGTCCTGAACTTAAGCTGCACAAAGCCCTTTGCATGTTGGCTTCTCTGTCTCTGCGTTTCCATAAACCGACTTCTACTCTCATCAAGAGCAACAAGTACCTAAGAATGTCAGAGGGACATTGTGCTCCTCCCGATCCCCTCAGGACTTACCACTGTCACAGAATCTCCCCGTGTAGCCGGCAGGACACAGGCAGTTCCCCGAGGACTGACACGTCCCGCCATTTTCACAGAGAGCGCTACAATTTGCTGCAAAAAAATTCACCCAAAAAAGTTTTAGGTTATTTCCAAAGGAAGAGCCATAGGCATAAGGGAAAAACCTGTTAGTACATCTGGCCAAGAGGCCTCCTTTAATACTGTGCCTCACCACGGTGAAATTTAATACTGTGCCTCACCACGTGAAATTTAATACTGTGCCTCACCACGTGTATTTTAATACTGTGCCTCACCACGTGAAATTTAATACTGTGCCTCACCACGTGTAATTTAATACTGTGCCTCACCACGTGAAATTTAATACTGTGCCTCACCACGTGACATTTAATACTGTGCCTCACCACGTGTAATTTAATACTGTGCCTCACCACGGTGAAATTTAATACTGTGCCTCACCACGTGAAATTTAATACTGTGCCTCACCACGTGTAATTTAATACTGTGCCTCACCACGTGACATTTAATACTGTGCCTCACCACGTGTAATTTAATACTGTGCCTCACCACGTGAAATTTAATACTGTGCCTCACCACGTGTATTTTAATACTGTACCTCACCACGTGTAATTTAATACTGTGCCTCACCACGTGACATTTAATACTGTGCCTCACCACGTGAAATTTAATACTGTGCCTCACCACGTGACATTTAATACTGTGCCTCACCACGTGAAATTTAATACTGTGCCTCACCACGTGACATTTAATACTGTGCCTCACCACGTGTAATTTAATACTGTGCCTCACCACGTGACATTTAATACTGTGCCTCACCACGTGTAATTTAATACTGTGCCTCACCACGTGAAATTTAATACTGTGCCTCACCACGTGTAATTTAATACTGTGCCTCACCACGTGACATTTAATACTGTGCCTCACCACGTGTAATTTAATACTGTGCCTCACCACGTGAAATTTAATACTGTGCCTCACCACCTGTAATTTAATACTGTGCCTCACCACGTGTAATTTAATACTGTGCCTCACCACGGTGAAATTTAATACTGTACCTCACCACGGTGAAATTTAATACTGTCCCTCACCACGTGTAATTTAATACTGTACCTCATCACCTGTAATTTAATACTGTGCCTCACCACGGTGAAATTTAATACTGTGCCTCACCACGGTGAAATTTAATACTGTACCTCACCACCTGTAATTTAATACTGTACCTCACCACGGTGAAATTTAATACTGTGCCTCACCACCTGTAATTTAATACTGTACCTCACCACGGTGAAATTTAATACTGTACCTCACCATGGTGAAATTTAATACCGTACCTCACCACGTGTAATTTAATACCGTGCCTCACCACGTGAAATTTAATACCGTACCTCACCACCTGTAATTTAATACCGTACCTCACCACGTGAAATTTAATACCGTACCTCACCACGGTGAAATTTAATACTGTACCTCATCACCTGTAATTTAATACTGTACCTCACCACGGTGAAATTTAATACTGTACCTCACCACCTGTAATTTAATACTGTGCCTCACCACGGTGAAATTTAATACTGTGCCTCACCACGTGTAATTTAATACTGTGTCTCACCACCTGTAATTTAATACTGTGCCTCACCACGTGAAATTTAATACTGTGCCTCACAACCTGTAATTTAATACTGTGCCTCACCACGTGAAATTTAATACTGTACCTCACCACGTGAAATTTAATACTGTGCCTCACCACCTGTAATTTAATACTGTGCCTCACCACGTGAAATTTAATACTGTTCCTCACCACCTGTAATTTAATACTGTACCTCACCACGTGTAATTTAATACTGTTCCTCACCACCTGTAATTTAACTGTTCCTCACCACGTGTAATTTAATACTGTACCTCACCACCTGTAATTTAATACTGTTCCTCACCACCTGTAATTTAATACTGTACCTCATCACGTGTAATTTAATACTGTGCCTCACCACCTGTAATTTAATACTGTACCTCACCATGTGTAATTTAATACTGTTCCTCACCACCTGTAATTTAATACTGTTCCTCACCACCTGTAATTTAATACTGTACCTCATCACGTGTAATTTAATACTGTGCCTCACCACCTGTAATTTAATACTGTACCTCACCATGTGTAATTTAATACTGTTCCTCACCACCTGTAATTTAATACTATGCCTCACCACCTGTAATTTAATACTATGCCTCACTATGTGTAATTTTCAGTGGCACACATGGCTGCAAAGTGTGGGTGCAAGCTTGAACTAAATTCTGACGGGAGAACTATGTGCTTAGTTTCCCTTATAAAACTGCCCACAAAAACAAAAGGATCCAAAGGCTTTGCACCTGCTTCTACTATGGGAATATTTAAATGGAAAACAACGTATACAGATCAGAAAATCCAATCTACATGCACTGTTTTCTAACCCTGCCCTAAACGCACCCCTCAATCCTGCTAAACAGACACCTGGCTGGATGCGCCTTCAGCGGGACTGAGTAAGGATAATTCTCAGACTGCCAGTTTATCCAGGGAAATGGCTTTGATAAAACTGTCTTCTGCATTTTTTCTTCTCTGTAAGGTGAAATGATGGTAACACTTTGGCCATATAAATTCATCATCAGTACAAGGCACATCCCTTGCTGCCGCCTCACCTGTCCCACAGTCTGCTCCGCTGTATCCTCTGTAGCAGGAGCACAGTCCTGGGGAGCCGCACCAGCCATTCAGACAGGTTTGGTTGCAGATCGCTAGGAAAAATAAACACAGCAGCCTTACGTCCTTGAGTGGTTAAAGACAATGTGACCATCAAAGAAGAGAGAGCTGGAGGAAGTGGTTTAGAGTAAGGGCTAGAGTTAAGTTATAGCCAAAAGATGTGAAACATCCCCTTCCCGTGCTCTTTCTGCAGTCTCACTATACTTTCCTGCTCGTTATAAAAGCACTGATACCAAAACAAATTCACCTTAGACAAGCACTGCCGTTCTCTATATTGTTGCTGCAAGCTATGTAAGAAAAACGTGCGAGATGACGCTTGCTTTGCTCTGCTTCTTTCACCTGCTCTCATTTATGCTCCACTGACGTTTCAAGCCGAGCACAGCAACCCTCATATCACATGGTTTTCTTATCAATACAGATGACTGCAATGGATTTCTAAGTATAGCATTGTTATAAAAGTGCAGCAGGGCTGCTTGATTTGCTGCTTCTGGGACATCTTCAGCTCTTCTTAACATGGCTGCCTCAGCCTGGTGTAGCCCTTTTTCAAAGAGAAGCTGGATCCCAAAGGGCCAGGAAAACATTTCTTAAATGGGGTTAGCTTCTCAGTTGCTTTCCCCTTCCTCTTGCCTCAAGGGGTGGATTCTTTCTGTTGGGGGGGGGGGGGGGGAGGATAACCTTCTAGGCCCAAGGCATAGATGAACTCGGGTGTGTGTGCGTGTGACAAAATAAGAACATAAGAAATTGCCATGCTGGGTCAGACCAAGGGTCCATCAAGCCCAGTATCCTGTTTCCAACAGTGGCCAATCCAGGCCATAAGAACCTGGCAAGTACCCAAACACTAAGAAGATCCCATGCTACTGATGCAATTAATAGCAGTGGCTATTCCCTAAGTATAATTGATTAATAGCCATTAATGGACTTCTCCTCCAAGAACTTATCCAAACCTTTTTTAAACCCAGCTACACTAACTGCACTAACCACATCCTCTGGCAACAAATTCCAAAGCTTTATTGTGCATTGAGTGAAAAAGAACTTTCTCCGATTAGTTTTAAATGTGCCCCATGCTAACTTCATGGAGTGCTCCCTAGTCTTTCTACTATCCGAAAGAGTAAATAACCGATTCACATCTACCCGTTCTAGACCTCTCATGATCTTAAACACCTCTATCATATCCCCCCTCAGTCGTCTCTTCTCCAAGCTGAAAAGTCCTAACCTCTTTAGTCTTTCCTCATAGGGGAGTTGTTCCATCCCCTTTATCATTTTGGTAGCCCTTCTCTGTACCTTCTCCATCGCAATTATATCTTTTTTGAGATGCGGCGACCAGAATTGTACACAGTATTCAAGGTGCGGTCTCACCATGGAGCGATACAGAGGCATTATGACATTTTCCGTTTTGTTCACCATTCCCTTCCTAATAATTCCTAACATTCTGTTTGCTTTTTTGACTGCCGCAGCACACTGAACCGACGATTTCAATGTGTTATCCACTATGACACCTAGATCTCTTTCTTGGGTTGTAGCACCTAATATGGAACCTAACATTGGGGCCGATGCAAAAACAAAAAACACAGAAAGCGGGCTCTAAAAGTCTTAACGCATGCATGGCACCTGCAAGGGGGTGCCATGCTATATTATAATTAGGGGGTCGCTTTAGCAAGGAAGCGATAGGGTTGCTTGGGCAACCCAAGTGCCTCCTTGTTAACGCGACCCCGCGGTTACCGGCGCTCTGCTGGTTATGAGCACCGAGCACATTGGCGTCGGTCTTCTTAATGCGGCCAGCTGAGTTTTTTTTTTTTACTTTTAAAAGAAGTACAGAAAAGCAGTTTTTTCTGCTTTTCTGTACTTCCTTTCAATGCGCTCAGCTATTAACACCTGCTCCAGGGATTCCCTTCCTAGCTGAAAACTAAAAGGCCATCTAGTACAGACTTCATAGCCTCAGACATGATTTTAAGAGCCGGTGGAGTACAGGGGAGGACGTCACTAATGAACAACAATTTCAAATCTACCCAGGTTTCTGGAATGCAGTTTTAGGGAACGGGACAGCAGAAGTGCTGCTTGTATCTCTGCCTTTCAGGAACGCTGTCCCCTGCTGGGAGTTTAACAGTGACTGGGCGGATTGGAGATTGGTGGGTGATTAACTCTAAGTCACCGGGAGACTCTACTCTCTGCTGAACCCATGTGCATGCTGCTGCCAGGTCCCTGGGATCTGAGAGTGGGGGGCGTTTGCTGCAGTCTACACATGGAAGACAAAGGTCCCACAGGGAAGCCCAGTATTTGGAGTTGTTTGGGGAGTGTGAGAAACACTTGCAGGGGAAGAGATCTGTATCTGGCTCCTGACCAATCAGTGAGGCATCAGCCTAACGCCCGTGAAATCCATCGCCATGTGAAAAACAGAGTTATTCCTCTGCACCAGGAACAAGCCCCTGGATGATAGTTACATCCAAGTTCTTTGTTGTTTATAATAATTTTAACCCTCTGCTGGTAGAGGGGCATAACCCACTGTTTCTGGATTCATCTGTCTGTCCTAAAGGAAAGGAAATTATCAGGTAAGTAGTAATTTCTCATTATTAAATTACCATCCCTAAGGCCCAAGGCAATGTATAGACACATTTTAAAACATGCATAGATATATATATATATATATATATATCAATAAAAACTGTTACTCTATTAATTATCTTAACGCCTATCAGACAAAATCTAAACAGCATAAAAGTTACATCGTGCTCCCAACCCTCTACACACAAAATATAAACAGTACAGTATTAGCCTTCCATCTCTTAAAAAGCTAAAGTTAACAGATAAGATTAGGGAGGATAATTTTCAAAGGCAATGAGCAGGCCAAAACACCATTTAACATGGCAGACAAATAATTTTAGCATTGGCACATGAAATGTCAGTCACACTACGTCAGAGGTAGCAGTGTGCATGGTAACCCCCACAAACCTGCCATGCATGAAACTACCATTTGATATCCCACTTGCTAACTACCTGAAGTAAATGGGCTTGTTAGCAGTGGCGATTTCTTCCTTCCTTCCTGAAACAAGATCAAGCCGCCATCCTCCTTCCTCCCACCATCATCAAGAAACCAACATCTCCCCCCCCCCCTCCCAATGTGATCACAGACTCCATCCTGGCAGAGAAAATGGCTACCAATGTCATCAAATTTCCTCCTCAATCTATCAACTCCCCATAGATGAACCCCGCAGAGTCATAAGCTCCACCCATAGCTGAAGGTCATTGGTCTTCATGGGCAGAAGGGACAGCAAGGCCTTCCTACCTGCAATGGTGAACTGCCCCTAGTGGCAACATTTGATATAGACTGGCACTGCAGGCGATTTGCCATCCATCCTGCCTGTAAGGGGCTCTCCAAAGTTCATCTTCCACAGGGGTACCAGAGAGGCTCGAGGTGTCAGAGAGGCTCGGGGCAGGGGCATTTCCTCTACTGCGGGTAATTGCCATGGGTGGATGGTTTCTTGCTGCGAGGGATTAGGGAGGGAATAACCCAGCAGGGGCTTGATCTTGCCATGGGAGAAAGGGAGGGAATCCCCACTGCTAACCGTCTCATTGAGTTTGGTATATTTAGCATGGGGGATTTTGAGTCTTGCTGTGCAGAGTAGCTAGTTAACACCAGATCCTAAATAGATATTAACTAGTGGTCAGTTACTAAGTGGAAGGTGAACATGCTTTATTTACCGAGCATTTAGTAAACCCCCAGCATATGACTCTCCATTTGCGTATGTTGGCTTGCAAATTTTAGTTTGTTCATACTATCTTCTTCTCATGACATGCACTGAGATCTATGCATGTGTGCACTGAGGTCTATGCATGTGTGCACTGAGGTCTATGCATGTGTGCACTGAGATCTATGCATGTGTGCACTGAGGTCTATGCATGTGTGCACTGAGATCTATGCATGTGTGCACTGAGGTCTATGCATGTGTGCACTGAGGTCTATGCATGTGTGCACTGAGGTCTATGCATGTGTGCACTGAGGACCTTAGCACACATGCATAGAACCTCTAAGAGGATTAAACGTTACTCCAATTATCTTAGTAGATTTGACTCAGATATTGTCAGATAGGAACTAGGTAAAAGGAGATTCATCTATCTGTAATACCAATAACACAAAATCAATATAGCAAAAGACAATAGTCATGAACGTTTTAAAGTCAAACATTGGAGGATATGGGGCTGATTTTGCTTCCTGTGTCACTTCCCTTCAATAAGTCGGTAAGCACATTACAGAATACAAAATAACCCTCTCTGTGTCATGTTTGGGACCTCAAGTCAGGAAAAAGATGCTTGAAAGGGGTAGCTAGAGTTGAAATGACAGTAATCTAATCCCTAACCAGTTCTAGATCTTGCCAAACTACTTTGCTGAATTGTCAGAACTCACGGCTGTCGCAGAATCTCCCCGTGTATCCTGCCGGACACAGGCAGTTCCCTGAGGACTGACACGTCCCGCCATTGTTACAGAGAGAGGCACAGGTAGCTGCAAAAGAAAGACAGAAACCAACGTGAGTCTACTCTGAGTCGCATCTTTGGGAATTATGCCAAAAAGATTTTCCAGTTCAGAGGGTTGAAAGTTTTTCCCCTAAGGTCAAAATGAGGTCAATAGTCATTGTTATTCCAATTACATTACAGGCCTACAGAAAATATAAGACTTTTAGGGAATACCAGAAGCAACTTGTACAGAAACAGGAAGCAATAAAATGTTTCAATGTTCCCAGGTCATTGAAAGCTTTAGTTGAAGAGAATCTTAAACAAATTATAAACTTGGCCCTTTCACATCCTTTTATACAACTTTCACGTGCAAATAGGTAAAGGTGTTGCATCCATCTCCTCAAGAAGGGAGAAGATGCCACATCCCAATCATATCAGTAAAACTGTTGGTTCTTAACATTGAATTTTCCTTTCATAACTTTTATTGCAGATGACATTCAGATAATAATCCCCTGGGTCTGGGAAAATAACAATGAGGTTGATATTCAAACGCGACTTAGCCGGGATAAGTAGGACTTATCAGGATAAGTGGCAGCCACTGGATATTTGTCTAAGTTCAGCAGCTGCCACTTAGCTGGATAAGTTTGGGCAGGCAGTGGAATAATGGGGTGGTGCTACTTAGCCAGATAAGTTTTGACACGTTACTCCCCATGCTTAAGCTGTATCCAAGTTTTTCTCTCCCCCTGTTCTATGTAAGACAACTTTGTCACTGTTTTTATGGTTGCAATGTAAACCGGAGTGATAATTAACTCTGTTATTTGAACTTCGGTATAGAAAAGTTATAATTAAATAAATAAGTTCTTGGTTAAGTAGTGATATTGAGACTTAGCTGGATAAGTTATTCATCTAGGTTAGTCGTGCTCAATAGCATTTGTAAACTTAAATGGATACAACTTATCCAGCTAAGTATTCAGATGTGCAGTTATCTGGCTAACTTGATATTCGACTAAGGAATTGATACAGGTTTACAAGTAATTCAAAATGCAGCAGTTTGTGTGATTTTTGGCCTTCGGCGGAATGACAGTGTTAATCTTCATTTGCAAGAGTTCACTGGCTACGTATTACTTGGAGAATAACATTTAAATCATTGCTTTTATTGCATAAGGCTATTTATGATGAAACCTTTTGCCTGCATGATAGAATCACTCGTTATGTTGCTAATCATCCGTTACGTTCTTCTAGGCAGTTAGTATTGTCTGTACCTTCAGTGAAGCTTTTTCTGTTATGGGCCCTGAGGTCTGGAATGCTGCCCCAGCTGAAATCCGTAGTGAAACCAATTATTTACGCTTTTGTAAAATGCTTAAAGCATTTCTTTTTATTCAAGCTTTTAATTCAATTTATGTAATTTTTAGGCTTTACAATCTTTTGTATTGTGTTGTTATATATGATTTATTATTTGCCTGTTGTTCTCTGCATTGAGCTTTGTCAGAATTGCGAATTATAAGATCTGTAAATAAAATATATATTTTGAATATTGACCCCATCGTTTACAATGAATCAGGGATGTGCATTTGTTTGAAACAAATTGGAAAATTTTAATGACATTTCCTGTTTCAATTAGTTTTTTGTGTTTAAACTTTTCAATCAAATACAATTTGACAAAGAACCCAAGAGCACATTTGTTTCTGATGCACTCTCGGTCTCTATAAACAGACATTTGGCATTGACAACATATTTCTTTTCTCCAACCCCCCCTCATTACAAACTTGAGCGATTAGAAAAGACAGAATGCCCCTAAAATCACAGATCCCCCTTTCTCCACACAATGTCTGTGTCATGGGTAGCAGGAACACTAACGTATTAGCATTCCGCTTATCTCAACTTTCCCTCTGCTCCTCAGAGATGGCCGACATACAACAAACCAACATTATTCTCCTCTCTTCACAGGGCAGGAGCAATCCCCTGCTGGGAGGTTTACCAGCCAAATCTATTCAGAGTATTCACCCGATTCCAAACCAGTGCAGTCAGGATTTTGAGTGGGTGTGGAAGGAGAGATGATATCGCCCTTGTTTGCTTTGATAGCCATTGGCTGCCTGGTTTGTGCCACACTCTGTAAAAATTTGATCCTGGCTTTTAAGGCCCTTTACATGAGGGGTCCAATGTATCTCCTTCACCTTTTGGTACTTTTACTCCCCTGCTAGACACATTAGGTCACCGCAGGCTGCTTCACCCAAGGCACACACTCTCGTCATCTACCTCTGGAATGGAAAAACTCTTCCTATAGAGAGGCCAAGCTTACAAGAAATTTTCATTTTAAGAAAATTGTCAAGACTTGGCTGTTTAAATCGGCCTTTGGGATATAAACTGTATAAATGAGATGATATGCTGTAGGGGTCAAAAGTTTCTTGTCTTGTTTGTAAGTGTGATATTACCATCTAAATTATCAGTAGTTTTGATTCATTTGCTGTTTGGCCAATTACATAGGTATGCACTAAATTTTATTTTTTCTATCTAATTTGTGATAAACTTATAGATAAATTAATGTTAGCTATGTTGGTGATTTTGACTGGTTGATATTTTGATGCAATATTTTATATTTATATTACTGTTGTTTTATTGACTGCATGAAATTTTGTTATTTTTCTACACTTGCTTTGTTTTGGTTTATATATTCTTTGTATTAATTTACTGATATTAGGTATTTTCCAGAATTTAACTTGTTGATTGCATTTTGTCTCTAGCATGAGTAGCGACTTGTTATGTAGTAATTAATAACTGCTAATATTCTCTTGTATTATTCATATTGTCCAGGTGAGCACCTTGCATTGGTAAGCAGTAATCCCGTCTCCTCCTTGCCTGGCGTTGTAATTACCACCAGTACTCAGTGGTGCTCTTCATTTCAGTGGCTCTCTCTGATGCCACAGACTGTTGGACGTTATGGACTCTCGGCGCTCTACCCCAGGACCATCCTGTATGATAACTGCTCTGGACACTTGATTATCTTATTTCATTTTTTCACTATAACTCAAAGCAGCAGTGATGCAAAAGGACTTTTTTTCCCCCCTAGGTAAATCAGTTTTCAGTTGATTTCAACTTTTCTTTCGTGAGGAGATCCTAGAACCCTATTGGTTCCTATTAAGAGGAATGTCCCATTACAGGGGGGACCACAAAAACAATAGTCTGTGTGTTTTAGCTTCCCCATGTGGAGGAGAGGAATGGCGGATCCCTGGCGTAAATAATCCCATGCTACCATTTTAGGTTGTGAACGTTTTAGTTATCCTTTGTTAGGACAACGTGTCTTTTGCTAGCTCCTTGTTTTCCTAAGGAAGGACCCTTGGGTCTCCAGAGTGGAGACTTGGGAACGAGAAAATAAAAAGGGAGCGGCAACAAATCTTATGAAGCTGCCCATCCTGTTCTGTAATTAGGGAAGTCGCTGGACTCGCTGCTCCTGGCCATAGCCAGAGATCTGTAGAACCTGCCCTTCTGCCTCTGTTGGGACCTTCCTGGCAATTTTCTAAACTTCTGGCTGCGCAGTGGAAAATCTGGCCTGGATTACCAGAGAAAGGGCTGTCATTTATTTTAACAGGTTTGCATCCTCTTACACCCTTTATAAGTATCTTTTATGAGGAGACTCCAGCAGGCATACGTACTGTGCTTTATTAAGTATGCATGCTTGTTTTATTGAATTATTTGTAAATGCATAAAATGATTTTATCATCTGTGTTGTATTTGTAAACCCCTGCGATCATCCTTTTAACGTAGTGATATGGTAGTAAACAAAAACATCCCCAGGTGTCACAGGAAACAGCACATCTTTCCATGGCACTGGCTGCCCGAGATTTCCACAGGAACCTGCAGCTTCTGAGTGGCCTTTGCGGAGCTTAAAAGCAGTCATACATTTGAGAATACACTCCCTGCTTACTCCTCTCCATACCATATTCTTATTTATTTATTTATTTATTTTTAGATTTTTATATACCGGTGTTCCTATATGAAATAAAGATCACATCGGTTTACATTGAAACAGAACATGAAAATTGCCAAAAGGCATTACATAGAACAAGGTTATGAAACTTGGAACAGTGTACATAAGTTCAAAATTTAACAATAACGTTGTAACATTGATGACCAAAAGATAAAGGATATTCTTAGGTTAGAAGATCACTACACCATGACTTACAGTTCTGACAAAATCTTCCACTGTAGCCCACAGAACAGGAGCAATTCCCAGAGGCCTGGCAGGTCCCTCCATTCATACAGAGAGAGGCACAGGTAGCTGCGAGGAAACAGAGAACAGACGAGCAGGTCACGTTTCCAAGAACAGGCAAAGCTTCTCCAAACATCTCAAAACAGATTTCTCAGCTCAAAGTCAAGGGTTTATCTTTGTGACTTACACCCTTCAGGTCACTGTAAGTGCACAACCAGATCCTCTGCAGATACCTGTACATCCCTTATTTATTTCACGTTCCTCTTTCTGTGTCTCTTAGTAGTTTTGCTCAGACTTTTTCCCTACTACTTTAGTAAACCATAGCGATCTCGTCATTTTCTTCCCGGCACAAAGATCTGTTGGCATTTCAATTCTCTTTTTCATTGCTGTCATTAAATAAAAACTTCTCTTTGGTTTTCCTCCTTTTTTTCTGTCTGTTTACATCTGTTCCCTCCCCGTCCCTAGCTCCTGTATGTTCTCTTTCACCCGTCTCAGGATCAATTGAGAAAAACTTCCTTTCTTGTTGCATCTCCTGCCTAGAATATCTTGGAATTTTCACTTCACAAATAACCTCCTCCTCCTGAAACCCCATCACAAAATGAGAATATTCTTCCTTAATTGTGAATGCTAGTTACGGAGTTAAATGCTTTTTTTTATTACATTGTCTTTTACAGTCTCTTTATTTGGGAATTAATATGTTTTCAAATAAATTTGTATGAATAATGCCAATGAGAATATATAACCCACCCACTGAAATCTCTGGTGCACAGGCAACGTCTGCCTCATGTTCATATTTTTGTATTGCATGTTAGGATGCCAGCCTGACATCTGTGCCCTGACCTGGGAGGGGTGTGACAGGAGATTTGTTTGCTCTTAGTAGAGTATATTTTATAATTCACTATTACCGTCACCGTTACCCCAGGGATGGTCATTTCTAGCCAAATCGGCGCATGGTCTGAAATTACCACATCTCCAATCCCCGCACCCATGATCTTAAAAAAACTATTAGTACTCACTAAGAAGTAATCTATTATATACCCTGGGGACTAATGCAGTAGGGACAGCAGCCAAGCTAAATGCAGCATTTGGCTAGGAAATGCTGGCGTTACCTGTTCTCTCCATCCATGCAGGTAATCTCACCTGTGCCACAGTTCGTTCCAGTGAATCCGGTATTACAGGCGCACACTCCGGGGCTTCTACACCAGCTGTTGATACAGCCTTGGTTGCAGATTGCTGAAACCACCCCCCCAAGGAACATAACAGTCTCAGTTATAAGCCTGACAGATTTCAGCAGAGAATCAGTACCATGAACTTCCAGAAAGAGGCGGCACTCAGTGTGGACTGAAGAACATTTCACTGCAGCTGCACCCAACCTTCGATGCAAGATTATATACTACACTGATCCTTCAAAACTGTCAACATTTTATATGATTACTTTCAGGTATTTATATATCAAATCCAGTGAAATTTGGAGATCGTATGTGTTAATAGGTTTGCATTATATTTTAAAGGGCATTTTTCCTATTCAGTTCAGCTTTTCTCAGTGAATGTCCTATGACAGCGGTTCTCAAACAGTGTGTCACCACACACCAGGGTGTCGCCAAGCACATGCAGGTGTGTCGCCAAGCACATGCAGGTGTGTCGCCACACATCAGGGTGTCACCACACACCAGGGTGTCGCCAAGCACATGCAGGTGTGTCGCCACACATCAGGGTGTCGCCAAGCACATGCAGGTGTGTCGCCAAGCACATGCAGGTGTGTCGCCAAGCACGTGCAGGTGTGTTGCCACACTTCCCAGTCCCCCGCTGGCCCAGGGGCTGCCCCTGCCCCAGCAAAATGGAAACTCTTCCTCTACCCGGGCGTACAGTGCTGATAGCCCAGGCGGAACGCAGCAGGAGAGCTGGAGCCAGCAACACCAGTGCGGTCTCGTCTTCCCGGCCCCACTGCCCGGAAGAGGACGTGGTGTGCAGCGGCTGTGCGCACGGGAAGAAGAGACCGTGCTGGTGAAGTGCGTGCAGCATCGGCCTGAAGAAGAGCAGTGCGGCCCGGAGCAGAAAGAGGAGCACTGCCAACCTCCGCGGCTGATGAGTAACCTTTCTCGAGGCTGCGAGGGCTGGAAGAGGAGGAGACTGTTGCTGCCTCTAGATATTCTTCGGGGGGGGGGGGTGTGGAGAGAGAGTGAGCGAGCATATGTGTTTGAGAGCGCATGCGTGTGTGTGAGACAGCATATATGTGAGTGATTGGGAACCTGTGTGTGACTGAGAAACAGCATGAATGTAAGTGTGTGATTGTAAACCTATGCGGTAGATTTTAAAAACATACGCACGTGTCCACGCCACCCGGTGCATGCATGCGTCGGCGCATGCATGTTATTAAATCCGTGGTAGCGCGCGTGAGGGGGGGGTAGAATTTTGCAAGTTTCACGCAGCGACGCATCACGGCCTTCCCCAGTTCCCTCCCTGTCCGCTCCAATTAAGGAGAGCCGGTGCCTCAAGCCCCGCCCCTTCCCACCCCTTTTCTTTGGCTTGTCACTTGTGCACATAACAAGGGTCACACGTGCGGCCAGGCATCTTCTAAAATGTGCGCAAGGCCTGGCTACACACGTAACCTGTTTTTTATGCGTGCCGGCCATTTAAAATCAGGCCGTATATGAGTGAGAGCGAGCATGTGTGTGAGAGAGAGAGAGCCTGTGTATAATTGTGTGATTGAGAGTCTGTGTGTGAGAGAGAGAGAGCCTGTGTATTATTGTGTGATTGAGAGTCTGTGTGTGAGAGAGAGAGAGCCTGTGTATAATTGTGTGATTGAGAGTCTGTGTGTGAGAGAGAGAGAGCCTGTGTATAATTGTGTGATTGAGAGTCTGTGTGTGAGAGAGAGAGCCTGTGTATAATTGTGTGATTGAGAGTCTGTGTGTGAGAGAGAGAGAGAGCCTGTGTATAATTGTGTGATTGAGAGTCTGTGTGTGAGAGAGAGAGAGCCTGTGTATAATTGTGTGATTGAGAGTTTGTGTGTGAGAGAGAGAGAGCCTGTGTATAATTGTGTGATTGAGAGCCTGTGTGTGAGAGAGAGAGAGCCTGTGTATAATTGTGTGATTGAGAGTCTGTGTGTGAGAGAGAGAGAGCCTGTGTATAATTGTGTGATTGAGAGCCTGTGTGTAATTGTGTGATTGAGAGTCTGTGTGTGTGAGAGAGAGAGAGCCTGTGTATAATTGTGTGATTGAGAGTCTGTGAGTGAGAGAGAGAGCGCCTGTGTATAATTGTGTGTTTGAGAGTCTGTGTGTGAGAGAGAGAGAGCCTGTGCGAGAGAGAGAGAGAGCCTGTGTATAATTGTGTGATTGAGAGCCTGTGTGTGAGAGAGAGAGAGCCTGTGTATAATTGTGTGATTGAGAGTCTGTGTGTGAGAGAGAGCCTGTGTATAATTGTGTGATTGAGAGCCTGTGTGTAATTGTGTGATTGAGAGTCTGTGTGTGTGAGAGAGAGAGAGCCTGTGTATAATTGTGTGATTGAGAGTCTGTGTGTGAGAGAGAGAGCGCTTGTGTATAATTGTGTGTTTGAGAGTCTGTGTGTGAGAGAGAGAGAGCCTGTGTATAATTGTGTGATTGAGAGCCTGTGTGAGAGAGCTTGTGTGTGACAGACAGAGAAGAAAGTTGCAAGCAAATGCCCTTCCTCCTCCTCCTAATTCACAACAATATCAGGGCACCTAGAAATCTAATGTTTCCAGGTATGGAGAGCAGAGCATTTTTTTATCCTTATTATTTTTAATTATTGAGTCTCTGTGTCGGCTGTTTTGAAATATTTTACTGGTGTTTAGAAATTATTTACATGGGTTTTTAATTATTGGATTTTCCATTCATCAGCTGTTTTGAAATAATCTGTTCCTTTTATTAGGGAAGAGTATAGTTTTACTGTTATCGATTTTATATTTCTTGCTTTACTTTATGAGGACTTGTGATTTCTCTTTTTCCTTTGTTGCACTGCATACAGAGTCTCTGGCTTGTTGCGGTTTCCAGTTCAGGTTTTGTCTGCATGTTTCTAATTATCCTTTATGGTCTCTTTATTCTTTGTTAGGAGTGGCTGTGCACGTGTGACTGAGGTGAGATTCTCTGCTGGCGTGTAGTTTCTGGGTAGGGCTCTATAGCAGTCTGGCTTGGTCCGTTTTCCTAATAGGAGATGTATTGGTGTCTTAAGGCTTTGTAATATTTTCAGAGTTGCCTTTTCTTAGTTAAGATGGTTACTGTTTGAGTGCTGGAAGTTGGTGATGTTCTGGTATGGGAGGTTTACCATTTATGTAATTTCTGTTCAGAGAGTGTACGCTTATCTTTCCCTTGTGTCATTATAAAAGTAATATGGGGCCTTATTTTATATTTCCACCGTAGACTGTAATAAGCAGTGTGTCATACATGTGAGCATTGTCCATCAGGTATGTCACGATGGGAAAAAGGTTGAGAACCACTGTCCTATGACATATAGTGCAGCTGCTATTCCCTGAGGTCAAGCAAGATGGCAGTCTTCACACATGGGTGACATCAATGGAGCCCGGCACAAACTTTTATGCCAAAGTTGCTAGAAGTTTGATTGTGGCTCACTGAGTGTGCCCGGTTGCCCACACATGCTAACATGTCATGGTTTATGTTTTTTATAAACCGTCACATCAGTAATAAAACCATCACAACGGTGTACAATTGGTAAAAAATAGAAATACAATAACATAATAAAATACAAATAGTAATAAGTTAATATCTACTAAAATAGATGTAGCTTAGATGGGCCTACAATAGCTCTGAAACATTAATAATAAAGATACAAATACAAGAGTCCACACAGGGACTCTTTCAATCTTTCTTTTTCCATGACAGCTCCGATCATGGTTTGTCTCAGTGCTCCTACTTTAGACCTCTTTATTTTATTTTATTTTTTTTAAAGCGGACCCTGCAGAACCGTTCCTGCCTTCTAATCCAGTAGTTTCCTTAGGTAGGTTTTTTGATCATTCTGTATTTTTCGTGGTTGACTCTGTGTCAGGTCAGTGTGAAGTTTGTGCCCAGAGTGCATCAATCGCTGAGATATCACAACTGCGCTACAATGATCTTAAAAGGACTATGGTCCTGACAGAAATCCAAAGTCCAAACAGCTGGAACAGCTCTCAGGTGGTAGATAGAGCTTCGCGCGGCAAGGGCAGTGAGCCCCTCCGCTGTCACCGCTAACTTTATAGTGAGTCGCCCTTAGTGCAATTGGCAATTATTGCCATCAGCAAGAAGGTAATCCCATCTCTGTACAGCTTTGATTGCCCAATTCATGCAGGGTTTGCATCATTCAAAGCCTCTCATTAGGCCTCCCATTGTCTTGGTACCTCAATGTGAATGATACTGACCAAGCTGATAAAAGCTCCCTTTGAGCCACTGCACTCCAGTGACCTAAAGTCCTTGATCTGGAAGGTCATATTTTTAGTGGTGGTCACTTCATCACGCAGGTACTATGAGCTCAAGGCTCTGGTAGCCTGTCCATTGTATACCAGATTTTATCATGATAGGGTGGTTCTGCACACCCATCCTAAGTTCTTGCCAGAATTCCATCTTAACCAGTCGATCATCCTAACATTTTTTCCCAGGCCACATGTCCACCAAGGTAAACAAGCATTGCACAGCTTAGACAGCAAAAGAGCTTTGGCCTTCCATCTGGAGTAGATTGATGCCCATAGAAAGTGCATTCAGCTTTTTGTTTCTTTTGATACCAACAAAGTGGGGATAGCCATTGCCAAACATTCTATCTCTAATTGGCTAGCAGACTGCATCTCCTTCTGTACGCCCAAGTGGGGCTGAATCTAGTGGGCCATGTCAAGGCTCACTCTGTGTAAGCCATGACAGTGCCAGTGGTTCATCTGCAATTGGTCCCTACGGAGGAGATCTGCAATGCTGCAACATAGCGCTCTCACCACATAGTCACATCCCATTACTGTTTGGATAGGGATGGCCAACATGCCAGCAGGTTTGAAGGGTCCCCGCATAGACGCAAGGCGTGTTAGCATGCACGGGCGGGCTCACGACTGAAGGGTCCCCGCATAGACGCAAGGCGTGTTGGCATGCACGGGCGGGCTCACGACTGAAGGGTCCCCCGCATAGACGCAAGGCGTGTTGGCATGCACGGGCGGGCTCACGACTGAAGGGTCCCCGCATAGACGCAAGGCGTGTTGGCATGCACGGGCGGGCTCACGACTGAAGGGTCCCCGCATAGACGCAAGGCGTGTTGGCATGCACGGGCGGGCTCACGACTGAAGGGTCCCCGCATAGACGCAAGGCGTGTTGGCATGCACGGGCGGGCTCACGACTGAAGGGTCCCGCATAGACGCAAGGCGTGTTGGCACGCACGGGCGGGCTCACGACTGAAGGGTCCCCGCATAGACGCAAGGCGTGTTGGCATGCACGGGCGGGCTCACGACTGAAGGGTCCCCGCATAGACGCAAGGCGTGTTGGCATGCACGGGCAGGCTCACGACTGAAGGGTCCCCGCATAGACGCAAGGCGTGTTGGCATGCATGGGTGGGCTCATGACTGAAGGGTCCCCGCATAGACGCAAGGCGTGTTAGCATGCATGGGTGGGCTCATGACTGAAGGGTCCCCGCATAGACGCAAGGCGTGTTAGCATGCATGGGCGGGCTCAGTGAGGCATGGTCAACGTTCTAGAAACTTTGACATAAATGTTCTGTGCCGGGTTCCATTGGATGATGTCATCCATGATTGAGGACTGCCATCCTGCTCTCCTTGGAGAGCATCTGTTACAACTAAGCAGCACTGCTATTCCTTTAGCTCCTGGCAGAGTGCCAGAAAGAGGAAATTGGATAATCCACCTTTTGGCTAGTTCTTCTGCGCAAAATACTGGATTTAGTACAGTAACATATTATCAGTCTTTGTACTCACGGCTGTCACAGAATCTCCCCGTGTATCCTGCAGGACACAGGCAGTTCCCTGAGGACTGACAGGTCCCTCCATTGCTACAGAGAGAGGTGCAGGTAGCTGCAAAGAAAGAAAAAAATAGCCCATAACTGGAGACCCAGACGATTGCTGAACAGTAGAATAGCATCTCCAACAATGGCAAACGTAAAGTTTTGAGAAGCAACCCAGCATACGCCAAACCCCCCTCCTCAGCTAAATGTCAATTGTAAACGGGGAGAAATTTCAAAAAAACACAGCGTATGCCCCTCATCTATACATCACCTGTGACTGACAGATATACAAAAGGCAAATGATATAATTGTAGCCCAGAATAAGGAGACTAAAGAAACATCAACTCAAAGATATCCTGATTTCCTTGCATAAGACAAGTCTAAATCTCCCCGTCATCATCCATATCTTCCTGTCTCAGATGGGGCCTACCTGGACCTGAGGGTAAGCATTATCTGTAAGAATAATCCAGAGATCTGTTTAACTTTGGGAAATTCTGTTTGAATGCATCTAACTAAATTGCAATAAAGATTGAGTTGTAATCTAGAGTTTTATTCTGTAATAAAACTTTAGTTTATTTAGATCATAAGAACATAAGAACATGCCATACTGGGTCAGACCAAGGGTCCATCAAGCCCAGCATCCTGTTTCCAACAGTGGCCAATCCAGGCCATAAGAACCTGGCAAGTACCCAAAAACTAAGTCTATTCCATGTAACCATTGCTAATGGCAGTGGCTATTCTCTAAGTGAACTTAATAGCAGGTAATGGACTTCTCCTCCAAGAACTTATCCAATCCTTTTTTAAACACAGCTATACTAACTGCATTAACCACATCCTCTGGCAACAAATTCCAGAGTTTAATTGTGCGTTGAGTGAAAAAGAACTTTCTCCGATTAGTTTTAAATGTGCCCCATGCTAACTTCATGGAGTGTCCCCTAGTCCTTCTACTATCCGAAAGAGTAAATAACCGATTCACATCTACCCGTTCTAGACCTCTCATGATTTTAAACACCTCTATCATATCCCCCCTCAGTCGTCCCCAACCCTGTCCTGGGGGCCCACCAGCCAGTCGGGTTTTCAGGATATCCACAATGAACATGCATGAGAGAAAATTTGCATGTAATTAGAAAACCATCTTTGGAGCTTACCAGTTTCACAGTATGTCCCCGTGTATCCTGCAGGACATGAACAGTTCCCTGACGACTGACACGTCCCGCCATTCTTACACAGAGAGGAACAAGGAGCTGTAACATACAACCATAACCAACAATTATATCCAAAGAAAAATTCACATTTATTATTGTAAGTTAGGAGTTGGAATAGGTTTATTCGTATTCCAACTACATGCCTTCCTAATCATGGGAACATAAGTGTCATGCTGGGTCAGATCATAGATCTATCAAAACTCAGCATCCGGTCTCTAACAGAGCTCAGGAACCCGGCAGATCCTAAAAAGTAAATCCATTCCTTGCTTACAAACCTCTATTATATCCCCTCTCAGTTGTCTTCTTGAAGATGAAGAGCTTAGCGGTTATTCTTACCTTATAGAGTCGTTCTATCCCCTTTATCATTTTTGTTGCCCTTGTCTGTACCTGTTCTATATCTGTTCTATATTATTTAAGATGGGGCAACCAGAACTGCACACAATCCTCAAGCTACGGTTGTACTATGGATCAGTACAAAGATAATACAATATTCTTAGTTTTGTTCTCTGTCTTTCTAAATAATTCCTAACATTCTATTTGCCTTTTTGGATGCCACCACACAATGAGTCGAAAATTTCAAGGTAGTATCCACACGGACTCTGAGCTCCTTTTCCTGAGTTGGGATTATTTTTCTCCATGCGCATTACTTCACCCATGACCACATTAAATTGCATCTACCCTTTAGAAGCCCAGTATCCTAGTCTCATAAGGCCCATCTGCAAAACATTTTGTGCCATCTGCAAATTTGGTTACCTCACTCGTTATTCCTTTCTCCAGATCATTTAAGAATATGCTAAATAGTTCAGGAGCCAATAGAGACCCCCTGGGGCATTCCACTAACAAATTTTCTCCATTTGGAAAACTGACCCCTGTCTTTCAATCAGTTCCCAAGTCACAGTAGGAAATTGCCTCCTAACCCGTCACTTTGTAATTTCCTAAGGCATCTCTCATGTGGGACTTTGTCGAATGCCTTCTGAAAATCCAAATACACTATGTCATCCATCTTATATTAATCTGCATACTTATTTATACCTTTAAAATAAAATCTAGTACATTAGCAAGGCAAGACTCCCCTTTGCACAAACCATGTTGACTCTCCTCCATTAAATCACATATATATGGTCAGTAATTTTGGTTTTGAAAATCGCTTCTACTATTTTGCCCAGCATCGATGTCAGCCTCATAAATCTATAGTTTCTTGGATCACTCCTAGGGCTCTTTTAAAAATAGGTGTCATATTGGCCACCCTCCAATCTTTAGGTACTGTGACTTTTAAACGATAAGTTTGCAAATCACCAGAAACAGGTCTGTAATTTCAAGGTCCATATTCAAAAGCCATGTTAAGTTATCTGTCTAAATGGCAAGATTTCAGATATTTAGTCTCTTATCTGGAGTGGATAGATAAGTAATTATCCAGCTAAAAATCTAGTGGGATGAAAAAGTGGCATTTCAGGAGCATTTCAGGGAGGAGTCAGGTTATCTGGCTAACCTAGCCAATTTTAAACTATAACTGGTTAGGTTAGTTGGATAACTTTAGACCTGATTCAGAGCTGGCCTAAAGTTATCTAGCCTCATGTAGCCAGATAACTAGCTACTTCATCGGATATGTTCAAAGATACACAAGTAGTACTATTTTTCCATTTTATACCTCTACTTAATTGGATATCTTTGAAGATATCCGATGAAGTAGCTAGTTATCTGATCACACTAGGCCAGATAACTTCACAATCTAACTAGCTACATTCAAACAGAGTGATTAGATTTTAAAGTTATCTGGCTACATGTAGTTGGATAACTTTAGGCAAGTATATTCAGCCGGATGTTTATCCCTTTGAATATACAGGGCAAGTATCCAGCTAACTGTAGTCTGATAACTTGTCCACGAACCGGCCTACTGAATATCGATCACTTTGTGTTAAATTCCTTCAGAATTCTGGGGTGAATACCATCCGGTTCTGGTGATTTGTTATTCTTTAGTCTTTATTACATCCTCCAGTTTCACAGCGATTTTGTTTAGTTGCTTAGAGTGATCACCATTAAAAATGTTTTTGGTGTGGGTAGCTCTCCAACATTCTCCTCAGTAAAGACAGAAGCAACAAACTAATTTTGTTTTTCTGCTATTTCTTTGTCATATAGGAGCACCCTTTTTACTCCCTCGATCATCTAGTGACCCCACTTACTTATAAGCTATTCAGAACAAAAGAACATAAGAAATTGCCATGCTGTATCAGAGCTAAGGTCTATCAAGCCCAGCATCCTGTTTCTAACAGTGGCCAATACAGGTCACAAGTACCTGGAAGGATTGCTATGTTTAATAGATTCCATGCTGCTTATCCCACGGACAAGCAGAGAATTTCCCCCAAGTCTACCTTAATGGTTTATGGACTTTTCTTCCAGGAACTTGTCCAAACCTTTCTTAAACCCAGCTTTTACTACATCCTCTTGTAATGAATTCTAGAGTTTAATTATATGTTTAACAAAAAAGTAAATGTATCACTAGTAACTTCATTGCATGCCCCCTAGCCTTTATACTTTTTTAAAGCATAAACAACCGATTCGCATTTACCCGTTCCCATCCACTCATTTTATAGACATCTATCATATCTCCCCTCAGCTGTCTCTTTTCCAAGCTGAAGAGCCATTCCCTCTTTAGCTTTTCTTCACAAGGGAATTATTCCATTTCCTTTATCATTTTGGTTGCCCTTCTCTGTACCTTTTCTAATTCTGCTATATCTTTTTTTGAAATGCAGGGACCAGAACTACACATAGTATTCAAGGTGTAACTGCACCCTAAAGCGATACAGAAGCATTATGTTACTATGTTTTATTCTCCACTCCTTCCCTAATAATTCCTAACTTCAAATGTATTTGAAAAAGTTAATTCTATTTGTTTTACTTCTATAGTAAGCTCCTTTTCAAATTCTCTCTGAGCATGTTTAATTACTTTTTTACATCTAACTTTTCAATGCTTACGCTCTTCCCTAATTTCCTCATTTAGGTCTGCTTTCTTTTTAAAGGTTGCCCTTGCAGCTTTAATTGCCTCTTTCACCTCACTATTAGACCACACTGGCAGTCATTTGGCTTTCTTTCAGCCATTTTTAATGCATGGAATACATTTTGTCTGGGCCTCAAGAATGGCAATTTTAAACAATGTCCATGTCTCCTTGTGAATTGCTCTTTTAAATTTTTTTCTAACAAATGTGCTCATTTTATCATAGTCTCTAATTTTTTATAGTTAAATGCTACTGCACTAGTTTACCTTAGTATTCGCTCTCCAGTGACTATGTCAAATTTAATTACATTATGATCACTGTTGTCAAGCATATCCAGTACCTTTATCTCTTCCACTAGATCTTGCATTCCTCTGAGAACTAGATCTAATATGGTTCCCCCTTTGGTTGGTTCCATGACCAACTACTGTATGAAACAGTCACTGATAGCATCTAGAAACTTTACCACCCTCGTATGTCCTGATGTGATATTTACTCAGTCAATACTCAGGTAACTTAAGTCTCCCATTATTATTGCATTGCCCATTTTACTAGCCAGTCTAATCTCTTTTAGCATTTTGAAGTCTGTTTCCTCATACTGCCCAGGCAGGCGGCAGTATATCCCATTATACTCTTTGCTTTTACCATTGGAATTTCTATCCATATGGACTCCAGAAAGCAGTTTGTTTCATGCACAAATTTTATCTTGCTTGACTCTATGCCATCCTTAACATATATTTCCACTCCTCCATCCATTGTTCCTGAAGACTGGAGGGTGGCCAATGTAACCCCAATATTTAAAAAGGGCTCCAGGGGCGATCTGGGAAGCTATAGACCAGTGAGCCTGACTTCAGTGCCAGGAAAAATAGTGGAAACTATTCTCAAGATCAAAATCACAGAACATATAGAAAGACATGGTTTAATGGGACACAGTCAGCATGGATAAAAAATCCCAGGTTGGCACTGCAAGAGGGGGTATAGTTAAGCAAATATGTGCAGCGACGCATCGGGGCCTTCCCCAGTTCCCAACCCCCTAGCATAACCTCCCTTCCCCTTCCCTGCCCTCCCCTTATACCTAAACTACCCCAGATTTTCTTGTTTTACATTTTGCTCCTGCTTTGAAGCAGGAGCAGGTTGTGTGCGCCAGCAGCCTGCCGGCCCGCGATCCCCTGGCACAGTGGCAAATGGTCGCTGTGCCAGGTGCCTCTAGCCCTGCCCTACCCCCAAGACCGTCACTTTTTTAAGCCCCAGGACTTACACGTGTCCCGGGGTTTATGCAGTGGCCTGGCAGTTTGAAAATTGGCCCGGCACGCGCAAGGCCCGACCATGCGCATAAATCCCGGGATTTACGCCGGGGTTTGAAAATCTACCCCTACAGTTCTTCCTGTCATTCTTCATAGGACAGTAAGTCCATTTGGGGATTCATTCTGTGTCCCACCCTACTCTCCAAAACAAAATTAGAAGAGCCATCCTGAGAACTTACCATTCTCACAGAACCTCCCCGTGTAACCCGCCGGACACAGGCAGCTCCCCCAGGACTGACAGGTCCCGCCATTCCTGCAGAGAGAGGCGCAGGTAGCTGCAAAGAAATTATCATGCCACGTTCGTTACGAAACATTGAGGAGCAAAGTGAGGAATTTCTGATTACGTTTATGAATCTTGATCAATGGACTGAGAAAAATCAACCTTATGTCATCCAGTTGAGCCCACACTAGCCTAGTGGTTAGAGCAGAAGGCTGCAAACCAGGGCTGAAATCTTGCTAACGCTCCTCGGTCACTTCACCCTCTACTGCCTCTGGTACAAGCTTTGAGGGTCATTTACTAAATCGTGGTATTTTTTCCCAGAGGAGAAAACCACCATGGGATTTGCTAAGATGCAATACTGAGTTGCTATAGCTTAGTAAACCCCGCGGTTGCTATCTGGTAAAAAGGGCACTAGTGGCCAGAATAATCTCCCCAGCCAGAAATGCCAGAATCCCTGGGAGCTTCTCAAGACCCCCTATACCCCCCTCCACCAGCACCACCACTACCATCATCATACCATGGGGTTTTAAATAGAATAAAGCCCTCGAGTGCAGGCTGCATCCCCTCCCCAAACCCTTCCGCTTTTATTAAAACCCTCCTTGGAGGTCACCCCAGTCAACCAACCCTCACAACGTCTCCCTGTCCTCCTTACCAACATATCCCTATTGTCCCCAAGGAAAAGGTCCTTGTGACAGCTGTGCCCAGAGCCATAGGGCGAGGTCCACAAGGGTTGCGCATCATTAAGGACTGAGGAAGTCAGGGGGTGGGTGAGCTCTGGGGGGAGGGGCTTGGAGAGGGGGTGTGGCCTGCACCTGGGGGATACTTCAGCTACCTCATGAGGTGGTGGTAGGGGAAGGACAGGAGGTTTTGAGGACTTAGTGGGCATTGTTTGGGTTTCTAGTTCCTTTAAATTACTGATTCGGGATGCGCATTCGAGTAAACGTTAGCTATAATCCCAGAGTTGTAGCTAACTCTCCAGAAAATAATATGGTTTGTGATTTTTCAGGCAAACTGTGTTTTAGTTATATGAAATTACCTAATAATGAGCTGCTTTGCATACAAAGCAGCTCATTTCCAGTTTTTGTATTATTAGGGGTATTTAAAATATCTCACATTATCACTGCATTAAGGCATTTACCATGTGGAAAATTCCTAATGCAGCTTATATCATTTTATATCTCTATTACAGATCTTGTTTCTTTATTCCTTTTTATATTTCATAATACAATATAAATTATCACGTCCATAAATTTTCTCATAAAAAAAGAAAGATAGAAGGAAAGAGAAGATGGGCTGTGGGGAGGGAGAAAAAGTTGTGGAGAAAGAGAAAAACGAGAGAGGGAAAAGCCATTAAGGTAGGGAGACAGGGCAGGAAAGAGGGAAAAAAGACGAATGAAATCATACAGACCAAAAAGGGAAGGCAGGAGAAAAAAAATCTGATACAGAAAGATTAGAAAATCCTTTTAGTTTGGTGACCTTATTTCTAAATTGCTACCTAGTGCTATACAAGTCTTGTCCTGTGGAGCAGCGAGTGCCACTCAGAACATCTGACAGAGAATATTTACCTCATTACAAAAAGGTAGAGGCCACAATATAAAAAAACACATTAAGAAATTAAAAAAAAATGTTAAAGTCTGGATTACACAAAAAAATCTAGAGAGAAACACAAGGTATCCGAGCATGAGTGCTCCACCTCTCCAAGCAGAAGAGCTAGGGAACAAAAGTATCAGTCACATTATATAAAACATGAAAGATCCTGCTCCTCAGAGTAAGGAAACCTTTGTAGCTTTAACAAAGCTGTGAGCAATGGAACCGAATGGATGGAATGCGGAACAAGATCTTTGTTTGTTTTTTTGTTAAATAATTTGACTGATAAAATTGTTTTCCTACCTCCGCTTGCTGATTGGCTGTTTTGCTGGCACTGGCAACCAATGAGTGAAGCAGCAGTGATGACCGTTTTCTCCCGTGGCTTTCACAATCAGTTAGTGATGTCCTCCCTGGATTCTCTGGGCATGCATTTTGAGAAGATGTGGACCTCGTGGCCACAGAAAGCTTGCTTTTTCCATTTGTGTTAGAAATCTTATGATTGTACCTTTAGCTTGCAGGCAGATTTTACCCCGACATAGCCAGATGCCGAAACAATAATCATCAATGTCAGGCTTGCAAATGAGCCTTTGAACGTTGAACATGGAGAGCTCTGAACTGCAAAGAGGGCCACGTGGAATAGCGTTCTCAACATTTGAAATGGACGTGTCCTGAGTTATGGTATTTCTGCTTGACCTTCCGGTTTGTTTACTTGAAGCTTCAAAATCACATTGATCAAGTTTATGAAGAGTGAGGTACTAGATATCAGTTACTGTGGAAGTTGGACTTTTAAGAGGGACCCACTGAAATGTATTGCACTGACATTTGCATTTTCCCATTTTGTAAATGAACATGAACTTTCAATAAAAGTATAAAAAATAGAAATAGAAATAAAAATCACGTGGGATAGATGGAGATATTAATGTCTGCCTCTCTCACATAAGGGAAAGGCCACTTCTGGATAAGATAGAACGCTGGTGCTCTGACACCCTGAGTTTTTCTTGTATTCTCTATTTTTACTTTTTTGCTTTAGTGCTGAGCGATTAAAAAAAAAAAAAAAATCTATTTCCTTCTTAGTGTTTTTTGATTTTGTCTTCCCTTCTTTTAATAATATTTTGATTCAGTTTCGAGTTTTGGACTTTAGTTATTTGATAAAACATTCCATGCTTGCGACTTATTTATACTCCATAAGTATCTCAATTGTTTCTCAAAACTAGCTGGATCAGACGTGAAACTCACCAGAGCTGCAGAATCTCCCCGTGTAGCCTGTTGGACACAGGCAGTTCCCTGAGGGCTGACAAGTCCCTCCGTAGTTACAGAGAGAGGTGCAATTAGCTGCAAAATAAGTGAGAATCTTAGTTCCAGGGTAATTTTTGTTCTGAATGTCACAGAATATATTTTTCACTCCATAAATGAAAGTATAATCCCACAGTTATCATTCCATAAAGTAATCTTAGCAGAACAGTCCATTTTATTTCAAGTATTGTCAATTTTCTGTTTTAAACTCTCCTCCTTATACAGATGCATGCATTCACAGCTCTCTCTTCCTTCAAGATTCGCACAAGTTATATAAGAACATAAGAATTTGCATTACTGTGTCAGATTGAGGGTTCATCTGTTTCCAACAGTGACCGATCCAGGTGACAAGTACCTGGCAGGATCCTAAGCAGCAGATAGATCCCATGCTGTAAACACCCAAGAGTAAGTAGTGGCTTTTCCCAAATCTATCTGCTTAACAACAGTTTATGGATTTCTCCTCCCGGAGCTTGTCTAAACTTTTTTTTTTAAACTCCGCTCTGCTAGCTCCTTTACTACAGTCATCCTGCTTACCTGTCCCGCAGTCTGCTCCTGTGTATCCAGTGTAACAGGAACAGACTCCCGGGGAGCTGCACCAGCCATTCCTGCAGGACGGAGTGCAGATTGCTAGGGGGGGAATCAGAACAGGCTTAATTAGCTGGTCATGTAACTTGTCTATATCGAACACAATATACTAGTGAAAAACAAAGCTGGTCCCTACCATCTATCCCACCACAGGGATTTTGCAATTTTCACACACCCCGCATAATGTTTGATGCAAATATGTACATAAGTCACACCAACTTTCAAAGCTGACTTATGTGCATGTTTGGCTATCCTCAAACCTTTGTGTACAGGAAGCAGTGACAGATGCAGTTATCTTCACAGCTCCAGCTTCCAGTCCCTATATACACAGCCAAGCCCATAGGGTGACACCATATATGTTCCGATCCAAAAGATAGGGATGAACACCTCAACGTTTACACAGAATCCTTCAAATAAAAAGGGTGCAACCTCAAAATCTTTTCAGGAAAGCGACATAAAACCTACAAGTCACCTCCCAGCACATTCCCAGGACCTTGCAGCTACTCCATTGGAAAGACATTCAATCTAAGGGGATCCTACCGTGACAAAGGTACCTGTCCACATGAGCATGTGTGTCTCTGGTGTGAGCAGCACAAGGACACTTGAGTGACGTAATGTTAATAATCTGCTTTTAAGTCCCAAACAAGGAAAATATCAATCAACTATGACAGCCCTTTACCGAGATAACTAGGATTAAAAGCAAATAAACCTGCAGAAAACTGCCTCCTCTCCCCTCCTGAGGACAGATGAGCTATGAAGCTGCAGGAAGTGTATTGGGACTTTAATTTCTGTGCTTCCTAAAATATACTCGTTAAGCATTCTCCATAATTATTACTCACGGCTGTCACAGAATCTCCCTGTGTAGCCCAGAGGACACAGGCAGTTGCCAGACGACTGACACGTCCCCCCATTCCTGCACAGAGAAGTGCAGTTAGCTGCAAATAAAGGATAAAAAGGAGTGTGAATGTTTTTTTCCTGACTTGTTATAGTACTTGTACTTTATCAGGTTTGCATCTTGGCTCAGCCTTTATAATGTCCCATATCCCATTCATACAGTTTATTGCATTGTGTGCACTGATGCCCAGGAACAATAAAGTTTACATACTACAGGTGCAGGATGTAATGATAATAAACCAGTAAAGTGAAGCTGCAATATCAAACAAGGAGCTCCAGTCCCACAAATCTTATAAATTACCGATGCAGGGTTACATATGGATAGGTCTTGATAAGAAGAATATGGACATTTATTTTATATATCTCTCTAAACATTTTCCAATATTGTATATGATTTATGCTACTGACATTTTTAGTGAAGATTTATATGCCATTTAGCCTATTATATGATGACTCCCATTTAAGATGAAGGAATATATACAATAAACTGTAGCATACTTATTAAGATCATCTTGTGCATGCTAAAAATGGCATGTTATGCAAGACGACCTTATTGTGCATGTTAAAGTGATCCTAGAAGACATTAGCAGGAGCACAGAAACATTTGTGAGCCCACGCATGCACGTGAAGGAATGCCACGTGCATGTTAGATCTTCCTCAGCTCACACTAAATAGCGTGGTATGCGCATCTTCCATGCTATTTTGTGAGTGCTTGGTAAATGGTTGCTATTTAAAACCTAACTCAAACTGCTATTAACTTGCTACGAGTGTTATTTATGGAGAGGGATCTAAATAGCGTTATCATGCTAAACTGAGCATGCTCAATTCTCTTTTCCTCTCGACTCCTCCTGCTGGCTGTCAAGGGGTATAACAAGTAAACCTGGAACATGGGGGATGCTTGTCAGTAAAGCGGGACGAAGTGGGAAACCTACTGCACCCGGGTGGGGTTCCCATGACAGCAGAGAGTTCCTGAAGAGGAAAATACTGCACCCGGCTGGGGATCCCATGACAGCAGAGAGTTCCTGAAGAGGAAAATCCAGAGCAAACACATACATGCCAAAGAGGTAAGAGAAGAGAAGGAAAGGGCAGCCCCTGAGAGAAACCTAGGTGCTAATTCTTCTTCTCCTCTTCCCTTTCTGTGCTTATCCTAGACCCACGCAACAAATGGGATGAATACATAGAATCTTTAGTTACAAAAAATAAAGAATTAGCAGCTGGGTCTCTCTAGCAGACTGCACTTCCTTCCTTTCCTCCTCTTTGAATTGAATACCGGTGCATGAGTATTTTGTTTTTTTTATTGGGAGGGGGCAGCCGACCTCTTGGCAAATCAGAAGTCAGGGGGCTTCCTCTCAGGGCTAGTGGCCAGCCATTGGGACACCCAGTCCTTCCTGTACTCTCCCTGCCCCCATCCAACGTGAAACAAGTTTTCACAGGGGGTAAGGAGAGAATGGAAGACAATTAATGGGGAGGAGGAGTATGACGGGGAAACACGCCGACACACAATTACGTCCAAAACAAAAGGCTAATGTATTTCCAAGCAAGAGGTTTTCAGAAGACAAAGGCCTTTGCTGATAGTAAAACTGTTATTGTAACTCAAGACCACTGTAAGTGTTCATTGACTGAGGCTGAAGAGTGACCCGAGCCTCATAAACTCTTCTGATCTGGATCACAAGAGGCTTTCCCACTTCTACCCTGATAAGGAAGCCTCGTGCACCAGGTCTAGTTGTAGACCCCTTGCAGGAATGAGAACTGAGCGTACCTTAATGTTTCATTTCATTTCAGATCTAATTTAGGATTTCTGTTCCATTTTTCATGGCTGGCCTTATTTCAAAGCAGCTCAGTGATTAATCTGGTTGGAAAGTATTACATGCAATTTACAGAACATAATAGGTCGCTACGTAACCTGCCAAAACATTGTTCACATTTGCATATTTTACAGGAAGTCTAATTTCTTAATTACGACATCTCCTAAGTACCGGACCCCATATTGCAGGGTTTTATATTACAGTATATTTCCGGCTGGTGCACAGCCATATTTTGGTTGGCACTGGAGGCAGGGAGGAAGGTGCCACACCTTTCAAAGCTCTATATTTTGCTTTTCTCATTTTGAGTGTTTTTAGGACTGGAGCACTCTGCTGTTTTTGACGATTGTAACCCCATCCTGAGGAGCTTACTATATGCAGATGGAGCATAAAAGATTTAGCAGTCTCTTTGGGGCTGGCGAGCTCTTACACAGTCTCTTTGGGGTTGGCGAGCTCTTACACAGTCTCTTTGGGGCTGGCGAGCTCTTACACAGTCTCTTTGGGGCTGGCGCGCTCTTACACAGTCTCTTTGGGGTTGGCGAGCTCTTATACAGTCTCTTTGGGGTTGGCGAGCTCCTCCATAGTCTCTTTGGGGTTGGCGAGCTCTTACACAGTCTCTTTGGGGCTGGCGAGCTCTTACACAGTCTCTTTGGGGTTGGTGAGCTCTTATACAGTCTCTTTGTGGTTGGTGAGCTCTTACACAGTCTCTTTGGGGCTGGCGAGCTCTTACACAGTCTCTTTGGGGCTGGCGAGCTCTTACACAGTCTCTTTGGGGTTGGCGAGCTCTTATACAGTCTCTTTGGGGTTGGCGAGCTCCTCCACAGTCTCTTTGGGGTTGGCGAGCTCTTACACAGTCTCTTTGGGGCTGGCGAGCTCTTACACAGTCTCTTTGGGGTTGGCGAGCTCTTACACAGTCTCTTTGGGGTTGGTGAGCTCCTCCACAGTCTCTTTGGGGTTGGCGAGCTCTTACACAGTCTCTTTGGGGCTGGCGAGCTCTTACACAGTCTCTTTCTCCCCCAGGGTCAGAATCCTTGTTGAGGGGGGGGGGGGGGAGATTTACTTTCAGGGACCCAGAATATTAGGAGTGACCTTTTCTTTGGAGTATTATCCATTGAGATTTGCTGTCGCCTTTTCTGACCCACGAAATTTGTGTGCTTCAGATCGCAAGGTGCAGAAACATAGCCAGGGAAAAAAGGACTTGGCCACAGGCATTTTCAGGGCAATTTTTGAAAATGTATTTAGCACTCACTGGGTAAACATATGCACACAGCTCTGGCCATACACCTGGCAGGCCATACACCTGGCAGGCCATACACCTGGCAGGCCGAAATCTAACCATTTACATTCAGATGATAAACTCGCCAGTTTGTTTTGCCTGAATATCTGGCTCCAGATAAGCAGCTACAATTTCTCCAGTATCTTACCCATTCAGCCGAGTTTTGAAAATACCTATAGTACCTGAAGGTAACTCGCCTTGAACAACCAATGAAAAGGCCTGAACTAAATCTAAAAATAAATAAATGGGCAGATGGGTCCCCATGATAGAGAATATGATGCACATAGTTACTGTTCCATGTAAAGGCAAGGCCTAAAAGTTCCAAGTTATTTGTAAACTGATACGATGTGCAAATGGATGTCGGTATATAAAAAATTTCTAAATAAAATAAAAAAAATAATGATGCAAGATGAGGATGAAAAGGCTCATCCCGTCTGCCCAATTTCATTCCTGCGGTAATGTTGTAGACCCTCAGCTGATCTCTGGCTTTGTCCTCACTCCCTGAAGAGAATCTAACTTTTTGTAGTCTAATTATCGGATTCCTGTTTAACTGTCTGCTTGTTTCTATGAAATGTTAATGAAATGTATTAGCCGGCTTTTGATTTGCATTATTTTACTCATGAAACAAAATCCATTTTGACATATTTTCTGATATTTATAATGCAACACTTTATGGCTTTATTCTTAGTCAATAATGTGAGAAAAGTCAGTCTTGTAAGTCCCTTTGGACTTCTCTTTTTACATTATTTGAATTTCCGACCTTTCCAGAAAGATTTGTCGGCTGCACACATTTCCCTCTTTTCCTCTGTTTGATAAAGGCCACTGCTCCCCACCCTGCCCCCTCACCTGTCCCGCAGTCGGCTCCTGTGTAGCCCCAGTAGCAGGAACAGACGCCCGGGGAGCTGCACCAGCCATTGACGCAGGCTGTGACACAGATTGCTGGAAAAGACAAACAAACAAAAAGGAGTTAGCAAGCTTCGTTACAAGGTCAGCAACGTTGACTGAGGGAAGCTAAATACCCCAGACAGATTCTCTCTCAACATCTGTGCTGTGCTCGGTGAGAAATACAGAGAGAGAGATTCCTTACTCAGGAAAAGAGAGGATGAACTGGGTCACTGTACCACTAACAACTGCATTAATACATACAAAGGGGACACTTTTTGGGAAACCTAAAGTAGCCACTTATCCGAGATTTCAACCTCATTTTCATCCAATACGAGCAACAAGTTATCTGTTAATATCCGTTAATGCATTGGTTTTCTGAGTTTTTTACATTCCATACATCAGACAGACCAATTAGAAAAATGCACCAGGCTAAGCTGTTCCAACGCTTAAACATATAAAATATGTCTCAACGAGAGAACGAACATTTACAATAGCTGGAATCAACCTGTGGAACAAAATACCCACTGATCTGCGCCAGGAACCCTGCCACAAGAAATTTAAACAGAACTTAAAAACATGGCTACAATTTGTGAACATTTCCCTTTAGATTAAAATATTTAATATGACATTTATATAATACTATCTATTCATACCAATCAGTTACTCTTCAATAGCGCTAAGCACACCATTGTGAACTATATACTTGCAATATTCTTAATATTGTAACTTATCTGTCAATTAATTCTGACCTTGTAAATATTTGTACTGTTAATATTGTACTATTAAATTAATCTTGATCCCCCGGCCCTATGCACCCCTGCTGAATTTAGTTTAGTATATATTAATTATTTTATAGTTTCATTGTTATCAGCTATGTATCATTATATAATTATGTTGGATTGTAAAGCTTGTTGCTAATTTAATGTTCATTGTAAACCGAGGTGATGTTTGCTAACGTGCCACGGTATATAAAAACCCTTAAATAAATAAATAAATAATATATAACAACTGCTTTACAGGGTAATTCTCAGAGGTAAAAGGGAGACTTTTGTTGTATAAAGCACACACAGACTTAACCCCAAATTTTCATAAAAGACTTATGTTCACTTTGAAAATTCCCTGCTGCGTATGTAATCCCGGGTTAGGGGCATTAGTCAGCTGTAAGGGGCCTTTTAGAGGCTAGGGGATGAGGGGGCCATGTTTCAAATGAGTAAAGGTTATGGGTGTTAGAGGGCAAGGGCGACATAAGAACAAAAGAACATGACTTGCCATACTGGGTCAGATCAAAGCTCCATCCTGCCCAATATTCTGTCAGTGGCCTATGCACTTCTTCTATCCTAAATTGATTACTGCAGCACCCTGTATCTGGGGTTATCAGGGAAACTGACACGGAAATGGCGGTCACTGGCAGGACTAGATGATCTCATGCGGGAATTTTATTGAAAAGCTTGCATTGGCTGCCAGTGTCGGCTCGTGGCAAATTCAAAAATTTGATTTTGGTTGGCCGATGTTTCCTACAAAGCCCAGTTGAGTTCTTTGCCTTTCAAAGGAAAGTTTCTCTTTGGAGAAGACTTGGAGCAGCTGATCAAGTCGCTGGGGGAGAACAAGGTTCACAAACTCCCTGAGGATAAACCTAAGTCTTCGAGAGGTTTCCCAAGCCTGGTCTCACTCCATTCAGGGCCATAGACCCTCTCGTGATGGCGGTCGGTTCTGCGCCCATTGGAGCCAAGTCCACTCAATGAGATGCGGTTGGCCTATTCCTCAGTTCCTCTGGTGGGCAGATGGCTGTCCAGTTTTTAAGACAAGTGGGTCAAGATAACCTCCGACCAGTGGGTTCTAAACATCATAGAACACAGCTATGCGATACAATTTGCTCGGCCTCTCCAAGTCCTCCACTAACTGCACTAACCACATTCTCTGGCAACAAATTCCAGAGTTTAATTGTGCGTTGAGTGAAAAAGAACTTTCTCCGATTGGTTTTAAATGTGCCACATGCTAACTTCATGGAGTGCCCCCTAGGTCTTTCTATTATCTGAAAGAGTAAATAACCGATTCACATCTACCTGTTCTAGACCTCTCATGATTTTAAACAGCTCTATCATATCCCCCCCCTCAGCCGTCTCTTCTCCAAGCCGAAAAGTCCTAACCTCTTCAGCCTTTCCTCATAGGGGAGCTGTTCCACCTCCTTTATCATTTTGGTCGCCCTTCTCTGTACCTTCTCCATCGCAGTTATATCTTTTTTGAGATGCAGCAACCAGAATTGTACACAGTATTCAAGGTGTGGTCTCACCATGGAGCAATACAGAGACATTATGACATTTTCCGTTTTATTCACCATTCCCTTTCTAATAATTCCCAACATTCTGTTTGCTTTTTTGACTGACGCAGCACACTGAACCGACGATTTCAATGTGTTATCCACTATGATGAGTAGATCTCTTTCTTGGGTGGTAACACCTAATATGGAACCCAACATTGTGTAATTATAGCATGGGTTATTTTTCCTCATGTGCATCACCTTGCACTTATCCACATTAAATTTCATCTGTCATTTGGATGCCCAATTTTCTAGTCTCACAAGGTCTTCCTGCAATTTATCACAAACCATATTTTTCATAAATAGCATGCTCATCCTCAGAACTTACGGCTGTCACAAAATCTCCCCGTGTAACCTGAAGGACACAGGCAGTTCCCTGAGGATTGACACGTCCCTCCGTTGTTACAGACAGCTGTACAGTTAGCTGAAAAACAGAAAATGAAAGGCAACATGAGTTTTATTGGCATGATATGTGTTTGTCATCATTCTGCACCTCATAAAATATAATCCTTTGAACAGAGTGTAGATTCATGTATAGTACCACCAACAGGAAGGCTAACAATCGTGGTCCATATTCAGCACATCCGTAGTGTCCTGTGTAATTTATTTGATTCACATCCATTTTTGCAGTAAATTGGCTGTTGTAGCCATATCATTCTCGATTTCACTCTCAACGAGCCATCTCCGGCAAGTCACTTAAAACCACTACAAGTACTGCAAAATGCCACAGCTAGACTATTGTCTGGAGTAAGGAAATATGAGCACATCACCCTTACAATAACGGCATTACATTGGCTCCCTCTACAACCAAGAATATATTATAAAGTTCTAACGAGAACATTCAATAATATTAACCCTCATGGGAACAACATTTAACCACACAATCCCCCACGAACTCTAAGATCAGAAAACAAAGGCCTCCTAGAAATACCCATTATAGGAAATTCTCATCTAACGCAAACTGGAGGCAGAGTGATATCAACTGCTGGCCCCAAACTATGGAGCTGCATGGCAGAGGAATCTCGAACTTTGTCAGACAAAAAGACATTTAAAAGTGGCTATTTAAAAATGCCTACTGCTTGACATAAACCTCCAGTTCACCATGTCCTGAAGAAGACCCGTCGCTCTCCACCCCCTATACTCCGGTTATGTTTCATTTTTGTACGTCTGCCAATGTATTACATCCTATAATTATGAATGTCTACCTTTTTTCATACTTGTATGTCTACCTTTGTAACATTATAAATCACCAGCCGAATTCTTTAACCTTTTCTTAACCTTTATGAGTCTCGCTACTTAATTGTTCTTGTTGATAACTATTCTCAGTACTCTCCAGTTATATTTTGATATCTTTCCTGTCTTCCAAAGCCCATGTTTTTGCTCCCTGTTTAATGTAACTTTATCTTCGATACAGTTGTTTAATGGTTTCCCCTTGTTCCATTGTAAACCGATACGATAAGACTTGGTCTTGAGCATCGGTATATTAAAAGAACTTAAATAAATAACTAAAATAAAATAAATATGGTATAATTATGAATGTTTAACCTGTAAACTGTTGTGTAACCTAGTGATTTTCACATGGAACGACAGTATCTAAACATCTAAATAAATAAATATCTTACTACAATCTTGCGTATGAAATCTCTCTCTCACCTGTCCCACAGTCCCCTCCAGTGTATCCTCTACTGCAGGAGCACAGTCCCGGGGAGCTGCACCAGCCATAGATACACGTCTGGTTGCAGATTGCTGGAAAAACACACAAAAGACAAAGTTTGAATCACAATATGAACACACGAGTATGAGACACTGTAAATACAAGTGGCAATCACAAAGATGCCCTGCAACTAATACTCTGCCTATCAGTCAAGGCTAACACACCTGATAATCCCATGTTACTGGCTGCAATTTATTCATGACTGCAGTTTTTCCCTTTGCATACTAAAGCCTGGATTTTCAAAGGCCTACGTGCGTAAAAACCGGGGTTTATGCCCGTGGCCGGGCCTTGCGCGCACCAGGTGCATTTTAAAGCCGGCCCAGACATGCGTGAAAATCCTGATAAACGTACAAGTTCCGGGCTTCTCCGAAGGGGCGGGACAGCGCCATCGTACGCTGTCCTGGGGAAGAGCGTGCCGACGCCTGCTGCTCCAGACGAGCAGTAAGTAATAAAATAAAAATTAAGGGAGGGGACGAGGAAGGAAGTTGAGGTAGGGGGGTAGGGAACTGGTGGAGGCTTGATTGCGTCACTGCGCACATTCAAGGAAAATTCGCGTGACCATCACATTTTCTAACATGCGTGCCAGCGCTGCGTGCTGTTTTTAAAACAGACCCTTTGATTGTTCATTACTGAATTTCTTTTATTACAGTAAAACAACTGACTAGTTTTTTATTTATTCTATTTTATCATTTCTCTTTGGGCTAAATTATATCTAAATTTTATTACTTATTTAACTGTTTAGATTAGGTATTACTTTATTTATATATTGTATTACCGTATTTGTTAGTTTTGTACACCACTTCGATGTTTTTAAAGGAACTATGATAACCAAGCAAGCAAACTGAACAAAACCATATCTGTGGTATCCTTACATGATTTAATCTATATAAATAAAAATGTAAATGTTCGTTTGTTCAAAATCTTAAATCTCTGAAAGTTCTTCACCGATTGCTTTGAAATTTTGACACAACAATGCATTCGAATACGCGTGTGTTTTTATATACCTATATTATATAGATGTCACACCTGGGAGACTGTCAGAACCTCTGCCGTTGAGAGTGACGTCTTTTTTTATAAACCTATAGAAAATTAAAGGAACAGAACCCCTTTAACTTCCTAACACCTCTAGCTTGACTCTATTTCCCTTCTCTTTTTATTTTTTTACACTCGGGTAATCAGAAGAGACTGTGGGTTTTGCACCTCCACCATCTGCTGGAGGCAAAGACTGATGGACTGTGGGTGGCACCTTGGTATATAGGGTAGGGTTGTTTGAAACTTCTCTGTCTCCATCTGCTGGAGGGGAGGCAAAACCCAGGTGTCTGGACTGATCCGGGTACGTACAGGGAAGCTATGTTTGATTTTAAACTGCTGTCATTTGTTTGTCATGGCGGTATACAAAATCTTATTAAACTTAAACTTATAGAGCAGACACTTAGGGACCTTTGACATAAACTTTCTTGCACACAGTAAGGCCAACAGCAGCAGCATGCAATGCAGGAAGGGTTTGCCAAGCGTATAACGGTGGTGCTAGGTGTTTGCACATGCTGTGAAAACGTTGTGTAAATACAGGCATGCCAGATAAAAATGAGGGCTTATGAGCTCATGCCAAATAGCACAGAGTGCTCACTGTCCACGCTGTTTAATGGTAGATCAGACGTTAAGGCCTAATTTAAGTACGCTACTTACAGACAGCAAGATAAATAGCCGGGCAGGCTACACGGCCTCCTTCTGGCTTGAAAGGGGAAAACACGTAAGCCTGGCATTTGGGACGGACTTGTCAGTGTAAAGGGAATTGGGAAAGCTGCTACAATCCAGGCAAGGAAGGCAATGGAAAGCAGAAAACCGACTCATAATCCTACATCGGACAGATACCGCTCTGTCGTTCATTAGAAGGACCAAAGAGGCAATCACTTCCCTGTCCAATCCTGCTTTTTGTGCATTTGGAAGAATGGTTTTCAGAACTCACGGCTGTCGCAGAACCTCCCCGTGTATCCTGCAGGACACAGGCAGTTCCCCGAGGACTGGCAGGTTCCTCCATTGTAACAGAGAGAGGCGCAGGTAGCTGCAAAACAAAACAAATCAAGCAGAGTGACCTTTATTGTCCTTTATGCAACTTACAAAATACGCTCTTGAAAGATGGCTTGAATTTTCACAAACTAAACTGAACTTTTTATTCTATTATATGGAGCACAGGTAAAATGTCCATGACCCAATCCAAAATCTCACAAACAACATAAATGGAAGAGAAAGAAAATTTCCAACAACACTAAAATTGCTAACAGGAGCAATATAAGACCAAGTTATTGCTGGGCATGAGCAGGAAAGTTGCTTTTCTTCGGGCATGATCTCAGTTTCAACCTCAATATCCTGAGCACTAGCTGTGGAGCAGCACTGCGCTTCTCTTCTTCGCTTCTAAACAGGCCTGAGCCTTCACTGGAGCTGAATAATGAACACAATTATGAAGACACATAGGGTCTCATTTACTAACCTTTTCCCCCATAGACACAGAATGGCAGGAAAGCCTTAGTAAATCAGGCTCAAAGTCTGTTGTATTGGTGAGATGCTGTTCTGTGCTGTTTACTCAGGCTAACAAAGAATAAGATATCTCCTACATGCAGACTGTCTATACATCTGGTGGAAAAAATATGGCAAGAAAGAATAGGAGCAAGAGCATCATGGAGGAATAGATTCAGATTCTCTAAAGGCAGATCAAGGAGACTTTCACTTGAATTCAAGCCACTGTGACAGAGTTGGAAGGTATTATATCCATCTTCAAATAAGTCAAAGAAGAGCCTTAGATCCATCTTCAAACAAATCAAAGAATATTAACCTCTGCAAACCATCATGTAACAAATAAGCAGCCGCTTTAAAAGAGAAAACAAATAAACTGAAAAAACAAGTCAACATTACCTACCCACATAAGACATCCAACAATACAATAAGTCCAACAGAAGAAACACATGGACATCATTTGAAAAAGTATCAAAATTGGAGATATGTAGAATCATCAACAAATTAAAACCTTCCATGCGTCCAAAAGACCCGATTCCAGCCAACTCCCTGAAGCAAATAAACCAAATAATTAACACGAACAATCACAAACCTAGTCCAGTCTCTCACTAACAGAAGGCCAGATACCTAAAGGATTAAAGCAAGCAGTTATAACACCAATAGTAAAAAAATAAAGATGGGAGAGTTGAAGACTGGGATAACTATCGACCAATATCAAACCTACCGTTCCTAGCAAAAATATTTGAAAAAACAGTACTCACCTAACTAGAGGAGCATTTAGATGATGATGAGATTCTATATCCAAATCAGTTCAGATACAGGAAAAAGCATTCAACAAAGACCCTTCTACTTTCATTAACTGACCCAATACTACGAGGTTTCGACTCTGGCAAATCATACTGCCTGGTACTCAAAGATCTTATAGCAGCATTCAACACAGTAGACCATAAACCATATGCCGACAGATAAAAAACTTTGGGATAGATGGAATGGTTTTAAAATGGTTCTCATTCATCCTAGATGAGAGAACATAGCAAGTAAAATTCGACAAACAGATATCTGACACCTTTTAATGTAACACTGGAGTGCCTCAGGCGATCAGCTCTATCGGCTACACTAATTAACATCTACATGCTACCTTTATGCGAGCTACTCTTAGTCCTTGTATTAAACTTCTTCCTCTATGTGGATGACCTACAATTTTATATTCCACTAACTGTTGCATGTGCTGGCCACTGTAGGCCCATGGCCAGGCCCTCTACCCTCTTCTGCCTGCTCCAGCATCTGACTCAACTTCCCTTGCAGCTGTGGGCCGCCATCTTAGACCTCGGCCCGTCCCCGGCACTCCTGTCTCCATGGCTGACTCCTGTGCTCCGCGGCGGGCCTCTCCGCGTGGTCCACGGAGAGACGCCACCATCCCATGCCACGTCCCTCCCTAGGCACGCACGCATGCATCTCTGTTCATTTTAAAGGGTCCGTGGCGGGAAGCCAACCTGCGGCCCCAGATGATGTCATCACTGAGCTCCGGTATATAAGGCCAGGCTCAGCTCCTGTTAGTCGTCTTTGCAACAGGTCTCCATGCTGGACATGTACTTCGCTGCCTCTTTGGTGATTTCCTCATGTTAATGGTTCCTGTTCCTTCCGTGTTCCTGATCCTGGTTTCGTCTTCTCCTGGTTCCTGTGCATCGTGCAACTCAGCTATTCCTATGGACTGATCATCTCCTAGTCCAGACCTCTGCTTTGCCTGACCATGCTCATCTCCTAGTCCAGACCTCTGCTTTACCTGACCACGCTACTGATCTTCTCCTAGTCCAGACCTCTGCTTTGCCTGACCACGCTACTGATCATCTCCTAGTCCAGACCTCTGCTTTGCCTGACCACGCTACTGATCATCTTCTAGTCCAGACCTCTGCTTTACCTGACCACGCTACTGATCATCTCCTAGTCCAGACCTCTGCTTTGCCTGACCACGCTACTGATCATCTCCTAGTCCAGACCTCTGCTTTGCCTGACCATGCTACTGATCATCTCCTAGTCCAGACCTCTGCTTTGCCTGACCACGCTACTGATCTTCTCCTAGTCCAGACCTCTGCTTTACCTGACCACGCTACCGATCATCTCCTAGTCCAGACCTCTGCTTTGCCTGACCACGCTACCGATCATCTCCTAGTCCAGACCTCTGCTTTGCCTGACCACGCTACTGATCATCTCCTAGTCCAGACCTCTGCTTTGCCTGACCACGCTACTGATCTTCTCCTAGTCCAGACCTCTGCTTTGCCTGACCACGCTACTGATCTTCTCCTAGTCCAGACCTCTGCTTTGCCTGACCACGCTACTGATCATCTCCTAGTCCAGACCTCTGCTTTGCCTGACCACGCTACTGATCATCTCCTAGTCCAGACCTCTGCTTTGCCTGACCACGCTACTGATCATCTCCTAGTCCAGACCTCTGCTTTGCCTGACCACGCTACTGATCATCTCCTAGTCCAGACCTCTGCTTTGCCTGACCACGCTACTGATCATCTCCTAGTCCAGACCTCTGCTTTGCCTGACCACGCTACTGATCATCTCCTAGTCCAGACCTCTGCTTTGCCTGACCACGCTACTGATCATCTCCTAGTCCAGACCTCTGCTTTGCCTGACCACGCTATTGATCATCTCCTAGTCCAGACCTCTGCTTTGCCTGACCACGCTACTGATCTTCTCCTAGCTCTGACCTCTGCTTTGCCTGACCACGCTACTGATCTTCTCCTAGCTCTGACCTCTGCTTTGTCTGACCACGCTACTGATCATCTCCTAGTCCAGACCTCTGCTTTGCCTGACCACGCTACTGATCTTCTCCTAGCTCTGACCTCTGCTTTGCCTGACCACGCTACTGATCTTCTCCTAGCTCTGACCTCTGCTTTGTCTGACCACGCTACTGATCATCTCCTAGTCCAGACCTCTGCTTTGCCTGACCACGCTACTGATCTTCTCCTAGCTCTGACCTCTGCTTTGCCTGACCACGCTACTGATCTTCTCCTAGCTCTGACCTCTGCTTTGTCTGACTATGCTTTTGGTTATCTCCTGGACCTGACCTCAGCCTTGCCACTGCTTCTTGCCAGCCACCTGCCCTGACTTCAGCCTGTTCCACGACGCTTCTACAGTCTTAGTCCTGGACTTGGCCTTTCAGGCTTTGGCCTGCTTACCCTCGGGCACCCCCTGTCTGACTCTTGTTCCTATTGGAGCCTGGGTCTCCGGGACTCCGCCTCGTCCAGTACAGACTCTCCAGTCCTGCTGTTGCTGTCCCCTGGCTGACCTCATCATCTTCTTGAAGACCTCGGATGGAGGGCCATCTAACTCCAGCCGGCCCCGGTACCCAAAGGCTCAACCCGCGGGGAACGAGGGCTGGTACTGGCGAAGCTCCAGCCGGCCTCCATCAGTCAGCCAGCTCCGCCTACCGGCGGTGGGGACCCATAGGGCCTCCCCTACAGGTAGCATCAACCCCACCTCAGCCCAAGGGTCCACCTCCTGCGCAACAGGTTGCAAAGGCCATGGACTCGGCGAAGCCGTGTGCCCTCCCGGCTATCCCTGGCCTGGCTTCTAAGGTACAAGAACAGCAATGCCTTTCTGACTACCTATTTAAAAGAAACACACATAAAATAAATAAAATAAAAAAATAAATAATATACCCCAATAGTTTACTTCTCCCCAATACTTTTAAGTTTTGAAAATGTCTCCGAGCAGTACTTACTGATACTTTCCAGCCACCAGCAAGGTGTTCCTCTCCTCTCAATGCTCCCACTGAGAGAAGAGGATCATTTACATTTCAGATTATAACTCTTAGTACACAGATGAGGACTAAACTTTGAGTTCATGAAATGAGAAACACGAACATTTCCAATTCTTAACTAGAGAAACACACCTGAAAGCTTCTTATTATTTCTAATTTACCAAACTACCTATCTCTTCCTCCATTCCTCCAACACTACCCACCCAGCCACTCCCTCCTGCTCCTCACCTGTCCCACAGTCAGCTCCCGTGTAGCCCCAGTTACAAGAGCAGATTCCCGGGGAGCTGCACCAGCCGTTCCTGCAGGAGGGAGTGCAGATTGCTGGAAAAGAGACACACAAAAGCTACTTCAGCCATTGCTTTCATAACTCTGCGTGAGATTAATGTGCAGTGCCCTTCCAAAACGTCCCCAGCTAATGCAATCAGGAAGCAAAGCCTTTGTGCTTGAAACGTTTTGCATTTCCAAACAGTTCATTTACTGGAAACGATTACATCAATTAATTCTACTAAGCAATGCAGAGCAGGGCTACGCATTCAATTTTAAACAAAATGAGAAAAATGCAGCAAAATATCTGTTTCATTTTATTTCATTGACTTATTTCAGAAAGTCAACAATGAAAGAAAAAATGGAGAGCTGTCAAGTCAGCAAACTTTACTGGGGCTTGCCCATAATCCTCCCGATCCACCCAGCGCTCTTACCCGCTCCCTGGGATCTGACAGCTCTGAGGCGGCTGGGCCCCCTTTTGTGATCCAAAGGCACCGAGGCTGCTATAACTTGGTTTACAGCCCTAAGCTTATACGGCTGCAAAACAAAATAGTACTGGCCTGAGGGCCTGCCGGAGCAGTCAGCGGGGAAGGACCCACACTGGATTGGTTCTGCCCCTTTCTGTTTCACAGACCCCAGGAAGGGGATAAGAGAACTTTCTGGGGTATGAACATGAGAAGTGCCATGCTCTGTCCATCATCCTGTCCCCAACAGTGCCATTCTGGATCTCTAGGAAGCACCTGGCATGTCCCCATTATTCATAGGGATAAGCCTTGGCTTTCCCCAGATCTATTTGCATATCAATTGCTTCTGGACTTTTCTTCCTGGAACTTGTCCAAACCCCTATGCTCGATACCTTCACCACTTTCTCTGACAAATTCCCTAAGCTCGATTGCACAGTGAGAGAAAAAACCTTTTCCCAGTTTGTTTTAAATCTGTTTCCCGGATAATTTCCTGGTGTTTGCAAAGCAGAGGGAGGCTTCTAGGGAAATCCCAGGAGGGGATTCATTTTAATGCTGAGCAGGTGGGGACAGGCAGCTTCTTTTTCATTTTTTGGATATTTTTTAGTTTAATGTTTATTTTGGTTCAGTAAATAAAAGGAACGGACTTAAACATTGCACAAATTGAAACACATTTAAAAACCACCAGAAATGTAATAATTTCCTCTGCGCACCCCAGACAAAGGCAGGGAAGCATCAAAATGGGATGAAATAAAATAGGCAGCACAATATATTCAAGATCTGTCTGAAGCCCAGCGATGTGAGGTTTCACGATTACCACATTAAATTTCCTAAGTTATCAATAAATTCAGTTTGACAAAGCAGAGAGCATTTAGATTCTAGAGAATTCCATCTACGTCGAGAAGACTGGAGACGGATTAATTGACCTTTAGGCCTGGCTCTTAACCTAGGCCTCTGGGTAGTTAGGGTCATAGAGGGAACACTTTCATTACGCATCTGAGCTCCAGGGACTTTGGATCAGTGCTGCATTTTTATGTAGGAGTTTTTAACAATTCTGTTCAGTTCTGTTCTGGGGAACATACGTTTTTGTGGTGTCATGGGCTTCTGTTCACTTTCCCTTGTGGTTTTTAGGATGTGATGAGATCCATTACTGCTTGATTTGTTTTGTCTGTAGTGAATTTTATAAGCATATTTATACTACTTATACTGCTTTGTAGTTAATCAAATTTAAATAAATAAAATTTGATGGCAATTTTGGATACCAATCCATGCAAAATAGGGGTAAACTCCCCATCATGATTTTCTAATATATTGCCCAAGACATCCTACATTGGACAGATACAGATCCCTTTCTATCATAATAAAGGGGAAATTGGGTTCAACTGGCAATCTCCTCCCTGTCTAGTGGTTCTTTTTGTGTAACCCACCCATCCCCAGTCCACCTGTTCATGGGGAAATCACCTTCAGAGGCTGCTGAGCACTAACCAACTCATTGCACCCCCTGGTAAATTGCACTGATGTATGAGGTGAGAGCAGGGTTCTTGCTGTGTGGCCCAGGGAATCACCAGAAACAAAACCAATCCACGCCAGGTGTCATATTCCAACCAGAAGTAAATTACTAAGGACAACAATGAAGTCAGCAGGTTCATACAAAGTAGGAAGACCCCACAAATTCAGTTCATGAAATAGCACAGGGCACAATCAGACGCTTCCCCAGATACCTCTCAGAGCTGAGGAACCTATTCCTCCATCTCAGTAAGATTTCTCAAATACCTTATTGATGAAAACTGCCCCCTGGATAAGCACCAATCCCGGGTTCTGGGGAAAGCAGATCCCACAGCCCCTCCTGGAGCTCCCTCCAATAACCAAGCAGATGGGAGAAACAATCTCCCAAGAGATAGGTAAGGTAAGGTCCTTTCCTTCACGTCCCCTCGCGTCTGCATTTAGAAAGATGGGATTCAGTACTCACGGCTGTCACAGAATCTCCCCGTGTAACCTGCCGGACACAGGCAGTTCCCTGAGGACTGACACGTCCCGCCATTGTAACAGAGAGAGGCACAAGTAGCTGTAAAACAAATCCAATTAAGCACAAGTAACCTTTATCAGCATTTCTGCAGCTGAAAAAGCAAATTCCTCACAGCTCAATATCATCTTCTGCCTCCTTATCCTGAGCACTAGCTGTGGAGTGGCGCTGTGATCCTTCTCTAATTCTCAACAGGCCCGAGCCATCCCTAGAGCTGAATAATAAAGGATTCTAACAAAACGTAGCCTGTTTATGTGAGATGAATTAATACCATCACTCTGTGCTGTTGCACACGCAATACGAAAGAGCAAGAGCTCCCATATGGAAGCTGCATCTTTATAGTAAAAGATACTGGCAGGCAAGGAAAGGCAGAAATGATTCCTGGAGGAGGGGATTCAGACTCCATAAACATAGGTTACGTTGGTTTCCCCACTTAGATTTGGAGGAACCTTAGAAGATCCAGATATTTTGGCCTGATAAATGCCTACTCCATGTATTTAATCCCAATCCTCCACTCCCTCCTGCCCCTCACCTGTCCCACAGTCCCCTCCAGTGTATCCAGTACTGCAGGAACATATTCCCGGGGAGCTGCACCAGCCATACACACAGGTTTGGTTGCAGATTGCTGGAAAATAGACAAACATACAGATACACACAAAATCACTTTTTGGTAAAGTTAATTAGAAACAATGGTAACTGCAATTACTGTGACCTTATTCTAAGGGGAAATATATTTTGTTTTTTCATTGCTGTGGTTTTGTTTTTCAAAAATGGATTTTATTTACATTGTTCTGTTTGAGTATTTTAAAGGTCTGCTTTAGGCTTTTTCCCTTCTGCTTTTAGATGTAGTAGATTAATGCAGGAGCAGAAAGCAGCGCATTCACTCTGTTAGTGTTAATTGTACCAGGCCCTGAGTTCTCCATACAGGTCAGACAACTAAAAGGAGCCATTACTAGAGAAGCTGAATTACATTTGGCCGCTGTTTGGCCTCTAAAATGTTCTAGAATGACCTCTTTGGCTTAAGACTGAGAATTCACAAAGGTTTCAGAAGTGTCCTCATGTGTTTATCTTAACATGGGGCTTCTTCTGGCATAGGAGGCTCTGAGAAAGTTCAAGCAGTGAATGTGAAATTCTGAGGGACAGGGTGACTCCTCCCAGAAAGGATTTGGAATATATAGGGAAGGATAAAATGTGCCTCCCGTTAGGCACAACCAGAGATGGAGGAGACTGAAGAAAGTTTACAGGTGGCTGAAGGAGTTTTTGCTGAAGAAGCTTGGAAGACCTGAGTATCTGTACTGGGAGACAGAGGAACAGCAAGGGGCTGGAGCCTGGCCTGGGTTTCCAGTTTATGGACTCAGTGGAAGACGAGCGAATACTTCTCCTGAGAGGTGAAGAAGGAACAGGGTCTCCATTTCACCAGCTGCTTGAGGTACAAGTACTTGGATATATTGCTGATATCAAGAGACTTATTTTGCATAAAACCAGAGCATTATTTATTTATTTTCTTTAAAGGCTTTTCTATACCGATGTTCATGTAATAGTACATATCGCGTCGGTTTACAGAGAACTCAAGTTAGAAATTACATCGAACATGAGAGATACATATAACGAGGCGTGCCTAAAAGCATTATAGATAAACCAAAAACTTAGTAATACATCTAATGTAGTAAGCATGAGAGATACATATAACAAGGTGAACGTAATAGGAATAATAGAATTAAACCACCAAGATTTTAACACAATTGTAAGAAAAATGTGATAATATAAGTGTATACCTGAAGAATAAAAGGACAAAAGTCCTAGTGATTTTTCTAGCCCTAGATCATGGTCCGGGAGTAGACTAGCACAGGATAAGGTTAAGGATGAGAGAAGAGCGACCAGAACAAAACTGATTTGATGGGGTTATTGAAGTCTTTAAGTGAAGGCTTTTGTGAATAGCCAAGTCTTAAGCTTTTTTTTAAAAGTTTGCCTACAAGTTTCTAGTCGAAGGTCCGTGGGGAGGGCATTCCAATGTGTGGGACCGGCTGTCGAGATAGCACGTTTCTTAAGCAATGACTTGGCTGGAGGTCTATAGAGTGTGCCTAAATAACTGGTTCTGATCGGTCTGGATGATGAGTGATGACGAACGGGGCAGTTTAGTTCTAGTGAGGTTTGGGAATGAATGGTCTTGTGGGTTATGGTTAGAACTTTGTACAAGATTCTGGATTTAATGGGGTGCCAATGTAGGTTTTTAAGGATTGGTGTGATGTGTTCTCCTCTGCTAGAATTGGTTAAGTTCCTGGCAGCGGAATTCTGTAACATTTGTTAGTGGTTTGGTGGTGATAGCTGGAATGCCGATTAGCAAAGAGTTGCAGTAATCAATTTTTGAGAATAAAATTGCTTGGAGAACTGTTCGAAAGTCCTGAAAATAGAGGAGAGGTTTCAGCTTTTTTAATATGTGAAGTTTATGAAAACATTCTTTTGTTGTATTGTTAACAAATTTTTTTAGGTTCAGCCTGTTGTCAATAATTACACCGAGGTCTCTTACGTGTGTTGAGGGGGTCGTTTAGGGTGTGTTGAGGTTGTTGACAACCTGCGTGTTGTCATCCTGAGTGATAATCATAAGTTCAGTTTTTGAAGTATTGAGTACTAAGTTAAGGCTGGTGAGGAAGGTGTTTATGGACTGTAGACAATTATTCCAGAAATTGATGGTGTTGGAGATTGAATCTGTGACTGGTATCAGGATCTGGACATCATCGGCGTAGATGAAGTGTGTAACCTTTAGACTTGTGAGAAGTTGACATAGGGGGAGTAGATAGATGTTAAATAAGGTGGGGGAGAGGGAGGATCCTTGAGGGACTCCATGTGTGGACTTGACTGGGTGAGACTCTTTGTTGCTTATTCTAACTTTGAAGCTCCTATTGTCAAGGAATGATTTGAACCAGTCAAGGGCCGTTCCTGAAATACCTATGTCTGAGAGCCGATTGATGAGGATGGAGTGCTTCACCGTGTCGAATGCTGCAGATATATCGAGACGTGCCAGAAGGCAGGGGGTCTTTTTCTCGAGGCCTGTGAGGATGTTGTCTGTCAGCGAGATTAGAAGGGATTCCGTATTGAGATGTTTGCGGAATCCGAATTGGGCAGGTGTTAAAATCTTGTGTTCCTCTAGGTATTCCGAGAGTTGTTTGTTAACTATCTTCTCCATGAGTTTGGCGACAAATGGTAGGTTGGCGATGGGGCGAAAATTGGCCAGGTATACAGGGTTCAGGTTGTATTTCTTGAGTAGAGGTTTGAGGGAGGCTAGTTTTAGCGAGACCGGTACTAATCCTTGCGTAAGTGAGCAATTGATGATCTCTGCTAATGGCTTAGTGATGGTGTTTGGGATGGTAAGCAGTAGTTTAGATGGAATGGAGTCCATCAGATGCATGGAGGGTTTCATCTTTTTGAGAATAGATTCAATTTCTAACGATGTGGTGGGTTCGAAGGATTCTAGGTTTCCTTTCTGGCTAGAGGGGGGAGTATAGTGTGATGAAGTTTCCATAATTGAGGTTGCCAGTGGAGCTATTAGTTTGTGGATTTTGTTTTCGAAGAATTGTGCAAGTTCTGAGCATTTGGATTGGGCTTGATCGTCAGGGATGACTGAACAAGTGGGTTTCATGAGCTCTGAGACATACGAGAACAGAGCTTTGGCATCGAAGGAGAAGTTGTGAATTTTGCTGACATAGAAATCTCTTTTAGTGTGAAGAATGATGTTTCCGTAACTGTGCATGAGGGTTTTGTACTCAGTTAATGTAGCATTGGAGGGTCTCTTTCGCCATATGTGTTCTGTGTGTCTCAATTCAAGTTTAAGGTTTTTTAGTTTTTGTGTGAACCAAGGTTTTTTGTGTTTCCTGGAAGGGTCTAGTTCTTTAGTTTTTAAGGGGCATATTTTTTCTGCGACCTTGTTTGTGATGTTGTGCCACGAAGTGAGGGCTGCCTCTGCATCGGAAAGATTAAGGTTAGCAAGTTCCGTTGATAGATGGGAGGTGAGGTCGTCCATGGAGCAGGAGTTCCTGTAGTGAATTGTGGTTTTGGCGATTGGTGTAACTGGGTTGTCCTTGACAGTTGTGATCATAAGAAGATCTGACCATGGGGTAGGGGAGCAATGAGGCGGGGAAGTTTGGGTGAGGCCTGAATTTATGAAAATAAGGTCCAAGGTATGCCCAGCTTTGTGCATGGGACTATTAATGATTTGTGTGAAGCCCATGGCCTTGAAGGAAGATAGCAGAGCTTCGCAGTGGGGGGGGGGGGGGGGGGGGGGGTCACATCGATGTGGAGGTTGAAATCTCCCATGATGATGGCTGGGGTGTCGTTTTTGATATGTTTGGCAATGAGCTCAATGAGCGGCGAAGAATCCGAGTTTAGGAGGCCGGGTGGAGCGTAAAGTAAACAGATTTGGAGCTGTTTAGAGCTGAACAGAGCGAGTTCCAGTCTGGAGGTATGTTTAGTGTTCTGTAGGGTTAGTCTTAACTCTTTTTTAGCTACTAAGCAGAGTCCATCCCCCCCTCTCTCTTTTTAAGTCTAGGAATTGAAAAGATATCGTAGAGAAGAAGGGGTAATTGATTAATTAGAGCTAAGTCTGTGTGTTTCAACCAGGTTTCTGTGATCGCACAGATGTCCGGTTGTGAGTCCAGGAGAAAGTCATTGACTATATGTGGTTTTTTTTGTAAGGGATTGGGCATTGAAGAGAGTTAATGAAAAAATGGAAAGCCCAAGGAATTGAGTGAATGGGGAGGTCATTATGGGTATCAAATGCTTGTGCTGGAGAATTGTAGGGTACGTGCGATTTTTGCGGTTATTGTAGAGGTTTTTGATGGTAGGGATGGGGTAAAAGAGCATGTTTGTGGCACAAAAAATATTAAAGTTGAGGGCAAGTTGAGGATGAATGGACGAGGCCTCAGGAGGTGGGAACTGCTGGCTGTGAGGGACGAGGCACTTAGTGGCTGCACAAAGGGGCACATTATGGAAATAAGTGAAAGATTTTGGGGACCGGATATGTATTTTCTATGGCCTGGACTTTGTTTTGAAACTACTTTTTGTAACTGCTGGACTTTACTATTTCTGCTGTGGACTGTTCTTTATTGTGGCTGAAACATTTCATTTTTCTAAGTAAACATTTGTTTGCTTGCAGCACCAAAGTTTTTGGACTATGTTTTTAGTATGAGGTCACATCTGCACAGGGGGGCCTTCCAGGAGAGCCTGCCCCCACTTTATGACCCAGAGGCGTTATTCCCCCACTCCAATTGAGTGCATTTAGTGCTTTCTGGGGCAGGGAGGGTATCCGACAGGTGAGGGGGTTACATACAAACAGAGGTCATTTTTCTGACTTGATTCAAGTGCCCTGACCTTATGAGGGAGATATTTTTCATCATTGGGTTTTTTAAGATTTATTTTGGAAAAAGGAATAGTGTTTACATTGCTTTTCTGGCTGCTGGGTATTATTACTGCTGAGGTTGCTAGAAAGGAATTTTAGAAGGTAAAAGACTGTTTTACTATTAGGCATTTTCTTTTCTGCTTTTAGTTCCTTCCTCCCTCCTCCCAATCTTCCTTTCTAAGTTTATAGTTCAGAGATTCCCAAACCTATCCTGGGGAACCCCCCTGCCACCACTTTCCAGTATAAATGTGACACTGCTCAGAACTCACGGCTGTCACAGAATCTCCCCGTGTATCCCGCCGGACACAGGCAGTTCCCTGAGGACTGACAGGTCCCTCCATTCCTGCAGAGGGAGGCACAGGTAGCTGCAAAGAAAGGACAGTAATGTAAGATTCATGCTCATTTACTGAAATTAGATGACAATGATTGATTCCTGCTTCGTCAATAGACCCCTCTCTCTCACCATTAATACAGATGTTTCCAGTGTATCCGCTGTAGCAGGTACAGACTCCCGGGGCGCTGCACCAGCCATTGTTACAGCTGGAGTTACAGATCGCTGCAAGAGAATCCAAAGATAAACCATTTCACGTTTCTGTGTATTTTCTTATGTACAGAGAAAAAAGGGATCTGGGAAGAGCTGTCTTACTAGCAGTTATCATACAATAGGAGGCAGTGCTGGTGGCCATCCTTCTAATGGACCTCTCTCTGCTCATCAACTTCACCCTCAATCCTCTGAACCCTTCTAACCCGATCATAGCAGGTAAAATGCTGCTCCTCCGTACCTTGCCACACTTTCAACCCTTCTGTGACACTGACTCTTATTTCTTTCTTTGTCAGGCTTTTATATACCGTTGTATTAGAGCAGCCTGCACAGCAGTTTACATAAATGTCAGTGCATACGCACATTGGAGTAATAATCTAAGAACAATAATAGAAATAATAATGAGACAGCAAGAGTTGCATCTATGTGCCATCCTCTTTAAGAGTCATCTACTTTCTGCTAAGAACTTCTTGTCTAAATAATCTGTAGAAATGGAGAAATTATCCTCAGGACTTACGGCTGTCACAGAATCTCCCCGTGTATCCTGCAGGACACAGGCAGTTCCCCGAGGACTGACAGGTCCCTCCATTGCTACAGAGAGAGGTGCAGGTAGCTGGGAGGGAAAGAAATACATTCAGTCTTACTTCCAAAAAGCTCATTTCATTAGCAATGCAGATTACAACTCTTGGTGCAGAGATGAGGATAAAACTATTTTGTTTTTTATTTCATGAGCTCAAACAAGAACTTCCAATCCTTTCCTAGAGAAACACTGCTGATAAACTTTCCCACTGACTGATTTCATTTCCTAATAACTTTCTAACCTGGCAGAGTTATTCCCGCACACATCCTTCCATCTCTTCCTCCATTCCTCCAACACTATCCACCCAGCCCCTCCCTCCTGCTCCCTCACCTGTCCCGCAGTCTGCTCCTGTGTATCCGGTGTAGCAGGAGCAGACTCCTGGGGAGCTGCACCAGCCATTCCTGCAGGAGGGAGTGCAGATTGCTGGAAAAGAAACACAAACACAACAACCTCAGCCATTGCTTTCATAATTCTGAGTGAGATTAATTGCAAAGTCCTAGAATGAGGCAAAGTCTTTCTGCCTCAAACGTTTTGCAGTTCCTGTATTAAAAAAGGGATTCATCCAAACATTTCATTCACTAGAATGGTTACATCAATGACAAATATAGAATAGGGATGTGTATTCTTTTTTAAACAAAATGAAAGTTGGAAAAAGAATATTTCATTTTGATTTAAAAGAAAATGAAATAAACTCATTGCACCCCCTGGTAAATTGCACTGATGTATGAGGTGAGAGCAGGGTTCTTGCTGTGTGGCCCAGGGAATCACCAGAAACAAAACCAATCCACGCCAGGTGTTATATTCCAACCAGAAGTAAATTACTAAGGACAACAATGAAGTCAGCAGGTTCATACAAAGTAGGAAGACCCCACAAATTCAGTTCATGAAATAGCACAGGGCACAATCAGACGCTTCCCCAGATACCTCTCAGAGCTGAGGAACCTATTCCTCCATCTCAGTAAGATTTCTCAAATACCTTATTCATGAAAACTGCCCCCTGGATAAGCACCAATCCCGGGTTCTGGGGAAAGCAGATCCCACAGCCCCTCCTGGAGCTCCCTCCAATAACCAAGCAGATGGGAGAAACAATCTCCCAAGAGATAGGTAAGGTAAGGTCCTTTCCTTCACGTCCCCTCGCGTCTGCATTTAGAAAGATGGGATTCAGTACTCACGGCTGTCACAGAATCTCCCCGTGTAACCTGCCGGGCACAGGCAGTTCCCTGAGGACTGACACGTCCCGCCATTGTAACAGAGAGAGGCACAAGTAGCTGTAAAACAAATCCAATTAAGCACAAGTAACCTTTATCAGCATTTCTGCAGCTGAAAAAGCAAATTCCTCACAGCTCAATATCATCTTCTGCCTCCTTATCCTGAGCACTAGCTGTGGAGTGGCGCTGTGATCCTTCTCTAATTCTCAACAGGCCCGAGCCATCCCTAGAGCTGAATAATAAAGGATTCTAACAAAACGTAGCCTGTTTATGTGAGATGAATTAATACCATCACTCTGTGCTGTTGCACACGCAATACGAAAGCGCAAGAGCTCCCATATGGAAGCTGCATCTTTATAGTAAAAGACACTGGCAGGCAAGGAAAGGCAGAAATGATTCCTGAAGGAGTGGATTCAGACTCCATAAACATAGGTTATGTTGGTTTCCCCACTTAGATTTGGAGGAACCTTAGAAGATCCAGATATTTTGGCCTGATAAATGCCTACTCCATGTATTTAATCCCAATCCTCCACTCCCTCCTGCCCCTCACCTGTCCCACAGTCCCCTCCAGTGTATCCAGTACTGCAGGAACATATTCCCGGAGAGCTGCACCAGCCATACACACAGGTTTGGTTGCAGATTGCTGGAAAATAGACAAACATACAGATACACACAAAATCACTTTTTGGTAAAGTTAATTAGAAACAATGGTAATTGTAATTACTGTGACCTTATTCTGAGGGGAAATATATTTTGTTTTTTCATTGCATCAACAGTTCAAAGGCTTATTTGGTAAGGGTAGTAACTGCCACACCGGCAAGATACCCCCCATGCCTTTTCATTCCCCTTCTCTTGCCTTTAGAGATCTACAGGGTTTATCCAATGCCCTTTTCAAATCTTTCAGCATTTTTGCATTCACCACCTCTCCTGGAAGGGCATTCCAGGCGTCCACCACCCTTTCCGTGAAGAAATATTTCTTGACGTTGATTCAGAATCGTCCTCCCCAGAGTATCATTTTATGACCTCCAGTTCTACTGGTTTCTTTCCAATGGAAAAGGTTTGTGTTGTGATTCATTAAAACCACTGAGGTGAGGCTAACTGGCCTGTAGTTTCCAGCCTCCTCTCTGCTCCCACTCTTCTGAAGCAGGACCACCACCGCTCTTCTCCATTCACTCGGCACCACTCCCGTTTCCAGGGATCTTTTGAAGAGGTCTCTCAGCAGACCCACCAGCACATCTCTGAGCTCCCTCAGTATCCTGGGATGAATCTCATCAGGCCCCATGGCTTTGTCCACTTTCAGTTTTCCTAGCTCTTCCCATACGTTCTCTTCTGTAAATGGAGTTTCATCAACTCCACCCCCATCCACAGCCTTGCTAACCAGTGATGGTCCTTCTCCAGGGTGTTCCTTACTATTTGTTTAATATTTCCGCCTTTTCTTCATCTCTTTCCACAAATTGATCCTTTTCACCTTTCAGTTTCACTATAGCACTTTGGACCTTTCTCTGTTGTATCTGAGAAACGTTTTGTAACCTCTCTCTACCTTGTTGGCAATCCTTCCTTCTGCCTGACTTTCTGCTTTCCTGATTACTTTCTTCATCTCTCTCAGATTAACCAGATATTCTTCCTTGTGTTCCTCTTTTTTGGATCCTTCTTGAATGTTGCTCTTTTTATGTTATCAGCCACCTCCTCTGAGAACCACATCAGTTTCTTATTTCTCTTGCTTCTGTTTACTTTTCTCACATATAGATTAGTTGCCTTTGCAATTGCTCTCTTTAGTTTGGCCACAGCTGTTCCACCGCTCCCGTTTTCTCCCAATCTTCAAGTTCCAGCTCCAGGAATTTCCCTGTTCCAGCAAAGTTCGTATTTTTGAAGTTCAAAACCTGGGTCTTCATGCGACTTCTCCGTATCCTATTTGCAATATCAAACCAAACCATTTGATGATCATTGTGGATATCCTGAAAACCTGACTGGGGGTGGGTTGGGGACCCAATATTTAGGGGTTGGACTACATAGAAAAGCTTGACAGCAGAGGAACAGAGGGAAGTAATCTGATAAATGTAAAGATTAGGGGAGCTTTATTTATAACATTATAATAAATAATTCAGGTACTTGCTTTTATGTATCCTAATATGAAATCTTTTTAGAGTACACAGCACATGAAAAGAAATATAAGTGTCAGACCAGAGAACGGCTACTAAACAATAGTCAGGGGTCTTCATTCTAAAGCCTATGGAGACAGATTTATAGAACTAAACATTTCTACCCCAGCACAAGGGGAGAAACCTTAGTGCTCAAGAGCCACAAAAAGTTTAGCTTTTCAGGATATCCACAAGGAGTATGCATTAGATACAGGTAGTCTCTGGGGAGGGGTGGGACTGTAATGCTGAATATTTGGGGTGAATGGGCAGACTAGATAGGCTATAATGGTCCTTTCCTGCCACAATGTTTCTGTCTTTCTGTCTGCACAGCACTTTCCAGTATAAATGTGACACTGCTCAGAACTCACGGCTGTCACAGAATTTCCCCGTGTAACCCGCCGGACACAGGCAGTTCCCTGAGGACTGACAGGTCCCTCCATTCCTGCAGAGAGAGGCACAGGTAGCTGCAAAGAAAGGACAGTAATGTAAGATTCATGCTCATTTTCTGAAATTAGATGACAATGATTGATTCCTGCTTCGTCAATAGACCCCTCTCTCTCACCATTAATACAGATGTTTCCAGTGTATCCGCTGTAGCAGGTACAGACTCCCGGGGCGCTGCAATAGCCATTGTTACAGCTGGAGTTACAGATCGCTGCAAGAGAATCCAAAGATAAACCATTTCACGTTTCTGTGTATTTTCTTATGTACAGAGAAAAAAGGGATCTGGGAAGAGCTGTCTTACTAGCAGTTAACATACAAAAGGAGGCAGTGCTGGTGGCCATCCTTCTAATGGACCTCTCTCTGCTCATCAACTTCACCCTCAATCCTCTGAACCCTTCTAACCCGATCATAGCAGGTAAAATGCTGCTCCTCCGTACCTTGCCACACTTTCAACACTTCTGTGACACTGACTCTTATTTCTTTATTTGTTAGGCTTTAATATACCGTTGTATTAGAGCAGCCTGCACAGCGGTTTACATAAATGTCAGTGCATACGCACATTGGAGTAATAATCTAAGAACAATAATAGAAATAATAATGAGACAGCAAGAGTTGCATCCATGTGCCATCCTCTTTAAGAGTCATCTACTTTCTGCTAAGAACTTCTTGTCTAAATAATCTGTAGAAATGGAGAAATTATCCTCAGGACTTACGGCTGTCACAGAATCTCCCCGTGTATCCTGCAGGACACAGGCAGTTCCCTGAGGACTGACAGGTCCCTCCATTCCTACAGAGAGAGGTGCAGGTAGCTGGGAGGGAAAGAAATGAATTCAGTCTTACTTCCAAAAACCTCATTTCATTAGCAATGCAGATTACAACTCTTGGTGCAGAGATGAGGATTAAACTATTTTGTTTTTTATTTCATGAGCTCAAACAAGAACTTCCAATCCTTTCCTAGAGAAACACTGCTGATAAACTTTCCCACTGACTGATTTCAATTCCTAATAACTTTCTAACCTGGCAGAGTTATTCCCGCACACATCCTTCCATCTCTTATTTATTTATTTATTTATTTATTTATTTATTTAAAATTTTTATATAACGACATTCATCCAGGATATCATATCGGTTCACATTGTAACGCAAAAACAAACGCACGGCATGGCGCTTTACATTGAACAGTAAAAACATGATAACAAGGCATTAACGAGAGGGGGGAACAATAATATGGGAAGTTTTGCAATAAAATTATAAACAAAATTTGCAATTATATACATATGTACAAAAGAAAGAAAACTGTGAGGTTAATTTTTCTCTTCCTCCATTCCTCCAACACTATCCACCCAGCCCTCCGTCCTGCTCCCTCACCTGTCCCACAGTCTGCTCCTGTGTATCCGGTGTAGCAGGAGCAGACTCCTGGGGAGCTGCACCAGCCATTCCTGCAGGAGGGAGTGCAGATTGCTGGAAAAGAAACACCAACACAACAACCTCAGCCATTGCTTTCATAATTCTGAGTGAGATTAATTGCAAAGTCATAGAATGAGGCAAAGTCTTTCTGCCTCAAACGTTTTGCAGTTCCTGTATTAAAAGAGGGATTCATCCACACATTTCATTCACTAGAATGGTTACATCAAAGGCTGATGTAGAATAGGGAAAATGGATAGCTGACAAAAACAGCCAACATTTACTTGGGGTTCCCCAGAATCCTCGCTATCCAGCCCGAGCTCTCACCCTTTCTTGGGGGGGTCTTAGCTCCAAAATGGCACCAGCCAGCTCAGAATCTTTCCTTCACATCCCCTCGCGTCTGCATTTAGAAAGATGGGATTCAGTACTTACAGCTCTCACAGAATCTCCCCGTGTAACCTGCCGGGCACAGGCAGTTCCCTGAGGACTGACACGTCCCGCCATTGTTACAGAGAGAGGCACAGGTAGCTGTAAAACAAATCCAATTAAGCACAAGTAACCTTTATCAGCATTTCTGCAGCTGAAAAAGCAAATTCCTCACAGCTCAATATCATCTTCTGCCTCCTTATCCTGAGCACTAGCTGTGGAGTGGCGCTGTGATCCTTCTCTAATTCTCAACAGGCCCGAGCCATCCCTAGAGCTGAATAATAAAGGATTCTAACAAAACGTAGCCTGTTTATGTGAAATGAATTAATACCATCACTCTGTGCTGTTGCACACGCAATACGAAAGAGCAAGAGCTCCCATATGGAAGCTGCATCTTTATAGTAAAAGATACTGGCAGGCTAGGAAAGGCAGAAATGATTCCTGAAGGAGTGGATTCAGACTCCATAAACATAGGTTAAGTTGGTTTCCCCACTTAGATTTGGAGGAACCTTAGAAGATCCAGATATTTTGGCCTGATAAATGCCTACTCCATGTATTTAATCCCAATCCTCCACTCCCTCCTGCCCCTCACCTGTCCCACAGTCCCCTCCAGTGTATCCAGTACTGCAGGAACATATTCCCGGGGAGCTGCACCAGCCATACACACAGGTTTGGTTGCAGATTGCTGGAAAATAGACAAACATACAGATACACACAAAATCACTTTTTGGTAAAGTTAATTAGAAACAATGGTAACTGCAATTACTGTGACCTTATTCTGAGGGGAAATATATTTTGTTTTTTCATTGCATCAACAGTTCAAAGGCTTATTTGATAAGGGTAGTAACTGCCACACCGGCAAGATACCCCCCATGCCTTTTCATTCCCCTTCTCTTGCCTTTAGAGATCTACAGGGTTTATCCAATGCCCTTTTCAAATCTTTCAGCATTTTTGCATTCACCACCTCTCCTGGAAGGGCATTCTAGGCATCCACCACCCTTTCCGTGAAGAAATATTTCTTGACGTTGATTCAGAATCGTCCTCCCCAGAGTATCATTTTATGACCTCCAGTTCTACTGGTTTCTTTCCAATGGAAAAGGTTTGTGTTGTGATTCATTAAAACCACTGAGGTGAGGCTAACTGGCCTGTAGTTTCCAGCCTCCTCTCTGCTCCCACTGTTGTCAAGCAGGACCACCACCGCTCTTCTCCATTCACTCGGCACCACTCCCGTTTCCAGGGAACCCCCCTGCCACCACTTTCCAGTATAAATGTGACACTGCTCAGAACTCACGGCTGTCACAGAATCTCCCCGTGTAACCCGCCGGACACAGGCAGTTCCCTGAGGACTGACAGGTCCCTCCATTCCTGCAGAGAGAGGCACAGGTAGCTGCAAAGAAAGGACAGTAATGTAAGATTCATGCTCATTTACTGAAATTAGATGACAATGATTGATTCCTGCTTCGTCAATAGACCCCTCTCTCTCACCATTAATACAGATGTTTCCAGTGTATCCGCTGTAGCAGGTACAGACTCCCGGGGCGCTGCACCAGCCATTGTTACAGCTGGAGTTACAGATCGCTGCAAGAGAATCCAAAGATAAACCATTTCACGTTTCTGTGTATTTTCTTATGTACAGAGAAAAAAGGGATCTGGGAAGAGCTGTCTTACTAGCAGTTAACATACAATAGGAGGCAGTGCTGGTGGCCATCCTTCTAATGGACCTCTCTCTGCTCATCAACTTCACCCCCAATCCTCTGAACCCTTCTAACCCGATCATAGCAGGTAAAATGCTGCTCCTCCGTACCTTGCCACACTTTCAACCCTTCTGTGACACTGACTCTTATTTCTTTATTTGTTAGGCTTTTATATACCGTTGTATTAGAGCAGCCTGCACAGCAGTTTACATAAATGTCAGTGCATACGCACATTGGAGTAATAATCTAAGAACAATAATAGAAATAATAATGAGACAGCAAGAGTTGCATCTATGTGCCATCCTCTTTAAGAGTCATCTACTTTCTGCTAAGAACTTCTTGTCTAAATAATCTGTAGAAATGGAGAAATTATCCTCAGGACTTACGGCTGTCACAGAATCTCCCCGTGTATCCTGCAGGACACAGGCAGTTCCCCGAGGACTGACAGGTCCCTCCATTCCTACAGAGAGAGGTGCAGGTAGCTGGGAGGGAAAGAAATACATTCAGTCTTACTTCCAAAAAGCTCATTTCATTAGCAATGCAGATTACAACTCTTGGTGCAGAGATGAGGATAAAACTATTTTGTTTTTTATTTCATGAGCTCAAACAAGAACTTCCAATCCTTTCCTAGAGAAACACTGCTGATAAACTTTCCCACTGACTGATTTCAATTCCTAATAACTTTCTAACCTGGCAGAGTTATTCCCGCACACATCCTTCCATCTCTTCCTCCATTCCTCCAACACTATCCACCCAGCCCCTCCCGCCTGCTCCCTCACCTGTCCCGCAGTCTGCTCCTGTGTATCCGGTGTAGCAGGAGCAGACTCCTGGGGAGCTGCACCAGCCATTCCTGCAGGAGGGAGTGCAGATTGCTGGAAAAGAAACACAAACACAACAACCTCAGCCATCGCTTTCATAATTCTGAGTGAGGCAAAGTCTTTCTGCCTCAAACGTTTTGCAGTTCCTGTATTAAAAGAGGAATTCATCAAATATTTCATTCACTAGAAATGGTTACATCAATGACTCATATAGAATAGGGATGTGTATTCTTTTTTAAACAAAATGAAAAATGCAAAAATATTTCATTTTGATTTAAAAGAAAATGAAACAAACTCTTCAAAATTTGTTTTATTTCTTTTCAAAAAGTCAACCATGAAAGAAAAATGGATAGCTGACAAAAACAGCAAAGATTTACTTGGGGTTCCCCAGAATCCTCTCTATGCACCCCGAGCTCTCACCCTGTCTTGGGGGGGTCTTAGCTCCAAAATGGCACCAGCCAGCTCCGAGTCTGGAACCATTTAGTCACATATGGGCAATGAGGCTGCTGCCATTTTGATTTTTGGCCATATGCTATATGACCATACACCTCATGTCTGAAAAACAAAATGGTGCTGGTCAGAGACTCAGCAGGGAAAGAGTGACCTTTCACAGACCCCAGGGAAGGGTCTAAGAGACCACTTTGGGGTGTGACCATGAGTAGTGCCAAGCTTATCCAGCCTAGGAGTCCATCTACCCCCATCATCCTCTCCCCAACAGAGGTTAATCAGGATTTCTAGGAAGTATCTCATAAATCCCAAACAGTAGATTCATTTCTTGTTGCCCATTCCTTGGGATAAGCCTTGGCTTTCCCCAAATCTACCTATTAATTGTTTCTGGACTTTTCTACCAGAATCTTGTCCTAACCCCTTTTGAACTCAGTTATGCCATAAACCTCCTACACATCTTCTGGCAACAAATCCCACAGCTTCATTCCACATTGATTGGGGGAATAAATACTTTCCCCCAATTTGTTTTTAATCTGTCACCCGTTAGTTTCATGGTGTTTCCAATGCACTTGGGGGATTATCAGGAAGGCCCCAAAGGGGATTAATTTTGCTGTTTTAGTTCCAGGGACATGGGGAGAGAGAGTTTCTTTATTCCTTTTGGATGTTTTTTAGTTTATTGATTATTTGGATCAGAAAACAAAATGAACTGCTGCTGAGCACTAACCAACTCATTGCACCCCCTGGTAAATTGCACTGATGTATGAGGTGAGAGCAGGGTTCTTGCTGTGAGGCCCAGGGAATCACCAGAAACAAAACCAATCCACGCCAGGTGTTATATTCCAACCAAAAGTAAATTACTAAGGACAACAATGAAGTCAGCAGGTTCATACAAAGTAGGAAGACCCCACAAATTCAGTTCATGAAATAGCACAGGGCACAATCAGACGCTTCCCCAGATACCTCTCAGAGCTGAGGAACCTATTCCTCCATCTCAGTAAGATTTCTCAAATACCTTATTCATGAAAACTGCCCCCTGGATAAGCACCAATCCCGGGTTCTGGGGAAAGCAGATCCCACAGCCCCTCCTGGAGCTCCCTCCAATAACCAAGCAGATGGGAGAAACAATCTCCCAAGAGATAGGTAAGGTAAGGTCCTTTCCTTCACGTCCCCTCGCGTCTGCATTTAGAAAGATGGGATTCAGTACTCACGGCTGTCACAGAATCTCCCCGTGTAACCTGCCGGGCACAGGCAGTTCCCTGAGGACTGACACGTCCCGCCATTGTTACAGAGAGAGGCACAGGTAGCTGTAAAACAAATCCAATTAAGCACAAGTAACCTTTATCAGCATTTCTGCAGCTGAAAAAGCAAATTCCTCACAGCTCAATATCATCTTCTGCCTCCTTATCCTGAGCACTAGCTGTGGAGTGGCGCTGTGATCCTTCTCTAATTCTCAACAGGCCCGAGCCATCCCTAGAGCTGAATAATAAAGGATTCTAACAAAACGTAGCCTGTTTATGTGAGATGAATTAATACCATCACTCTGTGCTGTTGCACAAGCAATACGAAAGAACAAGAGCTCCCATATGGAAGCTGCATCTTTATAGTAAAAGATACTGGCAGGCAAGGAAAGGCAGAAATGATTCCTGAAGGAGTGGATTCAGACTCCATAAACATAGGTTAAGTTGGTTTCCCCACTTAGATTTGGAGGAACCTTAGAAGATCCAGATATTTTGGCCTGATAAATGCCAACTCCATGTATTTAATCCCAATCCTCCACTCCCTCCTGCCCCTCACCTGTCCCACAGTCCCCTCCAGTGTATCCAGTACTGCAGGAACATATTCCCGGGGAGCTGCACCAGCCATACACACAGGTTTGGTTGCAGATTGCTGGGAAATAGACAAACATATAGATACACACAAAATCACTTTTTGGTAAAGTTAATTAGAAACAATGGTAATTGCAATTACTGTGACCTTATTCTGAGGGGAAATATTTTTGTTTTTTCATTGCTTTGGTTTTGTTTTTCAGAAATGGATTTTATTTACATTGTTCTGTTTGAGTATTTTAAAGGACTGCTTTGTTAGGCTTTTCCCTTCTGCTTTTAGATGTAGTAGATTAATGCAGGAGCTGAAAGCAGCGCATTCACTCTGTTAGTGTTAATTGTACCAGGCCCTGAGTTCTCCATACAGGTCAGACAACTAAAAGGAGCCATTACTAGAGAAGCTGAATTACATTTGGCCGCTGTTTGGCCTCTAAAATGTTCTAGAATGACCTCTTTGGCTTAAGACTGAGAATTCACAAAGGTTTCAGAAGTGTCCTCATGTGTTTATCTTAACATGGGGCTTCTTCTGGCATAGGAGGCTCTGAGAAAGTTCAAGCAGTGAATGTGAAATTCTGAGGGACAGGGTGACTCCTCCCAGAAAGGATTTGGAACATATAGGGAAGGATAAAATGTGCCTCCCGTTAGGCACAACCAGAGATGGAGGAGACTGAAGAAAGTTTACAGGTGGCTGAAGGAGTTTTTGCTGAAGAAGCTTGGAAGACCTGAGTATCTGTACTGGGAGACAGAGGAACAGCAAGGGGCCACCTCCTCTGAGAACCAGATCAGTTTCTTATTTCTCTTGCTTCTGTTTACTTTTCTCACATATAGATTAGTTGCCTTTGCAATTGCTCTCCTTAGTTTGGCCACAGCTGTTCCACCGCTCCCGTTTTCTCCCAATCTTCAAGTTCCACCTCCAGGAATTTCCCTGTTTCAGCAAAGTTCGTATTTTTGAAGTTCAAAACCTGGGTCTTCATGCGACTTCTCCGTATCCTATTTGCAATATCAAACCAAACCATTTGATGATCATTGTGGATATCCTGAAAACCTGACTGGGGGTTGGACTACATAGAATAACTTGACAGCAATAGGATATGGATTTATCCGGACGTCACCAAATCAACTCAGGATAAGCGTAGGAAATTTTTGCAAATGAGACAGGAAATTAACGCAAGGGGAGCAAAATTTATATTACGCTTTCCCTGTAAAAGTATTGTCATTCACCAAGAATCTAGGTATATATTTTTTGACCCCACGCAATTACGTGTGTATCTTGATTCACATTCCTGAATATGCCACAGTTTTTTGTAAAATAGAGGTTAATCATGGCTCCCTTCAAGGCGGTTAGCAAATTTTGTGTTTTGAATTTAATTTTCCTTTTTGACTGCCCAATACTAAATGGACTCCTCCATTTTCCTATGATATAAGAAATATAAAAATATAAAAAATATAAAAATATAAGAAATATAGAAATATAAAAAAAGTAATAATAGGAAATTGTTTCTTAATTTGTGATTGCTAAAATCTGTTTTCTGAGAATGTTGAATTCTGTAATATATGTTGAAATTGCAATAAAAATAAAATTTAAAAAAAAAAGAATAACTTGACAGCAGATAAATGGAGTCATTTGTGAAAACAGAAAACTTACGTAAAGATTAGGGGAGCTTAATAATTCAGGCACTTACTTTTAGTTAGCCTAATATGAAATCTTTTAGAGTACACACCAAATACAGAAAAGTTGTAAGTGTCAGACCAGAGAACGGCTACTAAACAATAGTCAGGGGTCTCAATCTAAAGCCTATGGAGACAGATTTATAGAACTAAACATTTCTACCCCAGAACAGGGGGAGCCAACTTTACCCCTCAAGAGCCACAAAAAGGTTAGAGCTTTTCAGGATATCCACAAGGAGTCTGCATTAGATACAGGTGATCTCTGGGGAGGGGTGGGACTGTAATGCTGAATATTTGGGGTGAATGGGCAGACTAGATAGGCTATAATGGTCCTTTTCTGCCACAATGTTTCTGTCTTTCTGTCTGCACAGCACTTTCCAGTATAAATGTGACACTGCTCAGAACTCACGGCTGTCACAGAATTTCCCCGTGTATCCCGCCGGACACAGGCAGTTCCCTGAGGACTGACAGGTCCCTCCATTCCTGCAGAGAGAGGCACAGGTAGCTGCAAAGAAAGGACAGTAATGTAAGATTCATGCTCATTTACTGAAATTAGATGACAATGATTGATTCCTGCTTCGTCAATAGACCCCTCTCTCTCACCATTAATACAGATGTTTCCAGTGTATCCGCTGTAGCAGGTACAGACTCCCGGGGCGCTGCACCAGCCATTGTTACAGCTGGAGTTACAGATCGCTGCAAGAGAATCCAAAGATAAACCATTTCACGTTTCTGTGTATTTTCTTATGTACAGAGAAAAAAGGGATCTGGGAAGAGCTGTCTTACTAGCAGTTAACATACAAAAGGAGGCAGTGCTGGTGGCCATCCTTCTAATGGACCTCTCTCTGCTCATCAACTTCACCCTCAATCCTCTGAACCCTTCTAACCCGATCATAGCAGGTAAAATGCTGCTCCTCCGTACCTTGCCACACTTTCAGCCCTTCTGTGACACTGACTCTTATTTCTTTCTTTGTTAGGCTTTAATATACCGTTGTATTAGAGCAGCCTGCACAGCAGTTTACATAAATGTCAGTGCATACGCACATTGGAGTAATAATCTAAGAACAATAATAGAAATAATAATGAGACAGCAAGAGTTGCATCTATGTGCCATCCTCTTTAAGAGTCATCTATTTTCTGCTAAGAACTTCTTGTCTAAATAATCTGTAGAAATGGAGAAATTATCCTCAGGACTTACGGCTGTCACAGAATCTCCCCGTGTATCCTGCAGGACACAGGCAGTTCCCTGAGGACTGACAGGTCCCTCCATTCCTACAGAGAGAGGTGCAGGTAGCTGGGAGGGAAAGAAATGAATTCAGTCTTACTTCCAAAAAGCTCATTTCATTAGCAATACAGATTACAACTCTTGGTGCAGAGATGAGGATTAAACTATTTTGTTTTTTATTTCATGAGCTCAAACAAGAACTTCCAATCCTTTCCTAGAGAAACACTGCTGATAAACTTTCCCACTGACTGATTTCAATTCCTAATAACTTTCTAACCTGGCAGAGTTATTCCCGCACACATCCTTCCATCTCTTCCTCCATTCCTCCAACACTATCCACCCAGCCCCTCCCTCCTGCTCCCTCACCTGTCCCGCAGTCTGCTCCTGTGTATCCGGTGTAGCAGGAGCAGACTCCTGGGGAGCTGCACCAGCCATTCCTGCAGGAGGGAGTGCAGATTGCTGGAAAAGAAACACAAACACAACAACCTCAGCCATCGCTTTCATAATTCTGAGTGAGATTTATTGCAAAGTCCTAGAATGAGGCAAAGTCTTTCTGCCTCAAACGTTTTGCAGTTCCTGTATTAAAAAAGGGATTCATCCAAACATTTCATTCACTAGAAATGGTTACATCAATGACTCATATAGAATAGGGATGTGTATTCTTTTTTAAACAAAATGAAAGTTGGAAAAAGAATTTTTCATTTTGATTTAAAAGAAAATGAAATAAACTCATTGCACCCCCTGGTAAATTGCACTGATGTATGAGGTGAGAGCAGGGCTCTTGCTGTGTGGCCCAGGGAATCACCAGAAACAAAACCAATCCACGCCAGGTGTCATATTCCAACCAGAAGTAAATTACTAAGGACAACAATGAAGTCAGCAGGTTCATACAAAGTAGGAAGACCCCACAAATTCAGTTCATGAAATAGCACAGGGCACAATCAGACGCTTCCCCAGATACCTCTCAGAGCTGAGGAACCTATTCCTCCATCTCAGTAAGATTTCTCAAATACCTTATTCATGAAAACTGCCCCCTGGATAAGCACCAATCCCGGGTTCTGGGGAAAGCAGATCCCACAGCCCCTCCTGGAGCTCCCTCCAATAACCAAGCAGATGGGAGAAACAATCTCCCAAGAGATAGGTAAGGTAAGGTCCTTTCCTTCACGTCCCCTCGCGTCTGCATTTAGAAAGATGGGATTCAGTACTCACGGCTGTCACAGAATCTCCCCGTGTAACCTGCCGGACACAGGCAGTTCCCTGAGGACTGACACGTCCCGCCATTGTAACAGAGAGAGGCACAGGTAGCTGTAAAACAAATCCAATTAAGCACAAGTAACCTTTATCAGCATTTCTGCAGCTGAAAAAGCAAATTCCTCACAGCTCAATATCATCTTCTGCCTCCTTATCCTGAGCACTAGCTGTGGAGTGGCGCTGTGATCCTTCTCTAATTCTCAACAGGCCCGAGCCATCCCTAGAGCTGAATAATAAAGGATTCTAACAAAACGTAGCCTGTTTATGTGAGATGAATTAATACCATCACTCTGTGCTGTTGCACACGCAATACGAAAGAGCAAGAGCTCCCATATGGAAGCTGCATCTTTATAGTATAAGATACTGGCAGGCAAGGAAAGGCAGAAAAGATTCCTGAAGGAGTGGATTCAGACTCCATAAACATAGGTTAAGTTGGTTTCCCCACTTAGATTTGGAGGAACCTTAGAAGATCCAGATATTTTGGCCTGATAAATGCCTACTCCATGTATTTAATCCCAATCCTCCACTCCCTCCTGCCCCTCACCTGTCCCACAGTCCCCTCCAGTGTATCCAGTACTGCAGGAACATATTCCCGGAGAGCTGCACCAGCCATACACACAGGTTTGGTTGCAGATTGCTGGAAAATAGACAAAAATACAGATACACACAAAATCACTTTTTGGTAAAGTTAATTAGAAACAATGGTAATTGCAATTACTGTGACCTTATTCTGAGGGGAAATATATTTTGTTTTTTCATTGCTTTGGCTTTGTTTTTCAAAAATGGATTTTATTTACATTGTTCTGTTTGAGTATTTTAAAGGTCTGCTTTGTTATGCTTTTTCCTTCTGCTTTTAGATGTAGTAGATTAATGCAGGAGTAGAAAGCAGCGCATTCACTCTGTTAGTGTTAATTGTACCAGGCCCTGAGTTCTCCATACAGGTCAGACAACTAAAAGGAGCCATTACTAGAGAAGCTGAATTACATTTGGCCCCTGTTTGGCCTCTAAAATGTTCTAGAATGACCTCTTTGGCTTAAGACTGAGAATTCACAAAGGTTTCAGAAGTGTCCTCATGTGTTTATCTTAACATGGGGCTTCTTCTGGCATAGGAGGCTCAGAGAAAGTTCAAGCAGTGAATGTGAAATTCTGAGGGACAGGGTGTTCCTCTAGGTATTCCGAGAGTTGTTTGTTAACTATCTTCTCCATGAGTTTGGCCACAAATGGTAGGTTGGCGATGGGGCGATGGGGAGAAAATTGGCCAGGTCTACAGGGTTCAGGTTGTATTTCTTGAGTAGAGGTTTGAGGGAGGCTAGTTTTAGCGAGACCGGTACTAATCCTTGGGTAAGTGAGCAATTGATGATCTCTGCTAATGGCTTAGCGATGGTGTTTGGGATGGTAAGCAGTAGTTTAGATGGAATGGAGTCCATTGGATGCATGGAGGGTTTCATCGTTTTGAGAATAAATTCAATTTCTAACGATGTGGTGGGTTCGAAGGATTCTAGGTTTCCTTTCTGGCTAGAGGGGGGAGTATAGTGTGATGTAGTTTCCATAATTGAGGTTGCCAGTGGAGCTATTAGTTTGTGGATTTTGTTTTCGAAGAATTGTGCAAGTTATGAGCATCTGGATTGGGCTTGATCGTCAGGGATGACTGAAGAAGTGGGTTTCATGAGCTCTGAGACATACGAGAACAGAGCTTTGGCATCGAAGGAGAAGTTGTGAATTTTGCGGGCATAGAAATCTCTTTTAGTGCGAAGAATGATGTTTCTGTAACTGTGCATGAGGGTTTTGTACTCAGTTAATGTAGCATTGGAGGGTCTCTTTCGCCATATGTGTTCTTTGTGTCTCAATTCAAGTTTAAGGTTTTTTAGTTCTTGTGTGAACCAAGGTTTTTTGTGTTTCCTGGAAGGGTCTAGTTCTTTAGTTTTTAAGGGGCATATTTTTTCTGCGACCTTGTTTGTGATGTTGTGTCACGAAGTGAGGGCTGCCTCTGCATCGGAAAGATTAAGGTTAGCAAGTTCCGTTGATAGATGAGAGCTGAGGTCGTCCATGGAGCAGGAGTTCCTGTAGTGAATTGTGGTTTTGGCGATTGGTGAAACTGGGTTGTCCTTGACAGTTGTAATCATAAGATGATCTGACCATGGGATAGGGGAGCAATGAGTCGGGGAAATTTGGGTGAGGCCTGAATTTATGAAAATAAGGTCCAAGGTATGCCCAGCTTTGTGCATGGGACTATTAATGATTTGTGTGAAGCCCATGGCCTTGAAGGAAGATAGCAGAGCTTCGCAGTTGGGAGGGTGGGGGGTCACATCGATGTGGAGGTTAAAATCTCCCATGATGATGGCTGGGGTGTCGTTTTTGATGTTTCGCAATGAGCGGCAAAGGATCCGAGTTTAGGAGGCCGGGTGGAGCGTAAAGTAAACAGATTTGGAGCTGTTTAGAGCTGAACAGAGCGAGTTCCAGTCTGGAGGTATGTTTAGTGTTCTGTAGGGTTAGTCTTAACTCTTTTTTAGCTGCTAAGCAGAGTCCCTCCCCCCCCCTCTCTTTTTAAGTCTAGGAATTGAAAAGATATCGTAGAGATGAAGGGGTAATTGATTAATTAGAGCTAAGTCTGTGTGTTTCAACCAGGTTTCCGTGATCGCACAGATGTCCGGTTGTGAGTCCAGGAGAAAGTCATTGACTATATGTGGTTTTTTTGTAAGGGATTGGGCATTGAAGAGAGTTAATGAAAAAATGGAAAGCCCAAGGAATTGAGTGAATGGGGAGGTCATTATGGGTAACAAATGCTTGTGCTGGAGAATTGTAGGGTAGGTGCGTTTTTTGCAGTTGTTGTAGAGGTTTTTGATGGTAGGGATAGGGTAAAGTTGAGGGCAAGTTGAGGATGAATGGACGAGGCCTCAGGAGGTGGGAACTGCTGGCTGTGAGGGACGAGGCACTTAGTGGCTGCACAAAGGGGCACATTATGGAAATAAGTGAAAGATTTTGGAGACCGGATAGGTATTTTCTATGGCCTGGACTTTGTTTTGAAACTACTTTTTGTAACTGCTGGACTTTACTATTTTTGCTGTGCTGTTCTTTATTGTGGCTGAAACATTTCATTTTTCTAAGTAAACAGTTGTTTGCTTGCTGCATCAACATTTTGAGGACTATGTTTTTAGTATGAGGTAACATCTGCACAGGGGGGCCTTACAGGAGAGCCTGCCCCCACTTTATGACCCAGAGGCGTTATTCCCCCACTCCAGTTGAGTGCATTTAGTGCTTTCTGGGGCAGGGAGGGTATCCGACAGGTGAGAGGGTTACATACAAACAGAGGTCATTTTTCTGGCTTGATTCAAGTGCCCTGACCTTATGAGGGAGATATTTTTCATCATTGGGTTTTTTAAGATTTATTTTGGAAAAAGGAATAGTGTTTACATTGCTTTTCTGGCTGCTGGGTATTATAACTGCTGAGGTTGCTAGAAAGGACTTTTAGAAGGTAAAAGACTGTTTTACTATTAGGCATTTTCATTTCTGCTTTTAGTTCCCTCCTCCCTCCTCCCAATCTTCCTTTCTAAGTTTATAGTTCAGAGATTCCCAAACCTATCCTGGGGAACCCCCCTGCCACCACTTTCCAGTATAAATGTGACACTGCTCAGAACTCACGGCTGTCACAGAATCTCCCCGTGTAACCCGCCGGACACAGGCAGCTCCCTGAGGACTGACAGGTCCCTCCATTCCTGCAGAGAGAGGCACAGGTAGCTGCAAAGAAAGGACAGTAATGTAAGATTCATGCTCATTTACTGAAATTAGATGACAATGATTGATTCCTGCTTTGTCAATAGACCCCTCTCTCTCACCATTAATACAGATGTTTCCAGTGTATCCGCTGTAGCAGGTACAGACTCCCGGGGCGCTGCACCAGCCATTGTTACAGCTGGAGTTACAGATCGCTGCAAGAGAATCCAAAGATAAACCATTTCACGTTTCTGTGTATTTTCTTATGTACAGAGAAAAAAGGGATCTGGGAAGAGCTGTCTTACTAGCAGTTATCATACAATAGGAGGCAGTGCTGATGGCCTTCCTTCTAATGAACCTCTCTCTGCTCATCAACTTCACCCCCAATCCTCTGAACCCTTCTAACCCGATCATAGCAGGTAAAATGCTGCTCCTCCGTGCCTTGCCACACTTTCAACCCTTCTGTGACACTGACTCTTATTTCTTTCTTTGTTAGGCTTTAATATACCGTTGTATTAGAGCAGCCTGCACAGCGGTTTACATAAATGTCAGTGCATACGCACATTGGAGTAATAATCTAAGAACAATAATAGAAATAATAATGAGACAGCAAGAGTTGCATCCATGTGCCATCCTCTTTAAGAGTCATCTACTTTCTGCTAAGAACTTCTTGTCTAAATAATCTGTAGAAATGGAGAAATTATCCTCAGGACTTACGGCTGTCACAGAATCTCCCCGTGTATCCTGCAGGACACAAGCAGTTCCCTGAGGACTGACAGGTCCCTCCATTGCTACAGAGAGAGGTGCAGGTAGCTGGGAGGGAAAGAAATACATTCAGTCTTACTTCCAAAAAGCTCATTTCGTTACCAATGCAGATTACAACTCTTGGTGCAGAGATGAGGATTAAACTATTTTGTTTTTTATTTCATGAGCTCAAACAAGAACTTCCAATCCTTTCCTAGAGAAACACTGCTGATAAACTTTCCCACTGACTGATTTCAATTCCTAATAACTTTCTAACCTGGCAGAGTTATTCCCGCACCCATCCTTCCATCTCTTCCTCCATTCCTCCAACACTATCCACCCACCCCCTCCCTCCTGCTCCCTCACCTGTCCCGCAGTCTGCTCCTGTGTATCCGGTGTAGCAGGAGCAGACTCCTGGGGAGCTGCACCAGCCATTCCTGCAGGAGGGAGTGCAGATTGCTGGAAAAGAAACACAAACACAACAACCTCAGCCATCGCTTTCATAATTCTGAGTGAGATTAATTGCAAAGTCCTAGAATGAGGCAAAGTCTTTCTGCCTCAAACGTTTTGCAGTTCCTGTATTAAAAAAGGGATTCATCCAAACATTTCATTCACTAGAATGGTTACATCAATGACTCATATAGAATAGGGATGTGTATTCTTTTTTAAACAAAATGAAAGTTGGAAAAAGAATTTTTCATTTTGATTTAAAAGAAAATGAAATAAACTCATTGCACCCCCTGGTAAATTGCACTGATGTATGAGGTGAGAGCAGGGTTCTTGCTGTGTGGCTCAGGGAATCACCAGAAACAAAACCAATCCACGCCAGGTGTCATATTCCAACCAGAAGTAAATTACTAAGGACAACAATGAAGTCAGCAGGTTCATACAAAGTAGGAAGACCCACAAATTCAGTTCATGAAATAGCACAGGGCACAATCAGACGCTTCCCCAGATACCTCTCAGAGCTGAGGAACCTATTCCTCCATCTCAGTAAGATTTCTCAAATACCTTATTCATGAAAACTGCCCCCTGGATAAGCACCAATCCCGGGTTCTGGGGAAAGCAGATCCCACAGCCCCTCCTGGAGCTCCCTCCAATAACCAAGCAGATGGGAGAAACAATCTCCCAAGAGATAGGTAAGGGAAGGTCCTTTCCTTCACGTCCCCTCCCGTCTGCATTTAGAAAGATGGGATTCAGTACTCACGGCTGTCACAGAATCTCCCCGTGTAACCTGCCGGACACAGGCAGTTCCCTGAGGACTGACACGTCCCGCCATTGTAACAGAGAGAGGCACAGGTAGCTGTAAAACAAATCCAATTAAGCACAAGTAACCTTTATCAGCATTTCTGCAGCTGAAAAAGCAAATTCCTCACAGCTCAATATCATCTTCTGCCTCCTTATCCTGAGCACTAGCTGTGGAGTGGCGCTGTGATCCTTCTCTAATTCTCAACAGGCCCGAGCCATCCCTAGAGCTGAATAATAAAGGATTCTAACAAAACGTAGCCTGTTTATGTGAGATGAATTAATACCATCACTCTGTGCTGTTGCACACGCAATACGAAAGAGCAAGAGCTCCCATATGGAAGCTGCATCTTTATAGTAAAAGACACTGGCAGGCAAGGAAAGGCAGAAAAGATTCCTGAAGGAGTGGATTCAGACTCCATAAACATAGGTTACGTTGGTTTCCCCACTTAGATTTGGAGGAACCTTAGAAGATCCAGATATTTTGGCCTGATAAATGCCTACTCCATGTATTTAATCCCAATCCTCCACTCCCTCCTGCCCCTCACCTGTCCCACAGTCCCCTCCAGTGTATCCAGTACTGCAGGAACATAATCCCGGGGAGCTGCACCAGCCATACACACAGGTTTGGTTGCAGATTGCTGGAAAATAGACAAACATACAGATACACACAAAATCACTTTTTGGTAAAGTTAATTAGAAACAATGGTAATTGCAATTACTGTGACCTTATTCTGAGGGGAAATATATTTTGTTTTTTCATTGCTTTGGCTTTGTTTTTCAAAAATGGATTTTATTTACATTGTTCTGTTTGAGTATTTTAAAGGTCTGCTTTGTTATGCTTTTTCCTTCTGCTTTTAGATGTAGTAGATTAATGCAGGAGTAGAAAGCAGCGCATTCACTCTGTTAGTGTTAATTGTACCAGGCCCTGAGTTCTCCATACAGGTCAGACAACTAAAAGGAGCCATTACTAGAGAAGCTGAATTACATTTGGCCCCTGTTTGGCCTCTAAAATGTTCTAGAATGACCTCTTTGGCTTAAGACTGAGAATTCACAAAGGTTTCAGAAGTGTCCTCATGTGTTTATCTTAACATGGGGCTTCTTCTGGCATAGGAGGCTCAGAGAAAGTTCAAGCAGTGAATGTGAAATTCTGAGGGACAGGGTGTTCCTCTAGGTATTCCGAGAGTTGTTTGTTAACTATCTTCTCCATGAGTTTGGCCACAAATGGTAGGTTGGCGATGGGGCGATGGGGAGAAAATTGGCCAGGTCTACAGGGTTCAGGTTGTATTTCTTGAGTAGAGGTTTGAGGGAGGCTAGTTTTAGCGAGACCGGTACTAATCCTTGGGTAAGTGAGCAATTGATGATCTCTGCTAATGGCTTAGCGATGGTGTTTGGGATGGTAAGCAGTAGTTTAGATGGAATGGAGTCCATTGGATGCATGGAGGGTTTCATCGTTTTGAGAATAAATTCAATTTCTAACGATGTGGTGGGTTCGAAGGATTCTAGGTTTCCTTTCTGGCTAGAGGGGGGAGTATAGTGTGATGTAGTTTCCATAATTGAGGTTGCCAGTGGAGCTATTAGTTTGTGGATTTTGTTTTCGAAGAATTGTGCAAGTTATGAGCATCTGGATTGGGCTTGATCGTCAGGGATGACTGAAGAAGTGGGTTTCATGAGCTCTGAGACATACGAGAACAGAGCTTTGGCATCGAAGGAGAAGTTGTGAATTTTGCGGGCATAGAAATCTCTTTTAGTGCGAAGAATGATGTTTCTGTAACTGTGCATGAGGGTTTTGTACTCAGTTAATGTAGCATTGGAGGGTCTCTTTCGCCATATGTGTTCTTTGTGTCTCAATTCAAGTTTAAGGTTTTTTAGTTCTTGTGTGAACCAAGGTTTTTTGTGTTTCCTGGAAGGGTCTAGTTCTTTAGTTTTTAAGGGGCATATTTTTTCTGCGACCTTGTTTGTGATGTTGTGTCACGAAGTGAGGGCTGCCTCTGCATCGGAAAGATTAAGGTTAGCAAGTTCCGTTGATAGATGAGAGCTGAGGTCGTCCATGGAGCAGGAGTTCCTGTAGTGAATTGTGGTTTTGGCGATTGGTGAAACTGGGTTGTCCTTGACAGTTGTAATCATAAGATGATCTGACCATGGGATAGGGGAGCAATGAGTCGGGGAAATTTGGGTGAGGCCTGAATTTATGAAAATAAGGTCCAAGGTATGCCCAGCTTTGTGCATGGGACTATTAATGATTTGTGTGAAGCCCATGGCCTTGAAGGAAGATAGCAGAGCTTCGCAGTTGGGAGGGTGGGGGGTCACATCGATGTGGAGGTTAAAATCTCCCATGATGATGGCTGGGGTGTCGTTTTTGATGTTTCGCAATGAGCGGCAAAGGATCCGAGTTTAGGAGGCCGGGTGGAGCGTAAAGTAAACAGATTTGGAGCTGTTTAGAGCTGAACAGAGCGAGTTCCAGTCTGGAGGTATGTTTAGTGTTCTGTAGGGTTAGTCTTAACTCTTTTTTAGCTGCTAAGCAGAGTCCCTCCCCCCCCCTCTCTTTTTAAGTCTAGGAATTGAAAAGATATCGTAGAGATGAAGGGGTAATTGATTAATTAGAGCTAAGTCTGTGTGTTTCAACCAGGTTTCCGTGATCGCACAGATGTCCGGTTGTGAGTCCAGGAGAAAGTCATTGACTATATGTGGTTTTTTTGTAAGGGATTGGGCATTGAAGAGAGTTAATGAAAAAATGGAAAGCCCAAGGAATTGAGTGAATGGGGAGGTCATTATGGGTAACAAATGCTTGTGCTGGAGAATTGTAGGGTAGGTGCGTTTTTTGCAGTTGTTGTAGAGGTTTTTGATGGTAGGGATAGGGTAAAGTTGAGGGCAAGTTGAGGATGAATGGACGAGGCCTCAGGAGGTGGGAACTGCTGGCTGTGAGGGACGAGGCACTTAGTGGCTGCACAAAGGGGCACATTATGGAAATAAGTGAAAGATTTTGGAGACCGGATAGGTATTTTCTATGGCCTGGACTTTGTTTTGAAACTACTTTTTGTAACTGCTGGACTTTACTATTTTTGCTGTGCTGTTCTTTATTGTGGCTGAAACATTTCATTTTTCTAAGTAAACAGTTGTTTGCTTGCTGCATCAACATTTTGAGGACTATGTTTTTAGTATGAGGTAACATCTGCACAGGGGGGCCTTACAGGAGAGCCTGCCCCCACTTTATGACCCAGAGGCGTTATTCCCCCACTCCAGTTGAGTGCATTTAGTGCTTTCTGGGGCAGGGAGGGTATCCGACAGGTGAGGGGGTTACATACAAACAGAGGTCATTTTTCTGGCTTGATTCAAGTGCCCTGACCTTATGAGGGAGATATTTTTCATCATTGGGTTTTTTAAGATTTATTTTGGAAAAAGGAATAGTGTTTACATTGCTTTTCTGGCTGCTGGGTATTATAACTGCTGAGGTTGCTAGAAAGGACTTTTAGAAGGTAAAAGACTGTTTTACTATTAGGCATTTTCATTTCTGCTTTTAGTTCCCTCCTCCCTCCTCCCAATCTTCCTTTCTAAGTTTATAGTTCAGAGATTCCCAAACCTATCCTGGGGAACCCCCCTGCCACCACTTTCCAGTATAAATGTGACACTGCTCAGAACTCACGGCTGTCACAGAATCTCCCCGTGTAACCCGCCGGACACAGGCAGCTCCCTGAGGACTGACAGGTCCCTCCATTCCTGCAGAGAGAGGCACAGGTAGCTGCAAAGAAAGGACAGTAATGTAAGATTCATGCTCATTTACTGAAATTAGATGACAATGATTAATTCCTGCTTCGTCAATAGACCCCTCTCTCTCACCATTAATACAGATGTTTCCAGTGTATCCGCTGTAGCAGGTACAGACTCCCGGGGCGCTGCACCAGCCATTGTTACAGCTGGAGTTACAGATCGCTGCAAGAGAATCCAAAGATAAACCATTTCACGTTTCTGTGTATTTTCTTATGTACAGAGAAAAAAGGGATCTGGGAAGAGCTGTCTTACTAGCAGTTATCATACAATAGGAGGCAGTGCTGATGGCCTTCCTTCTAATGAACCTCTCTCTGCTCATCAACTTCACCCCCAATCCTCTGAACCCTTCTAACCCGATCATAGCAGGTAAAATGCTGCTCCTCCGTGCCTTGCCACACTTTCAACCCTTCTGTGACACTGACTCTTATTTCTTTATTTGTTAGGCTTTAATATACCGTTGTATTAGAGCAGCCTGCACAGCGGTTTACATAAATGTCAGTGCATACGCACATTGGAGTAATAATCTAAGAACAATAATAGAAATAATAATGAGACAGCAAGAGTTGCATCCATGTGCCATCCTCTTTAAGAGTCATCTACTTTCTGCTAAGAACTTCTTGTCTAAATAATCTGTAGAAATGGAGAAATTATCCTCAGGACTTACGGCTGTCACAGAATCTCCCCGTGTATCCTGCAGGACACAAGCAGTTCCCTGAGGACTGACAGGTCCCTCCATTGCTACAGAGAGAGGTGCAGGTAGCTGGGAGGGAAAGAAATACATTCAGTCTTACTTCCAAAAAGCTCATTTCGTTACCAATGCAGATTACAACTCTTGGTGCAGAGATGAGGATTAAACTATTTTGTTTTTTATTTCATGAGCTCAAACAAGAACTTCCAATCCTTTCCTAGAGAAACACTGCTGATAAACTTTCCCACTGACTGATTTCAATTCCTAATAACTTTCTAACCTGGCAGAGTTATTCCCGCACCCATCCTTCCATCTCTTCCTCCATTCCTCCAACACTATCCACCCACCCCCTCCCTCCTGCTCCCTCACCTGTCCCGCAGTCTGCTCCTGTGTATCCGGTGTAGCAGGAGCAGACTCCTGGGGAGCTGCACCAGCCATTCCTGCAGGAGGGAGTGCAGATTGCTGGAAAAGAAACACAAACACAACAACCTCAGCCATCGCTTTCATAATTCTGAGTGAGATTAATTGCAAAGTCCTAGAATGAGGCAAAGTCTTTCTGCCTCAAACGTTTTGCAGTTCCTGTATTAAAAAAGGGATTCATCCAAACATTTCATTCACTAGAATGGTTACATCAATGACTCATATAGAATAGGGATGTGTATTCTTTTTTAAACAAAATGAAAGTTGGAAAAAGAATTTTTCATTTTGATTTAAAAGAAAATGAAATAAACTCATTGCACCCCCTGGTAAATTGCACTGATGTATGAGGTGAGAGCAGGGTTCTTGCTGTGTGGCTCAGGGAATCACCAGAAACAAAACCAATCCACGCCAGGTGTCATATTCCAACCAGAAGTAAATTACTAAGGACAACAATGAAGTCAGCAGGTTCATACAAAGTAGGAAGACCCCACAAATTCAGTTCATGAAATAGCACAGGGCACAATCAGACGCTTCCCCAGATACCTCTCAGAGCTGAGGAACCTATTCCTCCATCTCAGTAAGATTTCTCAAATACCTTATTCATGAAAACTGCCCCCTGGATAAGCACCAATCCCGGGTTCTGGGGAAAGCAGATCCCACAGCCCCTCCTGGAGCTCCCTCCAATAACCAAGCAGATGGGAGAAACAATCTCCCAAGAGATAGGTAAGGGAAGGTCCTTTCCTTCACGTCCCCTCCCGTCTGCATTTAGAAAGATGGGATTCAGTACTCACGGCTGTCACAGAATCTCCCCGTGTAACCTGCCGGGCACAGGCAGTTCCCTGAGGACTGACACGTCCCGCCATTGTAACAGAGAGAGGCACAGGTAGCTGTAAAACAAATCCAATTAAGCACAAGTAACCTTTATCAGCATTTCTGCAGCTGAAAAAGCAAATTCCTCACAGCTCAATATCATCTTCTGCCTCCTTATCCTGAGCACTAGCTGTGGAGTGGCGCTGTGATCCTTCTCTAATTCTCAACAGGCCCGAGCCATCCCTAGAGCTGAATAATAAAGGATTCTAACAAAACGTAGCCTGTTTATGTGAGATGAATTAATACCATCACTCTGTGCTGTTGCACACGCAATACGAAAGAGCAAGAGCTCCCATATGGAAGCTGCATCTTTATAGTAAAAGACACTGGCAGGCAAGGAAAGGCAGAAAAGATTCCTGAAGGAGTGGATTCAGACTCCATAAACATAGGTTACGTTGGTTTCCCCACTTAGATTTGGAGGAACCTTAGAAGATCCAGATATTTTGGCCTGATAAATGCCTACTCCATGTATTTAATCCCAATCCTCCACTCCCTCCTGCCCCTCACCTGTCCCACAGTCCCCTCCAGTGTATCCAGTACTGCAGGAACATAATCCCGGGGAGCTGCACCAGCCATACACACAGGTTTGGTTGCAGATTGCTGGAAAATAGACAAACATACAGATACACACAAAATCACTTTTTGGTAAAGTTAATTAGAAACAATGGTAATTGCAATTACTGTGACCTTATTCTGAGGGGAAATATATTTTGTTTTTTCATTGCATCAACAGTTCAAAGGCTTATTTGATAAGGGTAGTAACTGCCACACCGGCAAGATACCCCCCATGCCTTTTCATTCCCCTTCTCTTGCCTTTAGAGATCTACAGGGTTTATCCAATGCCCTTTTCAAATCTTTCAGCATTTTTGCATTCACCACCTCTCCTGGAAGGGCATTCTAGGCATCCACCACCCTTTCCGTGAAGAAATATTTCTTGACGTTGATTCAGAATCGTCCTCCCCAGAGTATCATTTTATGACCTCCAGTTCTACTGGTTTCTTTCCAATGGAAAAGGTTTGTGTTGTGATTCATTAAAACCACTAAGGTGAGGCTAACTGGCCTGTAGTTTCCAGCCTCCTCTCTGCTCCCACTCTTCTGAAGCAGGACCACCACCGCTCTTCTCCATTCACTCGGCACCACTCCCGTTTCCAGGGATCTTTTGAAGAGGTCTCTCAGCAGACCCACCAGCACATCTCTGAGCTCCCTCAGTATCCTGGGATGAATCTCATCAGGCCCCATGGCTTTGTCCACTTTCAGTTTTCCTAGCTCTTCCCATACGTTCTCTTCTGTAAATGGAGTTTCATCAACTCCACCCCCATCCACAGCCTTGCTAACCAGTGATGGTCCTTCTCCAGGGTGTTCCTTACTATTTGTTTAATATTTCCGCCTTTTCTTCATCTCTTTCCACAAATTGATCCTTTTCACCTTTCAGTTTCACTATAGCACTTTGGACCTTTCTCTGTTGTATCTGAGAAACGTTTTGTAACCTCTCTCTACCTTGTTGGCAATCCTTCCTTCTGCCTGACTTTCTGCTTTCCTGATTACTTTCTTCATCTCTCTCAGATTAACCAGATATTCTTCCTTGTGTTCCTCTTTTTTGGATCCTTCTTGAATGTTGCTCTTTTTATGTTATCAGCCACCTCCTCTGAGAACCACATCAGTTTCTTATTTCTCTTGCTTCTGTTTACTTTTCTCACATATAGATTAGTTGCCTTTGCAATTGCTCTCTTTAGTTTGGCCACAGCTGTTCCACCGCTCCCGTTTTCTCCCAATCTTCAAGTTCCAGCTCCAGGAATTTCCCTGTTCCAGCAAAGTTCGTATTTTTGAAGTTCAAAACCTGGGTCTTCATGCGACTTCTCCGTATCCTATTTGCAATATCAAACCAAACCATTTGATGATCATTGTGGATATCCTGAAAACCTGACTGGGGGTGGGTTGGGGACCCAATATTTAGGGGTTGGACTACATAGAAAAGCTTGACAGCAGAGGAACAGAGGGAAGTAATCTGATAAATGTAAAGATTAGGGGAGCTTTATTTATAACATTATAATAAATAATTCAGGTACTTGCTTTTATGTATCCTAATATGAAATCTTTTTAGAGTACACAGCACATGAAAAGAAATATAAGTGTCAGACCAGAGAACGGCTACTAAACAATAGTCAGGGGTCTTCATTCTAAAGCCTATGGAGACAGATTTATAGAACTAAACATTTCTACCCCAGCACAAGGGGAGAAACCTTAGTGCTCAAGAGCCACAAAAAGTTTAGCTTTTCAGGATATCCACAAGGAGTATGCATTAGATACAGGTAGTCTCTGGGGAGGGGTGGGACTGTAATGCTGAATATTTGGGGTGAATGGGCAGACTAGATAGGCTGCAATGGTCCTTTCCTGCCACAATGTTTCTGTCTTTCTGTCTGCACAGCACTTTCCAGTATAAATGTGACACTGCTCAGAACTCACGGCTGTCACAGAATCTCCCCGTGTAACCCGCCGGACACAGGCAGTTCCCTGAGGACTGACAGGTCCCTCCATTCCTGCAGAGAGAGGCACAGGTAGCTGCAAAGAAAGGACAGTAATGTAAGATTCATGCTCATTTTCTGAAATTAGATGACAATGATTGATTCCTGCTTCGTCAATAGACCCCTCTCTCTCACCATTAATACAGATGTTTCCAGTGTATCCGCTGTAGCAGGTACAGACTCCCGGGGCGCTGCAATAGCCATTGTTACAGCTGGAGTTACAGATCGCTGCAAGAGAATCCAAAGATAAACCATTTCACGTTTCTGTGTATTTTCTTATGTACAGAGAAAAAAGGGATCTGGGAAGAGCTGTCTTACTAGCAGTTAACATACAAAAGGAGGCAGTGTTCATGGTCTTCCTTCTAATGGACCTCTCTCTGCTCATCAACTTCACCCCCAATCCTCTGAACCCTTCTAACCCGATCATAGCAGGTAAAATGCTGCTCCTCCGTACCTTCTCACACTTTCAACCCTTCTGTGACACTGACTCTTATTTCTTTATTTGTTAGGCTTTTATATACCGTTGTATTAGAGCAGCCTGCACAGCAGTTTACATAAATGTCAGTGCATACGCACATTGGAGTAATAATCTAAGAACAATAATAGAAATAATAATGAGACAGCAAGAGTTGCATCCATGTGCCATCCTCTTTAAGAGTCATCTATTTTCTGCTAAGAACTTCTTGTCTAAATAATCTGTAGAAATGGAGAAATTATCCTCAGGACTTACGGCTGTCACAGAATCTCCCCGTGTATCCTGCAGGACACAGGCAGTTCCCTGAGGACTGACAGGTCCCTCCATTCCTACAGAGAGAGGTGCAGGTAGCTGGGAGGGAAAGAAATGAATTCAGTCTTACTTCCAAAAACCTCATTTCATTAGCAATGCAGATTACAACTCTTGGTGCAGAGATGAGGATTAAACTATTTTGTTTTTTATTTCATGAGCTCAAACAAGAACTTCCAATCCTTTCCTAGAGAAACACTGCTGATAAACTTTCCCACTGACTGATTTCAATTCCTAATAACTTTCTAACCTGGCAGAGTTATTCCCGCACACATCCTTCCATCTCTTATTTATTTATTTATTTATTTATTTATTTAAAATTTTTATATACCGACATTCATCCAGGATATCATATCGGTTCACATTGTAACGCAAAAACAAACGCACGGCATGGCGCTTTACATTGAACAGTAAAAACATGATAACAAGGCATTAACGAGAGGGGGGAACAATAATATGGGAAGTTTTGCAATAAAATTATAAACAAAATTTGCAATTATATACATATGTACAAAAGAAAGAAAACTGTGAGGTTAATTTTTCTCTTCCTCCATTCCTCCAACACTATCCACCCAGCCCTCCGTCCTGCTCCCTCACCTGTCCCACAGTCTGCTCCTGTGTATCCGGTGTAGCAGGAGCAGACTCCTGGGGAGCTGCACCAGCCATTCCTGCAGGAGGGAGTGCAGATTGCTGGAAAAGAAACACCAACACAACAACCTCAGCCATTGCTTTCATAATTCTGAGTGAGATTAATTGCAAAGTCCTAGAATGAGGCAAAGTCTTTCTGCCTCAAACGTTTTGCAGTTCCTGTATTAAAAAAGGGATTCATCCACACATTTCATTCACTAGAATGGTTACATCAAAGGCTGATGTAGAATAGGGAAAATGGATAGCTGACAAAAACAGCCAACATTTACTTGGGGTTCCCCAGAATCCTCGCTATCCAGCCCGAGCTCTCACCCTTTCTTGGGGGGGTCTTAGCTCCAAAATGGCACCAGCCAGCTCAGAATCTTTCCTTCACATCCCCTCGCGTCTGCATTTAGAAAGATGGGATTCAGTACTTACAGCTCTCACAGAATCTCCCCGTGTAACCTGCCGGACACAGGCAGTTCCCTGAGGACTGACACGTCCCGCCATTGTTACAGAGAGAGGCACAGGTAGCTGTAAAACAAATCCAATTAAGCACAAGTAACCTTTATCAGCATTTCTGCAGCTGAAAAAGCAAATTCCTCACAGCTCAATATCATCTTCTGCCTCCTTATCCTGAGCACTAGCTGTGGAGTGGCGCTGTGATCCTTCTCTAATTCTCAACAGGCCCGAGCCATCCCTAGAGCTGAATAATAAAGGATTCTAACAAAACGTAGCCTGTTTATGTGAAATGAATTAATACCATCACTCTGTGCTGTTGCACATGCAATACGAAAGAGCAAGAGCTCCCATATGGAAGCTGCATCTTTATAGTAAAAGACACTGGCAGGCAAGGAAAGGCAGAAATGATTCCTGAAGGAGTGGATTCAGACTCCATAAACATAGGTTATGTTGGTTTCCCCACTTAGATTTGGAGGAACCTTAGAAGATCCAGATATTTTGGCCTGATAAATGCCTACTCCATGTATTTAATCCCAATCCTCCACTCCCTCCTGCCCCTCACCTGTCCCACAGTCCCCTCCAGTGTATCCAGTACTGCAGGAACATATTCCCGGGGAGCTGCACCAGCCATACACACAGGTTTGGTTGCAGATTGCTGGAAAATAGACAAACATACAGATACACACAAAATCACTTTTTGGTAAAGTTAATTAGAAACAATGGTAACTGCAATTACTGTGACCTTATTCTGAGGGGAAATATATTTTGTTTTTTCATTGCATCAACAGTTCAAAGGCTTATTTGATAAGGGTAGTAACTGCCACACCGGCAAGATACCCCCCATGCCTTTTCATTCCCCTTCTCTTGCCTTTAGAGATCTACAGGGTTTATCCAATGCCCTTTTCAAATCTTTCAGCATTTTTGCATTCACCACCTCTCCTGGAAGGGCATTCCAGGCGTCCACCACCCTTTCCGTGAAGAAATATTTCTTGACGTTGATTCAGAATCGTCCTCCCCAGAGTATCATTTTATGACCTCCAGTTCTACTGGTTTCTTTCCAATGGAAAAGGTTTGTGTTGTGATTCATTAAAACCACTGAGGTGAGGCTAACTGGCCTGTAGTTTCCAGCCTCCTCTCAGCTCCCACTGTTGTCAAGCAGGACCACCACCGCTCTTCTCCATTCACTCAGCACCACTCCCGTTTCCAGGGATCTTTTGAAGAGGTCTCTCAGCAGACCCACCAGCACATCTCTGAGCTCCCTCAGTATCCTGGGATGAATCTCATCAGGCCCCATGGCTTTGTCCACTTTCAGTTTTCCTAGCTCTTCCCATACGTTCTCTTCTGTAAATGGAGTTTCATCAACTCCACCCCCATCCACAGCCTTGCTAACCAGTGATGGTCCTTCTCCAGGGTGTTCCTTACTATTTGTTTAATATTTCCGCCTTTTCTTCATCTCTTTCCACAAATTGATCCTTTTCACCTTTCAGTTTCACTATAGCACTTTGGACCTTTCTCTGTTGTATCTGAGAAACGTTTTGTAACCTCTCTCTACCTTGTTGGCAATCCTTCCTTCTGCCTGACTTTCTGCTTTCCTGATTACTTTCTTCATCTCTCTCAGATTAACCAGATATTCTTTCTAGTGTTCCTCTTTTTTGGATCCTTCTTGAATGTTGCTCTTTTATTTTATCAGCCACCTCCTCTGAGAACCAGATCAGTTTCTTATTTCTCTTGCTTCTGTTTACTTTTCTCACATATAGATTAGTTGCCTTTGCAATTGCTCTCTTTAGTTTGGCCACAGCTGTTCCACCTCTCCCATTTTCTCCCAATCTTCAAGTTCCACCTCCAGGAATTTCGCTGTTTCAGCAAAGTTCGTATTTTTGAAGTTCAAAACCTGGATCTTCATGCGACTTCTCCGTATCCTATTTGCAATATCAAACCAAACCATTTGATGATCATCGTGGATATCCTGAAAACCTGACTGGGGGTGGGTTGGGGACCCAATATTTAGGGGTTGGACTACATAGAAAAGCTTGACAGCAGAGGAACAGAGGGAAGTAATCTGATAAATGTAAAGATTAGGGGAGCTTTATTTGTAACATTATAATAAATAATTCAGGTACTTACTTTTAGTTAGCCTAATATGAAATCTTTTTAGAGTACACACCAAATACAGAAAAGTTGTAAGTGTCAGACCAGAGAACGGCTACTAAACAATAGTCAGGGGTCTTCATTCTAAATCCTATGGAGACAGATTTATACAACTAGACATTTGTACCCCAGAACAAGGGGAGCCAACTTTACCCCTCAAGAGCCACAAAAAGGTTAGAGCTTTTCAGGATATGCATAATGAGTCTGCATTAGATACAGGTGATCTCTGGGGAGGGGAAGGACTGTAATGCTGAATATTTGGGGTGAATGGGCAGACTAGATAGGCTGTAATGGTCCTTTCCTGCCACAATGTTTCTGTCTTTCTGTCTGCACAGCACTTTCCAGTATAAATGTGACACTGCTCAGAACTCACGGCTGTCACAGAATCTCCCCGTGTAACCCGCCGGACACAGGCAGTTCCCCGAGGACTGACACGTCCCGCCATTCCTGCAGAGAGAGGCGCAGGTAGCTGCAAAGAAACGACAGTAATGTAAGATTCACGCTCATTTTCTGAAATTAGATGACAATGATTGATTCCTGCTTCGTCAATAGACCCCTCTCTCTCACCATTAATACAGATGTTTCCAGTGTATCCGCTGTAGCAGGTACAGACTCCCGGGGCGCTGCAATAGCCATTGTTACAGCTGGAGTTACAGATCGCTGCAAGAGAATCCAAAGATAAACCATTTCACGTTTCTGTGTATTTTCTTATGTACAGAGAAAAAAGGGATCTGGGAAGAGCTGTCTTACTAGCAGTTATCATACAAAAGGAGGCAGTGCTGGTGGCCATCCTTCTAATGGACCTCTCTCTGCTCATCAACTTCACCCCCAATCCTCTGAACCCTTCTAACCCGATCATAGCAGGTAAAATGCTGCTCCTCCGTACCTTGCCACACTTTCAACACTTCTGTGACACTGACTCTTATTTATTTATTTATTAGGCTTTTATATACCGTTGTATTAGAGCAGCCTGCACAGCGGTTTACATAAATGTCAGTGCATACGCACATTGGAGTAAAAATCTAAGAACAATAATAGAAATAATAATGAGACAGCAAGAGTTGCATCCATGTGCCATCCTCTTTAAGAGTCATCTACTTTCTGCTAAGTACTGCTTTCCTAAATAATCTGTAGAAATGGAGAAATTATCCTCAGGACTTACGGCTGTAACAGAATCTCCCCGTGTATCCTGCAGGACACAGGCAGTTCCCTGAGGACTGACAGGTCCCTCCATTCCCACAGAGAGAGGCACAGGTAGCTGGGAGGCAAAGAAATACATTCAGTCTTACTTCCAAAAAGCTCATTTCATTAGCAATGCAGATTACAACTCTTGGTGCAGAGATGAGGATTAAACTATTTTGTTTTTTATTTCATGAGCTCAAACAAGAACTTCCAATCCTTTCCTAGAGAAACACTGCTGATAAACTTTCCTACTGACTGATTTCAATTCCTAATAACTTTCTAACCTGGCAGAGTTATTCCCACACACATCCTTCCATCTCTTCCTCCATTCCTCCAACACTATCCACCCAGCCCCTCCCGCCTGCTCCCTCACCTGTCCCGCAGTCTGCTCCTGTGTATCCGGTGTAGCAGGAGCAGACTCCTGGGGAGCTGCACCAGCCATTCCTGCAGGAGGGAGTGCAGATGGCTGGAAAAGAAACACAAACACAACAACCTTAGCCATTGCTTTCATAATTCTGAGTGAGATTGATTGCAAAGTCCTAAAATTTATTTATTTCTTTAAAATCTTTTCTATACCGTCATTTAGTAATGCACCATCACAACGGTTTACATATGGGCACATATATTTGGTTTGGTTATAGATGAATTTACAAAAGTGCCAGTACAATGTCGGTACATGCTCATATAAAATAATGTATAAGAAAAGTGGCATGGATCTCGTCCATGTATATGATTAATATGGTAATCATTCAAGGGTTATGACCCCAGGTAATGCATTCAGGAGGCAAAGTCTTTCTGCCTCTAACCTTTTGCAATTCATGTATTAAAAGTTATTCATCCACACATTTAATTTACTGGAAATGTTTATATCAATGAATCCTACTGATTCATTGATGTGGAGTAGGAATGTGCATTGATTTTTAAACAAAATGAAAAATGAAAATCCATGTTTCATTTTGATTGAAAAGAAAATGAAAAATATCCTGCAAAATTTATTTCATTCACTTTCATTTCAGAAAGTCAACAATGAAAGAAAAATGGAGAGCTGTCAAGTCAGCAAAATGGACTTGGGGCTTCCCTATAATCCTCCCTATCCACCCAGAGTTCTTACTCCCTTCAAAAATGACAATCAGCAATGAGCTGGCACCATTTTTGATCTACGGGCATTGAGACTCCCGCCATTTTGTTTTCTGGCCATATGCGATCAAATCTGACTTAATGACTGGAGGAAGGTCATTATGTAAATCCACAACTCTAGCATTAAACTTTCAAATGGGAGACTTTGATAAAATGAGGATTAGAAAAAACGGAAACGGTATAGCTACCACAGTTGAATGTTTATATCAGGTGTGGTCATTCTTTAAAAATGCCATCTTAGAAGCCCAGTTCAGATGTATTCCACACATTAAAACAGTGGAAGGAAACCCAAACTACTGCTCGCATGCTTAAAAGGTGAAGTAAAAAGCTATTTTAGTCAAAATAACTTTTTTTAAAAATTGGGAAAAAGGATCCATCTTAGGAAAATACGAAAGAGCATACGTATTGGCAAGTTAGATGTAAAACACTGATAAAGCGAGCTAAAAGAACTTGAAAAGAAGATGACCTTGAAGGCAAAAATGACAAGAGGTGGGTAGTATCTTATAGACTAACCAATTTATTGAAGCATGAGCTTTCGAAAGCAGAGTACATGTCTTCTGATACAGGCAAAAACTCATAAAGGTAAATAGTGGAGTGCCTCAGGGATCTGTACTGGGATAGCTGCTTTATAATATATTTATAAATGATCTGGAAAGGGGAACAGCAAGTGAAGTGATTAGATTTGCAGACACAAAATTATTCTTAGTTGTTAAATCACAAGTGGGTTGTGAAAAATTGCAGGAGGACCTTGCAAGACTGGAAGACTGGGCAGGAGCTTGCACAGGGCAGCAGAAAATCTAGCACCAGCCCTGCATATCTGGAACCCTGATTGCCGCTCCCTGAAAAGTTCATTGACAATCAAAGCTTGTTGCAAGGATTCCTGCACCAATGCAAGCTATGGTTTTTCCTGCACCTGCACTTTTATCCATCAGAACTCCTCAGGGTGAGATTTAGGATTAGCCTAGTTACAAAGAAGGCCCTAGTGTGGGTAAAGATATTTAAATTACAATGGGGTGCAAGTGTGACTCCCTTCATGAGAGAGCTGCATTGGCTTCCCATTGCACAAAGGGCTTAATTTAAGCTGCTAGCCATAACACAAAAAGCAGTATATGATGAAAATTTGTGTTTATCGGGAAGATTGCCAATCCGTAATTTACTCTCTCAAATAATTGCCAGGTTCTTGTGGCCTGGTTTGGCCTCTGTTGGAAACAGGATGCTGGGCTTGATGGACCCTTGGTCTGACCCAATATGGCAGGTTCTTATGTAACAGTAGGAGAAGGAATATGAAGTAACCCAGCTTGAGAAGAACATAATGTACTCAAAGGAATATAAGGAATTAATTTAGAAAAATATGGGGAAACAATACAAAGCACTTTAAACCGAATTCTATAAATGACCGGTAGCCAGTGTAATTGTTTGAAAGCTGGAGAAATATGGTCATATCTGCACCATCATTCTAGCACCCAAGGAGCCCCCTTCAATCATAGATCCCAGCCTCTAACAAAACCAGCAATGCCTTCAACCCAGTACGTTTTCCATGCTAGCAGAGTACCTCACCTGGGTCACAAATGCAAAACACAGAGACTCTCACCAAGTAAGAATAAGGTCATAAAGTATAAAACAGAAAGGTAGAGACAAACTAAACTGGAAACCACGACAAGCCAGTGCAATAATGCAAAAATAGAAATATTACCATTCCTCATAAAATAAAATCAATCATGATGTAATAAAAATATCTCAAAACAGATGAAGAATAGAACATAAAATAATTGATAAAAAATAAGATTAAACATTTCCCAAAAATCAATTAAATATTTCAAAACAGCAAACACCCAATAATTAAAACTAATACGGATAACCATTTCCCCCTCTCTATGCCTATGAACTTTTGATTTCCAGTCACCCTGATATTGTAGTGCATTAGTGGAGGAACACTCACTTCCTCCTCTTCTCACTTATATTCTCACTCACAAACCCCTCTCACTTCTCACTATCCTCTTCCACTTCCTTCCTCACCCTCCCTCTCAGTCATTCACTCTCCTTCCCTCCCCTCTCAGTCGGTCATTCACCGTCCCACTTAATCCACTCACCCTCTTCCCTTCCCTCTGTCATTCACTCTTCACTCCTCTTCTTTATGTCACTCACCCCTCCCTCCCATTCACTCCCTTCCCTCTGTCACTCACCCACCAAATCCCTTTCCCTTCCCTCTCAATCAGGCTCCTTCTCTCTCTCACTCCCATCTGTCAAGTTCCCTCCCCCCACTCTCTTCCCTCTGTCAGGCTTCCCCCCTCCCCCTACTCACTCCCTCCCCTCTCAGTAAAAGCTCCCCCCACTCCCTTTCCTCACATCACTCTCCCTCCTTACTCTCTCCCTTCTCTCCCACCACGTGACTTTTAACCCTGGGTTTAAAAACAAGTTTTGGGGGTTTTTTTTAATTAAAAATAAAACGACCCTGTGGCTGATGAAGGTGGTCCTAGCCCGTGCTTATAAAGCCAGTGAAGGAGTTGTGCTTGGGTGGCATCCGGGCCTGGGCTACAGCTACGGGAACGACAGGAGAGGATGGTCAAGCTGCCGTGGTCATTGTGGAGAAACGGGAGGAGAGGGATTACCTTTTCCGGGAATCACGAGGGTCCCCTGCCCCACCACTGTAGGGAAAGGGTCGGCAGCCTGTGTTTCCTGGTTGTGGTGGTGAAGAGCTGGGAGCTAGGAGAGGAGGTGGCGCTATCACCCCCCGATCGCGGGTGAACCTGGGACTGACTCACAGCAACTGATTTCTGCTGCTGCTGCCATCAAGAGCCATATTTCAATATTGTGATGTTCCTTCTGGCTGGGTGATGGAAGCCCGTCAGCAGGTTAAATTTGGACCCATCACTGTGCAGTGCCTCTTCTTGCTGGCGGGGGGGTCAGTGCACCGCACCGCTGCTGGCGGGGCATGGGAACCCCACTAACACATCACTGTATCGCGCCGCTCTTCTTCATGTTGGAGGGGACTGGGAACACCACTAACATCACTGTATCGCGCCGCTCTTCTTCATGTTGGCGGGGATTGGGAACCCCACTAACACATCACTGTATCGCGCCGCTCTTCTTCATGTTGGCGGGGACTGGGAACCCCACTAACACATCACTGTATCGCGCCGCTCTTCTTCATGTTGGCGGGGACTGGGAACCCCACTAACACATCACTGTATCGCGCCGCTCTTCTTCATGTTGGCGGGGACTGGGAACCCCACTAACACATCACTGTATCGCGCCGCTCTTCTTCATGTTGGCGGGGACTGGGAACCCCACTAACATCACTGTATCGCGCCGCTCTTCTTCATGTTGGCGGGGACTGGGAACCCCACTAACACATCACTGTATCGCGCCGCTCTTCTTCATGTTGGCGGGGACTGGGAACCCCACTAACACATCACTGTATCGCGCCGCTCTTCTTCATGTTGGCAGGGACTGGGAACCCCACTAACACATCACTGTATCACGCCGCTCTTCTTCATGTTGGCGGGGATTGGGATCCCCACTAACACATCACTGTATCGCGCCGCTCTTCTTCATGTTGGAGGGGACTGGGAACACCACTAACATCACTGTATCGTGCCGCTCTTCTTCATGTTGGCGGGGACTGGGAACCCCACTAACACATCACTGTATCACGCCGCTCTTCTTCATGTTGGCGGGGACTGGGAACCCCACTAACACATCACTGTATCGCGCCGCTCTTCTTCATGTTGGCGGGGACTGGGAACCCCACTAACACATCACTGTATCGCGCCACTCTTCTTCATGTTGGCGGGGACTGGGAACCCCACTAACACATCGCTGTATCGCGCCGCTCTTCTTCATGTTGGCGGGGACTGGGAACCCCACTAACACATCGCTGTATCGCGCCGCTCTTCTTCATGTTGGCGGGGACTGGGAACCCCGCTAGCATATCATTCCATGTCACCGCAGTGCCCGACGTGCTGCACAGACCACTATTAATGCAAATATTTTACCAACAGGAGGGCTGGATAAAACTTGGTGATGGGCTGTAGTTTGTTTTGAGAATCGAGCCCATACACACAATTACCCCAGTACAAACCACTTTCCAAAATTAATGATTTCTTGCCCAGAACTCACCGCTTTCACAGAATCTCCCTGTGTAACCTGCCGGGCACAGGCAGTTCCCTGAGGACTGACACGTCCCGCCATTGTTACAGAGAGAGGCACAGGTAGCTGCAAAAAAAGACAATAATATAACAGATATATGCTTTTTATTCTCTGAGATCAAATAAGGATTAATTCCTTTTTCATCCTAGTATTTTCAAACACTGATTCTTTTATTTTCTCTAATCATTTAGGGATCCTAGGACCCTTCTCTCTCACCATTAATACAGATGTCTCCAGTGTATCCGTTGTAGCAGCTACAGATTCCCGGGGCGCTGCACCAGCCATTATTACAGCTGGAGTTACAGATCGCTGCAAGAGAATCCAAACATTAAATATAAATATAGAGCTGTTTGTAAAGAATAAAACATTGAAAATTCCAAAAGGTCAATATTACAAACTGCCATCCTCTCTCATCTTTGTGAAAATGTATTGAATTAGTGGTGCTCTGTTAACTTTTGGACTTTATCAAAGATATCACCATCATTGAGTTTATCTTTAGGAGTGGATTCAGTACAGAAGTGTTACTGCTTTCAAATGCTGATACCATAATTCGAAGCTCTGGTATCAGTGAGGAATATGGTTAGGTTCTTTTGGACATAACTGCTGCTTTTGATATTTTGGATCGTGGAATAGTCCAAATACAGTTGCAGTCCTTTAGAATATCGGGTGTTCTAAAATAGTTCTCGCTCTCCAATTGTACCCAAAAAATTATAATTGGAAAAAGCAGGTTACATTGGTTTGCAGTGACCTCTGGTGTGCCGCAAGGCTCCTCCTTATCTGCCACTCATTTTAATCTCTCTCTCTTTGCTATGTAGGATGCTTGCGTATCTGCGTAATTTACAAAATTTACGCTGACATACAATTCTTTATTTCTTGCAGCTCTTAAAGAGAAACAGAACTGACGGCAGAAAAGGACCTAATGGCCCATCCAGTCTGCCCAGCAAACTCCCATAGAGACCAATGCAATACGGTGCGCTCAGCCGAGCGCACTGTTTAACCCGCAGATGGACCGTGGGCTGTGTAAGCGCGTGCACAGCCCCTTATAAGGGGATTAGCGCCTCCTCAACGCGCGTGCAACATGCTGAGAAACTAACAGCACTCATCACATGCAAATGCGCGTGAATGAGAGAATTATTCACTCCCAATGCAAAAAAAAATAAAGAAAAAAAGGTGTACGTCCAATACGCACATTTTTGTGTTCAGAAATTAACGCCTGCCTGGAGCAGGCGTTAATTTCAGAACACCCCAAAAAGTTGTACAGAAAAGCAGAAAATACCACTTTTCTGTAATCCTCTGACTTAATATCATGGGGATATCATGGGGATATTAAGTCATATATTAATATATGAATATATTATTATATTATATTAATATATTAAGATATTAATATCATGGGGATATTATGGGGATATTAAGTCATATATTAATATATGAATATATTATTATATTATATTAATATATTAAGATATTAATATCATGGGGATATCATGGGGATATTAAGTCATATTAATATATGAATATATTATATTATATTAATATATTAAGATATTAATATCATGGGGATATTATGGGGATACTAAGTCATATATTAATATATTAATATATTATTATATTATATTAATATATTAAGATATTAATATCATGGAGATATTATGGGGATATTAAGTTATATATTAATATATGAATATATTATTATATTATATTAATATATTAAGATATTAATATCATGGGGATATTAAGTCGGAGGAAGAAACGATTAAAACAATTTTTTTTTTAAAGTGCCGGCGGTCAGTTTCGGGAAACGGATGCTCAGTAAACAAGTATCCATTTCCCGAATCAGTGGCTGTGCGCCAATTAGGAAAACAGATACCGATAAATTCAGCTTCTCTTTTCTAAACCGGTGGAGAGCCGCAGAAAGCCGACCACGCACGAGTACCAGTTGTCAAGGAGGTGCTAGGGGCGCGCAATTGACCTTAGGGCACTTCCTTGACAATGCGACCCCTAATTTAAATATTGCATGGCGCCCCCAGCTTTCAGCACTTTTTTTTTTGCATCGGCCCCATAATTATCAGTTTCCCATACTTATCAGTTTCTTAGACTGTCAAAGTCAAGGTTCTTGTTGGTTACTGTTTGAGTCCAATTTCCTTCCCCCCCTGCCGTTGAAGCAGAGAGCAACGTTGGAGTTGCATCAGAAATGTATCAGGCTTTTTGGTTAAGGGTAGTAACTGCCACATCAAGCAAGTTACCTCCATTCTTATTTGTTTTCCCAGACTGTACAGTTCAATGTCCTTGTTGTTTGATGTCTGAATCCAATTCCTCTTTTCCCTCTGCTGTTGAAGCAGCGAGCATTGATGGAGCTGCATCAACAGTATGAAGCCGTATTTGTTAAGGGTAAGCTCTGCCACACTAGCAAGTTACCCCATGCAAAGGCTTATTTGTTAAGGGTAGTATCTGCCACACCAGCAAGTTACCCCCCATGCCTCTTATTTCGTTCCCCTCTCCCTTGCCTTTAGGGATCCACAGTGTTTATCCCATGCCCTTTTGAAATCTTGGATAGATACATTTGAGTTAGTGTCATTATGCTTAAATTCAGTGAAATGTTGGTTAACGCAACAGATTACAATTGAATGTAACAAAGACTGAAGTTTTGATACTCATGGCTGTTAAATGTCCTTCTTACGAAGTTCCAACTACCTTTAGATTTCAGGGTCACTGCGTACCAATTGCTCAAAAAGCAAAAAAAACTAAGACGATAACTTTCAAACCTGCACACGGGAACACTTCGGCATGTGTAAGTCGATGCGCACCCAGATATCTGGCCATTTTATAACTTGCACGCATATATGAGTGCATGTTATAAAATAGCCTGGATGTGTGCATATGTGCACCCACCGAGACACGCAAATCTGGAATTTACCACTTAAATTGGGGAATTTTAAAAGAGTGCACATCCACATTAGAGATGTGAATCGGTACTGGACTCGTTTCTGGTATCCTTTGTTTCCCGCGGTTCTGAGCATTTTTGTTTAGCTGTCCCGAGCCGAAGAAAAAACCCCCCACTCCGACCCTTTAAATTTAATTATTTAGAATCCCCCACCTTCCCGACCCCCCAAAACTTTTCTAAAGTACCTGATGGTCCAGCGGGGGTCCCAGGAGTGATCTCCCGCTCTCGGGCCGTCGGCTGCCAGTAAACAAAATGGCACCGATGGCCCTTATTTTATTTATTTATTTATTATTTTTGTTATACCGAGTTTCATGACTGGCATCACATCAACCCGGTTTACAAATAACAATGTGTGTAGAGCATAGCGTAATGTAATAAACAATATTCCCAATAAAAACTTTGAACTTTAAATACAGTGAATCAGTTAAAGGATGTGAGAAAGTTACAATAAAACAGGGAAAATTAACTTGGAACTGGAAGAGGGGAGAGATTGAACAAAGCAATATTTACATTTCAGCCAATTAATGTAATAGTAAAGCAAAGTGAATAAATAAGACTATGTGAATAAATGTGACGGTACATAAATATGAAATGGTAAATAAGTAACCAAGTGAATAAATATGACACAGTTGTGAATGGAAATGATATGATAAAAACTCAGCAGGTATTGATGAGTGTAAGTTTATGGTAGGTGGGTGGTCCCTTTGCGCTTAACATGTGACAGGGGCTATCAGTGCTATTGGATGGCCCCGTCACATGGTAGGAGCAATGGATGTCCTGCGCCATCTTTAAAAATCTCTTCTCCGGAGGGTCTCAGTATTCTTAAGATAAAGTAACAGATGTCTCTGTACATCCAAGGGATGCCACATTCAAAATATGTTTGCATGCACCGCCCCATCCAACAGCAGCAGCGATATGGAGAGATTATAAAGAAAGTTGGATACCAACTTGGACACAAAGGAAGGTAGAGTCCTAATCTGTACTGTGTCCAGTGTAAGCACCAGAAAAGAGAGAAGCTACCACAGAAGAATCCTGCAAACATCCGTTGGATGCCATTCAAGGAAGGTAGAGTCCTAATCTGTACTGTGTCCGGTGTAAGCACCAGAAAAGAGAGAAGCTACCACAGAAGAATCCTGCAAACATCCGTTGGATGCCATTCAAGGAAGGTAGAGTCCTAATCTGTACTGTGTCCGGTGTAAGCACCAGAAAAGAGAGAAGCTTCCACAGAAGAATCCTGCAAACATCCGTTGGATGCCATTCAAGGAAGGTAGAGTCCTAATCTGTACTGTGTCCGGTGTAAGCACCAGAAAAGAGAGAAGCTTCCACAGAAGAATCCTGCAAACATCCGTTGGATGCCATTCAAGGAAGGTAGAGTCCTAATCTGTACTGTGTCCAGTGTAAGCACCAGAAAAGAGAGAAGCTACCACAGAAGAATCCTGCAAACATCCGTTGGATGCCATTCAAGTCTCCTCCCTCAAACCAGTTGCTGATGTCATTGCTCCTTTAGTAAGGGACGTTGTTAATTGATCTATAAAGGAAGGGATATTTCCAGATATTCTGAAAAACGCCATGATAAAACCAACTCTAAAAAAGCCTAAATTGGATAATACACAACTGAATAATTTTAGACCCATCTCTAGTTTATCTTTTTTAGCAAAAATTTTAGAAAAAGTTATACAAAAACAGCTTGATGTATTTTTAGAATCCGACAATATTTTACTGCCCAACCAGTTCAGTTTTAGAAAAAATGTCAATACTGAAACACTTTTAATTGCTGTTATGGATAATGTTTTACGAGGTTCTGACGTGGGTCAAAGTTACTTTTTAGTGCTTTTAGATCTTTCCTCGGCCCTCCAAGAAGTTCAGGTCCCAAATCATACAGGTATCTGTAGTGGCAGCGCGCGCATGTTATAAAATCGGGCGCAGATTTGTTCGCACCGGGTTGAGCGAACAAATCTGCGCCCTCGCGTAAGTTGGTCTTTCAATCCTCTGATGGTTTTCCAGGCAAGAGCAGGGCAGCAAGAGACAGCAGGGCCTGACTAAGCCTAGTCCCAGTTCCCAGCACTTTATGACGCCCCCGGGGCAAAAAAAATGTACATCTTAAAATAAGCCTACCCTCTGTCTGCAGGAGCAATTAACCTTACAGAAACCATAGCAAAGTTTTGCAATGCAGGGTATGAAACAGAACATTTATTGCAAAATAATCAATGATTAAATTACACTGGCCCTCAACAGAGTACAAAATCCAAGATCAGAGCAAACAAAGAGACAGGATGCTCACCAAGAAACCCTTAAGTGTGTGTCAGGGTCATGTTTCCTTCAGGCATCCTCAGGAGCTAAATCTATTCCCCCTTCTACTTAAGAGTAAATTTACTCCCTGCCTAGAACCTGTGTCCAAATTACTTTGAATAACTGAAGGATTATCCTCAGGACTTACGGCTGTCACAGAATCTCCCCGTGTATCCTGCAGGACACAGGCAGTTCCCCGAGGACTGACAGGTCCCTCCATTGCTACAGAGAGAGGTGCAGGTAGCTGGGAGGGAAAGAAATACATTCAGTCTTACTTCCAGAGAAACTATTTCATATCTTTTACAATTCAGGTTGCAACTCCTAGTTTAGCAATGAAAGTTAAACTTTCTGTTTCTTATTACGTGCTCTGCAATTCTTTCCTAGTGAAACACTGTTTTAACTTATTACTATCTTTGTCTCAAATCTCCATGTACTAATTCATTCATCCACTACCTATATTAAAATATCCACCTCTAGCTCCATTCCTCCAATCACTCCCTCCTGCTCCCTCACCTGTCCCACAGTCGGCTCCTGTGTATCCGGTGTAGCAGGAGCAGATTCCTGGGGAGCTGCACCAGCCGTTCCTGCAGGACGGAGTGCAGATTGCTGGAAAAGAAATGCAAACGCAACTTTTGTAAACCGTTATGATCTTCATTTGGGACAACAGTATATAAAATGTCCAAATAAATAAATAAAATAAAAAGGGGAATTGGATTCAGAAGACAACCAACACAGGCCTCAACTTTTAAGGTCTGGGGTACTGATAAGCAGACATAAGGGGGAAAAGCCCAGGACTGCTTCTACGCCAAGTTCAAAAGCAAAGCACATCAAGCAGCACTGTCTGAATTTTCACAACTGCTCCTTACCCAGTAAAAATATTGCTTTGTTGATATATAAAACTTGGGGGTAAACTGCACGGAGCAGCAGTTACTACCCTTAATAGAAACATGGGGGTAACCTGCATGCAGTGGCAGTTGCTACCTTAGGTAACTTGCTGGGCAAACAGGATGGGCCATTTGGTCTTTTTCTGCCATCATTAATATGTTTCTATGTTAATAGATGACTTTATTTTCCTTATCATATTTAAGAAAATTATTTTACTCATGGAATAAAACTGTAGGGTGTTTGTTGCTTTTCTTAGAATTTAGCATATATAACAATTATTAGAATTGTCAGTTTTATTTTACGGGTTGAACTTATTGACTAGACAATTTTTAATCTGAGCAGGGTGGCTCAGTTTGAGAATCCAGTCTTTGCTCATTACTTCTCTTCCCTGAATCACTTTCCATAGTATGATTCTTACAACTTACGGCTCTCACAGAATCTCCCGGTGTATCCTGCCGGGCACAGGCAGCTCCCTGAGGACCGACAGGTCCCGCCGTTGTTACAGAGAGAGGCGCAGGTAGCTGCAAAATGAAAAGATGTGGGATCATTGTACAAGGGTAGATAAATCAGTAGATGGTTATAACAACATTAGGCATGTGAATTTCTATGTAATAAGCAGATCGTTAGTCTCCTCTTTCCAAAGGGATCCCAATGTTCGAGTCTGCCTCGTCACAGGTTTGAAAGAGTGGACACTGGGACCGCTGACTGACAAAGCCAAGGCATGGTACAGAGTAGAGAGGTCAGGCAGGCAAGGTCAAGGCATTTGGAGTCCATTCAGGGGCAGGTGACAAACAAGGATCAGAGCAGGTGGCAGACGGAAACAAGGTCAGGATCGAGGCCAGGTCTCAATCAGTAGTTTGAATCAGGAAAAGCCAGATACAGAGGAAGAAAGGATTAGGACCTGCTGCTTGTGTGTCTGCTGAGAGGAGGGAGCTTCCTTTTATGGTAGAGTAGTGCTGATGAGCACAGGAAACCGTGAGCCCTGGCCCTGTAAAGCTGGTGAATTGCTCTGGGCCCTTACTCAGAAGAGCAGGATGCGGGGAGGCCCCAGAAGGTCACAGGACACAGGATCGTGAGGTACAGGATGCTGACCATGCTGCAGCACTCTGTGGTCACTGTAATATCAGTTCAGTAATATCTGTTCGATATTACAGCAGAATCATAATTTCATGCATAATCTACTATTCTCTGGATTATTTTTGCTAAGCCTTTTCTTTATTACAACTTTTCTATTTAGTTTCCCTGCATATATTTAATTCTCCACCCCCTTATTGGGGACTAAAGTGTGTGAAGATGTGATTTATTTTTCCTTTTTGAAAATGTTTCTTTGTTTCTTGACAAGCGTGTTCTTGTTTATGTAACTTAAAAGCAAATTAAAAAAAATTAGCTGAATGTCAACCAATGGCAGGGTAGTATTGAAACATTTCAACAACATCACAATGTGCTCTGATTTCCTTTAGATTACATTTGAACGCAAATCAACTGGACTGTTTCCTTAGGTTACTCATTTAAACAAATTCCTGACTGTTGGGGCACAGTTTTCAGTTGTTGAGGAGCTCATGAAAACTATCAACTAGAGATCACTGGACGCTCTACTATTCGTGGCAGGTTTTTGAATGAAATTGGATAAATAGTTCAAAAGTTATCGGGGAAGGCAGAATTGACACTTATAGGGAGCTGGACAGATGCACAAACAGATGTGATAATTTTATATGGCCATTTTCCCAAAATAGGCTAATATGGCATAGTTTCATAATTCTTATTCTCTAAGGTTAGATGAGAATAGTTTTTCCCTGCTTCATCAACTTCTAACTCTATCATTCTCTTCATGAGGAGCTTTCATGCACTCATTCATCCATCAACACTACCATATCACTGATTATACAAAGGTCTACATTCAAATTTCTCATGTTTTTACTCTCTCACCAGTGATACAGATATCTCCAGTGTATCCAGTAGAACAGGAGCAGACTCCCGGGGCGCTGCACCAGCCATTGTTACAGCTGGAGTTACAGATCGCTGCAAGAAAAAAATATATAATGGCAATGCTCTGCAATTAAATCTTGATCATGTAGCATGGGATAACATTACAAATATCATACTATATATATATATATTTGTAGACCTACAAAGGGAATAGGCATTGAGGTTGCTACTCATGACGGCATCATTTCTTAGAGGCGGCCATTTGCAATTTCAGTTTATGGATTGGTAGGCCACATTTCCAACACTTAATGCAGCATACATAGCAACATTTAAAAACAATTATAAAAGACAAATAGCATGCAACATCATAAGTCAACAGTACTATATAGTATCTTAAAACATAATTGTAAGACCCGATTTATAAAATTTTCTCTGGCCTCGATGTAAATTACCACATTTTTGCGGAAGACATTCAATTGTAAATATCCATTAAAGGTTCTTTTTCGATAGCCTTAGAGAAAGTAAAAACTACCATTATGACTCTCAATCAATGACTAATAGAAAATAAATGAACCTTAAATATGAAAAAAAACTGAAATTATTTATTTAGCTAGGAATTCTGACCAACAAGTTCCAACTAATGTTACTATTAATGGGAGTACAATTGCCATTGTGGAACAAGCTCAAAATTTAGGAGTTTTCATGGATACTACTTTGTCTTTGCATCCTTTTGTGACCTTAGAGAATCCAGGCCTAAGTCATCAAAAGAGCAACCATAAAACAATAATGCATAGCTTCATCAAAAAACAATCCTAAATCATCAGAACAGCCGTAAAATAGCAGTCAAGATTAAATCAAACACTACATATATTAGGGATGTACTACCATTTGTTTCACTGCGTTTAGTGCACAGTCCTGACAGATTACCAACGGCGCCGATGGTGGGGGTGAAGAGCGTACTGGGGTTGGGCTGCTGGTGGGCAGTGCTGGGTCAGGTTGAAGGTGGGGGACTGCTGGGGTCAAGAGAGTGCTAGATTTGGGCTGAAGGGGAAATGCTGAAGAGAGAGAGCTGTGGAGATGTGTTCTTCTGTTCACCTTTCCCTAGACTTGAACAAGTGGAACTGGTATACTGGGATGGTACTCTCCCCCCCCACTACTAGCATGAGAAAAGGCAGCGCATAGGGGAAATCAATAAGACTCCCCAGTTCCAATCCCCATTGATTGACAAGGAACTGGTCTTCCCCAAGCACTTTATTCCCACTCTCATTTCAGCTTGAACAGCAAACTTGTACCCTGCTAATCCCCCATCTCCAGCTACCTTGCTCTGCCTCAGCAGCTGTCACTGTGGTGCCACCAGGGAGAGGTAATCATGCATGATGTGCTGGTTGATCCAGATGTTGCTGGTGAAATAGATGCCCCCCATTTCCACTTTGGCCAGCTATGCCAGCATGCGAACACAGGATGGGGATAGCTTGTTTCCTGAACACTATCCAGGCGGCCATTTTGCAATTGGAAGCTAAGAAGTGCAGCGTCAGCTTAAATCCTGTATTCTCCGTGACTGACCGGGGCGCTAGTCACCCAGAGAGATCATTTTCTCAATGGAGCATATCACTACCTTACTATGGGCTGTGATACGGTAAAACACCTTCATCTGCTCCATGGTGAATGTTAATGAGGGGATGTTTGGGCCTGCTTTCCGGCGACCTCAGGGGTCAGGGGGTCAGTTGGAAAGTAAAACGTCCCCTTTTCTTTGCCTTTTCTACTGCAACTGCTACTTTGCATGACAGATGGGATCTCCAGGCTAGAACTGGCAGTCTTCCCTGAAACCAATGCTCATTCAGTTTTTAAATTATGCTGCATGCCAGTGGTTAAAAGGTGGCCCAGTTCCTTTCCTCCACTGATGGCCTTATAACAGTGAATGCATTTTGCAAACTGCTGGTCCTCCCTAACTCTAAAGGACCTCCACACTTTTGGATTGCATTAACAACCAGTAAATTTAAAACAAATCATAGAAAGTATTTTTTTTTACTCAAGCACACAATCATACTGTGGAATCTGTTACCAGAGGACATGGTCATGCTGACTAGCATAGAGCGGATTAAAAGAGATTTCCTGGAGGAAAAGCCCATAATACATTAGCAAGGTAACTTAAAGCAAGCTACTGCTATCCCAGACAGTAAGTAAGATACAGGAATTAGATCCACTTCATGGGATCTGCCAGGTACTTGCAAACCCAGAGTGGCCCTTGTTGGAGACAGGATGCTGGGCTTGTTGGGCCATGGTTGACCCAGCTCGGCATTTTATATCTTTATGTAGAAATGTATACCACTGATGTGTTATTCTCCGGATCCTTTTGTTCTTTGGTGTCTTAGTTTTATCTGAGGGCTTGCAGTTAGTTTGTTTTAGTCATTTATATATGTATTTATTTATTTAAAAGTGTTTGTATACTGCTTTTACAATTGAAAAATTAATCAAACAGTTCACAATTTTAAAACATACATAATCTGTGGAAAATAATAAAAAGCATATAACATAGGGGTAAAACAGAAATAACACAAAACACTGTGGGCCAGATCTTAACACATGTGCGCGGGCGTAGATTTGTTCGCGCAACCCGGCGTGTATGTGCTGGTTGATCCAGATGTTGCTGGTGAAATAGATGCCCCCCCCCCTTTCCACTTTGGCCAGTTATGCTACAGAGAAGGCACTATTATGCATTATATGTAATCTGGCAAGTCTGTCGGATGTATATCCAAGAGGTTTTTTTGAGAAGGATCTTAGCTGTCTCGCTGGTTTGTATATACATAGAGAAGAACAAAGCCATGATGAAGAAGCGTTATGGATAAGAGCGTGGATAATGGACAAGACCTTGTATTGGACTCTGAAATTAATAGGCGACCAATGAAGTGACGATAAAACTGGAGTGATATGGGATCTGCGAGATATACCTGAGAGAATGCGGGCAGCCGAGTTTTGAATTAATTGCCAAGGGTGAATCATAGAATCAGGTAATCAGGAATTACAATAGTCCAGTTCTGAGAACACTATTGATGTAAAACTGTACGAAAATCACAAAAGAACAGCAGAGGTAGCGCACTAGATTATATGGCAGTGTCAGTGAAACATTCTGTCTCCATCTGCTGGCAGGGAGGCAAAACCCAGGAGTCTGGACTGATCTGGGATATGAACAGGAAAGTAGGAAATTATGAACCCCTTGACGTTTATAAGTGACCTACAGGGGGTACAGCATGCCGGAAGCCAAAAAGGCCACTGAAAATCATTCTTAGGCAAAGGAACATACAGTATGAATTGAAGAATCTATCAACCAATTTCTTCTCAAACATGAATGATTATTTTAATTAGTAGGAGACACCTCAACTTACGGCTGTCACAGAATCTCCCCGTGTATCCTGCAGGACACAGGCAGTTCCCCGAGGTTTGACACGTTCCTCCGTTCATGCAGAGTGAGGTGCAGGTAGCTGCAACAATGCATACAAGCGAAGTTAGTCTTATATACAAAAGCACGTCTCACAGAAAATACAGTATGAGCTATATTTCAGAAGCTTGCCCAGAAATTAGGCATTTAGAAGCCTATGAAAAACTTTAGTGTACATATTAGGTCCCTTGTGGGCCCACCAAAAATAGTAAAGCTGTGCAACAAGAACAACTCCAGAAAGACAGAGTCAACAACCTAAAATCGGTGTCTCTGCACCTATCAATGAAAGAATCATATGCAAATGAGGGTTTAGTGTGCACAAGGTAAAGTTTGCAGCATGTTCACTCTCCATGCTAATGGTACACTGTTTAATACCTGCCTTGGACTGGTGTTAATTTACTAACATGCAGGACTCCGCTAATGGCTTCAGATAGGAAAATTGGTTCTTACCTGCTAATTTTCATTCCTGGAATACCACAGATCAGGGTTTTGTATCTGTACCAGCAGAAGGAGGCAGAGAACTAAACACCACTTAACCAAGAGTGTCACTTGCAGGCTCTCAGTATTTATCTGTACCCAAGCCATGTAGAGCTCTATAAGAAAAAACTACTCCCTCTCAAGGCAAACATGCAATACTGGGTTGGAAACCCCTGAACCGATGCCCACCCATTCAACAGGATACAGAAGAAACCATTTATCAGCTCGAAGAAGCCAAACTATCCATAAAACTTAAGTTCTAAACACTATTGTCTTTCGGAAATAAGAGGATGGGCTCTGGATGGATCTGTGGTATTCCAGGAATGAAAATTAGCAGGTAAGAACCAATATTCTTTTCCTGTTCATATCCCAGATCAGTCCAGACAAATGCCATGTACCCAAGCTCCCCTGTACTGGATAAGAACCCAAAAGACCCACTTGCAGGACACTCACCAAAACTTGGCATCTTCGGTGCCTGCACAACCAAACAGTAATGTCTGGTGAAAAGTGTGAAGAGAAGACCACGTGGCCACCCTACAAATCTCCTGTGGCAACACCAACTGACATTCAGCTCAAGAAGCTGCTTGCAGCCTAGTTGAATGCGCCTGCAACCCCTCCGGGACCGTTTGATCCTTACACAGATAGGATGAAAATATCGTCTTCCTTTAACCAATGCACAATCGTAGATTTAGTTGCCTTAGCAGCTTTCTTACCCTCTGAACAAGACAAACAGATGATCTGTTAGTGACCTTAAGATAACGCAACAGAGTCCGCCACACATCCAATAAGTGAAATTCCCTTAAATGTTCCTCCTCCCCAGACAAATTCGAAAACACTGGAAATTCTACCATTTGACTGAGGTGGAGCAAAGAGAAAGCCTTCGGCAAAAAGGAGGGGATCGTACACCAAGACCCACCATCCTCCGAGATCCTCAGAAATGGCTCTCTACAGGATAAAGCCTGACACTCCGAAATTCTTCTGGCTGAACCAATCACCACCAAAAAGACCATTTTCAGTGTGAGGTCTTTCAATGATGCCTTCTACAATGGCTCAAATGAAGGACCTCAAAGCCCGCGCAATACCAAGTTAAGGTTCCAGGAAGGACAGACCCTATGGACAAAGTTTCAAATGCTCGGCTCCCTCCAGAAATCTTATAATATCTGAATGAGACACCAATGACTTGCCATTCACCCTCCTTTGGAGGGATCCCAAGGCCGACACCTGTACTTGCAGCGAATTATAGGCAAGACCCTTCATCAAACCCTGTAGAAAAAAGACCAAAATGTGTGGTATATTCACTTGCAATGGATCTAGTTCATGTTCCACACACCAGGACTCAAAAGCTCTCCACACTCTGACATATGCCAGAGAGGTAGCTGGCTTCCACGCCTGAAGCAGCATAGCAACAACCGACTCTGAATACCCTTTCAATCTTAAGCATCTCCTCTCAAAAGCCAAGCTTCGAGACAAAAGCGAACCACCTGATCTGGAAAAAATAGGATCTTGTTTTAGTAGTCCTTGAAGATGAGCTGATCTGATGGGTCCGGCAATGGTAAGACAAATTATATCCGCAAACCTTGGATGCTGTGGGCACTCTGGTGCCGCCAACACCACCCTGCCTGGATGTCACTCTATGCACCTCAGCACCCAACCTAAGAGAGGCCATGGTGGAAAAACATACAGTAGAATCCCCCTTGGTCATGGAAGAACCAGAGCATCAATCCCTTAGGCCCCTGCCTCTCTTCTATGACTGAAGAATCTGGTCTCTTTGGCATTGCAGCATGACAGCATCAGATCCAGGCAGGGAACACCCCACCTGTCCCGAATAAGGTTGAAGGCCTCCTCTGACAACTCCCATTCCCCTGGATTCAACTGTTGCCTAATGAGGAAATCCACCTGTATATTGTCCACTCCTGCTACATGTGAAGCAGCAATCCCCTCCAGGCACTGCTCTGCCAATGCAAATAATTCCCATGCTTCTAAGGCCACTGCTTGACTCTTTATCCTGACTTTATGATTAATATATTGTTGCATTGTCCAAGAACACTCTCACCATGTATCCCTGAAAAATCTGATAGAACCGAATGAAAGCTGGTCAGATCTGCAAAATCCACAGATCACTGCAAGCATCTTGCTGAAAGTTTAACTGTCACTAGAGGAATTGGTAGATTTGTCAGAATGAAACCTTTTCTATGACCCCTAACACAAATTCATCATCTAAAATATGCAAAACAAAATCTTGATAATCCTAAAATTTATTGGAACATATCCTAGAAGTCAATGTCCCACAGTCAGTGAAACACCTGAAACTGAAAAATGCTTGGATAAATATTTCAAGCAAGACAAGGACCTGAAACATACCTCAAAAATCAATCATGAAATGCTTACAAGAACAACGATGAAGGTTTTCCAAATGACCTTCACAGTCCAAAGACTGGAATAACATTGAAAATCTGTGAGGAGATCTCAGGCACGCAGTGCGTTCAAGGAGACCTAAGTATATTTCTGCACTAGAAAACGTATGCAGAGAAGAGAGGGAAAGACATGTCCAGTGGTAAAAAGAGAGACTCTGAGCTACAGGAAACATTCGGCAGCTGTTATTTTGGCCAAAAGAGGTTTTACAAAGTACTGACTGAAAGATATCCAAACTTTGGCACATTCCATAGTCACTTTTTTCAATCTATGAAAATCAGGGAGTTTAAACTTTTGCACACAACTGCAGTCTGGCCTCAACACTGCTGGCTTTCAGTGTTAGTGGTGGTCCAGGGGACTCATTCCAGGTGGGGCTCCCTCCTCCTTAACCAGTGAGCCTGCCAGTCCTTCCTCCTCTTTCAAATATACAAAGAAAACTTAACAGAAGACCAGCAAGATGGGGAGAAGGAGATGAGGGAGAAAAAGAGAAGGGATGGCATACGCTTCAGTGCTTCAGTACAAAAAGTCAAATCTGTCAGGTACAAAATTGGCTTGTAAGCCCTGTGAGGATAGGGAAATACCTGCAGTCCCTGAATGTGATCTGCTCTGACGTGCCGAAACCCTGGCTTCCCCTGACTGTGGAAGACAAGGGCAGAGGCAGATCAGGGATTACCCATCCCCTGCTGGTTTTTTATCTTCCTTATGATCCTCCATCTTCCTGTTCTTCCACATCCTGGTTTCTCTCATCCCTATTCATTTTTCTCACCTGTCACACAGTTCGATCCCATGTATCCAGTGTAGCAGGAGCAGACCCCCGGGGCACTGCACCAGCCATTGTTACAGCTGGAGTTACAGATCGCTGCAAGAAACAAACACGGGTCTCGGTTATATCAGAAATAATTCATTATCTTTAAACCTAGTCTTAATTATTTGTTTGCTTTTATATACCGACATTCGTTGGCATACATCACATCGGTTCACCTCATAAGAGCTGGAATAGTATGAGACTGGGGGTCGTACTGTTTGTACATTGTAACATTAAATTATACATTGTAACAATTAAACATTGAAACATTCCCATTGTAACTGTGAAGTAGATTGTTATAAGTTGTAACATTAACTTGAACTTTAGAGGGAAAAACATTAAACATATGGCAATAAACCTTGGAGAGAACAGTTTAATCAATGATATTGAAGGGTGTTGAAGGATGGTTGTTGTAGTTTAGGTTATAGAACTGGGCTGGGGTATCTGATGGGCGTTAACATTAAAAGATGTTAACAGAAAGTAATTGTTTTTGTTCACTAAAATCATCGAATATCTTCTGTGGTACATTCAGTGCTCAGTTCTAGAGACCACAAAAACAAAAGGGTATTGATATGAAGGAGGTAGTTCAAAGGAGGGTCATCAAAATAGTGCATAGCCTGCACTATAAGGAAAAGGAAGTAATATAAATGTGTGTTATTCTGCATTAGTCCATTAAATTAAACTAATACAGTAACACCTTTAAAAAGAGACTATTTATATATTTATCATTCTTATATTCTACTAATACCAATCACTGCAGATTCCCATATAAAAATACAAACACATTCAAGTACATAACACCCAATAAGTTAAACATTTACCTTGTAACATCTATTTCAAATCCCTAGCTATATGATTGCTTAAATAAAACTGCCTTAGCTTTTTTTTTTTTTTTCTAAAGAGTAAATAATCTCATTCCTCCCTTAGCTCCTTATCCAAGGAATTCCACAGTTTGGTTCCAGAAACAGAAAATGCCCTTCCATATATAAAACCTTATAAGAGGGCACGTTTTGACTCGTAGACAGGAGAATGTGCTCTGTTGCAGATGGATAGATCAAGCTAGCTAAACCTTTATTTTCATCATAGGCTGTTCTGTACATCAATGTCAGGGAGGAAGATAAGAGAAGAAGTAAGACTTGGGACAGTGCGAATGGGCAAGTTGTCCCTTCCTGCCAGCATGTCCTGTTTCTAAACTTTTCACAGATCCAAGACCTCGCTGAATCAGCAATATTTAAATCCAGTGCAACGGTGATGTTTCTCCACTGACTTGATGACGAGAGGATAACTCTTGAAAGCTCGTCACAGATGTATTTATTCCAATAAAAAGGCATCACCCCCCAACTTGTTTGATGACCCCCTAATTCCAGGAATCCCTGAACAATTTTTTTTCTTTCTTCTAAACTTACGGCTGTCGCAGAATCTCCCCGTGTATCCCGCCGGACACAGGCAGTTCCCCGAGGACTGGCACGAGCCTCCATTCCTGCAGAGATAGGTGCAGGTAGCTGCAAGAGAAAAATACATTCAGTCTCACTTCCAGAGAAACTCTTTGTAATTTCAAATCAAAATCTAATTCCAAGTACAAAGATGAAGCTTTTTGTAGCGAGGAGCAGGAAGCTGCCAAAATGCGCAGCGAGGGCCTTACTTTAAAGGATTGCGAGAGTTATTCTGTATCTCAGAGACGAGGGATACGTTTGTTCATTCCAGAACTTCTCTGTATTTTTCATCTCTGAACTACAGCATCAAATGCAGAATCATCCTCCGGGCCTCAGGCTCTGCTTCCTCTTCTCCTGATTTCCCAAACTGACTCCCCACCTCAGCCTCGGCCTCTCCTTTATCATTAAATTCTGTGCACCTCCTCTGGCTGCCCCCTACCCAATTCATCTTGGTCTCACCTCAACTCCTTTCCCACATTTCTCTGCGAGTGCAGAGGCCGTGGCTCTCCCTGCTTCCACCACACTCTGGTCCTCCTTCCATTCCTCCCCCCTTAGATATAACATCTCAGCAGTTTTATGCGCTTCTCAGGATACGTTCTTACAGTGTCCCTGGCCCCTTTGCTTTTCAGATTTTATCTTCACCTTATTCCGCTCCCCATACATTATCCGTGCTATGTAACTGATGGTACTTCTGATAATAAAGAGTTTTATCCCACCTTCATCCCCTCTATCCCTCACCTGTCCCATAGTTTGCCCCGCTATAGCCGGAGCTACAGGAACACCCCCTCTATCCCTCACCTGTCCCACAGTTTGCCCCGCTGTAGCCGGAGCTACAGGAACACCCCCTTTATCCCTCACCTGTCCCACAGTTTGCCCCGCTGTAGCCGGAGCTACAGGAACACCCCCTCTATCCCTCACCTGTCCCACAGTTTGCCCCACTGTAGCCGGTACTGCAGGAACACACGCCTGGGGAGCTGCACCAGCCATAGATACAGGATGGGCTACAGAGAGCTGGAAGAAAAATGACAAACACAGACTTGCTTAGCAAATGAGTCATTCCGTGAAAGATTAAAGATAACATGCGAGTGAGAAAAGTTTCATGTGTGTCTGGATTTTATCAAAATGTGCTTTTTGGTACCAGTTGGCTTGTGTGTATTCTGAATTCACTCTCTCTCTGAGGTTCAGGTGGCAATTGCACGACTAATGAGGCAGTAATGTAAGACACAAAGCAATCCTGCAAGGGCCTGCTCGGCATGAATTCGCTGGCTCCAGGTCATCCTCTACCTCTGAAAGTAACTTGCCTTGGAATAAGTTCTTCAAAGAAACATGAAGTTGGACTCTGACAAAGGAAAATTGGTTCTTACCTTCTAATTTTAGTTCCTGGAATACCACAGATCAGTCCCGTCTCCTGGGCTTTGCCTCCCTGCCAGCAGATGGAGACAGAGAAAAGCTTTGCTGACACTGCTACTTAACCTAAAGTGCCACTTGCAGTCCCTCAGTATGACCTGAACCCAAGCCAAGATGAGAATAACTAACAATAACTGAGACCCTCAACGAGCAGAAGGGATGCCGAGTCTCTATGGAAAACCAATTCCAATAACACTAAACAGGAGATCATGTAACTAAACTGCCATGACAAGCAGGCTTTACTGAATGGTCGGGGCTCTGGATTGATCTGGGTTTATTCCAGGAATGAAAATTAGCAGGTAAGAACCAATTTTCTTTTCCTGCTTATATCCCAGATCAATCCAGACTCCTGGGATGTACCCAAGCTCCCCTACACTGGGCAGGAATGGGATAGCCCCACTCACAATACACTCTACAAACTTCCCAGAGGCCGGATCCTGAACCCCGGACATCTAACTGATAATGTCTGGAGAAAGTGTGTAACTACTTCCAAGTTGATTCGGCCCATGAGGCTGCCTGAGCCCAAGCCGAGTGAGCCCTTAGACTCTCTGGCACCCAGAGATGCAGAACCTTAACAATCGCTGCATGTCCAACACACAAAGTTTCTTCGAGAATGGCACAGACGATCCAAATTCAGAAAGGCAGGAAGTTCCATTGTTTGACTAAGATGAAAGACTGAAAGAACAGGGCACAGTTTGCAAGGACACCACATTGTCTTTCTATAAGACAAAACCTGAAGCTCTGGAATTCTTCATGCCAAACAAATTACCACAAAAAACAACGGAAAAAACCCCCAAACACTTTCAGGATTAAATTATTTGGATTCATCCTCTGCAATAATTCAACGAAGCTTCATACAACACCTTCATCACCAAATTAAGATTCCACGAGAGAGACACTTTCTGCATTGGGGGCCCCAAGTGTTTTGCCCCTCGTAAAATATGACTCACAGCCAGATGCAAGGCAGGGATCCTCCCTGCACTTTACCCTGAAGACAACCTACAGCTGCCACTTGTACCCAAAGGAAATTATAGGCTAGACCCCTCACTAGACCAGGTCAAGGTATGGGAAATTGAAGCCGCTAAAACCTTGACACTCTTCTACTCTACTCTATTTTTTATTTATTTTTAACTTTCTATTTTAAACTTCACTGAGACAGGAGAAGTCAACAAGGATAATTCCCTTACCGAAGAGCTGCCAGACTTTAATTGCTCTCCTGGGCGGGAGGGGGGGGGGCAGAGGGAACTGGCCCCACCAGATATACACCCCTCGGCAGCGAAAGACAAAGACAGACAAGGGTCTCCGACCCCATGCTCGTTTTCTTTAATACCAGGAGGGATAGCTCCACTAGGGCCTAGCAACCTCCTGGGAGAGTAAATCAAATGAATTTTAATTCTCTGTCCCCCTTTTTGTTTTTTCATACTGCAGGGAGACAGAGAAATACTGAGGGACTGCAGGTGGCACCTCTACCATCCGCTGGAGGCAGAGAAATACTGAGGGACTGCAGGTGGCACCTCTACCATCCGCTGGAGACAGAGAAATACTGAGGGACTGCAGGTGGCACCTCTACCATCTGCTGGAGACAGAGAAATACTGAGGGACTGCAGGTGGAACCTCTACCATCCGCTGGAGACAGAGAAATAGTGAGGGACTGCAGGTGGCACCTCTACCATCCGCTGGAGACAGAGAAATACTGGGGGACTGCAGGTGGCACTCCGGGTTATAAGCCAGTGCAACTTTCTCTCCATCTGCTGGAAAGAAGGCATAATCCCAAGAGTCTGGACTGATCCGGGTATGAACAGAAATGTACCATAAGTTTGCCCTTCACACATCATGTTTGAATCGTACACATCAACATCAGGACACAGTTAAAGGATGAAACATTCCAGTTGTACTTAGCACAGCACAGAATTAACATAAAACAAAATGTTAATACTGATATCAGTGCCTGATACACTGCAAAGCCATTTACCACTTCCCACTAACTTTGGCAGACCTCGGGGGGCCGGTTTTTATTTCCCAGCCACGCGTAAAATCCCCGAGATGCGTGCGTGGCCACACGAGCGCCAGGCACATTTTCCATGCAGCTCGGCTACGCGCACATCTCGCGTTTGCGCCAAAGTGCCAGGTTGGGCCAGGGCCGGGACAGCGCCCAAAGTGAAGCGGGCGCCGGCAGCCGGTCGGATTAGGATTAGGGGTGGGGGAGGAAGGTAAGTGAGGGGTTTAGGGACGTTCCCTCCCAGTCTGCTCCTTTATTGAAATGGACTGAGAGGGACCTGGGGAAGGGCCTACGTGCGTCAATCCCCCCCCTCCCTTGTGCGTGTGGGTTGGCACCTGTCCACACGTGTGCATGTTATAAAATCGGCACATCCACGTGTGCGCGCCGGGAAGAGCCTGTGCCCATTTAAAAATCTCCCCGCAAGCTTCCAAGAGACAAATCAGTTTTAAAAATGGCAGAATTCAGGATTAACTTGGCTCTGCGCTGCTCTAGTGTTTCTCCTATGGATAATTTCCCAGGACAGTTCCCCCCCCCCCCCCACACACTCTCTCACCACTCCCCATCATCCCTTATCCCCTATCCTTTTGTTGGAGGGCAGATGGTTTGCGCTGAGTTATCAACTTCTGCATCATCTCTTCTTCAAACTCTTCCTCATCATCCTCAGAACTCACGGCTGTCGCAGAACCTCCCCGCGTAACCCGCCGGGCACAGGCAGCTCCCCGAGGGCTGGCAGGTCCCGCCGTTGTTACAGAGAGAGGTGCAGTTAGCTGTAAAGAAAGAAAAAAGGTTTATCTTACAAAAAACAAAGTTGTATTTCTCCTGCATCTCAGAGAATACATTTCTCACTTCAGGGATAGTAAGGATGATATGATTTCTTGTTTGATTTGCTGCTTCTAACCTATGAAGGGCTTCAGGCAGGACTGAGGAGAGGATCAAGAAAGGTCTGGTGCACTGTAAGGAGGAGACTGCTCCAGGGGCAGGAAGCACAAGGGTAAGAAGGGAGTGATCAGAAGGACACAGAGCAAGAAACAGGAAGGATTGAAGCACAAGGGGAGAACTGAGGAGCAGCAAGGGCTAGAAGAAAGCAGAGAGGAGGCTGAATTTCCAGCAGGAGAGGCAGAAGCAGCGAAGGGAGGTACAGGCAGGATCAGAGGCAAGAAAAGATGATTCCCGCTGCCTTATTCCGAATGCATTACAAGGAAACAGAGCGGGAGATGATCAGGGCACAGACTCGGCTTTCAGCTGCAGGAATGAGGAATGGATTCATCTTTGCTAAGATGCAGAGGACCCTGCAAGATTTGTCAGTGGAATTGCAGAGAGAAACGTGAGGTCTCCCAGGATTAAAGGAAGATAAGGAAGAGGAATGTAACAGATCAAGGCCTGTGGTGGTCATTGTGAGAATGGTCAAGATCTTTCCAAGCACAGGCCTTTGTCCTCTCTCTCAATTGCTCATTTAAATTATTCATCATTTCCTTCACTATTGCAGTTTCCTACACAATTCCTGTCCTCCATCCATTTCTTCTTCCCTGCCTCTCACCTGTGGCACAGTTTGCTCCTGTGTATCCGGTGTAGCAGGAACAGACTCCGGGGGAGCTGCACCAGCCATTGCCGCAGCTTTGACTGCAAATTGCTGCACAAAGAGCAAAAGAAAACGGAATTATATTTACAGCAGAGGCACAAAAAAATCCTGGCAACTTACCTCAGAATGGTTTATCCTAACCAGTCCTACTTATTCATGCAAAGAAGAAAGGAAAACCAAAAACATTTTGACCAATTTTCCTTAAATTCTTAATGAAGTTTAATTTCCCAAAATAGATATTTAAGAATTGTTCTAATCATTTTAAATATTTAAACCTTTCATTTAGAAACCCACATCATTTACAGACAATGAAACGTTTTCAACCATAGAAAACTGTTTGAACCCAAAATGGTTTTTTTTTAGAAAATTTAAAATATATATATATATTTTAAACCAATTTGAATGTGGAAAAATTAGTTATAAAGACTCAATCAATCAAAAAATGTGTTCATGCTGCTAATGGTAGCCCATAAATAATACTCTTGGGACAAAAAACCCACTCATTTGCAAATGCTTGAACGACGGGAGTTTAAATCGGAGCAGAGAAAGGCAAGCATTTCTTTAGCTGGATGGTAGTTTGAGTATTGCTGTTATGTGACTGGATGGTGGTGCTTGGGGGAAGAGCACAGAGTGAAAAAAGCTACTTAAACTTCAAAACGAAGCTTAGCATCTTTTAAACACTGGCCCATACATAAGAACTTCTGCAGCCTTGTAGAGTTGAGAGCACAATTTTCTGCAAAACTGTCCTAATTGGAAATCTCAGTTATTTAAACATGGAAGAGTGCTGGTTTGATACCTGACAACGATGCTCTAGATTAACTGAAGTGGAAAGTATGAAAATGATATAAGATGTCTTACAGTCAGGTCGATCCAGTAAAGTGTGCTCCGTCGGAGCGCACTGTCACCCTGCTCTGGACGCGTGTTTTCCCTTACCCCTTATTCAGTAAGGGGAGGAAAACACGCGGCCCACCCGCGGCACCTAATAGCGCCCTCAACATGCAAATGCATGTTGAGGGCCTTATTAGGTATGCCCGAGCGATCCAGTAAGTAAAATGTGCAGCCAAGCCGCACATTTTACTCTAAGAAATTAGCGCCGCCCAAAGGTCGGCGCTAATTTCTTCCGGCGCCAGGGAAGTGCACAGAAAAGCAGTAAAAACTGCTTTTCTGTGCACCCTCCGACTTAATATCATAGCGATATTAAGTCGGAGGTCCCCAAAAGTAAAAAAAAGTAAAAAAAAAAATAAATAAATTTTGAATTCGGCCCGCGGCTGTCGGGCCGAAAACCGGATGCTCAATTTTGCCGGCGTCCGGTTTCCAAGCCCGTGGCTGTCAGCGGGCTCGAGAACCGACGCCGGCAAAATTGAGCGTCGGCTGTCAAACCCGCTGACAGCCGCCGCTCCAGGCCAAAAGGAGGCGCTAGGGACGCGCTAGTGTCCCTAGCGCCTCCTTTTCCTCGTTTGCACCGCGTCGCCTAATTTAAATACTGGATCGCTCGCACCGGCGAGGGGCCGGTGCGCGCGCCGGGAGAGCGGGCGTTCGTCCGCTCTCCCACGGACTTTACTGTATCGGGCTGAGTGTTAACAAAACTTGACAGCATGAAAATGAGAGCAGTTTGGCACAAAAGTGTATTCCAAACAATGCAACAAAAACATCTTATGGGGCCGATGTAATAAAACTAAGTGGCCATAACAGGCACCATCGATAAATGTTTTCATGGATCTCAACTCCCTTCCTTATATATAATCATGGGTCACCTGCAATCCCCACAACATTTTTTAATATTTTCTTGCTTTTAAAAGGTTCACTTATCTTGAATAAATCTCCATTAAGGTCCAGAAAATATACAGAATGCTCCTATATTCGCCCACATATCCCAGAGCAGAGCAGCATAACCAAGTTAATCCAAAACGCTAGCATTTTCAATATTGATTTGAATCTTGGAAACTTAGGGTCTATCAAAGTTAGTGGCAAATGATTTTGCAGTGTTTCAAACACCGATATTAGTATTAACATTCAATATTTTATGTTGATTTTCTGCTGTGCTAAGTTTAGCTGGAATGTTCCATCCTTTAACTGTATCCTGATTCTGATACATATGATCCAAACATGACCGGTGTATAATGTATGAAGGGGCTATGTGGGCGACTACAGGAGATTTCCATACATTATCAATTTGATTCTTGGACCTTAATGGGGATTGATTCAAGATAAGTGAACCTTTTAATTACAAAAATATATAAAAAAAACCAAACAAACTATTTCTTGTGGGGATTGCAGGTGACCCATGATTATATATAAAGGCAGAGAGTTGAGATCTCTGAACACATTTTATCAATGATGCCTATTATGATGGTCACATTTGATTAAAACAAAGATATTGGAAGATTAGGAATTTAAGGAAGATTGACATTTCTGGTTACAAAAGCCAAATGTTTGCACAGGTTTTTAGGCACTAAACATACTCATGTATGTAATAAAAGTTTTTGCACCAAAACATGGGGACAGCTTAGCGTATGTCCGAAGCGATTACCTATTACCAGGCAATGCAGAGAGCTGCTCTAGCAATGAGAGCATGAGTGCGGATGTTTTCTGCATGGGTTTCTTGGTGCCTGCATCAGGCAGGAGTAAAAGTTAAAGAACCTGCCTGAGCCATGTCAGCTGCTACCAATTCTTCTACAGATGGGAGTGCAAATATTCCTGAGAACAAGCAATGCCAACTGCATCAATGCAAGAGTGATCATCAGTTTTGGCCCACGTCACTGAACAGCCAATAAAGGAAATCTGCAACATTTTTTTCATTAACGGCGATTTTAGAGTCAGTTTTTCCCCCACAGTTTTCTGCCTCTGAGCTGTAACATGGGTTTTTGCACTTTTTTGTTTTTTTTTTACACTAAATGGTAGATTTTAAAACATACGCGCGCCCGTCCATGTGTGCATGGACGCACCGATTTTATATCAGCGCGCATGTGCGGGCGAGGGCCGGCCCCCGCACAAGGCGGGGAATTTTCTTAAAACCGTGCAGCGACAAATAGGACCTTCCCCAGTTTCCTCCCAGTCCTCTCCAATAAAGGAGCAGACAAGGAGAGAACTTCCCGAACCCTACCCTGCCTCCCTCTTCCCCTACCTCTAAACACAACCTACCTAGCCTAATTTTTTTTTTCTAATTTACCTGCTCCTCCGGAGCGTAAGTAAGTTAGGCACACAGGCCCTGACACCGCCCCTCCCCCAGACCACACCCCTTTTGGAAATCCTGGCACTTCAGTACCTACTGGGAGATGCGTGCGTGGCTGAGCCACTTGAGAAACGCACAGCCTGGCCACGCGTGTATCTGCCGGGATCTGTGCCCGCCGGGGCTTTTAAAATCTGACCCTTAGCGCAGATTTTTATTGGAGGTTTTATTTGCATAAATCATAAAGCTCTTCCCCTCATAGCACTACACACACGAAAATAGACACGACGTGGTAAAAACAGACAGCCCCATGGGATGCAACACCGATGGCGTGCAAGTAAGACCAACATTGTAGACACTGCCAGTCCAAAGACCTTCATTGTCTTATAAATAAGCAGTTGGCATGATTTGTGCAAAATGTTTTGAATCTTTTTTTTAGTATGCATATAAAACTCATCTTGCTGAACGGGGCCACATCCCAACATGGTCCGCATTTCTAAACTATGTAGGGGTAATAGAGTTTATTAGGAATTTACGGGAAATTGGTCAAAATGCATTTAGTTTCCAACCATCAATAATTCTTTGTGAGGTTGAACGCTCTACCTAGCCAAGAAGAGATTCTTGGCCATATGATATATAGAAATGCTCCCACCGGGAATGGTCTCCAACACCTTCACAAGTTCTGAGAAGTCAGGAATCTTCATTAGCTGCCAAAGCTAATGTTCTCTGAAGATACCAGCCACATCACCTTCTAGCAAGAGGCAGGCATCTCTCTCTAAGGATTTATCATGTATAGACTTCCTGTACTAATCGATTGTACTTCTTTTCCATGGATGCTCTACCAGATATCCTCTCATTACCTTTTCCTAGTGTAAATTAAAATCTGAAAGGTTGGGCACCCACACCCTCAGCCATGCTCCACAGGGCCTGTTTAAAGCTTTGAAAACTCTGAATGACCAATAGAATATGATAGGTAAAGCTTTATATCTGGTTGAGTAAAATGTTGAATTGGTCCTCCAGACTAGAAGCATTTGAACTTACGGCTGTCACAGAATCTCCCCGTGTATCCCACCGGACACAGGCAGTTCCCGGAGGACTGACAGGTTCCTCCATTCCTACAGAGAGAGGTGCAGGTGGCTGAAAAGAGGAAGAAATTAAGTGTTTTAATTCCATGAATACCAATGATTTATCCCAGATAAACCCACTGGTCCTTCTACAATCCTAGTACAACTCATTTATTCAATCACCTAACTCTCTCTGTTCATGCATGTCAGGACCCTACTCTCACCAGTGATGCAGCTTTCTCCCGTGTATCCGGTGTAACAGGAGCAGACTCCCGGGGCGCTGCACCAGCCATTGTTACAGCTGGAGTTACAGATCGCTGTAAGGAAATACAAGACAAAAATAAAAGGGGATCAGTTAGAATCCAATTCAATCCACATATATATATACTGTTACTGGATCATGGGTCACCAATATAATCCTCTGTTAAGAAATTATTCATCTTTATTCAAATTCTCAATTCTAAAATAAATCTCTTGAATGGCTCCACCGGTGGAGCCCGGCACTGACTTGTTAAGCTAAGAAAACCAGAATGACGCTACAAGTTTCAGATAAGTGCCTTTTGCTGCATTAAATCAGCAGATACAGCAGCCATTCAAGAGAGGCTTGCATTGCTTTGGCTAGACATCAGCAATAAGTTTTGAGAATTTGTAACATGCCTCCTTGATACTTTGTAGCCGTTTCTTGCTGTTTTCAATTTAAATGTGTAGCAAGCTGATCGCTAAAAAAGAAACCACATCAAAGCAAGATTACAAAGGGCTCTCCTGCAACATCGGGCAAGTGTCAGTCAGTCAGATTCTGAAACCACTACACAGTTGTGCAAGCTATAAGATTTTGGGCTTACAATTTGGGATACAAGTTACCAATATGGACAGATGTTTTTGCATTCAGTGAGATATTTCTGTTATCATTGGTTAAGATACACAGAAGGGATTATTTGCATTATCCCCATTATAAAAACAAAATTCCAACAAAGAAAATTGATTTCACAGCAGTTTTGAGAATTTTTGAAAATTAAAACAATTTGCAATATTGGCATTTTATTGTAAAGTAGAAAAAGAGACTTACAAAATTGAGCCGGTGACTGAACTTACTGGTTTAACAATCTTAGGTCACAACCTAAGATACCAGTTCTGAGGCTCTGTCTCTTCATTATTTATTTATTTATTTATTTAAACATTTTTATATACCGGCATTAGTTGTGGACATCATGCCGGTTTACAGCAAAACTGGTTAAACTTGGAAATTACATTTTAACAGGGGAATCAAAACTGGGAGGAGGGTAACAAGAAGTAGAAGAGAAAAGAAATAACGGTAATATTAACATTAACATGGTTCATTATAAAAAAACATACAAAACAATTTAATTAAAAATAGTAAAATGAAAAACTGACATTTATTTTAGAATTGAGAATTTGAATAAAGATTAATAATTTCTTAACAGAGAATTATATTGGTGACCCATGATCCAGTAACAGTTAGTATATATATGTGGAGAAAATACAAGACAAAACATAACTGTAATGTAGAGTATTAGCATTCATTTTTATTATATATGGAGACAGAATGGAGTAATAAGGGTGTAGTTAGGGATCTCCAGCTAGCTCAGCTGGGGGAACTGCTTCTATACCATCACAGTTTTAGGTCCCAAGGACCCCAGTTAGACTGATACACTGATTTATGCACATAAATTGAAGCTTATGTGAATAAGTCCTACTTTATTTTCATATGTAAAATATGCATGCATATATTTTTAAAAGAAGTGGGTAAAGTTCATGTATTCAATGCATTTATATACAGTACATGGTTTCGATACACTGCATGTATTCCTGCGTAAGCACATATACAAGCATATGTTGAAGAGTAGATATATGTCTATTTAAAAAAAACTACATATATGATATGTGCATGTTATTAAAAAACTGTAGTAAATCTACGTGCAACCACATAAGCACATAGATGTCACCGCATGTAGCTTGAAAGTTATCCTGAGGCATGCTAAAAGCTGGGATCAGAGAAGCTTGTTTTTTGATACAAAGCTTGCAAAAACTGAGAATTTTGTGGAGTTGACTTACAGATGTGGCTGTGTACAATAGTTTATGTATATAGTACATTAGTTAAAATTGATGAAAGAGATTAGGACAGATATTTACAAGGGAACAAAAGAAAAATGCAGTGAGAAGGTGAGACTACAAAGTAATGAGCAGAATAAAAATAGGAGGTGATTAGTTTTATGGACTCTTTCCAATATAGAACATTATAGACAAGAAAATTAGTTCTTACCTGCTAATTTTCATTCCTGGAATACCTCAGATCAGTCCAGACAAGTGGGTTTTGCATCCCTACCAGCAGATGGAAGCAGAGAATAAAATCTTTTCAGGCACTGCTACTTAACCGAGAGTGCCACCTGCAGTCCCTCAGTATTGACCTGTACCCAAGCCAAGATCTCCACTCTAGAAAACCAACTAACGCCCCAACTAGGGAGAGCAAACACAGTTGGAGTACATACACGGGAAATGAAAACATCACGAGATCAGCATTCAGTATACAAAAGAGACAAAGGTCCAATCAGTAATGTTTGATAAAAGTGTGCAAAGAAGACTATGTCATTGCCCAACAGATTTCCTGTGGTGATACCAGTTGATACGCCACCCAGGAGGCTGCCTGTGCCCTAGTAGAATGTCCCCGCATCCCTCTGAAACTGTTTGACCCTTACAGAAATAAGTCGAAAAAATTGATTCCTTCAAACAGTGAGCAATCATGGCTTTGAAAGCCTTATTTCCCTTCTTTACTCCACTGAACAGGATAAACAGAAGATCTGACCGCCAAAAGTTGCTAGTCACTTTAAGACAATGCAACCCCATCTGGCAAACATCCAATGTGTAGCTCCTTTGCATGTGTCATATCTGACACCAAGTTAGGGAAGGCCGGTAGCTCCACCTTCTGGTTGAGATGAACTTCAGTAAAAAGGAAGGAATCATCCTTAATGAAATCCCTTCGTTCTCAATCTGCAGAAAAGAAGCTCTATCCGACAAAGCTTGAAGCTCCAAAAACTGCCTGGCCTAACAAATTGCCAAAGATGATGGTCTTCAAGGTGACGTCTTTGAAAGACGCCTGTCTTAATGGCTCAAAGGGAGGACCACACAGAACCCAACGCACCAGATTAAGGTTCCATGATGGACATCCTATGGACCCAGGAAGTGCAAATGCTTCTCTTCCTTAACACAATGAACTATGTCCTATTGGAAGGCCAACTGTATCCCTTGTAGCTTGCCTCAAAGACATCCTAAGGCTGCCACCTGAACTCAAAGTGAATTTTAGGCCAGATTCTTTGCCAAGTCCCTCTGCAAACATGGCTCAATGCACGATTGGATATGCATTTTGAATGCATGTCCTGATCCCCCGATGCAACATGGAAACAGCAGCATAGCAAACATTAAAAAGGCTCTATTATATGAAGGTCTCTAAATATTAAAACTTCAGAGTGCTTTATCATCTTCTTCTTTAGCAAGGTACAGTTTATTTTCTTTTAGAATATTAAAACATGCAAGAAATAAATAAATATTGGTTGCTTATATTAAAATGTACAATGTGGTGGTAGTTTTCTCTCACATTAGCTAAAGCTATTTAGAGCTGGAAAAACATCAGGTTGTGACCAGTTTTTCTTAGTTCTGATATCACATATTTCACTGGCTTTAAAGACTGTAAACTCAGGTATAGGACAATAAGTAGGAAGAGCTTCTATCTGAGCCCACTCACAAATGCCCCTGAATGCTTATGAGCTGCAAAGACCATGGATCTCAGTTCTGGCTTTTCCCAGCTCTTAAGTGATGCCTCTTACAGAGCCATAAAAAGAAGTCAGTCACAGAATGAAGTACAGTCAATCCAGAGTAAACTGAGCAAACTCTCTCTGCACAGACCTTTTCTTCTCTACATCATGTTGTTTCATCTCTAGCATTGTCTTAAGAGAACTCACCGCTTTCACAGAATCTCCCCGTGTAACCTGCAGGACACAGGCAGTTCCCTGAGGACTGACAGGTCCCGCCATTCATACAGAGGGATTCACAGGTTGCTGCAAAATACAATTGTAATGTAAGTCTTCCTGCAATCCATAGGTGCATGGTTATTCACCACAGTTTTGAAATAAAGTGGGCATTAAGCAAAGTCTATGCATACTTTTCACTCATGGTCTTTACATCAATTTTCAATGGAAAAGTATGCAAGGCTATGGGTGCATAGTATGTACCAAAACTTTTTTCTTTCTGTGCAGGCAGATTTTGGTGAAAATCATGCAGATAAAATTTGAAAATGTAATTTATGTGCAGATTTTTCATGCCCAGGTTAACACCTCCTCCCCATGTGGCTGAAACTATACACATTGTGGAACTGATGGACACATTTAGACATCAGATTTCTTCAGGTAAAATGCTTGGAAAATTGCCCTAAAAAATTCTAACTTGTGGCTTTCAGCCCATAAGAGCAGACTAGGAAAAAAAAGCACTAGCATCCAAAAAAATATCTAACATCTCTTTAATAGAACCATAAGAGAGATAGGGCTGGGACATCAATACGTCACCTCATTCAGCCCCTGCCTGTACCTAAACCATCCCAGACATATGTTCATCTAAATTAGTCTTAAAAAGAAAACCGTCCAGTGGCAGAGATTTCACCATCTTAGATGACTTGTCCCAGTGTTTAATGACTTCCACAGTAGAGTGTTCTTTCTATTGTCTAGCAAACCATTATTTTCTCTACTTTCCTTGAAGATGATCACTGCTCTCATACCTTCTCTTCATGTATCTGAAGACTGCTATCCAACCATCCTTCAATTTTGTCTTCTGCAGGTTAAATAAAAGCAGCTCCACCCTCCTAAGTTATACTACCTAGACTGCTAATTGCTTTGTGGCACCCTCTGGACGCTTCAAATCTCAAGCCAAGTTACATTTAAAGGGGGAAGTGAAAGTACAGAGAGGAACACGCCTTCCTACTTCTTCCTCTAACCTTTCTCACTCCCTCTTCCTCCCAATCCCCTCTGCTCTGCTTATCCATCCACCTTTTCCCTATCATTGTCCCACTTTGTTTTCACTTCCATCTCCACCATTTTATCTCCCTATGTTCACCATTTTGCACTTCACTTTTCTCTCACCCACTACATCTTCTCCCACCATGCACCTCTTTCCACCTTCATCACCTTCTCTCAGGCCATATTAGACAGAGTGGCAAGAGGCTGGTAATGCATAGACAAAGAAAGGCGAGATTCTTTTATCTGTTCTTTCCTCTCCCTCCCAGTTCCTATTTTTTAGAGCAAGTTTACCTCCAGTAAGGATGACAAGGGGCTATAAGGACCAGGAATGTGTGATGAGTGTCATTGGTGAGGTATGTGATGGGAGGTGCGTTACACATTCAACCCAACTTTGAACTCTGAATATATCACATCTGATTCCCCATTTATCTAGAAAATCTGTTAATCTGTCATAAATAGGTGAAACCCACCTCCCAAGGGAGATGGAGATTAAAGAGCAAGCTATCATTTAAGTGAACTTCAGCACAGAAAAAAAAAAAGAGGATAATGTAATATGAGCCACCAGCGCAGGAAACCCAGAATGAGATTGAAAAGGTTGCCAGACCCCCTTACTGTGAAGGTCTTTAAATGATCACTGAATAGCTGAGTCAGAGATGCAGGTAGAGGATTTTCATGTCACAGCCTGCTGGATTACTGTTGCTAACTTGCAGTGAAATATCACTTTAAATCAAAGGATAGCAAAATCCTAAATTACAGAACTGTGACTGGAAAAGTCCTACATTGGTGAATTCTGAATGAGAGAGGGATTTATGAGAACAACATACTGAAAAGCAGTCCTAGGAAGCAAACAGATTCTCACCCTGACTAACAAGGGGTCAGACCCTTGGGTACCCAGTTCTCAGACAACAAATAAAATCCAGGCAGGATGGAAGGGTGTGCACATATTCTCTTTCCATGGTCCTGCCTGGGTCTTGGCCTTTTGGCTGAGAGAAGGTGACCCATCCAGACTGGGTAACAGCGAATGACTGGCTATGAGCTTAGCAGAGCTTAAACCCAAGCCAGTGAAAACCCTGGAACTGGAAGAACTGGAAGTAGTCCCCCAGGAGGAAGGGGTCACCAGCAGCAGATTTGGAGGTGACCTTGGGTCACCCTAGAGCAAGGGGACCACAACAACAGATTTTGCAGTTCCCCAGGAGGGTGTGGACCCCAGTGGCAAATCGAGCATTCAACCAGGAGGAAGAGGACCCCAGTGGCAGATCTAGTGATCCCCCAGGAGGGTGTGGATCCCAGCAACATTCTAGGAGGTGGAGTCGGGTGTCCTAGGAGGGCATGGACCCAGGCAGTATTTCAGGAGGTGGAGTCGTCCCCCAGGAGAGTGTGGAATCCAGCAACAGACTGGGAGGCGGAGTCAGGTCCCCAGGAGGGCACGGACCCCAGTATTGGCACGGACCTTTCAGCAGAGCAGAAGCAGCACTGAGGAGATGGCAGTGATTTAGATACAATGGACCCCCCAAAACAATACCACCCACTAGCCCAGTTGAATCTTTTCATATGGGTGAGACTTGGGGAAAAAAGGGGAGGATAATAATAAAGCGGGAACTCAAAAGGTCACTTCTATTTTATTAGGTGGTATAATATGAGGGCCAACAATCCTAAATTGCAAAATATTAAATGTTCTTGCTACCTTGAAGAAATATATATAGTTATATAGTCCAATAAATCTGTGTATATTTGTACATCCTGCCAGCCTTGTTCACAGTCCCATTTGTGTTCCTGGAATAAAGGCAGGGAAATTCCACCCACGAACACCTTCTTCCCCAGTTGGAGGCACCAGGTGCCAAGAACGTGAGGACCGACAGAGTCTGCCCTAGGGGGGCTCCCGCCAGGTCGGTCCCAGACCTAGGAATGCCCCCCACGAGGTAAGTGGTCAAGGGGGCGATGCATAGGCTTGGCAAGCATTGTCTTAGCACATTGTTATCTTGATGCGCACAGACTGATATATAATTTGCTGTGCAGGTATTAAACTGAAACTTACCTATAAATTCCTTGGTCCTTTTTCCCTCTTTAAAGATAGGCCCTCGTGCTAGCACATTTCCAATTTTTGGAGACATTACCTGCCCACTACAAATTATCAAATAACTTTGTAATAACTTCAGGCGAGTTTTTTTTTTATTCTCTCCCAACAATAATTCATCCATCCACACTGTAATCTGGGCTTTCTGCCACATATTGAGATGTTTCTGAGCTTATTCAGCCATTCTCTCGCAGAGTCTCACCTGTCCCACAGCTGACTCCCGTGTATCCAATGCCACAGGAGCAGACTCCAGGGGAGCTGCACCAGCCATTCATGCAGGTTTGATTGCAGATTGCTGATGATAAACAAAATAAATCATTTACAATTACAGAATCAAAAAGTCCAGTGTAAAGTTAAATCCATCACCGTTCTGAAAAAGACCTTTCTCCTTTACTATGCAGGAAGAGTTTATTGCCTTTTTGCACATTTGCTATTATAATATATTTTCATGTCTTATGCTTGTATTACTTTTCTTATGGTTAATTTGCAGGGAAGTTCCTGATTTTGTAAATTTTTTTTACCAGATAAAACATTTGGTAAAGCAAGTCCATTGAGTTTAGGAAAAATTGTGGGTATCTTGTGCTGGAATTCGGAATTAAACATGTTAACAATTATGTAATCAAATTTAATTGTTTAAAAGAGAGGTAAAGTACTTTCTTTTGTACTTATTTTCCAAATTGTATATCTGTTCTATACGCCTGCTTCTGTACAGGCTGCAGGGAAGTAACTTGCCACAAATAAGGTTGCTATGCATTAAAGCTGTGCAGCAGCATAAAACAGCACGTGAACACCCCAACACACTTGCTAAACCAGCCTCTGACAACACCTGCATGCAAATAATACAATATAGGATGAAAATTATGATTTAGCAGGTACACATCAAATAATGTGTGCAGGAGACCAAACCATGCTATGTTGTGCATGCCTACTGAGGCCTAAAATTTAACACCTACCTCAGATTGACTATTAAATGATAGCAAGCAAGCAGCATATCAAAATCTCCTGTGCTATCCATCCCAAAGTGAAAAGGTCAGTTACCAAAGGTCAAACCCCCATCAAGACTGGCCCCACACCTGTTCAAGTCCTGATGCCTCTAAGCCTCCATTTCATCAATGCTTGAAAACCCTCAGAGACCTGACTCTCCCCCAGAAAATCGAGGCACCATCAAGGCTGGACTATGCCCGCCCATCATCAATGCCTGATTGCACTCAACGTGGAAGACAAAACCCCCCACGAGTTTTTATGCGAGCAACGCTTTTAAAATCGACCTGTTAATGCACCCTATGTTAAGTGGCATTTTAGTATGCGTACTGACATTTTTAGTGTGTGCAATGCATACAAGAAAAATAAAATTAGTGCGAGTGCTAGTGCATAGGTCCTATCTGGTAGAAGCCACATAACAGAAAAATATGCACTGCCTTTTAATCCTCTGCATGTATTAAACTTAAAGGCATTTCAAGACAAGCTTAACTAATAAGAACTTGAAAAACAATAAAGAGTTTGCTACACTGCTTCTACCATGTGGAAAAATCAGCAAGTCACCTTACTGGAATTTCCTTAGTGTAATGGATTGGAAGATGATTCCAAAATCACAAACTGCAAAAAAAGTAATCCATGTGTGGACATGCGAACATGAATCCAAGCTAGGAAAGCAGTCTAGCCTGAGCTGATGCTCCCACACAGAAATTAAAGAGCCCTGCAGCCCAGATCCCCTCCAACCGGGTAAAATACTCTCCCGGGGTTTACGCAGAGCCCTGCCGACCCCCACCCCACAGGAAAATAAATAGAAATAAAAGCTTTTAAGCCTGCATGCTGATACCACGCCCCTTCCCAAAACCTCAGAAATATATCCTCCCCCCCCCCCCGATGACTTTCTACCCCCTGCTCCCCCCAAGCCGTCCCCCAGACCCAGCCACACTTTATATAACAAGTCCCTGGTGTCTCGTGGCCCACCCTGGACCCTCCCCAATGCCTTGAGAAGGAATCCCCGTGTCTCATGAGGCAGGGAACACCCCCTAGGCACTTCACTCTCCTCCATAAAGGCAGACAATTACCTGGGTAATTATATTCCACCTCGACTTGCTCCTATCCAAATGATGTTTGAAGGTTTTTTTCCAACCTTATTTAAGGCGGATTATAAATTACAAGGTTAGGACTATCCTCAGAGCTCACCACTATCGCAGAACCTCCCCGTGTAACCTGCAGGACACAGGCAGCTCCCCGAGGACTGACAGGTCCCTCCGTTGTTACAGAGAAAGGCGCAGGTAGCTGTAACAGAAGAAGATAATTTGATTTTCAGAATCCTTACTCTCTACAATCAGAAAAACGAAAAAGAACAAGTACAACCATTTCACTCCATTTGATATTTCCACGGACGTTTCTTAGGCAGGGTTCATGAGTTTACATATTTTGCAATGTGCCCTGTCTGTATTTTGCTATTTCATCAATATCTAGTTATACAGTTCTTCTTCATGAAACTTTACCATTCCACTACTTCATGTACTGTTTGTATTATTCTTATCAGTTCTTTGTAAAGCATTTCCGCAGCGTATCCTGTTCTTTGTAAACCGATGTGATGTTCCCAACGAATGTCGGTGTGGAAAAATGTTAAATAAATAAATATCCATGTATTTCTAAGGCTTCTGGGAGAGCCAGGTTTCCAGCCAAAGTTTGCTATTTGAGTTTTGAATGCATCTGAGGGGACCCTCATTATAAGAGTCGGCCCCATCACCACAGCAGAAGGCAGGGAAATGTGGGCATCGGAAACCAGGTACAGAACTGAAAGTCACACAGGGCTTTTCTGTCAGGACTGAGCCTGTAAGAGGAAGGGAATCACTGCCACCGCTATTCAGTTCTTTATTTCCTTTCTCAGTTTTACTCCTCATTTCCCCCCAAAGTGTTTCTGGACTGTTTAGGGACAATGGATGCTGTTTCCAGGTTGTTCATTTCCATAAAACCGGGGGCTTTGGAAGTGCCAGCCTGGAACAAGCCTTGCAGTTGTGAAGCTGCTCAGTTCCAGATCCTTATTTGCTCTTACTTGACTTCACTGCACTTCCACAAACGCGCTGAGTGCCAGCCTCGGAGGGATGAGTTTCAGATCTGTGGGAGTCGGGGAACCGGAAGAGGGAAGCGTCCCTTCTTCTTGCAGTGCACAACGTGCATTATTTAGTCTGACTTTCTGCATAACTAAAGCTGAGGGCTGTAAGTAAAGTCAGCTGAAGAGGCTTGGACAAGAGCGACAATGCTTTAAGGAAAGAAAGCAGCAGCCCTCCTGTTTGCGTGCATCTGTCACGCAAACCCCAGGTCACGCGTATGTCCTGGGGCTTCGAAAAAGGAGCGTTCCGGGGGGGGGGGGGGGGGGGGGAGACGGACACCAAGGCCTCCGGAACAGCCGCCGTGCTGGGGGGTGGCGCGCCGGCAGCCAGCCAGCGTGTGCAAGTTACGCCTGCCCGGAGGCAGGCCTCATCACATATTGCATGGTTTTCCTCACCATTCATGCACGTGTCTCCCGTGTATCCGGTGTAACAGGAGCAGACTCCCGGGGCGCTGCACCAGCCATTGTTACAGCTTCTGTTGCAGATTGCTGCAAGAAAAGGCAGTTCATATCGTCATTTAATTCTGCTCCCTTTTCCTGCTAATTAATGATGTCATCTATCATATTAGGATGATGTATGCATACTGGAACATTCTAGACATCTGAAATGTGCCTGCACCCATATATTGCAAAATGCAAAGTATTAACTGAGCTGGGCAAGATCCCTAGTGTCATCTTTGTCCTTTCCTTGGTCCTCTAAATGAGACACACTTCTGATGAAATAATCCAGAGGCTGGGGAGCAAGTGGTCATCAAAACTGTTAGACTTTCTTTAAACAAAGAATTTATACCTGTCCCACAGTTCTGCATGCGTGATGTATCCCACGAATGTCGGTATATAAAAGGTCATGAAAGAATAAATAAATAAATAAATAAAATAAAATGCCTAAGCATACACGAAGATCCTGTGTACACCTTATTAGCAGCCTGCTTTCTGAAGGACAAGAAAGCCTCTAAGATCACGGTCTGTGTGCTTGTGAGTGTCACTTTAATATCTTAAATTCACATCAAATTCTGAGGTCATGTTAGGTGGAGGGGGAGCAGACGGGAGGACTGATAGGGTATGCCGAGGACTGGAAATGCATGCACTCTAAAAAACACTACATGCATCCTGGTTAAAGACATTTTGGAGTTGGTCATTTAAGATGACTGAGCCCTAATTGGTTCCCCAAAGGTTGTAAGTCAACACTGCAGGTACTGCGTGATGACTGCTTAGAATCTCCTCTCTCTTATTGTATGTTCCACTACATGAAAGTCATACTGCAATTCAATGCTTAGAATCTCCTCTCTCTTATTGTATGTTCCACTACATGAAAGTTATACTGCAATTCAATGCTTAGAATCTCCTCTCTCTTATTGTATGTTCCACTACATGAAAGTTATACTGCAATTCAATGCTTAGAATCTCCTCTCTCTTATTGTATGTTCCACTACATGAAAGTTATACTGCAATTCAATGCTTAGAATCTCCTCTCTCTTATTGTATGTTCCACTACATGAAAGTCATACTGCAATTCAATGCTTAGAATCTCCTCTCTCTTATTGTATGTTCCACTACATGAAAGTTATACTGCAATTCAATGCTTAGAATCTCCTCTCTCTTATTGAATGTTCCACTACATAAAAGTTATACTGCAATTCAATGCTTAGAATCTCCTCTCTCTTATTGTATGTTCCACTACATGAAAGTTATACTGCAATTCAATGCTTAGAATCTCCTCTCTCTTATTGTATGTTCCACTACATGAAAGTTATACTGCAATTCAATGCTTAGAATCTCCTCTCTCTTATTGAATGTTCCACTACATAAAAGTTATACTGCAATTCAATGCTTAGAATCTCCTCTCTCTTATTGTATGTTCCACTACATGAAAGTTATACTGCAATTCAATGCTTAGAATCTCCTCTCTCTTATTGAATGTTCCACTACATGAAAGTTATACTGCAATTCAATGCTTAGAATCTCCTCTCTCTTATTGTATGTTCCACTACATGAAAGTTATACTGCAATTCAATGCTTAGAATCTCCTCTCTCTTATTGAATGTTCCACTACATGAAAGTTATACTGCAATTCAATGCTTAGAATCTCCTCTCTCTTATTGAATGTTCCACTACATGAAAGTTATACTGCAATTCAATGCTTAGAATCTCCTCTCTCTTATTGTATGTTCCACTACATGAAAGTTATACTGCAATTCAATGCTTAGAATCTCCTCTCTCTTATTGTATGTTCCACTACATGAAAGTTATACTGCAATTCAATGCTTAGAATCTCCTCTCTCTTATTGTATGTTCCACTACATGAAAGTTATACTGCAATTCAATGCTTAGAATCTCCTCTCTCTTATTGTATGTTCCACTACATGAAAGTTATACTGCAATTCAATGCTTAGAATCTCCTCTCTCTTATTGTATGTTCCACTACATGAAAGTTATACTGCAATTCAATGCTTAGAATCTCCTCTCTCTTATTGTATGTTCCACTACATGAAAGTTATACTGCAATTCAATGCTTAGAATCTCCTCTCTCTTATTGAATGTTCCACTACATGAAAGTTATACTGCAATTCAATGCTTAGAATCTCCTCTCTCTTATTGTATGTTCCACTACATGAAAGTCATACTGCAATTCAATGCTTAGAATCTCCTCTCTCTTATTGTATGTTCCACTACATGAAAGTTATACTGCAATTCAATGCTTAGAATCTCCTCTCTCTTATTGTATGTTCCACTACATGAAAGTTATACTGCAATTCAATGCTTAGAATCTCCTCTCTCTTATTGAATGTTCCACTACATGAAAGTTATACTGCAATTCAATGCTTAGAATCTCCTCTCTCTTATTGTATGTTCCACTACATGAAAGTCATACTGCAATTCAATGCTTAGAATCTCCTCTCCCTTATTGTATGTTCCACTACATGAAAGTTATACTGCAATTCAATGCTTAGAATCTCCTCTCTCTTATTGTATGTTCCACTACATGAAAGTTATACTGCAATTCAATGCTTAGAATCTCCTCTCTCTTATTGTATGTTCCACTACATGAAAGTTATACTGCAATTCAATGCTTAGAATCTCCTCTCTCTTATTGAATGTTCCACTACATGAAAGTTATACTGCAATTCAATGAGCTCATCTTTCATTCTTCCAGAATTTGCCTCCAGTTTCCTATCTTCAGAAACTTGTAAATATAAAACTCAGAAGAATTCTGGTTCTCCATCCAGACCATGGCTATCGTAGGTGAAAGAGTCACTCCTTCTTTTACTCAGTGTACCTCTCCTTCCTATTTTATAAAATTAGAGAAATCAGACTTGAGTGGTTTTGTTTTCATTTCTATCTGAAAGGGAATAAGCTAAGCAGTCCAGACAACTAATTTTAAAAAAAATTAATTTACAGTATGACAAAACTAACATTGTGATCCTCAAATGGTCTTTTCATCAGAATTACAGAAAAAACATCAATATGCCAACTAAAACTGGCCAAAATCAGTCACCTCCAAATTATATAGATGCAGTTCACAAACAGAAGAAATAAAAGCTGTTAACTGGCCACTTACACTCAAACACTAATCTGAACAACTAATAAATCAGAACAAGCTAAACATGCTAGAGAATCAATTCCAGGTGCATCTATGTGTAGGTATCAAGGGTCGGTCAGGTATCCTTGTGACTTAGGGAATCTTCAGTACTCACCTTTCTCACAGAATCTGCCCATATAACCTGCCGGGCACAGGCAGCTCCCAGAGGACTGACACGTCCCGCCATTGTTACAGAGAGAGGCGCAGGTAGCTGCAAATGAAACAAAGCACAAGAGTTATAAAGCTGTTAAATAAAGAGTATTTATTTATTTATTTTTAATTTTTATATACCGAAGTTCTTGTAGGGACTACAAATCACTCCGGTTTACATAAAACAATGAACTGCCCAACAGAGAGCGGAGCTTTACATAGAACTGTAGAACATATGGAACAATATAACTAGATGACAATTTAACATAGTGATAAATAAATATTATAGTTTAACTGGTAATACTAGATGACAATTTAACTAGATGACAATTTAACCTAGTGATAAAATTATAGTTTAACTGGTAATACATAAAGATTATATTATTTAATATAAGCAGTATAACTATTTAATGTAGAATAAAGGCGTATTAACATATATAGAAATGAATTTTTTGAACTCAAAGATAGTTGTTCAGTTGCAGAGTCTTAAAATAGGACTTGGTGTGGTGTCCATGATTAGGAGATACCTAATATATAGGATGTCTGTCCGTCAGAGTAGAATTAAGCGTCTGGGAAGGCTTGTTTGAAAAGAAAGGTCTTATTGTGTATTGTGTTGAGTATTGTGTTAAAAAAACCCAAACAAACATAGTAATAGCAGGAGTAGAGAGCCTCACTTACCAAAGTACAAATGTAAACGAAGCAAAGTGAGGAAATAATTTAAATTCCAATGTAATCTTTTTGAGGCTCTGGTGCAATCATGAGAGTTCCAAATGTCAAGTTTGAAATAACATCTGTATTTGTTTCAGGATGATATTAGCGCTGTATCAGTTATTGAATTATTGTGCATTAAAGTGGCCCTTTTAAGCAGTAAAGTCCCCCGATACAGCCATGTTTCACCAGTCGGCTTCTTCGGGAGGGACCTCACTAGCCCCCAGCAAATAATTAAACATATGGGCCAAAGGTCATGGAAAGTCAAGGTTAAGCAAGCTTTTTTGTGCTGGGAGCACATTACAAGTTATTGAGCACGACACGGGCAATCTCTAGCAGCTGATCTTTAATCGATATCAGTCAATCTCCCAGAACCACTTTTGGAAATCTTCGCGTGACAGCATCTCCCTTCCCTGCAGCATGTGGTGCGCTTTCAGTGCTGAGCCCTGTTTCTGACACCTCATCTTCCATTAGCTGAGTGATGCTGTTTTTGCCACAAATCTTTTTTTTTTCCAGATGGATATGTTTGGTAAGTCCTTCTAATTATTGCAAAGATTATGGAGCAGTTCCAACAGTGCAAACCCATTCACAGATTTCCAATTGAAAGGGCATAAGTGGAGAGTTCAGTGCTTAAGCTTCCATTTGCTATGGTGGCATCACCTCCCCTTTGTCTACAGTACAATCCAAGGAGACCTCACATCATGAGGATGACTATCTACAATGTCCTTAAAATATTGAAGCTTACCCTAATGGAAGTTTTGTTCTTTCCCCAGCTGGAAGAAAAATGCTATCTGCAATGTGTTCTATCAATATCAACCTTCGAACTTTGAAAAGAAACTTTGGCTTATATTCCTGTGGATGTTTATTGCAATGCTACTTCTCCTAAAGTTTATAATCAGTCCCGTGGTTACAAGGAAAATCATCTGCTTCAGAGTTCCTGGATTTTCCAAACAGCACTTCACTTGACCATGACTGCCAAGTTCTTGCAGATTTCTGTGGATGGCCCAAAATCACAGAAATCCTCTTCAGGAGAAAATATGGCAAGTGAAACACCCCTATTTGTGCTACTGGACAAATAACTAATAACTGTAGGTGTTTTATCTGAATGGGAAAAGAGCTTTCAAAAGAACGTTATCATCATCTGACATTTCCCAAGTCATCCTTGGGTCCACCATAACCAACTTCTTCATCCATTATTATGTCAATGTTTCCATGATTACTTCTGTTTCCACTTATCCTGATATCTATCCCTATCACTGAGTGAAAAGAGGATGGCTAAATTCCAATAAACCCATCTGGCTGGCACAAATTTATGCATTAATTCACGACCTCAGAAGTAATTGTGAAAATTCTCCACAGTAGAGCAGATAACAAATGAAACCAGCAAAGAACTGGCAGGTCTTCAACAAGATGTTTTCTCACTTGCTAGGGTAGTCATGAATAGCAAAATAATTATGTACATACTATAGGTCGAGAAGGAGGAGATGTTTGTTAGCTGACATTTCCTTTTGCTGCCCCTTGGAACTTGTAAGATTGGAAACGTTATGTAGCTCATGATTCTTTACATCACTGCTGCCACATGGACCACTTGGCTGCCCCACATCCTCTGATAATCCTTGGGGCTTTACTTCTTGCAGATGCTTCATCAACTTGGAGTGGATGAAGACTTGACGTTCACTGAAAAGGAGCTTCGTCTTTGAAGGGCAGCTTGCTCAAATGAGACTTCAAGGCATTACCAGTTGACCAGTACCTCAACCATAGTAGCCTCCAAGGTGAATTTACATGACAGGTTTTGTTTTACTCCTATTTATTCATGCTCATCTATAGTACACCCCAGTCTCTCACCTTTATCACAGGTCACTCCAGCATATCCCATGTTGCAAGAGCACACTCCAGGAAAGCTGCAGTAGCCAGAGTTGCAGCTGGTGTTGCAGATGGCTGGGAAAAAAAAATGCAACAAAAATAATTGCTGTGATATAATTAGCAAGAATGTGCCGGATTTGTCAAAGCTTGATCTGTGGTTAAGATGATATGAGATTCAGAAAATGACGTTCAAGCATGGCTTTCATGTAGTTTGGGAATGATAGGATCGGACTGGATTATATATGGTCTTGTATTTAGCACGGGGTTAATTACTTGATGTAAAATACATTAGGAAGATGGGGTAATGTTTATAATGAAGGATTAGGTGGTTCGTATTGCATAGGAAAGGTATGGGATGTTTACCTGTGTAAGGTATAAGTTGTTTTAATTATGTATTTATATATTTTATACGGTTTATTGGTTTATTGTAGGTCACACTGAACTTTAAGATACATGTGATTCAAAAAGATAAAGAAATATGCAGGCTGCTTCATCTCCTTGGGAAAATCTTCCTAATCTGACATGGATTTAAAGTCATAGGCACGCTGCCATAAGAGACTTAAGGATTTTCAAAAACGATTTTCCAGGATTTAATAAATAATCTTCAGATAATGATTTTACTTCTGCTATAAACTCAGGTCATACTGTGTCATGGGTATAACAGTGGTCATGGTATCCATGGCTTGTACAAAAAACTGTTCTGGTCAATATTTTTCCATAAAGTAGTATAGGAATGGAGGAGAAAAATCACTAGAGAATTTGTGGATCTGATAAGCTTTGACCTTTTTCAAACCTCAATTGAATATTAGTTATCTTAGCATCCAATTCCAATATTACAATCAATCAGATATGAGAGGTTTCAGTCTGTTACTGGTATAGAAAGAGGGAAGTGTGTGTGTGTGTGTGACAGGAAGAGGGAAGTGTGTGTGTGTGTGACAGGAAGAGGGAAGTGAGTGTGTGTGACAGGAAGAGGGAAGTGTGTGTGTGTGTGACAGGAAGAGGGAAGTGAGTGTGTGTGACAGGAAGAGGGAAGTGTGTGTGTGTGTGACAGGAAGAGGGAAGTGAGTGTGACAGGAAGAGGGAAGTGAGTGTGACAGGAAGAGGGAAGTGTGTGTGTGTGACAGGAAGAGGGAAGTGAGTGTGACAGGAAGAGGGAAGTGAGTGTGTGAGACAGGAAGAGGGAAGTGGGTGTGTGACAGAATGAGTGAATGCATACAGAAAATAAAGAGGTTGCTTATAGTAGCTCCCAGAGCCGTAGCGAGCCTCTGGCTGATATGGCCTCAGAAATAGGCTCCATCAACCATCTCTCTCACAATTTAACTGATAAACTGCCTCCCCTCCACCCGATACACAGCGTTTTGGCAAGAACTATTGTGCCATTTTTGGAGACCCTCCTGCAATCAGAAGCAGAGCACCATCCGTCCCATCGAAAGATTAGTGTCCCCCCTCCCCGGCGTCAGCAGTCAGCCCATGGAGTTGCACCCATGCAGTAAGAAGCAGCGCAGCTGTGCAGCCCTCCCACCCCAGCAGTCAAGAGGGGGGTGTGGCTCACCAGGCTGAAAGAAACAGAATCAGCCTCGCACTCCCCCCCCCCTCCCCAACAGTCAGAAGAAGCACTGGCCTGAGGCCTCCCAACCCCCTTCCTCACCTCAGAGGTCAGAAGGAGCGTGGCCTGAGGCCTCCCAACCCCCTTCCTCACCTCAGAGGTCAGAAGCAGCACTGGCCTGAGGCCTCCCAACCCCCTTCCTCACCTCAGAGGTCAGAAGGAGCGCGGCCTGAGGCCTCCCAACATCCTTTCTCACCTCAGAGGTCAGAAGAAGCACTGGCCTGAGGCCTCCCAACCCCCTTCCTCACCTCAGAGGTCAGAAGGAGCGCGGCCTGAGGCCTCCCAACCCCCTTTCTCACCTCAGAGATCAGAAGGAGCGCGGCCTGAGGCCTCCCAACCCCCTTCCTCACCTCAGAGGTCAGAAGAAGCACTGGCCTGAGGCCTCCCAACCCCCTTTCTCACCTCAGAGGTCAGAAGAAGCACTGGCCTGAGGCCTCCCAACCCCCTTTCTCACCTCAGAGGTCAGAAGGAGCACTGGCCTGAGGCCTCCCAACCCCCTTTCTCACCTCAGAGGTCAGAAGGAGCACTGGCCTGAGGCCTCCAACCCCCTTCCTCACCTCAGAGGTCAGAAGGAGCGCGGCCTGCAAGAATCATTGCCCACCCCACCCCCTCCTGGCTGTTGCGAGCATGGATTATGGGAGGGGAGGGAAGGAAGCAGCATCAGCCTCCCACTCTCCCTCCCCACAATCTTAAGTAGGAGCAGCAAGGCCCAGAGTCTAAAAGCAAAAAGCAAGAGTCTCGTGGGTACCCGGGCTGCAGAGGGAGACGATGCTGCTGCTGCCCCTTGTTCTTTCAGGGGGGGGGGGGGAAGTGCAAGAGCATGAGCAGCAGAGCTCCTGTCTTTATGAGAGCAGGCAGGGCCGACGCCAGCTCATCTGCCACCCTGTGCAAGCACTTACTGTGCCGCCCACCGCCGCACCGTGCCCCCCCCCCCCATGACAGCAGCACTCTCTCCGTCTTCAGCCGCCAGAAGAGGCCTCCGGATATGAGCTCATATCCTCTTCCCACAGCCAAAGACTGAGAGAGCGCCACCGCTGGAAGAGGGTATGAGTGGCCTCTCCTGCTGCTGCTGCCCCGCCACCTCCCCGGGTATGCCACACCTCCCAGTCACGCCGGGCCTAAGAGCACGAGACAGCATGAGTGTCTGTGTGAGCACGAGACAGCATGAGTGTCTGTGTGAGCACGAGACAGCATGAGTGTCTGTGTGTGAGCACGAGACAGCATGAGTGTCTGTGTGTGAGCACGAGACAGCATGAGTGTCTGTGTGTGAGCACGAGACAGCATGAGTGTCTGTGTATGAGCACGAGACAGCATGAGTGTCTGTGTATGAGCACGAGACAGCATGAGTGTCTGTGTATGAGCACGAGGCAGCATGAGTGTCTGTGTGTGAGCACGAGACAGCATGAGTGTCTGTGTGAGCACGAGACAGCATGAGTGTCTGTGTATGAGCACGAGGCAGCATGAGTGTCTGTGTGTGAGCACAAGACAGCATGAGTGTCTGTGTGAGCACGAGACAGCATGAGTGTCTGTGTATGAGCACGAGGCAGCATGAGTGTCTGTGTGTGAGCACAAGACAGCATGAGTGTCTGTGTGTGAGCACAAGACAGCATGAGTGTCTGTGTGAGCACGAGACAGCATGAGTGTCTGTGTATGAGCACGAGGCAGCCTGAGTGTCTGTGTATGAGCATGAGGCAGCATGTGTGTGTGTGAATGTATGACTGAGCATGAGGCAGCATGTGTCTGTGTAATTGAGCGTGTGAAAGCATATGTGTGATTGGTCATGAAACTGTGTCTGTGTGTATGACTGATCATGAGACACAGCTGTGTATATGGATGTGAATGAGCATAAGAGAGCATGTGTCTGTGTATACGATTGAGCATTTGAGATAGAGGAGAAAGTTTGTATGCAACAACTCCTTATAAATCCGTAACAATCTCAGAGCATCTGGAAATAAAAAATTCCAGGTATGGAGACTTGGGGATTTTTTAATATCATCATTAGTTTTAATTTATTGGGTTTTATTTGATGTATCTAATGATTTGGAATATTTTATTCCCATTTGTAATATTTTTAGATGAGTTTCTAATTATTGGATGTTTTATTTGTCAGCTGTTTTGAAATATTTATTCTTTGTATTGGTTTAGTTAACTATTATGATTGATGGTTTACATTTCTTGATTTTATTGTTTGATGCTTTATGAGGTTCTGTTTTTCCATCGTTGACTGCATACATTGTCTGGCTCGTTGCGGTTTCCGGTTCAGGTTTTGCCTGCAGGTTTCTGTTTATACTTTATGCTCTCTTTATTCTGAATTTGGAGGTTCTATTTGTATTCTGTATGTATGAGCAAGGTGAGGTATTCTGCTAGCTTGTACTTTCTGTGTAGGGATCTGGTTTGTTCTGTTTTCCAAAGAGGACCAAAATGATTAGAAAAATAAAAAGACCAGCCAGCAAGGGTAGAAAAAAGATGTTATATTCAGTTTAGTGAATGGAATATGCCAATTTTGGGAATGTGAGGCTCATGATACTGTATTTTGCACAATACAGGAGGAAATATGTTTTTGTTTCTATTTCATAAAAATAGAAATGCATTTCATTAATAAATACATTTCTCTGGCGTTGCATGACATGCAACATCTGGCTTCTCAGGGTTTCCAGTTCAGTTTTTGAATAAAGGCTAATGGTGCCAGGATCGGACTGGTTCCAACTGAACTGGAAGCCCGAGAAGCAGGGGGAAACTGCTCAATGAAAATAAAGAGATAAAAGCCCCTTGCATTTAACAGTCTGTCTCCCAGCTTGTGGTGTTGTATGTTGGTTTCAGGGTGAGGGTGTACTTTTTCACTGCCCTAGGTGCCAAATAGCCTGGCTACAGCTCTGGCAGCTCCCAAGTATTTAACACATTCACCATTCTTATGATCAGATGTATTAACAATATCGATCCCTGTCATGAAATAATCAGGGATCTGCATTTGATGGTTTTTTTTATGTTTTATTTATGCATTTAAATCAAAAATCAAATATGAAACAAATGCAAAAAATACAATGAATGGAATGAACCAAAAATAGCCTCTGACAAAAATAAAAACGTGCCTGGCAGCCTGGTGCCACAGCTTAGTCTGAAGCTGGGTCCGGCATAGAGGCCTAGTCCTAGGCCAGAGTCACATCCTTGACAAGTGCATGGGCGGGAAAGCTCCCACTCCAGCCTCCCTTACCACCTTCGTGGCTCCAGTGTTTGGGGGGGTAGGAATGATGCTCAGTCACTCCTGCCCATGACCTGGTGCTTTAAAAAATGGCGCTGAAGTGATGTCACTTCTGCACCTTCCTCCAGTGCAGCTGGTACGATTTTGTTATAGGACCATAGAAATATATATTTGTGCAACAAAACGGCACCAGCCGCACAAGATATCACTTCAGTGCCACCCCCAGGCAGAGCGCACTATTTTTCAAGCAGCAGGACATGGACAGGAGTAACTTGGCATCATTACTGCCCCCAAAACTGACGTGCAGAAGGAAGAGCGGGGCCAGGTTGGGAACATCCTGGTCCCGGTACTTGTCAAGGGCCTGGTCCCAGCCACTGTGGACAGAACCTTAGGCTAACCCTCAACTCCAGGCCCAGCTCTGACCTAGGCCTCAATGGATTCAGGTCAAGGCCTCAACTCTGGGCCCAGCCCGGGGTAAAGCCCTGACAATGTGGTAGGCAATGGTTAGGCCTCCATGCCGAGGACCAAATCAGAGCAGTGTTTTGGCCCGGGAAGGCCAGTAAGGGTCACTGGATGCCCTTTTTAAATTTTATGTGATTTGGGATTTTTTGCTTGTTTTTATCAGTTTGAAAGACAAACAATTGGGAAAAAAAAAACCATTTAACGAACCAAATAAAAATGAAAAAAACCAAAACAAAATAATGAAATGAGCTGATTATTAAAGATGTGATCCCCAAAATTATCAAGGCTGAGACATTTGATAAAAGTAGGATCTTTGTGCTTCAATTAAACTCCGGACCTCTCTCTTGCCCTGTGCTTTTGAATGAGATCTATTCAGCCCATTATATACATTATATACATCCCCTGCTTGAAACTTCTAAAGTGATTTTTTTTTTAGTAGTCCACTGGAAATAAATCAAATAATCCAGAATGCAAATCAACTTGGAATTTTTTTTTTAGACAAACCAGATTGTTCAAATAATTCAAACCTTGTTAAAATTCAGGTGGAAACTGGCCATTACTGGGTTCAGGGGTAATACACTCTAATGTAATGCTTACTAACTCTGAAGTACAGGCCTTCTCCAAGGAAATTCAGTTTCTGCATTTTCTCTTTTGCCTCTTTGCTGAGTCAGACAATTTAGGCATCAGTCAATAGCAATGCTGGTACTACGAAAATAAATTGTCTTGACGTCTGATCTTACCTCGATCACTTGTTCAGAATTTTGTCAGCACTCACCTTTCTCACAGAATCTCCCCTGGTATCCTGCAGGACAATAGCAATTTCCTGAGGACTGACACGTCCCTCCGTTTCTACAAAGAGAGGTGCAGATAGCTAAAAAAAAATAAATCAGTTTTTAAGTCTTGGTGAAATTATATCGTAAGTGCAAGTTGAAATTTTACTAACAAGGGAGAGATTCCATGATGGCCGACCTAGCAAGACATGCCTTAAGTTGCTCCTTGAGCTTTCTAATTTTTTCCTGATATGCCTCATTCAGGCAGGAAGAGAAGGGCCAGAGAGCGGGAGCAACTCTCTGACACCCCCCCCCCCCCCCCCCACACACACACACTAATACTGTGTTTGGCCTGATGGACGCTCATGTCCGTAGGGGAAGCTTGGGTTGAGCTTGCTGGAGGAAGGCTGGGAAGAAGTAGCACTTGGCCCCCTCCCTAAGCTTTCGATCTCTTTATCTCCCCAGGAACGACTTCCTCCTGCTAATCCGGCGGAGACCCGAGCGTCGGAGCTGTCTCTGGTCGAGACATTGGCTGTGGAGGCCAGGGACGCCATGCTCCCTCGTGGGTCACTGAAAGCAACGCGTATGGCCCCCCCATGCCGACTGCAGGGGGCATCGAGGACGGCATCGCTGCTGGACATGGGGGAGTAGAGCTAGACCAGATGCCTGTGGTTCAGACCATTGAGCTGGTAAGACCAGTTGAATTTACTCTGGAAACTATTTGGGAGGCGCTCCAAGCTTTGAACATGAACATTTCTAACCAGATTAAGCCAGTCTTTAGTTATATGACTGATTTAGGTGGTCGAATGAAAGTAATGGAAACTGAGATCTCAACTAATAAAAAGAACTTTGAGTCTTTGAGGAAAGATTTTGATACAAGCACTGATTTGCAACATAATATTGTGAAAGAGAATAAATGGCTTACATCCAGACTAGAATACATGGAAAATCAAGTGAGAGGCAGGAACCTGCATTTCATTAATTCCCACAAATATCCACTTGTGGCACCAAACGAAATGTGGAAAAAATACTTGACTGAGATTTTGAAACTTCCTGAGCAGACACTTCCATTAATATCCAAGGTATATTATATATTTCCTTTCAGGAAGGGTATCATGGGTTGCAGACTCTCTCTCCTGTTGAGAAATCGTCTTTGGATCTAACAGCAGTATTGGAAACCTCTCAGAAGGACTTGGTAAAACCATCTACTCTGATTGTCTCTTTTCTTCTTGACTCTGATAGAGACTGGATTTTAAGGCTGTTTTTCTGTCACTGTACAGAACTTTTCCTCAATTTGAAGGTTTATGCTTATCCTGATCTCGCACGACAGACATGGTTAAAGTTAAGATGGCTGCCTCGAGGACTACACTTCCCAGGTTCCCTATCAACCAGAGGCTGTGAGAATTTCAGCAGGGAGGAGCTGAGACAGGGTAGAGTCAGCATTACAATATTAATAGGCTACCAGGTGCAATAAATGGGAGCATTTGCAGTAGCTAGACAGGATGGAAAAGAATACAGTTGCCAGCCATGGAAAAGGAGGCGACCCCTGAGGAGGAATTAGAGACTGGCCCTCGTGACCCCACAGATAGGGTTGCCAACTGGCTCCAAATTTTCAGGCCAGGTTGATCCAGTCCTGGTTTTATCCTATTGCATGCTGGGACTTTTTCTGATTTAGCTATTGCATTCCCTAAGAAAATCAAGACTATAAGTGACTTTCATGCAGGGGAAGTAAAACCAGAACTGGACCAACCTGGCCTGAAAATCTGGAGTGAGTTGGCAACCCTACCCACAGAGCCAGCGTTAAGTCAATCTATTTAAAGAGAGACCCATTTTCACAGGAACTTGAAACAGCAAAGACTGAGGCTGTCCTGAGATGTGTTTTTAATTCTAAGGATCTGAGCTGCTATAGCTTTTTTAAAGGCTGCACTTTTCCCTGCCAAAGAACTAAAACTGGTATTGGGGAAGCTATGTATTTAAATCCTAAAGAACTGAAGCTGTCTATCAGCGGTTTTGATTTTTAAAGAGCTGAACTGCTACAGATTGTGTTTACAGGCCGTATTTTTGCCCTCTAAAGAATGGTTAATTGACAGCAATGCAGTTGAATCCTTTTCATTTCATCATCCAGTTTTCTCCCCTTCCTTTGTGTTCATTAAACGACCTTCACTTTCTTACCTTTCTCGCAATTTGCTCCCGTGTATCCAGTCATGCAAGAGCACACTCCTGGTGCAGTGCACCATCCAAAGTTACAGCTTGAGTTACACATTCCTACATCGAATCGACACAAAAATTAATCATCATCCCAAGTACATCAACCACGAAGACTGGAGAAACAGAAATAAAGCAAGCCTAATGAATTTCAAAGTAATTGGTGTAGGGAGCCCTTTGGATCTCCACCAGTAGGTGCCCTAGAATGGGATGTGTAGGGAAGCAAGAGTTGACGTAGGCCACTTAGTTACAATGTCCCCCTCTGTGGCTGCAGGGATGAGCTCCGATCTGCTCAAGTGCAAGGGGCTGAGAGATCAATGTTTGGACACCGAAGTGAAAAGTTCTGTTTTATTTCTTCCCCCTGTCCCAGTGTGGTTGGGCCTTTTGTTTATTTATAATTTATTTTTATACTATACACTCCAAGAATCCTGGTGGTTCACAATGTAAACTTCCACGGAGAACAAATCCGTCGATATTAATAGTGACCATAACCAGAATTTAAAATGGGCCATCCTACTGAGCTCTCCTGGTCAAAAAGACCTTTGTTGCTCTACAAATAATCATTGGTCCTCAATGTTCAAAACATTTTTATATTTTTAAATGCACATAAAAATTGAAAAGCAACTTAACTTTTAGTCGCTGCTATCCAAATAGTAATTTACTATTAAATAGTATGGTCTTGTTGGACTCTATGCCATCCCGGACATAAAGCACCACACCACCTCCCGGATGTTCCTCTCTCTCATTGCGATATAATTTGTATCCCGGTATAGCACTGTCCCATTGGTTATCCTCTTTCCACCATGTCTCTGAGATGCCAATTAAGTCTATGTCATCATTCACTGCTATACACTCCAATTCTCCCATCTTACTTCTTAGACTTCTGGCATTAGCATACAAACATTTCAAAGTTTGTTTTTTGTTTGTATTTTCATTCTGCTTTTTAATTGATAGGGATAAGTTAGAATTTTTTTTAGCTCAGGTGAGTTTTTAGTTACAGGCACTTGGACTACTTTTCTTAGTATTGGAACCTCACTGTCGGGATGCCCTAAATCTAATGCATCATTAGTATCCTTTAAAGATACCTCTCTCCGAACCATGCGCTGCTGAGCGACTGTCGGCTTTCCCCTTTGTTCTAGTTTAAAAGCTGCTCTACCTCCTTTTTAAAGGTTAGCGCCAGCAGTCTGGTTCCACCCTGGTTAAGGTGGAGCCCATCCCTTCGGAAGAGACTCCCCCTTCCCCAAAAGGTTCCCCAGTTCCTATTAAAACTGAATCCTCTTCCTTGCACCATCGTCTCATCCACGCATTGAGACTCCGGAGCTCTGCCTGCCTCTGGTGACCTGCGTGTGGAACAGGGAGCATTTCAGAGAATGCTACCCTGGAGGTTCTGGATTTAAGCTTTCTACCTAAGAGCCTAAATTTGGCTTCCAGAACCTCGCTCCCACATTTTCCTATGTCGTTGGTGCCCACGTGTACCACGACAGCCGGCTCCTCCCCAGCACTGTCTAAAATCTTATCTAGGTGATGCGTGAGGTCCACCCCTAGTCCTGGCTCGGGAAGGGAAGCCCACGCCCTAGGAGGGATAGGAAGAGAGAAATCCCATTTCCCAGCTCACATCTAGTGGTTGGAGTTTGGCAATCTTTCTCTCTCTCTTTTTTTTTTTTAAGAAGCTTTTGGAGATTTTTGCCTTTTTGTTTGGAAAGAAATGTTTGTCCATCCTTTCTGCCCATGAGTAGGGAAGAGGAGTTTTATTCCTGCTGATCTTAATGGGATTTTCATCCACAAAGTTAAAGTAAAAGAGAAAAAAAAAAGAGTTGGGAGTGAAAACTCTTACAACTGTGTTCCCGAAGAGGAGTCTCTACCCCTGAAACAGAAAGGATGGAGAGACATGGAGTTGATAGTATCCGTCGCCTTGGGTATTATTTCTACCTTAAGAGGGAACCATTGTCAGCTCCCATACTGGGAGCCATGTTTTCCAAAGCCGGGAAAAAAGGTTAATCCTAATGCCTGCCACCCTAAGCAACGCAGAACTGAGAGTTTGGGTTAATCATGGATGTGCTAAGAGAAAAAGTGCTTGGTGACAGTTGATAACTAATGAAGACTTTCTACAGTAAACATTTATTTTGCAACACCCTACTCAGTAATACTTAAGGACCAAAACGAATAGCACTGAGAGTGGTTCCAGCAAGCAGCTCTCCTGACTACAAGAATTTACTGAGACCCTGACCTATAAATGGGAGGAACAGAGAAAATACAGGAAGCTGTGCATGATCACTGACAGCAGCTGGTTGAGGAATAAGAATAGAGGTTATGTAGGATTTTATTATTTATTTCACAATTTTTATATACTGCACAAAACAGCAAGCTGACCAAGGTCAGCTCCCTGGTGAAAATTAGATAGAAACAAGTAAAGTAAGGTTGAGCATGATACTTCCCTGTTGAATGTGACGGTAAGGAATACAGAGAAAGGCCATGCATGAAGAATCATGGGTGAGAAATGGATAAAAAAGCATAAGAGACCATCTATGGAAGAACATGCATACATTATGGATATGGATCCTCTTAGAACTCACCGCTGTCACAGAATCTCCCGTTATATCCTGCAGGACACAGGCAGTTCCCTGAGGGCTGACAGGTCCCTCCATTCCTGCAGAGAGAGGCGCAGGTAGCTGCAAAGTATACAACACAAGGAACCAGGGTCAGTCATATTTGAGTGGAGGCACTTCTATGCCTAACTTTGTTCACAAATATGATGATACTAAATATTAAAGGAATCCAGGAATTTAGTCAGTGTTATTGAATAGGTGTGTCCTAATGGCTACAACACCTATAGTACCTGAATATAAATACTAATAAACAAACACTGTTCAGAGCTGAGCACAGAATGCCCATTATTAATATCAGCCAATAAGAAGGCAACTATAACAGCATTTGAGATAAATCATGACATCTCTTGTGCTTCACTCAGATTCTCCTTGCAACAATGGTGTATATAGCACCCACTTTTTAATAATAGTGATATGGAAATTTTGCATTGACCTTTTCCTCAGTAAATCATCTCATTGCCTCAGTGATAGATGCCACACTGCCCTACAGTGCCCGTGTGCATAGCTACTATAGGACCATTCATTAGCAGCCAGCAAATGGCCGCAATACAAACACATCCAGCGCAGATATAATTATGCACACCGGGGCAGATTTTAAAAGCCCTGCGTGCGTAAATCCATCGTTCTGGGGTGGGGCCGGCCCGGGGGCATTCCGGGGGCGTGGCCGAGGCCTCCGAACCAGCCCCCGGGCCAGGGAATGGCGTGCCGACAGCCGCTCTGTATTCCTGTCTCAAACCCCTGAGCCATCCAGGCCAAAAGGTGAAACGTTTCCCAGAGCTGCGTCAGTCCCCTGAGCCATCCCCTGCTGGAGGTAAATGGCTCTGTATTCCTGTCGCGGTCCCTGACTCGTCCAGGCTCCGCCCCCCGATGCCGTCAGTCCGATGAATACATTTCTGCCTCTCACCTGTGGCACAGGATGCTCCGGTATACCCAGTGTAGCAGGAACACACTCCAGGGGAGCTGCACCAGCCAGAGTTACAGCTTGCGTTGCAGATTACTAGAGGGAAGCAGCAATATGTAAACAAACTCAGAGAACAAAGATATTCCCACACTTTTTTAACCATGACCTTTTTTTTTTTTTTTAAGTAACATCAAAATCATAGATTTCCTGGCTAAATGATCATGGTAGGATCTTATTCCCAAGATCTTGGGAACCCCTCACCCACAAAGGAAAGATGTTTACCTATAACCAAATATCTGCAAAGACAGCAGGATAAGTCAGCGATAACCGGTGATACCCTCCAATGGCGCCAAAACAGACTCAGCTCTCGGAGCTCGGAGGTGACTGAGCATACGGAAGAGTTCCCCTGCACGACCGACACCTCACGAGCCCGTTAGTCTCTTCCAGAGCTTTAAGCTCATGTTGAATAGTCTGCTCGCAAGGGAGGCAGGTATTAAATGCATGGCTGATTTATCCTGCGGCAACAGGAGGAAGTGGAGCTCAGTGCAAGCAACTTAGATAAATTAGAGAGTTTGCACTTAAAACTCTCCAACATTTGCAGATCTCCAACATTTAGAGGAATGGAGAGAAAAAGACTTCAGACAACCATTGTGGAGTCCAAAGGCTCTCGCTAACTGGGTGAAAACGGTAATAATGCCTACAAAAAAGTGTTTTTGCTTTACTTACGTTTCACTTGGAAAATTCTCTTTTTGAAAAATATTTTATACAGAAGGGTTTGCTTAGATATTGAAAATTTCAAGAATGAACTGGAAGTATCTTCCAATTTAATTCAGCAGGGATATCCTTGCAATGGAGACAGAGAAATACTGAGGGACTGCAGGTGGCACCTCAGTCTAAACTTCTCTGTCTCCATCTGCTGGAGAGAAGGCAAACCCAGCTATCTGGACTGATCACCTTTTTGTGTTGTTCGGGGACGTGAAGAAAGGAGATAAAGCTTCTAAAACCATGATCTCTTGGTGGCTAAAGACCATTTGCTCTGCTTATATTTGTAAGGGTCACAACATTCCAGTAGGCCTATGAGCGCATTCTACAAGGGCAGAGTGTAAGTTGGTGTCTCAGCAGGAAATATGTGGGGCTGTGGTGTGGTCCTAACTTCATATTTTCACCAAGCATTACCGATTGGACGTAGATGCAACTTTTGGTGAGAGTGTCCTATGAGCGCATCTTTCGGGTGCCCGCCCAGTCTAGGGGGGTGCTTGGGTATATCCCACTTGTCTGGACTGATCTGGCTATGAACAAGAAAGGAAAATTGGCTCTTACCCGCTAATTTTAATTCTGTAATACCACAGATCAGTCCAGAGATCCACCCCTTCACTGCTGAAAGACTGAATTTCCTGGTAGTTTGGTAAACCTTATTTCTGAAATTTTGCAAATTGTAAATATACGTTGAGAGTTTTTCTAGTTAAGAGTGGTTTCTTTATATGAAAGTACGAGAGGCTCCAGTTCAGGGGGTTCCAACCCCAAGTTCCCTGTTCACCCTGGAAAGGGAGTTAGTGTCTATTCTTGGGCTTGGTTACGGGTCAATGCTGAGGGACTGCAGGTGGCCTCTCAGTTATGTAGCAGGGCCTCAAAGTTTTGCTCTCTGACTCCACCTGCTGGTAGGGATGAATAAAACCCACTTGTCTGGATTGATCTGTGGTATTACAATAACGAAAATTAGTAGGTAAAAAACATTTTTCTTTCCTAAGTCTACTTGATTAACAGTTTATGGACTTCTCCTCCAGAGCCTTGTTCAAACTTTTAAACCCAGCAATTCCAACTGCCTTAACCATATCTTCCAGCAATTTATTTTAGAGCTTAATTGTGCACCGAATGAAAAGTATTTTTTCCGATTTGTTTTGAATGTCTACTTACTAACTGCATGGAATATATCTCCTAGTCTTTGTATTTTTTGAAAGAGTAAATAACCAATTTATATTTACCCGTTCTATTACACTCATGATTTTATAGACCTCTATCACATCCCCCGATATCCCTGCTCCAATCAACAACTGTTTGACTGGGAAGGCAGTTTTAGGAATAAATAGATGGTGTATAGTATAAATCCGATGCATGTTTGGTTCTAATGGAAATTCATCCCAAATACAGATGCTCCAGGATTACATAATGGGACCTGCCTCACTTTGGGAGCAATTGCTTTATCAGATTTATCCCTGGATCTTTCTGGAAGATACACAGGGTCTCTAAATTGGGATTATGTGTTTTGTTTATGAAATGTACACTTGATGTTGGCATTGGTTGCAGGGATAGGATTTGAAGCGATTTTTTTTAACTTATTGTAATCCACTTGTGGGTGCCTGATAAGGCAGACAATCAAATTTAATGAATTAAATATAATGGAAGAAGCTGGAATGGATCTGGGGGTATATGGTACCCACCAACTGCTAAAAGCTATAAGAACTACAGAAAGATGACTGGATCCAGCACTGGAAGTCTACATCAGATCCCGGCAGCCATGGCCTGAACAAGGACGACAAGGCCTGCTCAGACTGTGGCATCCTGCAAAATTCATGACTTCCATTATTATAAGAGCCCTTGTCAGCACTCACCATTCTCACAGAGTCTTCCACTGTAGCCTGGGGGACACAAACAACTCCCTGAGGGCTGACAAATCCCTCCATTACTGCAGGCAGAAGCACAGACAGCTGCAAAGAAAAATTAAAGTAAAATGAAAAAAAAATGTAAGCATGAGTCTTATTTCTCAGAAAATAGTCGAGAGGAATTGCCTCTGACGAAATGTGCCTACGCCTCCATCTAAGAAGAGTCAATGTGGCTTTATACTGGCGGGAGTCCAGCCTGCACCCCTCTCATGGCTGGAGTGGTTTGGTCTGCATCCCCCAAGTTGAAAATGGACGAGACATCTTATGGAACATCGTCCACAGAAAGGGACATGAAGGACCCCAGCCCAGAAAACGCCATCGCTGCAAACTGAACTTTGTCTGCCCCTAACTGAGGACCAAGAAGCTGACAAAGAGGGGAAGTCCTGCTTACCTGGGTAAAGGTGTGCAAAGTAAGACGTCACTGGATGTGGTGTCAGACAGCACCGAGTAAGAAGAACATAAGAAATGCCATACACTGGGTCAGGCTGAAGGTCCAAACCCAACATCCTGTTTCTGACAGGATCCTGAAGCAAGCATCATGGCGAGCTACTCAAGATGTATTGCATCTCTGCATTGCTTCCATTACATCATGGCTGCTTCATTCTACATTATTACTAAACCTCCATAAGGCAGAATTCTTTTGCACCGCGTACCTTTCGTTGACCCTCCATTTTTTTTTTTTTTGGTAGTACCACAATCCCAGTGAGAGTTCTAGGAAATCTTTTTCAAAATGAAAATGTTCAAGCCTCTTTTGCATGCTATTTTCATTCAGTATTACAGGCACTCATGTTAACTAGCATTAATTATTGTAATTCTCTTCTATTAGGTTTGCCTGTGTCTTTGTTGAAAGGCCTATGTTGAGCGTCCCGGCCGTGTCCGCTCCGCGGCCGGCCCTGTCCTCGAGCTCCGGCCTCTCCTCCTCCACAGCCGCAGCCAGTTCGCGGCATCCCCGGCTCCCCCGCTCTCAGCCTCCCATCCAGGCCTCACGGCGGAGCTACAGGCCAGTTAGTCTGACCTCTTTGATGAGCAAACTAATAGAATCTCTGCTAAAACAGAGGAGAGCGCAATTTTTGGAATCCAATGGATTACAAGATCCGAGGCAGCATGGATTTACCAGAGATAAATCTGGTCAGATGAATCTGATCAATTTCTTTAATTGGGTGACCAGGGAATTGGATCTAGATGTAGTGTGCTTGGATTTCAGTAAGGCATTTGACACTGAAGACTTGTAAATAAATTCAGCACCCTTGATATGGACCCTAGCGTGACTGACTGGGGTAGAAATTGGCTGAGTGGATAATGGTAAAAGGAGCTTTCACTGAAGAGAGGGGGCTGTTACTAGTGATGAGCCTCAGGGATCAGTCCTGGTTCTTTTTGACATTTTTGGGAGAGATAAACCAGAAGGATTGTTGGAAAATGTCTTTTTGCCAATGATACCAAAATCTGTAACAGGGTGGGTAAGCCAGGGTAGAAAACATAAGGAGGGAGGGATCTAGCGAAGCTCAAGGAATCATCTAAGGTCTGGCAGCTAATATTTAAGTGCAGAGTAATGCTTCTAGGATGCAAAATCCCAAGGGAAAATGACAGTATTGGAAGTGAAATTCTTCTGAGCACAAAGGAAAAAGCAGGATCTAGGGATGATTGTATCTGATGATCTTAAGGTGGTCGAACAGGTGGATAAAGTTGGGGCGAGTTCAAGATGGCGTCCTGAGCAGACATGCAACTTGAGCTCCTGCATTTTTCCCCCCGATTTCAATATTTTCTTATCTTTTTTCTCTTTTCCTTTTGGAGCTATGGGAAAGAGGAAAGGAACAGTTCGATCTTACTCCTCTGCAGGAGCGATTCGGCAGACCACCATGCCTGACTTTTCACCGGTACTGCCTTTTCTGACACCGATCAGTGACTTGGTTGGAAGGGCTGCACACCTATTGATGGCTGAGCCTTCACTCAGCCCGGATGATCGGTCTTCACCACATTTTCCTGGACCTGCTGTTTGTATGGGAGCTGTGTTGCCGGAGCAGGTCTGGATTTGCAGCGCTACCCCCTGCGTCAACGATCAGCGTTCACGTGCCAGCTGCTGCTGGTGGACTGCAGCGGGAATCAGCAGAGCAGTCTTTCCAGGAGTCAGGAAGTCTGGTTGATGGAGTGGGTTCTGGCGTCTTGGCAATTCGTGAGATCCCTTAAGCTGTCAAGGTCTCTGACGTTGGTCCACAGGAGATTTGAGATGCTATCAACTCTCTTCAGGTCAGACCTGCATTAACTAAACCTAATCAAGTGACTCTTGATAGTTTGTGGGGCGTTTTGGCCTCTGTCAATAAGTCTGTTTCATCTTTGGCTACAGTTACACTGGACATCCATTCTAAATTCTTGAATCAAGATTGTCGGATGTCAGCTTGTGAAGCAAGTATCTCTAACCTGGAGATTTCGGTCTCCAAGGTAAAAGACATACAAGCTAAACAAATAATGGCTTCTACCCTGGTTTCACGGAAACTTGAAAGTTTGGAGAATGCGTCAAAGAATTTGAATCTACGTATATTAACTTTTCCTCAAATATGATTACTTGCTCCTATTGAGATGTTTAAGCTCTGTATGAAAGAAGTTTTGCAAATCCAGGAGTTTGCCTATCCCCCGGTTCAAGAAATGTTCTATTTACCATCGATTAAGTAGAACTTGGATAATGAACAGCAAGCGATTTCTTTGAATTTGACTGAGGTTCTGGAGAACTCTGTTTTACAATCTCATAAGAGAGCCACCTGGCTGATTTCTTTTGTTTTCACAAGATAGAGATAATATTCTTCATTTGTTCTTCCGTAATCATGAAGTTTTATTTAAGGGGGAGAAGATCTGGATTTTTCCAGATCCAGCTAGGGCAACCAGGAGTGCAGAAGAACATTTTTGCTATGCGTTCAGAGGTGTTATCTTTGGGGGCCTCTTGTGTTGTTAGACATCCATGTAAATGCATAGTATTATTAAATGCAATTAGATACCTGTGCAACTGAAGGACTTTATCGAGGTTAGACACAATACACCCTCTCAACCTACTTAGCTGTGACTCAATATGAGCAGGCAGTTCTAGCTCAGGATGCTGCCTATTTATTTTATTTCTTGAATTGTATGGTCAATTTGCCAACCATTTTCTTCCCTCCCTCTCCCCCCCCCTGCTATATTTAGGTTTATTGTGAGGATACTGCTAATGTATTTCTTTTTTCCTTATTGTTATTGTCACTATCAGGAATATATCCTCTGTTTTTCTTTTCAAATATGTTTATATTTGAAATAATGTCAAACTTCAATAAAAAATAAAGTAAAAAAACAAAAAACAGGAGGATAAAGTGACGGAAAAAGCCAGAAAGATGCTTGGTTGCATGAGGAAAGGAATGGTCAGCAGAAACAGGGAGGTGATATTGCCCCTGTATAGGTCCCCGGTGAGACTTCACTTAGAATACTGTGCACAGTTCTAGAGACCCCACCTTCAAAGGGATATAAACAGGATGGAGTCGGTCCACAGGGAGCTACTAAAATGATCAGTGGTCTTTGCACTAAACCATATGGAAATAGACTAAAACATCTAAACAGGTATACCCCAGAAGAAAGACAAGATAGGGGAGATATGATAGAGACATTCAAATATCTCAAAGTTTCCATGCACAGAAGGTGAGCCTTTTTCAATGGAAAGGAGGGTCTAGAACGAGGGGGTCATGTGATGAGGTTAAAGGTGGTAGATTCAAGAGTAATCTTAGGAAATCTTTCCTTACAGTGAGGGTGGTGGATGCATGGAACAGCCTCTCAATGGAAGTGGTGGAGACAAAACCAGTATCTGAATTCAAGAAAGCATGGGGTAAATACAGGGGATCTCTAAGGAAGTGATGGGAATTATGATGCTAAATTAATTGGAGAGATGGGCAGACTAAATAATTCATATGGTCTTTTTCGGCCATCATGTTTATGTGTTTCTATTTGAAAATGAACTGCATGAATACATAGAGCTGAGTGATTTGTCCTAATAAGTCCAGCTCCTGCACTGCGAACTGCAGGAACATGTTGGCAATCCTGTATTGCAAGAGAAAGTATCACAGCTGCCTTGTCCAGTTTATATATATATTATATATATATATTATATATATATAACTCTACAGATGGAACGGATACATTTAAAGGGGCAGAGAAAAGTCCAACCAGTTAATGAGATCACATATTGTCTTTTCCGTCTATATTTCCTTTCTTGAGATGGCAAGAATAAGAATATCGCAAAGACAAAAATATACAACAAAGGTATTAACTGGAAAAATTGGAGCACTTTGCTTTTTGTCCTGTGGAGAAATAAGAAAGAAGAAGAAACGAGACAATGGTTTGCTCACTTGGCAGATGTCTGCGCAGGTTGAGAGTGGGTGGAATAACTGCTAGTCCAGGTGATTAAAGTATTTTGGTGACTGTTTACATGATGGGAAGTGACATCAGGGAATAAATGGACAAGGAGTTGCATGGGATCTTCTTAGTGTTTGGGTACTTGCCAGGTTCTTATGGCCTGGATTGGCCACTGTTGGAAACAGGATGCTGGGCTTGATGGACCCTTGGGCTGACCCAGTATGGCAGGTTCTTATGTTCTTATGCAGTGTTTGGCAGTCTCTGCTTATAGATTTGAGGAAGATTTAGGATCTCTCCCTTTACTTCTCTGATGAAGGTTATGAATTATATACACTCAATTTAAAATCCCCACAACAAGATGAGACATTCTGCTTTGACATTTCTTCAAAAAAGTCCTTGACGTGAGCCCGTTGGCAGTTCATTGTGTTTTGGGGAACTATAATTGTGTGTATGAACATTGTTGGTTAAAAAAAAGCCCCCTGGAGGTGCTGATGTACAGCGAAACAGTGACCTCTGTCGGGGTGGACTTTGGAACTGCTGTATGTTGTCATTGGATTTGTATTTGTGATACATTTTCATTTCTGATGGGATGTGTGGGAGTGTTGTAGGTAGACAAGCGTGGATGTCAAGTATCAATGTGATGGCTTTCTAACATTGTTTTGTGTATTCAAACAATTTTTGTATTTTAGGGCAGCTGGTCAGGTGTGTTTGATTTTTTGTATTGGTTTTTGTTAAACTATTTTTAACAATTATTGTTAAAAATGTTTTGGTCACATGTATAATAAAAGTGTTTTCATATTGAGTCCCTTGGATTTCAATATTAAGAATAAGAATATGTTATTTTAGTTCAGATTAATTTAAAAATGGTTTTCATTGTAATATTAATAAATATGATGTGATATTTCAATCCTAATTTAAACTATTATTTTGAACTGTGTCTACATCTTTCTAGATTAACTGTAGATGCATAAAATACCCTCTATCTATTGAGAAAATCCTTTGGGATGTTTCTGCAGCATGAATAGGTCCTCATACAGTCTGTTTCTCCCCAGGTCTCTGTGGTCACCCTGGATCCACCTTTCTGGTCTCTCACCTGTCTCGCAGGTTGCTCCTGTGTATCCAGAACTGCAGGAACACACTCCAGGGGCACTGCACCAGCCATTGGTACAACTTGAATTACAGATTGCTGGGAAGAAGAGACCAAACCAAGACATAAGCATCATCCTAATCATATTATCTAACCTATGTCAGATGTATAAGCACTAGAAAATAACCGATGTGATATCTCGATCGAACGTCGGTATATAAAAGAAATAAATAAATAAATAAATAAATAAAATGGGCCAGGAAAAAACCCAGCATTGCAATTTCTCAGGCAGCCTCATGTGACCACAAAATTAAAGACAAGTAGGTTTAATGAAAGGGCTTCATGGACTATTCAGCACCTCTGGAGGCCATCACCTGTATCAATCCAGTATTAGCCACTCTCAACTTCATCTGTACTGTGTACTGCAGGCGTGCAAGCCGATTTCAAAGGGAAATTCCTCCCAGTTTCCCTTAGAAAATGCTATAGGGATATTGCTACCCACATCTTCTGCAGGTGTAATGCGTTCAGTTTACAAAATGAACATAGTTCAGCCAAACTACCTCAGCCCTGCCCCTTGTAGACCCCTTTTCCCTGCAGAGGGGGGTGAAGGCAATTTTCAAAGTGGGGTTTTCCTGCAGGTCTACAACCATTTACCCATTCAAATCCCATTGAAAATTATCCCCTGAATATTTTAGAAATATAACATCACACCCCAGGGTGCGCATTAATGGGCTTTAATGCTTCTCTCCTAGTGCTGAACATAGCAAAGACGTGTCAAAATCCTTTATGCACACTGTTACTGACTGAACTGTGCTGTCCTACACCTACGGAGCGCCACATGGCTCAAACAGCCGCTGAATGAACTGTGCTGTCCTACACCTACGGAGCGCCACATGGCTCAAACAGCCGCTGAATGAACTGTGCTGTCCTACACCTACGGAGCGCCACATGGCTCAAACAGCCGCTGAATGAACTGTGCTGTCCTACACCTACGGAGCGCCACATGGCTCAAACAGCCGCTGAATGAACTGTGCTGTCCTACACCCACGGAGCGCCACATGGCTCAAACAGCCGCTGAATGAACTGTGCTGTCCTACACCTACGGAGCGCCACATGGCTCAAACAGCCGGTGAATGAACTGTGCTGTCCTACACCTACGGAGCGCCACATGGCTCAAACAGCCGCTGAATGAACTGTGCTGTCCTACACCTACGGAGCGCCACATGGCTCAAACAGCCGCTGAATGAACTGTGCTGTCCTACACCTATGGAGCGCCACATGGCTCAAACAGCCGCTGAATGAACTGTGCTGTCCTACACCTACGGAGCGCCACATGGCTCAAACAGCCGCTGAATGAACTGTGCTGTCCTACACCTACGGAGTGCCACATGGCTCAAACAGCCGCTGAATGAACTGTGCTGTCCTACACCTACGGAGCGCCACATGGCTCAAACAGCCGCTGAGTGAACTGTGCTGTCCTACACCTACGGAGCGCCACAAGGCTCAAACAGCCGCTGAGTGAACTGTGCTGTCCTACACCTACGGAGCGCTACATGGCTCAAACAGCCGCTGAATGAACTGTGCTGTCCTACACCTACGGAGCGCCACATGGCTCAAACAGCCGGTGAGTGAACCGTGCAGCCACAGCAGGAAGAGGAAAATGAGAGGCCATACTAAAAGCTATCAGAGCAGGAAGAGGCCAAGCCCTTTCTTACTGGCCTGCTGATGCTATAGCTCTGAGGAAGCCCCTGCCTTTTGCCAATGTAATTAGAAAAGGGTAAGGGTAGGCGGTAAGTTAGCAGGGTAAACGCACGGCAAAACGGCAGGGTAAATTAGCGATAGTCGGGGCGCACGTTACTGTATGGGAGGGAATAGCTAATCTGATCGTTTACATGTAATATACATTCCGCGGGCGGAAGGGGTTACCCGGTGATTTAAAGAGGCGGTAAGAATGGGTTAAAGGGGATAGTGTATCGCGGGTTGGACTAACGCGGCCAAAAAGTGAGTAGAAAGCGGGTTAAGAGCAGGATAACCGCGGCCGCACTTTACTGTATTGAGCTGCTAGTAGGGGTGTGCATTCGGATTGACCGCATTAGTAAAACGCAACTCATATTTTTTTTTTACTTAAAAAATTGATTCGACATAAACGATCGGATTTCCCACATATCGAACATAGATATGTTCGATATGTGGGAAATCGCGATTGTTGAGCCAAAATAAAAATATAAACCCCCTCACCCTCCTTAATCCCCCCCCCCCCCGACTTACCACAACTCCCTGGTGATGGAGCGAGGAGTGAGGACGCCATTTCTGCAATCCTTGGCGAGAAGCATGTGACGTCGGCGGCACGTCGAGTGACGCCGGCGTCACGTGATTCCCGGCTCGTTCGCGCCGGACGGCTCGTTCGGCCCAAAAAGAACTTTTGGCCAGCTTGGAGGCCCCCCCAAGCTGGCCAAAAGTTCTTTTTGGGCCGAACGAGCCGTCCGGCGCGAACGAGCCGGGAATCACGTGACGCCGCGTCACTCGACGTGCCACCGACGTCACATGCTTCTCGCCAAGGATTGCAGAAATGACGTCCTCACTCCTCGCTCCATCACCAGGGAGTTGTGGTAAGTCTGGGGGGGGGATTAAGGAGGGTGAGGGGGTTTAAATTTTTTTTTTTGCACATATGTACATATACCCAACTCATTGGATTTTTTTTATGTCCATATTGGCCGCAAGTGGGACCCCCTTTCGGACATAAAAAATATGAACATAAAATTTTGCTCTGCACATCCCTAGCTGCTAGTGCGCTTGTCCATGGGGAAATCTTTCACCCTAGCAATTACAGTCATGTTCACTAGAGGGCAGAGCAACTCAGATAAGACCACGGGCTACCAGCCATGGCACTGCCCCCCCTCCCTCCCCCCCATACTGTGGAGACAGGGGAGCAATTTAACATAGATAGGAATGATTTCTGTCCCCTTCAGAGGAATGAGTTGCATTGCTACCTCTATCTAAACCAACAAAAAAGACTGCAAAATGGTCCTCATGTCACCATTTGTCTTTTCCATGCCTCCCTGGCATTTTGGACTTCAAAAACAGGAAGCAAGCAGGAGACATCTCCTTTGTGATTTAATTTATCTTCTCCTGGCTTACATTTGTAAATGCCTTCCTCCTTCCTGTCTGTATGGGCGGACACAAACATGATGTTAAGGGCCTTGCATTATGAGCATGGCTGCTGCTGCAGGGCCTTGCATTATGAGCATGGCTGCTGCTGCAGGGCCTTGCATTATGAGCATGGCTGCTGCAGGGCCTTGCATTATGAGCATGGCTGCTGCTGCAGGGCCTTGCATTATGAGCATGGCTGCTGCAGGGCCTTGCATTATGAGCATGGCTGCTGCTGCAGGGCCTTGCATTATGAGCATGGCTGCTGCAGGGCCTTGCATTATGAGCATGGCTGCTGCAGGAGCACTAGGGCATCCTCTGTCAGTGGTTAGCAAATCTGTCCTGAAGGGGCCCCGGCCAGTCAGGTGCTCAGGACAGACACAAAAGGGTCTATTGTAAAAAGCATTGCTTCCACTAAAATGACCAAATACGTGTGAACACCACCGATTTGAAAAGCCATGATTTACGCACACACATCCACGTCTGAGCAGAACGTAAGGGGGTGGGGGAGGGACAGGGCATAGGCATTCAGTTACACGTATAACTCCGTATTTTAAAACCGGAGGCCGCAGCGCATGGTGGCTTGTTAGCCGTGTAACTTTACTACTGCCCCTGATGAGGGGCAAGCCTGCAGATCTCACGTTTTTGGGCTTACATGACAGGGTGAGAGGTGCAGGATGAAGAACCCGAGGGTCTGGCTGGCCTGGAGACTGTCTTGGCAAACTGATGGATTAACTGGAAAAGGTGGGAATCTCCCTCCTATGAGCAGGTTTTAAAATCCGCTTTCCTACTCGCGTTACAGCTGGCAAAGTCCTATGGAAGATACACAAAGCAGGTTTGCTCGAGCGAGCTTAAGATCAGGAACAGGTGAATTTTATATCATAAGCTTGCGCATCTCCACTTGTGTGTGAGACTTTGGGAGCTGCGGGAGGTTCTGTAGCTTTGAAGGCGGCTGTTGGTACCATCCTTTCCCAGCTCCTTCAGTTATTTTTTCTCTGGGCCAAAATGTTGGAAAGACAAGGGAGCACTTTCAGAAGAGAAAGCTGCTCAATATTCTGCAGCCTCTCCTTCCCATAAAAAACAATGGAGATTTATCGGAGGCAGCTTTTTCTGAAAATACTGATCTAATGTTTCTGGTTTTCAAACTCCTCTGAGATATCCACATTTTCTTCCAACATGCCAAATTTGATTTCCCAACCCTTTCTTGGAGAGATATTTTATGGACAGATGGACAGACAGCTAATCCCATTTATTCAATTCTCTCCATCATGTCCATACATTGTAAAGCATAAAACACAACTGGCTCATTTATTGCCCTAGAGTGTGATGCTCCTGTGCGAGCAGGAACTTAGGATAGCAATACTGAGAGAAGAGTCTATATGATGCTTCTGACGATCACACACACACACACACATACACACACACTCACACACATACATATATACACACACACATACACACTCACACACTCACACATACACTCATATACACACTCACATACACTCACATACACACACACATACACACACACATACACACACACACTCACATACACACACATATACACACTCATACTCATATATACACACACACACACACACACACACACACAGACACACACACATATATATACACCCCCGCCAACCTGGGTTTAAAGAGACAGTGAGAATGAAAACAGGGAGTAACTCTCAGGCACGTACAACTGTTCCTAGACTCACCGGTGTCACAGAGTCTGCCCGTGTAGCCTGCCGGACACAGGCAGTTTCCTGAGGACTGACAGGTCCCTCCATTGTTACAGGAAGATGCACAGGTGACTGCAAGGAAAAAACGAGAGGAGTTCCTTAATATCTCAGTGAGCAACAGGCAATAACCATATTTGCATCTTAAAGAATGTTTTATTTTTCAGGTCATGATTTTCCTTTAACAGGAACCATCCTGACCCAATTGCAAACTAAATGTTAACACTGGTAATAAAAGAATGTTAACTTTTGAAAATAAAAAAATTCTGAAAAGTTTAGATTTGTGTAATATAAATGTGGGACTGACTTTTTCGAGGTCCTTTCTCAAGAGAAATCTTAAGGTTACTTCAACTACATCAACCTTTGCAATATACAGTTTGTGCATCCCTCAAACGCCATCCATGGTGTCAAGAAGCGCTGCTGCTTTACTGCAGATTTCTATCCTGTTTGAGTAACCGGCGCGTTATGTGTACAAGTGAAAGAACGACTTGATAGCAGGGCTGGGCATCTGAAGGCACTATACAAATTTATTTATTTATTTAACAACTTTTCTATACCGACATTAAAATACACATCATATCGGTTTACATTGTAACAAAAGGTAGAAAATACAAATAACAGGGGGTGGGGTGGGGGGAAAACTAAGAACGTGGGGTCAGAGGGGAGACCCCAAACTAAGATAGGGAAGGGGAGAAGGCGATAGGAACAGTAACATGTTAATTAAATGCAAAGGAGCACAAGATATACTATAAATAATATACATAATATACAAATGGAGCCAGGAATCGAAAGGCCGATTCCTAGGGAGAGTTTAGAACTGATCAAAGACAGACTCCTATTAAAAGACTGCTGAGGTATTTATTAAGTAGAACTTAGGAGCATATTTTCTTAAACATGATGGCACCATTAGTGCCCCAGAAGCTCTCATCTGAAAATGCTGGCATCTTGCACTTCTGGCTTCTAGTTTGTCTTTCTAAGACCCCCTGACATCATCATAAAGGATCTGCACTTCTAAGAACACAAGAGATGGATCCCAAGCTCTGAAGGTTACCTAGAGCAGTGCTCCCCAACCCTGTCCCGGGGGCCCACCAGCCAGTCGGGTTTTCAGGATACCCACCATGAATATGCATGAGAGAAAATTTGCATGCACTGCCTCCAAAACATGCATATTCATGGTGGATATCCTGAAAACCCGACTGGCTGGGGACCACTGACCTAGAGCTTACATTTCATTTTCTCAGTTAAGAAAAGTCTGGTTTCCTTTCCATAATATTGATGTAGAATATCTAGGGCTGAAGATTTTCCAGAGCAGTTACCTTGTGAAGAATGGAGCCTGACTTGGGAGATGACATCCAAATAGGTATTGGTGTATAGGGTGACAGGATGCAAGGGACACATTTAAGGCCTCTGTGGCAGGTCGCTTGGCATTGGGGAACTGAGGAGGTTGCAGCTGATCTGCATTCTTCCCTAGCTGCCTTGGCTGTGGATAGCTAAGGACGTCGGCTTCCCTCACCCCTCACGTTCCTCTGAGCAATGGATAAGAAACACGCGGCAGGATCAACCCAACAACGAATTCCAATGACACTGGCTCAGTCTAAGAAGAACCTCTGACTACCTCACCCCAGCACCACTTCTCCCACTCCACTTTCCTGATTCTATCCTTCCCCAGTTTCCCACTGTTTCAAAAATAAAGTCCACCACCTCATTACTTTTGTGTCTTGGCCAGAGTTGTCGCCAGGACTATGTGCTCATGTTTTTTTCCTGGGAGCAACAATCTTTTATGACAGCAGTTTCTGAGTGCCAGTATTAGTGTTGCATTTCTGGCACGCAGCACAAAGAAATGTATGTGAGCAACGCTCCAAACTATCGGGCCCATACAGTAAGGACGCGTAAAAAAAAAGTGCGGCGGTGCCGGGCGCCCGCTCGTTTGACACGCACACATTTTGTTTCACAAGCCGCTCGATTCAGTATTCAAATTAGATGCAAATCCAAGCGGCGGCAAACGAGCGTCCAAAGCACATCAATGACGCGGTAGGCGTTCGCAAGCCATTTTACTGTATAGAGCGGTATACAGTGCCTATACAGTATCCAGGGTGCGCTGGTACCTGTCATTTCAAATGTCATTCCACCAGGTAAGTGGATGGTTCTTTTCTACAGACCCCCCGGACGTCCACGTCCCCACATGTCTGGACGTCCAAGGTTGGGGCTTCCGTTCATGGACCTTCCTGCCTCTATCCGGGCGTCCATGATCGGAGGCCCCGCTGCCTTCCAACGTCCATGGCCGGACATATAAATTATTTAAGAGTACATACATGGATCTGCAACACTGTGGATTCTCAAGTTTGTATTCTTAAATGAGCCTTGTGTTCCTAACTATAAGCTTTTAAACTTTTACTTTTCAGAAATGAGCTATGCGTTCACTACAATCAGCAGCCTCAGGGATGCCTAATTCTAGACGCAGGAGGAATGCTCCGTAAAGGCGTTCGCTGTCCGCTGTTTTTTTATGTGGAGGCAGCCAGCACTAGTGCACAGCATACTGTTCTACGGTACTGTGAGCAGGGATACAGTTAAACACTAACAGACAAAACAATACTGGCAGCCTGGTAAGACCTGTAGATTGTGGATTCCAGCTTTTAGTACCAAAAGTAAGTCATTGAGAAGACATCTTAAAGGCAGCCCAGCTAGTGAAGATAAATTGATTTTAACTGAACAAGATTTGGAAATATTGCAGGATTTAGTGCAGTCAGTATTAAATGCTCCTAGTTTGGCTCTGGTTGATTTAAAGTGTCCAGTTGATTTATGGGTCTATCAGGGTTTGAATGGTTGGACAGCAGCAGCATCTCAACATAATAACAGCACTCCCATCGCTTATTTTTCTGGCACTTTTGGAGTGGTAGAACAAGGATTTTCTGACTGTGAGCTAGGTATTGTTGCGTGTGCTGATGCTATAGGTAAATTGCAGTCACATGTGCCAGGTATTCCAATTATATTGCATACTTCTCATGCAGTTAAAACACTTATGGGAGATACTCATATTTCCTTTTCTGCTTCTAGGCTTGGGAAATATTCAATAATATAGCCTCTCGTCACGCTGAGTGTGCACTGCTCACCTCACTGCTGTCCAGAAACAGAAAAATCACTAGCACTGCTGAAACTCTGTCTCCTACCCTGACTCTCCCCCAGTGAAGAGAAGAATCAAAATCAGTAGCAGTGTGCCGCCTTTTCTTTCTGGCACAGCATAGAGAAGATTAGAAGCAGCCATTTACCAGTGCTAAATCCAAAATGTAACTCAGAGCTTCTACTAGCACTGTTCAGTTTCTCCTAGGAATTGATATTTGTACTGTTTATGCACTATTTAGTATCTCATAGGAGCTTACAGTTATACAAGTGCACTTTTTCTGTCTCACTTGTATAACTATGGAATTCATTTCCAATTGAGATCAGACTATGTGACTCGCTTACTCAATTTAAAAAAGACATTAAGACCTTTTTCTTTAATTTAGCCTATGGTTAAGTTTGTTTTTATCATCCATCTCTTGTGTTTATCAATTGTGTTAATTTAACTAAGACCCTTTTTCTCCAGGTAATAGCAGCAAGGACTGATGGAGCCTCATGTCAGGACAATCCAAGACCTAGGATCGCCCTCATCAGATGCTTGGGGCAAGGAAGCATTACATAGCCATGTTGATTTTAAGCATGTTTTTTGTAAGAAGTCTCCTATTTGACTTCTGTGTGTCTTGACTAGATTGTGAGCTCCATAGAGCAGGGACTGCTCTTCCATGTATCTGTACAGTGCTGCACGTGTTTAATAGCACAATGTAAATAATCATAAGCGATAGTAGTACTGTGACTGTTTCATAATTCTTTAACACACGAAGAAAGCAACTTTTTCTTTTTGCTGTATTCCTCTATTTCCTGTTAGATATTCGTTTCTCAGTTTTGTTAATGTTTCTGACTCATTCTTCTCATGCTCTTACTGTTCAGGCAGGAGTCTCCGGTGTATCCCCAGTAGCAGGAGCAGACCCCCGGGGTAATGCACCAGCCATTGTTACAGCTTCGGTTGCAGATTGCTATTAGGGAAAAAGCAGAGAGGTTAGACTTTCTGGATCAGAGATGGCAACTTAGTGCCTCATACGTCATCAGCTGCTCACCAGTCCATCCATTCCCAATTACTTTAAAACCCATTGGTAGACCCTTTGAATGAACACAGTGTGGGGCCAATTTTCAAAGACTTTAGGCACCTAACGTTAGGAGTTAGGTCTCTAAATTGGACTTTTGAAACTTTACTAGGGCTGAATTCCTACAGGTAGGCTCCTAATTTCATTGGACTAGGAATTCTAGGAGTCTAAAAAGTGGGCGGCTACAGGGGCAGAGAGAAAGTTAGGAGCTTAGCACTGATTTTCAGAACTAGGCATGTAATTTACGTTCCCAAATCTAGGAAAATAGCAGGCTTACATTTAGGAGCTCAGCTGTAAATTCAAAACTCTTATTTTACCAGACTGAGCATCCCGAGATCTCATTAAATAATCTGAGAGAGAAATTCACTTCAAGGTCTTTGGTCCTTATCTGCCCCCCTCTACTCCAACCTCCTGAGTACTGTTTCTTCCTTGCTTATAGAATAAGTCTCTTTATACAACATATGTTGGAAGCCAACAGGAGAATTTGCTTAAAGATTTTCCCCGCCAGCAGCCCCCCTTTCTCTTATCAAAAGGTTTATTTCTTAAGATGACCCGAGGATGAAGGATCTCCGATAACCTCAAGGTAGCCTCTCAGTAACCACACAGCTGGGAAAGTTAATAGCGTACTGGAGGGCATAAAGAGGAGTCACTGTTACAAAGAGGAAAGTAACATTTACGGGTCTCTGGTGAGACTCCATCTTTAGTATGGGGTTCAGTTCTGGAGACCCCCCGCGCCCCCATCTACAAGAAGCCATTGACAAAGCAGAAGGAATCCCGAGGGTGCATGCACCGTCCACCGAAGCTGTGCCCAGAGAAACGGAGCTCGAGATGTGCAAGAAAGTGAGGAGAACTAGAGATATGGTGCAAATATTCAAATCTCTAGCAGGCTCTGATAAAGAAAACATTCTCCATGGAATAAGAGGTTCATCAAATGTAGCTGAAGGGAGGGAATCTCACTGAAAGGGTGCTGGACAGCTAGGACAAGCTTCCAGTGAAGGTTAGAGGAATCAAGACAGTGGCAGAATTCAAGCATATATGGGACCTTGGTAGCGAGAGAGGACGACCACCGTCGAGGTAGGACCTGTGGCAGCACAGCAAGCAGCTGTAAACAGGGGTGACCAAAGGGTCCTTTGCTACCACTATTGTTCCTAAGAGCTGCCAGTGCCATGTTTAATTACAAAGAACTGCTCTATTGCATTAGAAGATACTTTCCTGTGGGCCCCTGCAGGAAATCCCCTCCACTCCCCCGTCATGCAATGCTGTGGCGCTCTCTCACGTCAGAGCCCCCCGCAGCAAGCTGTAAACTAACCTGCCAACGGGGGAATAACCAAGAATCCACTTTTCAAAGACAAAAACTGTCGGGGCTTCTCAGGGATCCCATTACCTCTTCCATCAAAAGGGAAAGCTGACCTGAGGGTGGTGTCAGGGGCTTTTAAAGCATGTTTGATATAACTGAGACCGACTACTACACTGTACAAGAATTAGTGCAAGCAAGGTTTGCTATACAGGAATGATAAATTTGTGTCCTTCATGGGGTACCAAGTTGTGCTTTCTAAGCCCGTTTTCCACCCCAATGAAAATAATTTCAACAGGGAGAAGAGATTTCCTTCTGAGGATGGGCAAATCCAGGGCATGAGAACAGAAAACGGGTTAGGAACCCCTTGTATTGGAATATGCACACTGTGTGACACATTCCCAAATAATCCATCCTCTATTCAGAGAAGAATGAGATTAGTTTTCATGTTGTGGTTAAGCTGAGATCCCGACCTGGCATGCCACGGCGTTGGCTGACCATCTTTGCTGTGGCATGGTGGGCTGTAAGCAGTCTTCCCATGTTTATACATCCCATGTTTATACGCCCCATGTTTATACATCCCATGTTTATACATCCCATGTTTATACGCCCTGTCTACAACTCACCATTCTCACAAAAGGATCCGGTGTAACCTGCAGGGCACAGGCAGTTCCCCGAAGACTGGCAGGTCCCTCCGTTACTGCAGGGAGATGCGCAACTCCCTGTAATTAAAACAAAACTGGGTACTCAAATATCACATTTGTCCTCTCCTCAGAATTATTTTGGCTCACCATTTCTTTCAGGATTCAGTGCAAAACTTCCATTCTCATCTGTAAAATACACCTGCGGTCCCTCATATACAGCTCTCCGTCTTCCACACGCTCCACGCCCATTTTCCCATGAATATGCTAGCACTTGTATGCAGAATAGTAAAACCAGTCCTGAAAACCTGGAGCCAGTTAGCAACCCTACTGACCCAGTAAAACCAGTCCTGAAAATCTGGAGCCAGTTAGCAACCCTACTGACCCAGTAAAACCAGTCCTGAAAATCTGGAGCCAGTTAGCAACCCTACTGACCCAGTAAAACCAGTCCTGAAAATCTGGAGCCAGTTAGCAACCCTACTGACCCAGTAAAACCAGTCCTGAAAATCTGGAGCCAGTTAGCAACCCTACTGACCCAGTAAAACCAGTCCTGAAAATCTGGAGCCAGTTAGCAACCCTACTGACCCAGTAAAACCAGTCCTGAAAATCTGGAGCCAGTTAGCAACCCTACTGACCCAGTAAAACCAGTCCTGAAAATCTGGAGCCAGTTAGCAACCCTACTGACCCAGTAAACCCAGTCCTGAAAATCTGGAGCCAGTTAGCAACCCTACTGACCCAGTAAAACCAGTCCTGAAAATCTGGAGCCAGTTAGCAACCCTACTGACCCAGTATGGCAACTTAAGGTTTTGCCTCTGCTGGGCCCTGGTGTTAAGCCCGGATCTTGGCCTCAGATGTGCTCCAGAGCCTGTCCTGGGCTTAGCTCCAGACCTCAGTGACAGGACCCAGCCTTGGGTCAGGCTGGTCCTGCCCGAGGCCTGTTTCAGTAACAGTGCACCTTCTTTGTTAATATGGCGCACTATTTCCCAAAAACAAAATAATTCATGAATTTGTTTTTCTGAAAAAAAATAAATTTGGTTCATTTGAAACATTTTTTCAATTTTATTTCAAACCAATGCACATCCCCCTACTGCGAGGCATGGCTATTTGAAGCTTTCCTGGACTGACTTGAAAATGTGTTTTTTTAATTTCTAGATCACTCTCACACTCCCTTCCTTCCATCCCATCTGATTATAATTCAAATTTGACACCACAGAAACTCTCCAATCCATGATACTTCTTCTCCCCTGCCCACTTAGTATTTGTAATTTGTTTTATATGTTGTACCCTGAACAGAGCACAAGTTTGATATTGTGGTATATAGAAACAATTAAATAAGCAATAAATATTAACTGACATGATTGACTGTGGTAAACTAATTAAGACCCACAATCAAGTAAAAAAAAAATACAATGAAAGAACCATGTGAAAAATACCTGATGTGGTTGTGTTTAGAGATCGCCGATAAACAAGGATATTTCTGTAAATGAATGAGTGCAACAAGATATTTGAAAAGTTATATAAAACTTTTTGAAAGAATGAGGAACAACTACAAAAACAATGGAGAAATTACTACTTACCTGATAGTTTTCTTTCCTCTATGGAAGGCAGGCCACGCCACACCAGTGCATTATACACTCCTACCAGCAGATGGAGATGGAGTAAAGCTGACATCGCTGACATCCAGCCCTGCCTGACCTCAGCCAGCCAAGTATCTCTAAAAAAATCCAAATGCTGGACAAACAGGTACAAAATTAGATTGTAAGCCCTGTGGGGATAGGGAAATACCTACAGTACCTGAATATAATCTGCTTTGATGTACACTTAGAAGTGCCGAAAAGCGGAATATAAAAATTTAAATAAATACAAAAATAAAAAACATGATTAACAGTCAACCACTCATGTTTCCAACCAACTGGGAAACACTGAGCTCAGCAAAAAAAAAGTTATCATCAACTAATCCTATGGGCTTGTTATGTGACCAGTCCTTGAAATGAATTAACAGAAATAACACTTCATCATCCACAGTTAAAAGGACGAAGTAAAAGCAAGTGTGGGCAGCCCAGGGTGGGCTGTGGATTGGCCCACTTTCCTTATCAAGTAAGTAGCAATTTCTCCTTCCTCTGCCCTCAAGGAGGCTAATCCCCAGGAATGAGGGTGTAGCAAATCTACTCCCAGAAAGGATGGGAGGCTGCTGTGCCCCGGAGATGCTGTTCTACCCCCTCCGACACCTGGTGGCTTCTGCTCCATCTTGACTGATGTAGGCCAATGTCTTGGCAGAGTCCTACACATCCTTACCACGCGAGCGTCCGGCTGCTCTGGGAACTGCACACGCTTCCAAACAAATGATGATCCCCTCAGCATCCCACCAACCCTGTGCTACCAAGACTTGATGATGAGCCCCCACTCCCAACCCAAAAGGCTCTCATCTGTCGTGAGCACAAGGAAACCCCCCCCCCCCCCCCCCTTCCTGAGATAATTTGCTTCTAACCAGCACTGCTTCTGGTCATTCACCTCCAATGGCAAATGGAGACTCACGATGTAAACCAGCGACTGGGAGAGCAACGCATGCTGAAGGAGCTGCATATGCACCCATGCCCAGGGAACTATGTCCAAGGTGGCTGCCTTTGATCCCAGGACGTGCAAGTAAGACCACACCATTGGGAGAATAGTCCATCTCAGAGCCTGAACTGAAGTAACTTCTGAATGCGACTCTGCCCTGCTCCGTACTGAACTGCATTTTGTCGCGTTTTGGGGGGGGGGGGGGGCGACGAAACGATAGGAAAACCCATGAAATTTTGTGTGGTTTTATCATCATTTTTGGGGAGGGGAGAAAGGGCACATAAAAAAAACACCTAAACCCATCTCAACCCTTCAAATTTAATTAATTGCAACCCCCCACCCTCCTGACCCCCCAAGACTTGTCTGACCCCCCCCCCCCCCCCACAAGATTTACCAAAAGTCCCTGGTGGTCCAGCGGGGTCCTGGGAACGACCTTCCCCTCTCGGGCCATCGGCTGCCACTAATCAAAATGGCGCCGATGGCCTTTTGCCCTTACCGTGTGACAGGGGCTATTGGTGACATTGGTCAGCCCCTGTCACAAAGTAGGAGCAATGGATGTCCTGCACCATTTTTTAAGATGGTGCCAGCCGTCCATTGCTCCTACCATGTGACAGACGCCGGCCAATGGCACCAATAGCCCCTGTCACACGGTAAGGGCAAAAGGCCATCGGCGCCATTTTGATTAGTGGCAGCCGATGGCCCGAGAGGGAGAGATTGCTCCTGGGACCCTGCTGGACCCCCAGGGACTTTCAGTAAGTCTTGGGGGGGGGGGGGAGTTGGGCAAGTCTTGGGGTTTGGGAGGGTGAGGGTTGCAATTAATTAAATTTGAAGGATTGGGGTGGATTTGGGGTTTTTTTTGTTTTTTTAAATCTGAAGGGTTTTTTTTAAATCTGAAGGGTTTGGCAGGTTTCGGCCCGAACCATGGGAAAACAAAATTTCCTGCGGCAGGCCGATAATGAAGGGCCGAATCACATCTCTACTGTAAACTGCTCTTGGCCAAGCTCACCACCCACCCTAGCTCTTGAAGCAAGGAGATCACCTTGCAAGATGCCAAGTGACTCTCATAGGCACTTTTGGCCCAAATGAACAAGTCACCCAAATACAGATGGTCCAGAATGTCCTTGATCTGGGAACAGGAATTACGTTCTTCAAATCCCACATCCTCCTTAACATAGTCTCCACTACCACTCTCTTCTGTAGAGAGTTGCATGGAGAGACCATAAATGCATCCAGAGCAATTTGGAAAAATTCTAGGGCATAGCCATCCCTTACCACACCAGGACCTACTGGTCTGTTGTAATCTGAGCCCACCTTTGATAAAAGCAAGATAGACGCCTGCCTATCTCCTGATCCAGTTGGTGGGTCCTCACACCATTGTGAAGATCGAGGTGCTTCAGCCATGGAGCCCACATCCTTATGAGGCTGCTTAGGCTGAAAGGACTGAGGTCTTCCAAAGGGACAAAACCTTTGAGTAGTTGCTCCTCTGCAAGGATGATACAGATGGGAATCCCAAGAGTGGCCCTTTCCCCCAAAAGGACGTGCTACTGTCTTCTTGTCCTCTGGCAATTGAGGAGCCTTGGATTTGCCCCAGCTATTTTCTATCTTCTCCAACTCACTTCTGAATAAAAGAGAACCCTTAAAGGGTAACCTTGTGAGATTGGACTTAGAAATAGTGTCTGCCGACCAATTTTGCAGCCACAACTGGTGCCTACTCCTAGCCATTATCACGGAAGCCACTTCAAGTCACAGCCCACATCAGCTAAGAATATGGCTCCTGGTTCCATCACCAATCCACCATCGTACCCTTCTCTTTGCGTCTCAAGAGAGACACAAACCAGCCCATGCCACCAGGAAGCAGCATGAAGCAATTTGCAAATTCATTGCCATGGCCTCAAAGGCCGGTTTAAGGTAGCCTCAATCCTCCTAACCTGAGCATCTTTTAGATCTGCTCCTCGTTCCACAGGGATGGGGGTTCACTTGATAACAGTGCATACACTTTGGGAATTGCATCCACCTTCGGAAATTGAAATGTTCCTTTGCCTTTGAATCCAAGGGGTACAAACTCACTAAAGTGTGCCCCCCCCCCCCCTTTAAAACTTGCCTCCAGGGCATTCCACTCAAGGTCAATTAACTCTTGAATTGGATCTAGGAGGGGAATGAAACAGGATGCTTTGCAAAAAATGACCAATATGGGATCTTTCTTTGTAAGCCCGTAGCGTCACCCCTGTCCACACTGAGCGCCTTCAGGGTCTGAGTTAAACAGACTCTGCAACTCATCTTTGTGAAAAAAATGGAAGAGTCCAATGTGGCTCCAATTCATGTGGAATTTCTCCCTCTTCTTGAGGGGAGAAATCCAAGTCCCCGTTGGAGTCATTCGATGTATCATGATCCACATTCCCCTGAACGCCTCCAGAGAGCCTCCCTACTGTATTTGCCCACAGTGGCTGACAGGTGGGAGTCCCAAGCACGTGGTCCCTTCTTAGTAGGTTGCTTTGCCTCCCCTGGGCACCGCTGCAGAAAAGCTTAGGAGAAGGATGGATCCATACCAGAGCCCACAGGACCAAACCTGGCTCTCTCCAGCCCCTATCTCGGAGATGCCTCTGCCTTCGGGAACAAGGGAGGAAGGGCACTGTCTGCTATTTTGCCTCCCACCCCACTCCCCTCTGGAGCCTCCATAGGCCGAGGGGATTTCCTAACATTGGTAAAATCTGTAGAAGCCAAATTGCGTTGTGCATCTGAACAGCACTGACACAGGTGTGGAAAGAGATGGCCGGATTACCCTTACATGGCAAGCTTCACAGAGAGCAAGGCACTAAACTGAGGGAGGGAGCAAAAGGGATGTCACCTCAGCTCAACAGGTCCCCACAAGGAAGATGCATGTCCACCTTCTGCTGGAGATGGAGAATACTGGCGGGCTGATGTCGGCGCAGGGCTGTATGTCAGTGAGGGAGTTTCACTCTGTCTCCATCTGCTGGTAGGAGTGCATAACCCCCTGGTGCGATGTGGCCTGCACAAGTGCAGAGGAAAAGGTTCTGCATTTCATCCTGATTGAGCAACAGCCAAAAGAAGATTTTCAGAAAAATAATAATGGAGGGTCAGCCTGGTGGCTTAGTGGGGGTACTGTTCATTGCCATGTGGATGGCTCGAGTTTGATTCTTGAGCCAGAGACCCAATTCTTGGGCCAATCAGTGCTCAGATGCTGCAGAGGCAGCACTAAGAGTCATTGCACAACAGCGACACCTAGTGGCCAGATTTAGGCCCATGCGTGCAGCGCTACAGATGGAATTAATGTATGACCCCATCTGAGGACTACCATTGCAAGGGCTGGTCTAGGGGTCATGGGAAGGGATATAAAACAGGAAGAAACTCCCCAGTTATTTGTCAAGGGAGATTCACGGTGCCATAGCCCAGTAGAGGGGGGGGGGGGGGCTCTGATTGAGCTGGAAGCCCAAATGAGCAGATAATAACTGCTGGGCCAAAATATCAAGGAAGTAATATAAAGAATGAGGAAACTACTACCTCAAAAATCAGAGAGGAGACAATGCAGGAGAGGCAGAGACGTGATACCGTGAGAAACACTGCTTCAAGGAAAGGTGTTAATATGGAAAGTAGGAAGCAGCAATTGCAGCAACTGAAAGATTGAAAAAAAGATACGAGGGAGAGAGGAGCAGAGAGAGAGAGAGGAGCAGAGAGAGAGAGAGAGAGGAGCAGAGAGAGAGAGAGAGGAGCAGAGAGAGAGAGAGAGAAAATGACAGTCAAAGATATAAACCAAAGAGAAATGAAGAGAAAAACTGAGGAATGAAAAAGATTCAAAGCTATAAAAGTAGATGATGGAAATGCAGCGAGCACAAGCAGTAAGCAGGCTCATTACCCATTCTGCCTCAGTTGCCAGGTTGGGACCCTGTTAAAAAAAAAAAAATAAGAGACAGAAAAGCAGAGTTAGGAGTGAATAATCAAGGGTACAGGTTTTCTCTCCTGTGAACATGAAACCTCTCAATTTCTATTTCCCTTTTTTCTCCCCAGGACTTCTCTTTTCTTTTTGGAGTGGAGGTAACAGTTTTGCATTCTGGCTCTTTATTTACCTAAATGGATGAATCTTTTTTGCCAGTGAAAGAAGCCGAGGTGCCGAGTCCTTGTTGAATCTAATGAAACTATTTTCTTTCCATACTGTCCTAATGTAAAAGGGTCACTGGTCCCTTCACTAAGGTCTCTGCTCCTCCAACCAGAAGACACGGTGAGCTTGTCAGAGTAGTGAGTGTGCAACCTTTTTCTGTGCTGGGGCCACATTACAAGTTACCGAGCACAAGGAGGGGCGGAGGGCGGGACAGGTCCTTGCACAGTACTCACGTCCCCAGCACGTGCTGCAGGCATTTCAGTATCCAGCACCCAAGGAGTCCCTTCAATCATGGAGCCCAGACTCTACCAAAATCAGAAAAACCTTCAACCCGACAGGCACAAGGTGTTTTCCCAGGTAGCAGACAACCTCACCTCCGTCACAAAAAGAATAAATAGGAGGATGCAGACAAAGAAAATGGACTGGAGACCTTAAAAGCCAGGTTCATATGCAGTGCAATAATGCAACAGAAACAAACATTCCTCAAAACAAAATCAAGAAATATAAATCAATCATAACAGTGAGGAAACCATAGTAACAAGAAGCATATTTCATAACAGCTGACAAATAGAACGTCTAATTAAAACTAAAGAGAAAAAACCTTTAAACAGTTGCCCCAAATCAAATCTTTCAAAACAGCAGACATATCAACCCCCCCATACCTAGGAACCTCATTTCCAGTCTCCCTGAGACTGTGGACTTGGATTAGTAGGGGGAAGGAGAGGAGGGAACACCCAAATTTCCTCCTCTCTCTCATTCGCACATTTCTTTCACACATACACTCGTGCACCTTTCTACCCTCCCTGCACTCCCCTCTACTACTTCCTCCCTTCCTATTCCCTTCCCTCTCATTCACCTTCAGTTCACCCTCCTCGCTCAGTCATGCAACTCCCTCACCCTCGTCTTCCACTCATCCTTCCATCACTCACTCATCCTCCCATTCATCCTTCCATCACTCATCCTCCCACTCATCCTTCCATCACTCATCCTCCCACTCATCCATCACTCACTCATCCTCCCACTCAATCCACTTACCTTCCCTGTCCCTCACTTCCGTCACCCACCCCTCATTCCCACTCACCCCATTTCCCTCCCTCCCATTCCTCCATCACTTTCTCCCATTCACTCCCCTGTCACTCACCCTCCCTCTCACCCACCCACTCATTCCCTTCCCTGACACTCACCACCTCCCTCTCAAACCCTCACCCTCTCCTTCCCACTCATTCATGTTCCTTCCATTTCACTTTCTCACCATCCTCACCACTTTCCTTTTTTCCTCTCCCATTACTCACAGTGGGGTCTCTCCTCGCCAGCACTGACACAGCGGGTCTTTCCTCTCCTTTCCCCCATACAAGTGTTATGATTTGGTCTTACAACAAATGTAAGCGCCAGTCGCAGCACTTACACAGGGGGAAGGCAGGCAGGCGAGCGTCTGTGCCTCGGGGCATCCTAAATGAAGATGCGATTGGGAGAAAAGCCTTAGTGAATCTGCTGCTTCCATTGTAAGCCCTCTAGGAATAGGGAAATCCCTCCAGTCCCTGAATGCAATCTGCTCTGAAATGCCATAAAGCAGAATAAAACCAAATAAAGACGAGGCTGTTTCTGAGGATCGGGCCATGCAGAGGAGGAAGTAAATCTCTCACTCTGGATCTGTCCTAGAGGAGAGAAGACTGATTTGAGTTGCAGAGCTGAACATTCATTTCTTGCTATTTCTGAACAGATGTATGTCAGGAGGAGGAAGGAGAGAAGTATAACAGCAGACAAAATTAGGTACCAAGAGGGTCCTTTAGGGAATCAGTGCATCCAAGGGAGAGTAATCCCAAGGGAAAATCAATAAAGGGATTCCCACGAGGGACACAAACAGGAGGAGAAACCACCATTCATTTGCCAATCAATACCTACTTTTGGATTTTCAGTACCAAAAGATTATCACTTGCAACTTACTAATCTGAGTATTCACTCAAGATTTATTTTTGGAACACTAAAATCTTTTCTTGTTATTATACCAACCTCGGAGGTTCACCCTTACCCTCATCCATCAATCCACACCAGGGCTTGGGAGAGAGAGTCAGGGACTCAGTCTTGGTGTAGAGCGGTGCCCTCCCAACAGTGGGACATATACAGTAATGGCTACTATTCATGTCCCAGAAGACAGGGAATAAAGGGTTAACTAAGAATCCATCTGAATAACTCTCTAGTCCTTCTATTCTGTTTTCTTTTTATTTTTTCTCTGTTCTCTTTCCTTCTTCAGATGTGTTTCACTTCTTTATATTCTTTCACTTCTGATTTTCAGGAACAAAACTTTCTAATCTTAATATCCTTCAGTCTTTGTTTCATTACAGTTTATTTTGGTGTTGCCTCCATCGTACTCTGATTTTCTCTCTGTTTTGAAATAACCCAACCAAGCAGCCTGATAACTGGATAGAAAATAATCAGAACATCTCAGATCTCTAGTCCCATTAAGCTAGAGGAAGGATCCTGGTAATTGACTGAAAGCTTCATTTTAAGACAACCTAAAAGGATCTCTAAGCATTTAATTTGTTGTTTCCCTTTAACAGATTTTCTCTCTCATTCCACATTATTACTTCTTAGTTTTAATGAGAAACAGTTTTTAATTCAATTAAAACCCTTACTCTAACCAGATTGTCTTAAAGTTACATCCTCAAATCCCAACCCTGTCTAAGTGCAACTTTCTATAAGCCTGCCTGATCCAGGTAAAGAAATAATCCTGCAGTCTTCCAAAGCCTCTCCAGACATGCAATGGTCATTCCTTCAAATTCTTCATAACCCATCTATTAAAAAGAAATAACCTGCAACGCCTGAAGCCTAATGACCCAGCAATGCAATGCAATGACGCCACAAGATAACAAAGCTTTCTTCCTCACCAAAAAAATGCAAAGAGCAAGATCCAGTCAGAAGGACCCATCCTTTCTCTGAGTCCTTCAGGCTGTCTGTCTGTCTCTTTATACCATTCTGGCTCCCTTTCTACTGATCCTGCCTCCTTTGATGAAATCAGGTGGATTACCTCACCCTCGAACGCATACCAAGATGCAGAGAGTTAGGTAACAGTCATATTACTCTACCCAGAAGCTTCTCCAGTCTGTTCACTATTGATATTCTTACGCAAATAATCCTCTAAGCACATGAAACTCGATTCTAACCAACTATTAGATTCTCCATTTCCTTGCTGGAAAGCAGTCGGTGGTGAATAGCTGTTTGAGATGGCCAATGAAAAAATAAGTTTGCTATTATTATGCTATCAGCGTTTCATTGCATCACTGCTCAGATGGTTAAATACATCTTTTTATGAATTAGCAGAAGCAGAATTCTGCTCTCCCAATACAAGAGTGGCCAGACAGCTCAGATATGCTTAAAGCTGGGCAAAGTAACATCAGAAAAGAGGAGGCAACGTGAAAAGGCGACCTGTCTGCCACTACAGGACACACACTATAGGGCACAAGAAAGCTGTCACAATACAGCAATCTCTTTAATAAAGAAGCAAAGGGAAAAAGGTACCTAGGAGGATTCTGCCTATGCAGCAAAGCAGCTCCTGTCATTATATTATGCACAATGCAGAGGTGTTTGGTGTTATACCTGTACCAGAGTCAGTACACAGAACTGTACAGACGTTTGTTTAGTAAGAGCACAACCACAGAAACAGATGCACCCACACCAACAGGCTAATGCTATAACCTGAGCTCAGGCTAGCACACAGGTTGGACGTGCGTTCTGCATGCATGTCCATAATCCCCGATGCAATAAAGGGATCGGGATCTTCAAAATGTGTGTCCAAGCCAGGGCGAAGCTAATGGCGCTCATCACAATAAGATTCCATGTTGATGAGGCTATTATCCACCCCCGATGGTAAAAATAAGCATGCACCCAATGCACACATCTTAACCCTCAAACATTAACACCAGCCCCAGGGCTGGCATTCAGTTTGAGGAGCCCCAAACGGTGAACAGAAAAGCATAAAACACTGGACCGCCACGATATTGTCGGAGAAAAGCAGCAACATGAAATAAACAAAAACAAAAAAAGTCTGGGTGGTCAGGTTAGGCAAACAGAAGCTCAATTTTCATGCGTCTGTTTTCCTAACCTGTGGCTGTGCAAGGGTCAGGGAAACAGGTGCTTGTAAAATCGAGTGCCTGTTCTCCTACCCCACTCCCAGCCAATTTTCCTGTGCGCGTGATGACGAGGAGGAGACGCTAGGGATGCACAATTACCCCTAGCGCATCCTATTTAATGCAGCAGCTCATCTGCCTGCTGCATCGCGCGCGCCCAGGAGAGGAGGATGGGTGCGCGTTAGGAAAGCGGGCGCTGGATCATGAGCACCCGTTTTTCCAGCAGGGATATTGCATCAGCCTGCGAGGATTACCACAGAGGCGGAGCCTGTGCATACTGTATAATATCAGAGGCTTCCTGCTCATGTTGGCAATTTTTCCCACCTAGAGAAGTAGCTTTCATTTGTCTCCTCAAATAGATTCAAACCAGCTCAGAGCAAGTGGAAGTCTGACCTGCCTCCCATTATTTCTTGTAAGAGGAATTTTCTTTTCGTTTCATGTGAACTCATGGGTGCTGGCCTCACTATACTTTAGCCTTTTATGCTAATTCCATTGGAATTAGAGAAAAGTTACCGAATCTCCATTTAGAACTGTTTCCGAAAGCTTCTAATGAAACCTCCAAGATCCTAGGTGCAATGTGCTGCAGTTATCTGTTGACAAGCTGCAGGTGAAAGAAGCTATTTTAGCCAAAAGATCTTCATTCAAAAATTGGAAGAAGGATCCAACAGAAGAAAATAGGATAAAGCATAAACGTTGGCAAGTTAAATGTAAGACATTGATAAGACAGGCTAAGAGAGAATTTGAAAAGAAGTTGGCTGTAGAGGCAAAAACTCACAGTAAAAACTTTTTTAAATATATCCCAAGCAGAAAGCCTGTGAGGGAGTCAGTTGGACCGTTAGATGATCGAGGGGTTAAAGGGGCACTTAGAGAAGATAAGGCCATCGCGGAAAGATTAAATGATTTCTTTGCTTCGGTGTTTACTGAAGAGGATATTGGGGAGGTACCCATGATAGAGAAGGTTTTCATGGTGTATACCATCCAGTCCAGGTGATTTACTACTCTTCAGTTTGTCAATCAGGTCTACCACATCTTCTAGGTTCACCGTGATTTGAGGTGTTCAACTGAAAAAAACCCATCTTAATAGGATGATCCAAAAAAGTTTTGTAAAAATAGCAAGAGAAAATAAGCAGGAAAACAATGGTTTCTGTGTCCATGGTGCACTGGTGAGCCACGACCCTTCCACTAACTTGCCCAATCTCCATTATCCCTGCCTCACAGAGGGTGAGATGATTTTCCCCTGTTAATGATTGAGGACCAACAAAAACCACAAACTTTCCAAAACAGCCATTTCAAAATAGTTCTCCAAATAGTTCTTTTCAACAATCAGCAGCTTCACCCGCTGTTTACTGATTAAAACAGCCAGCCCCCAATGTCCACAGCAATGGAAAACTGCCTTACTGCAAACACTGGTCTCAAACGTTGCCCCAAAAATCCTCACCCTTTGCTGTTAACTGGGTGCAAAGGTGAAAATCAGAGTCCCAGCCCTTTAGAAACAGGTTTGCATGTCTTTCAGAAGCTGGACCACAGAGTCAAAATCTAAACTTTTCCAAAGCTTCAACTTCTGTGCCAATCCACTGAGTAGCAGTAAAAAAAAACCCGCTTTGATCAATCTGCAAGGGATGCAGAGAGACCCTCCTGTTGATCAGTCCTCTCTGCTAGAGGCGAGAACCTTTGCTCACGTTCCAGGAAAGACACACAAAAACGTGGGGAAAAAGCAAGGGGAGAACCCCCAAAATGCAAAACCCTAAGAATGCTGAAAACAGGGCCAAAGAGTAGCAGGTGCTACATTCCTCCCCCACTAGACTAACAAAAAGGAATATGAAGCAGGAACTGGTCCTTTTTATTTTCTTTACTAGCAGCAATCTTAAACAGGAAACACTACAAAAAAAATATACTCACAAAAATGCAGGCGTAATTATATCCAATAACCAACTGGGGAAGCAGAAACCCATAGGAAAGCAAGCATCAACGTACTCAACTCACAAGTGAGAGCGAGAGAGATATCCTATCTCTCTCTCTCTCTCTATATATATATATCTTTATATCTGTATATCTAGCCCTGCTGAGCTACTCCCAGGGTCTTCAGGGCCCTGGTTCACTCCCTTCACACCTTCACTTGATGCAGCCACCCCCAGTGCATTTAAGAACCAATTCAGCTCCCGCTGAATGTAAACACCACAAGATTCTAGACAACCCCATCAAACTTTCTATATTCTCCTAAATAATAAATCTCTCTATTATGTTCTTTGGGAGAAACCACTCTTAAAATCGGCACTTTTGACCTCTTCCATTCGCTCGGCGTGGGGAACATTGGGCTCAAAGGTCCCTTCCACCTAGGACTACTCAACACCTGCTGGCAAGGAAGAGAGTGACCCGCACAGCAAGATCTCGCATCCCTGGCCCAGCAGGGAGCATTGCAGGCAAAAAACCTCAAGACATCAGAAACCATTCTCTCCTTGGGAAGAGAAAGAAACAAATTCTAGCATTGATCCCTTACCCTGACAATTCCAAGGAGAACGGCCCCAAAAGAATGCAGTCCAAGTGGAGCTCCCGCTGGGAACTTTTAGGCAGAAGCTATCTGCAGCCATGGATGGAAACAGAAAACACCACTGCATCACTAAACAGTAGAAAAAGGGCTCCAGGGGCGATCCGGGAAACTACAGACCGGTTAGCCTGACTTCAGTGCCAGGAAAAATAGTGGAAAGTGTTCTAAACATCAAACTCACAGAACATATAGAAAGTCAAAATATGCAGTACAGTTAGGGTTGCAAACTTTCTACTATGAAACTTCCTAAAACTTACACGGGCCGAGTAAACTTTTCACTGATGGTAACTTCTGCTTCCACGCACGTCTATTATTCCCCTCCTCATCCCCATTTTGGAAAAGATGCTTTTGTTTTGAAAGGAAACCAAAAATATTTCTCATTTATCAGGTCACATTTTCTAATCAATGTAAACTGATTTAAAAAATCTATTCTTTAGCCTGGATGGGTATTTTCTCCTTCTTTATTGACTTTCCAGTGTGCAAATAAATAACGTTTTCCGCTGTAAATACAGTTTTACACAATTTGTATACAAAAGCCTGTGCAGCCTTGTGTAACTTTTCACATTGTGCTGCCTAAAAGGAAACTTCAAAGTGTTTGAATATCATTTATGGCATTTTTTGGTTCAGCACTGTAAAGAGGAAAGAGTTTGGCATTACTAAGACACCGTCCATGAAATCTCCTGGAACATGCAATGTTTCATACAGAGGTTGCCACAACAAAATGTTTTCTAAATATGCACAGATGATAAACTCTTTTGGGGATTTCTCATATGTTTTAGGGCTTATTTGTCAGTCTCAGTGGCTAAGGACAATTTTTCTCCTTTCTTTCATTTACCTCATCACTGGTGCTAAACATTTTTTTATATTTGCAAATAAAGCCCTGAGCCTACTGACACTGGGGTAGATTTTAAGACATGCACGTGCTACCCGGTGCGCACACATGCGTGCATGTGTTATAAAATTGGGGCTCGGCGCGCGCAAGGGGGTGCACAATTGTGCACCTTGCGTGTGCCCAGCCCGCGCCGAGCTGCTCTGCCTTCCCCCGTTTCCTCCCAGGCCGCTCCGAAATCGGAGCAGTCTCAGAGGGAACTTCCCTACCCCTCCACCCCACCTTCCCTCCCCCACCCTGGGGATGAAGTAACTTGTGTGCGCCGATCCCTCGGACCCAGCCCCCTTTCCACAAGCCCCGGGACTTACACGCGTCCCGGGGTTTTATGCGCGTCGCCGGGCCTTTTGAAAACCCAGCCCATTATCTTTAGCTCAATGAAAGCCCTGGTTAAGGAAACTGCTGGGAAAGGCCACTTGAGGCCTAAGATTACTTTGAAAAACTCCAGAGATCTCCAGCTAAGAATGGGGAAATTGTTTACAGTTCAACAATTTCAAGACTGTTCCACAAACATGGCCTGTAAGGGAGGGCGGTAGATAAAAGAAAAGCCGTATCATGTGTCACACGTGCGTTTGCAAAAAGGAGATGCTGCATGCACGTGGCAGAAGGTTTTGTGGTCTAATGACACCAGACTGGAACTTTCTGGTCTCCGTGCAAGGCGACGTGTGGCCCAACACAGAGGCTGCACATTCCCCTGCTAACACCATTCCTACAGCAAAGCAAGATTATGATTCACGTTTCAGTCAGAAGAACGTGAACGTCATCGAGTCGCCCAGGCTAGTCCCTTTCCTGACTCCAACAGAAAACCTCTCTACAGATGATGCCCAACTGACCTGAAAGAACTTGAGGTTTTTTGCCAAGAAAAATGGAAGACTCTGTATCATCCCAATGTGCAAAGTTGGTAGACCTTTCTCCTAAATGACACGTGGATGTTATAATTGCAAAAGGGGTTTCCACCTTCCAGCAGTATTGAGAGAAGGGTTGTGAAGACTTTTGCAAGGCACTGCAGATCAGTAACCTGTGCTTGCTAACAGATAACACCTGCAACAGACAGTACAGTTCTTTAAGAATCATTAATCGAATGATTGCTACGGAGAGAGCAACTGTTCCTCCATGAACAAACTTTTATTCTCTCTCTCAGATGGAATAAGCAAAAAACAAATTGTAAAAGTACTTGAAGAAAAGGATCCTCTCAAAAAAGGCCATTTGAAAAGTTAATCTCCCTCTGAAATAGAAAATAAGTCTCAGCTATTCCTGTGGCAGAGAAATCTTGTTAGAATAGGAACTGCTTGGCCAGTTCTCAGTACAAATATTGCACCCCATTACTCTTGTTTATCCCTTGAGCCAGCAATCACCAGATTTTATGTTAATTGAAAGCAGCAAATAATCTACACTTGGTACACAAGGAAACATTAAGCTGTGGATTTAGACAATTGTAACAGGCAATAAGCTAACGTCTGTATAGTAAGAGATGTTGTTGGAAGACACTCACATGTAATGGGTCATGGAAACTGCCAGCACGATATAATTATGCCAGAATGAATGGTTATCAATGGCCAGAAGTGACACTATCCTCACAGCAGTACAGGTATCGCTACCTTAGCAAGACATTAACCACTAAAGAGGAAACAGAAGCAGCTCAAATCATTGTCCGGACTGCCTGGGATATAAAGGAGCCAGTTTTTCTTGTCCTTTAATCCACTTCTTGGCACCAACATGATCGGCACTAGAAGTGCAATGAGGAAAGCATGCTGCTATACCTGAAACAATGAAGAACACCTGCAGTGCCTTGCAAAAGTTTTCACTTCGTTTTACATTATTCACATTCTTGGAAAAAAAAGGTGCACATCAGAATGCATTTTTTGTAGGAGTAATTGGCAAACCTCTTTGTTGCTAAATTTGAAGAATCCATTGTATATACTTCGTCAGATTTTGCCAAAATAATACAATGGTCAAGATATATCGATGATATTTTCTTTATATGGACAGACACAGAAACATCACTTCTCTCGTTTCACTCATGGTTGAACCAATCACATCCTAACTTGAAATTTACGCTCACATATCATCCAGATACAATTTCTTATCTGGACATTCAAATTTGTAAACAGGGATCCATGTTGCAGACAACTTTGTTTAGAAAGCCCACAGACAGAAATAACTTCCTCCACTTTGATAGCCATCATCCCAGGAGATTCAAAGGAGGACTACCAGTGGGACAGTTCTTTTTGATTCGGCGATTATGTTCTGAAGAGGATGAGTTCCACCGCCAGGCATGCTCATTGTCATCTCGTTTTTTAGCTAGGGGATATCCCAAGCGTGTCATAAGTCAGGCATACAAAAGAGCAACATTTTCGGATAGAGATTCGCTCCTCCAATATAAAAACAAATCAGACAATATGGATTTAGTTTGTGTCCTGCAGCATTCACAATTAACGCCACAGATCAGAAAGATTCTTCTGAAATATTGGCATGTCTTAAGCCCACATCCAATATTTAATCAGACACCCACTTTTGTATACTCCAGAGGACAGAATATAAGACAACAGGTCATCAGGGCATTCCCTCCAGGACAAACCCCATGTGGCAAATGTGCCCTTTGTTCACAAGCACATCAAGGCACTGCATGGGTCCATCCAGTTACAGGTTTTCGTATTAAAATCAACAGCAATGTTAATTGCAATACAGATTTTGTGATTTATGCCCTTTATTGTCCGTGCCCCAAAGTTTATATAGGCCGAACCAAACGGAAGATCAGGCTACGCCTCACAGAGCATAAATGTAGGATAAATAACCATGATCAAAGGGCACCAATTGTACAACACTGCATTGACAGTGGTCACACTTTTGGCGATTTTAAATGGTCCATAATAGAGTATGTACCTCCATCACGGAGAGGAGGGGACCGAGTCAGTGCTTTAAACAGAAAAGAAAATTCATGGATTTATCATTTAAATACACTGGAACCTGTTGGATTGAACGACAAAATTGAATGCTTATCACTCATCTGAATGCCGATCCTTTTCCACGCCCAATTACGTCAGCCACCACATTCATACGTCACTTACAGCAGTCGGAGGGGTACCCCTTTAAATATGGCGCCACAACCGGCGTTTTCGCGCCAGCATAAGAAGAAGCCACTCGGCCAGCGAATGCAGCTGTTATCAAGTACAGTGAGTAACATCAGGATTCATCAGCGTTTTATTTATAAGCCACCTGTTTTACTGTTCACAGTGAATTGCATTGAGTAAAAAGGATTCAAATTTTGTTAAGAACTCTGTCAAGAATTTCTTTGTATTCATTTCTGACCGCAGAGATACCATAACAGAGCATAGTAGATAAAGAACTTTGTGTGCAAAGATACCAAATATCACCACATGTATGTATCATTTTCCAGAATTTTAGTGTCCAAATTAAGTGAACTTAGTTTCAATAATTAAAGGATGTCTCACATATGTTTCTCGCAGAGCTACCTGACCGCCGAGAGCAGCCGCAGTATACGGAGCTACACTGAATGCAGAGTCAGTAGCTCTCTGCCGTCGAGAGCAGCCGCAAATAATTCACCAACGATAATAAGATCGATTCTCCACGGAGCTCCTTTCACTGTCATTCAGCCGCACAGTGACTTAACAGTCTTTCTTGATCATGCTCAGCCCTTGAAGAAGGAGCAAGCCTCGGCTGCACAAGATTGACCACAATACTTCAGATAAGTGATTTCAAAGGCTTTTTTACATTTATTGGCTAGTTATTAATGCAATAAGTTCAGAAGTGGAAATGGACATTAAGTGTCATGCTTCAGTGGATATACAGTCACCACGAGTCATAAGTGACCACGTACCTAATGATTTTTGAAGTCCCGATCCCAGGGCTCACAGACATGATAGCTCAAGAAGGTTTATAGCATCGTATGAAGGTACATATGGTCACATATTGACATTCCTTATATAAAAGGTTATTATCAATTGTATTTAGTTACATGTTATATTATATTCAGGGTATTTGATTTATAGTAGTTTTTTGTAGGAGTGCCAACTCCAAATTAAAAAAAAAACCAAAAAACAGGGGTGGGTAAGAGTATGTAAAATTAACGGAGAGTAATGTATATCCCGCATAGCTCTCTGCTTCAACGGCAGGGGAGAAGAAAAACTGATACTTCACGCTTATCCAGCATAGCTCTCTGCTTCAACGGCAGGGGAGAAGAAAAACTGATACTTCACGCATATCCAGCATAGCTCTCTGCTTCAACGGCAGGGGAGAAGAAAAACTAATACTTCATGCATATCCAGCATAGCTCTCTGCTTCAACGGCAGGGGAGAAAGTCTGATACTTCACGCATATCCAGCATAGCTCTCTGCTTCAACGGCAGGGGAGAAAGTCTGATACTTCACGCATATCCAGCATAGCTCTCTGCTTCAACGGCAGGGGAGAAAGTCTGATACTTCACGCATATCCAGCATAGCTCTCTGCTTCAACGGCAGAGGAGAAGTAAAACTAATACTTCATGCATATCCAGCATAGCTCTCTGCTTCAACGGCAGGGGAGAAGTAAACTAATACTTCACGCATATCCAACATAGCTCTCTGCTTCAACGGCAGGGGAGAAAGTCTGATACTTCACGCATATCCAGCATAGCTCTCTGCTTCAACGGCAGGGGAGAAAGTCTGATACTTCACGCATATCCAGCATAGCTCTCTGCTTCAACGGCAGGGGAGAAGAAAAACTGATACTTCACGCATATCCAGCATAGCTCTCTGCTTCAACGGCAGGGGAGAAGAAAAACTAATACTTCACGCATATCCAGCATAGCTCTCTGCTTCAACGGCAGGGGAGAAGAAAAACTAATACTTCACGCTTATCCAGCATAGCTCTCTGCTTCAACGGCAGGGGAGAAAGTCTGATACTTCACGCATATCCAGCATAGCTCTCTGCTTCAACGGCAGGGGAGAAGAAAAACTGATACTTCACGCATATCCAGCATAGCTCTCTGCTTCAACGGCAGGGGAGAAGAAAAACTAATACTTCACGCATATCCAGCATAGCTCTCTGCTTCAACGGCAGGGGAGAAGAAAAACAACCAATAAGGGCTGAATAACATAGTCTGGGTAAACAAATAAGCATGGGTGTAGCTTGCTTGTTGCGGCGGTTACTACCCCTAACTAATCAAGCTTGATATTTCACTTGGATGCAGCTCCATCACTGCTCTCTGCATTAATGGTGGGGGTGGAAGGGAAATAGAACCAAGGGTTGCTAAGAGCCAAGAGAAACAGATAAGTATGAAAGGAAAGAAGTGTGAAGCTTGCTGGGCAGACTGGATGGGCCGATTGGTCTTCTTCTGCCGTCATTTCTATGTTTCTATGTAAGTTTGTTTTACTGATCTACATAACACTCTACACGCTATTGTGAGAAAATTATACAAATATTCCAAAAGATATAAGAGACCCCATGTAAGTCCAGCCGGCCCCGGCACCTGAGGGATCAACCTAAGGGGAACGTGAGCTGGTAGTGGTGAAGCTCCAGCAGGATCTCTGCTCCTCTACAGACTCGCCTGCCAAAGGTAGGGACTTGTGTGGTTTCTCCAGAGCTAGATATTCTACATGAGACTAGTAGTGAAAGATTTATCTGCAAACAGTGCTTCATTAAGCCTCCAAAATGTCAGTCTCAACTGCTCTCTCCCCACTCTAAGGCTCACCCAAACTGGGGCATGGTCAGACCACGTAATGTTGCCAATATCTGCCTGAATAACTACTACAACCTTATCTAAAATAAGATAATTAATCCTAGAGTAGACTAATGGGATTTAGAGTAGAAGGTATAGTCTTAATGTAGCAGGTTGAGACGTCAAGGAATTCCTACTCAGCAAAATTCCGAGGGGATCCCTCCCCCAACCCAGCAAAGTTCCGAGGGGGATCCCTCCCCCAACCCAGCAAAATTCCGAGGGGAGCCCTCCCCCAACCCAGCAAAATTCCGAGGGGAGCCCCGCTTTTTCAGATCCCACCTCACACCTTGGGGAAGGGGAGGGAGCTCTCTCATTCCTTGCCTCGGACCATCCCTGCAAATTGTATCTCAGCAGCCACAAGGAAACAAATCTGATACTCGCTCACTCTCTCTACAAGGAAGAGATTATCTGTTCCTTTTTAATCACATCTCTCCTGTCTTTACATGTGGTCAAGAGGATTATGTGGGCTTTTGTGCTCTCATTTTATGGTCATGGTTTGGAGTTATTTGTAAAGAAGAAACTAGTATTATATTTCTCAAAGAGTCACATTTGGCTATGGTTGAGAATCAGCAATGATTTAGAGATCGTGATACATATTTGTCTCATCTACTTAAAACCAAATACAAAAGTGTAGCTAAAATTCTAAGCAATAAGATCCCCTTTATATTGGTTATTAAGTATTCCGTATGGAAATACTCATGGGCAGATGTTTACATCAGTTAGCCTCTGTGCTTTTAGTGAAGGAAGTTAATAGTACTTAAAAAAAAAATCCTCAATCAAAATTAACAGAATTTTCCCATGGTTCTGTTATGGTGATAGGTAACCTAGGAATGTGCACACAAAATTTGGGATTGTGATACATTACAGGAGGACCTTGCAAGACTGGAAGTTTGGGCATCCAAATGGCAGAAGAAATTTTATGTGGACAAGTGCAAGGTGATGCATATAGGTGTTGCCTCAAAGACCTCAGTTTGCTCCTGACCTGCCTGCCGCCTGCCTCAAGACCTCAGCCTGCCTTTGACCTTGTCTGACCTCCAGAATCTGACCTCTGCTTCGTTGACCATTCCTTGGACTGACTACTGGACTCTGACCTCTGCCTGTTTGACTTCGTCTCCAGTCTGGCTCTGTTCCTAGCCTTGTCATCGCCTACACTATTCTGGTCCTTCTTGTGACACCTGACCTCCAGTCTCGAACTTGACCGCGCTCCCCTTCTGTCCGTGGGCACGCCAGACTTCCACTCTTCCAGGAGACCCTGTGAGGCCCTCTTAAGTCCAAGCGGCCCGGGTCCCTACGGGCTCCTCCTGGGGGGAACTCGGGCTTCCAGTGGTGACGTTCTTCATAGCCTCTGTCTCCTCCAGTGCTCCACCCCCCTGGGGGCAGTTCCCTCCTGGTCCCTACCAGGAGGTGGTTCTCCACTGCCTCAGGACAAGGGCCCACCCCCGAGCGCAACACATGATACACAATGGCTGTTGCAAATTACTTAAAAAGCCATTGCAGGGTGCAGTATATGGCATTATTTATCAATAAGAAAACAACTAGTAGGTCTCAGACCTGCATGCCTACAGCCCACCCATGTTAATCTTGTGCCCACCCAAAAAATCAATTCTGGCTACGCCATTGATCCACTTCACTTCATCCATACCACTCATACCTCATAAAAACACTAACAAACCTTACACTTGCATAATTGATACCCCTCATATATCATGAAATACTCCTCCATAGGCCTTCATATTGCTTATACAATTGCATAATGTTTCATAACTCACTAATATGCATCATGTGTAAGCTATAGTAGGGAGGGATGTGTATAATCGATGCGAGTCAGTTTAAATGAAGGTTCCAGGATGGGGCATATGGATGCGCCGGTCGAGATCCTGGATGTAGAATGTGTAAGTGTGAGTTAGTTTAAATGAATATTATGGTGGCTCTTGATGGATTGATAGGATAATAGCGTAAAATCGTCTTGTGTAATTCCCGGATGTATGACGTGCGGGTTAGCGGTGCGAGGAACAGTGTTATTGGACTGCGCTAGTTTAAAAGGACGTGTTACGTTACGGGACTACGTGAGCGTTTTTTGGGGGGCGGGCAGGCAATGCCGCAAGATCGTTGAATGTAAGTAGCTGCATTTTGGCTCCTGTGTTCCGGTTATGTGAAGATGAGAGAGTATGTTTGAATACGCTTTGAGTGAAAGCGTTTAAAGTTTGTGTGTGGAAGTTTGGTTGATATCGAAAGGGAGAGTATATAGTACAATTTATGAAGTACGGGTTAGTGTGGAAGCAGCTAAGTGCCGGTACGGGAGACGTTAAATGAGTCTGTGTTAATCCATAGATAATTGAAGGCTAACGCTGAATTATTAATTTAATACAGATACGGGAGTGTAACGTTATTTTAATGTTGTTTATAGAGTCCAGTGCTATGTGTTGAGATCATTTGCAATATAAACAAGCATTAGTGAAGATTGATCCCTCTTTTTGGTGTATGTGAAGAATATCCAGTGATAAATAAGGAGATAATCACCATTCCCTGAAGAAGCCCTTATGTATGGGCGAAACGAGAGCCTCGTCGGATCAATTTATTAATTATCAAAATAACTGTATGATGTTTATATTCAAAGGTTCAATTTATTAATCATCAAAACAATTGTAGGATGTTCATATTAAAACCATTGTATGATGCTCATATACAATGTATTAAGAGTTTATGATATCATTGTGGGATTAATCTATTAGTTATACATTACATATTAGTGAGTTATGAAACATTATGCAATTGTATATGCAATATGAAGGCCTATGGAGGAGTATTTCATGATATATGAGGGGTATCAATTATGCAAGTGTAAGGTTTGTTAGTGTTTTTATGAGGTATGAGTGGTATGGATGAAGTGAGTGGAGGGTAATGTATGTATGACTATGTTTTAATTATAGGCATGTGGTGTGGACACAAAGTGGGATTTTTGTAATATGTTTGTTAAACAATAAGAAAAATTTGTGTAAACAATAAAATGTGGGCATTATATGTTGCCGCGTTCCTCTGTATTGAGTGTATAGTTTATATATAAAACAGAGGTAGTGCACGTGTTGTGTTGACCTATTGATCCACCTCAGCCCTATCCTCTTTAGCCTTCCTCAGAGGGGAACTGTTCCATGCCCTTTATCATTTGGGTCTGCATTATCTGCATTTTCTCCTCTGCCACCATGTCTTTTCTGAGATATGGCAACCAGAACTGCATACAGTATTTAAGGTGCAGCCTCAGCATGGAGAGATACAGAAGGCATAACATCTTATGTCTTGTCATTCCCTTCTTAATAATTCCTAACACTGTTTGCTTTGACCACCACAGCCCCTGGGGAGAGGAAGCCTCAGCCATCACTCAGTGTTGACAACCATGGCCAGGCTTAAGGTCAATGTTTCCTGGCTTCTGAGGGAGGATTCCCACTGACGTAAAAGTATTATGCCAATAAAATTATTTGATTCTGAGGCAGAAGAATAATATAAAATAAGGGTAATGGTGCTTAATCCCATACAAGCTTGGTCTGACTGAGCTCTGAGCCCAGAATAGCAGGAGGAAGTTGCCTGGACAAAAACAAGTCAGTGGATGATTCCTCCCCCCATTCCCCCAAAGCGGAATGTGAGCTCTGAACAAACAATAAGACCTTACAGAAAATGTATAGCCCAACCTCTGAATGTTTGTGGGTGAGAACTGGATTTTAATCACTTGAACCACTGCTCACATTACAATGAAACTTGGCTTCCTGCCAATCCTAGACAGACACCCTTTAGAATAATTTTACCACTGATTTCCTCATACTGCTTAAGCAAACTCTTACAGGATCCTTACAAAGGATTCTGCAGTTTTCACTTTGCATGCAAATTGTGTGTATTTTAGGAGCCTCCTATTCAGACAAAGGATATTTTACTCTCACGCACAAAGAGATATAGGGCCAGGAGTAGTTGTATTAAAGTTGAAATGTGAGAGAATATCCCATTTTACCTCTCTCAAGGCACATTTCTTTTTTACACTCCTCCCCAATATCCCTGTGGCACCTGCTGCTGGGTAGGATTAGAGTTGGGTCATGGGGTACGTGCCCTGGATTGGTGCCGGTGGATAAAATTGCACGTTTATCTTATGGGCAAGGCTAGGACTAGGGAGGCAGCTGCTTTTATCTGTGCACATAAACAGAAGGCTACGTCTGAGGGACTATTGGTCAGCACCCGATTCTCAGGCAGCAGGGAGCACCACCCCTGCTTCCTGCAAGGAACAGGATGGGTAGAGAGGGAGTGAGCCTGGAGAAGACAGAGCACAGTGCAAAGCAGAGAGGGCTCCTCTTAACAAGTCTCTTACCCTTTACACTTAACCCCCTACATTTAATCACTCTACTCCTTATCTCTGTTATGAAATGGTCGCGGCACTCAACTGACACTGCTAGGCCGGACTGCAGCCTCAGCTTCTACTGCAGGCGCTGTCTGGAGCCTCAGTGCTGTTCCCGGGCAGCCCCCATGGTCGCTGCAGCAGCCCCCCCAGATCCTTCCTCCCCTTGGCAGCTGGACCAAGCCTTGCAGACCTTTTTGGGTTTTTTTTTAAACTGCAGATCTCTTCAGCAATCCCAGCCAGCAAGCCCCACTGGGTCCCAGGAAGGATGGAGCCAGACCACTGGCTTTCAATCCCTCCCCAGCTCCGAGCCACCCAGCCCTGCCAGGCACCTGAGCCACTGAACTCCCCAGACTGCATGTTTGCACCTCTGCCATCCGGTGCAGACAGAGAAAAACCTGCAAGACCGCAGGCAGCGCACGGTTACGTAGCAGCATCAGTGACGCTTTTATTCTCTGCCTCCATCTGCTGCTAGGGCTGAAGAAACCCCTGCGCCTGGGCTGATGTGGGGTATGAACAAGGTCACCTGTCGAGATTTCTGCAGGGATTTTTCCCATCAAAAACAATGCTTAGTTTTAAAAAGGTCTCATCCACCCTAAACCCACCTGGGAAGGGCTCCGCACCACTTTTACCCACAGGAAGGGGGAGCAATCTTCCAAACGACCCCTTTTACCCAGTCAAGTCAGCATTTGCTTTTGAAAATTGCCCTGCCCACGTACAACATGGTGAACAGGTCCTGTCCTGCAAGATCATTTGAGATCCTTGTCAAATTCTCTTTGTCCAAATATCCAATTTCATTACAGCTGAAATCTGGCAAAAAAGCTGAATAGCTTCAGCAATTTCTCATCTTTTGGCCAAACTATGTTGGGTGACTTGGACTGTCAGCTCCTAACTCCTTTACTTCAGTACTGGTGCCTCACCTGTCCCACCTCAGTGTGCAGCAAGGTGTTTGATTTTTTCCTTCTTACATCTGATACTTTGCTTGTGGTCTTGGGGAATTTTATCCTGCTTACTTCCATTTTCTTTTTGGATCATTTTTAATTTTAATCCTGTCCCTTGTCCACCCCCCCCAAGTGCCTGCAATTCCTCCCAACATGGTATGAGCCACATATTTTGTAAGTGCATTACCTGCGCCATCATCCAAGTCACAGACAGAACAGCATCAGACGCAAGCCCAGGTCTAAGCCCCATGGAACTCGTGTCACATGTGATCCCAAGCCAAGAACAAAAGCAAGGATTACAGGAAATGCAGAGCCACTCAGAGGTGCCGTCACAGCGCTGGGTGGCACCTGCCGGCTCACGGTCACAAGCTCTTACAGTCTCAGTCTGAACTTGGAGAGACCATAGGTGGGATGAGGCTCCAGGGCACCAGTACTTTCCTGGCCTCTGCTACACTGTCAGACTCTACTCTTATTTTTACAATTGCCAAAATATTTTTGCAAAGTGGATAGCTTAAGAAAGAAAAGGAAGGGCACGAGACTAACAGAAATCCAGTCTTCCAAAGCTGGGATAAATAAACTGCATGAACAATTAAAGGTGCGGAATTGATGTGCAAGAAAAGGACTCAGTGCATTTCAAGTAGTTTATGCTGAGTGACGTGCTGCAGCCACAGGGCCATGGAGAGCTCCTCCAGCTCACCCTGAATAATAGTGGGCAGGATGTGCCTATCACGGAACCAGGACGCCACAGGCTCCACGTCTTCCCAGTTCAGTGGCTGGTGAAAGCCATCCCCTCCGAAGCGGCTGTTGTACCGTTGATAATGGGTCTTCTCCAGCACCAATCCGAGGGCGGGCGCACTGGCAATTTTAAAAACCCGGTCCGGCTGCACCGACTCAGGTAGAACAGAATCTGGGAGCAGGCCCCGCGCTGTGCCTATCGCCAGCCCCATCATCTTGCGGATCTGGTGCAGCATGAAGCTCTGCCCTGTGACTTCCACGGCGATGAACTCGTGGCCATGGCGGACGAAGGGCTCCTGACAGGCAGTGCTGAGGATGCAGCGAGTAGCTCCAGGGTCCAGCGCCGCCCGCCTTCGTGTGAAGTTGTGGAATTTGCGGGTGCCCTGGTAGAAGGAGAGGAGCTGGCTGAAGCAGTGAAAGTCTTCCCGAGGGAGGCGGAAGCCGGGATCAGGCACGGCCTGGCAGCGGGACAGGGCGAAGGTGGGCAGGGTGTAGGAGTATGTCCGAGCATCGCAGAAAGTCTTTGAATTGAAGCTTCGGGTCATTCTGGTTACCCCTGGAATATAAATAACCACAGTGAACCACTGCTGCAATCGATGGGGAAAAAGCCTTAGCAAACTGGATCCTTCAAGAATAAAAGTGTCTACAGCTACAACATCTGAAATGAGCACAGGCTGTCCCTGCAGTTCCGTGAAACCCATGAGGATGCTCACCTCAGGGAATCCGGGATGTCTGCACTGCACCGTGAGATTCTGGGGCACACACAGCCCCCTAGGAGCGCCTGCACGTTACTTAGTGTTACCCTTTCCTTCTTCCTGTGCTGATCATCAGGTGAGAGCTCAGCTCCGTACCTAGGATGCGGATCTCTGCCGGCAGGTGAGCATTTATCTTTTCCACCATGTTCTGGTTTGTTGCTATGAGTTTTGTGGAGACCAACTGTCCCACCGCAGACACCCCCTGTCCGATGAAAAGGAAGAGAAGTGTTATTCAGACCAGGATCTACCAGCTAAGTCCTGCATCTCAGCATTCGCTAAATAAACGCCGGCGAGAGTAAAGATAAAGCTTGCGTACCTGTAAACAGGGCCTCCTATTGACAGTAGGATAACACAGCCATGACGTATAGGTGACTTCATCTGACCCATCTCTCATAGCTAAATACAAATTTACTGATGCAAAATGCTCAGTCCTGCCAGAGAACTTAACTTTAGCAAGGCCATCAACTCTCTAGGAAGGTGGCCGGGTAATAAGCATGGTTAATTAATCCTTCTGTCTACAGAGATCCCTGTTCACAGGAAAGCAAACCTGCTTCCTCCATCAACAAGAAGATGGAATTAGCTATCAAGTTAGAACCAATTTTCCTTTCCTGTTCATACCCCAGCTCAAGCTACCCTACCCTGGGCGTGGACCTGAAAGACTCACTGTGAAAGTGTGCATCCAAGACCAGGTCACCGCTCTGCAGATCTCCTGCGGGACCAGCAACTGACAACCTGCCCATCACATCGCTCAGGAATTAACGATGCTTCCCAGTAACAAGAGAAGAGAAAATGCAAGGACTTCCCTACAATGCTGGCCAACCAGCAGACCTGATGCGGGATTCAGTGGGTTCTCCTGGGGGAGAGGGAACTGGACCACCAGCTATCAGCTCCACAGAAGCAGAGCCAACAAGAGGGTCACCAACACCCTGCTCGACCATCTCAAACAAGGGAGGATGGCCCCAGCAGAACCTAACAACTCCTTGGGAGGAATCCTGAAGACTATTTTCCTCCTTTTTTCTATATACTCCAGACTGCAGGTTTTACACCTCTACCATCTGCTGGAGACAGAGAAATACTGAGAGACTGCAGGTAGCGCACCAGGTTATATGCAGAGTCAGTGAAACCTTTTCTCTGTCTCCATCTGCTGGCAGGGGGGGGGGGCAAAATCCAAGAGTCTGGACCGATCTGGGTATGAACAGGTACATGCAATGGGTGCATTCGGCACCAGTGCATGACATCCTCCACACATCATGGCTAATTCAGCCCTGCTTGTCAACAGAGAATTAATCATCACGCTCTTTGCAGATGGATGGAAGATACAGGAAAAAATATAGACATCCAAATAACAAATAAATATGTAAGTCAAACAACGGTCCACACTGAGATTAGAAAGATGAGCCGTTGATTACTAAAAAGATTTTTTAGAAAGACAGAAAAAAAAAATCAGAATTATCTTCAAAGGTTTGCTGTGTTAATTACTGAAAGCAGTGACAGAGTAACACAAATGTCTGTTTCACCTATTCCCAAATTCAGTGACTGCCCATGAGCACATTTCCGTATAAGATCAATCACAACCTTTTAAGATTCCTTCTCTGAAAAGTTTAGCATCTCAGTGAGCACGTGACACGTCACCGACTTCCTGAATGGTGAAGCTGCTCTCCAGCTGTCCCGGCTCTCTGCTTCAATATAAAACTGCAGGGCCAGCACTTAATATTGCCCAATCTTACATTGCAGGAGGACCTTGCAAGATTGGATCACAGTCTGCTTGTGATTTAACTACTCTGAATAATTTTGTATCTGCAATTTTGATAACCTCACTCGTCATATTCCTTTCCAGATCATTTCTAAATATATTGAAAAGCACCGGTCCAAGTACAGATCCCTGAGGCACTCCACTGTTTACCCTTTTCCACTGAGAAAATTGTCCATTTAATCCTACTCTCTGTTTCCTGTCTTTTAAGCAGTTTGTAATCCACGAAAGGACATCGCCTCCTATCCCATGACTTTTTACTTTTCCTAGAAGCCTCTCATGAGGAACTTTGTCAAACACTTTCTGAAAATCTGAATTCAGTACATCTACCGGTTCACCTTTATCCACGTGTTTATTAACCTCTTCAAAAAAATAAAGATTTGAGGCAAGACTTCCCTTGGGTAAATCTCTGTAAACCTCACCTTGTCTGTCCGAGAACAGCGCTGAAAGTGCAGCTCTCTGGGATCCATTGCAGAGCTCTCAGGCACACACTGAGCTTTTATAAGCGCAGAAAGCAGGATGTCCTCTATTGTTGGCAGGTCTGCTCTCCCGGGGTGTCTCTGAGGAAACAGGAACGAGAGCAAAAAATAACCAAATGAAGTACTCACATATCCCAACATGCACTGCCAGCCTACCCCAAACACCCACACCCCAATACTCAAACTCCCAACGTATCTTACCCTTCTTAACACTGTTCATTCCCAGTCCCTTCCCAAATATTTATTCCCAAACTGTGCTTTCACACCAGCCCGCTCCTAAAAAACATTTACCCCCAGCCCTCGCCCACCTTCCCTAACACTACACACTTCTAAACTGCAACTGTATAAAGGAAATGTGGTTCTTACCTAATTTTCCTTCCTGTAATACTACAAATCAGTCCAGACAAGTGGATTTTGCATCCCTACCTGCAGATGGAGGCAGAGAACAGAAGCTTTAAGGGACTGCTACATATCCGAGAGTGCAACCTGCAGTCCCTCAGTATTGACCTGTACTCAAGCCAGATATTGTCCCTTAAAAACCACCGACCAGAACATAAGAAGATGCCAAGCTGGGTCAGACCAAGGGTCCATCAAGCCCAGCATCCTGTTTCCAACAGTGGCCAATCCAAGTCACAAGAACCTGGCAATTACCCAAACACTAAGAAGATCCCATGCTACTGATGCAATTAATAGCAGTGGCTATTCCCTAAGTAAACTTGATTAACAGCAGGCAATGGACTTCTCCTCCAAGAACTTATCCAAACCAGGGCAAACAGGTAACCTGGGGTTGGAGTCCCCTGAAATGGAGCTACTCACACTTCCAGAGACTAAAAAGAATCTGATAACCAAAAAAACATTTACACTGACAAAGATCTCATTGAAAAAAAATAGTTCCCCAACTATCAGGAAACTCAGTCTTTCGGCAGCGCCAGGGTGGGTCTCTGGACTGATCCATTGTATTACAGGAACGAAAAGTATGCATTTATTTATTTATTTAAAGGCTTTTTTACACGGGTATTAGTGGGAAACATCTTGCCGGTTCACATTTTAACAGCAGGATTGAAAGTAAATCATAACAGGGAATTCAAGGGGTGGGAGCACGCAGGAAAGCGATAGAAGTACAGGGCAAACTGCAGGATAACATTCCTACACTTGAGTGATAGCAGTAATGACTAAAACAGATGATAGAAAGGGATCACATAACTAAAACTTAGCAGGCAAGAATCAGTTTTCCTTTCCTGTTCATACCCAGAAGAGTCCAGACAAGCGGGATGTGCCCAAGCACTCCTAAAGCGGGCAGGAACCCAAACGCCCCGCAGGGAGAACACTCAGGAGAAGATGCATCTTCCTGCGCCCGCTCATCCACATGGGAGAACCTGGTGACAGTACCAGAGAGGAGCCCACCGCAGCCCTACCTGTCTCCTGGGGAGACGCTGCCCAGGCCACCTGCGCTCTCAGAGAAGATGCATCTTCCTGCGCCCGCTCATCCACATGGGAGAAGCTGGTGACAGTACCGCAGCCCTACCTGTCTCCTGGGGAGACGCTGCCCAGGCCACCTGCACTCTCAGAGAAGATGCATCTTCCTGCGCCCACTCATCCACATGGGAGAAGCTGGTGACAGTACCGCAGCCCTACCTGTCTCCTGGGGAGACGCTGCCCAGGCCACCTGCGCTCTCAGAGAAGATGCATCTTCCTGCCCCCGCTCATCCACATGGGAGAAGCTGGTGACAGTACCAGAGAGGAGCCCACTGCAGCCCTACCTATGTCCTGGGGAGACGCTGCCCCGGAGGCCACCTGCACTCTCAGAGAAGGCGCCTTTAGACCCCTTGGGACTTCTCAACCCTTACAAATGGTCTCCTTCAGCCCATGAGAAACTGTCACTTTAGAGGCCTCATCCCCTTTCTTTGTTCCCCCTAACAACACAAAAAGGTGATCTGAAAGGCGAAAACTATTAGTGACTTTCAGATGCATCCAAAAGGTGCAGCTATTTATCCAGAGGGGAATCCTTCGAGCAATCCAGGACGGCTGCAAGTTGCACCGTCTGATTAGCATGAAACGAGGACACCACCTTCGGTAAATAGGAGGGAATCACACACAACGCCGCTCCTCTACTAGAAATGCGTAAAAAGGATCCCTGCAAGTCCGAAATCCTCCTGGCCGAACAAACGGCCACCACCAACACTGCCTTCAGAACCAAGTCCTTCCACGTCTCACCTCTCACTGACTCAGAGGGAGCCACAGAGAAGTCACAAAACTAAGACATAGCTTTAGGACCGGACGACGCAAATGCTTAAACCCTTTTAAGAAACCAAATTACATCCGGACGGGAGGCTAACGATCTCCCCCACAACTTGCCCCTAAGAGCGCCCAAGGCGGAAACTTGAACTCCGAGCGAGTTACATGCCAGACGTCTACAGAGCCCTTGCTGTAAAGAGGCTGGGATCTGAGACTCGTCCACCGACAAGGGATCCAGCCGCTGTTGCGAGACTACACCTCAAATTTCTCCGAGACCCTAACATAAGCCATGGACGTAGAGGGTCTTCCAACTGCAAGCCCAGAGGTAGCGAGCGCATTTCCCGTGCCTGTAACTTTGACAATCTGCCTGCAGTCAGGAACACCCTGCCTGTACGGGTATCAAATTGTGCCCCCAGATACTCCAATCACTGAGTCCTGACGAGGTGATTCTTCGCCACATTTATCACCCAAACCAGCGAACTCAAGGTGTCCATAAGTCGCATTTACCTGCATGCCATAATAGCCACCCCCATTATATGCCATCTGCAACGCAAACTTTCGCATCTTCTCTTTGACGAGTCCAGCAGGCATTCCCTCAGTGACAGCACCCTCAAGTTTCTCCTCGTAAGGAAACCCTTCTCCCCGGGACTCCTCAGCACAGACCGGGGACTGTGTTGGGCTCAGACACTAGGAACAAGACATAAAAGAGACTCCTGTCAGCATACGTGAGGAGGAGAAAAAGCACGGATGAATATGATGGCTCCACGTAGCACTGACACTTGTGTCACCTCTCTGGATACATGAACCCCAGCATCACACTTACTGCCACTGCCGGAGTATATGGGACACTCTCCCGTGAAAAACAAAATGAAAGCAGGATCCCTGCAGCCCTCAAGCATGGCCGCTTCTGCCCAGTACTATTTAATTTTTAAAGGTCCTGCTCTTCCATATGATGTGGAACTTGCTCCACAATGCCACGGAGACACATCAGATCACTGCTTCCGGTGGCTGAACTACCCAGGAGAATTTAAAATGGCCATTTCTGGAAGCCCCACGGGTTTCCCTCTGACTTATTTATAAGATCAAGGGAGCAGGATGCTGCAATATGCCCCACATTTCACCTGTATCCGACTGATCCACACTGAGTACGATTTCATAGGGAAGCCCAGAATGTCAGGTCTGCTGTCACAGGGTCCTGTGCCAACTAGGGATTTCCAACCAGCTCCATGTCAATAGGACAAGTTTTTAAATGCAATGGAGCAAATTAAGACCAACTCAGCTCTTCCCTGATGACCCAGAGCCAGTTCCTGCTGGTAGATGACCAGGGGGTGAGCGAAATGCACAGGGTGCAGCTATGAACCATGGGCATATTTTGAAGGGCTGCCTGGGTTCTGTTGGCATTTAGTGCTGGTCTCTCCTAGGAACACACCTGTGCCAATCAGGTGTATTCAAGATAACTCTTGCCCTCCACACCATCAGGGAAAATTTAGGGCCACAATGCAGTTTAATTCCTCTTCCAGCAAAGAGCAAAGGATGCGGGAGAGCTCTCTAGTACTGATGCACAAAGGTAAGTGGGGAGGAGGTCACACGTCAGAGAAATGTTTTACTTGCTGCCTGTAGATCTGTCCCTTCTCGATGGGGAGCACCGCTGCCGACTCCTGTGCTGAGCTCTGGAAAGCCAAGCCCCGACATGGCATCACCAGAGCCAATGACAGCCGCCGTGCGCCACTCATTCCCTGTGCCATGAGGGCAGGAAGTCCCTTGACCTACAACACAAAGAACAGGGGTCAGCTGGCAGTCTGAATACTCTGGGAACAAGACCTGGCTGAGGGTCATGGGAATGGAGTTTGGAACCACAGTGGTAAAATTTAGGGATGCGCATTTGGGAGGGTTTGTTTGTTTTTTTATTGCGTATTAAAGTGATTTAGTGTACATTAAAATGAAAATAAAATAAATAATAAAATGAAGCAAAAATAAAAAATAGTTTTTGGCTGTACAATCCCAGTAAAAGTCCAAGTTTGGGTAAAGAGGATTCAAAACCACATCACCCAGATGGCCATCGCAGAGTCCTGATATCAATACTACTGGGGATAACTCGCTTGTCCTGTGTTTGTCGTATTAGATGGTAAGCTCTATCGAACACGGGCTGTCTTTTTTGTGTGGTTTGTACAGCACCGTGCATGTTGTGTAACTATAGAAATGGAGTGCAAGTTTTGGTCTTACCTATGTTAGATTACTACAATGGGCTGTTGGTGGGTCGACTGGTAAAAAGTATTCAGCAGCTTCAGGTTATGCAAATAATGGCAGCGAGATTAATTTATTTAAAGTCCGAGAAGAATGAGTACAGCTCCACTTTTGAGACAGTTACACTGGCTGCCAGTTAGATCATGGATGCAGTTTAAACTATGCTTGATGTTTAAAGTGGTGTATGGAGAGGACACAAGGCATTTACATCATCCTGTTTGGCTGTATAGACCAAAGAGAAGTCTGTGATCAGCTATAGAAGGTCTATAGAGGTTAACGAGGTGAAGAAAACCTGTATTCGGAAAAGGCTTTTTCTGTAGCTGGTCCAGAGATTTGGAATTTAATTCTGCTGAAGTACATTTAGAGGATTATTTAATTTTTCGCAAACAGGTGAAATGCTGGTTTTTTCACCTTATTTGGTTTTATTTGGGTTGGGAAGGTAGCAATATGTAGTTTTTTGATGCAGTATTTATGTTTTATGTTACGTTTTATTTGATTTTATTTGTTTTATTGGAAGTACTATTGAAGATTTTGTATTAGATGATTATATTGAATTTCTAATGTTGTAAACCACACCTATCAGAACCATTCTGTGAAGTGATATATAAGAATGTAGAAACAAATAAAAAAATAAATAAAGTAGTAACAGAGCAGGGAACGAAGGGCCTCAAAAGATGCAAACACTGTTGTTTTTCAGGACATCCAAATTATAAAGTAACTGCGTTCCTGAATAAAAACCTACAAGTCCATTATGAATATTTATTGTGGAAATCCTAAAAACTAGACCTTCTTGTAACCCTGAAAGTTCATAGCCTGCCACTACTATATGAAAGCAACATCACAAGGCACACAACAAGAGAAAACAACAACACCATACCTAGCACAATGCCTGCCTCCAAGCGTTATGCATCGTTGAAGAACACAAGACACTATTTCCTTCAGGGCTCAAGTCATGTGGGTGTAGAAGCCAACTATAGCCCTGCTATTATTCATCAAAAAGGTTTCCCATTCACAAAGAAATGCACCACAAAACCCAGACCTGTGCATCGTTTCTCTGCCAATAAAGCAGGCTGGGCAGAATGATCAGGGTTTCTCTCACGCAACACAGTCCTACCCCATTTCTACCACTTAAACCTCAAAGCCTCCCACCTTAGCCTAGCGTTCTGTCCCTTTCCTCTTTCCGGGATCCCGCACCGCGTTCCACCAATTTGTCCAGTTCCCTACCGGCAGGCCTGGGCTAACATTTTAGGTCGCCCCGCTGCCTGAGGGGGATTTCTAGTCACAAAGAGACACAGAGGAGGGAAAGGGCTCCTGGCCAGATGGAGCAGGTAAGCGCCATGCCCCGAAGAGCGAAACACGGAAACGCTTCCGGCTTCCGGTTCCGCTGCTTACTCTCGCGCAGGACTCCCACACGCTGCTACGCACGCGCAGAGGCCCGTGCAGCACTGCCAGCTTGGGGGCGGGACGTTTCAGGAAAACCAGGACCGGAGGAGGCCGTCCCAACTTGGCCTCAGTCACCAGATAGCTGCGAAAGGAACCGGCTCCGGCCGACCTGCGCCCACTTCGGGTTTTGTAGTTTAGAAAGGAGCCCGAGCGGCACGCAGGACGTGTTTGCGTCACTGAGCCACCAAAAAAAAACAAAAAAAAAAACGAAGGGGGCGGGGCGTTCTACGGCCGGATGTAGCTTAAATAGCGCGTGGAAGCGCGGGAAAGGAAGATTTCCGCCGTACAGCAGACAAACCTTGTGGAGTTGGTTTGTTTCGCTGAAATAAAGTTGCTGCAGCTTCCTTTTCATAGTAACGTAGCAAGGAGCGCACAAAAAGACCCTCGTGCTTCCATTCTCTCTACCCCAGCAAGTGGTTAGAGTTGAAACTGCCTCTCCAGAAATGTTACAGCAAAGATTAACCCCAGGGCCGGTGCAAAGCCGACTGAAAGCCCTCCCCACACACAGACACACACACAATTGAAAATGATGCATTTATATACACTTTACATGGAAAATGACATTCAAAGTACAGTTTGGGATAAAAATACCACTATATGTATGTTATAGTTAGATGTACTGCTGTGGTGCCAACCAGAAAACCCTGCAGAAAAAAGGACACTTGGAGTTGGTATTGGGGCTTTTCTTAGCACCCAAACAAATTCAGGACAGGTGGGTTATGCACCTCTACCAGCAGATGGAGATGGGAGCAAAGCTGATGTCACAGAATATATATTCTGCAGTGACATCCGCCTGCCAGTATTCTCCGTCTCCAGCAGATGGTAGAGATGCATCTCCCTACTGGGATTTGCTTCAAATTTTAGAAGTTGAAATAAAAGGAGATTTAATTTGCCCCGCTTTCCTGTGGTGTTACCAAATGGTTCCTCCCTCAGCTGAGAATACTGAAGTGATTTCCGTGCTCCGTCACATGAGTGCCTTCGCCCAGGAGCTGGTTTTGTCAGTTGGTATGGACTTAGCTTTTATAAAAGCTGAAAGGCAGTGGGTGTAGGAAGCCGAGCGCAGCAGTGACAGTATATGCCCTCTACCCCCCACAGCCGGAGATCGTCTCTACTCTGTCAGAAAAGGCTGAGCTCAGGTAAAGTTTAAAAAAAAAAAAAAGAGAAAGACAGAGTAGAAGGGTCGTTTGTAAAGCCTTCCCCTTCTTCCGATCTCCGTGCTCGGCGTGCCGTTCTGACATTCGTACCCGCTCCCGAGGAAGGTTAAAGGACTTGGGCAGCTTGGCGGGTTGGGCTAGGCCCCGCTGTTAGACATTTCTCTGTGACCTGCATGATAAGCCATTGTGGCGTTTTTTGCACATTTTCCTGCGCGTTACACTGCCCAATTCAGGACCGTTGGTTTGTGCAGATGCGCCTGGCTCTGTGTCCAAGTTGTGCGCCCAGTTCTTGGACGCTTGGTCAGAATGCCTGCTTGAGCGCCCAGGTGATAGCAGCCGTGTTAGGCGCGCACTGTCTGTGCGCACAAAGTTGGGCCGCATTGGTTGTGTGCTTAAGTTGGGAAGGTGACAGTGCGTTTAGTTTTGCCTAACCTTAGAACACATAAATTTTACAGCTGGACGCACCCCCTCAGTCGCCATTAAGCGTACTGACAGACTGATGAAGCCTGTGACTAAGAAACCGAAGCGCCTTTCCCTCTGTGCTGTCTGTCACATTCGGGCACAGCCTGGCGTGTTCTCTAACTTGTGCCAGAGCTGCTTAGAGTCTCAGGGAAAATAATCTTCCTCTGATTTTTCTAAGCCTGGTTCTTCCCAGCCTGATGACCGACCTGGGTAGAGACGTCTCAGGAGGAGCTCCTGATTTTGGAACTCATTAACTAGTTCGTCAGCAGGTGACAGTACCTCAGTGGGCACAGCATAGGTGCCTTCTGGGTTTGGCATAGATCCTTCTACCTTTTCTCTGGTACAATTTTTTCAAGGATTGCAATCCTTTCTTCAGGCACAGTCATCCACCCCATCCAATCCTGTCAAGTCAGAGTCATAGGCGGTGACCCTCTCACTCGCATGATACAACTGTTAAGCATCGGAGAACACCTAGATTGGTAGCAGGTCCTCCCGATACGAATCCAGATGGTGCTAATGATGAGGCTGATCCTGACTCTCTGGAGGATGGGGAACTTCCTCCAGGACTGGAACCATATAAAGCTATGTTGATGTTCTTGCACAGAGATGAGCTACTGGCTCTGATTTCTAAGACGTTAAAGATGGAGTAGCTGGGGTAGATTCCATGTCTGAGTCAAAGAAAAAGCCATACTAAGTCAGACCAAGGGTCTATCAAGCCCAGCATCCTGTTTCCAATAGTGGCCAATTCAGATTACAAGTACCTGGAAAGTACCCAAACATTAAGTAGATCCCATGCTACTAATGCCAGTAATAGTAGTGGCTATTCTCTAAGCTTGATTAATAGCAGTCTATTGACTTCTCCTCCAAGAACTTGTCCAAACCTTTTTTAAACCCAGCTGCACTAACCACATCCTCTGGCAACAAATTCCAGAATTTAATTGTGCGTTTCTCCAATTTGTTTTAAATGTGCTACTTGCTAACTTCATGGAGTGCGTAAAGCCTCTTGTTTTTTCCCTGTTATGGAGGCCATTCAAGAATTGATTGATCTTGAGTGGGACTGCTCCGGAGGCCAATTTCAAAGGGGGTCGGGCCTTGAAAGGCCTGTATCCCCTGGATTCAATGGTGAGAGAGCGTTTGTGTATTCTGAAAGTGGATGTGCTTGTCTGTGCCGTCTCCAAGCGGATGACTGTCCCCGTGGAGGGAGGAGCGGCCTCGAAGGATGTGCATGATAAGAGGATTGAGGCCATCCTTAAGCAAGCATTTGAAGCAGTGGCAATGACCTTGCAAATAGCTTCTTGTTGTTCCCTGGTAGCTCGGTCTTGTTTACTTCTGTTTCAGGAGGTTGATGAACCTGGAGCGAATTCCAGGGCAGTTATGGAGCCAGCAGCCGCCGTTTTGGCAGATGCGGGTTGTGATTTGGTCCACACCTCAGCCAGAGGGGGGGCGTCGGTAATAGCACTAGACGTCAGTTATGGCTGAAAAATTGGTCGGCCGATGCAACCTTACAAAATTGCCCTGTAAAGGCTCGCTTGTTTGGGAACAATATGGAGAAAATGGTAAGTAAGTGGGATGAATCCCTGGTTCCTTACTTGCTGGAGGATAAGAAGCAGATACCACATTCCTTTGGCATGAGAGGTTGTGCCAGGGATCCAAGCATTTTCGACCCTACCCTTTCAGTCCTTTCATCCCAGACAGCCCAGATGGGGCGCAGGCTTGGCTAATTGGTATCTCCTGAGCTTCCCAATAAAGGTTTGCCGACCCACCCCGGGAACAGGAGATTAGGGGAATCCTCTCTTTCTTTCATCAGATGTGAGTCGAAATCACATTGGATCAGTGGGTTCTGGAGGTGATACGAGTGGGATATGCGCTGGAGTTTCACAGTGTTCCTCGGGACATGATCAGAAAAATCCAAAAAATACAGGCAAAATGTGAAGATACAACAGACCATTCAAGAAAATGAAATAACGTCACATTAACATTTTTACTCAATTGCATAATTGTAATTTCAAGGATGTCAACTCAAGGAGGTAAAAAGACCTCAGAGCCTCCGTTGTTGTGTTCCGCGCCCGTGGCCGTCCACGGGCGCGGCCCCCTATGTCACCCGCCGCAGCAACTCCTAGTCATGCCCCTGGGCCGGTGCCCGTCGCCCCGGCGCAGGTCCCCGGTCTGGCTGCCGGGTGGGGAGCCGTCCCCGCTCCTCCCTCGCGGCGTTCTGCAGGCTTTCCTCCGCGGAGGAAATCCAAGATGGCCGCCACCATCTTTAGGCACGAGGCCACGCCTCCTCCTCCACAGATTTAAAGGGGTCAGGCCCCTTAACTACTCACAGCTGTCTCTAATGGGCCAGAGTAGAGGAAGTATAAAGGGAAGCTTCCTCTGCCGATTCTTTGACTTGGCAACGTCCCACGTAGTCAGGTCTGCGTGCCTTGGTGAGTTCGTGTACTTCGGATCCTTGTTCCTGTCTTGTCTTGGTGTTCCTGGTTTCTGACTTCGGATCGGCAAGCGGTGATCCCTGGTGTGTGACTTCGGACTGGCAAGCGGTGAGAGAGAGCAGGAGGGTATGAGAGAGAGCATGGGAGGTAAGGGGGGGGGGGGGTACTTGAGTGTGGGTTTCAGAGAGAGGGAGCCTATATGAGGTGAAGGAGTGTGTTTGTGTGAGAGATTGGGAGCTCATGTGAATGAAAAGGGATTGTGTGTATGTGAGGGTGCTAGCCTGTGTGAAGGGATTGTGTATGTGTGAGACAGAGCCTGTGCGAAAGGGAGCGTGAGAGAGAGAGAGACATAGGTAGCCTGGGTGAGGATGTATGTGTGAGAGAGAAAGGGAGCTTGTGTGGGTGTGTATGCAAGAGAGAGGGCCCTGTAGGAGGGGATGTGTGTGTGTGTGCGAGAGTGAGGGAGCCTGTATGAGGGGGTGTGTATGTGTATTAGAGTTAGGGAGCATGTGTGTGACAGAGGGAGGGACTGAGGGAGCCTGTGTGAGGGGCAGTACTGAGAACGGGGTCAAACTCTAGGACTGGCAATAGAGTGGAAGGGGTTGACCCTAGAGGTGGAGGGGAGAGATACTGGCAGGTGGAGGAGTTGGCGGCTGAGAGGGCAAAGTGGCCAGGGAAGTAGGGAGAGCGAGTGGAAGGGACACTCTTACAGTGAATTTCTAGAGAAATTCTGCTCAAAATATTTAAAATTCTGCATCTTTAAGTAATAATTTTTTTCTGTATTAATTAAAAATGTCATAAAGACTGTCACGTAAATTGTGTTGTTTTGACCAATATAAAGTTTGCAGAATTTTAAGTTTTTGTGCACAGAATTCCCCCAGGAGTAGTTTAATCTGTTTCCTTTTTTCCAAAATGCTGTGATTGGACCAGCAGAGGGTGCTACACCTCCACAGGAACATGCCAGGACGGAGGTTTTTCCTTGAGGTGAATGTTTGTAACGGAGATTCTGATGTTAGAGAACTAATGATGTTGGACCCAGTCAGGCAGAATACACTTTGTGAAATGCAGCCCCGCCAAAGCACTCCCTGCTCTTCCAGAACTGAGACACCCCTCCATCACACACACACACACTCACAGCTCTGCCAATACATCTCAGTCCCAGCCAGCAATACCCCCTTGTATTCCAGCCCGGAGATCCACCCCCTACTGTTTCGAGAATGCAAACCACATACAGCTCTAACAAGGCACCTCTATCCTGGCATGTAGCAGCCCCTGCACCTGCAGTGCTAGGACAGACAAATGTGTTGTGAGCAATCTTATGGTCCTCTTCGATCAGCTGAGGATGAAAGCAAAGAATTCCCTTTGTTGAGCTGATAAACTGAAGTTCCCGAGGAGGAAGAGGAGAGCAGGTACACAGGGAGGTTCCTGCTGGGCTGGATGTGGTGAGTCAAACCTGCGACTTGGGACAGTGAATCTGCTCCTCTGCTGTGACTCTTCCTCTCCGCACCTCTAGAGTTGCCTTCCCTCTTTCTCTTCTCTCCATGAATGTGCAAAATGGACCTTGGGGAACTGCGCGTCCTTAAAGCTCCTTTGAAATAACAGCCACGTTTGCTTTCCTTCATTATAACTTGCTTTCAAAGAGCGGGAAATAACTGTTCCAGAAACTGACTGCCTTTAGTCCCTGTATCCAATTGCACATGAATTGGCACACACACATGCACAGATTTAGGCACAAATCACTGAGGCAGACTGTCACCCATGCACACTCATTCTCACAATCTCACTGGCGTGGCCATTCTCGCAGATACTTGAAATACTTGCACACTTAATCATACAAAGACACTCGGGCAAACACTCTTGTACACAGACATCTTATTCATTCAAACTGACTCACTTACTCATGGATACAGTCGAACACATGTGTACTCATGCATCCTTTTATTCATGCAAAAACTCTCATACACAGACATCTTATTCATTCAGACTGACTCACATACACACTCATGGATACAGTCGAACACATGTGTACTCATGCATCCTTTTATTCATGCAAAAACTCTCATACACAGACATCTTATTCATTCAGACTGACTCACATACACACTCATGGATACAGTCGAACACATGTGTACTCATGCCTCCTTTTATTCATGCAAAAACTCTCATACACAGACATCTTATTCATTCAGACTGACTCACATACACACTTACTCATGGACACATCCATACACATGTCTACTCACATCCTTTTATTCATGCAGACACTTTCATACAGACATACGCACTCCTATTGTCATTGTCCTCATGAAACCCGCCCGCCTTACCTGGGAGTTGGTTTCTCCATGAATGAGCTATATCATGGACTGAGGGACTCTGCCTAGGGGCAGGGGGATGACTACAGCTGCACATGCTCAGTAGGGCATGTTGAACATTCTAGATTCTCTGAGATCAAAGTTCCGTGCCGGGTTCCATCCGATGATGTCACCCATGTGTGAGGACTGACCTCCTGCTGTCCTAGGAGAACACCTGTAACAGGTAAGCAGCTCTGCTTTCTCCAAGGACAAGCAGGATGGTAGTCCTCACATGTGGGTGAATCCCTAGCTACAGGCTGTCTGAGCAGGACAAAGCAGGAAAGTGCACTGTGCAGAAGCACTACCAATCTCCCTTTTGCCTGTGAGACAACTCTGCTGATCTGTGGGTGGTTTCTGCCTTGCTAGCTGAATTGAGTGATAGCCTCCTGGTGTGTGCAGGCACCCGCGTGCAGGAAGGAGCTTTTATTCGCCTGGTGATTTACTTATGAGCTGTCCCAGTGCCTCATGTGGAGGCCTCCATTCAAGGGCAGTAACACAAGCTGGCAGAATCAGAGGCTCTTGGAGAGCGCGGGGGAAATGTTTGCATCTGACTGCAACGGTGGAGCATGCCAGTGCTGCTTGGGGAAACCGTTACAATTATTATTGCATTGTTTTTAAGCTGTGAATAGGAGCATTTGTAAGAACCACTACAGGGGACTGCTTGGAGCAATACAGAACCTTAGGGTCTGGAGTTATCCATCCATGGCGGTGACCTTGGATGAGTCAGAAAACCTCTTTTTTTTTATCGCCATGATTTTGCCCAGTCACTAAGACCGTGAGGATTCACAGCCTTGGCATCTGAGGTCTTTTCCTCTTAAATAAAAACAAAGCTCCTTGTAGATGGTGCGATTAAGGAAGTTTGGGTGCAGCATTTCATTGCTAGATATCCGTATATTGTATCCCAAGTCTCTTTTTTCTGTTTGGAAGATGTGAGCCTGAAGGGCTGGAGAGCCCATCGTCAGGACCTCCATGTGCAGGAGAGTTTAGACCCCAGGGAAGGCAGCTTGATCCATCAACCATTTGGAAGTAAGAGCGATTCGTTTGGCCTTTCTTGAATTCTCATCCTAATTGCTCGGGAAGATGGTGCGAGTGATGTCAGACAACAGCAAGGTAGGGGAATATATAAACCATTGAGGGGGTATCCCTGGGAATGGATCTCCTTCTCCCGTGGGTGGGTGGAGGAGAATCTTCTCGCTTTGTTGGCTTCCCACATAGTGGGAGTAGAAAACATGCAGGCCGATCATCTCGGCCACACGTTTTGCATCCCAGAGAATGGAGTCTCTCACGGGCAGCATTTGACCTCATCATTGGGAGGTGGGGGCTTACCATTCCTGGATCTGATGGCAACCAGCATGAATGCAAAAGTGTTTTGATTTTCTAGTCACAGGAGGGACTCACAAGAACAGGCAACAGATGCTCTGATACAGGATTGGCCAGAAGGGGAACCTCTTAGCCTAGGATAGGCAGGGTCCTGCGTCTGATCAACGGCCAGCCGTTACGGCTACCATTGCACAGAGACCTACTGCACATGGGGTCGATTCTTTACAAAAATCCAGATCAGTTTTGTCTTACGGTTTGGCCCTTGAAGCAGGGTTATTCTGAGGTGATGTTTGTCAATTAAAAAAAAAAAAAAATTCCAGGTCATTGGCATCCGTATGTTTATGGAGCATTTTTGAGCATTGGTATCTGGAGTGGCAGCGTGGCCCTGCCAGAGCAACCATTCCCTTGTTTCTGGAATTTCTGCAGGAAGGTTTGAGTAAGGGGCTGGCCCTTAATATGCTAAAGGAACAAGTGACAGCCTTGGCTTGCTACAGAGGCCAAATTCAAGCTAGATTATTTTCTTCGGCTCCAGATGTGTTAGCAGATCCACATTCCAGCCCCTCTGACAGCTTCCCCGGTGTTTGTTATAAAGGTGTTCTTTGTTGCCATATGGTCAGCCGTGGTGGAGTTGCAAGCTCTCTCTTGTCAAGAGCCTTTTCTGGTACTCATGCCGCGCAGGATGCAAATTAGAACTGTGCCTGCTTCTTGCCCAAGACTTGTATCAGATTTTCATTTGGATCAGTCCGTATATCGTTACCATCGTTGAATAGAGCTGTGGATGAAGACAAATTTCTGAGGTTGCATCCCTTGGAGGTGAGGAGACATCTTTTGCGCTATCTTAAGATGGCTGAACCCTTTCAAAGGACAGATTGTCACTTCATACTTCACAGGGGAGTGAAGAAGGGAAAAACATCTTCTCGTATCACAGTGGCATGTTGGATTAAGAATGTGGTCACAGTGGCCTATGTAGATGCAGATAAGTCATTGCCCAAATACATCAGGGCTCGTTCGACCAGAGCACAGGCAGTGTCTTGAGGAGAGTTACAGTTACCGTCTATAGAGCGGCAACGTGGTCTTCGCCGCATTCCTTCTCCAAGCACTATTGTTTGGATGTTAGGGTTCAGCAGAAGCATCTTTTGCCAGAGTGGTGTTGCAGGGAGCACAGGCAGCCTCCCACCAGACAAGGAGGTAGCTTTGCTACATCCCAATTGTGTGGACTGGCCTACCCCGATGAAGAAGAAGGTGAAATTACTACTGACCGATAATTTCCTCATGCTCATGCCCTATACTGCGTTGTGTCATACTTTGTCCCTATTAGAGACATTTGCAGAGGCAGAAATCGAATGTCGATGTGGATTTCCAGGTTGCCTTTATGATTATCGCATTTCCTTTTCCTCTGTGGCCTGTGCTTTTGCTCATGGGAAGTACAATAGAAAAAGAAGAAGGAAAGTAGTTTGTTTGGGGGAAGAAATGTATAGTGTTAAAGTTAAATTGTTATCTACGGGGTGGCCCATGGAAAAGTAGCCTGCCTGCGTGGCACTGGTATTGGAGGCGGGTTACTTTTCCATGGGCCACCCTTTAGATGTCCACAATTGGCTTTTCCAGGAATACTGGCAGGTTGATGTCAGTGCAGGGCTATCTGCGTAGGACATCAGCGAATCGGTGATCTCTGTTTCCATCTGCTGGTTGGCATTCATAACCCAATTGTGGACTGGCCTGCCTGTCCTAGAGGAAAGAAAATTATCAGGTAAGTAGTAATTTCACCTTAATGTGCGGAAAACATGCTTTTTATATGCAAAGCATGTTTCTGTGCAGAAAATTGTAACTACAGATCCCAGCACTGGAACAGCAGCTTCCGCCTGTAGACTAACATCAGCCCTGGAAACTTTACCCCTCAATCCAGTTAGTAAAGTTAGCCAGATAAACTTTGAAAGTGTAAACAGTAGTGCAGCTGCAGTGGTGAATATAGGCAGCTAACTTTAGGATGGTTTTTTTGGCCTGACAAGAAGTTAGGAGCTAGAATTTAGCCGGTTATGTGCCCACATATTAACTTTTGAGTAAGCCGGCTAAATGCTTTTGAATATGGACCTCTAAGTTTCCAGCGCTAATAAAACAGGGAGGAAACCAGCGCACCTATCTGCATTGGGAAATAATAGCTGACGCCTTCATTTGCATGGGATTTGCATGGGAGGGCACTAAGCAGTGTGTACAGTACTATACACATATTTTTCGTGTGCAAAACTTCTTGCTGCATTGGGAGTAAAATTTGTGTGCAAAAAATGTTCTCACAGCCGCGGGTAACACTGTGTGCTGCTGGGTTCGCCTTCTTACAGCCGGCCCTGAGGCTCTGTTTAAGCTGCCTGGGAGACTCTGCAGCTAGGAGGACAGGTTAATTCTGCACAGATTGTAGGAGGCAGACATGTGAGGGAGTGCCCTAGGGATAAAGTTTGTTAAAAGGTTGTTGAGCAGGCTCTGAAGAAGAAACTAGCTTTCCCATAGCTGTAAAAGATGAAAGCTGAAGTTGAAATGGTGTCGGTGATCCTGATGAATCAGAGTGGGCTAGTGCTGCTCTGGCCAAGACTTGTACAGGGATAATATTACCCCGCTTCTTACCAGTCAGACTTCTAGGCACTCTAGTATATTATTGGCTTTCCCAACTAGTTTATCATACTAGGTTGTCAGAGATGATGACCCTCACATCGCACCCATTTGACTGCTGTATCTGCTCCAAAATATGAAGGCCATCTCATTGTTAAACAAACAGGCTGACCCAGCCCTGGTTTTGCCCTGATCTGTGCATAGTTTTGCAGTTCTGAGTTTCCATTGATTTCCCTAAGAAAATCAGAATTGCCACAGGATAGGACAAACCTGCTCAGCCTGTTCGGTTGATCTAGGGCGAGGTGGCAAACTTATCTGAAAGGAAAAGAGCTAGCAGTCAGAAAGCAGAATAGGGGCCTGCAAACCTACTTCCAAATGGTATCTGGCCCTTGGATTTCTGTACTCCAGTTGCGATCCATTTGAAAAGGCTATTTCTGTGATTATAATGAATCCACAACAGGCCATAGGATTCACTTATTCTAGAACTATAGGCTGAGAAACCTGTTTAATGTATTAAGAAAGAAGAGTTTAACGGAAATGGGGAAAAAGTTCAAACTGGTCAGAATAACTGGAGAGTTTTTTTCCTGTGCCACAAAATTTGAAATAGTAACATTATAAAAGAAATGAAAACCGGGCTCTCTCAATTCTCTCTCAAAATTCCTAGTGGCAGAGCGACAATTCTCCTTAGCACTTCTGGAAGGTAGGGTTAGTTCTTCAGAGTCTGAATTTGAATATATATATATATTCTACGATATATTGACCTGTCTCAAATCTCTCATTTATTGGTAAAGTCATGGGGAAGGCAGTTTATGCTCAGTTGTTTTTGTATTTTGAGAATGCAGAGGCATTAGGTTCATTATAAGTGGGTTTCCGAAGAGGGCACAGGATGGAGTCAGTGTTGGTCTCTATAAGGGCTGCAGATAGGGGCAGAGGATCTTTGTCTGAGGCTTTCAGTACAATAGATCGCCCGTTGTTGGAGTGGAAGGGGTTGTTTGGGAATGGCTGAGATCATTTTTGGCAGCAAGAAGATAATCAGTATGTTGGGGATCTAGCAGAAGAGATCATGTAGAGGTGGAATCAGGGGTCCCTCAGGGGTCAATGCTGTCACCACTATTATTGAATATCTATGGGAGCCCTTGCATTTCGTATTATAGGGGAATTGAAATTGATTAGCAGCTTGGAATCTCTCTACCCCTTGGGATCCTGCCAGGTACCTGGGACCTGGATTGGCCACTGTTGGAAACAGGATGCTGAGCTTGATGGACCCTTGGTCTAAGCCAGTATGGCAAGTCTTATGTTCTTATGTAACACCACAGTAGCAATTGTCTGGTCAGCTTGGGTGATGGCCACATCCATGGAAGTTCCCAGCTGGACCAGTATTGGGAGTGTCTCCAAACTGAGGTCTGGATGTAAGGAGTTTTCATCTTTGCTGGTCCAACAGTCTCCTGAGGACTTCTTCTGAGGAAATGCTGCCTGACCGGTCCAGATGTATTTATTTATGTATTTAAAATGATTTATTACTTGCAATTTATGAAGATTGAAGCAAGACACAAATAAAACTTCCATAACATTTCAAACATACATAGTACACAAAACACATGTGCAACTAGAACAAAACAGAGTTGCAGATGTAAACTGACAATATCTAAGCCAAAAAGTAGAATAATGTCTAAATGTCTAACCACTAAAAAAAACCCCAAGTAGCCAAGAGAAAAGAAATGAATCTGCCAAGTCGAAGGCTTCATGGAAAAAATGAGTTTTGCGTTCCTTTTTAAATAATGTCAAGTCTGACATGAAAAGAAGAGCCTCAGACAAGGCATTCCTTATAGATGGGCCTGCAACCAAGAAAGCCCTACTATGAGTTTCAACTAAATGTGCTAAGTTTGGGGAGGGTATTTCTAGAAGCCCCCGATCTAGTAGGTTTGTAAATCTGTAATGCAGAGTCAATCGAAAGCGAGGAGGCATTATGCATCCTTCTCAGCTTGGAGAAGAGACGACTGAGGGAGGATATGATAGAGGTGTTTAAAATCATGAGAGGTCTAGAACGGGTAGATGTGACTCGGTTATTTACTCTTTCGGATAATAGAAAGACTAGGGGGCACTCCATGAAGTTAGCATGGGGCACATTTAAAACTAATCGGAGAAAGTTCTTTTTCACTCAACGCACAATTAAACTCTGGAATCTGTTGCCAGAGAATGTGGTTCGTGCAGTTAGTGTAGCTGTGTTTAAAAAAGGATTGGATAAGTTCTTGGAGGAGAAGTCCATTACCTGCTATTAAGTTCACTTAGAGAATAGCCACTGCCATTAGCAATGGTTACATGGAATAGACTTAGTTTTTGGGTACTTGCCAGGTTCTTGTGACCTGGATTGGCCACTGTTGGAAACAGGATGCTGGGCTTGATGGACCCTTGGTCTGACCCAGTATGGCAGGTTCTTATGTTCTTATGAAGCAATCCACACAAGATTTCCAGCTACACCAAGGCCTCCCGAAGCTTTGGTCTCCCCTTGAGATATCAGGGCCTGATTGTGGCCTGCACACTGAAGCTCAGGTTGCAGGGAACGGCCGCTGCATCAGGCTCCTCGCGGGGTGGACCACCTCCGTTCACATTTGGTCCCCTCTGGACTCCTTTCTTGCTCCTACTGGAATGGGACCCCCTGTGACATTGTCACACTGTGGTGAAGGTGCTTCTTTTAAAAGTTGTAAAGTAACATGAAGAACTGCTCTGGGAGGGCTATGAACTGGGGCAATCACCGTCAACCTCACACTGTGATCCCCTCCCTCCCCCTGCGGGCAGAAACAGGGCAGTGCTTCTTACCTGTAACTGACACTGCCTCTGCTGACTTGAATGTGAAGTCCGAACCTCGCTGAAGTCTAATGTGCATGGTTTGAGATGTGACAGATCCTCCTGGTCTGTCCCTGTCTCTCAGTCCCTCCCACCTGGAGAGTCCGGATTGCATGTCTGACCAGTATTTAGCCCAGCAATTTTATTACACAGTGGGATTTAGTTAGAGAGAAGTCGGAGAGCACGAAGTATTGTTTCCACACATGGATTTAGCCAAGGGAAGTTTTGCCTCACAAATGTGCTACATTTTTTGAGGGCATAAATAAACATGTGGATAAAAGCAAGCGAGTTGTTATAGTGTATCTGGATTAAGCATTTAACAGATCTACAGCAAAAGAGTTGAAAGTAATCAGCTCACCACGTATGGAACTGGATTCAAGCTTGTCTATCGCAAGACTAATGAATTTTCAGGACACCATGGTTTTAATAATTCTTCAGTAAGACTATGTCATAAAAGACAGACAATCCAAGGACTACTGTGACATCAGCGCACCTGGACCACCAGTATCAACCAAGGACACGCCCTCTACTATGACATCAAAGGACCTGGACTACTAAATGAAGAGCCAAGGACACGCCCTGTACTATGACATCAGCGTACCCAGAACACCAGATGCAGCCAAGGACACACCCTCTACTATCACAACAGCGCACCTGGACTACTGGTTGAACAGCTAAATGGACTAGGATAAGGCTGGCGGAGAAATGCGTTTTAACATTTAACATAAGAACATAAGATCATGCCATACTGGGTCAGACCAAGGGTCCATCAAGCCCAGTATCCTGTCTCCAATAGTGGCCAATCCAGGCCATAAGAACCTGGCAAGTACTTCTCCTCCAAGAACTTATCCAATCCTTTTTTAAACACAGCTATACTAACTGCACTAACCACATCCTCTGGCAACAGATTCCAGAGTTTAATTGTGCGTTGAGTAAAAAAGAACTTTCTCCGATTACTCTTAAATGTGCCCCATGGTAACTTCATGGAGTGCCCCCTAGTCTTTCTACTATCCGAAAGAGTAAATAACCGATTCACATCTACCCGTTCTAGACCTCTCATGATTTTAAACACCTCTATCATATCCCCCCTCAGTCGTCTCTTCTCCAAGCTGAAAAGTCCTAACCTCTTTAGTCTTTCCTCATAGGGGAGCTGTTCCATCCCCTTTATCATTTTGGTCGCCCTTCACTAATAGCCTCATGAAACATGTGATGAGCGCTATTAGTTTGAGTTGCGTTTGGACACACGTTATGGACGCGCTAAATACCTTATTGAATACAGGGTTGTGGACATGTATCGGCACCTGAGGCAATGGAGGATGAAGTGACTTGCCCAAGGTTTCAAGGAGTGTTGTCTGTTGACCTTTCTTTTTGTGTACATAGGTGGAAGAGGTGATGTTTGTATATTGTGGGTGTGCTGGTGATTTTGTATGTATATGTGAGAGACAGAAAACTGATTTTCGTGTGTGGATGTTAGGTTGTGTGTGTGTAAAAAATGCTTTTCATGGATGGGTGGGAGAGAGATTTTTGTGTCCAGGTGAGAGAATTTTTATACTTGACTTGTGTGAGATGATCTTTGGGTATGGGTATATGTGTTAGAAGCTTTGTAGAGGATTTTTGGGTGAGAGTATGCAATCATTATTACCTTTCTCTGTTTGTGAGAGATTCTAGTTAGTGAGTGTGTGTGCATGTGTGTGTGTTTGTGATTGTGTGTGTGTGTGTGTGAGTGTGTGTGTGTGTGTGTGTGTGCCTCTGGGTAAGGGTGTGCCTGATTTGTTTTTTTTGTCAATAGCTCTGTGGCTGATACCTGGCTCCAGCCCTGCAGAAGCCTAAATACCAAAAGCTTTCAAAGGATGCCACCGAGCAGAAGGGGTGGAGGGAGCCAGGGGGCCTGGCTGAGTGCTGGCCTCAGCCCCTCCCAGGAAACCTGCCTTTTAAATTGCTCAGGAGGGAGAGCTGTGGCAGAGAGTCTGTGTCAGCAGCCCAGACAGGCCTGTGTGAGTGTGAGTATCCGCCTGCTCCCGGCGCTTTTCCGCATTCTGCTCGCTCCTGCGCTCCCTTCTCTGCTGGGTTTTCTGCTCTGCAATGGCTTTTTTTCCCCTCCTCCTCCTCTCTCTCTCTTGGTTGCAGTTTTGTACAGATAAACTGCCGGTAACTGTAAAAACGAAAGAGGAGTTGAGAGGAACAAAGGTGAGGGATCATGTTTCAGTTGTTTTTAGAAGAGGAGAGATGAGACATAGGAAGAGGTAAGAGAGACAACGGATCTCAAGCGAGCCAGAAAAAAAAGGAAGGGATGTCAGTGGCAGAAATGTTGCATTCAGGACTTTTTTTTCTTACAGTGCAGAGCCTCCTCCTCCTTCTCCACATACGCAGTCCTCAGCTGTACAAAGGGCCAGATATCTGGAGTTAATTCTCCTCCTCTTGGTTCTGGCATGAAGATTTGCTCCTGTGCATAATATTTTGCACGCTTGGCAACTGTGTAGCCTTAGATGGCCAAGCAGTGAAGGCGAGAGGTTTCACAGGAAAGCAAAAACATTTCATGCACAGAGAAGACCAGAAACAGGAGGAAGAGACAGAGCGGGCGAGGGGAGAGCAAAGGAGGTGGAGAGCAGTCAGAAGAGAGGCAAGAGAGATGGAGGGCTGAGATCTGAGAGAGAGGGAGCAGCTGCGGCTTGGGCAGGAAATTGCCTCATTCCTGTTCTTGTAGCTGGCGTGGAAAACATTTAGAAATGTCTGGTTTGCCTTCCAGCGGGGAAGTTGTGCGTTTTGGGCAGAAGGAGGGGTGGGTGTGATGTATCCTATAACGCATTATTAGCCAGGGAGACTGAAGAGAGCTACTGCTGGCCCTGAGAGGGATCTAATCCATGGGATCTGCCAGGAATTGGCACCTGGATCGGCCACGCTTGGAGACAGGACGCTGGGCTCGATGGACCTTGCTCTGACCCAACATGGCAGTTGTTATGTTCTTATGCCAGTATGAGGAGAGTGGGGGCTCAGATCTTCCCCATCCTCTCCACCTCCCAAGGTGCAGAAAGCAGGTTATGAGGAAGTCAGGCCTGGCTTATTGCAGATCCCTGCCTCCTAATTAACATTCGGCAGCCTTTAGGAGTCATGTTAGCTGAGCATTTGGGGGAAATGGAAATGATTAATTTAGCTGAGTTAGTGGTAATTAAAATGATTTGAAGTTTTGAAAAAAAATATGTAATTCCTAGGGGATGTTAGGGTATTTTCACCTCCTCCTTAAGTTAAGTAAGGGGGGTGTAGCAGTGCTGTTCATCATCAGAACCCCCATGCAGGTATTGTACTGGTACACGTAAAGCAGAAGCACAGCACAGACGGCTGTAGGATGGATCTTCACCAGAATCCCATGCAGGTATATGTCAGGATGAATCCAGTCCAGACTGCTGAAAAGTGACTCTAACTCATCCTCGGAGCCCCATGCACTCATCTCGCTGATACAGCACAGACTTAGAAGGAGAGATTTGTAAAACAAGGGTGTAATTATGTAATAGAAGATACTCACCTTGAATTCCAAAATTGTGTAGAGACCAATGAAATATAAGTCAAAAAAGGAAGCTCTAGGGATAGGGGCATAGGAGGAAGTATCAGATGCAAGCAGCAGGTGAGATGTTTTTCTGAGCAGTCGAACCAGTCCTGCTGCCTCAAAGTGGCTGTGCTGGAAAGCTTTGCTGGAGGACAGTGTTCAGGGAAGAAAGACCCTGTTATTACTGTTGTGTGCAGCAGGGGTTCTCAGCCTCTCCTTGGGACACACCCGGCCAGACTCACAATGAGAATGCATGAGAGAGATCTGCAGGCACTGAATCAATCTCCTGCATATTCATTGTGGATATCCTGAACATCTAACTGGTTGGACGTGGCCCAAGGACGGTGAAAACCTGCTGCACAACACATATAGTGCACCCAGCACATATAGTGCACACAGCACATATAGTGCACCCAGCACCTTTACACGGTGAACAGATTCCTCACGCAGCACTGTAATGAATATCCATCGTGAGACAAAGGCACTAGGCAAAGGAGCTCGCTTCTGTGGAGAGCTTACAGTGCGATTCCTCAGGAATTTGGAAGGCAGGACTGGGTGTAAAGCTCTCAGCTGCTGGGGTCCCTGAAGACCTTGGAGAAAGCAAATCTTCTGGGGAGGGGCCAGAACCCACCTTGAGCGCTGTGCTCGCTTCTGGAGATGGTAAAGCATTTGAGGGAAGGCCTCCAACGTGGTGCATGGCCTGCACCATCAGCCATATCAAGGGGACTGGACGATATGATCCACACATTCAGATATCTAGGAGGCTTCAATAAGGAGGCAGAATGAAGCTCGTCCCATCATGAGAAGGGAGCTTCAGAAGGAATGTTTAAAGCTGAGCATTAAAACCAAGCACTGAAATCAAGTACACGATGTTTTAATGCTCAGCTACCCACATAGGCCTGGGAGGGAGGGAGAAGGCCACAGATCAGCTACCGTAAGACCTGTGAAAGTGCCACTGGGCAGACAGGGTGGGTAAGGGGTCTTTAATGCCACCATATTTTGTGTTTCCTGTTCTGTCCGCAGCAGTAAAAAGTGAGGAGAAGCAGAGTTAGACGGACGCTGTGCTACTCCAGTGCATGGACACAGAGGAGGAGGAGATCCTGTCGACCTCTGCTTCTCTCCTCCCGCTGCTCTGTGCCTGTGCTACGCCAGTGCATGGACACAGAGGAGGAGGAGGAGGAGGTCCTGTCGGCCTCTGCTTCTCTCCTCCCGCTGCTCTGTGCCTGTGCTACGCCAGTGCATGGACACAGAGGAGGAGGAGGTCCTGTCGGCCTCTGCTTCTCTCCTCCCGCTGCTCTGTGCCTGTGCTACGCCAGTGCATGGACACAGAGGAGGAGGAGGAGGAGGTCCTGTCAGCCTCTGCTTCTCTCCTCCCGCTGCTCTGTGCCTGTGCTACGCCAGTGCATGGACTCAGAGGAGGTCCTGTCGGCCTCTGCTTCTCCCCTCCCGCTGCTCTGTGCCTGTGCTATGCCAGTGCATGGACACAGAGGAGGAGGAGGTCCTGTCGGCCTCTGCTTCTCCCCTCCCGCTGCTCTGTGCCTGTGCTACGCCAGTGCATGGACACAGAGGAGGAGGAGGACCTGTCAGCCTCTGCTTCTCTCCTCCCGCTGCTCTGTGCCTGTGCTACGCCAGTGCATGGACACAGAGGAAGAGGAGGCCTGTCAGCCTCTGCTTCTCCCCTCCCGCTGCTCTGTGCCTGTGCTACGCCAGTGCATGGACACAGAGGAGGAGGAGGTCCTGTCGGCCTCTGCTTCTCTCCTCCCGCTGCTCTGTGCCTGTGCTACGCCAGTGCATGGACACAGAGGAGGAGGAGGTCCTGTCGGCCTCTGCTTCTCCCCTCCCGCTGCTCTGTGCCTGTGCTACGCCAGTGCATGGACACAGAGGAGGAGGAGGAGGTCCTGTCGGCCTCTGCTTCTCTCCCGCTGCTCTGTGCCTGTGCTACGCCAGTGCATGGACACAGAGGAGGAGGAGGTCCTGTCGGCCTCTGCTTCTCCCCTCCCGCTGCTCTGTGCCTGTGCTACGCCAGTGCATGGACACAGAGGAGAAGGAGGAGGTCCTGTCGGCCTCTGCTTCTCCCCTCCCGCTGCTCTGTGCCTGTGCTACGCCAGTGCATGGACACAGAGGAGGAGGAGGTCCTGTCGGCCTCTGCTTCTCCCCTCCCGCTGCTCTGTGCCTATGCTACGCCAGTGCATGGACACAGAGGAGGAGAAGGTCCTGTCAGCCTCTGCTTCCCTCCCGCTGCTCTGCGCCTGTGCTACGCCAGTGCATGGACACAGAGGAGGAGGAGGTCCTGTCAGCCTCTGCTTCCCTCCCGCTGCTCTGTGCCTGTGCTACGCCAGTGCATGGACACAGAGGAGGGGGAGGTCCTGTCAGCCTCTGCTTTTCTCCTACCGCTGCTCTGTGCCCGCTTCGGGTACCTTCGGCTTTGACGTAGTTTGTGTTGTTATGGAAAGCTGGGGATGGTGCCAGGGCGTGGTCTGTGGCTCTGTGTCAGACCCGAAGGGGTGCGCGCCAGTGTGGGGTGTGCAGGTAGTGTTAGGGGCTACAGGACCCGAGGTAGAAGATAAAATCTCCCTCCAGCCAGGTTAGACAAAACCCCACTGCTCTCATGGCTGCTGTCTGGGCATGGGGAGATCCTGCCCCCCCATTTTTCTGCTCCCCTGGGTGGAGATGATGAAGCACTGGTCTGTGTACGTCTTTTACTGTCGTTACGAGCACCCACCCACAGCTGTATTATATTTAGTGCTCTTTGAAACCTTTTGTTTAGTTTGTGGTTAAGCTGTTGTAACAGTGAGTGGGTGGGGAAGAGGAGACGACCGTGAAACCTACACAAGGAACTGATTGGACAGCGCACACTCTGTCATTTTTAATGTGTTTTTAAGTGCAGTTTGCATTGAGAGATGTGAGATCAGCCTCAAGCTCTTTCATATGGGGCTTTACAAGCTGAGGATGCATCTGTTACCAGAATCATTTTGTGTCTTTTTAGATGGGAGGCATTGCCAGCAGTCCTAGATCGGCTTTCACTGAGGAATCCGTCTTTCTTTCCACTGCATTCTGGGGGTTTTCCTATTTTAAAAAAGGAATCAGAATGCAATGGTCCAAGCCCTGCTGGGCTGACCCGCATCACATCAGGGGCTGTTGCATTGCCTGCCTGGTGTCTTTGTACAGTGCTCAGCCCTAGGCATTAGAACAGGGGACCCCTCTGCCAGCTAATCTTGTAGGTGTCCTATGATAAGTGCCCCTGGAAGTCTCTGAATTAATGGTGCTAATCTAGTAGGCGTCCTATGATAAGTGCCCCTGGAAGTCACTGAATTAATGGTGCTAATCTAGTAGGCGTCCTATGATAAGTGCTCCTGGAAGTCTCTGAATTAATGGTGCTAATCTAGTAGGCGTCCTATGATAAGTGCCCCTGGAAGTCACTGAATTAATGGTGCTAATCTGGTAGGCGTCCTGTGATAAGTGCCCCTGGAAGTCACTGAATTAATGGTGCTAATCTAGTAGGCATCCTATGATAAGTGCCCCTGGAAGTCACTGAATTAATGGTGCTAATCTAGTAGGCGTCCTATGATAAGTGCCCCTGGAAGTCTCTGAATTAATGGTGCTAATCTAGTAGGCGTCCTATGATAAGTGCTCCTGGAAGTCACTGAATTAATGGTGCTAATCTAGTAGGCGTCCTATGATAAGTGCTCCTGGAAGTCACTGAATTAATGGTGCTAATCTGGTAGGCATCCTATGATAAGTGCCCCTGGAAGTCACTGAATTAATGGTGCTAATCTAGTAGGCGTCCTATGATAAGTGCTCCTGGAAGTCACTGAATTAATGGTGCTAATCTAGTAGGCGTCCTATGATAAGTGCCCCTGGAAGTCACTGAATTAATGGTGCTAATCTAGTAGGCGTCCTATGATAAGTGCTCCTGGAAGTCACTGAATTAATGGTGCTAATCTAGTAGGCGTCCTATGATAAGTGCTCCTGGAAGTCACTGAATTAATGGTGCTAATCTGGTAGGCATCCTATGATAAGTGCCCCTGGAAGTCACTGAATTAATGGTGCTAATCTAGTAGGCGTCCTATGATAAGTGCTCCTGGAAGTCACTGAATTAATGGTGCTAATCTAGTAGGCGTCCTATGATAAGTGCCCCTGGAAGTCACTGAATTAATGGTGCTAATCTAGTAGGCGTCCTATGATAAGTGCCCCTGGAAGTCTCTGAATTAATGGTGCTAATCTAGTAGGTGTCCTATGATAAGTGCCCCTGGAAGTCTCTGAATTAATGGTGCTAATCTAGTAGGCGTCTTATGATAAGTGCCCCTGGAAGTCACTGAATTAATGGTGCTAATCTAGTAGGCGTCCTATGATAAGTGCCCCTGGAAGTCACTGAATTAATGGTTGCAGAGAGAGGCCTCAAGAAGTCAGTATTCAACGGATTTTCTCTGGATAACTTGTGACTTCGCTGGACAGACCCCGTGGTATAAATATCTGGTCCCGTGATTGGATTCATGTTATGCGGCTGAGTCATTAACAGGATACAATTAACCTGCATAAATTGGAGTTGTTCGAGTTACCGTAACTTAGCCAGATTAGCTATCGTGCTAACTCCGATATTCAGTTATTCAGCTATGTCTGGACATGCCTCAGAGCAGGGTCACTGCTATCCCGGTACATGTACCTCGAGAACTTTAGGCTTAACTGGCTCTATTCAAATTATATATTATATATTCAGATTATATATTATATATTCAAATTATATAATATATTCAGATTATATAGCCAGTTCAGTGCTGGCCCAGTGAAAAATCCTAGCGAGCCTGCCTGCCTGATCTTCCACCCCAGTGCCCAATCTCCCCCCTCCCCCTGAAGTCATCCAAAAGATTGTTAAAAATATATATGGCCTGTTCATCCAAGGAGCTTCTTCAACACCCCCCCCCCTCCCCCCCCGACATTTCATTAAAAAATGGGCCTGTGGGATTCTGGTTGCTGCAGTTCAAAAACGATATAGTGAAAGGTACAGAGAAGGGCAACCAAAATGATAAAAGTGAATGGGATGATTCCCCTTTGAGGAAAGGTTAAAGAGGTTAGGGCTCTTCAGCTTGGAGAAGAATTGGCTCACGTGGGATATGATAGAGGTCTATAAAATCATGAGTGGAGTGGAATGGATAAATGCAAATCGGTTGTTTAAAAAGACTAGAAGACATTCATGAAGTTACTAAGTAGTACATTTAAAACAAATCTGAGAATTTTTTTTTCACTCATATAATTAAGATGCAGAATTCATTGCTGGAGGATGTAATTAAGGCAGTTGGCAAAGCTGGGTTTAAAAAAGGCTTGGGCAAGTTCCTGGAGGAAAAGTTCATACATTTTTTTAATCAGGCAAGAAGGATTGGATCTATTCTTTGGGATACTGCCAGGTGCTTGTAACCTGATTTGACCATTGCAGAGATAGGATCCTGGGCTTGGTAACCCATGGTGTGACTCAATATAGCAGTTTTTATGTTATGAATGAAGGAGAACAATGAGGAAGGGATGGAAAAAGAGATTAGGTGGGGGCTGGAAAATAGCTAAGGCAATGATAGGGAAGGAGAAGAGAGATGAGGGAGGGAAAGAGGAGGGTGAAATAAGGGCGTGATGGGTGGAGAGATAGATGAGGATGGGGGAGATGGAGCGACAGAAGACGAGGTGTAGGAAGATGAGGGAAGATGGATGTGTGTGAGGAGAGCAGAGGGAGTGTGTGAGGAAGACAGGAGTCACACGTGTGTGTGTGTGTGTGTGTGTGTGTGTGAGAGTGTGCATGTGTATGTATGTGTGCGTGAGTGTGTGTGTGTGTGTGTGTGTGTGTGTGTGTGTATGAGTGTGTGTGTGTGTGAGAGTGTGTGTGTGTGTGAGAGAGAGAATGTCTGGTAAACTCTGGGGAATAGGAGAACGAGAAGCAAAAGAAAAAGAAAATGGAAACAGGCAGTGAATGCAGCAAGAGATGAAAGGGTCAGGATGGAAAAATGTAGAACAGACTGGATAATGGGCAAGAGACAAGGAAGATAGAAAACTGGAAATGAATGAAAAGAAAATGAAAGCCTGAAAAATCGAGAAAGATCAGGCGACGCGAGAGTCAGAAGGACTTGAAGAGTGGGTGAGATTTTAATCTCTGAAGTCGGTGTCAGCAGCTTACTGAAGATGTTTTTCTGGGAGGGGACGGGATCCTGGTGTGCCTTAGTGGCCGTAGCTTTCGTATGGTGTCTGTATGTCCGTCTGTGTCCTCTGGTCTGGGTGTTAATGTTCTGCAAGCCTGAGGATGAGCTCCCAGCTCCCTGCTGCCTGAGGCCAGGCTCATAGCTCTACGTCGGAGAGAGGATAACCCAGCGGCTATTCCTTCTCATCCCCAGGTCCAGCCCAGCACCTTTTCCTACTTTCTATTATGTGCTTCACCTTTTTCCTTTATAATCTTGTCACACCTTGCCTTGAATTTACGATCAGATAATCCTGAATGTTCAGAGGCTTAGAGAGTAGAAATGATACTGCATGAAATTAACATTTTTACCAAATGCCTCTTTCCTTCCTTATTATCTCCTTTCTGGCTCATGTTCTATAACTTTAGTCTTTATTGTTCAGTGTCTCTTTTCTCTGTTCTCATCTTTATTTCCCTTCACCTTTCCTCTCTGTGCTGCTTCTGAGTCTCCATAACTGATCTGTATGTGTAAGTATCACATTTATTCTTTTTAAAATGAGCTTGAATCTCAAATGGAAAGCATTTCAACCACTTGAGGAAGACTTTTCTGTATACTAGGGATGTGCATGAATTTCATTCATTATCGAGTTAGTGCTCACTGAAACAAAAACGAACAGAAAATGAAAACAAACCGAATAATAAAAATAAGCACAAGTGAAATAAAAACAAATACTTTCTGGCTGCACATCCCTGCTGTGTGCATACATGGATGTGATTACACACTGGGTTACTGTCTGTGTGACTGTGGTTGCCGCCCCAGCCATGAATACAAAGCGCAGCCAGAGCTAAGTGAGAGTCTGGGTCTGACTCAGCCTGGAAGAAATGAGAATATTCAGTGCCACTTCCTCACCCGGCAGGGCTGCGGCTGATACTCATTATAAGGCTCTTTTCTTAAAGTTTGGAATCTCGTGACTGTTTTAACTGAGGACTGTAGATGTTTTAGTCCAGATCCTAGAGTAGAAGTTGGTATTTTCAGAACAAAATGTCTGAAATTTAAAATTAGATTCTGATTCTTGAGTTTCTCCAAGAGTTTCAGGTCTTTTTACATCTGTCATCTTTAAATTAGGATGTACGTTCTCGGCTTTCCTTTCAAGAAAACATCAGTAGTGGCTGCTGAAAACGTTCGGCAGCAAGTGGACCCTTCTGCTTCAGTACTGGATCTGATTCCCTCTCTCTTGTTAATGGACAGGAGTTAGGCCTTGCTCTGTACGTATGCACAATAATGAATACCACTTTATATCGAGCTGCGTTACCTCCATTATTAAAAGAGGCCTTAATCCCATCTACACCGAAGAAACCAGGTCTTGATCTGTCAGCTATTGTTCACTATAGACCCGTGTCAAAGTCACTACTTTGGGAATGAACCTAGATTCAGAAAGTAAAATGTGCAGCCAAGCCGCACAATTTACTTTCAGAAATTAGCGCCTACCCAAAGGTAGGCGTTAATTTCTGCCGGCACCGGGAAAGTGCACAGAAAAGCAGTAAAAACTGTGCACCCTCTGACTTAATATCATGGTGATATTAAGTCGGAGGTCTCAGAAGTAAAAAATAATTAAAAAGAAAAAAAAGAAAATTTAAAATCAGCTCGCAGGTTGAAAACCAGACGCTCAATTTTGCTGGCGTCCGGTTTCCGAACCCGTGATTGTCAGCGGGCTTGAGAACAGACGCCGGCAAAATTGAGCATCGGTTGTCAAACTCGCTGACAGCCGCCGCTCCTGTCAAAAAAGAGGCACTAGAGACGCGCTAGTGTCCCTAGTGCCTCTTTTTACCGTGGGCCCTCATTTGCATACTAAATCGCGCGCACAGGAGAGCAGGCTCTGCCACGACTTTTACTGTATCGGCCTGTTTGGAAGTATATTCAATAGTGAAACCGCACTAACTTTAGGACAGCCCTTTGTCCCGAACAGACTTTGCCGACAAGTTATCCGGCTAACTCTGAATATTGTAGTTAGCTGGCTAACTCATCTCCTTCCAGTTTCCTCCCTTGGAATGCCCCTAACTTAGCCTGCTAAATTCTAGCCATCTAACTTATTAGGCAGCTCGAATTTAACCGGATATGTGCCAAAATATTCATTTAGCTGGCTAACTTCTGAGTTAGATGGCTAAAATCTTTTGAATATGGCCCTCTATATATCCAAGCTGCAAGTAAAGCACAGCATTCCCATGTGCACCTCCTGAATCCTTGCATGAAGGGGCTAAAACTCACATTATTGAGGCTTCCGTATGATAACCCTCCGTATCTTTCCTGATGCTTATGAACCGAAATAAGTGTTGCCATTAGAATACCAACGACGGCGCATCTTATATGATCAAAAAGACACATCTATCAGTAGATCTACCTAATTAACATGGTACAATGAATGCATTAGAAGAATGCTTATAATCAAATCATACAAGTGCTTCAATCTTCAAAGACCATGGGTCCGAAAAGTCTTAATAAGGGATGTCCTCACTGCTTAGCAGACTTGCTAGCAGCTTTTAATTCTACCCGTGCTTTGTGCTTTGATCAGCGTGAGTTATTTGTCGTTCCTGGACCTGGCTCGAGAGTAGATGTCGCTCCTCCTTTAGTTATTTAACACCACTGTTCTGGAATTCTATCCCTGTTGAATTGTGACTTTAATCTAATTTTCAAACATTTCACAAAGGGGTAAAAACCTGGCTGTTTAAAATCAAGCAGATGAGGCTAGATGAATTCTTTTTTTGTTTCTGTGCTGTTATTTAAGTTATTCGTATCTTTGAATTGGAATGTATTAACATTTTTGTTGATTTATTATGAGGAAACTTTTGTTCTTATTGATTCTGCTTTAAATTGCAATTCTATTTGTAATGTATCTTATATTGTGATTTATAGTAATTGGGTATTGATTAGGTTTTATGTGTTTCTGATATATTGTAAAGACTTTGCTATTTGTTTACTAGTGTCATATTGTATGCCGCTTTAATGTGACAAGGAATTGTGGTATTATTAAATAATAACTTACATTACCGTACACTCATTTGCATTGCTGAGATGTCTGGTGGCCCATTAGGGGCTTTGATTTTGGTTACGGATTTGATTGCCTGTCTTTCCAAACCTGTGTTCAAGATGACTTACAATTGAGAAACGGTAAGGAGCGAAAGTGCTTGGTCTTCCCTGGAAGCCAAAGGAAGAGAGAGGGGGGAGAGAGCTCCTCTCTATAGTTAATGAAGGGAACAGGGATTTTCCTTGGAGTAGGGAGAGGGATCCCTCCCTGGACAGAGAAATGAAAGGAGCAGGTCAATGTTCTAAAGAAAGGGTGATGGATGCATGGAAGAGTCTCCTTGTAGAGGAGGTGGCGATGAGGACCATATCAGAATTCAAGAGAACATGGGATGGGACTGTAAAGCTGAGCCAGAGCTGTGGATGCGTAGACTGGATGGGCCACATGGTCTTTATCTGCTGTCATGGTCTATTTCTACATCTGACGTTGAAGCTAACACTAGCCGGTGAAAAGAGCTAAATAAAATCTTAATGATCCAAACACTGGGTCTGTAAGTTAGCGCACAATATGAAAGCAGATCCCAAGTGAAGGAAGCTTAAGGCCCCTCCTATGGGCTATAGGAGGGAACAGTCCTACAGTCGTGGCAGAAAGATGTTCATTAGAACAAGAGGACCCTACGTGCAGAGATCTTTGGAGAGGGGGGTGCCTCTTTGTTTTACGGGATGCTGCTGTTCAGTATTGAAATGCATCCGTGTGGACAGTCAGCTTCCTAATGGAGGAGAACAACGCCAGAGGTGAAGAGATCCTTGAAGCCGACTGTTCAACTAAGGTCTACAGTGAAGAAGCACCTTTGGGTTTCATGCCTGTTGTTTCTCATTGGAAATACAGAGTGCCAGGACAGACGGCCTGCCCTCAAAAGGCGAGGAACGGAACGGCAAAAGATGATAGTGTTCAACATTGTTGAAAATATTTTTGCACTCATTTGAATTGTATTCAAATGTCCAGGAGCTGTTTGCTGTACTCAATTACTATTGCTACGGAAAGTGTGAAGTAAAAGTCCTTGGGAGTGACTGTCCCTATGAGAGTGCAGTTTTTGAATACGATGACAAGGAAAATGCCAGGCTCCCCTCCAGTGAGCTTAATGCTGACTTCATAGAACTGTGGGAATTTGGAGGCTGTAACATTTTAGAATGGAAACACCTATGATCAATACACAGAGATGGCCTTGTTCACTAGTTTGCTGCAGTGTTGCACGTGTGCACACACACTTTGTACCTGTGCATCGGGGAGCACATTTTCAAAGGGAAACTGCCCAATACAATATCAGTGGAGCACCAGCATCAGTACAGGTGTCAGTACATCACTAGGACCCGGCATGGTGCTGTTGGTACCCACCAGCACCAGGAAGGCACCTGCCCACACTCCCTGAGGAAATAGAGCCAGAATACCTTCTCTTCTTATGACGGAGGTTCTGCTACTACAACTTATCACTTCTGTAGCACTACTCAACATATGCAGCACTATACAGAAGAGCTTACAGCGTAACCAAGACAAACATACAGGGCAAGAGGGACATTGGGAATGTCATTTATTAAGAAAATAGTTAAAATTACTAAGGCTATGAGTAGGATAATCAGGCTTTAAGATTTAAAAGCAGCCTCAAAATGGTGGGTTTAGACTGGATTTGAATAAGACCAGAGAGGCGTATGGTAGAGGCATTGGAGTTGGGGGTTGCCAGTCTTGACTTTTCCCCATTGCATGCTGGGACTTTTTCTGATTTCCCTATTGCAGTGTTTAAGAAAATCAATACTATAAGTACTTGCATGCAGGGGTATAAAATCAGGTCTGGATCAACCTGTCCTGAAAGTCTGGAGCTAGTTGACAACCCTAATCGGAGTGTAGATTGTTTGTTTGTCTAGAAAGCAATCCAACATCTAAAACACCAACAGAAAAGAGCCTGGAAGATTCATGCCGAATGTAAACCACATCGGCTTAAAGTAATAGCTGTGCTGGCAATACCCAACTCTACCTTAAACCAATGAGGATACCAATATTATCGCAGTACCAGTGCACTGTGAACAGAGTTATAAATACCCTGCTGAGTTTGCACGCCTACCTTTGCTGATTCCTAGCAGGTCTGAAAACATGTCAGGCGATAATGTATTATCTGCACAGAGCTATCCTTGTACATAGCACTGTAAAGATAGCAATGATAATATGATTGATGTAGTTGCTCACAGCTTCCAATGGAAATTGGCCTGTTGAGTTTGCTTAATGTCACATGAGAGGCTGGTGCTACTGGTGGGATTAGGATCTGGATTCTAACAGCCGTGTGCCCTGGTTACTCTGCCAGCCCTATAGACCACATCCTTCCTGCCCTAAACCCGTCACTGCCACACTGGTGCTGCAGGAGCACTCAATGCAAAGCGACATTATCTACCAGCAGAGAGCTCTCAGGAAGCTGTGGGTTTCTGGGGTTTGCCAGTTGGCACGCAAGACACGACAGAGTGACGGGAGGCGTTGGGTCTCACTGAGTCACAGACCAGAGAGAGAAAATATATTCTAGAGTCCTGCGTTGTAGTAAAAAAGATTTTGGAAAAAATGAGGAATTAAAAAACAGAAGGGGCAGCCCGAGTGAGAGAGGAATAAGGGGTTTGTGGCATATGTATAAGAAAATAAAATTCCAGAAGCAGGGTGTGGCTGCAGTGCTGTCGCTCCTAAGCCATCTGCCTCCGGGGGCTACAAAACAGAGGAAAGCTGATAGCAGGTCATAAAATGTATAGACCCCCTGAAATAAACCATGAGAGAGAGACAGAACTGTCTTATTATTTACAGTATACGGCATTCATACACAATAATTCACCTGCCTTCAGTGTAAGGGTGGTGCGATGATTAGAACCCAGAGCTGGAGACCCTGCCCTGTTCCATCCCTTCCCCCATCCATCACGCACCATGTGTCTGAGAGTAAACTCTTTGGGGCAGGCATATTGTGACCACACGAATTCTCTTTCACATTCATGAAGCTGTATAAATAATATTATAGTAAAGCATTTGAAAGCAAAACCCACAGGAAGAGTCTGTGGGCCTGATCTCTTAAAGGTTTGATGAGAAGAAAAACTGATCCATTCGATTTGACTTCAAGTCCTGTGAGAATCTGAGCAGAGCCTCAGCTGCATCCACACGTCTGAATATGTTTTATTTCTCTTGCTTTTTCTCCACTCTTCCGACTCTTAAGCACTAAACTTTCTTCTCCTTTTCTATACAGGGACCACATTCAAGATGTCCGGTACAGATTGTAAAACGTAAGTCAGCTGCTGACGTGGGCAGTGCGCCTAACATCAGGGGGAAACGTTGAAAAGCGATGAAATGGAAGACAAAAGACGATCTGTGCTCCCTCCTCTCAGTCTCTGGACAATCTCTGTGCCTCCCTGGATATCTGTGCTACCTCCTCTCAGTCTCTGGACAATCTCTGTGCCTCCCTGGATATCTGTGCTACCTCCTCTCAGTCTCTGGACAATCTCTGTGCCTCCCTGGATATCTGTGCTCCCTCCTTATTTCTGTCTCTGCCTCCCTGGATATCTGTGCTCCCTCCTCTCAGTCTCTGGACAATCTCTGTGCCTCCCTGGATATCTGTGCTCCCTCCTTATTTCTGTCTCTGCCTCCCTGGATATCTGAGCTCTCTCCTCTCAGTCTCTGGACAATCTCTGTGCCTCCCTGGATATCTGTGCTCCCTCCTTATTTCTGTCTCTGCCTCCCTGGATATCTGAGCTCTCTCCTCTCAGTCTCTGGACAATCTCTGTGCCTCCCTGGATATCTGTGCTCCCTCCTTATTTCTGTCTCTGCCTCCCTGGATATCTGAGCGCCCTCCTCTCAGTCTCTGGACAATCTCTGTGCCTCCCTGGATATCTGTGCTCCCTCCTTATTTCTGTCTCTGCCTCCCTGGATATCTGAGCTCTCTCCTCTCAGTCTCTGGACAATCTCTGTGCCTCCCTGGATATCTGAGCTCTCTCCTCTCAGTCTCTGGACAATCTCTGTGCCTCCCTGGATATCTGTGCTCCCTCCTTATTTCTGTCTCTGCCTCCCTGGATATCTGAGCGCCCTCCTCTCAGTCTCTGGACAATCTCTGTGCCTCCCTGGATATCTGTGCTCCCTCCTTATTTCTGTCTCTGCCTCCCTGGATATCTGAGCTCTCTCCTCTCAGTCTCTGGACAATCTCTGTGCCTCCCTGGATATCTGTGCTCCCTCCTTATTTCTGTCTCTGCCTCCCTGGATATCTGAGCTCTCTCCTCTCAGTCTCTGGACAATCTCTGTGCCTCCCTGGATATCTGTGCTCCCTCCTTATTTCTGTCTCTGCCTCCCTGGATATCTGTGCTACCTCCTCTCAGTCTCTGTGCCTCCCTGGATATCTGTGCTCCCTCCTCTCAGTCTCTGGACAATCTCTGTGCCTCCCTGGATATCTGTGCTCCCTCCTTATTTCTGTCTCTGCCTCCCTGGATATCTGAGCTCTCTCCTCTCAGTCTCTGGACAATCTCTGTGCCTCCCTGGATATCTGTGCTCCCTCCTTATTTCTGTCTCTGCCTCCCTGGATATCTGAGCTCTCTCCTCTCAGTTTCTGGACAATCTCTGTGCCTCCCTGGATATTTGTGCTCCCTCCTTCTCTCTGTCTCTCTGATAATCTTGGTGCCTCCTGGTTTATCTGTGTTCTCTTCTTCTCTTAGAGGGCCACAGTTTGACCCCTGTGTACAGAAGCCTGGGCTGCACATCTTCCGCGTGGAGAAGATGAAGCTGGTGCCATTTCCCAAGGAGCAGACCGGCTGCTTCTTCTCTGGAGACTCCTACCTGCTCCTGTACAATGCTGCCGATGGCAAATCCAACTTGCACATGTGGTATGGTGAGGAAACCCCCTGTCACCCCCTCCTAACAAGCTGGAGCCTCTCCAAGGCCTGCACAGCTGCGGTTATACACCTCCCCCCCCTTACCACACCTCCTTTCATGTAAGACTGCTGAATGTAAACTCCTGACTGCATTGCATCCAATTATAATCTCTTCCCCCTCTAAAAGGCTCTCTGCTATACCACAGATACAAGGCTGGTCACCCCATTATTTACAATCCCTTTGATTTTAACACTTTTTCTGGTAGAAGACTGGAGTACATCAGTTCCAAACACCACTATAATACCAACCTCCACCCCATTATTGTTACTCTCTTATATGAGCTGCTCCTCTGCTCCTATCTCCATTAAACCCCACTATAAAACTCTTATCTCTAACATTGCTTTCCCTTAACTCCTCCCTCCATTGAAATCCTCCCTTTATAAAAGGCTCTGCTACAGCACTGGAATATAAGGCTGACACTCTCCCAGATGCTTTCCTGGGTTGTAGACCCTTCTGAGACCTTGAGAGCAGGGATCTGGGGTGAACCATCTTCATACGACTCTTCTAAAGACACCGTAACATAATAAATGATGGCAGAAAGGCTCAAATGGTCCATCCAGTCTGCCCAGCAAGTCATCGCCTCTCTGTAAAGGTTAATTCCAAGTAGAAATGTTACACCAAAAGTTACCCCATTTCTTCATGTTCATCCTCTACCATTAGGGATCCTCTCTATTTATCTCACACCCTTTTGAATTCCATTACCATTCTTGTCTTCACCACCTCTTCCATGAGGGCCTTCTGTGCATCCTCCAACCTTTCCATGAAAAAATATTTTCTGACTTCGTTCCCCTTGGAGTTTCATGTCATGACCCTTAGCTCTCCAGCTTCCTTTCCATTGGAAAAAGTTTGATTACCATGTATTATTAATACCTTACAAATAAAAGCCTGTATCATGTCTCTCCTCTCCTCCAGGCTGTACATATTTAGGTCCTCTAGTCTCATAAGTCTTTCACTGCAGAGCCAACACCATTTGATTGCCTTTCTCTGGACTGCTTCCATCCTGTCTCTATCCTTTTTGAGAAAAGGTCTCCAGAACTGTACTCCAAGTGAGGCCTCACCAAAGACCTGTACAGGGGCATTATTGCCTCCTTTACCCTGCTGGTTATACCTCTCTCAATGCAACCCAGCATCCCTTTTGTCTTTGTCACCACCTGGTCACTGAAATGGAAGTGAACTCTTATGGTTGGTGCAGTCTAGTAAGTGAACCCACTAGGTCCATGCTGACAGTTGGCAGATACTCCCTGGGCTAGGTCAGAGCTGTGGTATCATCTGTATAAGTCCCGTTCCCCGCAGGTTGAGCTCTTGGGTTCCAGGGGCAAGCAGAACTTAGATGATGGTCCCACAAGGCAAAGACGAAGACAGAATCTGGAGCTGAGCTTAGGTCAAGGCAGGCAGCAGTCAGAGAATCACCAGGTACAGACCAAAGGTCAGGGCAGGCAGCGAGAAGAGCACAATACAGGGCCAAAGCAATGGTCAGTGGCAGGCGGCGAGTAGTCCGTGTCCAAGGCAGTGGTCAATGTCAGGAATAAGGCCGAGGCAGACAGGACTGGGAAAAGACAAGAGACGGAGGACCAGAACAAGCAAAGCAGGGCAATAGAGGCAGGACTGCAGGACATCTATTGCATTTGTGGACCCTTGGGCCAAGGCAGGATTGATGCAACCTGCAGGGCGCGGCCATGCAGGAACCTATTGTTGGCCGGTGAACCTGGACGACGCAGAGATCTTGCTTTATTTGGGGTCACCAGTAGTGTCGCTGAAGCAATCTGAGGGTTCACACCCACCCAGGGTGACCTGCGACAAGTCATGGGCCCATTTCAACACTTTCTCATGGAGTCTGGAGGATATGACCATTTTCCCTAGAGGGATGGTTACCCTGGTAGCCAAAAGTATCCTGGCAGGGTCGATGATGCATCTGGGAGGTTCTGGAACATCCTCCGTCTGGAAGGAGCAAGAGAGAACATCTGCTGATGGTTCTTGTGTGCAGGGCGATACTGCAATTCAAAATCAAAGTGAGCAAAGAATAAGGACCAATGGGCCTGCCTTGTATTAAGCTGCTGAGCGTGATGCAAGCTCAAGACTGAGATGCTTTATTTGTCAAGGTTTCCATCAGGCAATATGCCCAAGCATAAGCTAATTAACTGAACGAAAATCATGATTTCACAGGAAGTATGTAATCTGGGCATTATTCTAGATACTAACTTGTCTTTCCATCCACAAATAAAACAAGTTGTGGGATCTTCTTACTTTAAAATACAAATGCTCAGAAGTTTATGTCCTTACCTTAATGAGAAGAATGACTTAAAAACTATTATATATTCTTTAATAAAGTCTACAGTCAATTATTACAATGCATTATACATTGGCCTGCCTTTAAATACAACATACGCACTCCAGTATGTTCAGAATTCGGCTGGAATTTCGATCAATCAACATGTGACACCTTACTTTAAAAAAAAGTATCATTGGTTATCTGTTGTCTGGAGAATCAAATTCAAAATGGCAATTTTAGCCTTTAAGAGCATTTAAAGGATTGGTCCCAAATAGTTTTAATTCAGTATTGAAATTGTACCAACCCATAATTTTGTTATCTAGCTTGCACATACTATTGGATGTACCATCTTTCAATGTAATTAGTTTGGATGAATCAAGAGAGAGATTGTTCTATGTTAGAAGATTGAAACTGGGCTTTTGAAGTTCAGGAAAATGGTAAAAGCCGTGTTCTTTCAGCAGGCATTCGGGTAATTGCTGAATGTAAAATCTGAAGCAATAGCACTTAGATTGTTGTATTCTGATTTTTTGTGTAAACATATGTATAGTTTGTGATGGTTTGACATACACGCGCTTTATTTATGGATGTTTTAATTGTAAACCACATAGAAGTGTTGATAGGCAGCTAATTGTTTTTTAAATAAATAAATATAGGTATTTGAGATTTTTGTGGGCCGTATATATTGTACCATGGTGTTGGGCAACTTCAAGGAGGGGACCCCACTCTTCGAGAACTAATTTGATGGCCAGAAGCTCTCTGTCTTCGATACTGTAATTGTCCACGGGAGAAAACTTCTTAGAAAAGAAGGAACATGGCCAGAGGACATCTTCTACAGAGTGCTGGGTCAGGCCAGCCCCTATGCCCAAAGAAGAGGCTTTGACTTCTAAGACGAAAAGTAATGCAGGATCCAGGTGATAAAGACAGGTTCAACTATAAAGGTGTTCTTTAACTTTTAAAATGCTTCTAAAGCCTCAGTGGCCAATCTCTGGTATTGGCACTCTTGCAAGTAAGGGGAGCTGCCATGGGTGAGTAGTTTGGGATAAACTGATGATGATAATTAGCAAATCCCAAGAACCTTTATAGAGGTTGGAGCCCCTCGGGATGAGATCAGTCCTTAATAGCTTTGACCTTGGCAGGATCCATGCAGAATCCATCACGGGAGACTAAGTGTCCTAGGAAGAGAAGTTCCTCCTGTTCAAAAAGGCCTTTTTCCAACTTGGTATAAAGATTGTTCTCTCGTAGACTTTATAGGATGATGCAGATATCTCCGTGGTGAGAGCTCAGAGTTTGGGAAACAAATCAACACGCCATCTAAATATTCGACAACACGTGTAGATAAGGTTACAAAAGATCTCATTGACTATTTTCTGGAAAACTACTGGAGCATTGCAAAGCCCAACGGGCTTGACTAAGTATTCGTAATGTCTGTCACAAGTGTTAAATGCAATTTTCCACTCATCATCAACTTTGATATGTATAAGGCTCCTCTGAGGTCCAGCTTTGTGAACATCTTAACATCTGTGATTTTGATGTTTAGAACACTCCACTATTTTTCCTGGCACTGAAATCATGCTAACTGGTCTGTAGTTTCTTGGATTTCCCCTGAAGCCCTTTTTAAATATTGGGTTTACATTGGCCACCCTTCAGTTTTCAGGTACAATGGATGATTTTAATGATAGGTTACACATTTTTACTAATAGATCTGAAATGTCATTTTTGAGTTCCTTCAGGTGATTTACTTCAGGTGATCCTTCAGGTGATCCTTCAGGTGATTTACTACTCTTCAATTTGTCAATCAGGCCTACCACATCTTCTAGGTTCACTGTGATTTGGTTCAATCCATCTGAATTATTACCCATGAAAACCTTCTCTGGAATGGGTACCTCCCCAACATCATCTTCAGTAAACACCAAAGCAAAGAAATTGTTTAATCTTTCCACGATGGCCTTATCTTCTCTAAGTGCCCCTTTAACCCCTCAGTCATCTAACTGTCCAACTGACTCCCCCACAGGCTTTCTGCTTCGGATGTATTTATCTCATTCCTATCCATACTCTTGCCAACGAGCAACGGTTCTCTTCCAAACTCTTCTTTAGTGTTTAATATTTCTCCTAGTTCCTCATCTTTCACAGCTGTAGCTCCAGGCACTGTACACACCTTTAATTGGATAATGGATAATAACACAGGTCTGCTGCCATTCTCCTCCATCAAACATACAATTAGCGGCAGCTTTCCAGGCTGTTCCATCCTGGCTCGGGTCTCCAGCATGCCTGATGTGTCATCCACATGCAGCACAGAAACTCCTAGGTGCTGGCCTCACTTATTGCAGTCCTGCTGGACTGAGGCCACATCTCTGGAGGGAGAGGGAGGAGTGTGCACTGCCCTGAGGAGACTCAGATTTACCTAAACATCTCTAAGTGTTCCCTATGCAGTGGAACCTTCCGTATTCCCCTTGCCACAGCACCAGTACACGGATAATATAGTGTTACCTCTGGAGTGATGCTGAACTGAAATACAGTATGAGGAAGTTACATTACTTTGATGATGAATAATGATTCTCCCTCTCCCTGCAGCGTACCCTGCCCTGGCTTTAACGCTGGGCGGGGACTCCCACAGTATCACTTCTCTCGCAGAAATGTCACGATACAAGTTTTTACTTTGGGACATTTTATTAGGGTGGGAAACAAGGCTGCTTGGTTTCGACAGGTTGTCAAAAACAGCAAGGTTAAAGGGACCAGGTGCCTGAAAATGTGGTACTTGTCTGGAAGCTCTCACCCCCCAGGCAAGCGCCAAACCAGTGCTGCTCAAACCTGTCCTTGGACCCAGCTGGGGATTTCAGGATCATCCCTAATGAACGTGCATGAGACAGATTTGCATGCAGTGGGGGCAGTGCGTGCAGATCTATCTCCTGCGTAGCCATTAGGCATATCCTGAAAACCCAACTGGCTTTGTGGAAGGGGGAGGCCTGACCCAAGACCCTCGGGGGGCCAGCTTACAATAGCCTGAGGCAGTCTGTGGTGCTGGGCGTGATTTCCAGGCCCTTGCGAAGGATAACATTGCCTTGCAGACAAATTACTCTGAAGTTTCTGCTTATCCCAGCCAGAGGCGCGGGCCACCGAGAAGGAGAAATGAAATCCCTGCACTGTCCCCCTCATTCTACCCGCTGGGTACAGTCTCAGGAGCTCTGGGCCCCAGAAACCTTTCCTTCCTCTCTTCCTCTTCCATAAACAACAATCGCTGCCAACAAACCCAAACGAGTCATTCCAGAAACCCGTTTTAAAAGCTATGAAAGCCTCCCCCCAGGCCCTTTCCGGGGGTTATACAGGCCGGCTGCCCTAATTCTCCCCCGTTGCGTGCTGGACTTGCTCCATTTATCACAATGAAAGTGAAACTCTAAAATCCAGAATATAATGGGAAGATCAGAATGTGTTTTCCCCATGGTATCTTCATGCACTCTTGTTGCCTTCCTATCCTACATCCTGGCCTTCCTATCCTATTCCCATCGGGCAGCAGCTGAAAGTGCAGCGCTGACAATTTGTTTTAAATAAGTGAAGTGAACGAGTTCTGCGAGGAGAAGCAGAAACAACAGCCCAAAGGCGGCGTCTGAGTGCTGTTCAGGGAGCGGCAGGTCGGACCTGTCTGGCCACATCTTCCTGCCAGCAGGACCGGAGTTAGCTCAGGCCCCAAACCCCTGCAGCTTGAGTGCACAGAAGACTTTTGCAAGGGGCAGGCAAGATAGGCCACAGCAAGCTTTTACGTGAGTCTCTGAGCCTGCACACGTAGGAGCCTGGGAGAGAAGGGCTAGCTCGGGGCATCGCTTTCTCCAGCCACTGCCCTGGCCACACACTGCAGATCTTTCTTAACAGGAGCGACCCAGCACCGTGGGAACGTCAGAAGCAAACGCCTTCATTTGTCTGTAGGGGTATTCATAACCTCCTCCCCCGAGGCTGCTCAGCAGCCCTGCCCTCCCTTTTAGCCCAAGTGACTCATCCCATCAGGAGCTGCCGCAGGACCTGACTCAAAGTTTCCAGGCCAACAGGAAAACAAAAGTAAAGAAAACAGATCTTGGGCAAACTGGGTTTATCCTGCAAAGAGGAGACACAATGCTGTGCTGCGGGTCATGACGTGGGTTAGCCAGTCTGAACGCAACACTCCTGAGAGCAGCATCCTGTATTTTACAGTGTAATATAACGCTGCAGAGTGATATCACATTCATACCTGTCACCCTGAAATTGTCATGGATTAGTGGGGTGGGGTGGGGGCTTAATTTGCACAGACTCTGTTATATATATATATATACAGAAACTCACATGCTCTCTCTCATACACGTTCATACTCATTCTCTCCCACACACAAACTCTCTCATACACATGCTCACTCACTTCTCTCCCTCTTCCACACACATGCTCACTCACACATAACCCAGGCTCACTCACATTCTCTCACACATTCGCCCAGACACATGTGCTCACTCACACTCTCTGGTCTCTCTTTCTCCCCCCAATACATACTATCACTCACATACATGCTCATTCATCCTCTGTCCCCATCCTGAACCCACCAGGATCAGCAGCTTCCTCCTCCTCCTTTGGGTTCCCGGTGCAGTAGCAGCTTGCTCCTCCTCCTCCTCCTCCTCCTTCAGGCCCATGGGGTGATGCAGCAGCCTCCTCCCTTGGGCCTGTGTGACTTAGAGAAAACTTCCTTCTGCTTGTGGCAGCGCGGGCTGTTGCTATCTCTGCTTCCTTGTTCTTCTGAGGTGGCCTTCTTTTGGCCACGTGACTGACTCGCCTTCTCCTTGTTGCTGCCCGTGCAGCCAGGAAGATGACACCTCTCTCAGCCCAGCTGCAGGCCGATGCATCAGAGCATGCTCAGCTGAGCGCAGGGTTTGACCCGGGCTTGGACGCGCACAATTTCCCCTAGCACCTCCTTTCTACTGCGGCAGCCCGTTTAAATATTGAATTGGGTGCCCGGAGAGGTGGATCGGCGTGCACTAGGAGAGCGGGTGCTCGATCACGAGCGCGCCAATATTGCATCAGCCTGCTGGAGGTTTTCCGTGTTGGCCTGGAGACCATGCGATAATCTCCGGATAATGCTGGCAATGATCATGTGATGCGTTTCTGTAGGGAGCAAGGTTGCCAACTGTCTGGTGTTTATTTGTCAGGCTCACTGCCTGCACAAATTCAAAACTGGCAATAGAAAAGCCAGAAATTAACAGAGACTGCCCCTCTTATTTATTTATTTATTTATTTATTTAAATTCTTTTAATATACCGATGCTCAAGACCAGGTCTTATCGTACCGGTTTACAATGAACTAGGGGGAAAAAACCAGTTAACAATGGAAGCAAGAAATTACATTATAACAGGGAATGTGGAACTTGGTTGTTAGAGAAAAGGATAGGTTAAACAATTTCTAACTCTTCTCTTCTCCCCGCGTGATGTTTCTTCCCCTAACTCAGGGCTGCTCAGCCAGGGAGAGGGGTGCGAGCAGGAGAGCTGCCCCAGACCACTGCCACCTCTGCATGCCTTTCTTCTGGAAACCTGGGACACGTGGCAGTGACCAGTAGCCACTAGTGCTCTCTGCTAGCCTCACTCATCCTCCCCCTCCCACTCATGACCTCTTGTTTTACAACTTCCTTTCGAATGAAAAATGCCTGTTCAGGTATCTGAGCGCCTCCATCATAACCCCCTGATTCTCCTGTCGCCACACTTCCTGGCCTCCCGCTGCCCCAGCAAGATGAGAACCCTTCCTCCGTCTGGACTTGAACTGCTGATATAGCCTGGGCGGATCGCGGCAGGAGAGCTGGAGCCAGCGGCACCAGCATGGTCTCTTCTTGCTGCCCTCCTCCCCCCATGGCCTGGAAGAGGAAGTGGTGCCCGTAGGAAGAAGGGACCATGCCAGGTACAAGTGCTGCGGCATCGGTCTGGAGCAACGTCAGCCCCTGCGGCCAATGGGACTCCTTCCTCGAGGCCGCGGGGGCTGGAAGACTAGGAGGCTATTGCTGCCACTAGTTGTTCGGTGGGAGAGAGAGAGAGTGAGTGAGTGATCCTATATGTTTGAGATCCTGTATATGCACGCGTGTGTGTGAGTGTATACGTAAGTGTGTGATTGAGAGCCTGCTTGTGTGAAAGAGAGCACACATCTCCAACATGGTTAACTATTCTCCTACTACTCCATGGTTAACCTTATCTTCTATCGTTTACCTGTGTGAATTATAACCTGTCCTTTCTCTTCCTTCTCAGCCAAGTTCTTATCACCCTGTTATATGTAACTGTCTTTTCCGCACCATTGTTATAGTTATGTTTACTATGCACCCCTGTTTTATGTGAACCAGCACGATGTGACTGCTGTCTCGAATGCCGGTATAAAAAAAATAAATCTGAAATAAATAAATAAATAACGTGTGTGATTGAGAGTCTGTGTGTGACTGAGACCCTTCGTGTGTGAGAATCAGCATGTATACAAGTGTTTGATTGAGAACTTGAATGTTTAAGTGAGAGAGAGCATGTGTACGTATGACTAAGAGCCTGTGTGTATAAGAGAAAGAGAGAGAGCATGTGTGTAACTGTGTAATTGAGAGCCTAAGTAAGTGAAAGAGAGAGAGAATGTGTATGTGTGTGATTGAGAGTGAGGAGAAAATTGTAACAACCCCCCCATTCACCACAATCTCAGGACACTTGGAAATTGAATGTTTCCAGGTTAGGAGAATAGAGCATTTTTTTTATATCCTTATTTTTAATTATTGGGTCTCTGTGTCAGCTGTTTTGAAATAGTTTATTGGTGTCTGGAAATTTTTGCTATGAGTTTTTAATTATTGGATATTCCATTCATCAGCTATTTTGAAATCTGTTCTTTTTGTTAGGATGGTTTTACTGCTGTTGATTTTATGTTTCTTGATATGTTTTATGAGGACTGGTGGTGATTCTCTTTTTTCCTTTGTTGCACTGCATACAGTCTCTCTGGCTTGTTGCGGTTTCCAGTTCAGGTTTTGTCTGCATGTTTCTAATTATCCTTTATGGTCTCTCTATTCTTTGTTAGGTGACTGAGGTGAGGTTCTCTGCTGGCTTGCAGATTCTGGGTAGGGCTCTATAGAAGCCTGGCTTGTTCCATTTTCCTAATTGGTGGTGTATTGGTGTTTTAAGGCCTGGTGTAATATTTTCAGAGTTGCATTTTCTTAGGTAAGGTGGATACTGTTTGAGTGCTAGAAGCTGATGCTGTTCTGGTATGGGAGGTTTACTATTTATGTAATTTCTGTTCAGAAAGAGTACTTATCTTTCCCTTCTGTCATACTTAACAATAAAAGTAATACTGGGCCTTTTTTAGAACTTTTGCTGTGGAATATAATGAATAGTATGCCACACATGTGAGCAGTGTATATATCAGGTGTGTCGCAATGGGAAAAAGGTTGAGAAACTGTGCTCTGTGGTCTACTTATTTAGATCTTTAAGTCTCATCTCATAGGGCTTTTGGTGCAGACCATGCATCACTTAGATAGCCTTTCTCTGGACCACCTCTATTCTGTCTAATTTCTTGAGGGGATATGATCTCCAGAATGCTAGACGAGGTCTCTCAGTGACCTGTGCAGTGGTCTAGAACGGGTAGATGTGAATCAGTATTTAGTCTTTCAGTTAATAGAAGGACTAGGGGGCACTCCATGAAGTTAGCATGGGGCACATTTAAAACTAATCGGAGAAAGTTCTTTGTCACTCAATGCACAATAAAGCTCTGGAATTTGTTGCTCCCCATCTCCTCTCTAACAATACGGAGGAATATTTGCCCTTCTGAGTGCCGGTGCCTAGGGTCACCTCCCGGTCTCTCCCCCCAGGATGTCAGGAGCCGGGAGACGCTCCCCATCTCCTCTCTAACAGAACCGAGGAATATTTGCCCTTCTGAGTGCCGGTGGCTAGGGACATCTCCCGGTCTCTCCTCAGACTCTGTAGCTAGGGGTAGCGCCGCCCTGACTCCCCGTCTGTCAGTGGCTGGGGGCAGCTTCTTTGCTCTCCTCACTCTCTTTCTCTCTGGGCAGGTAAGGACACCTCTGTGGACGAGCAGGGAGCGTGCGCTATGTTCGCCACACAGATGGACACATTTCTTGGGGGCCGACCGGTGCAATACAGGGAGGCCCAGGGACACGAGTCAGAGAAATTCATGAGCTACTTCCCTAAAGGCATCAAGTATCAGGTAAGGGAGTCAGGAATAGCCACAGCATGAACGACTCGCTTTCTGTTTTATCTTCTGCTCTTCTCTCGTGTCCGCTGCTGCCCACGACTCGCTTTCTGTTTTATCTTCTGCTCTGCTCTCGTGTCCGTTGCTGCTGCCCCTGCCCTCTTTGCCCTGCTCCTGTGCCTGCGCCGGCCTTTACCTAGCTCTTTGCCTGTCTCGGTGCTGCCTCTTCTGCGCCTGACTCCCTGCCGGCAGCTTTCCTCTTGTTGGCCATCACTCACGGAGCCGGGTCACTTCCCCTCAGGAGGGCGGTGTGGCTTCTGGACTGCGCAAGGTGCACAGCGATGCGGCCCAGGATCCAAAGCTCTACCTTGTGAAGGGAAAGAAAAACATCCGGGCCTCAGAGGTGAAAGTGAGCTGGGACAGCTTCAACAAGGGAGACTGCTTCATCCTGGACCTGGGAGCTGTGAGTCTAAGTGTGTGTGTGAGGCAGAGAGAGAGAGACAGCTACAGCACGAGAGAGAGGCAAGAAAAGACAGCTGCAGAAAGAGAGACAGGCAGAGAGGGACAGCTACAGCACGAGAGAGAGGCAAGAAAAGACAGCTGCAGAAAGAGAGACAGGAAGAGAGGGACAGCTACAACATGAGAGAGAGACAAGAAAAGACAGCTGCAGAAAGAGAGACAGGCAGAGAGGGACAGCTACAACACGAGAGAGGCAAGAAAAGACAGCTGCAGAAAGAGAGACAGGAAGAGAGGGACAGCTACAACACGAGAGAGGCAAGAAAAGACAGCTGCAGAAAGAGAGACAGGAAGAGAGGGACAGCTACAACATGAGAGAGAGACAAGAAAAGACAGCTGCAGAAAGAGAGACAGGCAGAGAGGGACAGCTACAACATGAGAGAGATGCAAGAAAAGACAGCTGCAGAAAGAGAGACAGGCAGAGAGGGACAGCTACAGCACGAGAGAGGCAAGAAAAGACAGCTGCAGTAAGGGATAGAGACAGGCAGAGAGGGACAGCTACAACACGAGAGAGGCAAGAAAAGACAGCTGCAGAAAGAGAAAGAGACAAGCAGAGAGGGACAGCTACAGCACGCGAGAGAGGCAAGAAAAGACAGCTGCAGTAAGGGATAGAGACAGGCAGAGAGGGACAGCTACAACACGAGAGAGGCAAGAAAAGACAGCTGCAGTAAGAGAGAGTCTTAGTTATTTTAGAAAGAGGAACGTCTTTATCATATTCTGGGATAAATGCAGGAATATATATCTGTCTGTCTTGTCCTGAGCACCGGGTCTGTTGGTGCCAGTATATAGATACACTGAAGAGTATACGCACACATTTGTGTGTCTGTGTGAATGCTCCTTAGTGTGTCTGTATATCTGGGTATCTGTGCCTTGGTCCGGTGTTTATCTAGATCTTAAGATGCATGTGAAAGCTGCCCAGAATTTCCCTTACAATATCTGTCTGTCTGTCTCTCTCCAGAAAATTATTACCTGGTCTGGGTCTCAGTCCAACATCCATGAGCGCAACAAAGCCAATGACCTGGCCAACCAGATCCGTGAAGGGGAGCGGAAGGGGAAGGCCACAGTGGAGATTGTGCAGGAGGGCGAAGAGCCCAGCGAGATGATCGAGGTCAGACTGGAGACAGGGCTAAAATGGGGGGGGAGGGGGAAAGGGAAGGGGAAGAGACAGAGTATGTGAAGTGGAGAGGAGATGGGGTTAAGGAACTTAAAAGTGAGAAGGAGGGAGCAGGCAACCCAATGCAAGGCGAGTTAAGCAATGGGCAAAAGGGGCAGTTGTCCAGGACCCACTGCTTGCGATCAGAAGCCTGTGTGTAGAGCATCTCGCCTAGCATAAACGTGGAGAGGAAGACCATCAGAGTTAAAGTTATGAAGCGTGTCATTGCTGGAGTTCAACGCAGGTCATGGCATTCGCACATAGGGGAATCATTGGCCAATGTGATTATTAAGGTCATAAGATACCAGTGGAGAATCTGCTCTTCAACGTGAGGGGGGCCTATCCTTCCCCTCTGGAAGCAAAGCAGGGACGGGGGCTGAGGCGAATGTGATTTGGGGAAGGGGAGAAGTCTGATGTTATGGCATGCATGAAAACAGGATGGAAGGAAGGTGTGGGGATACCAGAGCGATGGCTATCATGACTTTTTGCTTTTGCAGAAACTGGGTCCGAAGCCAGCTCTGAAGGATGGGAATCCCGAGGATGATAAAGTCGCAGACGTAAAACATTCCCAGGCTGCTGTACTGTACAAGGCAAGAACATCTTCCCCATCTCCCCCAACCCAGTATCCCCTCCCCTCCTCCAAAGTAATACCATCTCCATCCTCCCCCCACAGCATTCCTCAGACCCCTGGATTATTGCATTCCCCTCCCTCCAGATTATAGCGTTATCTCCTTCCCAGGTTACACCGTGACGGTGTCTCTCTGTCGGGGTTACCCTCTCTGCTCCCATACAAGGGACATGAAGTTCATGTCCCAGAATCACTGCCGCTCCAGTGCATAGTGTACACATCCATATTCTGTAACAATACTGCACGGAAATCTCTCTCTGCCATGTGATCTCGGAGTAGACCGCAGGATCTTTCTTGGATGACATCTGCCATGACTGTAGGCACTCTGTCACTCCACGCATCAATCCTCGGTATATGAGGTCCTCCCAGATATTTAAGTATATATATATATATATATTGGAAAGGATTTATGAATTATCAGCCCAGGCCATTCACTGTGCTCTGTTACTAGATATAGGATCAATGCACAGAAAGACCTGAAATGAAATGTGTCCTTACCTCCTGGCCCACGTCCCCTGAACACCCTCCGTGAGAATCTTCTGCCATATCATTATCCTCGCTCCCTGAGCCGGGCAGGCAGGCTTTTGGGACGTTCATCAGAGGAGATTATGCCAGAGGAATTCTCATCGCTAAGAGGGTGATGACACTGGAATCTGAGAAGGTGATGGATGTGGTTTGAAGCCATTTTGTCTTGCCTACATCTGATGGGCTTTCTAACCTTTTAAGTAGTCACATGACCCAGTAACCCCTCCTCCTAGTTCATGTGCAGCTGGAGAGATTTTCTGCCTCAAAAGCATAACCTTCAGTTTTTCTACAATGAGGTCCATTGGACTCCCTGTGCCTTCTCACCAAGCAGGTCTGGTTTTCAGGGTATCCTGCCAGCTCAGGAGCAGAGTTCCCTACTCCAGAGTTACAACATACAAGAGGGAAAGATCTAACCCAAATCAACCACATCAGTGCTTTAAAAGGCTTCAAAATCATGGGGTATCTAATTTCTGTTTTCTAAAATTATCAGGCCCCTTAGCAGTGGGTTTAATTGCCCTCAAGCCACCTGCTGTGGAATCTGCTCTCTTTAGTAGATATGGCAAACAAATCTATGTTAAGCTCTTCTGCATGGATTTTCTTCTCTACTGGTACAGATCTCGAGCAATGCCTAGCATAGGACTTACAGTAACAACCTATTGTATCTTTGGGGTATTTAATTGCTCTGGGTATCTTGTAAGCCCAAAATGCAAACATAAATGTTTACATGTGTCCTGCATAGGAGGCTAATGTAATCCTCTTGCTGGTGGATTAGATTAGAAACTGACTCAGTGGTAGATAACACAGGATAATGATGAATGGAGTTCACTCAGCGGAAAGAAGGTTGATGAGTGAACTGCCTCAGGGGTTGTATGTAGCCCCCCTTCCTGTTCAATGTAATTTCCACCTTTCTCTTACACTGTAAACAGATATGATGTCGCTACGAATATCGGTATAGAAAAGTTTATAAATTAAATAAATAAATAAATAAATATATCTTAATAACTCGGCCCTTAAACGAAGGACTCTGAAAGATCACTTTTTCCACTAGGCTGGGCAATTTTAGAATTCCGTTATGCACGTCTGAATTCGTGTTTCTAAGCTGAAGATAAGTTTAATCTGCAGGCGTTCCCACTATCTTGAAATTCTGCCCACTTAGGCCAAACCGTTGAATCTTCTCATATAACTTCTGGGGTCAAACAGCACAGAGTTTAGAGTACACCAACAAAGTTGTCAAGTCAGAGATTCGTTCACCCTCCCCTTTTCCTGAAAGGCCCATCACCTTCTTGAGACAATTATTGATTCAAAATTCCTCTTACCCTTTCTTTTACCCCAAGAATGTGGGGTTACTACCCCAAACCAAATAACCAAATTACTACCTCCACCTTCCTCTATTCCTGATGCCTTTCAACTAGATTGATCACTCCATTCTTATACTTCACTTTCAATGCATATCCAGCATAGTTCTCTGCTTCAACGGCAGGGGAGAAGAAAAAAGGGTTCGCACTCACAAAACGGGGAGTAGCTGGCTTGTTACGGTGGTTACTACCCCAAACCAAATGTGCCTGATACTTCACTCTCGACGCATATCCAGCATAGCTCTCTGCTTCAACGGCAGGGGAGAAAGACTGATACATCACGAATTTCCAGCATAGCTCTCTGCTTCAACGGCAGGGGAAAAGAAAAACTGATACTTCACGCATATCCAGCATAACTTCAACGGCAGGGGAGAAGAAAAAAGGATTCACACTCACAAAGCGGGGAGTAGCTGGCTTGTTACGGCGGTTACTACCCCAAACCAAATGTGCCTGATACTTCACTTTCGATGCATATCCAGCATAGCTCTCTGCTTCAACGGCAGGGGAGAAGAAAAAAACTGATACTTCACGCATATCCAGCATAGCTCCCGGCTTCAACAGCAGGGGAGAAGAAAAACAACCAATAAGGGCTGTATAACATAATCTGGGTAAAAACAAATAAGCATGGGTGTAGCTTGCTTATTGCGGCGGTTACTACCCCTACTACCTCTAACTAATCAAGCTAGATATTTCACTTGGATGCAGCTCCATCACCGCTCTCTACATTTATGGTGGGGGTGGAAGGGAAATAGAACCAAGAGCTAAGAGAAACAGATAAGTATGAGAGAAAAAATGAGTGAGGCTTGCTGGGCAGACTGGATGGGCCATTGGTCTTCTTCTGCCGTCATTTCTATGTTTCTATGTTTCTAAGAATACCATCCCCATTCTTTTCCTAGTTCCTTCTTTTCTAATTCAATCCAGTGTTGGCTACTGGAAGGGCAACCTTATTGAGATAAAATATTAAATAACGATGCCAAATACCTGTGGAAATCAGGTAGATTTATACCTCCTTAGGAAGCTGCAAAGTCTTCAAACTAATTCTAGCATATTTCTTTAACCTAATATAGCCTGTAATCATCTTATTAAGAATTCTAAAGAACTTGGATAGAAGTGCAGTTGGTATCATGGAAGATACAGGGTAGTCAGTTCATATGAATCACAACTGATGTACAATATCTTCCACTTAAGGCTATTTTCATTAAAACCTTTCAATAGCAAAGCATAATTTAGTTGATATAACTCCTCTAGTTGGGCAGATGAACCTATACCTAAATATTTTATGCATTCATTATTCCATCTAAAAGGATATGCAATATCCCTTGTCAACTGGGTTAAATTTTCTCTAGCGAGGGGCATAATTTCAGATTTTTTTTTATACTCTTGATATTTCCACAAAAGAGTATAACTTTTCTAGCAAGTCAGGAATTGAATATTCCAAATCAGTTAACTAAAGTAGAACGTTATCGGCCTTTTGTGCTCCATATCCAGTATCTTGATATCGTTGATCAGAGAAGAGCTCCTAATGTGTCCAGCAAGCGGCTCAATCACCAAAGCAAATAGTAGTGGGGAGAGAAGACACCCTCTTCTGGTATCTCTCTATAATCTAAAGTTCTCCGATGACGTACCATTGACTCTTACCTCCGCTCTGGGGCTTTTATATAATGCCTGTAGCCATTTCCTGAAGTTCTCCTCAAATCCAAATCTTGCATCATCCAATGTCTCCTTCATAAATCTCCACTCAGCCCATTCAAATGCTTTCTCCATTTCTTATCTTTGCAGTGCGGCGGTTCAGTCACCATCGGTATTCTCAACAAGCTGTCGCTTGAATGCTGCCCCTAAGAAGTCCCACCTGAATGTTTTCTCCATCAAGCGCTCAAGCCTCCTAGCCAGTATCTTAGCAAAGCTTTTCATGTCCACATTTGACAAGGAGATGGGTCAGTAGGATGCCCATTCTCATTTTAAGTTTTCCCTCCTCAGGGCTCATAGCAATGGAAGCAACATACATTGTGGCAGAAAGAGTCTCTGCCTCCAAAACATTGAAAGAAATGTTGAAAGATGGGTGCAACATGAACATCACATTTTTTTATAATACTCATCACTAAATCCCCAATTTTAATTTCTTTCTAGAATTAAGCACCCACAGAGGAGCCTCTAATCTTTCTGTATGAGCCTCCTCCAACTTGGGAAGGTTCGCATAAGTAAAAAATGTCTGAATCGTAACATTGCCCCAGCTCCTCCTGGAATCATCTAAAGGCCTCAGCCATGTCCTTGGCAGCGCACACCGGTTTCTTTTATCCCCTCAGCAACCCTTTCCCCTCTTCAATTGCCAGGCTAATACTCCTCCCCTTGCTCTGTTTCCTCTCTTCCAGTTTCTTATCCTGCGCCCTTAAACTCCGAGCTCTCTAGAGAGGTTCTCCCCACCCCCTTTCTTATGTTCTTCTTCCTTTTGCTGAATTAAGCTTTCAGCTGATTAGTTTTTACTTCTCTTGTATACAGAAACTGAAATAAAGTGCTCCCTCATTGCTTCCCGTACCACCCTTGATGTATCATTTTGGAACATAACATTCTCCCATTTGTCTATCATATTTTGGCAAACCTCAGAGTCCTCCAGAAGCGAGCCATTTAATCTCCATCTTCTTCCCATGATAACTTGCACCTCCCATGCCACACACATAACTGCTAGGGCATAATGAAGGGGTCATTACAGATACTGTAATGACCCCTTCATTACAAAGCTCTCCATATGTCCTCTCTCTGCTCATCACATATCAGTCCTAGCAGAAGATGTATGAGGGCCTGAGAAGCGTGTATAATCTATGATCTTGTGCCTTTATGACCATCGTGCTGTCTATATGTCCTCTCTCTGCTCATCACATATCAGTCCTAGCAGAAGATGTATGAGGGCCTGAGAAGCGTGTATAATCTATGATCTTGTGCCTTTATGACCATCGTGCTGTCTATATGTCCTCTCTCTACTCATCACATATCAGTCCTAGCAGAAGATGTATGAGGGCCTGAGAAGCGTGTATAATCTATGATCTTATGCCTTTATGACCATCGTGCTGTCTATATGTCCTCTCTCTGCTCATCACATATCAGTCCTAGCAGAAGATGTATGAGGGGCTGAGAAGCGTGTATAATCTATGATCTTATGCCTTTATGACCATCGTGCTGTCTATATGTCCTCTCTCTACTCATCACATATCAGTCCTAGCAGAAGATGTATGAGGGCCTGAGAAGCGTGTATAATCTATGATCTTGTGCCTTTATGACCATCGTGCTGTCTATATGTCCTCTCTCTACTCATCACATATCAGTCCTAGCAGAAGATGTATGAGGGCCTGAGAAGCGTGTATAATCTATGATCTTGTGCCTTTATGACCATCGTGCTGTCTATATGCTATTTCTGCAGACTATTTGCTGACTCTGCTGTATTTGCTCTGCTTCTCTGCAATAGCTTTTGACAGATATCTCTGCTCACTTTCCCTTCCACTCTCATAGGTTTCTGATGCCTCTGGCAAGATGAACTTGATCAAGGTGAGCGAAACCAGCCCCTTCACCAAGGACCTCCTGGCCAGCGACGACTGCTTCGTGCTGGACAATGCTAAAAATGGACAGCTCTTTGTCTGGAAAGGTGAGAAAGATCCAAAAGTGAGCTCCACTCGGGAACACGGCACTACATGCAGTGAGCTGCATCGGGTCTGTGCGTTTGGGACGTCGCTCACTGTAAGAACAGAGCTACTGGCTCTGGCAGCCTGACCTGCAGGGTATTTTGTCTTTGGTGCTATCTCATAGCATTTTCTCCAAAAGCCCCCACCTCATCCCAGGCAGCATGATAAGGTGGCAGAGAGCCTCACACTGATCTGAAGGTGACCCTCGTGCCACCTCCCTCCCTCCCCAGGCCTGAATGCACCACCTCCCGCAGGCAGCTGGCTCCTGTTGGATTCCTTCTGCACCTGGAACTGTGGTTGCCGTTTCTATTATGAGTAAATCATCTGTTCATACAGGAGGGACAAAGTGGAAGGGCGGTGCCTGTTTGCCCCTAGGATGGAGGAGACAAAGAATGTAAACAGATTAAACTAAGGCACAGCACCAAGGTCACACAATCGCTGGCAGAGTGGAGTCCTGAATTTAGGTGTTTTTTGCATGTGGACTTTGCTTTGCCTGATTTTCAAAGAGAAACGAGGTGGGCAGTTCATCTTTGAAAATGTACCTAAAATAAGGGGGCTAAAAGCACAGCAGCATCAGCTGTTTGAAGATTCACCCAATATGTCTTTTCTTCTAGAAGGGTCTGACACCCAGCAGAGGAAATTTACCGAAACTCTCCTACAATCTAGATTTAGCCAATTATCAAACTTCTGGTAATTCTGAAGGTGATTAAGTTCTTAAATGAAATAAGCCAGAAACAAGGCTGATTGATCACACATTTAATCTTAAATAAAGCATAACAGCCCTCAGTTTACAAAGAAATATACCAAAGTGACCGGCCTGGAAGCCTTCATCTGTGGGAGGGGCACATCAGTAACTCCGCCTCTCAGCTGTAGGGATTAAAGGGGGCAGGTGAGGCGCACCCACCCGAGGATGAGGAGCAGAAGAAAATTACCAAATATGACTATCACAAGTAATCTAAGAAAACTCAGTGCATGCACATTCACATTGCACATTCAAAGGTGAAGTTTCAAACCACGTGCATAGCAACATTATTACTTGTGCGCAGAAATTAGCGCATTCCCGAATACACGCTATTTTCAAAACTGCAACACACCGCGTACATCAGGGTCCGGGCGTAACTCTGCGAGGGTAAAAAAAAAGGGCAGGGCAAGAGTTTTCGGGGGCGGGGCCGACATTTACACGCACAAGTTGCTGTTTTACCACTTGTGCATATTTATTCCTGCTCAATGTCTGGTGTAAGTGATTGTAAACATCATAAAAGTGAAAATATGACTGGGTGGAGGGTCCGGGTGCAATGGGAGAACTTCAGGCTGAAGAGCCAGGAGGGTCTTCATGAGCTGCAGATGAATGGAGCGAACTGCTAGACTAATTGGTAAAATTTGATTGCCACACGCATGGTATAAAATCCATGTTAAAGCGTCAAATTAACGATAGTAAAATCTGCGTGCGTATCCTTTTAAAATTGGAAGCACAAATACACGAGTACCTCCTTTGTGCACATTTATCCAGCTAATTTCCAACTTATCCGGCTAAGAGGTACTAGGCCTACCTAGCCGAGTAAGTCTTCTCCTTCTACATGTTTTTATGTATGCAGCATCTGTGCACACATAGGCACTCGTATTTTATAACCTGTGTACATCGTTTCTGCGCAGGTTATAAAATGCAATATTAACTTTGCATGCAAGTAAATGGGCTCACGTGAGCGCTTTTGAAAATTATCCTGTCTGGGGTATATTTATTAAGCTGCATTAGGCATTTGTCGCACGGTAAACATCTTAACGCAGTGACAACGCACGGTATTTAAAATGCCCCAAATAAGGTCAAAATGGTAATGAGCTGCTTTGCTATGCAAATATGATGCAAATACATGCAAAGCAGCTAATTATTAGGCACTTTCATGGTAATAAAATAATGTGGCTTGCCTGAAAAATCACAAACCGTGGGAGCATTGGGATGTTAACATCCATCTCCATACTCGGGCAGTTTCTTAAAGGGCCCAAGTGACCTGAAAGAGTTAAAAAAACCCCAAAACTCTGGGGTCTTGTGAAACCCTCTATTCCAAGCCCCACTGCCTCTAAAGAAAGCCCCAAGGCACTAAAAGTAAATAAATAAAAGTTATGGGGTGAAGGACGCTCCCCTCAGGCCTCACAATCACTCCCTACCTCAGCCCACCCGGTCATACCCAGCAATCCTAGGGATAGTGGGGTCCGGAGCACCCCTAGGCTCTGGGCCATGCACCATCTGAAGACAAACGGCAGCGGCCTGCTGATTATTAGCATGTGATGGGGATCGGCCGGCCAGGGATTGCTGGGAGTGCTTCAGACTGGTTTGTGCTGGGTGCAGAAGTTACAGTCCGTGAAGGCAATCTCAACTTCACAGGCCAAGCGGCTGGAAGCCCTGGTGGCCTATGGGGAGGATGCTTTATACGATCTTATCCGGAGGCATCCTCCAGTACTACGGTGTCTGCAGTCTCTGCCAGGCAACTCCTCTGGTTAGGGAACTGGTCGGCAAACGTGTGGTCTAAGTCTTAATTACAGGCGTTACCTTTTAAAGGGAAGCTCCTTTGTGGAGAAGACTTAGAGGAGCTGGTGAAGCTTTTAGGCAAGAACAGAGGTCACAAGTTACCAGAGGATAAGCCGAGGGTCAGCAAGAGTTCCTCCTCCCTGCAGACTCGCTTTCAGACGAATCAGCATTTTCTGCAAAATAGAGCTTTGGAAGGAGCTCAGAGACAAAGCACAGGGAAGCAACAGTTTTGGAGTCAGTCCTTTCAAGGCCGGAGGCCAAATAGAGATGGCTCCAGCCAGGGGGCGCCGGGATCTAAGTCCGCTTAATGAAGCGTGGGCCAAAATCACCACAGATATGATAAGTCAAGGTTACGCTTTAGAGTTTGCTCATCCCTGTAAGACTTGTTTCTGGGGTCCCCTTATGCCTGCACAGATAAAGGACAGGAGGTTCAGGAGACCATCAACCATTTAAGGATGCTGAAAGCCATTGTACCCGTCCTCATGGAGGAACGGGGAACGGGAAGGTATTCCATTTATTTTGTGGTCCTGAAAATGGAGGGGACTTTCCGACCAATCCGAGATCTGAAAAGGGTGAATGTGGCACTCAAGGTTCCTTGTTTTTGGATGGAGCCTGCATGCTGCTGGGAATCACCTTTCATCCTCCTCCTCAGGCCCAAAAGCGAGAAGCCTGCATGCTGCTGGGAATCACCTTTCATCCTCCTCCTCAGGCCCAAAAGCGAGAAGCCTGCATGCTGCTGGGAATCACCTTTCATCCACCTCCTCAGGCCCAAAAGCGAGGAGCCTGCATGCTGCTGGGAATCACCTTTCATCCTCCTCCTCAGGCCCAAAAGCGAGGAGCCTGCATGCTGCTGGGAATCTCCTTTCATCCTCCTCCTCAGGCCCAAAAGCGAGGAGCCTGCATGCTGCTGGGAATCTCCTTTCATCAGGCTTCTGGCTCAGGCGATCACTGGGAACCAAAGAAGGAAAATCCATTCCTGGAGTCAAAGCTTACTGCCGTTGTCACACCCACGCGGCACAGGAGTCAAAGGGAGCCCAGCAGCCGAAGGAGGAATGGGCTATGAAACAGGAAAAGCAGAGTTAACTTCTCACTTCTTCTGCTAGCTTTCCTTCTGACATTTATTGCCTCAGGCACCCACTTAGTTTGCTTTGCATTAGGGTCTGATTGTACCTGAAAAATGTTATAAATCACCTTGAGCTAAAATTAAAAAGGTGGACTCTTCATTAATTAAAAAAAAAATCAAAAACAATCACCAACATTCCAAATGTCAGGAAAGAAACGAGCTCCTTCTATTGCCATCTATGCCACTTCTTCATTCGACTTATACATTTATTTATTTATTTTATTTAACAGTTTTTTTTATACCAACATTAGTGGGCACATCATATCGGTTTACAAACAAAACATTGGGAATTATTAGAAAGAGAATGGTGAATAAAACGGAAAATGTCATAATGCCTCTGTATCGCTCCATGGTGAGACCGCACCTTGAATACTGTGTACAATTCTGGTCGCAGCATCTCAAAAAAGATATAATTGCGATGGAGAAGGTACAGAGAAGGGCGACCAAAATGATAAGGGGAATGGAACAACTCTCCTATGAGGAAAGACTAAAGAGGTTAGGACTTTTCAGCTTGGAGAAGAGACGACTGAGGGGGGATATGATAGAGGTGTTTAAAATCATGAGAGGTCTAGAACGGGTAGATGTGAATCGGTTATTTGCTCTTTCGGATAATAGAAAGACTAGGGGGCACTCCATGAAGTTAGCATGGGGCACATTTAAAACTAATCGGAGAAAGTTCTTTTTTACTCATCGCACAATTAAACTCTGGAATTTGTTGCCAGAGGACATGGTTAGTGCAGTTAGTATAGCTGTGTTTAAAAAAGGATTGGATAAGTTCTTGGAGGAGAAGTCCATTACCTGCTATTAAGTTCACTTAGAGAATAGCCACTGCCATTAGCAATGGTAACATGGAATAGACTTAGTTTTTGGGTACATGCCAGGTTCTTATGGCCTGGATTGGCCACTGTTGGAAACAGGATGCTGGGCTTGATGGACCCTTGGTCTGACCCAGTATGGCCTGTTCTTATGCTCTTATGTTCTTAATGTGCAAAGTACAGTAATGTGACTTCATGGCTACTAATGGTCCAAATGATTGTTCTTCTGCAGGTCACAAGGCCAACAGTGAGGAGCGCAAGGCAGCTATGAAAGTGGCCAATGAGGTCATTGCACGTATGCAGTACTGCTCAAAAACACAGGTGAGGGGAACAGAGCATACCCAAAGACATCGCAGGCAGCACAGCCACAGGCATCACAGCGCCTTCACACTGATGTCACAGGCAGTGCACCTGGAGACACCTTTATGCAGACATCACAGGCAGCACAGCCACAGGCATCACACGGACATCACAGCACCTTCACACTGATGTCACAGGCAGTGCACCTGGACACCTTTATGCAGACATCACAGGCAGTAGCCACAGGCATCACACAGACATCACAGCGCCTTCACACTGATGTCACAGGCAGTGCACCTGGACACCTTTATGCAGACATCACAGGCAGTAGCCACAGGCATCACACGGACATCACAGCACCTTCACACTGATGTCACAGGCAGTGCACCTGGAGACCTTTATGCAGACATCACAGGCAGCACAGCCACAGGCATCACACGGACATCACAGCACCTTCACACTGATGTCACAGGCAGTGCACCTGGACACCTTTATGCAGACATCACAGGCAGTAGCCACAGGCATCACACAGACATCACAGCGCCTTCACACTGATGTCACAGGCAGTGCACCTGGACACCTTTATGCAGACATCACAGGCAGTAGCCACAGGCATCACACGGACATCACAGCACCTTCACACTGATGTCACAGGCAGTGCACCTGGAGACCTTTATGCAGACATCACAGGCAGCACAGCCACAGGCATCACACGGACATCACAGCACCTTCACACTGATGTCACAGGCAGTGCACCTGGAGACACCTTTATGCAGACATCACAGGCAGTAGCCACAGGCATCACACGGACATCACAGCACCTTCACACTGATGTCACAGGCAGTGCACCTGGAGACACCTTTATGCAGACATCACAGGCAGTAGCCACAGGCATCACACGGACATCACAGCACCTTCACACTGATGTCACAGGCAGTGCGCACCTGGACACCTTTATGCAGACATCACAGGCAGCACAGCCACAGGCATCACACGGACATCACAGCATCTTCACACTGATGTCACAGGCAGTGCACCTGGACACCTTTATACAGACATCACAGGCAGTAGCCACAGGCATCACATGGACATCACAGCACCTTCACACTGATGTCACAGGCAGTGCACCTGGACATCTTTTATGCAGACATCACAGGCAGCACAGCCACAGACATCACACAGACATCACAGCACCTTCACACTGATGTCACAGGCAGTGCACTTGGACACAGGCTTCACTGAGCACTGAACAAAGACTAGGAAACTATCTAAATCAGCCACCTGTACCTGGTGCATGAAATGTTATTTACCAGCATGGGAGGGTAGCCAAGCAGTCTGCCTGCTTGATGAATTTAAAGTGTGCAAACGTTGCCATGAATGGTTCCTGGCACCTGAGGAAGTGTGAAATGAAAACGCTGAATAGCCAGGCGTAACTTGCAGGGAAGGCTTGGCTTGTGCCGTGGTTCAGTGGTAGGACTGGCTGAGCTCCCACTGTCGCTGTGTAATTTATGTGGTTACATACGTGGCTTCGGATCGGTTCAGAAGAATTGCATTATGGCTCACAGGACATGAGCCCTGTATCGCCAGGGGATTTCAGCCCGCAGCCCTGCACTCCCCACCAGTGGCGTAGCCAGAAATGAATTTTTGGCTGGGCACTAAAAGTCTGAGCCATGGAATTCATATTCTTATTGATAAATACTTTCACACACACACCTGACAATAGATTTCTAAATAATCTGCTACAGCTGTTATACTTTTAATATTTTAAACTCAATTACTTCAAGCAGCTATCAGTGCTAAACCTAATATATAGTTATGAAAGCATTTCAATTATACTTAGAGAGATCTCAAGTGGCAGTATCTCATAACTTACAAAGAACCATATACTAGTCTACTATAAAGACAAATATCTCATCATGCATCACAGTATTCTGTGAGATGTTTTAAAACCCTCTGGAATGTTGTACCAAAATATTTCTACTTGAAAAAAGCTCAGAAAGGCAATGTACTTTTAAGATGGAACTAGGTTCAAACTAATTACAAATTCAATGATGAAGGAACCCTCTTTCCTTAAACTTATCAAACGCAGTAATTCATGACCATCATAATAGGCATCATTGTGTGGTAAAGTATACCCTTGTCACTCTGCCTTATGCTTAATCATAGGTCAGTCCATATTTTTAAGTGTTTTTGTTGCTTAATTCACCCCAGTGATATACTCCAAATTTCTAGCAATAATCTTGTGTTACATCAATTCAAGGTTACTTTTGTTGAAAATTATGAACCAAACTTATCTGGATAATACGATGTTATTACTTCTTCTTAACCACCATCAACTTTGAGCTTGATGCCACGCCAAGATACGCCATGCTGTGGAATATATTACGCCCTTGAAGAAGGACTTGATGCTAGTCTGAAACATTGTGCAATGTTGGGCATAGAAGAGCAATATAGTTAATTCTCATATTGCTGACAGTTTGAGGGCATCGAGCTCAAAGTCGATGGTGGTTAAGAAGAAGTAATAACATTGTATTATCCAGATAAGTTTGGTTCATAATTTTCAACAAAAGTAACCTTGAATTGATGTAACACAAGATTATTGCTAGAAATTTGGAGTATATCACTGGGGTGAATTAAGCAACAAAAACACTTAAAAATATGGACTGACCTATGATTAAGCATAAGGCAGAGTGACAAAGGTATACTTTACCACACAATGATGCCTATTATGATGGTCATGAATTACTGCGTTTGATAAGTTTAAGAAAATAGGAAAGAGGGTTCCTTCATCATTGAATTTGTACCAAAATATTTACCATAATTGAGCAAATGCCTTATTAATCTGTATCAATAAAACAGATAAATATCTTTGAAGATTTCTTTTCCTTTCCTATGACTCAACTATTTAGTTTTAGTCTTCCTCTGATGCTGACATTTGCTGAATCGAGTCCAGGGGCTCCTGACATTCATCCCCATTTCTTTACAAAGGAAGAACAGAAAAAAGACTGTTCTGGATAAAGAGAGGTCTTGAAGGTGGTCACACCCTTTGGCTGACAGCTGGGATGTATCCTTAGCAGTGTGGAGAGGATAACTGGGTAGACAGGAGAAAAAGGCTCTCCAGCCCTGTCATTTACTAAGCTATCATCATGTAAACATACACTCTGCATCCACAAATAAGATTGATACAAATGCCTACATGCTAGTAAAATACCTCACCTCAGGCACACACACAGAACCGACCTTCACCAAAGAACAGAAGGACCACACATTATAAATATGGAGATAGAAACTGGAATGGAAAACCAAAAAAAGCCACTCTGCATGCAGTGCAAACCTAGAGAAATGGAAAGAGAAATATAGCACCTAATACAGTCCCAGGATCTGCAATAATACACAGAAACTAATATGCACAAAGTTACACCTGCATTATGGAACATATAACAACCCTATCTATGAAAAGGCAACACTACAAATATTAAATCAGGTCCTAAACACTAATACACCTCCTATTAGGAAAACAGAACAAACCAAGCTGCTACAGATCCCCACACAGAAATAACTGTACAACTATATTAATAAATGTTTCAAAACAGCTGCTGAACAGAATAACATCCAACAAAACTCATAAAAATTATTAAACATTGTCCAAACATCAATAAAATATTTCAAAACAGCAGACACATCACATAATACTCAATAATTAAAATGGCAGTCAATCAAGAAAAATAAACTTAAAATGCCACCTTTACTTACCCTCTCCAGCAAATCTCCTACTCCTTTCCCTTGAAAGCACAGACCAGGAGCAGCAGTGGCTGCTGAAGCTCTGTCCTTACGGTCTTCTTCTTTAGGGCCCACAAGTCACACACACAGGGCCGGTGCAAGAGTATTTGGCACCCTAGGCGAACCTTCAGTAATGCAACCCCTCCCCTGGATTACGTATTGGCAGCAGTTCCGGCACAGCACCCCCTCCTCTGGTATTGGATTTGTTGCAGGAGTTTGCCACCCCCCAAAAAAAAAATTGTGGTGCCCTAGGCCACCACCTACTTTGCCTAATGGAAGCACCGGCCCTGCGCGCACACACACCAATTAAACCCTACGATCAGTCTCTGTCTCTCACACACACCCCAGTCACCTCCCTGCCCAGTCTCTGTCTCTCACACACACCCCAGTCTCCTCCCTGCCCTGCATTTCCAGCCCGTGACTTGAACACTGCCACTCCTCCCAACCTGATGCCCCCCCTTCTTCCTGCCCCACCGGCCAATCAGAGGCTTCCTCCTTCCACTGGCAGGAAGAAGGCTTCCGATTGGCCCGCGGGGGAAGGAAGAATGGAGGAGGTTTCCCATTGGCCCACGGGGGCAGGAAGAATGGAGGAGGTTTCCCATTGGCCCACGGGGGCAGGAAGAAGGTAAAGGGAAGTATTACTGGGGCCGTGAGACACCGGGAGCACACACCAGCTGATTTTATTTATTTTTTCTCTCCCTTGGGTGCCTGCTGATGCTGCCTGCTTTTATTGGGTGCAGTGTCTTGCAAAGAAATTTGGGTGGGCCTGCTCCCCACTGCTCTGCATGCACTGACTGTCAATGTTTGAGCCGCTGGCATGGTAATAATATAAATGCTGAGCTGCTCTCCTTTCTCGTCTGTGGTTCTCACTAAACCCCCCCTGCAGGGTGGGGAGCAGGACACTCCCCGGACCGGTTCTCCCCTGGTAAAGGCTTTTGTTTGCGTCTCTTTCCTGCAGGTGCAGATTGTCTCGGATGGGAACGAGAGCGGCCTCTTCAAGCAGTTCTTCAAGGCCTGGGCGTAGGTGAAGTCGCGGGCTGGGCCCGGCCCCACCCGACCCGCTGCTGCCATTGGATCTGCTCCTGTTAATACGGCGGAAGAAATTACATTTATGCAACTCGTAGCTCGTGCGCGCTTCGCCGCTGGGGACCCTCTCTAGTGGGGTTTGTAAAGCAGGAATGACTCCTATAGTTATTAATTAAAAAGCAGCCCTGTCCCCTGGCTCTGCCGTGCAGTTATTCCTCATGTCACACGCATCTCTGAGGAAAGTGGAGCACTTCCTAGCAGAGGCTGGAGAGTTTGATTATTGGACTGAGACGCTAAACGCCTTGAGGGCAGGAGTCGTAGGAATTTGTCTGGATAACTGTCGAGCCGGACAGAGACCCCAAGGTTTCATCTGGTTCCTTTAACGGGCTACATTTTATCAGGCTGACATTAAAATGTCTCCAGATACACTGCAGGCCTCCGCAACAGATTTCACTTCCACAAATAACCCTTCCAGCTAACTACACTATCCTGAGTTAACCAAATCATTTATTTGGCGAAATCTGGACATGCATGAGAGCAGGGTTAAAGTTATCTGGAAACAGACTGGGTTCAAAGGATGCAGCCAGTTGTGCTGACAAAAACATTTTTAAAAAAAGAAAGTTTGCAAACCCACATTGCACTAAATGCTTGAGAGTTATGTCAGCCCTGGTGCCCGATCTCCCCCTCCCCTGCCCAAAAGGTAGTAATACAATTACAGGCCTATTGACCTGAGAGTCACCCCATCCTCCGCCACTCACGCTTCCACAAAATATACGAACCTTCCTGTCCCCTCCTGCCCCACCCAGCACCCCCAAGACTCCCACAGGTCACCAGGATTTTGCTGCGATTTCTGGCGACATCAAGACTTCCTGTGAGAGGAGCAGTCTGACCACACTGCTGGATGGCACCGCGAAGGCTACGGTTGTACCGCACTCCCATGCTTTAGAGGTGCTGGCTGGCATGGGAGGGTCGGGGTCTGATTTGGAAGTTCATATATTTTGTGACAGCATGAGGGGGATGGGAGGGTCGGGGTGGCTCTTGGGTTAATAGTTCCATAACTTGAACACATTGTGGCCTTGATGAGAGGGGAGATCAGGTGTAGGACCCTCTTACCTGGTTCTATGTAAGAACATGGAGATCAGCCAGGACACGAACATCATCCATTGTACCTGAAGACTGGAGGTGGCTAATGTAACCCCAATATTTAAAAAGGGCTCCAGGGGCGATCCGGGAAACTACAGACTGGTTAGCCTGACTTCAGTGCCAGGAAAAATAGTGGAAAGTGTTCTAAACATCAAAATCACAGAACATATAGAAAGACATGGTTTAATGGAACAAAGTCAGCATGGCTTTACCCAGGGCAAGTCTTGCCTCACAAATCTGCTTCACTTTTTTGAAGGAGTTAATAAACATGTGGATAAAGGTGAACCGGTAGATGTAGTATACTTGGATTTTCAGAAGGCATTTGACAAAGTTCCTCATGAGAGGCTTCTAGGAAAAGTGAAAAGTCATGGGATAGGTGGCGATGTCCTTTCGTGGATTGCAAACTGGCTAAAAGACAGGAAACAGAGAGTAGGATTAAATGGACAATTTTCTCAGTGGAAGGGAGTGGACAGTGGAGTGCCTCAGGGATCTGTATTGGGACCCTTACTGTTCAATATATTTATAAATGATCTGGAAAGAAATACGACAAGTGAGATAATCAAATTTGCAGATGACAAAATTATTCAGAGTAGTTAAATCACAAGCAGATTGTGATAAATTGCAGGAAGACCTTGACAGACTGCAAAATTGGGCATCCAAATGGCAGATGAAATTTAATGTGGATAAGTGCAAGGTGATGCATATAGGGAAAAATAACCCATGCTATAGTTATACAATGTTAGGTTCCATATTAGATGCTACAACCCAAGAAAGAGATCGAGGTGTCATAGTGGATAACACATTGAAATCGTCGGTTCAGTGTGCTGCGGCAGTCAAAAAAGCAAACAGAATGTTGGGAATTATTAGAAAGGGAATGGTGAATAAAACGGAAAACGTCATAATGCCTCTGTATCGCTCCATGGTGAGACCGCACCTTGAATACAGGAGAACATGCTGGGAACCACAACAGGAGTTTGCCGCCTGACCTTCTGCCACTGATGGGGAACAACACTACAACAAGAAAAAACACACACTGCACTTCTTTTTATTTTTAAACTTTACAAAACAGACAGCCAGCAAGCTTATCTGAAGGATGGCAGTGTCCTGGACCACCAGTTTTCACTCCCAGCGTGGATCAGCAAGCCCTCAAGGGTCCCCAACCCCTGCTCGTCCTCCTCTAAAACCAGGAGGGATGGTCCCAACATGACCTGCAAACCTCCTGGGAGGGAATTCCTTTTACTTTTCTCCTTAGGTACAGAACTACAGGTTTTTTACCTCCATCTGCTGGAGATAGAGAAATACTGAGGAGCTGCAGGTGGCACACCAGGTTAAGAGGTGGTGCCTGCAAAACTTTCTCTGTCTCCATCTGCTGGAAGGGAGGCACAACCCAGGAGTCTGGACTGATCTGGGTACCTACAGGGAACAGAATATTATCTTTGCACAGTTCTGGGCGCCCCCTGGTGGCCACCGACAACTATGACAGCGGAACTGACCGACCAACACACAACCTGCTTTCTACATCAAGATTTTAGTTTCTTGCCAAACATTTGCAAGTTGGTTCTCTTGCACAATTTTGAAACAGCAGATCTTTTCTCCAAGGACCTGAATTTTCTGCAGCTTCAGGAAGGGAACATATTCCACAGGAAAAAAAAAATCATACAAACAGAATCTGCAAAAAGCACTATGGGATGGTTGCCAATTTCTTTATTAAAACAAAAAAAAAAAAGGCACCACTTTTGCAGCTTTTGTTTGCATGAGAGTGAAAGATGAGTGACAGAGCAATGACCAGGCCCGGGGAGAACCCCTCCAATGAGGGGGGTGGGATGGTGGGAGGGGGGCGAACATCTGCAGCAGTTAAAGGGAGCCTGTGCAGTGCCCACGCCCAACCCCTGGCCTCAGTGCAGTCACACTGCCTCCCCCTCCCCCCTCTCTTGCCACTGTTAAAGTTGGGCTCTGCGCTTCCTTGCTTAGCTCTCCCCAGTCCCTACTCTCAAGAGAATTCCTGCTAATGTCACAGGAATGTGTTTCTATTCTGTTTGCAAACGCCTTTCCTGAGCTCCACCCTGCTCCTACCCTCCAGGGCTCCAGGCCTGAGCGGCTGAGCTGTGCACCGCTGCCTCTCCCTCACCTGCCTCCTTGCAAAGAAATTATCCTGAAGGCAGAGAGAGGCAAGCGTCCAATGCGCAGTGACACCCAGGGCCTGTCAGAGCAGTCTCCAGCTCAGGTTTAGCAGTTCGGATTCCCTGCAGAGGTTTAGATGTACCTGGGCAAGGGCTTGTGAGTTACACAGCAGCAGGCAGGTTTGCATCCCCACCCCCTACCCGAATCCTGCTCCTCTTTCCCTCCACCCTGATTCCCAGGCCTCTTTCCTTCTCTCCAACCCGGATGGTAGGAGGAGCAGGCGCTCTTCTTGGCTTTTCATCTGCTGCTGGCCCACGCTTGCATTTCATTATTTTACCCTGAAGGGGCTTTGCACCCCGGGCAGCTCCTCTTCTCGAGGACAGGATGGATAGTACCAAGAGCAATGACAGCAAAACCTAAGCTTTCTGAACCCAGAGATGTAACTTCAACCCCTATCTCATTCAGACTGGGGGCTGATGATTGGATCCCGTCTGTTACTGTGTATAATGTCTGTGTCCGACTGTGTGCTCAGGGAGAGGTCATAAGCTTGTAACATAGTAGATGACAGCAGAAAAAGACCCCCCCAGTCCATCCAGTTTCCCCAGGTTTTCCTATTCACATGGCCAGGGATATATGCCAGCTCTTAGCCTCAGGCATACCTGGGAGCTCACTGGGTTTCACCCAGAGTCTCAGAGGATTTGCATCAATTGCCGGGTCTCTGGGGAAACCCTCTCTGTTTCTAGCTCCAGCCACGCCCCTCCCTCAGTAACCCTGCAGAGAACAGCTACGGATGCAATTAATAGCAGTGGCTATTCACTAAGTACACTCGATTATTAGCAGGTAATGGACTTCTCCTCCAAGAACTTATCCAATCCTTTTTTTAAACACAGCTATACTAACTGCACTAACCACATCCTCTGGCAACAAATTCCAGATTTTAATTGTGCGTTGAGTGAAAAAGAACTTTCTCCGATTAGTTTTAAATGTGCCCCATGCTAACTTCATGGAGTGACCCCTAGTCCTTCTACTATCCGAAAGAGTAAATAACCGATTCACATCTACCCGTTCTAGACCTCTCATGATTTTAAACACCTCTATCATATCCCCCCTCAGCCGTCTCTTCTCCAAGCTGAAAAGTCCTAACCTCTTTAGTCTTTCCTCATAGGGGAGTTGTTCCATTCCCCTTATCATTTTGGTCGCCCTTCTCTGTACCTTCTCCATCGCAATTATATCTTTTTTGAGATGTGGCGACCAGAATTGTACACAGGGGTAGATTTTCAAAGGGGTACACGCGTAGGATATGCACGTACCCCCCGAAAACCTACCCCAATCCCCCTGCGCGCGCCGAGCCTGGAAACCCCAACCTATCTGCACCCTTTCCCATACAAACCACAGTCCAACATCGAGCACAAACTGACGGACACAGCATCCCTCCTATACTCCGAATCATGGGAATTTCTCCTTACCTGACTTTCCCCTCTCCTATATAGACTCAGAATAGTGGGAATAATCACCAGAACGGATCCGTGAATCTGATTTTGCATGTTTGATTTATTATTACTTTTTCTTTGGACAAATATTTACACCTCATTGTTTGTTATTGTCCAGTGAATCTGCACGTGCAGAAATGGTGATTCTCACGTGGCTCCTGCTGAAAGTGCAAGCAATGTGCTGAGAGCACAGATCACCGCTGATGGTAAAGTCCTTCTGGTACCAGAACCAGTCCTGGAGTTATAACACACGCACCTCTCTATTTCTAGCTCGGGTCCCCCAGTATCTTGCTGGGGTTTGGCACCCAAAGAGGGACCTGAAGTGACGATTTGCGTTGCAATTGAATCCTCTGTGCAGTCCATCCAGTCTTTAGCGATAGTGCGAGGGTAGCCGGTCTCCAGCTGCAGGGACTCACTGTCAAACTTCCAGTACTCCAGGCCCTTGAAGACGTAAACCTCTCCTATAGAGACAAGAAGATCAGGATTCAGTGTTCAATTATCACTCCTTCCTGTCAGAGGTAACAGCAAGATTTTTTTCCTGCCTTTGCATAAATGGACAGTGATGTTATAGCATTTGGGGACCCAGTTGCAGAGGTCTGAGGCTGTCAGAAGTTCTGTTCAGAGTTTTCCTGAATAGCCACAAATAGTTGCCTATGCCTGAAGACAGACTGAAGTTGGTAGACCTCATGCATCACCTGGTGTGAAATGAGTATTTGTTAATAATGTGTGCTATTTCCTGAAAACAAACAAAAAATAACCCATGAAAAAAATAACCCCATAATAGCAAGTGGCACCAGCATGCACACAAGCCATTAGCCAAGTCAGAGGTAAGTTTGTGTAAAGAATTAACCCTGTGTGTAGTTTGAGTGTATAATTATTTGCTGGGCAGTAGGCTGAGAGCTTGAATTAATCCTGTGTGAACTTTATGGTTGAATTTCATTTTGAATGTTATTGAGTTTTCTGAGAAGTAAACTGAAAGCTTAAATGAATCCTTTGAGCAGTTTAAGATTTGAGTTTAATTTGGAGTGTATGAATAATTGTGTATGCTGGGAAGTAGACTGAGAATTTGCTAAGGGTACTTGCTTGAGAAGGTATGAGATCTGGTTCCTGGATAAGAAATCACTGGTGTTTCATTCTCACCCACCTCCCCATCCCCTGCCTACCCCAGTAACATTTTGTGATATATATATAAATTGTTACCCCCATTAAGAGGAACACATTCAAAATAAGAATCAATTAGGGATTTAAAGCATCGTGCAAGTATCTATAGTTTTAGTAATTTACTAATTTTAGACCCTGTTACTGATTATTGACAAACTAACATAAAACACACTTAATTTAAGGGTTGTTAAATGTGATTAAACATACCTGTTTCTTAAACACTTTAACAGCTCAACAAAATTAAGATACAGACAGAAGTTCAGGATCAAGATGGAGGCAATCCATTCTTTTGCACCGAGTGCGATATGTATGATTATTTACCTGTTGATTAGAGGTTGTATGTTTGTTCCTAGAAAAAAGAGCTTCTGGCTCTCAGAGAACGAGTCCAAGCTCTGGAAACCAAAGTGGCAGACCTGCATAGGCTGAGGCAGACAGAGAAATATATAAAGGGGACCTTCAAGGACATAGTAGAGTGGTCCCAACTCCAGTCAAGTAGACCCTATGTTGCTTTGGAGGAGCAAAGTTGCCTTGAAGGAGAGCATCACCCTGGGTGACAAGAAATGATCCTATAGCTAGGACCTGCCCTACAGGTCCTAGCTATAGGACCTGTAGGGCAGTATCCTCTCACTCATATGATGTGTCTCCAGGAGTAGGTACCCAGGAAGGAAGGATTAGGATAGCATTTGAAATTAGCAATTCAATCACTAGGAATGTAGATAGCTGGGTAGCTGCTGGGCATAAGAATTGCTTGGTAACTTGTCTGCCTGGAGTGAAGGTGGCAGACCTTAGCATCATCTACTGTAAAATGATAATAATGTGCACTATTTCCTGAAAACAAAAAAAGAAAAAACTCCCCAGAAATAAAAAAAATGAACAGAAAATCTCCAAAAAGCTGGGAGGACTAGGATAAGCTTCTAATCCTTTTCTCTCTTCTTTTTTTTTTTTTTTTTTTTTACTCCAGACTGCAGGTGGAACCTCTACCATCTGCTGGAGACAGAAAATACTGAGGGACTGCAGGTGGCACCTCTACCATCTGCTGGAGACAGAGAAATACTGAGGGACTGCAGGTGGCACCTCTACCATCTGCTGGAGACAGAGAAATACTGAGGGACTGCAGGTGGAACCTCTACCATCTGCTGGAGACAGAGAAATACTGAGGGACTGCAGGTTGCACTCTGGGTTACGTAGCAGTGTCAGTGAAACATTTTCTGTCTTTATCTGCTGGCAGGGATACAAACCTTAGAGTCAGGACTGATCTGGGGTATGAACAGGAACGGGAGATTTCAATTACCGTAAATAAATATATTGGGTAAGAGACTACTGCCCCCCAAATATATATCTCAATACCACATTAGGGGGAGTATACAGTCAATTTCCAAAACAGAAATTGTACTTATTTAAACACCTTATTAGACTGAGTCAAATCAATTATATTTCGTTCACAACTCTAAAGAAATTTACCTGTATATTGCATGTATATCAAAAACATACAGAACATAAATATTTTTTAAAAAATCAGTCACCACCCATACATACCACACACACACACATATATAAAACAAAATAAAGAATATCCAGTGACGAACACTGTAACTCTTCCTAATACAAATCCAGGGAGAGGTACAGGTTCTTAATTGTTTCACATACTAAAGGAATCTTCCTGGAAAAAACAAAAAGGTTTTTAGATCACCACATACTAATTCTTCAACACCATTTAAATCTTTAATTGAATGATCAAATGGATGTGTAAGTTCCTCTTAAAGGAAAGATCTAATCTTTAAAACACAGACGATCAGGTCTTCAATCTACCCCAGAAAACTTTGTGTGGGAGATTGTCCCTGAATATATATGCTGAAGATAAATTCTGTACTGAAACCAAAAATCCTGACAAGGGCCCAGGTTTCAGCTCCAAAAAGAGGCTGCTTCAGGGGAACAACTGGCAGGAACCTTATACAGGCCAAAAACCAAGGAAAACGTCTAAACCCAATCAAACAGAAAGCATTTTAAATGCCATTTTACACCATTTCTCAGTTTCATGCCAATTGTTTAAATATTTATGTTCTGTATGTTTTTGATATTCATAAAATATACAGGTAAATTTCTTTAGAGTTGTGTACGCATATAATTGATTTGACTCAGTCTAATAAGGTGTTTAAATAAATAAAATACATTTCTGATGATTGTATATTATTTGATGTTTTTGAAATTGACTATACTCCCCCTCATGTGGTATTGTGATTTCAATTACCCCAATATTGATAGGGACACGTTAGGGAGGTAAAGTTTCCACATGCCATAAATGATTGTTTTATGGAGCAGCTGGTTCTGGAACAGACGAGAGGGATATTACTCTAGATCTAATCCTCACTGCAATGCAGGATCTGGTGCAAGAGATAACAGTGGTGGGACTGCTAGGCAATAGTAATTATAATGTAATCAAATTTAACATAACCACTGAAGTGAGGACATTAAGGAAAATTACTGCAGTAGCATTTATTTATTTAAAGATATTTACAATCCTTCCCATACACGGTTCAAGGTGGGGAACGTGATAAAATTTACATAAAAATCAATTAACTTTAGGAAGGGAGTCTATGATAAAATGAAGAAATTAGATATAAACTAAAAGAATCAGTTGCAAAGATGAAAAGTTTGCATGCAGCATGGATGTTGTTTAAAAACACTATCTTGGAAGCCCAGACTAAATGTATTCCATGCATTAAAAAAATGTAGAAGGAAGATCAAACAACTATCTGTATGGTTAAATGGTGAGGTATAAGAGGCTATTAAAGCCAAAAGGACATCTTTCAAAAACTGGGAGGTGGAGCCGAATGAAGAAAATAGGAATGAGCATAAGCACTAGCAAATTAAATTTAAAGCATTAATAAGGCATGTCAAAAGGGATTTTAAAAAGAAGCTTGCCAGAGAGCAAAAACTCAAAACAAAATATTTTCCAAGTGCATTCAAAGCAAGAATCTAGTGAGGGATTGGTACAAGAGGTGAGGCGACAGTGATCATAATGCTATCAGATTTGGCTTAAATGGAGGATATTAAGAAAAACTACTGCTCTAGCTTTTAACTTTCAAAAGGGACGCTTTGAGAAAATGAGAAAAATAAATAGTTAGAAAAAAAAACTGAAAAGTACAGCTGCAAATGTTAAGAATTTACATCAGGCATAGAAACATAGAAATGACCAAATGACCCACCCAGTCTGCCCAGCAAGCTTATGCCAGTATCTGCTGCACTGTGCAGGTTACCCTCATGCTTCTCAGTTTCCCTGACCGTAAAAGTCAGGGCCCTCGGATGCTGTCTGAATCCATTTTCCCTTAACCCTTGCCATGGAGGCAGAGAGCAATGTTGGAGATGCATCAAAAGTATCAGGCTTAGGGGCAGATTTTCAAAGGGTTAAGCGCGTAACCCCGAAAACCTGTCCCTGCACGCGCCGAGCCTATTTTACATAGACTCACGACGCGCACAATCCCCGGGATGCGCGTCTGTCTCGGGGCTTTGAAAAAGGGGTGGGAAGGGGGCGGGGTCGTGGGCGGAACGCTGGTCCGTGGGTGTGGGGGGGTTCTGGTCCGGGGGCAGGACTGAGGGCTCCGCAGGCAGGCGTAAATTCGAAAACAAAGGTGGGGGGGGGGGGGGGGGGAGGTAGCCCGTTTGAAAAATTTGAGTTACTTTGGCCATCCTTCAATTTTCAGGTACAAATTACTAATAATAGATCCGCAATTTCATTTTTTAGTTCTTTCAGAACTTTGATGTGTTTATCATCTGATCCAGGTGATTAGCTACTCCTTAGTTTGTCATTTTGCTCTATTATATCTTCCAGATGCAGTGAACCAAATCTCCCAGAACACACCACGTCTTGCCCAGTCAAAGGTGACAACATTTCTGCTAGCTAATATATAACTTACGTAACGTAAGTAACTCATTAATGCAGTTTTTCTCTAGAGCTGCCAGATCACATATTGTATAAAAAGAATAGCAATATAACATAAAAATACTGTGAAGACTACACAATATTCAGTAATGGAAACTTGGAGAATGAGCAAGGTCACTAGTGAAATCCTGAGGAATGAGTGTGGTCAGCAATGGAAGCTTGGAAGATGAATGTGATCAATAGAGGAAGCTTGGAGAAGAGAGTGTCCAGTAATAGAAGCCTGGAAGATGAGAGTGGTCAGTAGGAGAAGATGGAAAGTGAATATGGTCAGCAGAGAAAGCCTTGATAATGAATGTAGGAACCAAGAGAATCCAGGAGAATGGTCATAGACAGCAAGAGAATTCTACAGATTGTTTGAATGTGTTCAGAAAGGGAAGCCTAGAGAATGAGCTTGATCAGTGGTGGAAGCTTGAAAAATATGTGTGGTCAGTAATGCAAGTCTGGAGAGCGAGTGTGGAAGCAATGGAGAAAGAGTGGGGAAGGCTTTCTCCCACCACTTCTTATGCTATTCTTGGGTACAGGAAGACAGAGGCTAAGAGATGTAAAGAAAGGGCCTGAGACTGAGGGGAAGGAAGAGAAAAGCAGAGGCAAAGGGGATGAGAGGAAATGAAATGAAGGAGGAGCGACAGAAGAATAGAGAAACTGGCAGGTGGAGAAGACAAGATGTAGAGAAGAAAGGAATTTGAAAAGGAACTGGGAGAAAGTTAGGAGGGCAGAGGCATTGATTGGTATAGGATAATGGCCCCTTAGGAATAGAAAGAAGGCAGAAGACTACTCACCATCCACCCCGCTAGTGACATCATCTACTGGGCTAGGGAGGTGGAGCCAGACTGAGTTTTCCTCAGGATACCCAGCATCCATTTTTTTCATAACCTCGTCGTAGCGCCAGTGCCTCCCGTCCTTGAAGAAATAGGTCTTGCTTTCCTGGGGGTGTGAGAAAGCTCCATCTACTCCTGCCTCCGGTAAGCCAAAGTCGGTCACTGGGCGAGGGTATCCCTCCTCCACACCGTTGTCCTTAAATACCCAGTACTGCCATCCTGGAAGGGACAGAGGGAGGAGGAAGAGGAGGAGGTGGTAACACATGTACAAATTGTCATTCCAATAAAGTTTTCTGAATCTAAGAGAAAGGGGACAGGAAGAAGAGGAGGAAGAGGGAGAGAAGGAGAATTTTAACTTCTAAAAATTATTTAAATAAAATCGATTTAAAGTATTTACAAAAGCCCAATACGGGATAGATTTTTCTGTAGCATGTCTAACGGCAAAGTTGCGTGTGCACACACAAAAGAGCCTGGCTCTCAAACACATGCATCTATCTGCATAAAGTGAGTTTGAACGTGTGGCTTAATACATGCGCTTAAGCTCAGCCATTTGAAAGCGATGGGGTAATGTTCTGTGCATGATCCATGTGCTGGTGACATGCATATGTTTTGGAAATGTCAGTTGTGTACACACGTTCATTACCTGCCCTGTGTTTTATGTGGACAAATGTATGTGCATGATGAACTTCCGTGCTGAAGATCCAGATAAGCATGTTCCATCTACTTGCATAATTTCAACTAAGCTTTTGAATATTTACCCAACAGAGGGCATTTTCACGGCGAGTCAGATAGCAGGCCACATTTTAAGTGGCTTAGGCGTACACATTTGTGGCCAAGTCTAGGTGCGTAAATCTAGTGGGTCAAAATCTGGCCAGCGAGGACTAGGCCGGCCATTGCAGTCCTAAGCCATCTGCAGCTGAAACTCAGTGCTTGCCGGCAAGCTTCCTTCTGTCACTCTAATGCAGCCTCTGGAAATGCTTCAGTTTAGAACAGCTAAAGTTCAAAGATGCTGATCCAGTCCCTTACCTTCAATGTTGACCCACAGTGTCTAACATGAATATTTGTATTGTAACCCGGGTCTCTTTCCGGGTTACCGGTTAGCCCTGCGTATCAAATGTCAAATAGATCTAGTGCAGGATGATAGTGAGGGAGGATTCATTCAAATACGGGCTCTGGAATGACCAATCCTCTAGTGAGCTTTTAAAAGTAGGACTCTGGCTACTGCTAGAGAGGCAGTCCTTTGAGTTGTGAACAGCATTCAGAGGAAGATAGGCGCTTAGTCGGGAGGGGTTTTGTCTATCCAGCACACAACCTGTCTGGGGGAAACTCTCCCTCTGGGTACATTTTTTAGAATTTAACCTTTTAAGTAGTGGGAGCCTTACTGGAGCCTGTTCAGCTCCTGGGCAGATTAGGGACGACCTGCCCCCATACATCCTCAGTGAGGTTGGGGGTGTCAGTGAACTGCTGTAGGGGTACAATCCGGTGGTATCTTCATTTTTGCTGAAGATTACCTTCGAGACCCAAGAGGAAGTTTTGACTGCCCTTCCTCCTGACTGGAGCACCAAGAGACCTGATCCAGGGGATCCCTCCCATCAGGAATTCAAAGAAAAGAACGAAGGACTGATTGCATTAGAGCAAGAAGGTCTGAGTGATCTAACAGTGAGAAAAGGCAAAGGACGTCCATCCAGTGACTCTTCTTACCCTGGGGACAATAGAGAAAGTTTCTCTCTCTGGACAGAGACAGTAACCTTGTATCCTTGTCAGTTGGAAGGGGTGGATCTGCCCATCAAAAGGACACCCTGACCTCCTGGGCCCCTATTTTTCCAAGCTCTGGAGGGTCGGAATTCCACTGGCTGGTCTTAGACATTCCTGCACAGATCGAGGTACCCTGTGTGCTGCTGTGGATAAAGAGCTGTGCCATTTTCACATATTACTTATCAGTAAAGAATTGTTTTGTTCACGTGTCTGCTAGCCTGTTAAAATCCCAACAGTGGAAAATATTTAGTTTTATTTGGAAAAGAAGGCCTCCCAGGGTTTGGCGGAGCCTCATGTACAAACCTAAACGTGATGGAGGCCTAGGTGAACCGAATATTTTGTAGTACTTTGTGGCTGCTCAGCTTCCCTCGGTGGTTGATTGGCATTATTCCAGCCACCCCAAGCATTGGGTTTTGATTGAGCAGTCTTGGGTGGCCTCTGTGCCCCTCTCGGCTACCCTTTGGCACGGTTGTCTTGATATGGCACAGACTACACGCAACACGTTCAGTCTTTGGAAGAGATGGTGCCGTCACTTAGTGGGAATTCAGGATTACTTCCTTCTCATTTGTTTCATAATGTCTCTTTTCCTCCTTGGGTTCCCCTTCACGCCTTTAAACTCTGGAAGGATTGTGGTATTTCCGCATGGTTTCTTTTGATACTTTGTGCCTGTGGCATGGCCTCCCTCTTTCAGAGTTTCTTTCTTATCAGCAGCTCTCTCATTTCTTGCCTGGTATCCAAATTAGCTCTCAGTTATTACCTGGGAAATCTCTATTTAAGGGTTATTGTAATAAGGGAAGTTTATTGAAGGGTTTAATTTCCAAAATTTGTGTGTTGCTGAATTCTCAACCGGATGGTAACGCCTTTGAATATTCAAGCTTGGGAGATAGATCTGGGTCGTTCTCTTTCAGGGGAGGAATGGGATGTTATTTTTCTTAAAATCAACAAATCGTCTCTCTCTCTCTTCCTTAATTTTGGAAAATAGTTATAAACTATTGTATCTCTGGTATTATACACCTGACAAGTTCTACCCCACTGTTACTAACTTGGGTTGGAGGGGTTGTGATTCTGTGGGATCCTTTTCCCATATTTGGTGGGCAGATAATGACCCTTCTTGCAGAGATATTACAAGATGTTCTTACATTGTTGGTGGAGACTGGACTTCTGAATTGTTCCCCGGACAGTTCGGGTACTGCTTCCCATCTCTTGGTACAACAGGTTTGTCTCGAGGCCAGGATTGAGATTGCGAGTTTTTGGAGACAGAAACAAGCTCCGCCTCTGCATAAGCTCCTGTCTAGACTTCATACAGTGTGTACGTTTACAGCTGTTAAATGGCATAATTTACGGAAGTTTCACTCCATAAGGGGTCCTTATATGTCCTGGAGGGAACGCATATTTCTTTGTTATGTTATTCCTTTGATTTGTTGCTTAATTTCACAGTATATTGCAAAAAGGGGCTGTAGCACTTGTATATTTGCAGACAGTTTGGGGGATCATATTTGTAAACTTATTGTTGTTCTCAAGCGCTTCATTTGTACCTATCTCTTTGCTTTTCTTTCTGTTCATAATATAGAGCTGTTATTCTTCTTTGATTGACAATAAAGTGTTATTAAAAAAAAAATAAGAATTGTTTTGGACCCTAGCACAGTGACTCCAGTGACTCCAGCACGCATTGGGACAGACTTACACTGCTATTAATCAAGTTTACTTAGGGAATAGCCACTGCTATTAATTGCATCAGTAGCATGGGATCTTCTTAGTGTTTGGGTAATTGCCAGGTTCTTGTGGCCTGGATTGGCCACTGTTGGAAACAGGATGCTGGGCTTGATAGACCCTTGGTCTGACCCAGCATGGCAATTTCTTATGTTCTTACATAGGGACAGACACACGGAGCCACCCTTAGCAGTTGGGGGCCTTGGGTGTCATCTTCCCTCCCCCCCCCAACTCGACAAAGGATGCAGGCCCTGCAATAAAGAGACTGTGCCAAGCTGGCCCGGGAAGGTTCCTGCCCCAAAGAGTACAGCAAATTCTTTTATGGCCACATCCGGGGATGGAGTTACAGTATGTAGCAGTTAAACAAAATAGGGAATGAGACCTTTTCTTCAGAAATGAAGGTTGGGAATTACTGTTTTCTACAGAGAGAGAGATGGGGCGAGAGAGAGGGAGAAGATAATGGGAGAAATAGGGAAATAGGAGAGAAAAAGGGGGAGGAGAATACAGAGGGGGAGAGACAAAAACAGTCTGAGAAAGGTTGATATAATGGGGAACAGAAAAATGTGATAGAGAGAGAAAGTATAAAATCAGGAGAAAGAGAGAATGGAGCAGAGCTGCTCATGGACTGGAGGACGGAGAGATGGAGCCAGAGCTCCGATCCCCAGAGTCGGCGCTCACCACTGAAGAAGAGAATGCGGTGGTCCAGGGGCCTCTCGTACACAGCATCCACCTTCTCCAGGCTCCCTGGGAAGCCCCGCCAGAACCCCTGAATCAGTGTTGGGCGCAGGGAGGTTAAGTGTCGAGCTGCAGTCAGGCGCCAAAAATACTGACCTGGGAGGAGAGGGAGGAAGCTGAGAAAGAAGGACCCTGCCCAAAAAAACTCTAGAAGGAGCCATTTTTTGTGAACAAGAAATTCACGTGACTCCTCGACAAAGAACGGTGAAACTCGTTGCACACATTAAGCAGACCTTTGAAGAAGAAGATCTCCCCTCTGATCTGAGTGACGGCATCGACGCCCAGCGCGCAACGATCAGGGATCTTCCTCCCATACCTAAAGCAAACAGAAAACTCTCAGAGAGTAAAGGGAGAAAGAAAGGACGCAAACAGAAAAAAACTCCAATGGAGACGTAAACAGAGGTGGAAAATGAAACCAAAACAGAGAAAGCGAGAGCATGAGAGAGAGAGAAAGAGAGAGAGAATGTGTCGTTGCATTGCAGAGTCTTTTCATTCTCCCAGGGACCGTCTCCGACTCTCTCTCATCCACCCTTTATCTGCTTCACTCTTTTCCCCTGTTTCCATTAACCTCCTTCTATTTCTCTGCTGGTTCCAGTTCACTTGACTTTCCCCATCTGATTCAGTTCTTCCCTCTCTCAGTCTGTCTGCATCTATTTCTGTTCTTCGAAACGTACAGAGGTGGAAGCTGATGTTCCGGCCCTCCCTCTGTCTTTCTGCCCCTCTCTTCACTGCAATCAGAATGTGAATCGTGGGGTAGGGCTGTAGCCCCTGCACCACATGGTGTGTCCCAGAGAAGCGTGACCACCCCCCCCCCTTGTATTTGGATCCCTAATGGTTGCGCCTCTGAGAGTGCTGCCGGCATTGGGTCCGGAGGGCGCAGTTGGGTGTGGGAAGCCACATGTGCGGACAACGGCTGAGCTTTCAAAATTGCCCTCCCCAGAGAGTCACCACCTACCATGCACACAAGGAGGAAGAGTGACAGGAGCTGCCACGGAGGGGGAGGAGGGAAGATAGACATTGCCTGAAGTGGAGAAAGGGAGGAATAATAGCAGGAGAAGGAGGAGGGAATAGCGGCAGGGCCATGATCCTTCCAAACACCAAGGAGAGAGAGAAGCAGCATGCAGGAGCTGAGGAGAGGGATGGAGTGAGAGGAGCATGAGAAGGGGGGAAAGAAATGTGAAATGGCAGTGGAGAGAGCGAGGCAGACCTTCTTCCTATCACTCTCACACCTTTCTAATTTTCTGCTTCCTTTTTTCCCCTGTTCTCTCGCTGCTTCTGTCTTGTTGTCTGTATCCCTCACTCTGTTGGTTTCCCTGCTTGTCTCACCTTTCTCCCTCCCTTCCTGTCTCTCCCATATCTTCCTCTCTCTCTTTCACCCTCCCTCTCCACCTGTCTCTCTTTTGCCCTCTTTGTCTTTCCCTCTCTCTTTCACCCTTTCTCTCCACCCCTCCCTCTTCATCTCTTCCACCAAGCCTCTCTTCCCCTCTCTCTCCCACAGTCCTTCTCTTACTCTCCCTCCCAGTCTTGCTCTCACCTGAACGCAGGAATCTCTCGAGGGGAGGGCGACAGCTCTGCCAGCTCAGAGGTCACGGCCGGTGACTCTGTTGAGTGAAGATCTTGGCTGCCTTAGACCCAGAAAACAGACAAATCATGGTCATTTCTACCTGTGCCTCCCTGTCTCCTAGGGTGGCCACAATCCAGGACATCCCCTTGGGAGAAGCCATACCTGAGCTCACCTTCCTCCTCCCTGGGCAGTCAGATCAGCGTCAGGGCGATGGCAGACCAGCCCCATGGGAAGGTAGCACCCACGCGCCCCCAGCGGCTGCTCCTCCCCTTCCTGTGCTCTCGGATTACACAGGAAGAGGGGACACACACTCGCCATGTCCCCGCCCTTCGTGCTGCGCCCCAAGAAACAGAGAGGACCCTGGAGGAATGGGGAGATGGGAGACGACCCCGAGGAAAATCGGGGAAGGGCACGATGGTGAGGAGACCAGAGGTAAAGAAGAAACCCAAGGGCAAGTTATGTTGCACAACGCTTAGTCCTTCCTTGGTGTATAAGGGATACATAAATCTTAATCAAGATAATAAAGAAGAAGAGGATCCTGGTGGCGGGGGGAGGAGGAGATGGAAGGGAACCTGAGAGGAATATCAGGAGGAAGGGGATGATAAGGGGAGGGAGAAGGAACCTAAGGGAAAGGACCCTGGGGAGAGAGGAAGAGGAGTTTAAGGGTAGGTGGAGATGAAGAATAACCTGGGGGAAAGAAGTAGGAGGAAAAGGAGAGAAACATGAGGGGAACGAGAAGGAGGAAATGGAGAGGAACCAGAGGAATGGGGACAAACTGGAGAGGAAGATGGATAAGCGCTGGGGTGGGGGAGTAAGATGGAGGGAAATGGAGGGTTAGTGGTGGATCCTGGAGAGGCAGAGGTGAAGCGGAACCTGTGGACGGGAGAAGAGCACAAGGCGGGACAGGAAGTGAGAGAGAACAAGGAACAGAAGAATGAGGATGCATCTCCCCATCCGTGTCTCCTTCCTAAATCCTACATCTGCCCATGCGTCCCATGCACATTTCTTCTTCTGTGTACAACCAGACCGAAAAGCCGGGTAACTGTCGGTCTTGTTCTTGCTTAAGCAGGAGACCGAGCCACCCTTCTTCCATCGCCTAACCAGGCGCTCTTCACCTGCCGACCCACAGGTGAGCTCTCTGCTCTCTTTCCATGAAATACGACTCTATAATACCCCCTTATATTCTTCCTCTCTCTCCCTCTCTCTGTCCCCCTTATCTCTCATTTTCCCTTTCCTCGGGTTTCTGAATAACTTGCTCTCTCTCCCTCTCTCTCTCCCCCTTATCTCTCATTTTCCCTTTCCTCAGGTTTCTGAATAACTTGCTCTCTCTCTCTTTCAGGAGATAAGCAGAGGTTTGCTCCCAGCCTGCGCAACGCCTGCAACCTTAGTACGTCACCATAAATCCTCTGTATCTCCGCTCGGTCGTCGGCGTTCAGCTGGTACTGCAGGGGGTCCCCCACGGGACCCTGGTAATAGGGACGCATGATGGAGCGCTTCAGGGAGGAGTGAGCCAGGCCCAGGCTGTGCCCGAACTCGTGGACGGCCACTGCGAAGAGATCCATCCCAAAGTCCTCTGGGAAAGCAGAGAAAAAGACAGGAATGAGTGCACGGCAGAGTGAACGAGGGACAAGTGAAAGAAACAGACAGACACACAGAGGGAGAGAAAGAGAGACACACACACACCGAAAAAAAGCAAGAGGATGCAACAGAGAGAGCCAGAAAGTACATTTAGGAACACGGGGGATAAACAGATAAAGCTTTAGGTTCTGTCCTGCACTCTGGTCTCATCCTCAAACCAGGGCAGTGCCCCAGGTCCTGCATATCAGGGGGGCTCACTGCACCATCACACAGGGCTCTGCCCCGCTGACTCTACTGACCAGTGCTCGGTCTCAGGCAGCAGAGAGCAGCCCCTCCCCCTCCCAGGCAACCTGCAGGATAACCGGGGCAGACAGTGCATAGAGCAGGGCAAAGATGAGCCACTCTGCTTCCTGCCCCAGCACCTGCCCCTCCCAGGCAACCTGCAGGATAACCGGGGCAAACAGTGCATAGAGCAGGGCAAAGATGAGCCCCTCTGCTTCCTGCCCCAGCCCCTCCCAGCCAACCTGCAGGATAACCGGGGCAAACAGTGCATAGAGCAGGGCAAAGATGAGCCCCTCTGCTTCCTGCCCCAGCCCCTCCCAGGCAACCTGCAGGATAACCGGGGCAAACAGTGCATAGAGCAGGGCAAAGATGAGCCCCTCTGCTTCCTGCCCCAGCCCCTCCCAGGCAACCTGCAGGATAACCGGGGCAGACAGTGCATAGAGCAGGGCAAAGATGAGCCACTCTGCTTCCTGCCCCAGCACCTGCCCCTCCCAGGCAACCTGCAGGATAACCGGGGCAGACAGTGCATGAAGCAGGGCAAAGATGAGCCCCTCTGCTTCCTGCCCCAGCACCTGCCCCTCCCAGGCAACCTGCAGGATAACCGGGGCAGACAGTGCATGAAGCAGTGCAAAGATGAGCCACTCTGCTTCCTGCCCCAGCCCCTCCCAGGCAACCTGCAGGATAACCGGGGCAGACAGTGCATAGAGCAGGGCAAAGATGAGCCCCTCTGCTTCCTGCCCCAGCACCTGCCCCTCCCAGCCAACCTGCAGGATAACCGGGGCAGACAGTGCATAGAGCAGGGCAAAGATGAGCCCCTCTGCTTCCTGCCCCAGCACCTGCCCCTCCCAGGCAACCTGCAGGATAACCGGGGCAGACAGTGCATAGAGCAGGGCAAAGATGAGCCCCTCTGCTTCCTGCCCCAGCACCTGCCCCTCCCAGCCAACCTGCAGGATAACCGGGGCAGACAGTGCATAGAGCAGGGCAAAGATGAGCCCCTCTGCTTCCTGTCCCTTCCCCTCCCAGGCAACCTGCAGGATAACTGGGGCAGACAGTGCATAGAGCAGGGCAAAGATGAGCCCCCCTGCTTCCTAATCCAGCCCTTCATCTCTTTTCGTTCCCCTCCTAATATCTACAGGGAACGGAAGGGGTGGGGGTGAAGCCGGAGGGGCACCAGAGCACATAAAAATCCCATTTTTTATTGCGTATTTTGATATATAATTTGTGGCCACTTGCTCTGTATTTGGTGAGGGTCTATGTTCTGCACGTGTGACGGAGATAAGGAATTCTGCCAATCTGCAGGTCCTGCGCAGGGATCTGTAGCAGTCCAGATTGTTCTGTTATCCCAGTAGGAGGTATATTGGTGTTTTAGGGCCCGGTAGAATATTTTGCATAAAGGGTTCTTGCTGTTTGAGAGCTGGGAGTTTGTACTGTTGCGGCAAGTTTGCTAAATGGGTTCTGAGTGACATTTCTGCAGGGTTTTATGTTATTTCACAAACTGTCTGATAATGGAGGGACGTTGTGTCATTGCTGCTGAGGTGACAACAGAATTTGAATTTATAAAACTTGTCCTAAAAATCTTTAACATGCAAGTCAATAGAAAAGTAACATGCACGTTAAAATTCCATTTAAGAGAGCATGCAATACGTTTTAGGGTAAGCATGGCAAGACCACATTATTATTCTGTTAACTCAAAACAGGGATGAGGGATGCGGAGCCTGGGATAAATAAGCCCGAGTGAAGCCCCCAGAGGTTGAAGGGGAGGGAAGGGGTGTCAATGGTTTCCCTCCCTCTCCCCCTTGGAAGAGGGGTCCAGTTGCAGGCTGCTAACCTGTTAGTGTCCATCAGGTCATAAGAACCATAAGAAATTGCCATGCTGGGTCAGACCAAGGGTCCATCAAGCCCAGCATCCTGTTTCCAACAGAGGCCAATCCAGGTCACAAGAACCTGGCAATTACCCAAACACTAAGAAGATCCCATGCTACTGATGCAATTAATAGCAGTGGCTATTCCCTAAGTAAACTTGATTAATAGCCATTAATGGACTTCTCCTCCAAGAACTTATCCAAACCTTTTTTGAACCCAGCTACACTAACTGCACTAACCACATCCTCTGGCAACAAATTCCAGAGCTTTATTGTGCGTTGAGTGAAAAAGAATTTTCTCCGATTAGTCTTAAATGTGCCCCATGCTAACTTCATGGAGTGTCCCCTAGACTTCTATTATCCGTAACTGTAAATAACCGAGTCACATCTACTCATTCAAGATGTCTTGATTTTAAACACCTCTATCATATCCCCCCCTCAGCCGTCTCTTCTCCAAGCTGAACAGCCTTAACCTCTTCAGCCTTTCCTCATAAGGAAGCTGTTCCATTCCCCTTATCATTTTGGTTGCCCTTCTCTGTACCTTCTCCATCACAATTATATCTTATTTGAGATGCGGTAACCAGAATTGTACACAGTATTCAAGGTGCGGTCTCACCATGGAGCGATACAGAGGCATTATGAATTTTCTGTTTTATTAACCATTTCCTTCCTCACATTAAATTTCATCTGCCATTTGGATGCCCAATCTTTCAGTCTTGCAAGGTCCTCCTGTAATGTATCACAGTCTGCCTGTGATTTAAGTACTCTGAATAATTTGATAACCTCACTCGTCGTATTCCTTTCCAGATCATTTAAAAATATATTGAAAAGCACCGGTCCAAGTACAGATCCCTGAGGCACTCCACTGTTTACCCTTTTCCACTGAGAAAATTGACCATTTAATCCTGCTCTCTGTTTCCTGTCCTTTAACCAGTTTGTAATCCACGAAAGAACATCACCACTGAAGGACAAGGAGGGGATCTGGGTGTGTGCCCAGGCGCCTAAATATTAATGTGTTCATCTCTGGTTCACGCCCCAAAATGCCCATTCCCTGCCCCTTTTTCAAACACTTTGCAGATGTGTGCACTGCGGGAGTTAAGCACGCCTCTCGGCCGCTTTTAAAATCTGCTCGGCGCGCACAAGCCCGACTTGTGTGAGTTTCCCCTAATTGATGCTTGCACCGGGCTTTTAAAATTCACCTTAAAGGCTTTGCTTCTTGCACTAGCAAGCTCTTGTAGAGAGCAATAACCGGCCTCAACGTGCACAAGCCCCTTACTGCAGCCGGGAGCTGTAAGCTGACTGTAATGACTCCACCACTCGAGCTCTATGCAGTAAAGCCCTTAGCAGAATTGTTCGAATTACCCGATCAGTCAACAAATTCTTGTCTATACAGGAGGTGTGGAATCTGGGGCCCAACGATAGGGTTACCAACTGCCTGAACTTTCTCTGGACAGTACGGATATTCAGGGAAATGCCTAGAAGCAGGGAGGAGGCTGTAAAATGACCAGCAAATGTCCAGATTTTAGTCCTCCAGTCCTACTGCAGTCCCAGCCAGCTGATTATCCGCAACCCCATGCATGGCTCGTCATCTTGGCTACCTACGCTAGCAAAGCCGGTGCCTCTTCTGCCGCATGCAATTCCACTGTCATCTGACACTGCAGGAGGGACAGAAGAGAACTCTATCCTGGAGCTAAAAACTCCAAGGCACAATAGGGAATCTACCCTCTAGGGTAGACAATGCATGACTGCACTCAAGACGTGGAGAGGATGCACAGCCACGCGTGGAAAGACACTGTTGGCACAGATTTTACTCAGCTTGCAAGTGTTCAGAGTTTTCATACTTGAAAGTTGGCAGCCCTACCCAACGATAACCCAAAACTGAAAACAGAAATGCATTTCCTCGTGTACAGGTGGCGCAGACCCCTGCCTAAGGGAGACTTCTCTTCCATCCTAGCTGCACTTTCTCATCAGCACCACCCAGCCTGAGTGGCACGGTCCCATCGGACCCACTCTCTTAAAGGCGCAGGGACTGGTAGTGTCATTCAGAGCCCTCTAGTCACCCGGCCTGCCTCTGTGCCTTTAAGGAGTCAGGACCCATAGGACACCGATGGTCAGGCTGAACGGTGCAGAGGAGGAGGAGCCATCCATCTCAGCGCTGCATGGGTGTGAAGGAAGCCCCCTCCCCAAAAAAAACCTCCCCTAACCCACCGCCACTCCCTTATCATTGGAAGGGGCCTCCCCTTGCCTGTTCCTGTACCTAGGAGTGCCTAAGAGGTAAATCTGCTGCTGCTCCTGTCCTGTGCCAAATGCAAAAATACCAAAAAGCTTCCTACAAAAAATGAGCAGAATCCTTAGGAAAAGAGTAAAAGCAGCAGCAAAATCTGTGGTGTCCCGTCAGCAGGGCCAGGAATGAAGCTGAAGGAAGGGGGCTCCGGGGTGGTCTCGGGGAGGTGAAGACGCCCCCTCACCTGCTGATCGGAATGTCCAGTTTTCATCGCTGTCAAAATGGACGTTGCCAGCCCTGAGGGGGTCACCGGGGAAGAAGGCGTGAGCGACCATTCCCCCCGTCCCATCGAAGGGGTATCCGTCCTGGTGCTCCCTCTGCAGGAACTCCACCACAATGTCGGGGTTGCGGGCTCTCACCTCGTGGAAGGTCAAGGGCGCGGCGTCGCTCCACACTTTCAGCGCATAGTGCATGAGCACCCGCATGGTCTCCCGGCTGAGGAGCGAGTGCCGTGGGTACAGTTTCATCCTACGTGGGGGGAGTGACAGAGAGAGACAAGAGCGATGAGGACAGAAAAAGAGAGAGAGAGAAGGTAGGCGATGAGAGAGACACAGAGAGAGTACAAGAGACAACGTTAGTAAGGCTGCAGGGTCCATGCCACCTTAAAGCAGCTTAAAATATCAGTTTATCTGTCTCAGGTCTTTTTACATTTATTTTTTACCACAAAATTATTTATTTATTTTTCTAAAAAAAAATGGTGTGCACCAAAAATATGGAGCTGGGTGCCACGACCTATACCTTGCTACCTGACTTTCAGGAAGAAAGCCAAGGTAAGGTTCTTCAGCCAGGCCTTCCCTGCCCCCAGTGCATTCACCCCCCCCCCCCCCCCCCCGTCTCAGCTCCTCGTTCCGATTAAGGACTGAAGTTATACACCGTGCACTCCCAATGCTTTTCCCACCGTAAATCTGAACACCAGTGTAAATTATCTCATTTACAATTTATCTGCTCCTAAATGTGATTGTAATCTGCCTTGGGGGCCATTCTTGGTGAAAGGCAGGATATCAATGTTTGTAAATGATTATGTCCACCCCGCCTATAGTTTAAAACATGTTGCTTGAGATTCCAATGCATTTACTGGTTTCTCAGCTGTTGTAGTGCACCAGAGAGATCTGCCGAGTGTCAAAATGCTGGAGAACCTGTGCTGGGGTAAATCTGTGAGAGAGCAATGTGAGCAATGAGCCCCCTCTAGTGGTCACAGTTAAAAGTGAAGCTTCTGCTTCTTGGCCATTAGTTTAAGGTTTACTTGTTGTGCAGACCCCATGGGGTTCACGGCGAGATGGCTCGTTTTGATTATTGCCCCCATTAGGAACACATCCCTGATCTCTGAACCGATGACAGGCAGTCCTGCTCAGCACCAGCTCTGTCCCTCGCTGCAGCGATTTTCAAATTATTCTTACTATTATCTAGTTTCCTTATTATTTTTTCACAGCATCGGGGGTGATTTTATAAATACCTGTATTGGTGCAAAGTCTGTAAACAACTTTTACCCACAGACTACTCTCATTTTGAAAATAAAAGTACTTTCCTTTTGAAAACTATCCCAAAAAATGATTCGCACACATTGACACCTTCTAATCTGTGCAGGTAGTGTCAAACACACGCGTGTCAAACTCTTCCCCAGCCCTGATCCTGCAAATGCCTCTTCACACTGCAGAAAAATGCTTGCACATAGAGACTTTCATGCATGCATGGAGTTTTATGTACATATAAGATGGGCAATTTTCTAAAAGCCTACTACTTGGACTACCGACTTCAACATCAGACCACTCCAAATCCGAAAACATAGCTGCCAGAATCCTAACAGGCACAAAAAAACACGAACATATAACCCCTATCCTTATATCTCTACACTGGCTCCCAATAAAATTCCAAATAGAATACAAGTCACTGACCATCATACACAAAATATTACATAAGGAACAATCGGACTGGTCAGGCAAAAACATCAGTCTCCATACTCCTCAACGAAACCTCCAATCAAACAATAAAGGCCTCTTGACAATTCCTTGCGTCCGAACAGCACAACTCACAACAATCCGAGAAAGAGAATTCTCCCTCGCTGACCCCAAAATATGGAATACACTTCCGACTGAACTAAGACTACAGCCCAACTTAAAAACATTCAAGAAAGATTTGAAAACATGGCTTTTCACCAAAGCCTACCAAGACACCCAATGACAACCTTACAACCCCCACACAACAGACCTCCTATCTGGAACTAGACACAAACATATCCCTCAAACAACATAACACCTCGAACACTTAGCTTTGTTATACTTTAACTTAACTGTTCCCCTGAAATGTTAACTGTTATCTTCCCTTTCTCTCCCCGAACATGTTCTCCCCTGAACTTATACTTTTACCTGACTTTGGTTATGATCATTGTACTACCTCTTTATAATGTCTTACACCAATCAAAATTCTCCTTCCAAAATCCGAAGCAATCCCCATAGGGCGATGCACATCTACCATCTGCTGGAGACTGAGAATACTGGCAAGCTGGGGTCACTGCAGAGTTATATATACTGTGACAACAGCTTGATCTGTCTCCATCTGCTGGCAGGGAAGCATAACCACTGGTCCTGAGTCCATCTGTCTACATGTTAGGAAATTGTCTGTTTTTATCTTCCCTTAATCTCTTCTCCACAGATAGAAAATCAGAGAAGAAAACATTTGCAGATGAGGAAGAGGCACAAGAAGGACAGACAAAGAGAGGCACAGAGAAATACAAGCGACAACCAGAGGACAAAAGAGACAATGAAGTGTAGAAGTGAGACTCAGTCCTACTCACTTCCAGGAAATGTTCCTCTTGGCCCAGGAAGTCCCCACACTGTGCTCTCTTCTCTTTTTGCTTCTCCGTTTTCTCTTCCTCTTCTCCAGAGGGACAGGGTTGATATCAGGTAGCGAGCAGCGCGGTGTCCGGATAAGTGCCAGGGTGGCATCATCTGGGGCAAGAAAATAAAACAGAATTGCTTGGGCACCTGAGGCGAGCGGTGGGGAGGGCAGCTGCCTGTGACCTGGAGTGGGATTCAGGTCTCGGATATTCCTAGTATAGACTTCTATATTTGATATTGATCCTAGATGTGATACCTTTTAGTGGACTGTTGGAATGAGCAGTGATTCCCACAGTCTTGGAGACGAAATTAGTCTGACTCCAGCCTCTCTTAAAACCCTTATCTTTATTACAGCTTCACAAACATACAACAGTAGACTGTCTTCCCTTCAGAGCAGTGTACTTAATTACTCACAGTTCAGCTTCATCTCTGCTCAGTGTTTGGACAGCAAAATTCTACAGGAGCTGCCTTCCTCCTGGAGACCTGGGCCTGGTCTGGTTATCCCCACCTGGATCCCTCTGCCTCTAATTCTCCTCCAGTGCTACATGGCTCTGCGTACTGTGATGTGCATGGTGCTGGTCAGGCTGGTGCATGATCAGAAAGTCTGACCCAGCACTGCACACCTCACAACAAACACAAAGGAGGCTTAGAAAGTCAGTAGCATTATAGCGAGAAAGCTGAGATCTAGAAGGAGAAGAGGGTGGCAAGATTGTATGTGTCAAGTAGCAGTAAAGAAGTGATAAGTAGTAGGATTAGAAGTTGATGGTGGATGTCCTGGCCAGGATCTTGGAATGGGAAGAGAAGAGCAAGGCTTAACATGTGGGGGAACAGGGTAGAACACAATTCTGGCACCTTCTTTTCAGGCTTAAGAGGCAAGCAGCAGGGGTGTTCTGCTCCAGCCCCTCCCCTCCAGGCAGCCTGCAGGGAAGAGAAGAGGAGGGGCTGAGCCTGAAGCACACAGAGAAGAGAACAGCCACTCTGCTCTCCAACCCAGCTCCTCCTCTTGTTCCCTCTCCCCCCACTTTTCCTCCTGTATTGCAGGGAATAGAAGGGGAAGGGGTGATGTTGAAGCAGACACCGCAGATCAAAGAACAGGCACAAAAAGAATTAGTACAGGTTTGAAAATGGTAAGCAGTAATGCCATTTGTTAAGGTTTCAACCCTGGTTTTGATGAATGGCATCATTACTCAATTTTCAATGTTATGCTAATTCAATCCCTTTTTGTGTCCATTACGGAGGGCTTAATATCTGGCAGAATAATCTAGAAGGGCATTCTGCCACCTTTCTTTGGGGACCCAAGAAAGCGGAGCAGAGCCGGTAGTGTATATCAGTTATGGCTTCCCTGAGGAAACAGTTGCATGGATCACTTATGGCTCCCCGGTCCTTGGAGGAAGCAGAGCTGCTTATTCTCAGACAAGGGCAGCCACAAGGAGTGAGTCAGAGAGTTCACACCTGGCCCCAGCACCTTCCATCTCATCCCCTCCACAGTTCCACTTCCTTTCTGTCTACAAATTAAACCCTGGAGGAGAGGCTATATTCTGCAATTGCACAACTAAGGACAAATTATGTGACAATTATTGCAGCTCTGGAATCATGGGAAACTATGGTCTGTGCAAGTAACTAGTAAAATCTTGAAAGGTCTAGAATGGGTAAATATGAATCTGTTATTTACGCTTTCAGATAATAGAAAGACTAGGGGCAACTCCATGAAGTTAGCAAGAAGCACATTTCAAACAAATCTGAGAAATGTATTTTTCACTCAATGCACAATTAAGCTCTAGAATTTGTTGCTGGAGGATGTGATTAGAGAAGTTAGTGTAGCTGGGTTTAAAAATGTTTGGATAAGTTGCTGGAAGAGAAGTCCAGAAACTGCTATTAATCCAGCCCCTGCCCTGACACCACCCCTCCCCCTTCTCTTCATTCCACAGGACTTATTATGTTTATAATCGCCGAGGATAAATCTATGTTTTTGTCTCGCTACTCTACTGTTCTTCGTTGATTATTTTATCACTCTCTAGTTGTTACCTTTTAAAATCTTTCCTGTCTTCCATCTTCCAGGTTTTCGCTCCCTGTTTAATGTAACTTTACCTTCTTCTTAAATTGTCAATTTGGTTTCCCCCCTGTTCCATTGTAAACCGTTACGATAAGACCTTCGTCTTGAGTATCGGTATAGTAAAAGAATTTAAATAAATAAATAAAGTTGACTTAGGGAATAGCCACAGTTATTACTTGCATTAGTAGCTTTGGATCTATTTAATGTTTGGGTACTTGGCAGGTACTTGTAGCCTGGATTGGCCACTGTTGGAAACAGGATGCTGGGCTTGCTTGATGGACCCTTGGTCTGACCCAGCATGGAAATTTCTTATGTTCTTATGACTGACTTGCAGGGAAGCTTAAACATGGACTGGAAGTTTGATGATTTCCCTCCATCTCCTTCCTTTGCTCTGTGAGTTTCATACCCAGAATTCCTGTCTCAGCAATGCCCGCAAAGCGCTGCATGGTCCTCATTGCAGTGGTCACCGCCTCCCAGGTCTGCAGCTTGCCTGTGATTGGATCAGGTAGAGGGAGATAACCATAGTGGGTCAGCCAGTCCTGAACAAGAGATAACAGGTAAGGCATTTATGAATCACATGATTGTGGAACCCTTTTAGTTCTTATATTAAGCATGAAGCACTGCAGTGACATCATTAAACTGTTACAAAAAAAAAATGGCTGAGGTCTGTTTCAACGCAACCAATGGAAATGTGTATGAGATTCTAATCAGCCAACCCCAGCCAATCAGAAGCCAACTTTCAGGTAAGACTAAAAGCCCTAAAGGGGGTTTTAAATTCTATGAAAGCTTAGAGTACCTGAATGTAAACCGATGTGATAGCTCAGATCAAATGTCGGTATAAAAAAAAAAAAAAAGCTGTAGAAGTTATTTAAAAAATGTTTTGGATGTTCTGAAAAACATTTTAGGCAAGTTACCAAGCTCTAAACACTTATAAAATATATATTGTTTTTCTCAAAGGATTTTCTGTGAAAGAGAACCTTTTCAGAATGGCATCACGTGGCAGCCATGGGCAAGGTCCTGGCATCCCACATATGCTGGCATGATGACTGCACAGGCAGCTGCCACACCCCAGGGATGCTGATTGCTGAGGGCTCTTCCAACCAGCCAGAGATTTTGGAACAGAGCTACAGATAAAGTGAGGTTTTGCTATTGCTTAGAGGCTGTGGAAGGGTTGGGGAGAATGGGAGAGTTCGTCTGTAAGTTAGAGGCTGTGGAAGGGTTAACGCCTTCCCCGAGAAGATCCATAGATGTGGTAAGATACTGGGAAGGGGGGGGGGGGGGGAATCAAAGAGATTAGGGGAGAGGGCACCTGGTCTACTTTTATCTTTATTGTGTAAGTTCAACTTGTTTGTTTCTTTGTTTTATTTCATTGATCTAACACTATTGTAACCTACTTTACATTTATTGTAATCTGCTTTGAGGCCATTTAAGGTAAAAAGTAAAATATCAAATACCAATCAATAAATACAATTTGTTTTTCATTTTCCAGTAAATAAATGAAATGTTTTATTTAAAATTATTTGTATACTGCCTTATGGTCCTAAGACCAATCAAACTAAATTAACAAAACAAAGAAAAAGAAACAACAAAACAAATTAAAACTTTTTGCAGTGCACACCCTTACAGACTACAAGCAGCAGAGTGCACCCTTGGTATCTTATAGCGGATGAAAGTTGTGATTATGCATTGTGCTTCATGATATCCGCTTGATGGTATTATGTATTATTATTATGTATGATAGTATTATGCTTGATGTATTATGCATTGCATTTCATGTAAGATATCCGCTTGATGGTGCGCATGAAGGAAATACAGAATCCCCATGGTTTGGATGGACTTCAACACGATATACTCACCACAATTTCACTGCTGTCATCAGCTGCTGTGGGAGCAGGAGTGGTCTGGACGGGCAGGAATGATGCCAGCCAATGGATAAGCAGCAGCAGCACAGTCGTCATCCAGATCCAGTCTCCAGCCATCCTCTAAGCCAAACCTGGATAGCACTGGCCCATGGAGTGAGAAGGTGCACAGTAAGATGTTCCCTATCAAAGGCTGGTGAGGAAATGCCACCTGGCTGGGAGCTGCTCTGTATTGCATTAATCCAGTGGCACAAGCTGAAATTAAAAAAAATAAATAAATAAAACAAAAGTCCAGGATTCCCCTAGACACAATCCTACACTCCTTCCTAAGTGCTGAGAGACTCCGCCAGACACACCCCTCCACTTCTATCCTTCTCTCCTCAGTGCTGAGAGACTCCGCCAGACACACCCCTCCACTTCTATCCTTCTCTCCTCAGTGCTGAGAGACTCTGCCAGACATATCCCTCCACTTCTATCCTTCTCTAAGTGCTGAGAGACTCCCTCAGATACACCCCTCCACTTCTATCCTCTCCTCAGTGCTGAGAGAGTCTCCCAGTCGTACCCCTCCACTTCTATCCTTCTCTAAGTGCTGAGACTCCGCCAGACACACCCCTCCACTTCTATCCTTGTCTCCTCAGTGCTGAGAGACTCCCCCAGACATATCCCTCCACTTCTATCCTTGTCTCCTCAGTGCTGAGAGACTCCCCCAGACATATCCCTCCACTTCTATCCTTCTCTAAGTGCTGAGAGACTCCCCCAGACACACCCCTCCACTTCTACCCTTGTCTCCTCAGTGCTGAGAGACTCCCTCAGACATATCCCTCCACTTCTATCCTTCTCTAAGTGCTGAGAGACTCCCCCAGACACACCCCTCCACTTCTATCCTTGTCTCCTCAGTGCTGAGAGACTCCCCCAGACATATCCCTCCACTTCTATCCTTCTCTAAGTGCTGAGAGACTCCCCCAGATACACCCCTCCACTTCTACCCTTGTCTCCTCAGTGCTGAGAGACTCCGCCAGACACACTGCTCCACGTCTATCCTCTCCTAAGTGCTGAGACTACCCAGACATACCCCTCCACTTCTCTCCTTCTCTCCTCAGTGCTGACTCTCCCAGGCATACGTCTTTCTCCTTTACCCCTTGTCCCTCAATGCTGGGTAGCTCCCCTAGGCACACTACTTGTCTTCCTTTCCTTTCACTCCTTTATGCTGGGTGACACCCTTAGACACAGCCCTCCACCTTTACCCTTTGCCCCTCAGCAACAGGTGACTCCCTTAGGCCCATCCCTCCACTTATACCCCTCTCACCTTACTGCTTTTCCCATAATCTCATTACTCCTTACATTTGCAGTCCAAATTTTACAGTTTTCAGAGTTGACTTTAGGTGGAATGGGAACTACTTAACCCCACTCCTGGTCTCACTGCACTAAAGGGGATTACCCCAGAGGACAGCACTGCACTAGAAGGGTGTCCCTTCTGCCAATTTTGTCTTCTTTCTGTTTATAGTCTCTGAGTGGTGCCCGATGATTCTTCCACTCACTCTGCGTATCCTAGATCTCATACCTGGGCAAGATCTCTCTCTTCAGCAGGATTCTGCCATAGACAGGAGTTAAAAGAGGTCATATTGTTGTTAAAAAGTTTTGAAATTGCTGGTCCTTGTTTGTAACTACAGAGTGATAAGTCTTAGATGCAGGGGCTAGCTGCTCCTTCTTCCTCCAGCTGTGAGCCTCCGTCCCAACATCTGTTCTCTTTATTCCAACTGTATTCCTGGGAGACAGATGGGGAGGAGGAGAAAGAGAGAGAAGGTAATTTATTCAGTCTCATGAATGCTTGCGTGTAGGACAGACTCCAGCTCTAGGATAAAAGGGGGTTGGTGTAGTCTTAATCTTACAATGAGAAATGAGAGAGAGAAAAAAAACTGTGAAAGAGAAAATATTAGAAAATGCCCACAATTGACAACTTGAATATTGAGATCAGGAACTTAAAGCTTCATAAAAAGCAATGTAGATTGAATTCATCATTTATAACAGAGGTGATCAACTTCAATCCTCAAGAGCCTCAAGCAGGCCTGGTTTTCAGGATATCTACAATGAATATGCATGAGATAGGTTTGCATGCAGTGCCTCCATTCTTATGCATATTTGTTATAGATTTCCTGAAATCCAGGCCTGTCTGTGGCTATTGAATATCAGAGTTAGCCACCCCTGATTTATAAATATCTGGTGCCAAAGCCTGGTGGCAATCTGGATTTGTATCTGATTCAGCATGACCAACCCATGGACTCCTAGACTCAAGGCTTTGGCACCAGATATTTATAAATCAGGGGTGGCTAACTCTGATATTCAATCCCCACTAGGCAGTGACATTAAAATCCATGATGTCAGGGAAAGGTACAGGTCAAGTAATTGGGACTGGCAGAGGAGGCACTTCAAAAGGCAGTTCCTCCTTTAAAGTTAAAAAGGGGCCTGTTCCAATCCAAAATCTCTGGAGGGGCAGGCAATTCCAGCCAGAAAAAAACTTAAATTTAAAGATGATGCACCGCCACCACCTGTTTCTGACCCCAGGGAAGGGGAGGCTGAGCCATCCAAGGCAATTGGGGCAGTGGAGAAAGCAAAAGAGTAAGACTCAAAAGCAGCAGTGTGACAGCATACTCTAGTTAGCGCTGACAGTGTAGCGCAGTCACTGTTTGCTTCTGATTCCAATGAAGAATCATCTTGTATGGGATTCCCTTCATCAGAAATGGAAGTCACAATAGCTGAAGAAGGTTTAGAAGGATTAGTTAGTTCCGTCTTAGCCTCCAATTCAGTGCTGGAGGAGAGAGAGGAAACTGATGATGAGGAGGAGGAAGAGCAGTCAGTGCAGGCACAGAGTGTGACTGATGCCCCTGACATTGCTTCTCAGGGTCCACCCACTACTTCAACTCCAGTACCAGCATCCACCCCGAAGACTATAGAGAAGGGATCACAAAAGAAATCTGTGATCTGGAGCCACTTTAAAGTGAGGAAGGACCCACTTTTTGCTCAGTGTAATTACTGTGCCAGGGCTATTAGCAGAGGCAAGAAAGTGAGCCATCTAACCAATTCTGGAATGATGCATCATATGCAGAAGCAACACCCAACAGTACTGCCATCTGGGGATGGTGGCAGTACCAGTCAGGGGACCTCTTTTTCCAGGCAGCATAAAGTGGTTGAAAAGGAGCAGAGTCACCCCACGTCCTCAGCCCCTTCTAGTAGTCAGGTGGCAGGCCAGCAGCCCCCTGCCATGTGTCAGAAGCGAAAACTCACCATGGAGGAAATGGGGTGGTGTTAGGTAGCACTATCCTGGGGAAGGAGGCAAGTACCCTCAAAATTTGTAACCAGGAGCATAGGGAAATGATTGCCCTTGATAACCAGCCCCTGCAGATAGTGGAGAATGTAGGACTAGACCAACCTTGCTCAAATATTGATTTTATTTATTAAATTGTAACCGAATTTTATTGGCACCTGTTAGAATGTACAATAACCTACATTACATACCTTAGCCTATGTGCCTATTTGTAAACCGTTGCGATGGTATATAACTTAGCGACGGTATAGAAACATTTTTAAATAAATAAATAAATTGCAGTCCCCTCCAGAACCACATTTAGCAGAAAGGTCATCCCCAGCCTATACAACCAGTGTCGCAATTGCATCCCGGCGCTGCTAGCTAAGGCAGAGGGGAGTGTGCATTTCACCTGCAATATCTGGACCACCATGAACGCTTCACACTCTTACCTCTCCCTGACAGCACACTGGTGGGACCTGGCTGAAGCAGGGGCAGGCAGCAGCTCTATTAGTGAACAAGTATCAGGGTGCAGGTGGGCTTTACTGCACAGCCACCTGATGGACGAGGCCCATACCTCAGCCAATATTCTATCATGCATCAGAGACATGCTGAGGGCTGAAAACTACACCAGCGAGACAGGAATATTCAGGCAGGGTTCTTTGTCACAGACAATGGTGCAAACATGGTAAAGGCATAATATGACGGGCGCTTTCAGAGCATCCGATGTTTGCACACACTCTGCACCTGGCAGTGAAGTCAGCTCTGGGGTTGGACTCCAATTACCAAGAGAATGAATACCTGCGTAGGTTAATACAGAAGTGCAGGAACATAGCAGCGCACTTCCACAGAAGTGTGAAGGCGGGGCAGGTTCTCCAACAAAAGCAGACTGATTTGGAGATGCCTCACAAGCGTCTCATTCAAGACCTTGCCACCCGGTGGAATTCCACCTTTATGATGCTGCAGAGGTTACTGGAGCTGCAGACACCCCTTCATGAACTTTCTGGTTCAACGGACATAGGTGTGCAGAATCCCCTAGGGCATCATGATTGGTTAGTTATGAGTCAGCTGGTAAAAATCCTGCAGCCCTTCAAGGATGCCACGGAGGAGCTGAGTTCCAGAAGTGCCACCTTGGCTGACATCATCCCTATAGTTAATATTCTGGAGGAAAATTTGGAGGCCTTTAAACAGGAAGAGAGAATGACTGCTGAGGTGCTGCGTTCTCTGGACTTTTTGCAGAAGTAGGTGCAAGAGAGATTAGGACCTTTAACAAAACACCACACATACATGCTCACCACAGTCTGTGATCCCCGTGTGAAAGGGAAACTCACCCTACAGTCCGATTGTCTCCTATTGGTGAAGGACCTGCTGTTAGTAAATGTCTGTGAACAGGAACATAGGCAGAGACAGATTAGGCATGAAGCAGAGGAGGAAACAGCGGGCACTTCAGAGAGTAGTGCAAGCCGAAGCAGGAGCAGCACTGTGTCAGCGACAGCTACTACCTCCTCCTCCTCCACTTCTGGGCACAAATAACTTATCCAGCTAACTCTGATAAGTGAACTCCAGCCAGAATGACTTACCTGGATAAAATTTAGCCGGATAAGTGACAGCAATATTCAAATGTCAGCATTTATCTGGATAACTATCTGCAATTATACGGATAAATGTCCTCAGATATCGATCTTATTGGATCCTCACAGTCGCATATAGACAGGTACTCGATGCTCGACACATTCACAGGGCGACTTTCAGCCCAGGAGGGTTTGGTCTCCAACAGGTAAATTTTATCTGGATATGTTTTCCATTATCTGGCTCAGCTCGTTCCCACTCCTGCCCTAGCAATTTCACCTCTGGGTATGTGGTTTTTATTTGTCTCCCTGTACAGCTTTACTCTGAGAGTCCAAGAGAGTCTGGCCGGCCTCACATTATTTCCTAGGAGAGGGAAAATTAATGTTAATTGTTTTTTTCCTTCCATGGAAATTCTTGGGAGCTGAACTGGGATATGCAAGTGTTGGAGACTGAGAAGCGACAATGGCAACCGCCACCTACTGCACCCCACCCATTCACAGTCACTCCCTGCAGCCCTACGCCTGAGGTGAGCGAGCTGTAGCAACTCCCACTCTCTGCATGGCTCCGGTTCCTCTGCTCCCCGGTCTCCCACCCATTCACAGTCACTCCCTGCAGCCCTCTGCCTCCAGGACCTCCCGCTCTCTGCATGGCTCCGGTTCCTCTGCTCCTCGGTCTCCCACCCATTCACAGTCACTCCCTGCAGTCCTCTGCCTCCAGGACCTCCCGCTCTCTGCATGGCTCCGGTTCCTCTGCTCCCCGGTCTCCCACCCATTTACGGTCACTCCCTGCAGCCCTCTGCCTCCAGGACCTCCCGCTCTCTGCATGGCTCCGGTTCCTCTGCTCCCCGGTCTCCCACCCATTCACAGTCACTCCCTGCAGCCCTACGCCTGAGGTGAGCGAGCTGTAGCAACTCCCGCTCTCTGCATGGCTCCGGTTCCTCTGCTCCTGGTCTCCCACCCATTCACAGTCACTCCCTGCAGCCCTCTGCCTCCAGGACCTCCCGCTCTCTGCATGGCTCCGGTTCTTCTGCTCCTGGTCTCCCACCCATTCACAGTCACTCCCTGCAGCCCTCTGCCTCCAGGACCTCCTGCTCTCTGCATGGCTCCGCTTCCTCTGCTCCCCGGTCTCCCACCCATTCACAGTCACTCCCTGCAGCCCTCTGCCTCCAGGACCTCCCGCTCTCTGCATGGCTCCGGTTCCTCTGCTCCCCGGTCTCCCACCCATTCACAGTCACTCCCTGCAGCCCTACGCCTGAGGTGAGCGAGCTGTAGCAACTCCCGCTCTCTGCATGGCTCCGGTTCCTCTGCTCCTGGTCTCCCACCCATTCACAGTCACTCCCTGCAGCCCTCTGCCTCCAGGACCTCCCGCTCTCTGCATGGCTCCGGTTCCTCTGCTCCCCGGTTTCCCACCCATTCACAGTCACTCCCTGCAGCCCTACGCCTGAGGTGAGCGAGCTGTAGCAACTCCCGCTCTCTGCATGGCTCCGGTTCCTCTGCTCCTGGTCTCCCACCCATTCACAGTCACTCCCTGCAGCCCTCTGCCTCCAGGACCTCCCACTCTCTGCATGGCTCCGGTTCTTCTGCTCCCTGGTCTCCCACCCATTCACAGTCACTCCCTGCAGCCCTCTGCCTCCAGGACCTCCCGCTCTCTGCATGGCTCCGGTTCCTCTGCTCCCGGTCTCCCACCCATTCACAGTCACTCCCTGCAGCCCTCTGCCTCCAGGACCTCCCGCTCTCTGCATGGCTCCGGTTCCTCTGCTCCCGGTCTCCCACCCATTCACAGTCACTCCCTGCAGCCCTCTGCCTCCAGGACCTCCCGCTCTCTGCATGGCTCCGGTTCCTCTGCTCCCGGTCTCCCACCCATTCACAGTCACTCCCTGCAGCCCTCTGCCTCCAGGACCTCCCGCTCTCTGCATGGCTCCGGTTCCTCTGCTCCCCGGTCTCCCACCGAATCACAGTCACTCCCTGCAGCCCTCTGCCTCCAGGACCTCCCGCTCTCTGCATGGCTCCGGTTCCTCTGCTCCTGGTCTCCCACCCATTCACAGTCACTCCCTGCAGCCCTCTGCCTCCAGGACCTCCCGCTCTCTGCATGGCTCTGGTTCCTCTGCTCCTGGTCTCCCACCCATTCACAGTCACTCCCTGCAGCCCTCTGCCTCCAGGACCTCCCGCTCTCTGCATGGCTCCGGTTCCTCTGCTCCCCGGTCTCCCACCCATTCACAGTCACTCCCTGCAGCCCTCTGCCTCCAGGACCTCCCGCTCTCTGCATGGCTCCGGTTCCTCTGCTCCTGGTCTCCCACCCATTCACAGTCACTCCCTGCAGCCCTCTGCCTCCAGGACCTCCCGCTCTCTGCATGGCTCCGGTTCCTCTGCTCCTGGTCTCCCACCCATTCACAGTCACTCCCTGCAGCCCTCTGCCTCCAGGACCTCCCGCTCTCTGCATGGCTCCGGTTCCTTTGTTTCTCAGGGAAGTGTCCTGTGATGGGAGCCTGTTGTCATCCTGTATTCCAGGAATTTGCCCCTGAGCTGGGACCTGTCTCACGCATTCTTCACTTCCATCTCCACAGCTTTTCATTCTCAGGTTTCCTGGCCATATTCGCTCCCCTCCCTCTCTTGCACCCTTTTATTTCTCTCTCTCTTGCTCCTTTCATTTTTACATTCTTTCAAATGTTAAGATACTTTCTTAGCCTGCCAATCTGAAGGTGGATTGTGCAAAGTGGTTGCTGTTTATTGCCTATGGACACATGTAATTAAGGCTCAGGAAGCAGGTTGAGGTATAGGTGATGCCTTCTTATTAGGCTAACGTAATGCATGTGTGAGAAGCTTGGGAGATTTGTCCCTTCCTCAGGTGGGAGAAGAAACAGAGCAGTTACACTGGATAAACAGTGCCGAGTCAGGGAAGTCGTAGGCTGCCTGCAGCTGGATAAAGGGACGGCAGAGGCAATGAGAGGGTAAAGCTTTACAGCTGGATAAAGGGACGGCAGAGGCAAAGAGAGGGTAAAGCTTTGCAGCTGGATAAAGGGACGGCAGAGGCAATGAGAGGGTAAAGCTTTGCAGCTGGATAAAGGGACGGCAGAGGCAATGAGAGGGTAAAGCTTTGCAGCTGGATAAAGGGACGGCAGAGGCAATGAGAGGGTAAAGCTTTGCAGCTGGATAAAGGGACGGCAGAGGGAATGAGAGGGTAAAGCTTTACAGCTGGATAAAGGGACGGCAGAGGCAATGAGAGGGTAAAGCTTTGCAGCTGAAGGGCTCTTTGCATGATCAGGGCTAAGAAAGCCACTGTTCTCATTAAGTCATTTTGTGTCTGCTTCAAAGTATTTGAAATGTCTCCCGTTCCTGTGCGTTTCTAAAGTCCCCTGACTGTGAGGTCCTTAAGGGAAAGGTCTTCCTTGGGGAAGTGTCCGGTACTGAGCTGCCTCTCTCTCTGTAACGTTTTATCTTGGGTCTAGGAAGAGGGAGTCTTAATGTACAAAGTGGAAAAAGTCTGGAAGAGAAATAGTTCCCTACTTCTGACAATTCTCACACTCGCACACTCTCTCATTGTCTCTCTCCTTCTCTTTATTCCCCTCTTACCTGTTCTTATCCTCTGGATTGAAATTCTGTTTTCTCTTTCTCTTAATTCCTGGCCTCCTCAGACTCCCAAAAATGCAAAACCGCGAGCCCTTTGCTGTTTGTGACCTTCTCTGCCCATCCAGGGACTGAGAGACTCCACCCTCGGGCTCTGCCTCTCATTCACTGGCTCTGCCCCTCCCCTCATCCACTCATTCTGTCCTCTCCCTTCTCTCTCTGATGCATTTACTCAGTCCCCTCCCTTCCCTCTCATCTCTTCCCTTCCCTTTCTCATCCACTAGCTCTGTCCCTCCACTCCTCTCTCTCTCATTCACTGGCTCTGCCCCTTCCCCCTCCTCTCGCGCTCTCTCTCTCTCATTCACTCGCTCTGCCCCCCCCCCAATCCACTCACTCTGTCCCTCCCCCTTTCTCTCTCATCCACTCTCTCTGACCCTCTCCCCCTCTCTTCCACTCGCTCTGTCCCTTTCATCCTTTGCTCTGTACCCTCCCGTCTCTCTCATTCACTTGTTCTGTCCCCCATTTTCTCTTTCACTCACTCTGTCCTCTCCCTTCTTTCTCTCTTCCACTCACTTTGAACTTCTCCCCTCAACTCTCTCATCCACTTGCTCTGTCCCCTCTCACCTCCTCTCTCACTCTCTCTCTCTGTCCTCTCCTTGCTCTCAGATTCAGGAAGCTGTATTGGCATGACAATCTGCACCTGTTGCCAAAATAATACATAATGTGGTTAAAAATAAAAGAAAATGTAAAATTCCGTCACTTTGTCTCCTCCTCCCGTTCTTTTTCTCTGCCCTTCACCCTCTCCCCAGCTCTCTATTTGCTTGGAAATTGGGCAGAGAGCAGATGGGTCGTATGTCCCTTACCTGCCGTCACAGTCTAGGATTTCTTTCTGCTCATTGTCTGTTAGACTCTGCTTTTTACAGTTTACATGTGTAAGTGCTTTCCAGAGGCCTCTCCCCCCGGTTCTGACAGCGACAAGGCCCAGGACAGAGAGACCATGCTGGGTCCTGCTGCAGGATACATTATGTATTATATATTGTGCTGCTCCAGGGGTTGCACCATCTCCTCTCTCTCTCTCTCTCCTCCTTTTAATTCCTGTAAGTGTTCACAGTAAATGGCTTTCTTTTCAATAAACCCCTGGCTGCCCCCACTCAGAGCTAATTAAATTCTACAATTCCCCTCCACTTTCCAGAGCTGCCAATCTTCCTGCTTCCGCTTGCCCTTGCTTTCTCTCTCCCTGGCCATCCTTCTCCATGTTTCTTGGGCCACTGAACATGCATTAAATTTGCGTTTGTTATTTATGGTGCTGGTCTTCTTAGCTTTCCCCTTTCTCTTCCCTAGGGCCAATCTCTGCTTATTCCCTCCTTCCCCTCAGAGGAACTGAAACCTCCCCCTGCTCCCCACCTCTCTCATTCCCCAGCACCTACTTAATACTCCAGTTATTAGTTTAAAGCATGGTATGTCCCCTGCCTCACCTCGCTGACCTGAATATCGCAGTTACTGTTGCCTGCAGTCACTTTATTTCTACGTATTACTTACTACATTATTATTATTGCCAACCCAGTCCACGAAAAAACTTGTCATCAACCAGCACCAAGCAAACCCTTCTCATTCAAAAATGATTTTATTCTGGACTATAAAAAAGATTAACTTTACGTTTATAACATGTATCCTGTTATACCCTTAATTCACAATTGTTAAGAAAATACCTTTTGAATCTTGTAAACCGTTGTGATGGCTTCACCGAATGACGGTGTATATAAAACCCAGGTGCTAGTGCTGAATTAAACTCCTTTATTTATTTAGTTTTTCTATACCGTGTTGGTACATACCTTCACACCGGTTAACAATATTTCTTAAAATAACATAAAAAGAAAATACATTAAATTTCGTAAAAAACAATCATAAAAATAGTAATACATAGATAAAATTCATAAAACAAATTTGAATAATAGAACGAAACAAAAATAAAACCAAATATTTCCTGGTTACGCATTCCTTCTGCCCCCTCCAGCCCCACTGTGGTACACCAGGCCCTGGCAGGGCAGGGGTAGCCACTAGCCCGGGTCGTCCAGTCAATGCCATGACCACATCCGAGGAGAAGGTCGACTCCATCAGAAGGGAGAGTGGAGCCCTTCAGGAACGTTTCCCAGTTCTCCTCCCGTTCGGTCAGTCTGACTGCCAATGCAGGTATCGGGACGGTGCAGATTTGGGTGTGGAAGACTTTCAGCCACCCCCTCCCCCCTCTCTCTGAGAAGGAACAGGCTCTCCTCTCAAAAGAAACCTATAAAGCTGAGGGTGGCAGCAGTTTTTTTTCTTTTCCTCAGAGAAGCAAAGTTTATGGCTGATTGCTTCCCCATTCACCAAATTTTCTAACCTTGATTAAATTAGACAACAATTTACTTGTCCCAGAGTCACTGTAACTGCTCCTGCCTTACAGGATTTGTATCAGATTTCACTCTTTCCACACGCAGACCTCCCTTCAGATAGCCTAAGGGTCAGTGTTTACCGTATTTGTCTCCTTATGACAATTTCTCTGACCTCTTTAGACCTCTTGTTAGGCAAACGTTTTTGTGTCCTCTTTCCTCTCAGTCTTCTCCAAGCTTTCTAACTTTAACCGACTTGTATAAAAGGAACGTGTGATGTACGGGTATTACTCTACCGCTGACACCAAATGAAGTCCCACTCCAGCCAACAGCTGGACCTTTCACCTCTCCCAGCTCCCTGCTGGAGGTGATCACAGTCAGGACGTCATTTTGATTTATGGTTGGTTATCTTGTGCCCCTGGAACTGTCTCAGACCCAGGGCAGCACGAGCTTGCTTGCTTCAGGTTCACAGCAACCTGCAAAAGAGTTTCTTGCATGGGGAGAACGGGACCTGGAACCCTGCCAGTAAATATTTCTGCAGTGAAAGAGGCACAGAGAGCTCGGGATAAGCATGGAGCAGTCTCGCCTGCGGGAGACTGTCTAGACCAGTGGTTCCCAACCCTGTCCTGGGAACCCCCCAGCCAGTCAGGTTTCAGGATATCCACAATGAATATGCATGAGAGAGAATCTGCATGTTATCTGAAAACCCGACTGGCTGGGGGTCCCCGGGACAGGGTTCGGGGAACCACTGGTTTAGGGGGTTGTGCTTCCCAGAGATGGGCCCAGCAGGCTTTCTCTGCTGTCACAGTCCAGACCTCCACGGAACGGGGTGTCGGGATCCCTCGGATTACTGTGTTGTGTTTGAGTATTCGTTTTAATCTTATATTTTATTTGACCTATTTTACTTTTACTGCTTTTAATAACTAACTTATTTCATACTTTTAACAGAGTTAGTTATTACTATTTATAAATGTATTGTATTTATTATATGTTTTATACTCTGTAAACCGTTGTGAAGGCACGTCTGATGTGAGGGTATAGAAATACAATAAACTAAACTAAACTGTGTGAATGAAACGTGTGTGCCAGGGGGTCTGCTCTCTCTCTCTCTCTTCTCTAGCACAGGCTCATTCCCCCAGTGCAAAAGGGGTTAACTATGAAAGGATGATTTTTTTTTTTCTCCTCTGCGTCCTCGTCTTTGATTTATTATAGGCCTGATCTAAGACCACTTTCACTAATTGAAAGCTTAGTCTCCTGGGAGGGATAACTGCAAGTACTGACGACCACTTCCCATCCCTCCAACATCTCTCCCCCCGCCCCCCTTCCTAGTCTCTCTGTCCTGTTCCTTCACCGGGTCTTTCAATGCTCCTCTCTCTGCTTTTCTTCCCTGCCTCTCTTTCTCGCTTCTGTTTCTACCTCCCCTCTCACTCTCTGGTTCTTTGCCTCTCTTCTGATAGCCCCTTTTATTCCTAAGCCGGGTCCTCTCCTGTGCTGAAGGTGACAGCTGGAGAACTCTTCCATCCATTCAGTACCTGCAGGGAATGCGGTTTTCTCTGGAACAGGTCTGTGATTCCTCGGGGATCTGTGATTCCTCGTGGATTAGGCTACCCTCTCCCCCACGGTCATTACCTCTTGCCTGGCCAGGGACCTCAGGAGGTTGCAACTGTAAGGACTCCTAAAATTCTCTTGCTAGATACCTACATGTGGGAGGTGTAATGAATAGGGGAGTTTTCATTTTGTTTTATTTGTTTCTTTCATTTGAGATCAGGTCCTTCCAGCTTTCTAGGCCTCTTTTAATGATCTTCAGAGTTGCTTTATGGACAGACTGGGAATACTGTTGCTAGATTTATTCTTGACTAATTGCATTAGTGCCCGGAAGGAAACTTTGAGAGAAATGAGGAAAAGAAGGATTCATAAGACGGAGTAAAGCAGAGACAGACTCATATTTTTCGGAGAGACTGTATTCCATAATATCTATCCCCTATTCCCCTGGGCCCCCCATGACGACCTTGGATTGTATAAGATTCTAGCAAAGATGCAAGTGCATTGGGGCCACCCAGTGAGCAGACAGAGATCGACTTCGTCACTGTGTGCTCCTAGGACATTGCCTTCACGTCAAGGAATCGGTGGGAGGAGACCCTGCAGGGCACTGCTTTCACCCGCCAAGAATAAGGTGAGAGAGAATAGAGGGGGAAACATAGGTACAAATTCCCTTTTCCATTGAGCCTCAGTCATTCATCTTCTCACACCCTGCCCAAGACTCTTACTCATGCCTTCTATAACCAACCTCACCCACACTGCAGCTGTGAGAATCATTTCACAGTCGTCCTCTTCTATTGTGGTCTGTGAACTTCACGGCCCACTCCTTTCCAGCCCTCAGACCTCAGCCATGAATAGTGATTCAGCAGGTTCTGTGGTTTATGGCACAGTCTATGTATTGTGTCCTAGAACAGATTGCCTTTAGAAGCTCAATGGGTCTAGGAAGCCGATGACATGAAAACAGAATTTCTGGCCCTTTCTATTTTTGGAGATGATGATTTTATGGCCCTGTAGCTCCTTTTAGACACTGCTCTGAACAATAAGCCTATTACACTCATGTGTGTGGCTATTTCTCCGAGGCTAGGCCCGAGGTCATCTCTCTGGCAACCATAGACTATAAAACATTTGTTTCTTAGGGGATTTTGACAAAACAGCTCGCATAAAATAGGAATGGAGAATTGTGAACAAAACCTGACAAAACAAGAGGCAGAGAAAAGCAGAGACCATTCCAAAGATGCTGGGTTATATCACCATGGAAATACAGAGCAGGCCCACCATCACCTGGGGCTCTGCGTGTGTTTACAGAGAAGAGGGCTTCCCTCATCCCAGAAGCAAGAAGTCCCTAAGGTTCCAGTGAAGGAGAGGTGTGCGTGAGGAAATGCAGAAGCTCACGAGTGGGATAAACAAGGAGAAAAAATGTCCCACTAAGGAGGCAGGAGATGTTCTCCAGAGGCTTTCATTCAAATGGTACAAGCTAGGTTGAGAGAACCTTGCCCAAATCTCATCTTTGAGTGAGTTTCCTCACTCCGAAGGCCAGCAAATCTTCACAAGAGACCACTGTTCTGTTCGTAGGTGTCACGTAGAATGTCAAAGTGGCCCCTAACCCCCTACACTCTTACCTAATCCCCACCTCGAGTTACTAGGTGGGCCTCCCATAGGGATACAAATACCTACCTATGGGCCATGACATTATGGCCTCTCTCTCTCACTCTCATATGTCTAGGACCATGGTATCGCAATTTGCACTAACTTAGCTCTTTGCACAGGTAATTAGTGCAAAATGCGACAAATGCTATATTAGCATAAAACACACCCCTTTTGCTATCACATGCGGTACTTACCGCATTTTGATAACTCCACCCCTTTGCTTCTTAGCATTGTGAGCATCTTTTGCCAAATGATCTGCACACCCCTTGCTGCCTGCCCATTTACAGGTGAGGTAAACTTACCGGCTGCAGCTCGTGTGGCGTCCAGCTGCTCAGCCATGCCCTCGAAGACATCCGGTCCCAGCCTTTGCATGAGTCTGTCCTCCATGGGGGTCAGGGCAATGGGACAAGGGGCTCCTCCTCCGGCCCGCCATATGTATTTATTTCTGGCTGCACCTTGATGTCTCTGTACCTGTGAGTCACCTGCTCCCTGCTTCGTTGTACTCCACTGCGCGTTGTGATGTACTGGGCTATGTTGTGCCAGATCTGGCCCTTGCCTGCTTTCAAGGGCTTGGCTGCACGGTTGCCAAGGAGCACGGCATAATGCAAGGACCATCTCGTGCTCCTGGATGCTGAACTTACGAGCCCTGATATAAGGGTGTCCTGCTGCCTGGCTGCCAGAAGGGGGTGCCATTTCCAGAGAGGTGTCCTCCCTTTCCTCACTCTCACTCCCCCTCTCACCTCTCTCTCTATCCTTTTGCTTGCTGAACTCTCTCCATCCTCACCTGCCTATCCCCTTCTCCTGCCTCTCTCTACTCCTGTCCCTGACATTACTCATACTCCTCCTTCCCCTAGCACTCCTGCCCTCATCCTCCTGCCTTCTTTCCTCCCGCCTCTCACACTCCATTCTCCTCACTCCTGTACAACTCTTGCACCACCACTCCTCCACACCAAAAGACAGACAAACTACAGTAACAAACAAAAACTTTCACTACAACAAAGAAGACAAACAACCAAGGTAAAGGGATCAGATGGCAACAAAAAACAAGATAACGCACTCAGTAGTCACTATAAAGAGCTTCCAACTAGCCACCAACACCTACCTACCTCCCCTCTCCCATGCCTGACACACCCTCAAAGAGCAGCTGCAGGAAGCCATGCACCAATTTGTCCGCTGCGTAAAATGATGCACAATACGCTGACGCAGCGCCACGTGCATTATTTACCTATATGATGCGGGAGGCTGCAAATTATCCTAACCACGCCTTTTTTATCACAGGCACTATTTTAGCTATATTTATAGCAATTTGATGACGCTAGGCCTTGGGTAGTCTTTAGATTAAGACCTGCCTTCACAAGTGCCTGGGGCTCAGGAGGATATAATAATGGGTTAACATGAATTACGTGAGCGGGTATATCAACCAAATAAGACATTACGCATTTCTCTAAATATGTATATTGAATGACATCATCTAGATATATTGTCTTCCGTGGTTTACTAGGGACTTGTCCTGGGATCCATTCACCATCCTCACTCTCACTCATACAGGTTCATCCTTTCACATCCAGCCAGATGGATATATTGAAACCCACTTCACATTCAATTCACAAACAAGCTCATTATTTCATTTTATCCTAAAATGGCTGCTAGCTCTTTCTGTCTTTATGTTACAAGGACCTATAGTTATCCATGGAATCTATCCTTGGATTCTTGGGGTAATAATCTTTGGTGGATGAGCTGGAAATATTCGGCTAACTCAGCTCCTCCCTGGAACGCCTACCTCCCGTCCCAGGAACGTTCTCAACTTACCCAGCTAAATTTGAGCCGCTTAATTTGTTATCCGGATAGAATTTTGCTGGAGAAGCATTAAAAAAATGCAGCTAAGCCATTTAGATGGATAACTTTCCCATTGTCCATCTAAATGGCTTTTGAATATGTAAACCTAGGTGTCTGAACATTCTGCAACCAAGTGGCTAGATGTTCTTCCTTATGTACATATAAGAATCTGTCTCCCTCTTGTCGTGTATATGACGTTGTGAATAACGAATAAAGATTGTTTTAAGAAAGGCTGGAGTCACATGAATTTCTGCCTGCAGGCCTATGGGAATCACTGCTTCTTCTCATAGAGAGAAATTTAGAAATGCAAGGGAAACAACTTCAATATATCAGAGCTTGAGAAAAAGTTGGGCTGATTCTCATGAAATTTTAGATCCAAGCATTGGCTACAGTGATCCTCAATTGGATCGATGGGAATGTCCCTAGCTCCTTAGGTACTAACTGTTTGTTTACATGACAATGTGTGGTTTCAATCCCTGTCATTCTCCTAATCTTTCCTTGTGCTTCGGTTTGTAATCAGCGCTAGCCGAGGCCTCATCAGTACTGACCGTGCACAGCATAATTAGACTGGAAAGGAAGGGGTATCTTGTTTGTCAGAATAAACGACGGTGCTGTATGTAATGTATGCCAGAACATAGTCTGAGATGGCTTCACATATGTCTTGCTTGATGTATCGGGTGCATACAAATAGAAAGGAGGCTCTGAAGAACGTTACCCTTCCTATGGATGTTTTGATGTCAGTATTTCCACTGCACTTTGACGAGCAGTACTGGCTGTGGATCTTCTTGACTTTTTCCCCCCTTTTTATTATTTCCATGCAGCAGTTCAAGAAGCAGAGCCCAGGGCCTGGAAGCCAGAAGTTGCAGCTGTTTGACCTCGGGAGGCCGCATGTCTGATTTTCCTTCTCCTCTCTGTCTCTTCACCTCAGTCCCACTGGCTCAGCCTTGCTTTTTTTCCTGTTTGTATCAGTCTTATTTATAGCTTTGTTTTCTTCCTCCTCCTATGTAATTAACCCTCTCTCTCCCCCTTTTCTTCTTTCTATAGCTGCTAAGCAGGGACACTTACAGACGCTGCTAGGAGATTCTGTCAGTAGCTCCTTAATCCTAGCAAAGAGGCGGAGAGAGGGCCTAGAGAGGAAAGGTTATTCATATCACAGGGCCGATGCCCCCTGCTTATTCTCCAGGATGAGAAAATCAGTATCCCATCCCTCTCCAGGGAGTGGAGGATTACAGAGGATGGAAGGAAAGCAGGGAGGTAAAATTTAAAAAAAAGAAAAATCTAGTTGAAGTTGATGAGCCTCTTTCTGTTTGCAATGCGCTCGCCTCTTTCCAGATGTTTGCAGATTCCTTTCACAAGCTGTGACAGTGTCTTGCTAAATCCATGCGTTATCTGTAAGTTTGTACATGGGCAGAGGTAGCGGAGTTGGGGGTTGTATGCTCATGCGTGGATGATGCTGGTTCTCAGCAGGGATTCCTGCACCTGATCCTGATAAAAGGACTGGGTGAGTTGTGATCTCATGCACCAGTTCCAGGAAATTCTAGTTCTGCAGCTGTTAGTTCCCCCGTTGTACTCTCCTGGCCACCGGCTGCAGGGTGATGGTAGCCAGACAGCCCACGTTTGCACCCCTGCAGTCAGGGGGATGGAGAAGAAGAAATCATAGTGAGACCCAGCCCTGAACACGGTGCCAAAAATATCAGGTGCTGCTGGTAAGAGTTCAACGTGCTCGGTTAAAGGTTTGTTTGTACATTAATGACCTTCCAAGGACACATCTAGATGTGGTCCAAATTCTGAGACACAAAATGTTTTGGGTTTTTTTTGGGAAGTCAAACATTTGCACAGTATCTCTTGAGGCAATTCAGCCTTCCAGATTACTTTTTCAGGTATAACTTTGATTCTTGCACTAAGCATAAGACAGCTGTATAAGCAGGGGATTTTCCTAGGTCCAGAAGACTTAACACAAAGTTTGCTTGCCAAGTAGTATTAAATTCTCTCTTATTAAAGAGCCTTTTAATTTAATTTTTTTTTTAAATAGAGCCAGTAATAGAATAACAGAATTTGAAACACTTAATATAGAAATACCATTATTTATATTCTGCCTTTCAGACATTTTAAGGTGGCTTACATTCAGGTACTGGAAATATTTCCCTGTCCCCAGCGGGTCATGTGTTAAGCTGCAATAAATGCTTATCACATGTAAATAAGTTTTTGCATGGGAAAAATGCTGTTTCCTCAGCATTCAGGCAGGCCAATCTTAGCGAGCGGTTTATGCACCGCTGCCAGCAGATGGAGCAAAAGCTGACGTCGCGTCTGTACGGTCCCACCGTGACTTGGGCCTGCCTATAGTCTCAGATTCCAGCAGATGGGGGATGTGCATTTCCCTTAGAGGGGGTATTGCCTGTGAGTAAGAAGAAGAAAGGAGATATTGGAAAGACGAGACGAGATGTCTCTGTATCACCGCTTGCCTCCTGAGGTGATACTGGCGTGGGCCTAAGCTCGAATTAGTGGCTGCAGGCAGAGAGAGGCTCAGGGCTGAAGGCTTTACTCCTCTCCCCCTCGAGCCAGGATCCCTTCCTGCTCTCAGCCAAGGAGGACTGAGCTCAGATAAAAGTTTTTTGCTTAAGGAAGAAAGCAGAAGGATCTGTTTCCTTGGTGTTGAGCTGGTCCACTCACCTCTTTGGGGAGCTCAGTGAGGTAAGGAAATGGTGCAGGCACAGGGGGGTGCTGCCGCCATTCAGCTAGGCCCTGCTTCCAGGCCTCTTCCATTTTGGCGCATGGTAGGCCACGGGGTAGTTTTGCACATTTTTTGCTGCAGGCCATCGACATGAGGGGTGTCCACTCTCATCTGTGGGTCCAGTTTGGGCGTTCTTCCTTCTGGATGCACATCTTGTGCGTCCAGCTTAGGCGTCAGTACTGGGCATCCAGTTGGATGAGCAGCCTAGGCGTGTGGACTTGGACACTGTTTTGGGCGTCTGTTTTGGACGCGGCTTATATGAGCTGGTAATCTAGGCAGGGGTCTATCGTCTGCATGCTTACAGCAGGGCACGCGTGGCGAAGAAGTCTAAGTGCCTATCTAGGATGCGGCAATCCAAATACACAACATCTACCGCTTCACCTTTATCCACATGTTTATTAACCCCTTCCAAAAATGAAGCAGATTTGTGAGGCAAGACTTGCCCTGGGTAAATCCATCTGATGAGCCCTTAAACTTAGGAAGTTTTTTTAATCTGATTTTATTTATGATTTGTCTGTTAACATTCATAAAACATTTCCAACATATAAAAACAACATCTTGTATCTTGCCTAAGCCTTTTAGAGTTAGTGATTCATAAATCTTGAATGTAAGTGTAAACCCAGCTATGCTAGGTACATTGATCACAGGTGGCAGATTCCACAGCTTGAGAGCACAAGGAAGGAAAAAGTATTTTCTACTATCTGTTTTGAATCTGGTGCTAGTTGTTTCATACAACATTCCCTTGGGTTAGTATTTGAAATAACTGTCCTTTTATAAACCCATGAATGGCATGGAACAGGTAAATAAACTTCTATGTCCCATTCTCAGCTCTCTCTCTTCCAAGCTGAAAAACCCCAGCATGCAGTGTCTGTTTCCTAATGCAGTCACCATTTAAATTTTATCACCACCTCTGCCTCTTTCCTAGTTCCACTATCTAAGATGTGGAGACAAGACCTGCACACAGTACACTCAGGATGCAGTCATAGCATAGTTCAATAGAGACTGATATTTTCTATTTTATTCTCCACTCCTCTTCAGATCATGCCTAACAAGCCCTTTGCTTTTTTGACCTGTACAATGTCCAAATCCTCTGCATTGCCGTGAAGGACAATAGCTCTTTTCTTGTGGTAGTGACTCCCAATACAGCACTAGGATTATTTATCCCACACTTACTGTCTCCATCAGCTGGAGAAAGACAAATGGCTGGCATACAACAGTAGGACCAGCTCTAGCAGAGCACATGACCATGCCCAATTTTATTCAGGCAGCACTTAAATGAGCCCAGCCCCTGCCCTAGTGGTCAGAAGTTGCCTACTAGCAAACAGTGCCTTAGCATAAAGTTCCTAAAATATACTCAGGGCATCATTTAAGTTGCCTTTTAATACCCACATTCCTGCTATGATCTAATGGCCTAGCCACCAAGTCTAATCTCATTCTTCCATTTCTCTCTTTGGGTGCCACAGAACATGTGGGCCTTAAACAAGTATGGAATAAGTTCTGCAGAAAGATATTCCATTTTCAAGAGATTAACACCATCAAACCCTATCTAATCTGCAAGTTATGATAAACTAAGTAGCTTTATATTTCCTGCTGTCCTTGTTTAGATCATGGTTTTAAATGACTGCATGCAGGTCTCTTCCTAAAGTCTCAGATACCACCAATTGGCTAGAATTAATAAGACTTGCTTGAAATACTTTCAGCAACTTACCAGACAATTGTAATGTTAATGCAGAAACGTCCAAGTTGCAGTCTATCCGTGGGCTCAATTTCCATGTTCTAGGTTTTAACATCTTTGAGGCAGAAACAGGGTAGTTACCCCAGACCACTACTTGCTCACTCCTGTATCAGCAGCAATAGCAGAAAAGCGCTATAATTGTAAATCCAATTCCAGTTTGTAGTAAACAGCAAAATGTGTTTTTAACGAGTCATACCTCTACTCCCTAATCTTACAGGAACTTTAGATAGATTTTAAAAGAAGCTGTCTATTGATATTACTCCAGTTAATGTATCAGAATTGCCAAATTTACTTTAAGACATTCTAAAATGAGACTACGCAATTTAGGAAATATCCTTTTGTTGTAAACCTGAAATAGTTTAGTCTTTTTTTTTTTGTAAGATAAATATTTAATAGGAAATTTATCATAAATTGAACAAGGAACGCTGATTGGCTCTTCCAGCCTGTGCCATTTTTCTATACAAAAGATGGGACTAACTTTTTTTTTTTTTCTCTAAAGTGTGGGATTGTTTCCTCGGCTTCTTTTTTTTGTATTCAAGATTTTTATTGAACCAACAAGCATGTACAAACCAAACTTCACATGCAAGTGTACACATATTATGCACTCGTAAATGGAATTAACACAGGGAACAGCCTGTACCTAATATGGTAAACAATAACATAGTACAACATAATCCATACCGGCCTTCCCCTCCCACTGTCTATACATGGTTCATTTGACTATTATACCCCTCCCCCCCCTGCTTCACATGTACACAAAGACAAAGATCAAGGAGATAATCAAATGAGGCATATGCCAGAAGAATGCAAAAAATCAACTCAAGATATCCTGGATCGACAGATCGAGATTTGAGCCATTCCGGGGGTCAAAACACTATTCAGGTCCCCATTGCCCCCGACACCTTGGTATACCATTTTTGGTAGGGAAGCCAAGTTCGCTCGAAGTGGGACACACTCTTATTTTTATAAGCTGTAATTTGAGATAACCTATAAATCTTCCGGACTTTACTCTGAATGTCCTCGATTGTAGGAGGGGAAGGGGATTTCCACAATCGCGCTATCTCACAGCGGCTGGCTGTGAAGACATACTGGGCTAACTGATTAGATGACTGTGACAGGCCAGAAATCGCCTGACCTAATAGCCCAGATGCAGGAGTGAAAACAGGCATGCCAGGAAAGATTGCACGGAGCCATTGATGCACCCGCCCCCAAACCCCTTGGACATGGGAGCAGGTCCACCACATGTGGAAAAATGTGCCCTCCTCCGCACAGCCTCGCCAACATGTATCTGGATAAAGAGGTGTAAATTTATGTAATTGGGAAGGACACCTGTACCATCGATTCGATATAGCAGCTTATAGGAGTTTTCAATAAGAGAAGCCACAATATATCCCCTGCCGAGCCGCTGAAATATCGACTTCCAAATTTGGGGGGACCAGCTAACCTGGAGGTCCTGCTCCCAAGCCCTCTGGAATGGGAAAATAGTGGTATCCTGCAACCCTAACATTCGATACAGCCGGGATAAAATTCGAGTACAACCATGCGCCCTTTCACACAGTTTTTCAAAATCCGACTCGCCCTGGACCAAATGTGTAGCAAGTAGGTTAGACTTAGCAAAGTGCACTAATTGAGCATAGGAGTATCTGGCCGACTCCGGTAAGTCATAAACCCGCTGGAGATCAGCAAAAGGGCGTAAAGAGGAGGAGCCCCAAACATGACCCCATATCCTGATGCCCCTTCTCCTCCAGTCTGAAAAAGCTTTACTCTCAAAGCCCGGGCGAAAATCCTTATTAAAATGAATATGCGTATTGACATGATATGCCCTAGTTCCGACTAAGGAAGCACCGTACCGGTGCCATAACCGAAACATAAGTGTAGAAGGGGGCAACACGGAATCCAGGTCTACCAGCCATGTGTGTTTAGGTTGCCAAATAAAACTACTAAGTGGTATATCCCCGATAGTTTACAGTCCTTTCTAAAAGTGGCTCAATGGACAGAACGAAAAAAAGATCCTAATGGGTACTGATGTACATTTAAGCATCACAAGATAGTGGGACATTTATGTACGTTTTTATAGAGGGTAATAGGCAGAGGTATGAAAAAGCCTCTGGCTGGAAGCAGCAGTAGAGTGAGGCAGGTAGGTACAAGCTGGACCGTCCTGGCCAATAAAGACATACCACAGGATAAGAGAAAAGCTTTTATTTCCAAGATAGTTACAAAAGTCTAACTCTGCCTTCCTCAAATGAGGGATTGCTTGCATCTGTACCACAGCGCTGCCACAGAAAAGATAGCCACTGCCACAAAAGCTGCTATAAGGGTCCAGAAGATAGTGTGGTCCACCTGTGAATGATGGAGAAATCCTGCTGGAAGGACAGAGAGAGGTCATTCAAACAGCAGCCTGCAATGGACTCATTTCAGCTTTATGCTCAAGTCTATGGCACCCCAACAGATCACCTGCCCGTGCGCTATCATCCACCTAGAGAGTGTCCATCATTGCAAGATCCCATCCCACCTCCACAAAGAGGCCTCTGCTCATTTTGGGTCTATAAACCCTTTTCCTAATAGTTACCATTTGTTAGTTGATGAAATTTGGAGAAATTATATACTTTCCTTGAATCCTGCTATGCCAGTTCAGATACACGAGTTCTCCACCTATTGGCAGATGGGCCCAGAGGATGTGTGACATTGTTACCATGGTGCTGCTCCAGCAAAAGTCAGTATTATGTCAAGGTCATGAAGGATAGATTCAAACAGCTTGCAAACCTGAAATACAATGCCTAAAAGGGATCCTTCATGAAAATACCATCTAAAATTTGTATGAGGAACAAGAAAAAGGTAACAAGTAAATCTCTGGTTTTCCTCTAGATGAGATCAATTTCTGTAAACCAAGGTACACCCCCCCCAGGGGGGTCTGGACTGGTGTAGCAGGATTCAAGGAAAGGAAGTCAGGAAAGTTATTCTTCCCCTACCCTCCTTCAGACCCCATGTGACAGGGGCTGACCAATGGCACCGGTAGCCCCTGTGACATAGTAGGTCAAAGGCTATAGGTGCCATTTTGAATACCGGCAGCAGAGGGTTGAGTGCAGGAGAAGGGTCCCGGACTCCCCGCTGGACCACTAGGGAGTTTTGGTAATTTTGGGGGTGGTCAGGAGGGTGGGGGGTTTGTTTAAATTCACTCTTTTAGGTGGCCGAATAATTCGGCAAAGATTCATTGTATTCGTGGGGAATCATGATATGTTTCACTTCCCCTCGAATACAACGAATATGGCCCTATATGTTGCAGATTGCCAATTTGTAGGGAACGAATGCACACCCCTAACAGCCAGTGTCACGGAGGTGTCCTTTCTCCGCTCTGGACTGGTATAGCAGGAAGGAATACAAGTTCTGGGAATGAGTTACACTGAAAGACAATCTCCTTAGTACACATCCCTCGCTCCCAGACCCTAACAGGAGCCTCACCCTTTTCTTGTGCTCTCTCAGAGTTGATCTCAGATTCCTGGAAGATTACAGATCCTGGGGAGCTCACCAGATCCAGAGATTCATTCAAGAGCTGGGGCGACCAACGCAGGAACCTCCGTTGCCCTGGAGAAGGGAGAGACTTAGATATGGATGTTGGATTACACAAACCTAATAGTTTTATATATTTCCTTCATTTTCATTTGCTGACATCCTAGACCTAAATCCCAGTATGACCAACATCTAAAGGGTTATTCAACCAGCATGTAAGCTACAGCATTTCACTGTACTCTGCCCTACCCACTGTAGTCCTTCCCACCAGTCTGGTCTCACTTCTGTACCCAGGACAAGCTACCTGACACCCCCCCCCCCCCCCCAATGCTCTGACATCAGAAAGTTAGTGCCAAGCCACAGTTCATTGTGACATCAGTATTAAAATGCAATAGCTGTAGGCTCCTTTTCCCAGGAGATAAGTGATTCATACGTACAGAAGCCAAATGACAGCCCCTACGACTGCAGAGAAGGATGAAGCTGCTGAGCACTTACGTGAGTTATGACACCCTGGCATGCATGGCTCCATGACAGAACAGGTAGCGACACTGCAGAAAAAATAAACCTGGAAAAGAAAGTATTCAAATGACTGCCATCCTACCTCCATTTACACCCCGAAGGCAGGAGACCCTCATACAAAAGAAATGGATTGCATTAGTGAGTGGGCATATTGCCGTTACACGGGGCTGTTACTGAGTCAGTGACGGCTGAAATGAGCTGAGTCATGGGGCAAGAGATTAAGACTGCTAATCTTATGAGTCCCCCTTGCCCCTCAGTATGCAAATAAATCTTAACATAACATAAGATTTGCTATACTCCGACAGACCAAAAGGGCAATCAAGCAATAACCTGTTTCCAACAGTGGCCAATCCAGGTCACAAGTACCCAGCAGGATCTCAAGGGGCAGATACTGTGGATTCCGAGTTTATCACAGGGATAAGCAGTGCATTTCTGCAGCTCCACCTTAATGGTTTATGGACTTTTCTTCAAGGAAAGTATCCCAGCTTTTTTTTTTTTTTAAAGGCAACTACATTAACAAGTTGATTTTAGAAGGCCTGTGTGCACAAATGCTGGGGTTACATGCAGAGGAGCTAGGCGGGCCGGTATGGTGCCCCAGGGAAGCACGTGCCAGCAACTGGGCAGCACATGGAGTTTACTTCTGCTCCGGAAGAGCAAGTATTAAAATTGGGGATAGGTTTAGTTTAGGGGTTGGAAGGAAAGGGGAATAGGGAGGAAGTAAAGGAAGTTCCCTTCCAGTCCACTCCTGTGTTGGAGGGGACTGGGTAAAAGCCCAATCATACTGCCGTGCAATTCTTTTAAAATCCCCTCCCCCGCACATGGAGGCCACCTGCCTGCACATGCATGCAGACAAAAGCCGGTGCATGTGTGCAAAGGAACTGTGTTTTATAAAAATGTGCATGCCGACACGTGCAAGTTAGAATAGCCACGTCCATGTGTGCACGCCAGGTCCATGTATGCACATGGATGCATGTGTGGGCTTCTTAAAATCTACCCCTACACTTCCACCACATCCTCTGGCAATTAATTCTAGAGCTTAATTATGCATTGAGTAAAAAAATATTCTCTTAATTTTAAGTGCATCATCTAGTAGCTTCATTGTGTCCACGCATCTTTTTCCTTTTGAAAGCGTAAACATGTGTTTACCCATGCCACTCATTTTATAGACTGCTATCCTATCTCCCCTCCTTTGTCTTCTCTAAGCTAAAGATCTCTAACCTTTTCACCCCCTTTCATTTTGGGGATTCTCCATACCTTTTTGAATTCTGCTGAGATGACTAGAACTGCAGTTGCATCATGGAGCAACAGAGGGATTATGATGCTCTCTACACCTTTCCTAATTCCTATCATTCTATTTGCTTTCTTGGCCATAGCCACACACTGAGCAGAATATTAAGTTATCCATGATGCTGAGATCTTTTTCCTGGGTGGTGACTCCCAATGTGGAACCTTGTATTGTGTAGTTATAGTTTGGGTTGCTCTTCCCTAAATGCATTACTTTGCATTTTGCCACATTAAATGGAAATCCATCTATTTACATGCCCAGTCTCCCAGTCTTAAAGATACTCTTGCAATTTCACAGTCCTCTTGGGATTTAACTCCTTTGAATCACTTTGTTAGCAGCAAATGTGATCACTTCATTCATTATTCCTAACTTTACATCATTTATGAATGTTAAAAATCAGGAGTCCTATTACAGAATCCTAGGACACTCCACTATTCACTTCTCTATTTAGCCCTACTGTTTTCTCTATCCAGTTCAGTCCACAATAGAACATTGAGAAACTCAAGGAAACTGAAAATCCAGATATACTATGAACTGATTTTTTCCACATGATTATTCATGTCTTCAAAAAAATGTTAAGAGATTGGTGAGGCAAGACTTCCCTTGGCTAAATCCAGGTTGACTTCGCCCCATTGAACTATGTCCATCTGTCTAACCAAACATCAGTATCAAATCCTTTACACTGTGAAGAACAGTGGGGCATAAAAATATAATTGCCCTACTTCAAACTGAGGATCCATCAAGCCCAAAATCCTCAGGTCACAAGCACCTGACAATCCCAAATAGATCAATCCCATGCTGCCAATATCCAGGGATAAACTGTGGCTTTGGCCATGTCTACCTAGTTAATGGTTCATAGACTTGCTCCAGAACTAGTCCAAAACTTTAAAACTGAGCTACATTAACTGCCTTTACCATATCCTCCGGCAATGAATTCCAGGAGGGCAGGTAGAGATTTAACCACCTCCAAGGAATAAATGCACAGGAGGCAAAGTCAACAGAAAGGAGGCTCTGGAATAAGAGGGTGAAAGGGGATATACAAGCGTAAATAAGGAAAATTTCTTCATAGGAAAGGTGGTGGATACATGAAGCAGCCTTTGTGGAGGTGGAGATGAAGGCCTATAAGGAAATAAGACTTTCTACCACTATATGCAACCAAATATGAATATTGACCTGCACAAGAGGGATGCCGACAGGTTTCAGTAGAAAAGCAAGAAGTGACCAGAATACGTGCCCAGGTTATCTGATCTGCCTCCAACATAAGGGCTATTGCTTTTCTCTGCAAACAATGAAGTAAGCTGCCCAGGTCAGGGACAGGTTGCAGACTCAGACAGCCCAAATCTGCCTGGGGACAGAAGACAGACAGGATGGCTCACAGAAAAGCCACACTGTAGGGCAGCTTTGCTGGTCAAGAGATTACAGGACCGAGATCAGAGCTTGTGTTCTGGAGTTGCCCCTCCCCCCATGGGAAAAGGGGGCCAGACGTCTGAAATGAAGTGACCCCCATCCATCCTGCTGCTTGACCATGCATGAGCTTACATATTAATTAATTAATGCGTTACCTGTAAAGGCAGCCAGGGAGAGGGCTCAAGGTAACACCGGAGCGCACCCCCCATATGAGCTCTGGTGTCCTGGAAGGATGCACGCAGGCACTCAGTCCTGCTCTTACCTGCCTTTCCTTTTCCAGACCATTACTAAACCTCCCAAGCAATAGTGCCAAGAACACAAGCTCCCCTCAGGTAATCTAAAGATAAGGGGGTCGTTAGCTTCGATAATTTACCCAAGCTAGTCAGTCTGATATGTTTAAGTTCATTAATGGTGAACTTTACTCAGTATAAGCTTATGCTGAGAAGCAAAACCTGCACAGGCCTGCGTTGTCTATTTTATTCTAATTTCTAAACCTGAAAAGTCTGAAATAAGTGAGGAAGACTCCATGGTCTCTCTTGGTGCATCTGGATTACATATGTATAGGAGTTTATCGAGGTACCAGTCTGTGAAGCTGCCTGTCCTGACAGGTGTATGTGGGGGGACAGAAGGACGTGTGCAGTATCAGACGGGTCACAGAACATCCTTATGGGAAGGGCAGGCTGGACAGAGCGCTAGGCTGCCCAGTATAGTGTGGGTACCAGGCCAGACCTCAGGGGGTGACTGTGAAGCTGCCTGTCCTGACAGGTGTATGTGGGGGGACAGAAGGACGTGTGCAGTATCAGACGGGTCACAGAACATCCTTATGGGAAGGGCAGGCTGGACAGAGCGCTATGCGGCCCAGTATAGTGTGGGTACCAGGCCAGACCTCAGGGGGGGGCTGTGGAGCTGCCTGTCCTGACAGGTGTATGGGGGGGGGGGGGGACAGAAGGACATGTCCAGTATCAGACGGGTCACAGAACATCCTTATGGGAAGGGCAGGCTGGACAGAGCGCTAGGCTGCCCAGTATAGTGTGGGTACCAGGCCAGACCTCAGGGGGGGGCTGTGGAGATGACTTCTAGGTGCAGGGAGGCACCGAGGCTGAAGGGAAAGGAGGAATTCAGGGAAGTTTCGGGTAGGAGAAGCCACTTGGTGTGTCGCATTCGTCAGGAAGCTGCATCCCTCCAACCCATGTCTATGTTGTGGTTGGGGTGTTGCCCGAGCCAGATTAAGGTTTTCAGAAGTACACTTTGTGGTTTGCTGGCTCGACAGTACGGTGAGCTTGGGAAACGCTTTCCTTGCTGGTCTATGGTGGTGGCTTGGAGCTGCCAGCAGCCTGCAGGGTGGTGTGTCCATCTCACTGGGCATGGCGGATGACCCTGGGCTGGTTGATATGTTTGTTATTAAAGCTGCAGCCTATTTGATTCCCAAGCTAGCGTCTGTGGAGTGGTTATTGTAAAAGGGAGGATGCAGGGAGAGGTCTGGGTCCTGTTACCCATGATATATTACTGACCATATCAGAATTCAAGGAAACATGGGACAAACGGAAGATGAGGCTATAAAGCTGAACAGGAGCTGTGGATGGGCTGTATATTGACTGTTTGCTGTCATGTCCGACTGTGCTGGGCTGCTTGGTAAAGAGGGGACACAGTATTTTCACATTTGGTGTTTGGAGGAGCCCTAGGAGGTCAAGAGGATGGAAAGGTCAACAAGGAGTTTTCCCATCTGTTGAGAAGAAAGGAAGAAGCAGTTTGTCTAGGGCAGCCCAACCCTGTACATTTCCAAAATGTCATCTTAGGAGAGGAAAGTCACGTGTGAGATGCAGGTACAAAAAAAGGAAGCCAAGAGTCAAGGAGTAGCCTGAAGGGGTCAAGGAGGCCCCTGCATGCGACTTTCTAACTGCTAAATTGGTATCAGAAGAAAGTGTTTTCAGTCAGCTTTTTCCTGAAGTAAAGCTTCCCTCCCCGAGGAAGCACAGGGAGCAGTATCAGATGTGTAATGACCCAGCAGTCCCTAGAATTGCCCCTGTGACTAGCGAGGTATTGGAAGGGAAGCTGCACAGAATATCGGATGTGAGAGGAAGCGACCATGCTTAGCCGCTAGAAAGTAACACTTGCCACATCTGGGTTTGGACAGATGTTTCTTTTCCTAAAGCAGGAGATCTTGTGGTCTGGGAAGCTCAGGACAAGTCTTCCAAGGATAGTGTGGAGGGATCACCCCTACACTAAGCAGAAGGAAATGCGTTGAGGATTTCTGTTCAGCATCAATAGACATTTTTCTAGTTTAATAAAACTACTGTCCTGTGAGCTTCCTACCTCAGAATCAATGCAAGCCATTGGGAACCCAGCCTGGTGTTTTAAGAACTTCCTTGAAGGTCCCATGTTCCCTGCCAGTTCAACCCCTCCATGATCCCTTAAAAAGGGACCGTGCATGCCCCCTTCACCCATTTAACTGGGACAGGATGAGCTACACTGTGCTCAGCAAGAAACCCAGTCAGTGTCCGTCCTCCTCCGTGCCTGTGCAGGAAGCAGTTTGCATCCAGAGGTAAATGCACCATCTCTTTCCCTTCCATGCCCTGAGCACAGCGTAGCCCTGCAATCACTCATCAGTGCACCTCACTGCTTTCCAGAGTGCACATATCTGCTTTTTCTAGTCACAGGTTATGAAGGACATGCACAGGGTTTATTTCCCTTATATTACTGAGGTGTTGGGCAATTACATTGGACTGTGATCGCCAGTCTCCATTTAACCTATTGAAAATGGACTCAAAAAGTAACACTTAAACAATGGAAATAGAGAAGCATCTTAGAAACAGGATGTTGCAGGCTAAGACACCAGCTAGAGCAACTAATCCCCAGTCTGACTAGAGCAGCTCTGTAGGTGGGACCAGATTAAGGCAGAAATCCAGTTCAAGCCCATCTTCAGCTTATTCATTGGGGTAAGCAGTAATGAGAGCTGAAGTGGCACTGGTCGGACGGACGATTGGGCCGCGATTGGGCTGGTGTCAGTAAGAGGGGAGGGAACGGCTATGGCCTAGGTGATAAAGACCAGAGAATTTGGGACATTGCTCTTACCTGTCCCCCAAGGGCTTTCTGCTGTGTGGCATCCAGGAAGGCAAAAGTGGCAACAGAGAAGCGCTGATGATGTGAAGGGAATGGCAGTGCAGGGCCCACGGTCAGAGGCAGGGTACGGTAGTTGTCTCCAGAAAAAGGACACCTTTGGGAAAAGAAATGCAGAGATGATCGGAGGCAGCGTATGAGGCACAAGTTGAGCCGGTCCTGGTTTCACCCCATTACTTCTGAATTTAATTCCATAGATGGACCAGGACCGGCTCAGACAGCAGGACCACCAGCCCGGCTCAATGCAGACCTTCCCCAGGCTTTAAAGTAAGATGCCTTACAGAATCAGGATTCAGCCTGAGCCCCCAGAGATCATAGCAGCTCCCATCGCTAAAGGGGCAAACAGTATAGGCTCAGATTGCTCTACCATTCCCCAGAATTTAAACTGCAGATTTTTTTTATTATTTGCGTCTCTTCTGCCCTCTAGTGATCTCTAATCAGAATACAGATACAGAATTCCCCTCCGGTACAGACGGGTGTGGTGGGCCAGAAAGAATAGCACGGGGGTCAGTTGGAAATGAGAAAGGAGCAGTGGTGGACTGGCCTAAGTGGACCAGAAAAAGTTGGAGTCTGCATTGGTCCATGCAGGGTAGAAGAGCCAAGCCTGCTGTGTGCAGCGGCAGATTATGGGAAAATATCATCCTGGGGGACTTTTATCCCTACTGGTCCATGGGGATACAATTTCACATGGAAAACGTTTATACAGTGTTCACACACCTCTTGACCACTTAAGTATAAGTTTGGAATAAAAGAAAAATATAGAAAGTTCCAACATGATATAGTGCAAATTTTAAATACTTAATATCAAAATTTCAGAAAGCACTTTCAATCAACAAGAATCCTACTATTTGAGTACATTTTCTATTTTCAATAGAAAAGCAGGCAGCAATACAATGCAGTGTTTTAGTCAGTGGCAGCTGGAGTTGAGGGGCTTAATCCAGGAGTCAGAAAAAACTGCTGAACTAAGACATTTCTCCTTCATTCACCATACAAAAATAAATATTGAAATGCTGATGTCATCTCATTAACAGCAATTCCCTCCACTACCGGGATCATTGCATAATCCAAAACCCTGCAAAAAAGTACTCCTGCCACAACATACTAACTACCAGACTCAAATAGTAACAGCCCTACACATAAAAAAGCAAAACTGGAAATATAACAGACCCTAAGACACCAATACACCTTCTGCTATAGCTCCATACACAGAAGCTACATGTTAGCTGAACACCTCATCTTGGTCACACATGCAGAATTAAAAAGTCAACCATACTAATAAGAAATTAAAAATAGCTGATATTTAGAACATCCAAAGTAAAAAGCTCATTAAAATTTTTAAAAATTTACCAAAAATAGAATTTTAAAATTGCAGACAAATGCTTCCCAATAATTAAAGCTAAGATGAAAAATCCTCTGCCATGCATATCTGGGAACTGATTTCCAATCACCCTGAAATTGTCATGGATTAGAGAAGGAGGAGGTGGGTGAACAAAGTATCTTCTCTCACACACGTTCATTCTCTCAAACACAATTGTACTGTGTACATGTTCTCTCATACACAGGCTCTCCTACTCACACATTCACAGGCTCTCAAACACAATTGTACTGTGTACATGTTCTCTCATACACAGGCTCTCCTACTCACACACATTCACAGGCTCTCAATCCAGGCCTCCTCCTGCTGCAGGTGCCAGAGGATGTGCAGAGAGTTTGTATTAAGCAACTGCTGAGAGGGTTGTGCCGGCTCAGATAGGCCTCTGTGGGTGGGGGCAACAGTGTCAGCAGCCCTGCAAGCCCTTGTAATTAAAAATTCTTGTGGGAGGGGCATGCCAACCCCATCCTGCTAAACTACTTCAGCCCCGCTGGTTCCTTCTTTCTTCTGCCACAGATGGGAAGGCTTTTGCCGGCAGCCCCACTGGCAGGAGAGTTAGTGTCAGTGCCAATCCTTTCTGGAATTCTTCTATTGCTTGTTTGCAGGCTGAGAGCCAGGGATGGTTTCTGCTGGCACTGCCTTGCAGTTTTGCACCATGCCTGGCCTGTGATTCTACAGTTAGGCAGAGGCAGAGCAAGATGCAAATCTGCCCCTGGCTCTCGCAGCCTGCAAACTCCCTGGTGCCTGCAGTCTGGCGGTCTGTAAAAAAAATAGGCTGGGCAGGAGCTGTGGGAGACCACGTGACCAGGCAGACCAGCCCCCAGGGACATGCCCAATCTGCCCCTGCCTGTGTGGCCCAAAGGAGGGTCCAGTGAGCAAGGTAGAAAGTGAGGTTGGGAGAGGAAGGGCTGGCAGAAAGCTGGGGTGAGAAGCAGTGTCTGCACCCCTCCAAGGAGAGGCAAACAAAGGTCTTACTAAGGTGAGGAGAGTGCAGAGGGTGGGTTCAGCCTGGTGAGGCAGAGAAATCTGGTGGAGAGCAAGGTATGGGGAGAAGGGGGGGGGGAGGTAGAAAGTGAACCAGGTGATTGAGCCGGGGGGAGGAGAGATCAAGTCATATGGGGTAACAGCTGGGGGAGGGCAATTGAGCCTACAGAAAGAGCAATCTGGAGGGGCCGTGCCTTATGATAGAAAAACCCTACATCTGAGTAATTCATTGTACAATACAGAAAAAAGTTTAATTACTTCATGATTATCTTGTTTTATTGAAGAAAAGTCTGAAGAATTTTAAAATACTGTGCAGGAGTTTTTTTTAAATATTGAAATATGATTTTAGGACTTTGACAAGTCTTTATATTAATTGCAGTTCACTATTACTTGGATTGCCAGCAGGTACAAGCAGAGCACGGCAGCTGCTGCTAAATGCCACGGCACGAGCTCTGTCAGGAAGTCACAGCATTGGCTACTGGTCAGATTCAGAGTAGACTACAAAGTCTTATGTATTCTTCATAATGTGATCAACCAAAATACCACCGACTGGCTAAGTGCAACATTACACTTACACTGCCCAGCAAAATCTACGAGCAGCTAACGTCGGATCCCATCAGTGCACTCTGCTCATTTAGGTAAGGTGAGGGACAGAGCAACCTTGTTAGCTGGAATTGGATGCCAATCGAACTACATGTTCACAAAAAGCACTTCAAGAAAGATTTAAAAACTTGGCTATTTGGTCTTGTATACATCAGAAGTAAGACAAGTCAGAAATAAGGGGTTTAATGCTGGGAAAGTTATGTATAACGACATTGTCATTAGCAATTGTAAGCTTCTGATATTTTGTAAATATTGCACTTTTGTTTTTAGTGATGATTTTGTGAATCACAGAGATTGTTTCTGGAATGACTGTATATAAATATTTTTTGCACAGAATTTAAACAGGGGAAGAGGGTCTCCAAGCCCTCAGATGCCCGGCTGAGCCCCAGACCTATCCCAGTTTCCCACATGCTAAAGAAACCGCCACCTCTAAGGTTTGTAGGCTTTAGGGGCTGCATGAGAGCTTGCACAAGAATAAACATTATGTGCCCTGGTAAATGAGGTCATCTCTGAAGTTAGTGCCAAAGCTGGGATTTGAACCCAGTTCTCAATTCCAATCAGGCCCCAGTAACCACCAGAGCTCTTGTGATCAGCTTCTGCCTTACTACTCTGTATAATCTCCCAAGGCAAGCAGGAAGATGATCAAAGGTGCAAGATTTTAGGGTCCCTGGCACCTGTAAGGCTAGGCTGCTTCAACTGAAAGCAAGTTTGCATGAAGAAGTCATTTTTGATGTCCATTTCCTTACCCGTCCACCAGGATTGGCCACTGTGGCCTCTGCATGGGGTTGGAGGTGGGAGCAGCCCAGCACTGCTGCAGGACCAGCACCAGGTGTGGATCGGTTCTGTGCAGTATTTGGACCTCCATGTATACTGGCTCCCTGAGGACTTTGCTCACTGGATATTCTGCCTCAGTATAATAAGAGCTGTACTGAGCATCTGCAGGTTGGGAACAAAAAAAGTGGTTACTCAGTGGCTCACTGTCTACCTCCTTTACACCGAGGTTTTGCTGGTACAGAAAGGAGCTGCTTTACCTCTGGCAATCCTCATCTCGAAGTGCAGTGGCCCAGCCTCGGACACAGCAGGGAAAGGGGGCGGTGTGAAGACTTCTACTTTGAGAGGCAGGAAGTCACTGGCAGAGTAGCTACAACGCACAGTAAGGCTGGAAACGAAACAAAAGTCAGAATGGCTTCCCTTCTGGTTGTGCACATTAAATTATAATTAATCACACCCTAGGGTCCTGACAGCGCTGCATTGCTGGGTACCTTGCTCTGGAGAATCACTTTCTCCACAGGGAGGGGGCAGGACCAGATGAAAAGAGCATTTTAAAAACCCTCCGTCCCTTCCAGACCTGGGCAAGAAACATAAAAGCCCTGGATCAGGGGGTTGGGCCCAAGCTGGAGCCATGGCACCTCTACTTCTCCAAAATGCCCCTGCCCCTCGTGCATCGCTGCTTCTAAAGGAGTTAAAGCTGTGCAATCCAGGGAAGGCTCTCAGGCTGTCAGCAAGCTACCATTCCTGCCTAATCTAACACAGGGCTTAAAGCTAGGCTCAGTTCAGCTAAAGCATCCCTACATCATTTTAGAATTTGAGAACTACCAATTCCAATATTTGCCCATCTTAATTGGAACAGGATACAATCTCAGTGCATCATAACAAAATGTTTAGAAAATACATTTAACAAGGGTACAACATGGTAGGGCAGGGTGCATGCATAAAGGCATAGAAAAAATAGCACAACTGGCAAAAAAGTCTATTATATAGACTGAACTGAATAAAGATGGGATGTTGCTTTACTTCCCCTCCACCATCCCAGCAGAAGATAGGATTTAGTGCAATTTGTAGTTTAAAGTGGTAGTGAAAGATCACTGGCAGGTGCCGTGCTATTACCTAGCACTGTACTAGATTGCCAGGGGTAACAATAGCAGTAACACTGGACGGCATCATTGAAGTATCACAAAGTCCCTGTTAAATGCAAGTTTATGCAGCACAACAGGCAGGAGAAGGAGCTGCCGGTACCAAGGCTCATTCTCACCCGAAGGCCTCCTCCAGTTTTGTATTCAGTGTTTCAGATCAAACTGAAATATAAGCTCAGCAGACTGAAATCTGGAAAACTGATGCCATTCAGATTTATAGCACAGTGTGATTTGTCTGTCTTACCAAGGTGGGAGATGGGTAGGAAAGATCCCTGGGAGCAGCGGTGCACACTCCCCTCACGTTCAGCCCACTCCAGCACAGTGTGCATGAGGTCGTCTCTGTAGGTGCCGTGCGCAGCTAAGAGCAGATGTGCGTAGGGCAGACGGTGTCGCGTTTCTGGTGTTACCTCTCAGCACGTGGGGAAAGTTGAGGTCACAGACTTAACATGTTGTAGGACTTACGTGAAAGCAACATCCCTGGTGATGGAGCCATCGGGTCCGTCCTGCACATGGATACTGGAGCTCAGTGTAGTCTCATACACCAGCTTGTCACCCACGAGCTGCATGAGACCAACAAGAGTGATTCAGCAGTTGTGTGCAGGGTCACTGGCATGCATGGCAAAGTCGGGGAAAAAACACTAAGTACCCGACAAGGACTTCAGAAGCCACCACCCCAATCCTGCTTCTCCATAGCAGTCCAGAGCTCTGCCAAACACCGCCAAAGGCGAGACGATCATGACCATTAGAGGCTTATCCGGGCAAACCCTGGCATAGAGAGGTTATTTGCATACAAACTGCTAACCCACTGCAGACCTGCACTGAAGCTGCAAGCTCCCCTCCAAAATGGAGAAAGCAACTTGCCCAAAGTCTCAGGTCTAGTGGCAGGGTGGTCAGACGGTCAGAGGGCCCCTCCCATTGGTCTCCATGTGCCACCAACACATCACTGACCCTGAATGTTGCACCACACCGAGTCAGCGGGAACCGGAAGAGAAGGAAGGCGTCCGTCTTCACTGAAGGGCGACAAGCTGGGCTGGAGTCCAGGAAGTGCACGGTGTCCAGGAGGATGGGGAAATCCAACATGTCCCGGGAGATGACCACAAGAAAGGACCCATCCGAGGTGCACTGAGCTGTAGCTGGAGACAGGAGGGGTGAGCAGTCTGAATGACGGAAAGTAGAGATAGGACTGACACAGAGGCAGAGGAAGATGAAAAACGAGCCATAAAGAAGTCGTCTTAGCTTGTAAATTAAGCTACGCTAAATCCAAAGCACTCTGGTAGAGATGATCCCTAAGGACGCTGCTTCAGAAGGCTCTGTAAATGTTTATATTTAATCAGGGTCACTTCCCAGCCCTGGGGAGAAGTGGGGTGACTGCCAGGGTGGGGTGCACTCGAGCTGTAGGCTGGGGACAGGCTCTCTTGCAGGGTCAGACTGGGTTAAACACAAAAAGCTTCATGCTGCAGTGTTCTCCAGGCTTACTGTGTAAATGTCTCAGGTCAGGACAAGAGGGCAGAGAAGCAATCACCGCTCTTAGCCAGAACTAAAGTTTCAGTGAATGGCTCAGAAGAGAAAAGTCCACTTTCCCCACAGCCCCAGTCTGATCTAAAGCCCCAGATAGTGTCTGCCCGGTTACGTTTCTCAAAGTCTGCTGCTCACAAAACCTCTTGGATGAGGGGAAGAGAGCTCATCCCCTCTTCTGCAGGAGGGACGCATTCCCCCCAGCCCTGCACAGAGGATCCAAGGCAGCCACGGGTCTCCTCCATGCTGCTCCGTTTCCTCTCTCTCACTCCAGACTCGAGTCTTACCTCTCAGGCAGGCACCCCCACACCTTACTTTTCCCCTTCCGAAACTCCCGGGGGGGGGGGGGGGGGGAGGGCCAGTGGTACCTGCTACGTCCCCTCCTCAGCCCCCCCAGACAGCCCCGAAGCACGAGGGAGGCCCCGGGGGCTGAACCACCCGGTCCACACTGCAAGCTTACACCCCTCATCCCTTGGTTGAACTTCCTCAGGAACCTCCCCTAGGGAAACCTCTTCTCGTTACAGGACTCAGAGCAGTGCACTCTCTTGCTGGCATCCAGGGGCCACATCTCTATAAAAACAATAATGTTAGTTTATATAGGAGGAAGCTGCTCTCACTTCACTGGTTTAATTATAACTAAAAATTAACACAAGAGAAGAGAATCTCTTAAAAGGAAATCCACGAAACTGGAAACGTTTCCTGACCAAGGAACAGAAAGGAGAATTGACCGACTCCCATCCACATCCAAGAACCAGGAAAGGGCTGCAGTGCTCTTGGAATGAGTGGGGATAAGAGAAAGGGGAAATAGACGCTAAGTTTTGCCACATCTTGTTAGTGTGGTTCACTATTAAACTCTTTAACTAGCAGGTAATATCATAAAGCAGCGCGTCCGTGCTGCCAGGGTGGATCGCCTGCGGTTTTAAGCCTCGGATGCTTTTCTGAGAGGAGACTGTTAAAGTTGGTGCTGTGATAGTTTGATATCAGAGAAACAGCTGCGTGAGGACGGATCACACACACAGGATCCTCAGATCTGACTGAGAAAGGCAACTCATGTTTAACTGAAGCTTGTTACTCTGAAAATCCCTCTCACTTTGCCTAATGTATTATACTTTAACATTTTTGCTCACTGAATGTCCTTAAGCTTTGTAATTCGCTCTACTACATTTGTAACTGAGTAATAACCCAAGTAAACAAGTTGCTATATGATCCAAGATTTTTAGTAAGTGCTCTGAATGCCTCGGAACTGACTTGCCTTTGGCATATGCAAGCGTGTGAAGAGATTTTTTGCTATTATGCTCCTCTATCCCTCTGGTTTCTCTTCCCTAAACTTATTTCGTTGTTTGAGCAGGAGGACAGAAGCTCGAGTTCTGCCCTGCCATGATGGCACGGCCAAGGATAGAGGGAAAGTAGCCATAAAGGAACACAGCAGCATGAAACCTTGACAGAAACGCCTCCTTTCCCATGGCATTCAGAAAGGGCCTGCACAAGCCCATTTGGCACCCTAGGCAAACCTTTGGTCATACACCCCCCCTCCCCCAGCTTACCTATTGATAGCAGCTCAGCACAGTGCTCCCTTCTGATCTGTGGCAGTGGCCCTAGCACAGCATTAACGTCTTTAGTATTGGCTCTAATATAACCCCCCTTTGGGCCTTGTGCTACCAGGATTTCGTTGCCCCCATAATTATGGCATTAAGCAGCCACCTTGTTTGCTTAAGGGAAGCAGTGCTCCAGCTCCCAGAGTGCTTTGCAGCAGGAACTTGAGTTGTATGGCCAGCGACAGCTCTCACCTTCATTGCCATAGTAACAGGGCATGGCCAGGTCAGAGGGGTTGTAGCAGCAGCCAACATTGTGGCAGGACTCCCGGCTGATCCCAGCATGTCCACAGAGTATGTTCCCAGGGCTCACCTGGCACCGCCTGACGTAGCTACCTGAAAGCACCAGGGCAGAAGAAAATAATTGAGGCCATCAATGCCTTGAATGCAACAATAACTTCCCCTCCTGATCATGTCGAGTCTTCAAAATAATTTCGTCTACCCTACCATGTGTTAACAGGGCTGTTGCAAGGGTGGTAAGCACCCTAGACAACCTTCTGCCTTGCACCCACCCATCACGCCATCCCCTACCAGCTTGAGTCGAACCAGTAGGGCGACCTATCTCTCGTCACCCAACCCATCTCGAGCCAGTCATCTGGATGGGTGAGGACAGACGGGTCGCTTGTCAATCAGCAGCAAGATAGAGTCTCTGGCACGGCAGCTGGCTCTTCTCTCCCTGCAGTGGTTGCTGCCCCTGGCACTCTAGACTCCCACCTAGTGCTTCTGCCAGCCCTGTGTGCTCGTGTGTCCTCCCTGCACAGTCACCTTCCCTATTCCTGCCTACCCTTCTCACAGTCACTCATCCAGCTCTTATGAGGGAAGGGCCTGCAGATCTCCAGAAACCTGCCTAACACTGCTGTCCCCTAACTCAAGGAGTGCAGGCTAATTTATAAACAAGCCCATCTTCAAAGGCAAAGGCCCTATTGGTTCCCTTTGAAAATGCTATGGCCCGTGCTGGCCAGTTTTCCCTGTCCACTTTTTCTCATATAGGGTGGGAGGGAAGAAGAGGCAACAGCAATTTCTAATGAGATTTTTTCCACTGTAGAATCTCCTTTGAAAATCACCTAAATAATATATTTTTAATCTCTAGATACAATATTAACTCATACAAGAACTACAAAGGCAAGTTAGATGGGTCCTTCTGCTCTTATTTCCTCTGTTCGTTATTGAAGACTACCTTCACAGCCAGAGATCCTTTACTTACCCCAGGCTCCCATTTTACTCCTCCATGAGTCCCTACCATGATTATAAATCCCCTTCCTGAGCAGCTGTGGAAGTCTTGTGTACCATCGGCCATATTTGTTTTATTCTACTCCAGAACACTGCTGACCTCCAGCTATTAGAGCTTACTTAAAACTGGTTTATTCACTGCTTCAAGGGCAGTTGATACACAGCAGTATTTGCACATCCAATAGTTATGAAGTCTTTTTAAGGGCTCAAAAGTCACATGACCACAGGATGTCCAACGACTTTAAAGACAGTGACAAGAAATGCCACAGCTAGCCTTATCTGGATGGAGGACAGGCCCCTGCAGGCTGGACAAGGAGACAGACTCATACTGGATCCAAAAGATAAACACTTACGGACTGGTCTGGAGACAAACAGGCGTCTGAAAGGCTTGGGCGTCTTCCACACGTCAATGACAGTAGGTGGTTGGGTGACCTTGGCATCAGAGCGGGAATCAGGTTTGGGACACACCATGGCGACATCCTCGGAGTACGTCACCTCCTGAGATGCTGTTACCAGCTCCACACGGACCTTCAGCTGGAAGCTACGTGCCTGAGCGGAGAGAAAGGGGCATATTATTCATCCAAGGGGCAAAGAGGTACCTACCCAACCATTCACACCAGGGCAATGAGAAAGGTACCCCTACCCTGTGGGGATGGTTCAAGCTCTGTTTCTTAGGGGCAAGTGCACTCTGGGGGACACTCAGTTTACCAAAATCTATATTCTCTGCAAGCACAGACATCCTAATGTACTTTAGTGTGCTATCTGCACACATGTGGGTACAGGATATTCAGTGCATACAAGGAAGGACTCAGCTTCATCCCATCAAAAACTCCAGAGTGATGAGAAGAAAGAAAATCTGCACCTTATGCAGCACATGGCAGCCGTGGTACCCTGTAGAGAAGATGAACGTCGTGTTGCCTAGCCGGGTTAGGAAGTGGTGACACTCTGAGCAATCTTTGACTTCAAATAGGTTACCAAACTCATCTGGAAAAGAAAAACATAACAGAAGGATCTCCAATATGGCCCATTTGATAGGCATTACATTAGCTAACAGACTCTAGAAATACAAGACTGTGTACATGCAGTAAAGAGACCACAAGAGGATGCTACAAAGCTATCATAAAGAGTACTCGGACAGGAGCACCAGCAAGCCATGAATAAAAGTTAGATCAACCGTCCTCAAATGCTAGGAGAGCCTATGCTGGAACAGCAAGGGTCCTGTATACCAAAACGGAGGTGCATTGGCAGAGCTTTGTGCTGTCTCAGTGCGGACGTAGCTGGTATTGCTAAAGGGCAGGGCTCACGTGCATTGGTAGGGGTGTGAGGGATTTAAGCACTGACTAGCACAGGGGGCAGGCATGGTGGTGGATATTTTAGTAGTGGAATAGCAGGGGTGGTGGTGGATGGTTTAGTAGTGGAATAACAGGAGGTGCTGCAGAGCAGGAGTGAGGTGCATTGGTAGAGCTGCATGGGAGCCTCAGTACCAAGGCAGCAGGATGTAGAAGTAGAAGCCATAGGTTTATTTTTTTAAACTCCTGGTTCAAAACAAGTCACTTTTTTGAATACATTCATTACTGAAACTACACCAGTCTTGTTAAAGGCTTAAATTATGATCTCAAAGGCCTAATTCATTTGCTTGTGTCCATCAGCATCTTTCTTCTAGCGTCTTGTAATTCACTTCCTTACCCTGGACTCTGGATTTATTAAGTGCATTGTATATCTCTGAAGTTTGGGAGTTATCCATCATCAGACCTCCCCCATACAATACAGACAAAACCGCACCACATTACAGCAACTCTTCTGCCTCAAAAGCAGATCACAAAAACCTGTTGGGAGATTGCATTTGAGGTACTCTGGTTTTCTACCTACAACCTCTGAAGGATCTGACAACCTGGGCAAGATCTATACCCTAACTACCTTCAGAGCTGTCCCAGGGTCTCTCATCTCCCCTCAGAGAGAGGGCTGTCTCGCCAGAGAGAAGACTTACCAAAGATCTTGAACAGGACCGTGTGTGGCAGCCTGGACCCCACCACCAGCAGCTGCATGCTGTGCTCACCACACTCATAGCTGAGCTCTATGGAGGAAGCACCCCTACAGCAAGGGACCCCAAAGAACAGCAGGAAAACCAGCCAGAGCCCACCCATGGTCCCCACTCCCTAAACAGAGCAAGCACCTGGAGGAAGACTTAATATAACCAAGTGCAGGCCCTAATGAACTCTCTACAGGACTCACCTGTGTGAGCTCTCCCTTCCAGGGCTCGGGGGAAAATTACCTTTCCACGTTAGAGAGCAATGATCCCCCAGTAAACTTTCGGTTTTCAACACTGCAGAGCTGCCAAGTAGCTCTGGTGGGAAGGGAGCCCTTTAACCAGTCCTGGTTTTTCAGTTTGCATCCCAGTGCATTGTAGATTTATAGTCATCTCTGCCATTTTCAGTTCGTGTTGCAGGAGGGGATGCTGTCGCAGGCAGGCAAGATAGCGCAGTGGCCAAGGCTAAGATCCTTGAGGGCTGCAGCCAGGGTAACCAAAATATGCAAATCAACCTGCCTGCAAAATCAAATAAATGCAAACATACTTTATGACTATGTAAGTACCCTGAAAAGCAGACTTGTACTATAACCCTTCCCTTAACTAGTGTAGGCATATTTTACCACCTCCCTTAGCAAATGTTAAGGCAAACAGAAGCACAAACTGGACTAGTGAAAGAAAAGCAGAGGTGCCGCAGGGCAGGAGTGAGGTGCACTGACAGAACAGGGTGTGGGTCTCAGTACTGGTACAGCCTGGGGGTGCCGCAGGGCAGGAGTGAGGTGCACTGACAGAACAGGGTGTGGGTCTCAGTACTGGTACAGCCTGGGGGTGCTGCAGGGCAGGAGTGAGGTGCACTGACAGAACAGGGTGTGGGTCTCAGTACTGGTACAGCCTGGGGGTGCTGCAGGGCAGGAGTGAGGTGCACTGACAGAACAGGGTGTGGGTCTCAGTACTGGTACAGCCTGGGGGTGCCGCAGGGCAGGAGTGAGGTGCACTGACAGAACAGGGTGTGGGTCTCAGTACTGGTACAGCCTGGGGGTGCCGCAGGGCAGGAGTGAGGTGCACTGACAGAACAGGGTGTGGGTCTCAGTACTGGTACAGCCTGGGGGTGCTGCAGGGCAGGAGTGAGGTGCACTGACAGAACAGGGTGTGGGTCTCAGTACTGGTACAGGCTGGGGGTGCCGCAGGGCAGGAGTGAGGTGCACTGACAGAACAGGGTGTGGGTCTCAGTACTGGTACAGCCTGGGGGTGCCGCAGGGCAGGAGTGAGGTGCACTGACAGAACAGGGTGTGGGTCTCAGTACTGGTACAGCCTGGGGGTGCCGCAGGGCAGGAGTGAGGTGCACTGACAGAACAGGGTGTGGGTCTCAGTACTGGTACAGCCTGGGGGTGCCGCAGGGCAGGAGTGAGGTGCACTGACAGAACAGGGTGTGGGTCTCAGTACTGGTACAGGCTGGGGGTGCCGCAGGGCAGGAGTGAGGTGCACTGACAGAACAGGGTGTGGGTCTCAGTACTGGTACAGGCTGGGGGTGCTGCAGGGCAGGAGTGAGGTGCACTGACAGAACAGGGTGTGGGTCTCAGTACTGGTACAGCCTGGGGGTGCTGCAGGGCAGGAGTGAGGTGCACTGACAGAACAGGGTGTGGGTCTCAGTACTGGTACAGGCTGGGGGTGCTGCAGGGCAGGAGTGAGGTGCACTGACAGAACAGGGTGTGGGTCTCAGTACTGGTACAGCCTGGGGGTGCTGCAGGGCAGGAGTGAGGTGCACTGACAGAGCTGGGTGTGGGTCTCAGTACTGGTACAGCCTGGGGGTGCCGCAGGGCAGGAGTGAGGTGCACTGACAGAACAGGGTGTGGGTCTCAGTACTGGTACAGCCTGGGGGTGCCGCAGGGCAGGAGTGAGGTGCACTGACAGAACAGGGTGTGGGTCTCAGTACTGGTACAGCCTGGGGGTGCTGCAGGGCAGGAGTGAGGTGCACTGACAGAACAGGGTGTGGGTCTCAGTACTGGTACAGCCTGGGGGTGCTGCAGGGCAGGAGTGAGGTGCACTGACAGAACAGGGTGTGGGTCTCAGTACTGGTACAGGCTGGGGGTGCCGCAGGGCAGGAGTGAGGTGCACTGACAGAACAGGGTGTGGGTCTCAGTACTGGTACAGGCTGGGGGTGCCGCAGGGCAGGAGTGAGGTGCACTGACAGAACAGGGTGTGGGTCTCAGTACTGGTACAGGCTGGGGGTGCTGCAGGGCAGGAGTGAGGTGCACTGACAGAACAGGGTGTGGGTCTCAGTACTGGTACAGCCTGGGGGTGCTGCAGGGCAGGAGTGAGGTGCACTGACAGAACAGGGTGTGGGTCTCAGTACTGGTACAGCCTGGGGGTGCTGCAGGGCAGGAGTGAGGTGCACTGACAGAACAGGGTGTGGGTCTCAGTACTGGTACAGCCTGGGGGTGCTGCAGGGCAGGAGTGAGGTGCACTGACAGAACAGGGTGTGGGTCTCAGTACTGGTACAGCCTGGGGGTGCTGCAGGGCAGGAGTGAGGTGCACTGGAAGAACTGTATATAGTGGGGAAGGGAAAAGGACCAGTTCATTCATTACTGGAACAGTGATGGGAGTGGAGATATTTTATGTTTATTTGGTGTTAATTCTGTAATCTGTATTGATTTCTAAGAGTAATGGAGTTCTCCGTGGTTTCCTCATTTATTCATATTTATACTCCATAGTCTCCAAGTAAGTTCAGTGAGGATTACAAAACGCTTGCCTCTCATATTGCATTATTTTGATTGGTATTCCACCTTTCTGGAGGTCTCAAAGCAGATTACATTTGGGTAGTGGAGGTAATTCCCTGTCCACAGAAAACTCACAAGCTGTGGCGATAGAGGGATCAGTGCCTTGCCCAGGTCACCACGAGCAGCAGTGGGATCAGTGACTTGCCCAGGTCACCAGGAGCAGCAGTGGGATCAGTGCCTTGCCCAGGTCACCAGGAGCAGCAGTGGGATCAGTGCCTTGCCCAGGTCACCAGGAGCAGCAGTGGGATCAGTGCCTTGCCCAGGTCACCAGGAGCAGCAGTGGGATCAGTGCCTTGCCCAGGTCACCAGGAGCAGCAGTGGGATCAGTGCTTTGCCCAGGTCACCACGAGCAGCAGTGGGATCAGTGCCTTGCCCAGGTCACCACGAGCAGCAGTGGGATCAGTGCCTTGCCCAGGTCACCACGAGCAGCAGTGGGATCAGTGCCTTGCCCAGGTCACCAGGAGCAGCAGTGGGATCAGTGCCTTGCCCAGGTCACCACGAGCAGCAGTGGGATCAGTGCCTTGCCCAGGTCACCAGGAGCAGCAGTGGGATCAGTGCCTTGCCCAGGTCACCACGAGCAGCAGTGGGATCAGTGCCTTGCCCAGGTCACCACGAGCAGCAGTGGGATTAGTAACCTGGCTTCCCTGCTGCTCCTGCACCCGACCTTACACAACTGTGCAATAAGAACAAGCAGTAAAGCATGTGCAGTCCGGGCCTGGGACATTAGTAAAGCACGTGCAGTCCGTGCCTGGGCATATATATATATGTGTGTGTTGGGTGTGTGTATATATATATATATATATATTATATATATATATAGATATATATATATATATATATATATATATCTATATATATATATATATATATATTATATATATATGTGTGTGTGTGTGTGTGTGTATATATATATATATATATATTTATATATATATATATATATATATATATATCTATATATATATTACACATATATACCGGTATGTATGTATATATATATATATATATATATACACACATATATACCGGTATATATATATATATATGTTAAGCTGTCTAAAAAGTTTGCTTTTACATTTTTAATTCTAGATGTTCTATGTATCCGACTAAGGAATTATATTTCCTGCTTGTTCAGTTTGCAATGTAAACCAGCCTGATTTGCATTTTATGCAAGAAGGTCGGTATATAAAAATTAAAAATAAATAAATAAATAAATATATACCGGTATATATGTGTATATATATATATATATATATATACACACACACACATATATATATATATATATATATATATATATATAGTTACCTGCTGCTCATTTTCTCCTGCACAGTTTTTCTTTTTCTGGAAACCAGACAGGAAAAAGATTTCCACTCACTGATTTTAGATCACATTGCAGAAAGATCTACATATACTCTGCCTCCTCCTGGGGCTGTTGATAGCATTTCAGATTAATCCTTACTGTAGAGCTGCTGATAAATTGAACTGTTACAGAAGGAAGGACTCAGTTATTTACACTTTCAAATAATAGAAGGACTAGGGGGAATTCCATGAAGTTAGCAAGTAGCACATTTAAGACTAATCGGAAAAAATTCTTTTTCACTCAACACACAATAAAGCTCTGGAATTTGTTGCCAGAGGAGGTGGTTAGTGCAGTTAGTGTAGCTGGGTTCAAAAAAGGTTTGGATAAGTTCTTGGAGGAGAAGTCCATTAATGGCTATTAATCAAGTTTACTTAGGGAATAGCCACTGCTATTAATTGCATCAGTAGCATGGGATCTTCTTAGTGTTTGGGTAATTGCCAGGTTCTTGCGGCCTGGTTTGGCCTCTGTTGGAAACAGGATGCTGGGCTTGATGGACCCTTGGTCTGACCCAGCATGGTAATTTCTTATGTTCTTATTATTTGGGTTCCTCCTGCAGTGATCGACTACATACAGATGAACCCAGGCTTCTCATTGGGCCAGGGGCAAGCCTCTTTATCTGACTTCCTTTGAACCCCCTGAAGTTTGTGCATCATTAGCCTCCCTCACGGCTGCATCGCAGTGCTTTCGTATTTCACTCCCTGTGTGTGTTTGTGCATCACAGTGCTTTTGTATTTCACTGTGTGTGTGTGTGTGTTTGTGTGAGAGTATATATTCAAAGCCTCTTTCTTCTTACTGGCTGACATGCTGCCATATGTAACTCCAACACCCAGGGCTTTATTTACTATTCTGCATTTCTGTACTTTGCAAATAAATCTTTTTTATTTTTTGTCTCGAGATGCAACATTTATAGTAATCCACATTCCATGATAATCCCCTGAACTCGGGCTAGAGTCTGAACACATTTAAACAACTCCTTGCAGCTCCCTGCTGCCCCCTTGTGTACACACTCTTGAAATGCAATGGAGTCTCTGACTTAACCACTTTCTCCTGATAATTAATGGAAGTGTTGAACAGAATTACCACTCAAAGGTGAATTTTAAAAGACCCACACGCGCCAAAACCAGGAGATACGTGCACAGGTTGGGCCGGCAGGTGCCGAGTGTATTTTAAAAGGCACCCGAGGAAGCGCATATCTCCTGCAGTGCGCACGAGTAACAGGTTTCCGAAAAGGGGTGGAGTGTGGGCATGGTCTGGTGGGGCGTGTTGGGGCTGGCCAGGAAATGTACGTTTAAGTATTTACGCGTCTTTGCATGCGCCGGATCCTCTATTGCACATTTCCTCTACGGATGGCGTGTAAGTAGTAAAACCAAAAAAGAAGGGAGGCTGTTAAACTAGGTGGGTTTGGAAGTCCTATCCTTGAACTGGGAAAAGTAGCTATGGTGTCGGCACACATCCCTTGTAAAATCCCCCTACTTACGTGGTAGATGCGGCATTTGTGTGCACAGGCACACGTACATTTAAAATTGCGCAGATATGTAAGTGCATCCAGTCTGTTTTATAATATGGGTGCACAGACGCGGGTCAGTGAATGCACGCATATGTGCGATCTCGCGCGCCTGTTTGAAAGTTACCGTCTCGGTGCTTCTTATACTCACCTTCCTGTTCTTCTCCATTGCAGGATCTTCATAGTTTTTCAGAACACATGGCACAGGAGAAAAGGATTTGTAGTGGTTTGACGATTTCTACAGTTATTAGCGGATTCAGGTTGGACAAATGTATCTTCCTATGGAACAACTGCAGGAAAGAAATCTATGCAGCAGTTGGGAATTGATTCAGGTTGCGTACATGTAGCTGCATGTAGAACATTTGCAAAAGAAGAATACTGTCAACCGATTCAGATAAGACAGATATAGTTGCTTGTATAACAGTCCTAGAAGAGGAATATGCACCATGATTGTTAACTGATGCAGGTAGGGGCAGGTGTAACAGCCTGGGGGAATATTTGCAGGAGGATTGAGATCTTCAGTGGCTTGGGCAGATGGTGTTGGCCATGTACAAGAGTGTGGTACAAAGTGCATACCTAGGTAAAGAGGCATGGGAGAAATGCACACATAACTGAGAAACTTCAAAGGAAGCAAATAGTCAACAAAAAAATGTGCATAACAACTCTAAAAAAAATCCTAAAACAAATGTCTATATGCAAAAATAAAAAGATAAAATTAAAAATGGTCTGAATATGTTAACTAACATGATGGAACAGGAATTTCTCTCATTCATCTTCAATCACAGTGCATTATGATTAAATTGGAATCCTTAGCTGATTTTTGTAGCTTGAATTAACAAAATAAAATAATGAGAAACATCCCATGAAAAGCAAGGAAATGTATTTGGTATCAATTTTATCAACATCCTAGTTGATATTTTTATATATGAATTTTTATATACTTTTAATTTTGTAAATTTTTATATTTTAATTTTTTGGTTTCATGTTTTTATTTTTATTTTCTGTTTTCAGTGTTATGTATTTTATTTGTATATTTTTTCTGCCATTTTAGTTTTTATATAGTTTTAAAATTTGTTGTAATTTGGTTTCAAAATTTTGCTTTTTATATTATCTATGTACACATTTCATTTCAAGTAAGATTGGTACAGTTTTAATATTTAAATATTATATTAGCTACTTATGGACTTGTTATAGTCTTAATAAATTTTAAAGTTATACATATTTATTTATTTAAAATTTTTTGGAGTGGTGGGGGGGGTCTCGTGTAGTTGGGGGGGGGGGGCTGTTGCACGAGAGGGCCAAAGAGCTGGGGGGGGGGGCTAATACTCAAGGCCAAAGCTTGCCCTCGCCGGGGCGAGATGGGGTGAGGAAAGAGGAAGGGGGAAGGATTGCTTTACCACTGGATGAAGATGGTGGAGGTACAGGGAGGTGGACGAAGGGGGAGTGGCTTCTTTTTGAATTGTTAAAGTTAACAGTGGTTACATGTTGTAGGGCTCGGGTTAATTCAATAAACTGCGGCCTGTTTACGTACGCCAAATATGTGAAGTTGTTTCATTGGAGGGAGGAAGGTCTCGCCCCCCTGTGTTAATCAGATGTTTGTCTGCTCCTTTGCCTTCATAACCCTGCCCTCCTATGCAAATATCAGCTATAGGCGGATGATAAAATAGTTACTGAAAAGACTTCTGGGTTACTTACTGGAAGGCACTGTCCTGCAGCCACTCTCTGGCCACGTCGAGAGATGATATACAACAGGTGATTTCACTTTGTACCACACTCGTACAGGTTTTGGATACGAGTAGTAATGTGCAGTGTTCTTTATTATCTTTCAGGTGCTGTGGTGACTGTGTTTACTTTTCTGTTGCTGTTACCTTTGCCATATTTTATAGTAATGCTGTTATTGTTGTAACCCACCTATCTGTTTTCTGATGTGACTATACCAGAGGCAGGCAATCTTGTCAAACATGGCCAGGTCAGGTTCTGATTGATATTTTTATACATTTTATTCATTTGTTTAATAAAGTGAGTTTCATTATCATTTATTTGTTCATTATTTAATTAATTATTCATTAGTAGCCTGATTTTAAAAAGCATTTAGATACATAAAACTGGGTTTTACTCCAGTAAATGCACTATACTCAAGTAGGCTTTAGAAAATTGCTACCATAAATGCTATTGAATTGACCATAATATTTAATCGCCTAAATGCACGTTAATCGAGTAAATAGCTTTTGAAAATTTCTACAATAGTTATGTTACATTTATGCACTTAAGGGCTAATTTTAAAAGCCCTGCACGCGGTGAATCGAGAGCTGCGCGTGTGGCTGGGACGCGTGCACGTCGCGTGGATTTTCAGAGGCCCACATTCACGCGTGTATCTCCTGGTACGTACATTGCGAAGGATTTTTTTTAAAAAGAGGCGGGCGGGATCTGGGCGGGGCACGGGCGGGCCCGGACAGCGCCATCCGCACACACAAGTGCGCGCCAGGATCCGAGAAACACGTAACCTGCTGTTGCTGTGGACTGCGGGTGAGTATGAAAACAAAAAATCTAGGGTAGTCAGCGGGGTTCTAGGGTAAAAGGGAGGCAGGTTAGGTAGGGGGGTTTAGGAAGTTTGCTCTTTTACAGGGGTGAGCTGGGAGGGAACTGGGGCTACTAAAATTCCCCCCTTAGGCGATCGAGACGGGATTGGTGCGCACATGCACATGGGAGCTGATTTATTACGTGCGCACATGTTATAAAATCGGCGTGTCTGTGCACCCACGCAGTGGTTTAAAAGTTACCACCCCTTTGAAAATTGTCTTTGGAGGTGATTTTCAAAGGAGTTATGAGTGTAAATGTAACATACTAAGGGCCTGATTTTATAAAGCATTTAATTAAGTAGAACTGGATTTTACGCAAGTAAATGCACTTTACTCAAGTGGGCTTTTGAAAATTGCTACAAAATATGTCAATGAATTGTCTGTAGGATTTACCTGTGTAAGTGCACTTTACGCGAGTAAGTGACTTTTGAAAATTGCTATAATAGTTACATTTATACACGCATGACTCCTTTTGAAAATTACCCCCTATGATAGAAAATTTAGGCCTGGATTTATCAAAATACGATAAGTATCGCATGCAATAGCAAAAGGGGTGTGGTTTATGCTAATAGACAGTTTATCGCAATTTGCACTAATTACCTATGTGAAGAGCTAAGTTAACACGAATTGGGATAACGTTTCAGACTTTGCGATAAGTGCCAGACCTGTTGTATTTTCTGCATACAACCACTGGGGAGACTATGTTTGAGAGAGACAGCGAGCGAGCCTAGCCATAAGAGAGAAAGAGACAGCCTAGCCATAATGTCCTCTCCCTAGATAGGTATTTGTATCCCTGTGGGAAGCCCACCTAGTAACTCGAGGTGAGGTTTAGGTATTAGTGTAGGGGGTTAGGGGCCACTTTGACATTCAACGTGAGACATATGAACAGAACAGTGCTCTCTTGTGAAGATTTGATGACCTTCAGAGTGAGGAAACTCACCCAAAGATGATATTTATGCAAGGTTCTCTCAACCTAGCTTGATGGACACTCTACCTTGGGTAACATCAAGCTAGGTGGAGAGAACATTGCACAAATCTTATCTTTGGGTGAGTTTCCTCTCTCCGTAGGCTAACCTTTACATGAATTCATTTGAAGAACAGTGGCTCACCTGTCATCCTTTCAAAATCATCTTGTAGTCTGGAAACGATACATTGATGATGTCTTTATTCTATGGCGACGTGACGAGGAAAGAGTTATGAAGACCGCCAGTAAACTCGGCAGACTGGCAGGTTATGAAAACTGAGGCAGAGGGGGGATATGATAGAGGTGTTTAAGATCATGAGAGGTCTAGAACGGGTAGATGTGAATCTGTTATTTACTCTTTCGGATAGTAGAAAGACTAGGGGGCACTCCATGAAGTTAGCATGGGGCACATTTAAAACTAATCGGAGAAAGTTCTTTTTTATTCAACGCACAATTAAACTCTGGAATTTGTTGCCAGAGGATGTGGTTAGTGCAGTTAGTATAGCTGTGTTTAAAAAAAGGATTGGATAAGTTCTTGGAGGAGAAGTCCATTACCTGCTATTAAGTTCACTTAGAGAATAGCCACTGCCATTAGCAATGGTTACATGGAATGGACTTAGTTTTTGGGTACTTGCCAGGTTCTTATGGCCTGGATTGGCCACTGTTGGAAACAGGATGCTGGGCTTGATGGACCCTTGGTCTGACCCAGTATGGCATTTTCTTATGTTCTTATTTGCTGGTTTGCTGAGTTATTTTATTTTTTTTTACTTTAAAAAAATACAGAAAAGCATTCACTCCACGTCTGACGCGTGTTAAATAGATGCTAATCCTATTGCATTAAGGAGTGGATTAGTAATAGTGCCTACTTAACCAGCGTCTGACAGCGGGTTAAACAGTGCGCTTGGCTGAGCGCACTGTATTGCATAGTCCCCTTTGGAAGGGCGGGATGGTGACGTTGAAAACATCATGAACCAGCTACTTCATTTTTTATCCCCGTCTGTCTGCTTCTGTTGCCTTGGGCCAATTTGCTATAATGGTGGGGGGGGTTGGAATGGGGGTGCTGGCTAGTGATCTAACACTTAGAATAGTTTCCCATAGAAAGCAATGGGGACTTTTATTTTGCAGACTCGGTTCTTGGAAAATACTAATTCAGTGTTTCTGGTTTTCAAACTCCTCTGCGCCCCCAATTTGGTTAATTTCTGTCCTGTTTTGGACAGACAGACCGATGTCGATTCCATATGTTGGAAAGCATAAAAATGTAGACTAGGCAGTTGTATTCCCACCTTGGCTGTTTTATTAACAAAGTCCATCAAATGTGATGTTAACGGGGTTCAGTACTCTCATCATCCTTCTAACCGAAATTCTATCTGTGCACAATACTCACAGCAGGGTAAGTGATCAGTCTGTGCACCTTTTGAGGAAACGGTGCTTTCATTATTGCCTATGGAAACATTACAGGCAGAGATTCGTGCTTGCTTTTTCCATCGGAAACAGTGTCCATGGTTTTGTATAATCAAACCTAAGTGCATTGTTGCAGTCTCCACCCCCAGGGCTGCCTCATTCAGTCCATGGTTAAAAGCAGGAGGGTTGGGACTTCCGGCGATGACGTGCAGGAGGCGGAAGTGAACGGGGATAGCTCCGTGGCCTCGCTCCCCAGAATCGGTAAAGAAAATCTACAAAATTAATTGTAATCGCTGCCGGACTTAAGGACAGGCTGCAGGAGTCCCTGCTGCGGATTTTTGGCCCTGACTGGCCCGTGGGGGATGCGCAGATCGAGCGTCCGAGGGAAATCTGAACGCCGCCTGCATCGCCCGCGTGCGGCCAAGATGGCCGCGGCAGCTCAGTCTGGGGAACCTGTGCTGGCGTCTGTGAACGAAGAGGCCCTGCAAAAAATATCGCAGCGGGTGACGGAAGCGCTAGATGGCCGGCTGTACAAGCTCCAGACCGCGATGGAAGATATAAAAGCGGCGGTTGAAGGCCATGCTAAGCGACTGGATACTGCGGAGGGGATTATATCTGATCTGGGAGACCGGCTGGTGACCTTAGAAAGGACCATAGTGGACCTCCAAAATAGACAACACGAGATCCTTGCTAAGGTGGAGGAACAGGAGGACAGGGGATGTCGGAATAACCTCAAAATTATAGGCCTGCCGGAGGAGGTGAAGGAAGGGGACTTACGAGATCTGGTGGAGAACTGGCTCCCTCAGCAGGTAGGCCTCCTCCTTGCGGGAGACCAGCTACAATGTGAACGGGTGCACCGTGTGGGACCCATGCGAGAGGGCCTTGGACGGCCGAGGCCAGTTATGGCCAAGATCCTTAATTGGGACCATAAGACTAGGCTTTTGCGGTCCTACCGCCAAAAAAATGAGGTGATCTACAATGGTCACAGACTACTGTTGTTTAATGACTTCTCGGCTAGCACGGCTGCGCAGCGGAAGGCCATGGCCCCGGCTTGCACCGCACTACACAACCGAGGCATACGATTCGCCCTCCTCTATCCGGCGAAACTGCGCGTCCAGCATGAAAATAAAACCCTCTTTTTTAATTCCAAGGAGGAAGCGGAGCGGTTTGTGGCGAGCCTTCCACGGCTGGCCGGGGATTGAAGAGCGGACTTTTTGGTGGCCTGATACTCTGTTCTTGGTTTATTATCTTTTGCCAACCACAGTTCCTGTTTACCTGCGTGCCTCGGGGCGAGTTTGACTCCCTTACTGTGTTCGGAGGAACCTGGTTTTTTTTGTGTTTTTGTTTCCTTCTCCTCCTTTGAGGGGGCACTGCTGGAGAGTTTGCTCTGCTACCTTGGGGCCACCCTCGGGGACTGGCGTTCCCTGTTCTCATGTTTCATGTTTTTATTGGACTTTGCTAACCAGATGTGCAAGTTCTGCATCCTATTTGAGACTGATTGTTTTTTTTTTTTTTTTTGAGGTTTCCTTTTCTGTACGTGGGACATTGCGTCAGCTTACTGTTGGCTTCTTGTTACTCTAGATGCCTCTGTTGAATCTGTTCTGGCAGTGACTGGGGGAGATGAGGTTGGAGAAGGGGAGGTAACGATTGGTGTGCTATACTTCTGGAGCTCGGTAAATTGAGCACCATGGGGTATGGGGGGGGACTTTTGCTGATAGTATGGATGTGCTGTGTGGTTGTGGGTATGTGTGTTAGTAAGCTGGGGTGGGTAGGGGGGATGACCTTACAGTTTCCTTTAGAGACCGGTGTAACACCAGTACTATTTCTCACTGGGCCTAGGCTGGGAGGCCTGGAGGGATTTTTCGTGAGTAGGGTCCGAGGTCCAAGGGGCCCCGGTCACATATTGTTTTTTGCAGCCAGTATTCCCTTCATGTGATGGCGCCTGTTAAAGTTGTTACTATGAATGTGGATGGCATCCACTCCCCAATTAAACGGACTAAATTATTTACTTTATTTAAACGTATGAAAACGCAAGTAGCGCTTTTGCAAGAGACCCATTTGGGAGATGGGGAACATGCTAAATTAAAAAGAGACTGGGTGGGTCAGGCCTATTACTCGTCTTATAATAGGAGACAACGGGGAGTGGCCATCCTTATTCACAAAAATTTACCGTTCCAGCTTGAACGCCTTTGCCAAGATGAGGAAGGTAGATATGTTTTGGTGGCGGGCTCTTTGTATCAACAACGTATTGTGTTTTGTGCCATTTATGCGCCCAACGTATACTCCCATGGTTTTTTTGCTTCTTTGGCCACTCTTTTGGCCGATTTTTCTAACTATAGTTTGGTACTGGGTGGTGACTTTAATATTGTTGCAAGCCGCCAACTTGATTATGCACCCCCTAAGCTAGCCTCCCGGACGGAGGGGGGGGAGGGCGTAAACCTCCTGTGTCAGGAACTTGGGTTGCTGGACATTTGGCGGATTTTACACCCGCAGGAGCGTGATTTTACCTTTTTTTCACACCCTCACAATGTTTATTCTCGGCTTGATTATTTGCTAATCTCTGATCAATGCTTCGCTAAGGTACAAGACGCCACTATAGGGACCATCTCAGTATCCGACCATGCCCCAGTATCTATGGTTCTACAATGGGGTTTGGGGGCCCGGCCCTTGCACTCTTGGCGCATGAGACCTGATCTTTATTTAGATAAAGAGTTTCATGGGTATCTGCAGGCATGTTGGAAGGATTATGTTGAGCTTAATACTACTGTGGGTGTTTCCCCCTCGACTGTATGGGAGGCCGGGAAGGCGGTAATGCGAGGGGCGGTTATTGCCTATGTTGCTAAGAAAAACCGCCGTTGCAATGCAGAAATTTTAAGACTGACGGGAATTCTCAAAGCTGCTCAGGGGGCTCACATGGGGGGTTTGTCCCACGATGCTAAGGCCCTTGTAGATCGGGCGCGGGGAGACTTTAAATAATTTGTTGCATCAACGGGCTTCCAAATCCCTCCGCTATTACCGCTATCACCTGTATAAATATGGTAATCGGGCAGGTCGACTTATGCCGCACCTAGTTCGGCCCCGTGGTCAACGAGCCTCGATTGTTGGTATCCGAGACAATAACGGGGTGCATCAGACCACTCCTACTGCCATAGCAAACCGGTTCTTAGAGTATTTCCGGACTCTCTATTCTTCCCAGCCTATGCATCAGGACCTGGCTAATCAGATGTTTGCAGCCTTCCCATGGCCTCAGCTAACATCAGAGCATTTGGAGAAGTTAAATTGTCCCATTTCTACCCCGGAAATTTATGCAGTGATTAAGGCGCTGCGGCTTGGGAAGGCGGCGGGGCAGGATGGATTTGGCTCTGAGTATTATAAGATCCTCAACTTTGGGGTGCTTGCCCCGTTGCAAGCTTATTATGCTGACTTACTGCATGTCGACGCTCTTTCACCCGCCTCCAATCAGTCTGTTATAGTCGTCCTTCCCAAGCCGGGGAAGGATCCTTTGGAGGTGGGATCCTATCGCCCCATCTCGCTACTAAATGTAGACATAAAGATACTTGCTTCTATCTTAGCGGCTCGAGTGTCTGATATTTTGCCAACCCTAATTCATGAGGATCAGACTGGTTTTATTAAGGGACGACAAGGGGTGCGGAATGTTCGGAGATTGCTGGCCACACTGAATTACCAGACCGAAGCTGAAGCATTGATCTTAAGCCTAGACGCTGAAAAAGCGTTCGATTCTATTTCATGGGAGTATATGTTCTGGGTATTACAACGGTATGGGTTCTCCGGGGCTTATTTACAATGGTTACATATTCTGTACAAAAACCCCAGTGCCACTCTTTTACTTAATGGGATACCTACCGAGGCTTTTCCTATCTCACGGGGTGTTCGCCAAGGGTGCCCCCTATCCCCTCTGTTATTTATTATGGCACTAGAGCCCTTGGCCACATGCCTTAGACGTGAGAGAACTATTAGTGGGCTCAGTTTGGATGGTCACCCCCTAAAACTGGCTATGTTTGCCGATGACCTCCTTCTATTTGTGGGGAAGCCGCGCACCAGTGTACCGGCCATTATTACTCTGTTTGACCGCTTCCATTTGATAACCGGTCTAAAAATAAATTATGATAAATCCGAGGCTCTGGCCTTGCGGGCTGATCTCCCAGCTACGTGGGATGGAGTGTTTCCTTTTCGGTGGGCCTCGGACAAGCTCAAGTACCTGGGAGTCTGGATTCCGAGGGACTTGAAGAAGTTGTATTCCTTAAATATAGCTCCCTGTGTTGCCAAATTTCAGGCGCAACTAGTTATGTGGAAACAGCTACCGTTGTCACTCTTTGGTAGGGGCGCCCTTGTCAAAATGGTGTTGGTCCCCAAACTATTATATCTCCTTCATATGCTCCCCTGCTGGCTGACAGTGGCTGATGTCCGTCGCTTACGCTCCAGCATTCAACGTTTTCTGTGGCGGGAGAAACGCGCCCGTTTAGCCTATAGAACTATGGAATATCCGAGGGAGTGGGGAGGGCTTAATTTGCCGGATTTCCGGTTGTATAATGTAGCCTGCCAAATGCGGTTTATAGGAGAATGGTTGACGGGCACTTATCGCTACTGTGAAGAAGGACTGTTGGGCTGTATGTCATCCCCGGGGTCACCTCTAAGCCTTATACAAGTGCGGGCTGAACAACGTCGCCGTGCTTATTATCCCAAGGTTTTTTTAGCGCCCTGTATCCGCGCTTGGCGATGGATGCGGAAAAAACATAATTTATCGGGAGGGCGGTCCCTGTTGCTGCCTTTTCTGAAAAATGTAGAATTTCTCCCGGGTCGGGAGAGTGGCTTGGTGTTTCGCACTTGGGCGGACCATGGGGTGCTGTTTGCATTTCACATGTATGACTCTCTTTCAGGTGTGCTATTGGACTTTGCCACGCTGGCACGCACCTTCCAATTGCCCGTGAAGCACTTTTACGCTTTTCTTCAAGCTCGCCATTACTTAACTGCTTGTGCCTGGACGAAGTCGGAGTTGGAGGCGGAACTGAAATTTGCCAATTCCATCTTTGATACTGCCTACTTGCGAAACACTATTACCTGCTGGAAAAAACTTGGCCAGAAATTAGGCGGTGCTGCGCCAATTCGTAGCCTGGCTGATCGATGGTCCACTGTTTTGGGATCTCCTGTTACTGAGCGACAGATGGCGAGCTGGTGTCGCAACCTATATAAGCTATTACCTGACTTGGGATTACGTGAGCTTCAGTTTAAGCTTTTTCACTGTCTGTATTACGACGACGTCCGTCGGTTTCGCATGAAGTTGGCTCCATCTCCTGACTGCACTAAGTGTGGGAATGCTGCAGGCACGTTGCTCCACAGGTTGATCGACTGCCCATTGCTTCGACCCTTTTGGCAGGCCGTGTTGACGGTGGTGGGCACGTGCACAGGAGAACCCATCCGTCTCACCGGCTGGTTGCTACTTACCTGTACTGCACCTCGCCGTTTGCCGGGCAGTGGTTCTAAGGCCCGCTTTGAGCGCGTAGCTGTTTTGATGGCTTGTCGCACCATTCTTGCGGTTTGGACAGAACCTTTGGCGATGCCTACGCTTGCCGCTTGGTATGGACGAATGGCCTCCCTGGCACATATGGAGAGACTGGACTACATGGCTGGCAGGAGGCGGCCTGATAATCATTATTGTACTTGTTGGGATGTTTGGTTTAACAATCTTCCTAAATCTCTTCAAGAGTACTTACGACATACTGGGTACACTACGCAATGGTCATCTAAAGATAGGGGGGCAGGGAAAGGGGGGGTTAAGGTATGAATGGGAATGTATGTGATGTATGAGGGAGGATAGGGGATTGGGACGGGGAACGGATATTGGGGTGAAAACACAAAAATATGGTGGGAAGTCTGTTGTGGCTATGGTTGTACTATGTTATTTTTGCTATTATGGTTCTATTTTGTACTTTACTCGTGCTTGGGTGGCGGAGGCCACTTCCCACCTGTTAATAAAAAGTATTTTGACAAAAAAAAAAAAAAAAGCAGGAGGGTTGTTGAGCAACATGTGCTGGTCAGTGATCAAAGCCCTGATTTCTGCAGGTAAAATGCTCTTTTACCCATGGAAAAGATTTTGAATATTGCCCTCAATAGGGCTTCCTTCCTCAGCCATAGGAGGTGTCTGACTTCCAGTATCATAGACGCTTCCCCAGCCTGCGACACCTGCAGTAACGGGCACCACTGCAGCACCCCAGGTTTCTCCCGGCGATCTTTTTCCAGACCTGGCTTTCTTCACACACTGAGGATGTTTTATCATTGTTATTATTACTGTTCATCAGTAGCTATAAGCATAACTTTGCACAGTTATCCACTATCTGTCAACCAGAATGTAAAGATGATATCGCATCAGCGATCCTCGGCATGGAAAGCCTTCTCTCCCACTGCCGTAGAAGGCTCTGAATTCAGCTCTCCAGCGTGCTGCTAGGTTAAGTGTTTCTGTGTGGTGAAACCAGACGTTCTCCAGCACCAGAAACCTCTCGACAGCTGTGGCTGTGTACATCCAGTAGAAGTGATAGATAGTAGGAGTGGCAGTGATAGAAACAAAGCCCCAGAGAGGGCAGCGGGAGAGTGCATCTCTAACCCAGGACTGAAGACCTGAGGGATGCAGTTCTAAAGGGGAACAAATTCTAAATTACAGAGATTGCCAGGGCAGTTTCACCGTGGATTTCAGTGACATGAACATGAAAATATCTTCCAGTTATCAGCTATTTAAAATAATCATTCCTCTGCGTCTCTTAGTAGTGAAGTGTTGATATCATCTTTGAACACTCCCAGACGAGCATCTGCTTATCACCTTCACAGCTTTTGCGGCCTAGCATCTCTATACAGTTTTTGTTTATCCTTTAACACCATGAAAATGAGTGCAATATACAAATGAGATCACAGGCAATATGCAAATGGCCCTGTAAAGAGAGTGCCCTCTCTGCTCTGCCGGTCTCCACCCCTCGGCCTCGCTCGACCACACACTTCCATTTGAAGACCTGCCTAGCCTCGCACAGATACCATCTGTACTCAACTGCTATGTTGTCTTTCATTAAACAAATTGATTTTTGGCTAGCTAAAACAGAAATACGTCCCTGCAATAATGCAGACAGGTAGAGGTTTGTGTGTTCATTTCCTGCTAATGATATTGTAAATATATTTCTTGATCACAATTAGACTGTAAATCATTTGTGCTTTCCCTCACTATTGTGTATAAGTTGGCATGAGGTGCCCTTGCACAGATGTGAATGTAGGGACTCTGCTGGATGCTACGAGGCAGGAGTGAGGTATAATGGGAGAGTGGCCTGGGGGTGTCTGGTAGGACAGAGATGCTGATAACCTTGTATGATTGCCTCACTATTGTGTATAAGTTGGCGTGAGGTGCCCTTGCACAGATGTGAATGTAGGGACTCTGCTGGATGCTCCGAGGCAAGACTGAGGTATAATGGGAGAGTGGCCTGGGGGTGTCTGGTAGGACAGAGATGCTGATAAAGTTATCTGATTGCCTCCTATAACGCTGAATCCCAGCAGTGGATATTCACAGTTGAGTAGAATGATAGGGCTTTGGCAGAATCAAAGTGGTAAAACAAATTGCAATGAATTTTCTTCCTCAGCTCCATCAGCAATGTGAATATTTGCACTGGAAAAGCCCTGAATGTAGACCCTTTCTCTGCAAAAGGGCAACCTCACACCTCCTTCACAGTTTCATACTTTTTCATCTAACCCTGCTCATTTAAACGTGCCGGCAGGTTCTGTTCACATCCATCGAGCGGTCATCGGGGATTCATAGTGCATAACCTATCACCTTTCTCCATTCCATCCGCTCACAAGCCAGGGTCAGTGAGTGCATCAGGGATTCATAGTGCGTAACCTATCACCTTTCTCCATTCCATCCTCCTTCCCATCTGCTCACAAGCCAGGGTCCGTGAGTGCATCTCTCCTACAATGTTTCTGCAGAGAAGCTCAATCTGCACTGCAGGAAAGGATACTGCATGATATGGAGCCCATGTACATTTAGTTGATTATGTAAACAAGATTGGCGATTTTCCTTAAAGTACTGTTTAAACCAATTAGATGCCTTGTATGTTTTTATTCAGTGCAGATTGTGAACTTGTCCTTGGAGAGTTTATTCTTTTGGAAGTGTGGAATTAAGGGGTCAACGAGCAAGTTATAGGTGACACCTTGTTATTGGACTAACTTTACACATCTGTGGTGAGTTTTAGAGTTATCCTCCTTTCATCGGGTCGGTGAAGAAACGGCGCAGTTATACTGGGTTTAACTAGAACGGAGTCAGCTCAATCATGGAAAGGGGGAGGAGAAGGCCAGAGGTGATGAGGCAGTAAAACTTTGCAGTGGAAGGAGTCTATACTTGATCATTGGTGTAAGAAAACCAGAGCCATTAAGTCCTGAAGAACATTGGCTTTCTCACCCATGACCAGATAAAGAAGACCCCTTCAGCTGCATGATTTTACTGTCGCACCCACCTTCCACCTTTATGCCCCCACCTTCCTTTATTGAGCTGCAGTGACAGATGCAGACAGGCTAACGCCTCGCTGACTCTACTTAAACCCCCTGTAACTGCGCTGTTTCTTCACCAAACTGACGAAGGGAGGATAACTCTTGAAAGCTTGTCTCAGATACATTAAGTTAGTCCAATAAAGAGATCTCATCTACAGCTACAACCTGCTTGTTGATCCTTAATTCCAGGTATCCACTTGCACTACCACAGCAACCACAATTCTTTTGTGCATCCTCCTTGTACCGGTCCTTGGTGAGGCCTCACCTGGAGTACTGTGCTCAGTGCTGGAGTCCGTATCTCCGAAAGGACAGAGACAGGATGGAGGCAGTGTGAGGTCTCTTTCAGAAGACCTACGAGGAGAGGCTGAAGGATCTATACCCTGGAGGAGAGGAGGTGCAGGGGAGATGTGGTGCAGACCTTCACAGATCTGACAGGTATGAATGATGCATAAACTTCAAACCTTTTCCACTGCAAAAAAGATCAGTAGAACTAGGGGTCAGAATATGAAACTGCAGGGAGGATGGCTCAGAACCAACGTCAGGAAATATTTCTTTATGGAGAGGGTGGTGGATGCCTGGAAGGCCCTACCAGAAGAGATGGTGAAGACGAGAATAGTTAATGAAGTCAAAAGGGCATGGGACAAGCACTGCAGGTCCCTAAAGTCTTAGAAAGGGATGGTGTAACATTTCTGCAGGGGGGTAGCCTGCTTATGTAGGAACAGCAGTTTCTCCCATAAGCAAATTGCTGGGCAGACTAGATGGACCATTTGGTCTTTTTCTGCCGTCTACTATGTTACTATGTTTTTCCCTCGCGACAGTCAGCATTGGATAAATCGCAGTCTGGACTGTGTTGAGACTTCTGTTTGACTGCTTCAGTCTAAGAAGATATTTCAGGATTTCATCTGTCAAAGATTTTTGGACTCTTCTGGGTTGTCTTTGCTTCTGTAGGGTTTGCTAGGTTATCTTTTTCATTTATCTTTCTTGTTTTTAAATTATGACTTTGTATACATTTATTGTTTAGTATGGTTTTTGGTTCCTAGAAATATTTTGATTGTTATAACCGATGGTCGCAGATGGCTGCGACTGCTATTACTCACTTTGTGTGTCATTGCCCTCTTTCCTCTGGGAAGACTTGCGGCGGTGGCTAGCCGCCTCCGACCCTCATGGCTCTGTCTCAGGATGCCCCAAGCCGGCGAGGACACCGCCGACAGCCATGTCTCTCCTGGGCCTTCCTAGGCGCACGTGCGCACTCCATGGCCCTCCTTTAAGGATGCCAGGACGGGAACCTCAAGGGCGTCTCCCCTTGATGACATCACTAGCCCTGGACTCTTAAGCACCATCGGGGCCTGGCTCTAATCGATTCCTTGCTGAATTCTGCTGATCTCTCTACGGACGTCTGTTCCTGGTTCCTGCTCCTCCTGGCATGAGACACTCTTGGGTACCCACTCCTCAGGGGCCCTGCTCCTGTCTTTGGCTATCTGCTCCTCGGAGGGCGCCTACCAGCTCCCCTGCTCCTTGGGGCTGCTTCCGGAACTGCTCTACTCGTGGAGATTCAACATCGGAGTATCCCGCTCCGCAGGCCATTGCCGTTCTACTCTACTCGTGGAGACTGAGCGTGGTGTACCCCGCTCCGTGGGCCATTGCCTTACTACGCTGCTTCGTGGAGACCCAACATAGGTGTACCCTGCTCTGCGGGCCATTGCCTTCACTTGTGACTTGAGTCGTGCCCCCCTCTCCTCGGGGCAATGTGTTGTGTACTTTGTGACTGTGCTGCGCTTCCACGCTCCTCGGGGCTACGCCTTGAGTATTCTTGTGACTGCGTCTCACCCCTGCTCCTCGGGGTAGTGTCCTGCTGTAACTTTGAGACTGAACCATACTCCCCTGCTTCTCAGGATAGTGTCCTCTTACACTGCCAGAGATCCCTGGGGCTTCCCTGCTCCTCGGGCAAGTCTACGTCATTCCTCCCGTGCTGACTCTCTCTGTGGCTCCATCCCCTGTGGTCGCTGCCTCAGCACTCCTCCATACCCTGCCTGCATTCCCCGCTCCTCGGGCAAGTCTACGTCATTCCTCCCGTGCTGACTCTCTCTGTGGCTCCATCCCCTGTGGTCGCTGCCTCAGCACTCCTCCATACCCTGCCTGCATTTCCCGATCCTCGGGCAAGTCTACGTCATTCCTCCCGTGCTGACTCTCTCTGTGGCTCCATCCCCTGTGGTCGCTGCCTCAGCACTCCTCCATACCCTGCCTGCATTCCCCCCTCCTCGGGGCCTGCTCAGCATTCCACCACTAGGGGGACCTATTCTGGCAGTCGTATCCACACCCCAGTCTCCTGCTCTCTTTGTACTCTCTGGGCTGTGCCACCTATTGCTACAGACGGTAGGCCCAGTGGGGCTCCTCCCCGAGGGCGGTACCATCTCTCACCTCGGGCCCACTAACCCACGAATCCTAACATCGATTTCTTTTAATCCATTATCTCAGCTATCATTTCATTAGATTATTCTAGAAAAATAATTAGAGAGATCTAATGAAACGATAGCTATGGAAATAGATTTAAAAAACCAAAAAAGTATTCTATTTTGTATTTGGACATCTATATTCTATCTTGAAACTTTGTCTGAAGACTTTAATGGGATTCTTTGCCAGCTATGAGACCTCCAATAAAGGTTATGACAGTCCTGGCTCTAGTGCTGCTCTTCAGGTTAATAGGAAGGTCTCTCACAATGACGCTGCACTTCAGCTTGGGGGTAGCTTTAATGCTTCTTTATCTCTCATCAGTTGGGTTTTAAGTTGACTGAATGCAAACTATTTCTCAATCCCCTCCCTCTCCCTCCCTTTCGTCTTACTCAGCCTCTCTTTCCTGTTCAGCTCACTGTCCTGCAAAGAGCCTCTGTCCCAGAGAAGGAAGAAACACTGCCGCTGCTATTTCCATTGGAAGACTGAAATTTCTACTTCTGACAGCAAAGAAAACCAGCAAGAGGTGAGAGAGTATGAGAGACTCCCAAAGCTGTAAGATTGGAAGTCTCATCCATGGTTCATTGCAGCAGAAGGTGGACACCCGGTGTAAGAGATGCTTCATTGTTCAGGAACTTATACTCATGCATTAGCAATAACGACTCCTTCCCAAGTGCCGATGCACCTCCAAGGTGCAAAGGCTATCAAGGATTTTATGGAAACTTAACGGCAGGCAGGAGCTGTTCTGTGCTTCTGAGCCCTGAGATCTGGTTATAATTATGTAAGTACAGTGGCATTTCAAAATGAGATGAGTTGTGTCCCTAACAAGTTGAAAAAAAAAAGAAATGTTACTTTCTGTATCAGACATCAGGTTGGAGAAGCTGGAGAATATCTCCTGTAACGCAGCTCTTCCTTTATTGTGGATTCCTGTGAATGCATTTCGCTGTTTCTGGAGTGGTTTGGGTCTGGGACAATTTTCCTTAACAGGGTTCTTCTTTTATCAGGGATTCCCATAAAAGAGCTTCATTGTGTTTCTAGATGGGTTTGGAGACTAGAAGATTATCTAAGGTCAGAAGAAGTTGATACTTTTTTTTGTGTGTGTGAACTGTTTGAACAAGCCACCCAGGCACTGCTTGACACAGCTGGATCTGCAGATGCTGAATCACATCTGCAGTCTTGGGAGACATGGCTGTGGCGGCTGCTTTTAAAACCCAGCAGTGCATCTAATCCATCGCACAGCATGCCATCCGCTCTTCCAGGCTGCTCTGCTCTGTGTTCTCTCTCTGAACTCTCTGGCTGGCTAAACTGCTGGGAGTTGGCTTACCCTTACAGAGGCAGATATAATAAAGTGCACGCAGTAGTGTGCACAGATAAAGCAACAGTTGTAAACATTTGTTGTGCACAAATTTTACTGCCGATGAAGCAAGAGGTTTTGCACACACAAATGTGCATACAGGGTAGCGCCATCTCATGCAAATCCCATGTTAATCATCTATTGATTATACCAACTACAACAATATTCCGTTATGACTGTTTATTACATTCTATCATTACTTGAATCTGTAAGCTATTTTTTTCTTTAAATCCATTGATTAAAATTAAAAAAAAATTTGTTAAGGAGAAGGTGGAATATTTCATACATTTTCTTAAACACTACTACAGTGTATCTGATTTTTTTAATCATGAACTCTCCACCTCCCTCCCTATAATTTTTGTACTATTTTTTTTGTGCGCATATGTGAATTAAAATAAATATTTTTCATTGCCAATTATTATAGCTATCATTGTCCAAATTCTCAATATTAAACTGGCTTGTTTAAACTCAATGTCAATGTTTGAACCTAGAATAAAACGAAACCGACTTATCTTGGACAGGTGTCATCATCCACCCGTAATTGTGCTCCCCGACAAGGCCTTGTTTCAGATCCGGCAGGGTCTTCCTTCAGGAGGTGTATATTCCTGCTAGATGGTCGGTGAATATTTTAAAGGCCGCAAACCGGTCAACTTCTTCGATCCATGTTTGTATTGGACGATGTGCTATACTTTTCTTTCAAGATGGTCTTCCAATCAGTTTTTTTAAAGATGATGGCAAGCCGAAAATGTTTCTCTATCTTTTTGAGCCGTGGTTTCTGTGCTTCTCACATTTGAGAAACCACGGCACATTTTCTTTAGGTTTCTAAATTTATTGTGTTATATGAATTATTGCTTGTCATTTTTTGATGTTTTTATTGTTAGCCGCTTTGATGTAACTCTAAAGGCAGTATGTTAAATAAAGTAACTAACTCTGGGCCTGATGTAAGAAGGAGCATGGTGAAACTGCACTGAAATTCAGTGCAACCCGCACCATAAAAAAAACAAACTCCCAAAGCAGTATATAAATGATATGCTAATGCGTCAGGAGTTAAAAAGAGCACAAACTTGAGTTAAAATATGCGCCCAACCTTTTGCATAGGTTGAGTGCACATTTTAACTCCAGCGGGAAGTGGAGTTCCTTGGACTTATTCATGATTTACGCAGTCATAAAACAAGCACTTATATGCACACAAGTCTTATTTGCAGAAACCATGCTTTCTGTGCATAAAATCTCACCTCAGGTCCTGGCACCAGAACTTCAGCTTCCTCCCATTGATTAGCCTTCCCTGCAAGGCCCAAGGGAAGCCAGTGCACCTCTCTGTATTGGGGGGGTAATAGCTAATGTCATCAATAGATGATTAACCTAAATACCTTGCACCTTCAGACTCAATCAATTGACTATACCACGTACAACAATATTCCTTAAGGAAATCTCCCCAGGCGAAGTGGGGACTCCTAACCCGCATTAGTCAGCGGGGTTTGCCACTCCCGATGGCAGGGGTGCGGTTAGCTCAGGGATAGTTCTCTGCCCAGATGGAAGAGAAGGCGCTGAGGGAAACACTCGCACCTTCCCATTGCGTTTAGGGGGTATCGAAGAAGAAGAACGAGCCAAACATCGGGCGATCGACTTGTCGCCATCTTGTCTCCTACCCCAAACCTTTTTTAAATCCAGTTACACTAACTGCTATAAATACATCCTCTGGCAATGAATTCCAGAGTTTAACTATGTGCTGAGTACTTCTTATTCTCCGCACAGGATTTCTCTGTTGAAAAAGGCACGATCTTGGACCCTCACTGTGGCGGGATGAGGCCTCAACGGAATCACTGTGTGAAAAGATGGCTCCTAGCCCGTCTGCGGACTGATTCCAGCAAACACCGGGACATTCCCTCTTGAGGGGGAAAGGCACTTTCAAGCACCCTCTCTGAAGAAAGACACTGACTCCCCTGCACTCCTGTGAGCCCGGGTGTTTTGTTAAACCTAGGACATCTCCCCCTGGGGAGTGTCTAACCTCTCCTCTCTGATACCACTCACAGTGGCAGGGTACGTTGAGATCCTACACTACTGGCACACCAGGTCCCTGAAGACTGTATTAGTAATTTGAAAATTGGGGAGGGGGGGTTCCTTATACACCCCAATAGGGACAGCAATCTGGAAGTCAATATCAAAGTACCTCTTCAATCCAAAGTTGCAAAGTTATCTACCTAATGTCCACATAAAGATGTTAAATAAGTGTGAAACTTGTGCAGGGGTGGCCGTTTCATGCACCAACAGTGAAGAAATCAGAATGCACAGTACCAAAGAGCCTTATCTTTTCAAGAGAAGGGAGAGTCCCCTTTGAGGAGCATAAGCCACCGTCAGGAGTGGCGAGCTAGAGGGGCATCACACTGTCCTTTAGAGTTGGTCTGTGAGCACCCAAAGGGGAAGAGAGTGCCAAAAGCAACCCTTGGCCGGTGTGCCATTTTGTCCAGAGTTGCCTTGCAAGGGAGGCCCTAATGGGGATGCCCCTTCCCCTCATCCCTACCAGTATCTCTCTCTCTTTCAACACCCCGACTCATTTCCAAACCACTCTCTCTCTCTCACCCACTCAATCCCCTCACCTTGGCCCCTACAGTCACTGACCAGCATTTTCCTCTCCCCTCCATACTCTGCTCAATATCTAGAACTTTCTCATTCTATTCCCATCTGTCTCTTTTTCAGCAGCCCCAGCAAAACATCCCTCACCTCTCAATGATGAGGTCTCAGCTGCCCCAACATAACACCTGCAATTCCCCTCTCTCCTCACTCTCTGTCAGCACCAATATCCCCCCTCACAACTTCTCTTTTCCCCTGCCCCAACCCCTTCTATTTGTCTCTCTCCCCCCCCCCCCCTCCACCTCCTTAAACAACTCTGGCTCTGTCACTATCTTCTGTATTTGCCACCTCTGACTCGCTCTCACGCAAACTTTCACTAACCCTTCTGCCCCACTCTGACAACATTTCTGCCTCTATCACCCCCATTATGATCTCTTTGTGTTTTCACACACACCCTCTCCTTCTGTTTTTTTCGCACCGCTCTATTGCCCCTGTATGCGAATACTTTGTTTCTATACAAAGATGTTAAAAGCTTTGTCATTATCTTGAAATTAATAAAAATTAAATTAAAAAAAGTTTGAATAAGTTCCTAGAGGAAAAATCCAAAAACTGCTCTTAATTAATAAGCAATAGTAGCTTGAGATTTATTTAATCTTTGGGTACTTGTGACTTGGATTGGCCACTGTTGGAAGCAGGATGCTGGGCTTGTTGACCCTTGCTCTGACCCAGTATGGCAGGTTCTTGTGTTCTTATGTAAGTGGTTGCAGAAATTGGTTCCACTCGGCCCTCAGTCCCTATTGAAAACGTGTTAACAGAATTTTTGAATTGCTATTGCCAAGTGGCCTAAGACTACTAGAATTGGGGAGCCATTGTCCGTGTTTTCTTTAACAATGTCTTTGCAAGGTTGCATAGACATTGTTGCTTGCATGGTATCTATCAGTGCACTGCCCAATCACAGCCCACATAGGTTTGGACTAGTTTGGTACATTAAGGATTATTAAGCAGCCAAGCATGGAGAATCACCATCACGTACTTCTGGGAGTGAACAACAAGGAAAGGATTACCCCATTAGGATCTGCTGGGTATTTCCAAGTGACCCAGATTGTATTGGACATCACAGAATAAAAGAGTGTGTATATAAATAAATAAACAATCCACTATCATTAGATACAGACGCTGGGTTCGATGGACCATTGGGATGACCCGGCATGGCACAGCTTAAGTTTTTAAAACATTAGCTAGTCTTTCTCGCTCACCCTCCATGAACTGCACTGGTTTCCATTTACACAGAGGTTGCAGTGCATTATCTGGACAAAAATCAAACTGGTTTTTCTTACTGGTAGTCTTTATCTGTGAGATTCTGAGCACTGATCATTGATCAAAGCAAATCTGATCAGGTAGTTTTGCTCTGAGTATTGCCCCAGGAAGGTGTACCTACAAAGACTTGTATCTGCTTTCTCTTTGGAGACTTTTTCCAGCCAAAACAATTCACGTAGTTTTCAAAATGCAAAAATGTGCAAGTTCTTGGATCCCTCTGACTTAACACTTCCTGTGAGAACAGCACCAGTCAGTGCAGGTAACGTTACACATGGGTAAACCACTGTTTTATAATTTGATTTTCATGTTAATGTTGGCATAGTGCTGATTTGGTGCCTTTATTCTTATTTTGTGTAATGCCTATTGTTAGTGTTGTACATCTCCTTAGGAAGCGTGTGCTGTGAAGGTGATTATATGAATTATTAAATTAAATTTATCCACAGAAATGGCTTTGAATAATGCCCTCACCGTATAGGAAGCTTACGTGTGCTACAAGAACAAGGAATGTATTGCTGGGCCATCCGCCCCACAGTCGGAGCGTGTATGTCTCTGAAGCACTAGTAAACTTATAAAGTAAACAGCAATTCTGCATGGATGAAATTTGCTTTAGAGATTGTATTTGTTTCTCTTGCTCTTATGTTTCAGACCCTGTAGTTGAACGGTTCTGTCACTGGGTGCTGGTGCACACCATCCTTCTCAATATCTGTTTGTAAATTCTTGTGCCCTGCCTTTAGCCTCTGGTGACATGGCAGTGCAGAAATGTGCAAAATGCCTTTAAAGCAATGATTACTGTGCCCGGGACTCTGGGATCCCTCTTTGGAAGGAGGCATTTAGAGTAGAACTAGGAAATATATGGCAAGGTTGATGACAAAGGTGAAGAAATGCTGAGGGAGCTAAGATGGTCACAGGTGGCAGGATTACTGATGGAGCAGCAAGTGCATCGATCATACAACAGCTCTGTACTGATAGCAGAAAGACAGAAGGGCATCACTGGAACATGAAATACAAGTCACTGAATTTTATTCTACAAGAGTAGTGTTGTGATAGAAGAGTGATGAAGATCTCAGATCTTTTGCCTCTTGATGTGATGCAAGCACTATTGATGGATGAGTTCAGATGCAAAGCAAGGCATTCAAGCCCTGAGCAGCTAGGAGCATTCGGAAAAGGCAATCTTTGGTTAAGCTGTGTCTGAACCTGCCCTCAGATCTCTGCATATAATTATGTAGCCCTCCTCCTGGACAGGGCCCATAAAGCATGAGAGGATCTGGTGCCAGTCTGACAGTACAGGGCCAGTGTCCTGGATGTGGTGAAAACTGTTAGTGTGTCTGGGTTTAAAAACGGTTTAGACAAGTTCCTGGAAGAAAAGACCTTAAACCATTTTTAAGGTGGACATGGGGAAATCCACTGCTTATCCCTGTGGTAAGCAGCATAAAATCTACTGACCTTCTGGGATCCTGCCAGATCCTTGTGACCTGGATTGGCCACTGTTGGAAACAGGATACGGGGTTTGATGGATCTTTTGTCTGACCCAGTATGGCAAATCGTATTTATTTAAAATGTTCTTACGAGTTCAATGCAAGTTGGGTCAAGAAGACAGTGTCGTGGACACAGGCACCAAGGCAAGGGTGATTTTTTCCCCTTGAGCTGGACAAGTTCTCCCCTCTATGAATCCCTTTAACTGCTTTCTCCATGATGTCCCCAGATTCTCCCACTAGTGGATAAAATGAAAGACTCACTTCCATGTATACCCAAACCAACAACCTTTATTTTCTGAGGTTAGCAGCAGTCAAAGTTTACAAAAAGTGTTTAAAAGACATTGAATAAAATCAGGAGTTCATAGACTCCTACAGCTAGGCCAAGGCAGCATCGACTTCAAAAACGAGCTTAGGATTACAACTCGTTCTTCCAGTTTGGCAGAGCCAATTTGTTTTCCCCATCCTCTGTCCTATTTATTACTCCAAGAACTCTTCACACAATGTATAACTTTCACTTTCACGTCCCACAATTCCCAAAATACCAATGTCAAATTAAGATCTTAAATTCTTAACACCTTTTGAGTTTTCACTTAATCTTCCCAGGCCAACACAGGAACCCACCTCATGACCCTAAGCTGGAATTCCCCAGTTCCCCCATCTTGAGCCCCACTTATCTTTACCTTCTGGTCTTCCATGAATGATGGGACCTAATATCACTCTCCCCTCCTTCAGGACTCTGGAAAGCCCCTGCAGAGTTGTCTCCTTGTAGAGAGGGACTCCAGGCACCTCACCCTTAGGTGACCCCCCTGAAATCTCCCTGCTACGCCTCCCACCAAACTTCAGACTCAGGATTACAACCCCAATACTACTCTCTCTAGAGGATCTTCTTCCCCAACCCTCTTAAAGGAGTCACATCTCCCGAATTCAACCTGCAACTCTCAGTGTCATGCGTTGTGTAATTTTACCAGACATAGTGCCACCTAGTGGTGGTTCAGTGAACTCACCTGATAAATAGTTCACAACAGGCAACAGCGAGTCAAACCATTTACAAGTACCCAGGAAGGGTGTAAGTGAACTCACTACTCAGAGTAGTAAGATTCCGGTACCACAAGCGCAATTTAGGGGGCCCGTCACAGTTAAGTAGAACCAGGAATTACAAAACATTTGGTAAAGAACAAAGCATTCTCTGTATTTGTAGAAATATTACAATATCCACATTGTAACTTATCTGCTTGCAAATATCTAAATGAGATAAAAGAAGAAAAGAAAAAAACAGGAAGCACTAGGTTTAGAAACTGTGTTGCACACACTGCTGAGTGCTAATGCTGTTGGCAGTAGCCCGCTGCCATGGGGCTGTGCCTGTCCATGCCTGGATGACTTGCAGAAGTCATTGTACGTAATCCATTTGTGCTAAGACAGCAGGAAGAGTTGCAACATCAGGTTTCAGAGAAAATACCCACAGAATGTATTCCTCAGTAGAACACCACAGAGAAAAGGAGAGCAAACTTTTCACAGGAAAACTCGAAGCTTCTCAAGCTCCGTTTCTCCTAAGATTGTGCAACAGATAGAAGGGCAGGAAAGGCTGCATTTACACGGGTAATGGGAACCTGCTATTGTGTCCCAGGGGATATGGCACGTGTAGCCTTCAAATCATTCTTCCCACGGGGGCCATGCAAAGAGGCATCTGCTACAAAGTTTCTCCACTGTTGCAGACATAAGAACGTGCCATACTGGGTCTGACCAAGGGTCCATCAAGCCCAGCATCCTGTTTCCAACAGTGGCCAATCCAAGTCACAAGTGCCTGGCAAGTACCCAAATACTAAGTCTATTCCATGTTACAGTTGCTAGTAACAGCGGTGGTTATTATCCAAGTCAACTTAATTAATAGCAGGCAATGGACTTCTCCTCCAAGAACTTATCCAATCCTTTTTTAAACACAGCTATACTAACTGCACGAACCACATCCTCTGGCAACAAATTCCAGAGTTTAATTGTGCGTTGAGTAAAAAAGAACTTTCTCCGATTAGTTTTAAATGTGCCCCATGCTAACTTCATGGAGTGCCCCCTAGTCTTTCTACTATCCGAAAGAGTAAATAACCGATTCACATCTACCCGTTCTAGACCTCTCATGATTTTAAACACCTCTATCATATCCCCCCTCAGCAGTCTCTTCTCCAAGCTGAAAAGTCCTAACCTCTTCAGCCTTTCCTCATAGGGGAGCTGTTCCATTCCCCTTATCATTTTGGTCGCCCTTCTCTGTACCTTCTCCATCGCAATTATATCTTTATTGAGATGCGGTGACCAGAACTGTACACAGTATTCAAGGTGCGGTCTTACCATGGAGCGATACAGAGGCATTATGACATTTTCCATTTTATTCACCATTCCCTTTCTAATAATTCCCAGGATGCTGGACTGTTGATCTGATTCTTATGTAATATGGGTAGCCAGGATTTACGCTTCTTCCATACCCATCCCTTCACAGAGAACCACACAATAAAATATACATACAATATAGTGGGGTCAAAACAGGCCTCAGCTTTATTGCCAGTAACCACCAGGAGCCCGAGCCAGATAACAATCAACCCACAGCATCCATCCGCCACCGACCAGCAAGATGGACATCACCAGGTAACCCAGCCTGAATGTTAATATTATTAACAATAAACATACCCTCAACCCTGCCCCCATCCAGCAAGGAGCCAAATGCGGAACAACTGCACCCAGTTGTTCCCCCAGGAATCACTGAAATGACCACCGTCAAGTCAGATAACCAATCAACACCAGACAGAAACTACCTGTGACCCCGAAAGATGCAGCCAGGACCCCATAAATAATGACTTCCAAGGCCTCCTGTATTGTACTAAAAAATAATCGGCTTGCAAATAAGGACTGGTGAACACCTTCCCCCCTAAACAAACCCATCGTCAGGTCCCATGACCAATCATGTCTAATTTGGTAACCACCCATTGCCACCAGCCAAGAGCCAATCTGCTGTTTGGCCTTAGCTCGGCTACGGCGCCATATTTTCTTTTCAATCTCAGCAGGCCTTGGAATTATGTCAGACCAGCAAATTACAGAAGTAGGCAAAAAATTAGAAATAGACATCAAGGCCTTTCTAACCGTACTGATGAACATCTGGCTAGACATCCTGCTCCAGTCATTACCCCCAAGACGTATAATCACCATATGTGAGTGTCCAAAACAGACGAGTCGTCGAGGTAGGCAAGGAATCAGCTCATACCATCGCATCCCCTTCCCCCTCCACCCCAACCATAACACAGTCACACCATACCCCCCCACCCTTCCCAAGTCCAACTGCATTCCATAAGGAGGCCCACAGGCATACAAATAGGCCAACACGACGAATGAATGGCCTACTATCCATGCAAAGATCCCCAAGCATGCAGAACCTGCAAAGAGAAAACAAATTAGTAGGGATGTGAATCGTGTGCCCAATCATTTTAACGATCAGGTTCGGCTGGGGGGAATTGTTAGAGATGTGAATTGGGATCGGTTCCGATTCCAATTCACATCACTAATTTTTTTTTAGTGAGGCCCACGCCGATAAAAAAAACAACCCCACCCGACCCTTTAAAATTACCCCCTTAGCCTCCCCCACTCTCCCGACCCCCCCCCCCAAAATGTTTTACACATACCTGGTGGTCCAGGGGGGCCACGGGGAGCGATCTCCCGTTCCCAGGCCATCAGCTGCGCTAAAAGAAAATGGCGCCGATGGCCCTTTGCCCTTACCATGTGACAGGGTATCCGTGCCATTGGCCGGCCCCTGTCACATGGTAGGAGCACTGGATGGCCGGGGCCATCTTTAAAGCATCGGCCCTGAGAAAAAAAAATTACACCAAATAACACTAAGCTGCAATTTAAATTTCAAACAGCTAATATTAACCTTAGTTCTACTGTTAGAGATCTAGGAATCTGGTTGGACCTCGAATTTAATTTTAAAACTTATTACAAATTATTAATCCTTAGAAGACTCAAACCATTTCTAGAGACAAATACCTTTAGAACAGTTTTGCAAACACTAATTTTTACCTCCACAGACTATTGTAATTCTCTTTATTTGGAATTACCTTACTCGACTTTACGCCCTTTGCAGTTATTGCAAAATTCAGTAGCAAGGATATTATCAAAGACGAGCAGAAAAGATCATATTACACCAGTGCTAAGAGATCTTCATTGGCTGCCAACTGAGCAGCGAGTACAATATAAAGCCCTTTGCATTTTGATTAAAAGCAATTCACAACGAAAATGTCGAGTGGCTAAATGCAGCTATAAGATTACATGATATAATACAGACTTTCAGATACTTGAAAGGTTTTAATGATCCAAAGACAACAACAAACCTTTTCCGTCAGAAAAAAATCAACAGAACCAGAGGTCACGATTTTAAGCTCCAGGGAGGAAGACTCAGAACCAATGTCAGGAAGTATTTCTTCACGGAGAGGGTGGTGGATGCCTGGAATGCCCTTCCGGAGGAAGTGGTGAAGACCAGAACTGTGAAGGATTTCAAAGGGGCGTGGGATAAACACTGTGGATCCATAAAGTCAAGAGGCCGTCAGTGAAGAGTGGGTGGCTCGCCAGAATGACGGCTACTGCCTGGAGATAATACCCTTATTCAATAAACATACACATGCTTACTGTGACTCCAACATCGCTCTAAGCTTCAACAGCAAGAGGAAATGTGGAAAAAAGGATTTGCACTCACAAAGCGGGGAGTAGCTGGCTTGTTACGGCAGTTACTACCCCAAACCAAATGTGCCTGATACTTCACTTTCGATGCATATCCGGCATAGCTCTCTGCTTCAACAGCATGGGAGAAGACTGATACTTCACGCATATCCAGCATAGCTCTCTGCTTCAATGGCAGGGGAGAAGAAAAACAACCAATAAGGGCTGTATAACATAGTCTGGGTAAAACAAATAAGCATGGGTGTAGCTTGCTTATTGCGGCGGTTACTACCCCTACTACCCCTAACTAATCAAGCTTGATATTTCACTTGGATGCAGCTCCATCACTGCTCTCTCCATTAATGGTGGGGGTGGAAGGGAAATAGAACCAAAGAACTAAGAGAAACAGATAAGTATGAGAAAAAAATTGTGTGAAGCTTGCTGGGCAGACTGGATGGGCTGTTTGGTCTTCTTCTGTCGTCATTTCTATGTCATTTCATTTCTATATGTATCGCAGAAAAACCTGAGATGTGTTAACAAAGGTCTTCTGTCCATTCAATCCTTAGTATCTGCAAAACTAATTTCCGTGAGAGAAAGAGCCCTGTCGTTAGCCGGACCAACGATTTGGAACAATTTATCAATTGATCTAAGACTAGAGCTGAATACAGCACAATTTAAAACAAGACACGGTTATATCAGCAAGCTTTGGCACAAAAAAGGATGAAAAATAATAGTAAGAATTAAATTGGAGCAAGAACAAGCAATCAGTATTTACTAAGTAATGAAACGAATGATTAAATGAATGCATGCGTGTTTTATTCTTTTCCTGTAATTTTTAATTTAAAAATTTTAAGATAATAAGAGTGGAAATATGGTCATTGGAGACATTGTTTGTTTTTACTTTGCACATTTGTAAAATTGTAAACCGTTAAGATGGTTATATCCAAATAGCGGTATATAAATGTTTTTAAATAAATAAAATAAGTTATAGGGCTGTGCATTTGTGTGTCCGTTAGTTTGATTGGTTTTGCGGTGACGTGCGTATCTAAGCAATGGATGAATGGACACACAAAACAAAGGGTGGGCACCCATAGATGAAAGCCACACCATTCATTTTGTGCATCCAGCATCCATTAGATTACTTAGCGGCGAAACTGACTCAAACAAATGGATGCACGAATGCACATTCCTAGTACTAGTTCCAAAAGAAAATGTGTGATGACAGTCAGAAGCTGCAAAGTGCTACAAAATACACTTGAGGTGTTTCTCTGGAAGGCGTTTATTCATAACACTTCAGAGCAGAGAGGCATTTGATGAATCATCTCTTTGCATTGAATAAACAACTTCCAGAGAAACTCCTCAAGCGTTCTTTGTAACCCTGGACAGCTTCTAACTGTCATTACACATTTTCTTTTGGAACTCGAAAGGTCCATAAACCATTATTAAGATGCACTTTGAGGAATCCACTGCGCATCCCTTAGCATAAACAGCATGGACTCTATCAACCCTTTGGGACCTGGATTGGCCACTACTGCAAACAGGATACTGGGCTCTATGGACTTTTGGCCTGATCCAGTAAGGTAACTCTTACATTCTTATGTTTTCAACTGACGTTTTGCTTAAAATTTGTTTCCTTTTGTTCGGAGTTCCCTAAAAAGAGAACATTTAAGAAGATGTCTTCAGCAGCTACCACTGGGAAAAGGTAAGTGCTGTGCAGCAGCCGCTCCAGGTAAGAAGAGAAGAGCAGCCCTTTCCTCAGTCCTGCCTGGCTGGGATTCCTGTAGGCCCAGAACTTCCCCTCTCTTCCATGCCCCTTCGTTGGCCATTTGCACAGCCTGAGCTCAAGCCACGGACTTCCTTCACCAAGCCTGTTTGATAACACTTGTTGATTTGTTTGGCCTGTGGTCAGTTGTTGTCTCTGCTTTCGGACGTTCTGTAATCTGTGGGTTAGTTCAGCAGATCCATTGTCTGTTTTCTGTAATTTTTGGCTGCCCACCAAGTGGGCCAAGGGACTCTCACCAGTAGCTATGTTTTATTTAACTGCAATAATCCGTGGTTTGTTTTTGACTGCATTCATTTTATTTTACTTAAGTTAGTTAAATTTACCGGAAGTAATTAGTTCCTTTAGATTTGATTGAGACATATAAATTCATGATTGACTGCCTCGTATGATAAAGCTTTCCATGAAACAAGTTTCCTTATCTATTTGCATGCATTCCTGCCTCGTATGATAAAGCTTTCCATGAAACAATGTTTCCTTATCTATTTGCATGCATTCCTGCCTCATATGATAAAGCTTTCCATGAAACAAGTTTCCTTATCTATTTGCATGCATTCCTGCCTCGTATGATAAAGCTTTCCATGAAACAAGTTTCCTTATCTATTTGCATGCATTCCTGCCTCGTATGATAAAGCTTTCCATGAAACAAGTTTCCTTATCTATTTGCATGCATTCCTGCCTCGTATGATAAAGCTTTCCATGAAATAAGTTTCCTTATCTATTTGCATGCACTCCTGCCTCGTATGATAAAGCTTTCCATGAAACAAGTTTCCTTATCTATTTGCATGCATTCCTGCCTCGTATGATAAAGCTCTCCATGAAACACGTTTCTGTATCTATTTGCATGCATTCCTGCCTCATATGATAAAGCTTTCCATGAAACACTGTTCCTTATCTATTTGCATGCATTTCTGCCTCGTTGTAATGTTCAGAAGTCCCCAGCCTTTTTCATTCATAACCGACTTTTGAAGGTTAATAAAATCATGGAACTTATCAATGGATGGAATAGTTAAAAAGCTATGCCAAATCATAACAAGGCATTTCTCTCAGCTTTAACACCCTACATGTGATCCTGGATGCTGAAAACCCTTTACAAGCTGCCATCTTGTCGTCCTGACTCTTAATCCTCACTGGAGGACTGTCCCTATAAGCCTTGTTCTCAAGAACAACAGTTTGAAATCTATTGGTACCGTTCAACTGAAATGAAATTCCAAGTTGCCTGTAGGCCAATTGAACAAGGACTGTGTTACACCGTGAGCGGTCTTGGGTTAGCCAGAGAACAGATTCAAGCTTGACGCTGCCTGATCTCTCATAAACTTCTTTATTAATAACAAAAAGTGAAACAGAAGCAGCTCTGCTTACCTTTGTAGTTCACAAAATAAGGCAGCACTATGACTCACAGATCAGCAGTACTGACCTTCCCTAAGCTTCCTTCTCTTCCCTGAGGCCTCTCCTACAGAGAATTCCCTTCCTAGGGTTTTAAGAAGGATCTAAACATAGCACTATGTATATGCCGACGATATTCAAATTTTAATTCCGATCAATAATTCAATTGAGCCAACTTTTTAATTGACTGCAGTGTATTCATCCATGATTAAACAACCATTAACAAACATGGAATTAATTCTGAATGTTGATAAAACCGAAATCATATTGTTGGACAGGAGATCATACTATACCAAACCCCCAAACTTGATACTAGAAGATAAAAAGACTAATCCTGTAATAGGGAATAATGCTCGTGATTTAGGAGTTATTATTGACTCCAAATTTAATCTAAAAAAACACATTGCCAACAAATTGAAAGAAGGTTATAATAAACTACATACACTCAAACGTTTAAAACCCTTACTAGAACAAAATAATTTTAGAACAGTGCTCCAAACTTTGTTTTCCAGTATTGATTACTATAATGCACTACTATTAGGTCTCACACAATCAACAATTTGTTCTTTACAAGTCCTTCAAAATAGAGCAGCAAGGATCTTAAATACAAAACAATATCACCACATTATACCTGTGCTGGTCTCATCACACTGGCTACCGATAAACTATCGTATAGAATGTAAATCTCTCTGTTTCATACATAAAATATTCTATGGTGAAGAAACAGAATGGTTCAATGCAACTATCAGACTACAGGTTCTTATGGCCTGGATTGGCCACTGTTGGAAACAGGATACTGGGCTTGATGGACCCTTGGTCTGACCCAGTAAGGCATGTTCTTATGTTCTTACATCCACCACAGAGGAAGCTAAGATCTTTTATCCATTCCAACAGTACAACTGGCACATCTAACGCAGGTTAGAAACAGAGCGATCTCCCTTGCTGGTCCAAAAATTTGGAACGCCCTACCAATAGAATTAAGATTGCACCAGAACCCGAAAACATTTAAAAGAGAATTAAAAACATGGCTGTTTTGCAGAGCCTATGACAAAAATGACCGAAACCAGTAACATTTTAAGAAAGTTACTGTGAACTTTAGTCTTATTTTATTTTACCTTGCTGATCATTTTTACTATTTTGTATTCCTAAGTGTTATTATGCTCAATGTATTTTATAGTACCTTTATTTTATACTGTGTCATTATATTATACTGTGTTATTATTTAACTTTATATTATTCTTTTTATCATTTTTATTTCTATTTATTTGTTCATGTAAATCATTGTGATGGTACCCTCCATCGACGGTACATAAAATAAAAAATGCACTCATAAATAAATAAATAAATATAGGTAATTTCAGTAACAATTACATATTTTGTTAAGTATAATTAAATATTTTTGCATGTGACAGACATTTTCCAGTCATATGTGAGTGGCTCATATAGATTGATGTTTGAGAAATATTTGCTCCCAATAGACTATTGGACTATGGAAAAAGGTTATTGATATAAACTCAAGGTTCTTAGATTTCAGATTAACCCAGATAAACTGATGTTTAATAGAGGCAGATGGTCAGCATAGCCATATGTTGCATAAAGAAAAAACTAGCCATATTCAGAAATGTCCTTTTACCTTCATTCCTGCATCTCATGAGCGTCTCTCCTTTGGCTCTCTCCCTTCCAGGAAAGATGGATAATGTCTCCCATCTGTGCCCCATCATTCAGAACATGGTCCTTCTCCCTTCCCACCTGCGGAATTCCACAGTCCGCTACATAGATTACGCCAGTGTCACTGTGCATGGGCTGGCCTCTGTCTTCGGCGTGCTGGAGAATGCGCTCATCATCTTCATCATTGGCTTTAAGATGAGAAGGACAGTCATCACCACCTGGATCCTGAATCTGGCACTCTCAGACTTCATGACCACTCTGTCCCTTCCGTTCTTTACCTACTTTCTAGCCAAGGGCCACACTTGGGAGCTGGGGACCTTCTTCTGCCGTGTCCACTCCTCGGTTTTCTTCCTCAACATGTTCATCAGCAGCTTCATCCTCGGCGCCATCAGTCTGGACCGCTGCCTCCTTGTCCTCTACCCAGTTTGGGCACAAAACCACCGCACGGTTCCTATGGCCACTGCCATCTGTGTGATCCTGTGGATACTGGGAATCCTCAACACGGTGCCTTATTATCTCTTCCGGGATACAATTCCACGTCAGGATGGGCGCATCATGTGTTACTACAATTTTCTGCTCTACAGTGACCCCACCAGCAACAATCAAAATAATTTTGTGCTGTGCAGCCAACGTCAGTATGCAATGGCAGTGAGCAAGTTCCTCATCAGTTTCCTGATGCCCCTGCTCCTAATTGGGGTCTGTTATACCGCTGTGAGCCTGAAGATCCGGCGTCGGCACCACCGTCACTCTGGCCGCTTCTTTAAACTGATGGTGGCTATCATTCTGACATTCGTCCTTTGCTGGTTCCCCTATCATGTCTTCAGTCTAATGGAGGCACAGGCCCATCACCAGAAGGAGCTGAGGCCAGTGGTCTGGAAAGGTCTGCCCTTTGTCACCAGCCTGGCATTTATTAACAGCATCCTGAACCCATGCTTGTACGTCTTCACCTGTCCGGATTTCCTCTCCAAGATCCGGCACTCGCTGAAGTCCGTGTTGGAGAGTGTGCTGGTGGAAGATACAGATATCTTCCAGAGAAGAGGCACCCTCCGCTCCACCTCGTCCTTCTCCGGTGGCTCTCTCTTCCTCAACAGCCGCTGGTTCTCAAAGCGCAACAGGAAGTGCAGCGGTAGGTGTGAACCTGACGTGGTCACCCAGCTGAATTGACTTACTGAAATCTCAGCAACTGCTGTGTAATCATTTACATTGGGTGGAAGAATCTCATCCCAGTTTTATCTCTCCTAGTTCTTCCTTTCAGGTTAGTGAGTTAGCTTCTCCCTTTCTATTTTTAAAGACAGCAGCTTGTCAGCGTGCAATTCTCATACCAGCGGTATTGCCCTTCTTTTATGCTCTCTGTTTTCACAGATGCTCTTCCCTAGAGATTTGTCTTCCTTTGCATTCAGAATCTAAGTGGTGATCTAAATAATTTGGGACTAGCGTGTTATTTCCGCGTTCCAACCCCACTTTGCTACTGATTATCAGTGTGAATTTGTCCAAATCACTTTATTTCTCTGCAGAATATGAGCATAGGGGACCTTAGTGCGCAGTGGTGCACAGGCACCACCAACTTAAAAAACAAATATTTGCTCTATATCAAAGACACGTGGATCCAGGGCAAGCTAGGGATAGAGAAAATGAGGATCTTTGAAGTACAGCCCAGCAGAGGTGGGAAGCTGGTACTACTTTTCCTTAGTCACTGCAAGAAAGGCTTCGAGCTTGCAAACTCCCCTTCCATTCCCTGCTGACCTGTGACCAGGGGCGTAGGCAGAACTTAATTCTTTTTTTGGGGGGCCCCTAGATTAACATAGAGGGTTGCTGTGGCCAGTCCCCCCGTCCTGCCCCCATCCTGTATGGATCAGCAATTACAACCCTAAACACTTTGCTGGGCAGATTGGACTTTTCTATGTTATTATGTGGATCTTCGTGGCAATGGCTACAAAACCCTTTTAATTTCTAGCAAACTCTATAGGTCCTGTCTCTTCACTGTCTCTCTGGCCCACAGCTGCTGTTTCTCACTCTCTCTGTAGTTATTAATCTCTCAGACTGCTGTGTACAGGTTTCCAACCAGCCCGGGCATTCCTGGACTTTGAAGAGACTGAAAAGAGGGGCTGGGGAGGAGATAAATAATTACCAAAAGAAAGCAAAGACTTTGATGGTCTCAAACCTTTACACATCTAGCTCAAGGGCCGTGGTGTTTCTCTGTCAAGTGATCCTCCTTAAAGATCCAGGGGATCCTGGTGTGCCAGCGATTCCCATGCCTCCAGGCCCTCTAACTGCTGCTCCCTTTAAGGAGCTGACTCAGAGGTGGGGGCCGGAGCCAAAATTGGGGCGTAGGTCCCTGAGGCCCACCCATGGCCATGGGAAATCTCAGGGGGTCGAATCCTCCCCTTCCGTTCTCTTTCAGTTTCCGGGTTGGAGAAGGGGGAAGGAGGAGTCACAGGAGGAATGGGTCTAAATTAGAGAAAAGTTGCTACAGCAGCAAATATATTGTGTCCTGCCACCAGGCCAGAAACTTCATCTGAGCAGGGACAAAAGACAAACCACAGAACCTGGGAGCTGTCCTTGTGCTCCCTGTAGTTTTATCTTATTGTTCTGATCACGGTTTGGTAAATAAATGTGTTCCCTGTTGTTTTAACAACTTTATGCATCACTGTGCCAACACACGTGCAAACTATCAAGCCAATAAAGTTATCTGAATCTGACTGCTGCAGCCTTCTGTGAGGAACTCCCCCCTTGTGCAGACAAACATTTCTCAGAGCCGCCCTTCAGTGTCCAGGATCTCAAGCAGGTTTCATATCAGCCTCTCTGGGAGCACTGGGGGTTCATCCAGTGGAGAGGAGGTTCAACCTCTCGGGCCCCTGCTGCAGTAGCAGGTAACAGAGGTCCTCCCATGCGCACTCAGATCAATCACTGTCACTGAATACTCACAGTGGAAGAGTTCTCAGTAACTGGAGGGGCACACAAAGGCAGCTGGGATACGAATGATGGTGTTCAAATGAAAAAAAAAAAATGTTTACGGAAGTTTGAAAATTAAAATCCCCGCCAACATAGCAAAAATCATAAATAGCATCAGGAAAATCATAATAAAAAAAGCCATAGTCTCTTTATCCATGATGCTCTCCCTTCTGACTCTGATTCTTCCCTCTGAATCAGTGTCCAGACAAGCAACCTTCCCCAGAAAGAGTGGGAAAATTATCTTCTTCCTCTAGCATGAACTAGAAGAGAAAAAAAAATCTCCAAAGCCCTTCTTATTAAAACTCGATGACAAAAATGTCTTCCAAAAATTAGGAGTCTTTGCCCACTGCTAACTGATTGTGGGACAAAGCAGTTAACTTCCAACTTCTCCAGCAAGGTTATTCTGGCCTAGCTGTTAGACCTGGTCACAAAAACCTCTTTATCAATAATCTTCACCTTCAGCAGTTTCTAACTTGCTGCTGCCAGGTTACAAGCAAAACCCTCAGAGAACAAATCCAGTCCTTCTAGGGAGGGGGTGACAGGTATAACACTGTAACATGACATTTGTGTTATAGTGTTGCAGTTGTTTGTATAGACAGTCAGACGCTATAAGCTAGATAAAGATGCTAAGTTACAAGGTTGTAGAACCTTTTGAACTGATATGAGATTATTTGACATTCCATCTAAAAACAGGGACGAGGTCAGTTTACATTCCATCTAAGATTATAGAAAACATTCTTAGAACAAATACAAGGTTCCTAATGCTGGCAAATTCCATTTGAGACAACAATTAAATTACCATACAGACACTAACCAAGTGGCTCCAGAATATTTTTTTCTGCTCTCATTGTACCCACATCAAGGACCAACATCCTCCCCAGGGGAAACACAAGGGAATGTGTAAAGAAGTCACCCCCATCACACTGGGACCAGAAAGGACCTCTTTCTTCCCCCAGTCCACAGAATCCACCCCTCAGGAAGTGAGGGAGATAGAAGAGCATGCCAGTGATAAGTTCCAGACCCAAAGAGTAACAAAAACACAAAAGTATGTACCCACCCGTGTAGAACACGCTTACCGGGGTGGGGGTTACACTAGTTTAGGGGTTGGAAATATACAACTGTAATTCTAGTTAATGTTGTGTTATCAGTAAAATCATTTGAGAAGGAGTTTTTGCTAGTGTATTGCGTGTCACTCTGCCTCTCCATAATGTACCTTATTAAATAATGTTTAAGACTTATATTATTTTATAGAATTTTAATAAAAAAATCATTTCTCTACAGCTAGTGGCTTTAAGCATTCTTTTTTCAGAGTACTGATCAAAAATAACTCCAAAATGTCTCAGAAATCTCCAACTAAGCAGACCGTGAGGCCCGCTCAAAATCTCCTCCTCTAGAGAGTCTCAACTGCCTCTTGTTCAAGCCACAAGAGAGCAGAAAGACCTTTGTACATGCTCCAATCATTCTTTATATGATGGAGTTGATCAATCCCAAAGGAGACTGGGCCATAAACACAGAAGAGGATCTCTAGATGCAAACTTTCCTCAAAACGATCTTACCAGGAAAAAGATTAGTGGCAGTGACAAAGCCCTGCTACATTTGCATGCTGCTTGAGAGGAGAGGGCTGTGCCTGCTGTGTGATAAGCCTAGGAAGCGGGAGAACACATAGGGGTCAGTGAGAGCACAGAGGAGAGGATCACCTTGCTGGTGGCTGAAAGGCATCAGTAAGTTTTGCTTGGGAAAATGTTTTTAAAGTATTGGGGAGAAGTAAACTATTGGGGTATATTATTTTGTGTGTCTGTGCTTTTTTATAGTCAGTAAGGCAGCTAATAAACAGAAGTTAGTGTGTTTATTTTTAATACTCGCATAGGTATTAAAATCCAGCCCTGTGTCATATTTTTTTTAAGACTTTTTCCGACATTGCATATTAAAATAAAGTTTAAACTGCCATCTTAAATACTTTCCAAATGTACAAAGGAGGATACTTAAGTCATTCCTGCTTATGCACTCGCCCGCTCGAATTTGTAAATGCAACATAGCCGTGTTTCAAAACCTAATCTGTTACTTTTTCCTATCCCAATCTCATGATACAATGTAAACTTTACAATGTTATGAAGCCTCAATGTCTGCCCGCGTATCACACTTAAGTTCCAAACTGTTACCTAAGTTACTGTTACAATGTAATAAGCTGAGTTTTTTTTACTGTTACAATGTAATAATAATAAGACACCTTAGTCTTATTGTTCTCCGAGTTATTATGTAAACCGATAAAAAAAAAAAATCAGCCTTTTCACTTCACGAATTCCCCACACCTTATTGAGAGTTTGATCATTCCCCTGTAGGCCACTACCAGACATATAGTGAATAGTGAAGAGGGGGGCCTCCCAGTCTTTAGCATCGAGTGTCACATGTATGATTTTTTACCCGCCGGTGAGAAGTTGTACATGTGCATGCGATGCAAAGAGCTCCTGGCTCTCAGAGAACAAGTCCGATCTCTGGAGGCTAGAGTGGCAGACCTGGAGGAGCTGAGGCAGACAAAGAGGTATATAGATGAGACCTTCAGGGACATAGTAGTCAAGTTCCAACTTCAGACTGGCAGCCCTGGTGCTGACTTGGAGGAAGAAGGTCTCATGATGGGAGAGCACCAACCAGGTGTAGCAGGAAAGGATCCTGTAGCAAGGACCTGCTTTCCAGGTGATGCATTGTCCTTTCGCACTGAGGATATCTCCCCAAGGCCTACTGCCCATGAGGGAAGGGTTAGGTTGGCCATCATAGTTGGTGATTCGATTATTAGGAATGTAGATAGCTGGGTGGCTGGTGGGCGTGAGGATCGCCTGGTGACTTGCCTACCTGGTGCGAAGGTGGCGGACCTCATGCGTCACCTAGATAGGATTTTAGACAGTGCTGGGGAGGAGCCGGCTGTCGTGGTACATGTGGGTACTAACGACATAGGAAAATGTGGGAGGGAGGTTCTGGAAGCCAAATTTAGGCTCTTAGGTAGAAAGATTAAATCCAGAACCTCCAGGATAGCGTTCTCTGAAATGCTCCCTGTTCCATGCGCAGGTCCCCAGAGGCAGGCAGAGCTCCGGAGTCTCAATGCGTGGATGAGACGATGGTGCAAGGAAGAGGGATTCAGTTTTATTAGGAACTGGGAACCTTTTGAGGAAGGGGGAGTCTCTTCCGAAGGGATGGGCTCCTCCTTAACCAGGGTGGAACCAGACTGCTGGCGCTAACCTTTAAAAAGGTGCTAGAGCAGCTTTTAAACTAGATCAAAGGGGAAAGCCGACAGTCGCTCAGCAGCGCATGGTTCGGAGAGAGGTATCTTTAAAGGATACTAATGATGCATTAGAGTTAGGGCATCCCGACAGTGAGGTTCCAATAATTAGAAAAGTAGTCCAAGTGCCTGTAACTAAAAACTCACCTGAGCTAAGAAAATTCTAACTTATCCCTATCAATTAAAAAGCAGAATGGTCCCATGGTCAGACCTCTCCCTTATTGAAACCGCACTCTCCATTAAGACACGCATTGAACAAAAGCCTGTTAATACCACCATTACCTACAGAAAATCCTGCCCTAGTGAAGATTTGACCTCTGCCTTCTCCAAAGCTCTGCCTAACCTTAATTGTACCAACCCCAATACTGCCCTTACGACATGGAACAATCTGACCCTTGAAATTGCAAATATTTAAAAAGGGCTCCGGGGGCGATCCGGGAAACTACAGACCGGTTAGCCTGACTTCAGTGCCAGGAAAAATAGTGGAAAGTGTTCTAAACATCAAAATCACAGAACATATAGAAAGACATGGTTTAATGGAACAAAGTCAGCTTGGCTTTACCCAGGGCAAGTCTTGCCTCACAAATCTGCTTCACTTTTTTGAAGGAGTTAATAAACATGTGGATAAAGGTGAACCGGTAGATATAGTATACTTGGATTTTCAGAAGGCATTTGACAAAGTTCCTCATGAGAGGCTTCTAGGAAAAGTAAAAAGTCATGGGATAGGTGGCGATGTCCTTTCGTGGATTGCAAACTGGCTAAAAGACATGATAGAGGTGTTTAAAATCATGAGAGGTCTAGAACGGGTAGATGTGAATCGGTTTTTTACTCTTTCGGATAATAGAAAGACTAGGGGGCACTCCGTGAAGTTAGCATGGGGCACATTTAAAACTAATCGGAGAAAGTTCTTTGTCACTCAGTGCACAATTAAACTCTGGAAATTGTTGCCAGGGGATGTGGTTAGTGCAGTTAGTCTTGCTGGGTTTAAAAAAGATTAAGATAAGTTCTTGGAGGAGAAGTCCATTACCTGCTATTAATTGACTTAGAAAATAGCCATGCTACTACTATTACTATTATTAGCATCAGTAGCATGGGATAGACTGTTTTTGGGTACTTGCCAGATTTTTATAGCCTGGATTGGTTATTATTGGAAACAGGATGTTGGGCTTGATGGACCTTTGGTCTGACCCAGTATGGCATGTTCTTATGTTCTTACTGGGGGGGTCAGGCTTGGGAATTTGGAGAGCCTGCTGAGGTCACCCCTTACTGGGGGAGGCGAGAGAGAGAGAGAGAGAGAGAAATGCATGAGAGAGAGCCTGTGGGCAGCCACCTCCTGCACACTGCAGCTCAGAGTGACCACAACTGGCACCTGGCATCGTGTCTGCATGTTAACGACTTGCAGAGGTCTCTGCTGGCTGCTGAGAAGGGGGAGCTCCAGAGCTGCCTGCTGATTGCCACTGCTGCTGGGGGAGCCTTGCTCGATCTGTGCTGAGAGCATCACTGGCAGGAGGACTGGGAACGAGAGAGTACGATAGACGAGTCAGTCTGGGAGGAAGGAAAGATGATGGGGCTGCCAGCAGCAGAGATTGCCCAGCATCTCCTGTGCTCTCAATCTGAGCAGAGGGTGGGGAGGGGAGAGATGCTGGGCAGTGGCTGAAAATCTAAAAAAAAACTGGACAGAGAGTGAGGGGAGAGGGTGAGACTTAATAATAGCTAACAGTTTTATACGGATGTGCACTGGTGCTAAGTATTCGGGCAGGATAAATCCCTTCCCTAAGGAGCTGAGCAGAGGGGGACACAGACAGCTGGGAGCTAGGGCTGGGAGGCAACGAGAGAGAGGCAGAGGAAGATAGGATTGGCCTCTCCCCCAGGTCAGTTTCTCTACTCCCACCCCGTTGCTTGAGGTGGATTGCAGTTCTGATTTTCCCATTGACTTTCTTAATGGGGCAAAAAACCAGCAGTGGATCCACCTGTTTGGTTGATCTGAGGTGAGCTTGGCAACCCCAGGAAAAGAATATTTTGATGATATGATTTGGGGATAGTTTAGGTGATTTTGTATGTATTTGTCAGAATTGTTCAGGGTTGTTGGAAGGGGGCGGGTGAAAGGGCCTGGCCAGGGCCTGATTCAAGCTGTGATACCTGGCAGCGCTGTCTTTATGTTATTACTCTGGGTCCTGCAGTATTCAGCAGGTGAGCTGGGTCACTTCGGCCCTGGGGGAACGGGGGTGCTGCGTGTATACCCTGTAACCGTCGCGCCTTTTCCCTGCCCATCTCCCTAAAACCCATAATCCAACCTCGGGCTGCCTGTGCCATGGCCACCCACCCCCTGAAACCTCCCCCTTCCCTTGCCCACCCCTGCCAGAGTGGGGCCCAGCTCGTCCCAGCTTCACGCTCCCCCCTGCACGAGATGGCTGGGAGCTGGCGTGACCGCGACCCTGCTGGGCTTTATAGGAGGTGAGCGCCTCTCTGTCTGCCTGGAACGGAGCAAGGGTGATCAGGGGGGACTTGGGGGGTGGGCAGGCTTCTAATCTTCATGCTGTGTTAGGGCGTAACGGGGGTGTTGGGGGGGTCAGTGGGGGTTTATTGTGTCATGAAGGAGGGCATCAGACGGCCTTTCAGTGTGAGGGGTTAATACTGTGACCCTGTCATGCAGGGCTGGGAGGTAAAACATTCCCTGAGCACTACCCCCACCCAAGTGCTGTTAACTTTCTCTGAGCTGCATGGCCGCCCCCTGGGAAAGTGAATATGAACTTCAATAGTCCTGGAGTCACCTGGCAGTAGCAAATTTTCGGGTGCACCAGCACCACCAGTTCAAGTAGCCACCCATGGCCCCTGCTGCACCCTCTCTACCACATGCCAGCGCCATTATTTCAGTAGCCAGAATGTGTGGTTAAGTCCGGGACCGGTTTATATATCCAGCAGCATGGTCCGAAATCCCCGATCACTTTTTGCTTTTACCCCATGCCCTCTCCGGACAGAGTCCCTGCAGTTAGGAAATGCTTGGCTGCTCCTAAAGATTTCTTTGCCCGATTCCTGTCGATATCGGCTGTAAACTGTCCCACAGAGCCCCAGGGCAGATCTGCCACCCACTCCCAGGGAAAGTTTCAACAGATCATGTTTGTAAAGCAGCTCTCGGGGGCCCCTTCCTCGTTTTCAAAAGGCCCTGCTCTTAAGGCACACTGGCACCTTCTGTACATCCTCACCATGCTCACAGCTGCTTCAGAAATTTCACAAAGGCCTTCTCAGTTTATGCATTTAGCTTCTGTGGCTTGCTGATGGACAGCGTGCGGGTTTTGTACCGGAGCAGCTGCGTCTTCCCCTAATCTACCTTATTGTTTATGAAAGTGAGAGACAGATAACGCTAACCACATCCCAACAGCTAGCACAGCACATATCTGCAGCTATGGAACAACCTGCACAGCACACTGCACACAGCAACCTGCTATTCCATTACTGAGCCTCCTATCCCTAACAGGCCTGCTTCTCCAACCTGCCCTGCACGACTCCCCTGCTATTACAGTATCGAGACTACCCCTCTCCCCTGCTATTACAGTATCGAGACTACCCCTCCCCCCCTCATTCCCAACCTGCAGTACCCTCTGCTAGTTCAGTACTGAGATCCATACACCCAGCTCTGCCAGAGCACCCTCAGTCCTGCCCTGCAGTACCCTCTGCTATTCCAGTACCGAGATCCACATCTGGCTCTGCCAGTGCACCTCACTCCTGCACTGCAGCACTCCCTGTTATACCAGTACAAAGATCCACACCCATCTTTGCCAGTGCACCCTCAGACCTGCCCTGCAGTAGCCCCTGCTATTCCAGTACCGAGTCCCACACCCAGCTCTGCCAGTGCAGCTCACTCCTGCCCTGCAGCACTCCCTGTTATACTAGTACTGAGACTCATTCCTAGCTCTGCCAGTGCACCTCACTCCTGCCCTGAAGCACTTCCTGCTATACCAGTACTGAGACTCATTCCTAGCTCTGCCAGTGCACCTCACTCCTGCACTTCCTGCTATACCAGTACCCATACCCTGTTCTGCCAGTGCACTTCACTCCTGCCCTGCAGCTCTCCCTGCTATACCAGTACTGAGACTCACTCCCAGCTCTGCCACTGCAGCTCACTCCTGCCCTGAAGCACTCCCTGTTATACCAGTACCAAGACCCACACCCAGCTCTGCCAGTGCACCTCACTCCTGCACTGCAGCACTCCCTGCTATACCAGTACAAGTTTTCACTGTTATCTGGAAAAACCAGTTTCAATCTCCCTTAGTTAAGTTTATTGGCAGCTCTCCCCTCTTCCTGCGGCGAGAATGCTACAAGTTGCAAGATGCACTTCTCACCAAAAAACATCTCACCAATATGTCTCTGTGTGTGTATATGTGTGTGTGTGTATACGTGACAGGCTTTTTCAAAAAGCATTTTCAACCTGATCAATCGATTTATCGTCCAATCTCAACTTAAGTATTTTTCACTCTCTCTTTTTCCTCTATCATTTTTATTTCATTTTCCTCATTATGTTTATTCTTTTCATCTTATTACAATGTAACATTTCTAACTTTTTGTTATCTGTACACCGACGTGATGACTTTTGTTGAATATAGATATATAAAAAACAAACAAATAAATGATTTCCCCAGAGGGGTCACAAATGAAAAAAAGAGGACATTCATGCAACATTTACAAAGGTTGCACCAATCGGAAGCTATAACACCAGTGCCAGAAGGTCAAAGGGAGGAGGGGTGTTATTCCCTATATTTTGTGGTGCCAAATAAAACGTACCATTTGTCTGGTACTAGATCTGAAGAGGGTAAACAGGCACCTAAGGATCCCCATGTTCAGGGTGGAAACTTTAAGATAAGTTATGGGATCAGAATTCCTTACCTGCTTAGATCTATCAGAGGCATATTTATCCATCTCAATGAGGGAGACTCATCAGACATATTTGAGGTTTGCAGTCTTAAGCAGTCATTTTCAGTTCAAAGCACTGCGATTTGGCTGGCAAGACACCGCATGAATTTACCAAGGTCATGATGGTGATGGAGACCTTTCTGAGAAAGCAAAGAGTATTGGTTCGCTCAGTCCTTGCTGACTGGCTGATCTGAGCCAGGACTCACCAGGAAAACAACTTTTCAACATCAATAGTCAGACAACTGCTAGAGAGACTGGGCTGGGTAATAAACTAGTGTATTTAGGAGCCCGATTCAATATACAGGTAGGGAAGGTCTTCATGGCCCAAAAGAGGATCTCAAAGCTACAAGGCCAGGTGAAGGGCCTGTTATGAGTGAGGTAGCCCAGGATCAGATCATATCTGCAGTGGTTAGGGTCAATGGCAGCAGCCATACACTTAGTCCCGTGGGCAGGAGAGCACGTGCGCCCCCTTCAGGCAACCTTATTAGCAAGATGGTGCCCTGCTTACCTCCATCATGGAGCACAACCAAGCGATCAGACTTCTGAACAGCTTTAGACATCTTCAAGTACCGCAATAAATGATGATTGACGTCCAAGAAATGCAAAAGCTCCATCTCTGTCCTTGTTCAATGCGGGCAGAGAAAAGGACTAATTTAAAACGAAACCCTGAAAGGAGGGCACAGTCCGAAGCTGAAGCACAGCCGGAGTCATACAGAGAAAAGGTTCATGGCAGGAAAGAGCCTGCAGCTCAGAGACCCAATGTACCAACCAGACAGCTACCAGAAAAACCGTCTTCAAGGTAAGCCGCTGCAAAGAAAGAGTACACAGTGATCGAAAAATTGGACCATCCAAAAACTCGAGGACCAAGTTAACATCCCGAATAGGTACCGGCAGCCGCAACGGGGGCAAAGAGCTAAACTCCCTACAAAAACCGGGGCACATCCAGATGGGAAGACAAAGGTCCTCCATTGATGCTCCCCCTAAAACAAGCCAGGGCTGCAACTTGAACTTTCAAGGTGTTAAGGGTCAAACCCGTCCTGTAAAAATTCCAAAATCAAACAAATATCCACCTTGAGTGGTCGAATACCTTGCTTGGAACACCAGGCCTCAAAGCCCCTTCAAACTCCAAAATAGGCTATAGAAGTAGAAAGTTTCTGGGCCCGAAGAAGAATGTAAATTACCGCAGGTGAAAAAACGAGCTTCAGCAACCGAGCCCATTCAATGGCCAGACTGCAAGACAGAATCGACGCAGATCCTTGTGCAGAATGGGTCCCTGATGTAACACTTCCATCCAAGATGGTAGCCTGAGGGGACTACACACCAGAAGGCTCTGGAGATCGATAGTCTTTGACAGAGAGCTCCGCCACCTAGTGGCACGGAGGACGTACCCATACAGCATGGCTAATTCAGCTGCTTCTCTACGTGAAAATAATCTTTTCTTGGCCAAAGCCAAGTTAAGGGTGCCTTAGCTGCTACCCCAGCTAATAGCCTCCCTACTATCATTGCAGTAATAGATCCTGGCTTTGGGGCCGATGCAATAAAGGCGCGTAGAAAGCGGGCACTGAACAGTCAGCGCCCGCTCTTTTAATGCGCGCATGGTGCCCCAAAGGTGGGGCAACATGCAATATTTAAATTAAAAGCCTCATTCACATGCATTTGCATATGATGAGTGCTAACTCATTCACTCTGCGTTAGATGCACGTTAAATAGGCGCCAATCCCCTTATTGCATTGGGGGATTGATTAGCGCCTATTTTACCCACGTCTACAGTGCGATCGGCATATTGTATCTGCCCCTGTGTAGGGGGTCTCCTCTAGGTTCAGGTCTTGGGCTAATGCCCCCTTCCTTCCCCCTTAATCTGTCACTAACCATGGGCAATAACTAAACTTACAACGTGTATGCACCCAGTTGATAGTGGGTGGATTTCAAACTTCTTCTCTGGTAACTGGATTCTTAAAATAATGGTCAAGACGTTCTCGAAGGGGGACTGGGCCCAAGGTGATTCTTGCACTGAGCAGGATGGTGGAGGTGTGAAATAACCCTCTTCCCTCATCAGTTTAGATACTGCCCTCTCTCTTCCAGCACTTTATTCATCAGAACCCAAAGCCTGGATGAATAAAGTGCATATGGACATATGCAATAGGTGATACTTCCAAGACGACAATGTATTTACAAGAAAGCAGCCACCAAAATCAATTTCTTAAACAATATCCATAGTCACAGGCTTCATAGTGGAGGGGCTAAAGAAGTTAGGGCTGTTCAGTTTGGAGAAGAGATGATGGAGGGGAGGATATGATAGAGGTACAGAAAATCATGAAAGGACTTGAACAAGTTAATGTAAATCGGTTATTTACTCTCAAGGACCAGGGGACACTCCATGAAGTTAGCAAGTAGCTCATTTAAAAAAAATTAAGAAAATTCTTTTTCACTCAGCGCATAGTTCAAGCTCTGGAATTCATTGCCAGAGGATATGGTTACAGCACTTAGTATAACTGGGTTTAAACAATTTTTGGCTAAGTTCTTAGAGGATAAATCCATAAACTGATATGACAGTAATTAATAAGCAAGATTAGCTTGTGATCTATCTAATGTTTGGGTACTTGCCAGGTATTTGTGACTTGGATTGGCCACTGTTGGAAACAGGATGCTGGGCTTGATGGACCCTTGCTCTGACCCAGTATGGCAGGTTCTTATGTTCTTAGAGCAGCAAAAACTCCTCAGTGAAGTTCCTCCGCGGTTCACTGGTTGGGAATTTCTGCCTGAGTGTTTGTAGTGCTCTGTCCTTGCGGTAGGATTTAAGGTTTTGGCACATAGGCAAGGGACTAAGGGTGGGTGTTTTAACCCCTGGCAATCAGAAAGCAGCAGGAGTCATCCCAATTTTTGGGTGTCCTCAGAATCTGATGTTCTAGGCACAGGCCCCTCTTGCCTGTTCCTAAATCCACTGCCATCCCTCCCCTCCCCTGATCCTAGAGCCTCTGCCATCCCTCCCCTTCCCTGATCCCTAGAGCCACTGCAGCCCATCTCCTTCCCTCCTGTCCAGAGCCACTACGGCCTCTCCCCTCCCCTGACCACCATTTCCGCCTCTGCCCTCTCTCTCCCATCCCCTGGCCTCCAGAGCCACTGCCACCTCTCCCTCCCTCCTGCCCCTGCTACTTCTCCCCTCGCCTGCCTCAGAGAGCCGCAGCCGCCTCTCCCCTTCCCTTTCTCCCCCCTGCCCGGGAGTGCCCCCTCCCCTTCGCCTGCGACCCATTGCCGACCCCCTCCTCTTTCACCTCCCCCCCTTCTCCCAGAGCGACTGCCGCGCCGCCCCTCCTGCCCCGGGAACGGGAGTGGCGGCGCGGGACCCGGGCCCCTCCGCCGACGATGGGAAGAGGCTCCCGGAAGGCCCGGTGGATGCTCCTGCGATGCAGCGGGGGCGGGATTAAAGGCAGGGAATGGAACAGGGGGCGGGGTCAAAGGCCGGGCGGGAAGCAGGGGGGCGGGGTTACCCCACACCCGGAAATAGGTAGGGGTGATCCTGCTTTCGGCTGCAGGAGGAGGTGCGGAGGGGGCGTGGCTAGAGCGCGAGGACTTTAATCGCTCCTACCTGGGGCCGCGCGGGGTGGAGCGTGCGGAAGGGCAGCCCCGCGCGCTGCGCTCGGCTCTGCATCTGGGGGGAAGCGCCGCGGCCCGCGCGAAAGCCCAAAGCAACCTAGCGCGCCTTTTATGGCCCGAGTGCTAGGGAGGGAAGGCGATGCCGCTGGAGAGCAGAGTCCGGGCTTCGGAAGAGGAGGAGGAGGAGGAGATGGTCCGGATTGTCCTGGAGGACAGAGCCTTCCAGGTCAGCAAGCGCAAACTGATGGAAAAGAGCGACTACTTCCGCGCCTTGTACCGCTCGGGCATGAAGGAGTGCGGCGAGGACTCGCAGCAGCTGCACGGCCTGAGCCCCCAGGGCCTGGAGCTGGTGATCGGCTTCATCGACTCCTCCCAGCTCAGCTTCCCGGACGAGAGCCTGCAGGAGCTCATCGAGGCGGCCTCCTTCCTGCAGGTCACGCGCCTGCTGGAGCTGCTGCGGGCCCAGGTCCGGCTGGAGAACTGCGTGCGGCTGCATCAGCTGGCCCAGACCTACGGCGTGGGCGAGCTGCAGGCCACGGCCGCCGGCTTCATGGCTGACCACTACCACCAGATGCTCAGGCGGGCAGACTTCCAGCTCTTCCCGGCCGCTTTCAGGGCCCACATCCGCGAGAAGAGGATGCGGGGCACCGCCACCCTCCTGGCTGTTGGCAACTTCCTTGACAGCGCTGTGAATCTGGCACACGAGGACAAGCCCTGGGCCATGCTGAAGTACGATGAAGCAAGTCAGAGATGGCAGGCCTTGACCAACAATCTGCCCCCGGCCATGGTGAATGTGCGAGGCTATGGGTCAGTGGTTCTGGACAATTACCTGTTCATAGTTGGAGGTTACAGGGTGACCATCCAAGAGATATCTGCTGCCCACTGCTATAATCCCTGCAGGAACGAATGGAGCCAGATTGTGCCCATGAACCAGAAGAGGTCCAACTTCAAGCTGCTGGCTGTGAATGGGAATCTCTACGCCATAGGGGGACAATCCCTTTCCAACGTGGAATGCTACAGCCCCGAGCACGACACCTGGACCCTTGTGGCACCTCTGCCAGGCCCGCTTGCAGAGTTCTCCGCCTGCGAGTGCCAGGGGAAAATTTATGTCGTGGGTGGGTACACCACAAGAGGCAGGAATCTGAGCATCCTGCAGTACTGCCCCACCGCCAACGCGTGGACTGTTCTCGGACTGTGCGGTTTCCACATTCGCAAACAGCAGATGCTTTCGCTGGAGGACACAATCTTCCTCGTAGGGGGGTGCATCCATTACCTGGAACCTAACCAGGAGCCTACCCAGCGAGAAAACATACTGACATTGCAGTCTTACAACACAGCCACCCAGGAATGGGTCTGTCTTAAGGAGAACACATCCAAGTCCGGGCTGAACTTGACTTGCACACTGCACAATGATGGCATCTATATCATGAGCAGAGATGTCACCACCTCCACTAGCCTCGAGCACAGGGTGTACCTCAAATATAACATATTCACAAACGCCTGGGAGTCCTTCAGACGGATTAAATTCATTGGACAAAACATGGCAGTGTGTTCTCTGTATCTGCCTAATGATTTGGAAATGTAAGCCCTGTTCCCGATTAATGTGTTGAAGAAACAGGATCCCTTTCAGTTTCTTATGGTCAAAGATACCATTCCACACACCAACCTGGCAGTGCCGTACCATGAATGATAATGTGATTTAGATAAAGGCATTCATGCTCTTAATATTCAGGATTAATGTTGATTGAATATGTTAAATATGTAGTACAAAAAGACCAAATAGCAACAGAACAAAAAGCTCCACCTAACACCCCCGGGCCAAGAAGGTGACAAGGTTCATCTGACTGAGGCCTTTACTTAGCGCTGGATTTTACAACTCCCTCCTTTTCCCCTCTCATGGCAGCAGCTCATAAAACTTTGCTTTCGACGGAGACAGAGAATCAACTGACCAGAAGAGTCAGGGCATCCCAAGCTCTGATCCAAAATGAATATTTCTCCTGTAACTGGGTCAGCCCCCAGGCTGTGTCTTTTTTTTCTTGCTTCTTTTTGAAAATTGTTCATGTTACATAATTAATATTTTTGTATTATTTTGGCCATGTTGGTAGGTTCAAAATTTTGCAAATGTTTTAAAGAATGAAAAATATTTCAGTCAAAAAATGTAGTTCTGTTTTGGAAGAAATCAGGCTCCCAGAAAGAAAAGAATTGTTCCTACAACAGCAAATCAATTCAGAGGTAAAGTGCAGAGGTCTGGAATGGTAAAAAAGATTTTTGAAAAGCCTGATAACATGACACCCTAAAGAAAACATGCTAACCCAGCAAAGTGCGACTGTATGGCTACAGCATTGGCTATAGGTGCTTTGGGTATTTGCACCACCCCCTGGACTGTCATGTAGATTGTCCTCTTGGTCAGCTGGCTATGAGATCAGGGGTTAATGGTTTGGCCTGGCTGGGGATATTGCAGCATCTTGCACAACAGTGACATCTAATGGCCAGACTCATGGTGCACGCAGATTGGGCCTCACTGGGCAAGGGCTGTCACTACCCTGGTTGTACTGGAAGAGAGGACGGTGTGGACCAGCACACGGGAAATACAGTCGGATAGAAATATCCTCAATGAAGATGCATGATATAGATTTGCATACAGTGGAGGCAGTGCATGCAATTCTCTCTCATACATATTCCTTAGGGATATCCTGAAAACTTGGTCTGTTTGTGGCTCTTGAGGACTGGAGTTGGCCACCCCTGCTCTAAGCTGAGAGGCAGCGGGAGGAGAAGGATCAACTCAGGATGACTTTTTTTTTTTTAAAGGTGAGAGGCAGGGATTTCTTCTCTCTCGGTTGGGGAGGGAAGACTTGACTGAAGGCAGACTAGGCCTTACATCCACTGGGGATGGGGTAATTTTTTCTATACAGGGTTAGTGGCCATATGGGACCAATCAGGAGGCAGCAAACTTTTTTTTTTTTTTTTTTGCAAGGTTTGGCATGCAAATAGACCAGGAGTAAAAAAAAAAAAGTGCACATTTTTGCAGTTTAGTGCTTACTTATGGATCTGACATTGAAAATGGTCTTCCTCGTGACTTATCTCCTCAGCGCGGCACGTGTTGGAGCTTCGGGCCTTATCTTGCAGGGAGCCCGTCCTACGGATTAGAGGCAGGGCTCCTCCTTTCATGTGAATCAGTCTGTGGAGCTCCCTTCCTTTGCAGACCTGGATTCTTCTACTTCCGAGTCTAGGGACCTAAGGAAGTTGGACGTGAAACGAGTGCTGTTGCGTTGCTTGGAGGTTACGAACAGTTTCCGTCTCTCGGACCATCTTTTCGTCCTGTGGAGTGGCCCCAGGAGGGGTTAAAAAGCTTTAAGGGCCACTATTGCGTGCTGGCTAAAGGAAGCCATTGTGTCTCCATACCTAGCTCAGGGCCGTCCGATCCCGCTGGGTCTTTGGGCTCATTCTACTCGATTGTAAGTGGCCTTGGGGGCAGAATGTCAACAGGGGTCGCCGCAGGAAATTTGCAGGGCGGCTACTTGGCAATCTACACACACATTTTGCCTGGACGCCCGGGCCCCAGAGCCCAGTTCCTTCGGGACCAGTGTGATTCTCTCACTCCCACCCCAGTTAGGGGAAGCTTTGGTACATCCCAGGCGTCTGGACTGATCCAGGTGCTTACAGGGAAAGGAAAATTGGTCCTTGCCTGCTAATTTTCATTCCTGATCAGGCCAGAGTCCCACCCAGTTCAGAGTTGGGGGGAAACGGAGAGTCCGCTCGGTCATTAGTTATTTCATAGTCTGCAGGTTTATCAAATGTTCTTAGTGTCTGACCCCCTTACAGGGTGTGAGTATGGCTCCATTACAGGTTGTGTGATAGTGGAAGTCATGGTTTAAGCTTTCTGCTTGGGTTCAGTGTAATACTGACAGACTCCAGGTGGCACCTCAGGGATATAGGACGGTGTCCGTTAAAACTTCTCTGTCTCCATCTGCTGGAGGAGAGGCAAAACCCAGGAGTCTGGACTGATCCGTGCTACTACAGGGACAAAAATTAGCAGGTAAGGACCAGTCTTCCTATAAGTTAATCGACTAATTAGTAAGACTTTACATACTGGTTAACTGTTTTAATATTTTTCATACCCGCCCTTAAGAGCAGACTGCTAGAACTTGTTTTCAAACACAAGCAGTGTCAAAACACCACAAGGGCAAGCGGCCATGGAGTAGTTCACCCACTAGTGGCGTGTGGGCCAACCAAAATATGCAAATTGGTCTGTAACTTGACCACATGCCTAGAGATCGTCTGAACTTTCCCTGTGAATAGTCTGAAAACAAGATCTGTAAAGGGAGAGCCAAGATCCGGATCAGAGGCCCAGGTTTTAGAGGGGGCCTCACAGCTGACCAGGACCAGTGCTCACACCTCAAGCCATTCCTTCCCCTCCCAGCTCCCGAGACCGCACTTCAAAAGGTTTTCTCCTCTCTATTCCCAGCCCTACTATAAGCAACCCACTCCTTGGTGTCTGGGTAGGAGGAACAAGCACATGAAATAAAGGCAGAAGAGGACATAGTGCAGGACAGAGCTTCCTAGCGGGTACCAAAAAGCCTTCTGGCGGTTTTCTATTCACTGCCATGATGGCAGAGGGCTGAGTGCGCATGTGGTAGGGCAGCCATACTTGCATTTTCCACCCCCATAGGAGGAGGAATGGTGGTGCTGTATTAGGCCACTTAAACATACAGAAATCCACCAGCCCTAGCGCTGAACATTTAAAGAAAATAAATTATGGCAATGCCACGGGGGCTGCAGTGAACAAACAACTCGGGAAAGGAGGCTGTGAAAGTGTGAAGAATCTACCACCGCTGGCTCCAGGGCAACTCAACAGACTAAGGTTGTCTCTGCTGCAAGGCTGCGCGCCGGTTATGGGCGATGGTAGCAGGTACAGCCCACGCTATCTCCCCTTAGGTTACCCTATTCATGCCACTACGAGCTTACAAGCCCAATGTACTTCAAGAGCAAGGCAGAGCCTTTCCAAAATCTCCAGTCCACATCCAAACACTCCACTCATGCATTAGAACGACCTTTTTATTAATCAGGAGTGGGGTGTGCTTCGAACCTTCCCCATCTTCTTCTGCAGTAGCGCACGCAGCGTCGCTGTCCTGTCAGCCTGGGATTCACTACATCCTGTTCCTGGGATGCAGGCTCGTAGGAGGGAGGCCTTGGGGCTGCACCGCTGCATCGGTTCACCTTCTGCAACAGGCACACACCCTCGGTGATTGAGTGTCTCAGGCTGTTTTATTTCAGTCTAAGGAGCAGAAAGGAAGAATAATCTGCAAAGTCAGTCTCTAAAGGAAAGTGGGGGTCTTCTCGTGCAGATTCCTTTGCAGTGTCAGGGGGGTGGCAACGCTTCCCCCATATGCAGGCAGGTGGTCTGCTGTCTGTTCTCTCTGCCACATGCCAGTGCGGGTCACTCGGGCCCCGGGTCAGTGCCTTTGCCCCTGGCAGAGCCACTCTGCACCCGCTGCACCAGCTTCAGCGTGTCCCGTTTCTCAATGCCACGCAGCTGCTTCTTCTTGGCTCGCTTCAGCCTGGAGGGATTCCGGATCTGCAGGAGGGAAAAAATAAGCCCAACTAAGCAGCAAGCAATGGCTCAAAGGAAAACCACAGTGAATCGTGCAGCGTGAGAAAAATACCAATTCTGCTGCTTACTGAGACGCTGAGTGACTGTCCCGCTGTGTGTTTGATGCGTACTCCTGAGGGAAACGGGCAAGTTTATCTAAAAAATAACACCTCAGTCTGAGGAGTAAATAATTTAAACTTCAAAAGAGAAGGAAGTTGTTATCCCGCCATGAAGCATGTTTTAAGTTTCTGGTGCAGGAGTCCAGGGCATCATAACTGGGCTTCTGGTGCTCCAGGGTTTTACTTTACGTAGCAAGCCAGAGGCCAAGGGGCTGTGCTGACATCTTACAGCTCTCAGTACGTACGGTAACGCAGCAGCATCCATGGCTGTTGCTAACAATGCCAACACCTGCTTGAAGCTCTCATCAGGCTTGGGGTATTGCCAAATGTAAATTCCCAAAATGCAAGCCCTATGTGTAAGGCAGCTGACTACCCTCTCCCTTCCCCAGCTTACATTCTCCCCCCCCCCCCCCCCCACAACATACTCCTCCCATATCAACTCTCTCCCCTCCAATCTCATGCTCTCTTCTTCACCTCCCATGCTTGGCTCATATCTCCCAGCTCAGTCACCCCTCTCCCAAACACAAATTCTGTTATCCTCAGCTTGTCTCCTCTACCACCCCGCCAATTTGTTTCTCCCCAGCACATCTGCTTCCCTCTCCCAATACACTTCCCCTCCCCAGCCCATTTGCTCTTACACTCACACTCTCAAATTATGTATGGTAGGGGAATGCTATGTTGTATTTGTTTCCCACCATAGAAAACTAAACTGAAATAGTGAGAGATAAGAGCAGAAAGACTGGAAGTACTCAAAAAACACAGCAATGTTCCCTGGCCAGAGCATCAGTGCTCGGTGCATGGTCTTTCAGTTACTAAACCAGCACTGGAGCGGTGCACAACGCACAGAGAGGGATCCCGCTAGCGGGTGAAAGGAGAGCGATGCAGGGGCAGTGCATGAGGCAGCAATCACATATCAGAGAGTAAGGGAAGCCAGAGGGAACTGGATGCTACCAGCAGGTACCGGGGTTGTAATGCACAATGCAGAGCGGGATGCAACTGTCAGGTAAGTGGTATGTGAGTTACAGGGGGGCGGATTCTGTCTTGCTCTTACCACTTGCACGATCTCTGCCTTCCTCTCATTCTCCAGGCGCCGTTTCAGATTCTCCTGCCTGCGCTGCTTTTTCTCCTGAGGGGGGAAGCAAAAAATGTTTCAGGTGAGACCTCACAAGCACTTCCCTTCCAAGGATAAAAGCCTTTCCGTCCACTTGTTTGTCATCCACACAAGTCTCAGAGGACAGCTCTTATTTATCTATTTAAAACGATGTTATATTTCATCACAAGTTGTTCTAGGAGGATTACAGTTAAATACATGCATGTTAATTCACATTTAAAAAAAACCATTAAAACTATCCCTGAGCATATCAGCAAACAGGCTCTCAGGGAGCAGACCACGATACCTAATGGAGTAAGACTGCTGGTAGAAAGGAAAGCTGGTACTTACCTGCTAATTTTCATTCCTGACGTACCACAGATCAGTGCAGACGAGCGGGTTCCGCATCCTCACCAGCAGATGGAGACAGAGAACAAAAACAGAGGTACTGCTCCATAACAGAGTGCCACCTGCAGACCCTTAGTACTGACCTGTACCCAAGCCAAACTATAGTGAAAAATTAAATTATCCCCTGACTTCCTAGGGTGAACATCAAATGTCAAGTTGGAGCCCCATTTCAGTCCCAAGGAAACCAACCAAACCTGGTCATCCTATAGTCTCTGAATATATACATACTTAAAATCTGATCAGATTGTCAATGTAGCCAAAACGATTTTCCCAGATAAGGGGCTGGGTCTCTGGATTGATCTGTGGTACTTCAGGAACAGAAATTAGCAGGTAAGAACCAAATTTTCCTTTCCTGTTCATAGTCCAGATCAGTCTAGACATAGGGATGCACCAAACACCCCTACATTGGGTGGGCATCTGAAAGACCTGCTCTCAACACGCTTGCCAAACATCTGCTCCCCTGGCATGAGAACATATAACCGATAATGCCGGGAGAAAGTGTGCAGTGAAGACCATGTAGCCCTACAGATCTCCTGTGGAGACACCAACTGACACGCAGCCCAGGAGGCTGCCTGCGCCCTAGTAGAATATGCTTTCACAATCCCTCTAGAACCTTCCGACCTTTGCAAACATAGGTGGAAAAAACAACTTCCTTCAACCAATCAGCAATTGTGTCTTTAGAAGCTTTACTTCCCTTCTTCGCTCCTCCAAACAATACAGATGATCCGACCGCGAAAAACTGTTGGTAACCTTCAGATACTGCAACAGTACCCATTGTACGTCCAACAAATTAAGCTCTCGCTTAATTCAAAAGTGGGAAGCTCCACCTTCTAATTAAGGTGGAACGAGGAAACTACCTTGGGTAGAAATGAGGGCATCTTATGCAACGTTACTCCATCATCCGTAATCCTGAAAAACAGCTCTCTACAGGACAAAACTTGTAGCTCTGAAATTTGCCTGGCCGAACAAATCGCCACCAGAAAAATCACTTTCAAGCAGGCCGATACAGTACAGCGCGCTCCAACGGAGCGCACTGTTAGCCTGTTCTTGGACGCGCATTTTCCCTTACCCCTTATTCAGTAAGGGGAGGAAAACGCGCGTCCAACCCGCGGCACCTAATAGCGCCCTCAACATGCAAATGCATGTTGATGGCCCTATTAGGTATGCGCGTGGGATACAGAAAGTAAAATATGCAGCCAAGCCGCACATTTTACTTTCAGAAATTAGCACCGACCCAAAGGTCGGCGCTAATTTCTTCCGGTGCCGGGAAAGTGCACAGAAAAGCAGTAAAAACTGCTTTTCTGTGCACCCTCCAACTTAATATCATAGCGATATTAAGTCGGAGGTTCCAAAAAGTAAAAAAAAAAAAAAAATTTGAATTCAGCCCACGGCTGTCGGGCCGAAAATCGGACCCTCAATTTTGCCGGCGTCCGGTTTCTGAGCCCATGGCTGTAGTCGGATTGCACAGTGTCCACTAGAAGAATCCTCATTCTGATCCAGTATAGCAATTCTTATGACAAATGGTGCTACATTGATTTTCTAATTAATATTAAGTCAATCCCTGGTTCTGACAAAACATCCATTCCTCAACCATCTCACTTCCTTCCCAGTTCAAACCTCCTCATCCCTGGGACTACATTTGCCACCTCTCACCTCTTTCTGACGCTGTTTTTCTGCTTGTAAATGCTGTGCAAAGTCCTTCATTAGTCGTTTCTCTTGGCGTGCCTTCATCTTCTGTTCCCAGGAAGTGCGCAGGGGCCGGTCCTTTACCATGGCAGAGAACCTGACAAGGAGACAAAATAGCCTACATGGAGGAACAGCACACAGCAATGGATTGGGGCTGAGGGAGGAGAGAAAAAGAAAGCATCTGAACCAGAAAAATAAGTGGAAACGTGAGACAAATACCACAGGAAGAGAAAGAGAAATGATGGCATGAGAAAGATAGGAGAAAGGGAGGCAAGTGCAAGAAAGGGAAGAGGGCACATGGGCTTTCCAGCCCACCTAGGTTTCTCGCTCAGGAAGTCCCCCAGATTCATATACATCATTTGCTATCTACAACCTGCAAGCTCCCTCACCAGGACCAACCTAGTTACTCCAAACTACTGCAATTGGGGAATAAATTGCACGTCTGGCGTGCTGAGTCCGAAGAAAAACCAATATTGGAATTGGTAGGCAAAGCTCATGTAGCAGCCAAAGAAAGCTCAAGTTACTGAGAGCCCTGAGGGGGCTCCGGAATGAGCCTCAGGGGCAAAGAGACCAAGCCATTGAAGGGGCTTCAAGGAGAGTTTCACAGAGACTCGGGCCACAGACATTGCCCAGATTATCACCCCCGCCCTGGTTCCCTTCTGAGTGCATCCCTCCACCGGCCACGCCGCACAGAGATCTGACGCAGAAAGATGAGGTCACGGCAGCGCACGGGTGACTCATGGGAGAGCAGCAGTCGCACGCTGACGTCACGGCCTCTTACTCCGAGTCCTCGCCCTTATTATTATTATTATTATTTTATTTTTATTTTTTTTACCGTTTCTTGTTCGGATCTTTCCAGATTCGGCCGGACTTGGGTCTTCCTCGCGGGATCTGGTCCCCAGGCTGCCCTCTTCCTCCATGCGTGTCCCCGGAGCTCTGGGTGCTGCCGTCCCCCGTGGATACCTCCGGGTCCTCCTCGGCGTCGGCACCCCGAGGCCCTTCCTGGCCCTCCCTGTCCATGATAACCAAATTAACCGAGGACAGACTCCACCGCTCCCACGTGCAAATCCCTCCTCACCGATCCGGGCCCCGGCGCGCTCTGAAAACGTCACCTCTCGGCGACTTCCTGCTTCGATGGCGACGTCATGGGCAGCGCCACCATGGTTGTTCGGGGCAACAGCGCTCCGGCGCCGGTTATAAGCGGGGCAGGCCCTGTGCATTTTATGTCCTATGAGACAGTATTCCGTAAGGATGATCTGATCAGAGACCGGACCGAGCATCCCCGGAAGCCGGGAGACAGCCTTATCATTTTGTAACCGTCTCTAATAGTCAGAAAGGAGGCCCAGACAAGTGATCCGTAAAGATAGACTTTTATTGCCAGCAAGATGCAGCTAAGACAAAGGCTCAGTACAACTCGGTTACAATTTCGCTTCTGTACTTTTGTGAATTACAAAATGTTGCTATATGTATTGCTTTGGCAACAAGCAGAAAGTGCAAAATCAGTATTGTTTTTAGAAACCGAATCCTGCATCTGTTTACAAGTCTCACATGGTTGATGTCAACATACTCAGAAGGATCACTTTGCCCAACCTGTCTGCACAGTTAACTTGCCCCTGCTCGTGTATCTCTTAGCAATCAGATATGCAAATTTCACTGCCTGCCTTTTACTTTATTAAGAACATAAGAACATGCCATACTGGGTCAGACCACGGGTCCATCAAGCCCAGCATCCTGTTTCCAACAGTGGCCAATCCAGCCATAAGAACCTGGCAAGTACCCAAAAACTAAGTCCGGTCCATGCTTGGGAACTTTATTTATTTATTTGGATTTACTGCCCATCTTTTTGAACAAAAAAATTCACTCAAGGCAGATATAAACATATTACAATAATAACATTCTGTAAAACCAGAAACCAAAAGATATAGCAACCTAAGATTTCTAGTCTGAACAAGAATGGATAGAAGGAGTCATACTAAAATAATTCAACAATAGGACTAATACACATCTCAGTAAAACAATAAGTTGGATCAACAAAGAGAGTGGCACTGAGATCCTAATGGTCTCCTTGCTTGATACCTTTAGAAGATGGATGAATAATGATAACAGCTATATCTTGGTCCTGCTGGACATATCATCAGCTTTTGATACCATCAACCATGACATCTTGTTTTTATGCTTGATAGAGACTGAGATTTCTGGGACCGTCTTACAATGGTTTAAATCTTACTTGACAGAGTGCACAGCTCACAAGTGAAAGTGGCTAATAGCAAATCCCAGCCAACGGCCCTTCTTATTGGTGTTCCACAAGATTCTTCATTGTCATCCCTCCTTTTCAACATCTATCTCCAATTTGCAAATTTCTCACCACTTTATGTGATGAATATAGAATTTGTGCAGACTATATTCAATTTTTCATACATGTGCAATGTTAACTGGTGTCACACTCAAGGAAGAAGCCCTTGGGCCGCTGCAGAGTTGGTACTGCCTGATCCATGAGGACACAGAATAGGCCCTGTAGGTAGCAGCAGAGATACCCTTGGATGGGGTCAGGTGGTCCAAAGACTGAACTGACTCTTCCTCCACAGGTTGAGCTCTTGGAGAGACTCACTAGGGTCGTGACTGGAGTATGGCAGTGAGACAGACCAGGCAAAGGTCAGGGCAGGGAGCAAACAAGCAAGGCAAAGTCCAAAGGTGGACCAGGTCAGCAACAAGGAGGCTGTCTGAGATGGAAGGACAAGAAGGCAAGGCAGGGATCCGAGGATCGTTGGGAAGCCGGGAACACAGAGAGACATGGCAGGGCAGGCTGGAGGCCACAGAGGAACATGGCAGGGCAGGCTGGAGGCCACAGAGAGACGTGGCAGGGCAGGCTGGAGGCCACAGAGGAACATGGCAGGGCAGGCTGGAGGCCACAGAGACATGGCAGGGCAGGCTGGAGGCCACAGAGGAACATGGCAGGGCAGGCTGGAGGCCACAGAGAGACGTGGCAGGGCAGGCTGGAGGCCACAGAGAGACATGGCAGGGCAGGCTGGAGGCCACAGAGGAACATGGCAGGGCAGGCTGGAGGCCACAGAGAGACATGGCAGGGCAGGCTGGAGGCCACAGAGGAACATGGCAGGGCAGGCTGGAGGCCACAGAGGAACATGGCAGGGTAGGCTGGAGGCCACAGAGGAACATGGCAGGGCAGGCTGGAGGCCACAGAGAGACATGGCAGGGCAGGCTGGAGACAGAGGAGCAACTAGAACCACCAAGCAGCATAGGACACCTGTTGCTGAGGTGCCCCAGGAAGTCCTGGTTTCAGGACATATAAGAGGAGCTCCTGCATGCAAGAAGTGCTATATAAGGCCCTTGGCTGCTGCATGGAGTGGGATGCTATGCTGGAAGTGCTTGGAGGTAAGGGGTGTTACAACTGGGCTGATACTGAGAAATTGATTGAAATCTGTTTGTCTCCCATAAAACAATGGCTGCTGCACAATACATTGGCAAAACTGAATTCATAGCCATATAATGGTCTTACAGTAAATCCCTTCCTGCTACTATTACTTTAAACAATACAACTTTTTCCATCCCTCCCTATGTTAAAACCTTAGGAAGATTCAAGCCTATCGTTCCATCACCACATTAAAACAGTCATCAAAACTGAGTTCCTTAAATTGTAGGTTTTGTACAGTCTCAAACATTTTCTTGATTACTTCAGTTTTTGTCTAGTAGTTCAGGCTGTAATGTTTCCCTCATTAAGAACATAAGATCTGCCACACTGGGTCAGACCAAGGGTCCATCAAGCCCAGCATCCTGTTTCCAACAGAGGCCAATCCAAGTCGCAAGTACCTGTCAAATACCCAAACATTAGATAGAGCCCATGCTACTAATGCAGGTAACAAGCAGCGGCTTTCCCTATTGATTAATAGCAGTTTATGGACTTCCCCTCCAAGAATTTATTCAAATCTTTTTTAAACCCAGCTACAATAACTGCTCTAATTACATTCTCTGGCAATGAATGCTGTTTATTTGAGTTTTATTTATTTATTTATTTAAAAAATTTTCTATACCGTCATTAAGTTAAATACCATCACAACGGTTTACAGAAGGGCGCGATAAAGAGAAATATGGGTGGTATAGATTACAAATTACTCGTGTGCCATCATAGTACGGTAACAATTTAAAATAATAAACTAGGTGTGTAAATTAAACCTGATTGTTAGGAACAAATTGGGCAGCTTGATTTTAACATTAATATGCTTATGTAGGTTACTAAAAACTTCTAGCTTGGTGCATCCTTATCGCTCAACTATTTTTCTCCTTTTCTTTATCTTTATAAAATGCTTGTTTCCAGGCTACATATCGTAATTACCCTAATAGGTTAACGCATATATTATGTACCATAGTTTTCCTAATCTAATGGCAGTGCCACGTTGCATCCTTTCAATATATTACACTGCTCACTGACTGCTGCAGACTTCACTGCTGGAAGGGGCGTAGGGTTGCCATGCTGAGGGAATCCCTCCCACCACATGCATATATTCTTCTCTCATCACCTTACCCTCTTCCCTAGCCGCAAGTATTAATCTCCCTCTTCCTTATTATCCCTTCCTTGCTCTCCTCCCAGCTTTCACCCCCTCTCCTCTACCTTTCAGGCCCTTGTGACTTGTCACCCCTGTCAGCACTCAATCTTTTCTCATCAGCTCTCTGCCCCGGTGCACTCTCCTCTCCTCACTATCCAGAATTCATCCTGTCCTTATCACTATCTTCTCCCTCCTCCCTGCATTTGGTGTAGTTTAGTTTATTTCTTGATTAATCACATTTTTTTTTTTCAATTATAAATCAAAGCGATGTGCACCACTTAACCCGCTTTCTGCCTTCTGCCCTGTCCCACATCATTCATTTTGCCTGGTGCTGAGGCTCCTGCAGCCAAGAAGTCCATGATGAGCCGAGCTGTCACGGTCTCTGCAGCCCCTCCCTCCCCTGTCCCCATGCAAGCCGGTAACGTGTAAGATGGAGGGAAGAGGGGAGAACTCAGTTCTTGGGTCCTCTGCCTCCAATCTGATCCGCTGTGGTCCAGCTGCCTCCTGGCTGTCCAGCTGAGGGAAGCAGTTCTAAATTGGTCTTTTGCCGACAGCTAGCCCGGACAGATACAAACTGGTCAAACTGACTTAATATCGGTAAGTTGGCAAGCCTGGCAGGAAAAGGGTGGGAGGCTGGAAGAGCTCTCCCAGAGTAATGAATGTGATATATTGAGGGAAGGCTTTACTATAGGCCTCATACTGCCTCCTATTAGCAACTCAACAAGTGCTAGCCACTTGGCAACCCTGAGAGACACTTTCTCAGTCTCTGCTAGTGTACACAAGTGCCGGTCTTAGTTCCTGACTAAAGTTATGTTGTTATATTTTCTGCTCCCCTCGCTTACTAGGCAGATACTCACCTTTTAGTCTTGTTATTTATTTTTCTATACAGTTGTTTAGTAATGCACCATCACAACGGTTTACAGTGAGGCACGTACATTTACATTTGGTTGAACTCTTACTAACAATGTGCCAGAACATTTATCGGTAACATGTATTCACAATATAAGGTATATGTTGTGTGATCTGGATCTTCTCCTTTTCTATGATTAATATGAAAAACCATACAATAATTGTACTTTATACTGCAGTTCTCTTAAATTATTCTATTATAATGTTGAGTAAAAAAAGATATAATATACAGGTGCAGTACTTGATGACTTTAGCTTTGAGTAGATGTTTGTTTTTTTTTTGCTTGTTCATTTAAACTTCAAATTCTCCATTCTCATTGTAAAATGCTTTTTTGAAAAGCCATGTTTTTCAACTTTTTTTTAAAGAGTTTTAAATCTCTCTGTAATCTTGTTTCGAGTGGCAATGAATTCCATAGTCCTGGTCCGGCTAATGATAGGCCTCGTTCTTGTCACTTCTGCTGTGAGCTACTTGCTGTTTCAAAGGAAAGAGAATCCAGCAGATAAATACCAAGCAACGTTTGGCTCTGTGTCACCTTTGAACAATATATAATGCAAACAGGGTCCTTAGCAATGGGGAAGTGAGGGGGAAGTGGTGTCAGATAGTCGGTGGTGTTGAGGTAGGAAGGTAGGGTAGGCCTGGAAGTCGTTTTCTGTTGTTAAATTGCTCCATGACTCTTTTCACACACTACAAATAAATGTATACACCAGGATATGAATGAAATAGAGTTTTAATTTCTACAGAATCTTTCATATAAAGGTTAATAAAGGCTTTATACTCCTAGTAAATGAGACAGGATACAGTGCATAATAGGTTAGGAGGCATGAGGTTGAAGAGACGGTCTTGGGGTGTGGAGGCAGGAGGTCTTGAGATACTGCAGGCCTGGTTTGCTTCACTCTTCATGAACTCATATTTTAAAATCCCAGCTAAAATCTGCACCGACTGGGCCAGTTCTGGTGCTGCCCATATTGTTGTGACATTTATACAGTGCTCTGAGCTAGGACCTATCCAACAACACTTATAGGTACAATGAATCCCTGCCTCCGAGAGCTTACAATCTACATTGGTATCTAAGGCAATGGAAGATAGAGTGACCTGCCCGAGGCAGAGCCAAAAACAGGTCTCTGGATCCTACGTCCATTACTCTGCTCACTCCCTTTCAGCACTGTCCAGTCAGTCAGACTGGGATTTCTGGTTGCCAGCTGATTCTTTTCTGGTTACCCCACCGCGTGCACAGAATCCCTGGTTTTCATAGGGAAATTTGAACTACTTCCAGGAAGCAATGGGGCAAAACCAGGAGCGCCTGAGCCCGGGAGGAAATGGAGCCAGTCAGTAGTCCTACTGGGGTCCCAGCTGGCTGGAATCATTTCCGTCATCGAACGGTCTGGGCACCTGTGGGTCCAGGTTGGGTAGCGCAGTTCATGCTCCTCACAGGCAGTGCACAGCCTCACCACCCATCACTGGATGCAAAACCCAGATTGCTTCCTTTTCCTTAATATATAAAAGGCTATACTGGGAGTGGCTATATACCTTTCACGGGAAGTCACTCAGCTTGTTTGGTGCCACCTAAAGTGGAATGGAAGTGAAGCACAGGTCGAGGCCTTCCGTAAAGCAGCAGGAACGTCACAGCTGGAAGAGGAAAGCAAGAAGATGTTAGGGCTTAGAGACAAAGCAACTCAAGGCACTCATGTTGTGTCAATACAGGAAAATCTAGAATCACTGAGCCGGTGAGGGGACAAGTTATCCAGATATTCAGCAGGATAAACATCCCTCTGAGTCCACTCACCTAAAGTTAATGATTAGGTGATCCAGCCTTGTATGGATGAGTAACTTGCTACTTAATTGGATATCTTCAAAGATTAAGTAGCACAGTAAAAAACTAGTCCTTCTATTACTAAATCTAATACTAAATTACTAAATTTAGTAAATTACTAAATTACTAAATTACTAAATTTACTAAATTACTAAATACTAAATTACTAAATTACTAAATCTAATACTAATTACTAAATCTAATACTAAACTCTTCAAAAAGTGAACTCCTCCTAATCTCTTCTGAAAACAGTAACTTTGACACAAATCCTCCACCCAATTTACAAACGCCACAAGTAAGAAACTTAGGAGCCATCGTGGATAACAGGTTAAACCTAAAAGCATTCATAAATCAAACTACTAAGGACTGTTTCTATAAACTCCAAGTCCTAAAAAGAATAAGACCACTCTTCCATTTTCATGACTACAGAACTATTCTACAATCTATAATATTTGCTAAACTAGATTACTGCAACTCTTTACTATTAGGTCTTCCTTCATCTCACACTAAACCCCTTCAGATGGTCCAAAACACGGCTGCGAGAATATTAACAAACACACGGAGAAGAGACCACATATCACCAATCCTCAAAGACCTGCACTGGCTGCCAATTCACTACAGAATCATATATAAGTCCATAACCACTATTTTCAAAGCTATACATCAACAATCTCAGCTCAACCTTCAAATTCCTCTCAAAAAATTCACGTCCAAAAGACCAATCAGAGAGTCCTATAGAGAAACCCTACAAATACCACACTCCAAAACCATGAAGCACATAACCGCCAGAGACAGGGCATTCTCCACTGCAGGACCAACTCTGTGGAACTCTATCCCACCAGATTTGCGACAGGAACCATGCCTTCCTACTTTTAGGAAAAGACTTAAAACGTGGCTATTCATGAAAGCTTTTCCTGAACTAAACTGAACTTATTACATTATCAACCAGTCGCCCAGACTTTGCCTTAATCATGGTAATTAACATCCCTACCTCATAAGGGCAATTCATCAATGCTATAAGCACATTGACTGGCATATATATTCTTTTAATTTAAACCCCTGCTTCTTTTCTCAGATCCAAGTTATTTTATTCCCTTGTTTTATTGTAACTGCATTCCTTAGCCTTCTCTTGATCTATGTTTTTTACTACTATTATTATTATTATTATTTATTACTAAATGTTATTTTTTGATTTTGTTCCTATCCACTTGTTAATTGTGAACCGACATGATGCGATATTTATCGCGAATGCCGGTATAGAAAAACTTAAAATAAATAAATAAATAAATTATCCGAAAGAGTAAATAACCAATTCACATCTACTCGTTCAAGATCTCTCATAATCTTAAACATCTCTATCATATCCCCCCTCAGCCGTCTCTTCTCCAAGCTGAAAAGTCCTAACCTCTTCAGCCTTTCCTCATAGGGGAGCTGTTCCATTCCCCTTATCATCTTGGTTGCCCTTCTCTGCACCTTCTCCATCGCAATTATATCTTTTTTGAGATGCTGCGACCAGAATTAAGAACATAAGAACATAAGAAATTGCCATGCTGGGTCAGACCGTACACAGTATTCAAGGTGCGGTCTCACCATGGAGCGATACAGAGGCATTATGACATTTTCCATTTTATTCACCATTCCCTTTCTAATAATTCCCAACATTCTGTTTGCTTTTTTGACTGCCGCAGCACACTGAGCTGACTATTTCAATGTGTTATCCACTATGACACCTAGATCTCTTTCTTGGGTTGTAGCACCTAATATGGAACCCAACATTGTGTAACTACAGCATGGGTTATTTTTCCCTATATGCATCACCTTGCACTTATCCACATTAAATTTCATCTGCCATTTGGATGCCCAATTTTCCAGTCTCACAAGGTCTTCCTGCAATTTATCACAATCTGCTTGTGATTTAACTACTCTGAACAATTTTGTATCATCTGCAAATTTGATTCCCTCTCTCGCTGTATTCCTTTCCAGATCATTTATAAATATATTGAAAAGTAAGGGTCCCAATACAGATCCCTGAGGCACTCCACTGTCCACTCCCTTCCACTGAGAAAATTGCCCATTTAATCCTACTCTCTGTTTCCTGTCTTTTAACCAGTTTGTATCCCATGACTTTTTACTTTTCCTAGAAGCCTCTCATGAGGAACTTTGTCAAACGCCTTCTGAAAATCCAAGTACACTACATCTACCAGTTCACCTTTAACTACGTTTATTAACCCCTTCAAAAAAAGTGAAGCAGATTTGTGAGGCAAGACTTGCCTCACAAATCCATTAAACCATGTCTTTCTATATGTTCTGTGTCATACGGACATAGTGAGGGCAAAAGTACCGCCGGCGCCATTTTGAATATTGGCAATACGGCCCGAGTGCAGGAGGTCGCTCCCGGACCCCCGCTGGACTTTTGGCAAGTCTTGTGGGGGTCAGGAGGCCCCCCCAAGCTGGCCAAAAGTCCCTGGGGGTCCAGCGGGGGTCCGGGAGCGATCTCCTGCACTCGTGACGTCGGGTGAGAGGAATCAAAATGGCGCCGCCGCTACCTTTGCCCTGTCACATGGTAAGGGCAAAGGGCCACCGGCGCCATTTCTATTAACGCAGCCGTGGCCCGAGAGCGGGAGATCGCGCCGGGACCCCCCCACTGGACCCCAGGTAATTTAAAACATTTTGGGGGGGTTCGGGAGGGTGGGGGATTTGTTTTAAAGGGTCGGGGTGGGTTTTAGGGTTGTTTTGGTGTGCCGGTTTTCCCGCCCTCCCCCCTCCCACGATTTACGATTTTTTGACGATAAATCGGGGGAATTGCTATTGTATTGAGGCTCTAATGATTTTTGACGATTTAAAATATATCCGACGATTGTTTTAAATCGTCAAAAAACGATTCACATCCCCAATAAATATGTATAGATATAGATCTATGAGAGAGAGAGGAGAAAGTTTATGCATCCCTCTCCCACTAATCCACAACACTCTCAGTGATTGGAAATCAAAAGTTTCCAGGTATGGAAGGTGTGAATTATTTTATCCTTATTAGTTTTAAGTTTTGGATGCTGTTTGATGTGTCTGTTGTTTTGAAATATTTTATTAGTGTTTATACCTACTCCAAGGCACATGTTTATTTTTAGGCCTTAGCAGGCACATGGAGGCAGAATGCATAGCACTCTATTGTGTTACTCGTTTGTAATCCATCTAGCATGGGTTCCCAGTATAGGTGGGATAAAAATTGTTGGAAATAAATACATATTCTGCATGCCTGTTAAGGCCTCATTTAAATATGGGTCTACCCCAAGTGTAATACACACTTGCTAGCATGGGTGGGGTGCTATATTGTTAGTGCAGGCCGATCCTGAAAGTGCTCTCCGTTAGTGCACAGGCCCCTAAGTTTCTCTTGACAGCTACAGCTGGAGCCTTACCATCTGAGTGTATCTGTCTTCTTTGAGTGCCTTCCAGGCAAAGGCAACAATGCAGGCCGCAATGGCAATCTCCAGGAGCAGGAAAAGCAGGATGATGGCATTGATTCCAAAATCCAGGATCTGTAGAGTGAAACAGGAGACCCAGACTGTCAGGAACAGACCAGAAATCCATTTTGCTAACAGATGTTAGTATTTTATTTATTTATTTATTTATTTATTTATTTATTTATTTAAGATCTTTTCTGTACCGTCACAACGGTTAACAATAAGGCACATAAATTAATGTTACAAAATATATTGAGTTATACCTATTAAACAGGTGCCATAAAGGTTCGGTAACATAGCTTTATAATTATTATAATTTGTTAAATGTGATAAATCATGTCTAGATCTATCTGTATCCATTTTGAAAACAGTCATAGCTTGATAATTGAATCTTATCCTTTAGTGGAGCGAGAGAAAATAAAAATATGAAGACACATCTTGATTACGGAGATGTGTGTGGGAGTTTTAGTGTCCGCTCCCTGTACTATCCTGGTTTCTAATCTTCATTCTCCTTGTTATAAGCTTGTTTAAAGAGCCAGGTTTTTAAACTTTTTCTAAAGGTTTTGATGTCTCTTTGTAATCTGATCTCTAAAGGCCATGGTGTTCCATAGTATGGGTCCTGCTAAGGATAGTGCCCTTTCTCTTACTTGGACAGGCCCAAAAAGACCGGGGGGAGTAGCCGGAGGGCTACACCATTACAATAGATAGATAGATATCTCGGATTATCAGGTGATACCTTGTTATTGGCTATCTAAATACATTTCTTGACTAGATTTTGAAAGCTAAACTCTCTTCTTCAGGTGAGAATTCAAATGAACAACAGATGATATTTACCAGGAATTATAAATTGGTGTGGCTGCCATAAGTGAAGCATAAAAAGCATTCTAGTGATAAGGGGAAGGGGAAAAGTTAAAATGATCAGACACTTTAGAACTGACAAAAAGACTCCGAGAACTACGGCATTATGAGCCATAAAATTGTAACTACCTTCATCTTCTGATCACCCATCAAACTCTCCTTCCCCTTCCCACTCAACCCTTCCCCCTATCATCAGAAGGCCTTTTATGGTTTATTATGGCAGCCACACTACTGTATTTCCCTGGTAATGTCATCTTTGGCTCATTTGAATTTTGACCTGAAGAAGAGAGAATTTGATCTTGATAGCTACTCAACAACTGTAATAAGTTAGTCCAATAAAAAGGTATCACCCTTGGTTCATTGTAAACCGATCTGATATGACTCTTGTCATGAAGGTCGGTATATAAAATAAATAAATAAATAAATATGTATATGTAAAATACTATTGGACTTAAAGTGAATTTTTGTGTGCATGTTTGATTGTTTTGAACATTGAATTGTTTTATTTGCAATTTAAAAATCACTAAAAGTATGGTTAGATGTTTTGTGGGTCCAATGATTAAAAACTTTGAATTGAGAAGCAAGATGTTTTTTCATAGCTGCGATCCTGTTCTCCGAGTGCCCCTTATCAAATATTACGTAAAGTAGGGTTGTTGCCATGTTAGTCTACTTGAATGCACAGAGATAAAGGTTAACAAAAAATAAGAAGGCAAAAAATATTGTGCACTTAGCTTTTATGTTGCGTAACCCATTGTCAAACAAATGCCTTACACGGGCCTGAAATTAATGACCAGTCTTTAACCACATGAGTTTAACTGGATCTAAACTGCTCTGTGTCAGTCAAGTTAAGTTCCTGTCTCCCCTGCTTACATGGAATCTTTCTAATTCATGTCTTAGAGGGTGAGTGCATGTGTTGGACTGGGACGGGGCAGAGGACAGGTCACAGACAGGATGGAAAGGTTGCTATTACTGGAGTCTCACAGTCCCTACATGTAGCCAAATGAATTAAGTTATCCTAATAAAAAGGTATCACCTTATTGGATGGGGGGTTAGGGTAAGCAAAATACACAAATTAGCCTATCAAATGTATGCAAATATGTCATGGATAGTCATTGTGGACAGCCTGTTTGAGGGCTTAATGAACTGTATTTGAGAACCACTCATCTCATCACAGTGGCTTAGTCCTGCCTTCAGATTAGAAGAGGACTCTAGGCCATCGAGGCCTCCTTGATTACACATGTGGACCTTTAGCCCTGCTTTCCATGTTACCATATAGATAGTGGAAGAGAGCTGGAACTGACTCACTCGATGCCTGACAAGCACGGCGCCTGCAGGAAGTGAACTCTACTTACATAAACCATGGAACTACAGTCTAGGTAGAACCAAGTGTCATCTTCCGCTGTCATGCACACCCCAAGAGCTGCATTAATTGTCACAGAGAAGATGATCATAGCAACCAGTCCAGCGACGAGGCTCAGTAGATTGGATCCCAGACTCGCTTTCACCTAAAGCAATCATGTCAGTCAGTAAATCCTTCTTAGTCAGGTAAGAGACAAAGAATCAGATTAGGAACAGGTAAAAGGGTTTGGTGAAACTTCACTTGGTCAACACAGGAAGAATATGGAGAATACTGAGACAATTCGCAGAGTTGCCAACTGGCTCCAGATTTTCAGGACAGGCCGATCCAGTGCTGGTTTTACCCCATTGCCTGCAGGGACTTGTAGTCTTCACTTTCCTTAGGGACTGCAAGAGGGACGCCAGAACTACAGGTCCCTGAAGGCCGTGAGGTAAACCCTGCGAGTGAGAGGGATTTCACTATTTGGCATATTCACTTCTGGAAATAGAGGTTAAGCGGGACTGCAGTAACAACGCGTAGTTATTTGAGAGGAGAACATCTTGATTTATGCAGTGCATTCAATGCCAGAACTAGCAAACCAGAGGGCAAAAAATGATTTAAGTTACATTTACCTTAAAATGAGGAGTCTGTTTTCTAAGTCACGGTAATTTCCCCAGAGGTAAAACAGCATCAGAAAAATACTGTGGCTTAGCTGAACCCCAGCCTCAGTGCACGAGGACGTCCTCCCATCCCAAGGCTGCTGTGTTTTACAGGGCCCGAGTGGCCCAGGCAGTGCCCCCCACCCCCCCCATCTCCCTCAAGCGCCGGCCTTCAAGGATGGCAAAATAAAAATACAAAGTTCTCAGTTTCCTGCCCCCGTCTTCCTTTCTGAATCTCCCCGCACCTCCGCTCTTAGCCCAGGGGGTCCAGTGGAGCCAGGATGCCCCCTAGGGCTCTGGGCTAAGTGAATGCAGGCCCCCAGCGCAGGATCACAGGATATTTACTCAAGGGCAGGAAAGAAATAGCAAAATCAATGAGAATTAGAAGTTAAGGAAGCAGGACTTGACCTGGCAGAATGCATTCTTCTGATTTAGGGCCATGATGTGCAGGGTTAACAGTTAGGACAGCTTTCTCTTGCATATCCATCTCTGCTCATTTGCTTGCAAAACCCCGCACATCTGGGTGCAATGGCCCAGATGTGCAAGGGCGCTCATAGGTGTAAAGGCAATTAACAGCAGACTGTAGGGAAGGTCAGCGCATGCCTTCACTTGGAGCCAGGGATGTGGTTATGGTCCACACAGGGAGAATATGGAGACAATTCAAAGAAGTTATTCCCATCCAAGCCACCTGCATGCATTTCCTCCTCTGCACATAAAGTGTAAACCCTTCCCTAGCTCTGCTGTCACCTGTACAGGCCCCGTGCACGCAGACGGGCAGGCTTGTTAAAGGCCTGGAAAGTTCACCTGCCTGAGGCGAGGACATGCGAGGGAGCAGTTCAAAGAATAAGTAAAAAGGATTGCACATAATCACCAGAAAAATATTTTCTTTTTTCTCCACTGTGACAGAAAGGCTTCCTGAAATAAGGAGCTGTCAGAAAGAGAAGAGAGAAAATCCGTTAGCATTCGTGGAAATGAGCTGAAACCCGGAGACGCTCCTCAGAGGCCCCCATTCACTGCCCTCCTCCCCAGACCAATCCCAGCACTCAGTCCACCTCTTCCCTTCCACCCCCCCCTCCACTGACTAACCCCAGCGCACTCCAATGGAAATGACATTGGATAAAGACCAAAACTCTCCATCCAGTGTGTGCAGCAAGGCTGCTCTGTGCAGGTTACCCCCATGCCTCCTATTCAGGGTTGTAACGGCTGCTCCCATGCAGAAACGTTACACCTAAGCTAGGGATCCTCTGTGTTTATCTCACGCCCTTTTGAATTCCATTGCCACTGTTGTCTTCACCACCTCTTCCTGAGTCTGCCTCCTTGGAGTTTCATATTATGACCCCTAGTTCTACGGCCTCTTAAGCGGTTTGATTCTTTGTGGGATTTAGAAGTCTGTATCATATCCCTCCTGCCTCTTCTCGCCTCTGGGGTTTACATATTTAGGCCCTTCCTATGGCTTTTGGTGCAGATCTTAGGCCATTTTGGTTGCCCTTCTCTGGACCTCTTCAGTCCTGTCCTTATACATTTTGAGATATGGTCTCCAGAACTGAACACAGTACTCCAGGTGAGGCCTTAACAAATTCAGAGGCATTATCACCTCTATTTTCCTGCTGATTATTCCTCTCTTCATGCAGCCTAGCATCTCTCTGATCCAAGATACCGCCTTGTCACATTTCTTCTCTACCTTCAGATCATCAGACACTATTACCCTGAATTCTTTCACCCAATCTATGCCCATCAGTGTCTTGCTCCCCATCACATATATGTTTGTTTGATTATGGCACCCCGAATGTGTGACTTAGCTGCCAAACCTTCAACCACTTCTCACTTTTCACTCTCTCTACTCCTTCACGGTTACCTCTCTGTTGTAGACATTAGGGTCATTTGCAAAAAGACAAACTTTTCCTTCTGACTCCCGCAATATCTCTCACAAAGATATTGAATAGAACTGGTCTCAGAACTGATCCTTGAGGCACTCCACTTCTTTCCTCAGAGTGAGTCCCATTTACCACTGCGCACGGTCTTCTGTCAACCAATCAATTTCTAATCCATTCCACCACCTTGGGAGCTACTCCCAGGCTGCTGAGATGGATGGTAATACACCCCCTTTACTATTTTATTCCCTTTTTCACCTGTAATTTCTATCCAAAAAGATTCAACATTGCATTTTGTTTCCTGCAGAACTTTTATCCTGTTTGATTCAATGCTCTCTTTAACATATAGTGCCAGCCCTCCACCAATTTGATCCATCCTATATAATTTGTACCCTGGTATCAGTGTCCCATTGGTTATCCTCCTTCCACCAGGACTCTGAGATGCCAATTATATATATATATATATACCTTTTTGTCCAGTGCTATACACTCCAACTCTCCCATCTTATTTTTTAGACTTCTAGCATTTGTAAAAAGACATTTCAAAGTATCTTTTTTTTAATTTTTATTAACAACCTGATAAACTGTTGCTTGAAAAACAGAAATTTCTCACAGAGGCTCATCCAGTTTTTTTTTTCAAAGGAAAATGATACAGCTTAATGCTATTATAGAAGTGTGCTTTAGTTTTTCAATAAAACTGGACCTGGGCATTTGGTAAATGATTATACTGATGTGCACAGCGCTATATAAAGAGAGTGCAATTTACACAATAAGATATGATACCGACTAATAGCCTCTAAGTGATGTATATATATAGAGTCGAGTTAGGTGTGATTTGGATTCAACCATTGTTTTTGTTAAACAAAAAAATCAACATATTATAGGAAAGAAGAATCCTGTAAATATTGCTGATGGTGGGTGATTCAGGACCATTCACTTAAAATATACTTCAACAAATCTTTTCTAAATAAGCAGGCATACATTTACTCACCAGAAATCCTGTCCAGAAGTATACTCCGCTGGATGCAGTCAGGAGGGTCTCATCTGCTGTTGTTATAATGATTCCAAACAAGATGTGCGTCATTCCAAGGAAGATCTGTATAGTCTGGAAGAAAAGAAGGCATGGGCATCCAGCGGTTACTAGAGTACAGTTTTCCAGCCTCTTGATTCCAAAAACATTGCTAGCATCCCCATAAACACTAGCTTGTCAGACTCAACGTCATTCCTGGTATTATCCCAACCATCCTCTTTGCTTATGTGTGGCTTTCCCTACCATTAATCATTCTCTGCTTCTTTATTGCTTACAAGAGATTGCACTGACTCCGCTCTTTCCTGGTTTAGATCATATTCGGGTACTCGTTTCTTCCAGGTTGAGTGGGACTCTCAGTTGTCTCTATGCCTCTTCTCTTAGGAGTATCGCAAGGCTCTCTGCTTGCTCTCCTTCTTTTCAATATCTTTCCATCTCCTTTGGTCACGCTACTTCAAGGCCTTGACTTCAGACCATCTACTTATGCAGATGATATTCAAATCACTGCATTTATCAGTCCTAAAACGTTCATCTCGCTTATTGATCTTAATAACTGTATCGATCAGGTGGCCCGTTGCTTACATACCCATACAGTTAATCCATCTGCGGATTAGTACTTCGGCCACAGATAAGTTTTGATCTTGGGTACCCCTATTGCTCTAAAAAATTGTTGTTACCTTATGGTACTGATAAAAGGTCGCCCATAAGTTTGGGTAGAGTTGAGCCATTGAATAAGAGTTTAAGTATTTCAGAAATTTTAGATGTCTCAGAGCTACTTTATTAGTGACATTTAATTCTAAAGCTGCTAAACATATGACATTAAGACTTTTCTTTAGACTAAAAGATACTTATTTCTTAGGACATAAAATTGCCATATTTCCTGATGTTGGTGTGTGGTGCATAAAGCACACAGAGGAACAACATTTATCTATAGATCTACATCTATCTATATATCTACATATCTATATATATATATTGCATAAGGCTAATGCAAAGATTAAAAATGTTTGTTTGTGTTTTGTGTGAGATTTCCCTGCTCATTTCTTGCTATGAGATCTTTCTGCCTGTTTCCCTGCAGTTACTAAGACAAGAACTGAGAAAAAGCCTTTTTGTGTTGAAAGCTGTGACTCTTTCTGCTTGCTCCCTGCTAAGATTAGTGCTTCCTACTGCTCTGAAACTCTGTGTAAAAGTGCATGGCTAGGAGTAGCATAAACAAATCCAGGCGCAGTGCTGCTGTGAGCAAATGAGCAGGAGAGTAAGACTTCATCTTTTATAATTCTATTACTTTCTATATTGCTGGAAATAGAATAGATAGTGTAAAGTGTGTGCACCGGAAAAGAATAAAATGGTGAAGCCAGGAAATAAAACTGAAAGGCAGATGGGGAAGCCACAGACAGTCAGGAAAAGAAGGGCATGGATATTATTGTGTCAGCATCAATAAGAGGGGAGAAGTAGGGACCGAAATGTTTCTTCTTCCCCGATGATGATAAGAGGTTGATTGGTTGCACGGTCGCTGGCACCCCCCTCCTTGTCGTTACCTGGGGTGGATTGCCCTCTTTGCTCCACCCTTAGCATGCTCTGGATCTGGGGAAAGGCCATTACCAAAAGGGTACAGGGATCACACCATTCACTCTCACAAAATAGCCAAAAATCTTAATTAATTCTCTATAAAAGGGAGGCAGATCCTCACAGGCAGGGAATATACTGTTGGAATCTCCTCGGTGACAGACATTTTGAGGGGCTTGAGTAGGCCTCACTCAAACCCAGGAGAAATATAAACTAGCTCCTCACTCCGATGCTAACTCATACTGACCACATCTGCTTCTAGCCTAGCCCTTCCAAGTGGACTGAGACCACCAATCACAGACAAGCTCAAGGGGAGGCGTATGCCAATGGATGGTGTCCCACCTAACTTATTACATTTCCTAATGGGCAAGGATCTAGGGCTATCTAGTGACCAACCAGGTGGTCACCACACAGTAATTAGGCTGGTAGATGTGGGAAAGCTGGTGCTTATCCCTGGAAGTGATACAAGAAATAGATCAACTGTTCGGGATTTGCCGGGTACTTGTGACCTGGCTGGCCACTGTCAGAGACAGAAGGCTGGGCTCACTGGACCATGGTGTGTCCTAGCATGGCACGTCTTATGTCTGACCTGAGGACAACGACAGCTCTCCCAATCACTTCCTCCTGCATCACTTACTTTTGAGTCAGGAGGGGCAGGGGATCCTGCAGGAGGCTATTAGCACCAATACATTTTCTTGGGGGTGAGAGGGATGACAGCAGGGGCCTGGCAGCCTTCTGCAGTACTTGGAATGTGGGTATGTGAGAGAGGACTAAGCCTCTGATTTTCAGCATTAGTGAGCATCCCTACATCGAGCCAGATGAATTAGCTAGATTTAGGGAAATTTTCAGCTGAAAACCTAGTCGGTTGGGTTCAGCTAAAAATTCTCCTTAAGAAAATGTGCTAAAATTATCCCATTATCTTCACCATTCACCAGATCTTTGAATATCTTCTAATTTGCTCTCTCCAGCATCGACATCGCCACTCTCTATGTTCTGCCACTCAGCCAGTTCCTCACCCAATTTATAGCTTTGTGCTCTATTCCCAGTCATTCAGCTTGCTTACTACTCTTTCATGTTGAAGCCTTGAATATTTAAACTAAAAAACTCCACGTACATCCGATTGTGGGTGGAGAAAGGTGGAACAATAGCAATCACTCAGAGATATACCAACAAATCTCAGCGAATCAATTATGAATAAAGACACACTACATTATAATGACCATCATACTAGGTATCATCGTGAGTGAAACCACTTTCTGACTCAACCTTATAGATAATCATGGGTCATAAAGAAATCCGATATTTCAATCCAAGGTTGCATATTTTTTTTCAAGAATTTTTTGTTGCAAATAAAATGTTAATTACAAAAAAGAATGTGATGTTGTGGTGTACAATAGTTCACTTTCAGCAAACTGCGGAAATGAACACTGGGCTGTATACGCTATATGCTACGTTAAAATATAGCGCACTTCTTTGCCCCTTGAAGTAGAACAGCATGTCCGAAACATGGTCCCATGTCGGGCGATAGACTTTGGGCATTAGCAGAGACGTTCTATGGAGAACATTTGGCCGTGAACGTTGAAGATAATATCGCATTTTGCTGAAAGTGAACTATTGTACATCACAACAGCATCACCCTTCGCTGAAAGTGAACCATTATGCACCATAATATCTAGAGATAAGCGGTTATATATCTTTTATAGCACATTCTTTTTGGTAATTACTATTTTATGTACAATGAAAAATTCTTGAAAAAAATATGCAACCTTGGATTGAAATATCGGATTTCTTTATGACCTATGATTATATATAAGGTTGAGTCAGAAAGTGGTTTCACTCACGATGATACCTAGTATGATGGTCATTATAATTCAGTGTGACTTTATTCATTATTGATTTGTTGAGATTTGGTGGTATATCTCTGAGTGAAGCCTTGAATATTGGCATTGCTGCTCACAAGTTTCAAACCTGTGCTTATTTAGCCTCGTTTTGTTTCAGCCTCCTATGTGGAACAGTGTCAGAAGTCTTACTGAAGTTCAGATAGACAATGTCTACTGCACCTCATTAAAGAATTCGATCAGATTTGCTTTGTGAAACCGTGCAGTCTGGTGTCCGCTAATATATTTGTTTCAAAGTGCTGCATTATCTTTTTCTTGTAGTATTGTTTCCATAGTTTTGCTGACTAGTGAAGTTAAGCTATCAGCTCTGCAGTTTCCTGCTTCCTCTTTGCTCCTGCTTTTGTGTTGTGGGACTTCATCCACTCTCTCCCAGTCACTCAGAAAATCAGAGTGCAAGCAGATTTTTATAATCAAATCAGGGTATCGTCATATTTCCTCCAAGCATGCACGGAAGACGTTACAGCAGGAGAAGGGACAGATTTATTTGTTCACTATTTTGTATGTTCTGCTCAGTGGCAGTCAAGTTTGTGGGAAGGAAAAATAAGCTTACCCCTAATACAATGGGCTGGCTTTTCTTAAATATCTTGATTGCATGAGGGACGAAGCGCTGTTCAGGAGGTGGTCGGATATTCTGGCTGAGCTGGACTAACCGAGGGTCATTCTGTGAGAGAACTTGTGTGATCACTTGCACGTTCTCTGCATTTGCTGCGTTGGCCATTTCTTCTCTCTTTGTCTCTCTCCTTCTGGAAAAAACACACAGGATATGCAACTGAGTTCTGAAAAGGGATGGCTCGTCTGTCAGTACAGCAATCAGTTTTGGCGTTGATAAAGTGAATAAATGGATATCCAAGTGCCAGTGCTTGTCACCTGTACCAGCACTTATATATTCAGCCTCTTAGACGAGAGCTCCTCCTGCTGGAGGCTTTTGGGGGTTGGGAGTAGGGGGAACTTCTGGGTATGACATACACTATAGACCTGATATCAAGCGGGCAATGAAGGTCCAAAAATGTGGTCTGCATTATAAGTGAGCTTCTGTTATATCGAGTTTATATATTTTCTTCTAATAGATAAGAAAGATGTTATAATTTTTACATTGCATAAAAAAATGAAATAAAAATTAGCTTTAAAAAAAAAGGTCATCCCTGGTTCTAAGCTCCCCTGGTTGAAAGCCCCTCCCAAGAGATTCAAGCCCCCCTCCCCCACCACCCTTAGAATACGTTCCTGCTGGTCTGGTGGCCCCTCCATCCCTCGCCCATATCTTACAATAGCTCCCTGCTGTCTAGTTGGGCCCGAAGCGATGTGATGGGCCACAGGCCAGTCAGTGCCATTTTGTAAGGTGGTGGGAAATGGCCGGAAGGCTAGGGCTGCTCTGGGCCCCTCTAGACTAGCAGGGACCAATTCTAAAGTATAGGGGAGTGCAGAAGGTGGGTGGTGGGGCCATCGGCAGGGACTTATTGTAATGAAGGGTGGGTCTGGGGAGCGGGGGAGGAGAACTGAGAGGGAGTTTGGGAAGGGGCTGGGGCGTCGCCCTATGACTTTTTTTATTTTTATTTCTTTACTCTTGGCCCTGCTGGGCTGTCTTGACCGGTGGCAGGGGGTGGGTTGCCTTACAGATGTAGCTGGTTCTTGAAGATGATGACAGCCTTTGAGCACAATCTGAATGATCTTGCATTATATCTGCTCGGCAGTGTACATTTTTTAAAACTTCTTGGCAGGCAGGGGAATGGCCTGCCTGCCAAGAATAGAAAAATGACTTAAAATAAAAATCCAAAAAGAAAGAAGGCAGGAGGTTTTCCCTGGCTTCTAAAAAGTTTGGCTGGCATCCTTGGAAAAATGTTCAAGCCCTGATTCAAATTCTGGGGTCAGCTTAGTCACAGCAATGCAAACTCCTCCACTACTAGGCACTTAGGGCCTGATCCACTAAGGCTTTTGTCCTGTTTGTGATAGGGGAAAAGACCCCTTAGTGAAATAACACAAAACCCTGCAGAAAGCACCGATGAGGGAGATTTACCAATCCTACCCAGGAAAGGAGAGCACTGCAAACATAGCCACCTGCCCTAGAGCATCAATATACCTCCTACTGGCATCCCTGGGAACTCTCCGGATTTAGCCCGGAGACTCCGGAAATTTCGACAAATTTCCAGAGTCTCCGGGGCAGGAAGGTAAAATCTCCGGGCCGCCGCTATTTACACATCTCTCGCGCTGTCGACGGCTTCAATGAGAAAGAGAGGAAGAGAACTAATAAAGGCAAACACGGTGACCGTGTGTACAGCACAGTAAGAGCCCACGTGCAACTCAGGCTGGGCAGGGTTTCACTGGTCTGATGATTAACATTAAATATTGATACTGCTTATATGGATTGAATAACAGTGATGAACTGGTGATTAAAGCAATGGCTATGAATATGTAAATGATAATTAATGATGGTGAGATCCCCCCTCCCCCAGCTAATCTTGAGAAACCTCAGGGTGAGCAGAATTCAAATGTTCCCAGGTATGGCGACTGGGAAAACGGAGCAAGCCGCTCTGCTACAAAGCCCTGCGCAGAAACTACCTCACTTGGGTCACACGGGCAGAACCGGGGCCTTCAGCTAACACAGGACAAGGGACCGCAAATTAGAAATGGAAACCCCAAGAAGCCGCAGTCTGCACGCAGTGCAACCCTGGACGTCCAGAAACAGAAATGCATTTCTTCCAGCAGTGACCAAAGCACAAAGAGAAGAGAACTCCCAACTCCCTACAAAAAAACGAGCAGGGGAAAACTCTGTATGAGCCAGCAGAATAAATAGTAACCTATCATCAGAACAGAATCGTAATCGGACCGGCACCAGAACCCGGGCACTTCTCTTCTGGACTTTGTCAGTCTTTCCTTATTCATTACTCGCTGATCCAAAGAAAAGAATGCTGGTAGCAGATTACATAATTTGGATAATATCACAGGGACAGGAACACAGACCCAATAAATACTTAACCAAAGGCAGGCCGGACCAGCCACCACAATACAATATAAAACTGCAATTGCTCGTTATTATCTGACAGGCTCAATCCCGAAACCACCAGCCCAGCTCATTGTTTTAAACTCTCTGCCTCCTGATGGATATCCAGTGGCAAAGCATTGCAGAGCAAATTTGGCGGCATCTCCAACTCTGTCGTGCTAAGGAAGCCTCGTGAATTGAGAGAAAGTTTCACAGAGACAGTGCAGTGGTTTTATTGGTGCTGGAATGTGCTTCGGAGCGAGAACAGTACCTGAATGCAATCCACTCTGAAGTGCTGAAAAAGGTGTGAAAAGTGGAATATAAAATGAAAACTTTACAGCAAACAGAGCCAACATGTAGCATCTCCTCTTCTCCTCTCCCCCAGCTCTGCCCTCCCCGGAGCTCTCGCCCACTTTATTGTAGTAATACGGCGTAGCAAAGGGACTGGCGGCCAGCACCTCTCTTATATTTGCAGAGATGGAGGTAAATACTGGGCACAGTTGGCTTTGGAGGACATTAGCAGGGTACAGTATAAGCAGGATGCATCATAAAGATAGTTCCCAGTGAGAATACGAACCAGTAGCAGGTTCCCATTTACTCCAGAGGGTCTGAAAGCTGCTATAGGAAATAAATGAATGGCAATCTTTGTATAAAAAGACAAAACATGTTCATCTCAAATTACTAATTGATGGAATTTAGGGCCCAGCCAGAACTTTTGAGTAAAACGCAAGACCATTACTCTCCCTCTCAACTCGCGCCAAAGATTAACAGTGCAGGCCCCTCAGTGGGGAGTTAGTGGTGTCCTGGTGCTCAGGAGAGCTCCCTGGCTTACCTTCCTCACTCCTCTGCTCTCCCCTTCTTGACAGCACGGGCTGTTTACTGCTCTCCTCCGCTTTCCCCTTGCTCGTACTGGGAAGGATTTGGTGCTCAGCCAAGAAGAGGAGGAGGGGGAGAAGGAACCAGCACCAATCTTCTGCCTCTTGTGCCTGAAAAGAGTCGTTTCCTGTCAGCAGTTTTTGCTGGAAGAGGAAACGCTGATTCTGTGCTCACGAGACTTCCCTGGTGCATTACCAAAGACAGTTTTTTTTATTTATTTCTATTGAGCAATGTTTCTCAATTTGCCTGAATGTGTCCAGGCGCTTTCCTGTAAGCACAGGAAAAACTGGCACGCTGTGCTTGCCAACCTTTGTATGAAAGACGTCAGTAGATGATGGCAAATCTTGCAGAACTGTCCCAGGACGCTGGAGATGCCCTTTCTAATGACGGGCAAATCTTCAGAGATATGGGATATCAGGATACAGAAACACGTGTGGCCATCATTTTCGCTAGCTTATTAGCCCCTGATGAAGGAAGATTTTTTCGAAACAGGAATCGTGTCGGGCGATTGGGCTGCCTGTTTTCAGAAAGGCTTGTAATATGGGCGCATTTTAAAGAACTCCAAGATAACCGTCTGCATTAAAACTTTTTTCATTGAAGGCTTTAAATGTATTAATCAAAAAAAAATATAAAAGAGAGCAATGATTGCCAACAAATCGAGTTTTGGTCACTTTAATGGTTTAAGTGAATAAGATAATGCCTCACTAACCAAACCTAAGTGATTTCCATTCCATCCTGACTTTATAAGAGGGTCTCAAGAAAAGAACCAAGAACCTTGTCTTCTGTCTGATCAGCCCTGTTGTATGTGGTTTTTGTTCTATATAAATCCATTCTCTGATGAAGCACTTTGTTCTATATAAATCCATTCTCTGATGAAGCACTTTGTCAGAGTTGTAAAGGCCTAGCCGATTGAGGCAGGGGAACTCATAACTGGGCAGGCTTGCTGCAGCCAACTCGGGGAGGGGGGCCATGCAGCCAGTGGGGCTCCCCGGCTAATTTAAATCCATAATCAAATAACGAGCCCAAAACACCTCGGAATTCTCAGGACAAGTAAATAATATATATATCGCCGAAAGCCCTCAGTAATATATTTTTTACATTTTCTAACAGGTGATTTGTAGGACCTTTGTGACCGCAACTTGTCAATCCTAACAAGCTGCATAGACCTTTGGTCCAACTTTATTTTAATTTCAATATAGTGCTCACTCGGAGTCAAATATTTTTTCTCAATTTTCAAAACATTTTCTTTAAAAAGTCATATCAGGTCCAACGGGGTAGGGAGATTCTCATAAACAATTCTTTATCCTGATACAGGAGTTGAACAATACACAGTACTTAGCTTTATGTCACGATCTGTACATCACCCCGACATGGCCATGTTTCAAGCGTATTCTGCATCAGGGGGTCTTCTCATCAATTTTCTGGTTGCTCCTGATAACTTTTTTTATGACTTCCTTGTCTCCATAAATCCTCGACACTTTTACCTGTATAGTTTAACTGATTATATAGAAAAACTCTCAAAATGGCGTCAGTCTCACTCTCAATTCATGACGTCAATCTGACGTCAGTCCTTCAAATCAAAGAGTACCAATTAATGACTTCATTCACCTTTAGGTGCAGTCATATCTAACTTAAAAATCCAAAACTGTTCCTTCTTATTTAGAAATGCAGATATATCACCTCCTCGAGGAGGGATCTTCATTTGTTCTAAAATGAGCCAACACAGATCACTAAACTGATGATTCTCTTCACAACAATGAGCCGCTAGTGGAGCAGTTAGTTTCTGTGTTTTAATACAGCTTTTGTGTTCCACAAGTCTAGTCCGAATTTTTCTCTTAGTCCAACCCACATATATTTTTTCACAAGGGCACTGTATCGCATACACTACATTTACAGAATTGCAATTTGTGGTATGATGTAAAATGATATCATGATTCGAACCAGGGGCTCGCCAGGTTGATCCCTTTAAACAGAGAGCACACATCTCGCATGTACCACAAGGCAAAGTTCCTAAATGTTGCTCCTGAGTTGTGTCAACTGTCTGGGATGATACCACTGCTCGGACTATTTTATCACGTAGATTTCAGTGTCTCGAGAATGAAATATGGGGAACAGCTTGTAATCTTTGGTGCAGAGCTACAACTTCCCAATGTCTACAGATAATGTTCACCACCTCCTGTACTTTATTACTATATTGAAGGACATAATGTCATCACAGTCACTAGTCGATTTATACCCCAAAAGGAGATCTCGATTAGAAAACAAAGCACGTTTGTATGCTTGTTTTACCACACCACGGGGATATCCTCATTTCTCAAATCTTATCCACATCAATTTAGCTTGAGTCTTGAATTCTTCAACTGTAGAGCATAGCCTTCTTAATCTTAAGAACTGGCTAATCGGCAGACTATCTTTGAGATGTCTTGGATGGCAGCTGGAGTATTTCAAAAACTGATTTTGATCCGTTTTCTTTCTATATAGAGTTGTGGATAAACTATCTCCACACTTGGATATCATAATATCCAGAAAAGCCACCGAATGAGCACTAAACTGTGCTGCAAATTTCAAATGAGGATTTTGTTCATTCAGCCATTCGATAAATTTTTTTAAATCTGCACCAGATCCCAACCAAATAAAGAAAATATCGTCAATGTATCGACGCCACAATTTTATGTTTTTAAACCAATCTGAAGGGTAAATTACTCTTACTTCAAAATCTGCCACAAACAGGTTTGCTATATCAGGAGCAACAGTGGCCCCCATTGCTACACCCTTTACTTGAATATAGAATTTGCCATCAAAACTGTACCAGTAATTCAATTTCTTCAGTATGAAGGGGGCCAGTACAAAGTTGAACTGGCTCTGTGGTCAGGAATATTTGACCGGGTAGCGGTTCTCCATGGATGAAAGCAATGCACAAGGAGGTCTCCAGATGACAGGTTTTTATACCCAGAAGTTGAACTAGATCCTTGAGGATAAAATTGCCTCCTGCTCCGGAATCCACCAGAGCAAGAACTAGAAAGGACCGGGAGTCCCAGATCAAAGTGACAGGTATGGATTCCTGAGGGGCCGGTGACATTGCGCCCAAGTTCAGGACCCCAATTGAACTTAGGCCGGGAAGTTTCCCGGACGGACTGGGCAGACCTGTAGATGATGGCCAAGTGCTCCGCAATACAGACACAGGCCTGTTTGTCTCCACCGGAGGCGCTCTTCCGTGGACAGCTGCCCAAGACCCAGCTGCCTGGGTTCTTCCATCTTGGCCACGATAGAGACCCTACTGAAGGCAGGGCTGGTGGTGAATGGGAACGAACCCGAGAGGCATCCGATTCTCCCGGTGACGCTCTTGGAGACGATGGTCAATTCGGCCTGTAAGGTCGATAAGGTCCTCAAGAGAGGAGGGGAGCTCCCGCTCTGCCTTTCACCTGCGGGGAAAGTCCATCCAGGTAGATAGCTCGGAGGCAGTCTTCCTGCCAAGCAAGTTCAGAAGCTAAAGCAGATGGGGGCCAATATTCAAAATAAAGCTGAATTTCTAAATTTGAATATTAAAGTTAGCCAGTTAACTCTCAGATATTCCCCCAAAGAACACCCATAAAATATCCAGCTAAATTCTAGTCACCTATTTTATTAGCCGGCTAGAATTAAGCCAGATAAGTGCCCAAATATTAATTTAGCTGGCTAACTTCTGAGCTATTAGCTATGGCCTGGAGAAATTTAAAATCTCAAAAAATAGCATGACTTGGGGCCCATGGGTAATATTCTGTTTAGTATTTTCCCATCAGTAATAACCAATAAAAATGTGAAAATGCTATGAAGCAGACCAATGAAAAGGAGAGTTCTTAAACCAATTACAGCTGCTAGAGAAAGGAAAAAAAGAGAGAGATCAAAGAATATAGAATAGAAGAACTAAGAAAGCCATGGAAGCACATAGACTTACATGTGCAAATGAAGAGCGCAAAAGAGAAGAACGTCAGAGAGAAAAAAGGAAGTGCATTGTAAGGGTAATTTTAGAAAGGATTCCATCATAAAATTGGAAATTGTAAATGCAAGCAAGTAGCATTTTGGGAAATCCTGAAATATGCAGATCCTACTAGGTACTTCTGACTGGATTGGCCATTGTCAGAGACTGGATGCTGGGCTTGATGGACCCTTTGGTCTGACCCACCCTGATGGCTAGGGCAATCAGGCCTTCTAGTGAAGGCCTGATATCATGGCCTGCTAGATCATCTTTGATTTACCCAGAGATACCAAAAGATGGCAACCTAGCTCTGAGGACAAGGTTCGGAATTGCAGCATGTATATCACCTTTCTGTGGTCAGAGGGAAAGAGAGCCGCCTGGAGTTTGAAATAAATTTTGCATTGGTTTATAAAGCCCCTGCACTCCTTAGGGTTCCCAAGGTATCTGGAAGGCAGTAGAAGTTGTGGCAGGGGTCCTGGGGGCCAAGCAGGCCTTGGTGAAGTCATAGCCATGGGAATTGGTACCGGAGCCGATATCACTAGGTGGGCCTGCATCACGTCTATCTGTGCCCCAGTCCTTCGAGTAGTCCAGTCACTTGATCCAACATATCCTGTTGCTGCTGGATACACTGGGCTAGATCAGATATGGTCTGGAGTGCGGACGAGTCCACTGGGTCCATGGCCTCAGCAAACTTATGCTGTGGCATGGTTGATACAGCTTAGTAGGTGAATCTACTAGACCCATGCTGACAACTGATGAACGCACCCTGGACTGGGACAACGTTGGACCTTCACCTGTACCAGTCCCCTTCCCTGTGGGTTGAGCCTTTGGGTTGCAGAGGCCGGCAGGACTTAGATGAGAGTCCCACATGGCTGGGCCATGGTCAGCATGGCAAGCGGTCAGGCAATTACCAGGAACAAGCCAAGGGTTAGGACAGGCAGCAAGCAAGGCATAGACAAGATCTGCAGCAGAGGTCAGTGGCAGGCGGCAGGCAAGAGAGTAGTCTAAGTCTGTAGCAGAGGTCAGGGAAAAGTGGCATGCAAGTGAGTAGTGTGGATCTGAAGCAGAGGTCAGTACCGGGCAGACAGGCGAGAAACTGGCATGAAACAAAGCTGGAGGCAGGACAGAGCAGGACGGACTGACAGAGCAAGGCAGGCTGGATGAAGCAGGGCAGGCTGGACAAGGCAAGGCAGGCTGGGTGAGGTAAGGCAAGGTGGGATCAAGAATGCAGAAACAACACAGGATAAGGAACGCTGGAGCAACACACATTGCAGGAAGCAGGAAGACCTGTTGCTGAGGCAAGGCTTAGGAACACAGCTGGGCCTTATATACCCAACCGCAAGACATTATCAGAGCACTCCGATAATCCTATTTCCTGCTGTGGGGCATTTAAGTGGCTTCACTCATTCAAGACCTCTATCATATCCCCCCTCAGCTGTTTCTTCTCCAGGCTGAACAGAATATAGCCAGCTATCTTAAAACTAGCTGGCTAACTATAGTTGCTTTAAGATAGCCAGCTATATTCAATAGTGTGGCTGCACTACTGAATATATCTCCAAAGTTAGACGGCTAACTTTGCTATCCACTCACTACCTGGCTGCAATCAAGCTAGGTAGAGAGTACATTAGAACATAAGAACATAAGAACATGCCATACTGGGTCAGACCAAGGGTCCATCAAGCCCAGCATCCTGTTTCCAACAGTGGCCAATCCAGGCCATAAGAACCCGGCAAGTACCCAAAAACTAAGTCTATTCCATGTAACCATTGCTAATGGCAGTGGCTATTCTCTAAGTGAACTTAATAGCAGGTAATGGACTTCTCCTCCAAGAACCTATCCAATCCTTTTTTAAACCGACCTACACTAACTGCACTAACCACATCCTCTGGCAACAAATTCCAGAGTTTAATTGTGCGTTGAGTAAAAAAGAACTTTCTCCGATTAGTTTTAAATGTGCCCCATGCTAACTTCATGGAATGGCCCCTAGTCTTTCTACTATCCGAAAGCAACTCCTCTTTTACCTTTTATCACTCCAAATGTTAGAAAATCTTCACTGATGTCAACTTTGCTGTTTATACCTCTGTCTGTGTATGTAAAACTGCCCCCCAAAACCCACCCCATCCCCCCCACCCAGAGTTAATAGTGTCCCCTCTTACAGTGGTATAAATAGTAAACTCTCTACAGTCTCTCTCTAGGTCCAAGTTAGGTGCTGAATTTAGGTTCCCAAAGTTTTCAGGTGAAAATTCACATCAATTTAGGTTTTTAAAAGTTGGGAGCCTAAACTTAGGCCTGCTATACAGTTGCCCAGATTTAGGATCCTAAATTAGATGCCTAGCTGTGAAAATCAGTGCTAAGCTCCTAACTTTGTTTCTCTGCCCTAACTCCGCTTCTGTAGCCACCCACTCTTTAGGAATCTAAATTAGGCACTCAGTCCAACTCAATTTTCAAAAGAGCCAATTTAGGAGCCTAACTCCAAAAGTTAGGAGCCTAAACCCTGTATAAATTGACCCCGTGATAAACAGAGCCAGACATTTGTGAATGATATATGTAGATAAGCATTTATTTAGTATAGTGTGAAGAATAGTTTCACAGAATAAGTATTCTAGCATTCATTAGTCCGGGTGTGATATCTTCTCTTGAGATAACAAAAGAATTTTGCAAAGACCAGTGACGTTCCTCCCTCAAATGTGACAGCCAGGATCATGGAAAGGAAGATATATAGCCCAAAGGGATGTAAGGTGCTGAATTATGAGTGGATTAATTTAGTTTTTGAACTGTTTGCAATTATTTTTGTGATCATCAGTTTTGTTCTCTGGCGTTATGTATTGTACTTAATACATAGGACAGGGTTCCAGCTACATAATTCTATAGGCTGACAACTCCAGCTCATTTCTGTAAGGACTGTAAAGTGCTGACTGCTGCAAACTGTCTACAACTCCTGGGTGAATATTCAGCACTGGCAATGTGCAGACATTGCAAGGGCCCCACCAAAGCAATTGGAAAATCATCTGCTAATGAAGGCACAACAACTTCTAAGTAGAAAGAGTGACTGTACACATAATGTGACCCAGGTGATGTGACCTGTGATTGGAAGGAGCACACTGCTGAAAAGGTGCACATTAAGTCATGAGACAAGACAATGAAACATCAGAGTTGTCATCATCATGAAAGCCTGGGTCCAGGATCTCCTCGGCCATCTGTTCTACAAGTTGCACTTTGGCCAAGCTTCAAGAGTGAGTCTTATTGTCGTACCTGCAAGGGTACTTAACAGAACCTTGCTTCTTGTTTGCATATTCTCTCTAAATTCCAAATGAATGCAAATATCTAAATTTCTGTATGGAAATACACTACAATCTGATTAGTAGTGAAATGTTCGTCATTATAATAAAATATTAATTTTTGGGGGCGATGTTCTATTCTCCAGGAATCGTTGGGTTTTATTTATGTCTTATTTTTTATTTTTGGCATTGCTACCACTCTTATTGCTAATTCCTCTCACAAACTGGCAACATTAGGACATATCCAATGACTAATCTTTTGCCAATTAATGCTAATCAACTCACTAAGCAGCAGCATCTGAAGAACTTGCTGCAACATGTGGCAGGACTACTAGGATCTCAGAAACCCATGTACACCATTATTGCATGATTTTCGAGTTGGTACAACCCTTCTACTTTTCATCTCCGCTACCATCCTTCTCACATCTTCAACCTTACGCTCCAGCTGAGTGTCAACAGCAGAATGAGCAGGTGCAGTGGCATCACTAGGCAAGCAAGAGATGTTTTCTCCCAAGGCAATCCATCATCCCATGTGTGCATCTGGTTCAGAAAGGGATGGCGTAGAACAGGAGCGAGAATGGTGGCCATGGGAACCATAAGCATGTGCCTTTCTTCCTGCTCATGTGCTGTTATTCTGCTCTAGAGGTGTCAATCCTAGTTCATTTGGAGGAGAGGGTGGGGTAGGGTGGCAAGAAGCTGACCCTAATTTTGAGGGAGTGGGCATTTCCCACGCCTGCACCCATGACATATTAAAATTGTTGCAAAAGAAGGAAGAAAATGCAATTGCCTTGTTAATAAGAAATCAGATTCCAACCAGCAATCATTATCATTCACAGGCTGCTTGAAGTGACAGTTTGCAATCTCCTAAATAAATGGTTTCCAGCTCATTAGCAAGTAATTTTACACTCTAGCTAGAACTCTTTAATAATCATTTAGCAACTCATTCACAACTCTTTAGAGACCTTAATCATAACCCAGATTGACATTGACATCTCAAGTCATCTCTTCCAATGTATTGTAGGGAAAGCCCATTAAGAAGTGAAGTTATCAGAAATAACTGGATGGATACACAGAAGAAAAGCGATTTGCAGTTGAATTAATCTCTTGTTTCAAAGAAGAAAACCTTTAAAAAATGTGTGATGCTTTTTAGAGGAGAAAGACACACTTGTTATGATACTGTCTGGACTTGTCACAATATTTGTAAACTTGTTATGATCCTGGGTTGCAGGGCTTCCACGGGGATATCATAGAATAACATGCAGCACAGTGTGTGAAACTGTGAATCAGCACTCAGTGATACCTTGATGACTTATGTAAAATAGGTTTTATACAACCTTTAGATTCCTTCAGTAAAAATCAGTAAATGCTAATTGTGTTGATTCTCTTTCTATATAAAGAGGGCAATTTTCAAAGAAGCTGATAATCAAAAAAAGCTGAGCAGCCTAACTTAGGTACCTAGTTATTTTTCTATTTAATAAAATGTGTGATCACTTTCCTGATTTAAAATTAAAATCACTCAAAGCGACGTACAAAATCATAAAATACAATTTAAGACAATAAAACCAAAAATAAAGCCGCTTCTCCTCACATCTTTTCAGCCAAACATTGAATCCTAAGGTTTCTGCTGAAAATTCACCTAAAGCTTAGAGTGCAGATTTTCAAGGGCTATAGGCTCTTAGCTTTTGGAGATAGGCTCTGAAATTGTCCCTTTTAAAAATGTACTAGTATTTAGGGCCTAAATTTAGGAGTCTAAAAGGGTGGAGTAAGGGTAGGGAAAAAGTTAAGAGCTGAACACGAGGCTCACAGCTTAGAAGCCTAAAGACAGGAAAATGAATAGCAGGCCTACATTTAGGCACCTAAGTTTCACTGAAAAATAAACACCTCATTTAGTGGCTGATTTACTAAGCTTTTTTTTTGCCATATAGAGAATTTAAATCAGGTCCTTAGCTTCCTAAATTTAGGAGCTTTTTTTTTTTTTTTTAATATTGGCCTCTTGGAACTAAAATGTGGGACTCCTATTCAATTGTCTAGATCTACGGTCCTGGAGTACCACAAACAGGTCTGGTTTTCAGGACATCTGCAAGGAATATGCATGAGATAGATTTGCATACAATGGAGGCAGTGCGTGCAAATATTCTTCATGCATATTCATTGTAGATATCCTAAAAACCAGACCTGTTTGTGGTACTCCAGGACCAGAGTTGCCCTTCCCCTAGGAGCCAAGGTTAGGTGCCCAGTGCTGAAAATCCAGGCTAAGCACTTATCTTATTTTGCCTGCCTCGTCCATCCATTTTTTAGGCCTCAGACCCAATACATTTTCAAAAGGGCCAGTTTAGGAGCCTAACTCCCAAAGATAGGCACATAAATATATTGAAAATTTGCCTCGAAGCTATTTCCAGGGGTAAAATGTGTTTTACCCCCAGAAACTGACTGTCTAAAAATTGCCCAGCCTGTATGAGGATCAAAGTGCTTGTGTAGTTGCACAATGTGCATAGTTTTACTTGCATTGCAGTGGGGTCATTCCTAGGGCAGAATTGCATTGGGGAGAAAACAACGCACATAGGTTTGCATTTTCAAAATTACGTGTGTTTGGATTGTAAAAAGTATCTGGAGAAAGAGCCAATGCAAATCTCTGTGGGGTGCTTTTTCCTTTCTCAATATGAAAGTGTACACATACGTTCCCTTTCAGAACTGGGGTCAAAAGTATTTGTGGACATTGTAGCAATGCAGGAGGTTTGGAAATTTACTCTGTTAATAAGCAAATTCTACTTCTAAGTATTGTATATTCTGTCCCTGTCCCCTCCCTCACCATCTTCTCTCTCAGGGGAATCCATTTTGCTCATTATTATTGGGAATCAGTGGTGCCACAGGGGGAGGGTTGGCTTGAGGTCTGTATGGATCAATTTCATTATACATTGGTGCTGCCATAACTGAAAGGTTGCCTTCAGGTCTGTATTGATTGCTTTCATTATACATCGGTGCTGGCACGGATGGATATCTAGCTTCTGGTCTGTAGTGATCCTTTTCATTATACATTGGTGGGGCCATAGGCCTGATGTTCATCTCTGGTCTGGATTCATTTTGCAGGATGACAATCGGTTGCTAAGGGAAAGACAACATTATGGTCAAGTTTACTGTTAATATAACGAATGTCTCTATATTGTACCTTTGTCTTTGTTACTATTCTCTACTTCATCATTATGTATAACTATTTCTATCTCTGTTATCTTCATTATCATCATCAGCATAATTCTCACCATCAAACCCACCACCATTGCTCTTATCATCAACGCTAGTATCAACATAATATAAATATAAACATTAATATCAGCATCATCACCACCAGCAGTAGTATTTCTATTCGCACCATTGCAATGATGATCACCCCAGCCACCATCAATTTCATAAAAATCATCAGGATCACAACCATTACCACCATCATTACCATAATCAGCATTATCACCGTTAATGTTAACATCAATATCCTTCCCATTATTATCAACTTCACTACCATAACTGTCATCCCATGCACCATTCTTGGCGGGAGCAGCCAGTTGGATGTATCTGGAGAAGTAGCATGGCAGCAGTAGGAAGAGGTGACAGTAGGGATTTGATTCGTTTTCAAAAGTAATTTTTTGACCCAGCAGTTTCCTTGTTCACTTCCAGCTCAGTTGGAAACATGACTAGGATCTGGAGCCATAGGCTTACATTCATAATCACATGGGCATTTTTCCCCTCAAACAAAATGTTATGCCTATCACAGCCCCAGGCCCCTGCCAAAAAAACCCTGTGCCTTCTAAAAAAAAGTTCTCCCTGGACTTGTGACCTGCCCCCAGTCTCCTCCCCATGCCACGTCTCCCTCTTCCTACCCCCATCTATGGGTCTGCAGAAGCTATCTCCAGTCACTACTGCCTCACTGGCTGACCCAAGGCCAGTGCCAACTTGAAGTTTTGCCATACAACAACATGGCATCGGCTTTGAGGTTGGCTGGTTCATAGGTGGCATGAGTACATGATTCCTGTGTTTGGGATTGCTGGCTCCTGTCTGGCTCTCTCATTCAGTATCTGATCTCTGGGATTTCCAGATAGAGGGTAGGAAGCATCATGTACAGCTGTGGCCCCAGGACTTAGGAGCTGCTGAGACACTGGGTATGCACATGGACTATGCTGGCATAGGGCTGCCACTGGCCTGCAGTCTGTGAATACTGAGAGAAGTGCTGTAGGGAAGCAGGAGCTACCAGAGAACAGAGATGTATCTGAGCTTTGAGAGGGCAGGAAGGAGGTTAACCTAAGCCTGTGGGGAAAGGGAAATCACAAATTGAGAGGTGAGGTGGATCTAGCCTACTGAGGAGGAATGAGGGGTGGCAAGCAATGAAGCAATGGGCGAGCCAAAACATCAGAGGAGGGAAGGGGGAATATATTGGGGCATGCAGGGATAGTGAGAGTAACTGGGAGGGCAACCGAGCAGTTGGGTCAAGAGGTTGTGAAGAGCAGGATTAAGATGTGGGTGTGAAGCAGGCAGAGGGATATTAAATCCTCTGCTCCCAAAATTTAAAAGTCAACCTATGCCTATATGGGAGAGAGAGAAGAGGAGGGGAAAATAGGATAAGGCAAGGGAAAGAAGAGATTAGGGGAAAGAGAGAGAAGGGGATAAGTGCCTATCTTGGTGCTTAAAAACCTGGGCAGGCCTGGGACAGGATTAGATCAGAGAAATGAAGTTAGGTGACTGGCACTCATTTCAGGGCCGGATTAAGGCCAACTGTTGCTCTAAGCAGGTCCAACAATGGTATCCCCTTGGTACTTCCATGCTTAATTGACAAGACAATAAGACTCAATAAGTGCTGAAGATGAAATAAGAGATTAAAATTGAAGGGGCAGATATTCATCCGTGGAGTGGCTAGGTAAGTTAGCTGGATAAGTTACGGCGCGACAAGAGTTAGCTGCACAACTTATGCGGCTAAGTCTGCTCTGCCTGGAAATGCCTTCTACCTGCCCATTATGCAGCTAGAATTTAGTCACATACAACTTCGAATATAGCTAGGTAGCCATTTAAATGGATAACTTTTCAGTTATCCGTCTAGATGGCTTTTTAATATTGACCTCTGTGTTTTCTTCTAGGCCATCTCCCAGGCCAGACTCAACGACTATATTAAATATAAACTTTTTTTAAGACTAAATAGCAGTAAGCAATATAAGCAAATGATTTACTTATAACTAGGGGGCAACAGAAAAAAAAATGCACATTTTCAACATTCTGTGGTGTCCCCCCCCCATGCTTATTTTGCTTCATGGTTAATCCAGGTTTGACTAAGTTTTAGTGCTAGCTGCCTACCTTGGCTTATCAAATTTAGGAATTGCCATAGCAGCTCATCTAGAATCCCTGCCTCCTATGATGTCTAAAATGTCCTAATGGAAGCCACCAGCATCATCATCAGAGCAACTGGGAATAGCAAGCTGAGAGGAAGTAGCACTGTAACCTTCTTCTGCCTTGGCTTTGAGAGGATGGAGTCGGGGGGCATGGTGGCTCCCCCCACAGAAGAATTGTAGACATTACAGAAGGGAGAAGAGATATTGCAAGACTGCTGGCACCTCCCCAGCAGGACATTCTAGACATTGCAGAGGTAGGGAAAATGCAGGGGGCTGACAGCATTAGGCCGCCTTTTCCAGCCAAGACTGAGCTTCTAAATCTAGAAGTTAGGTGGAGCCTGAGAACTCCAGCTCTGTTAGTCTGACCTTGGTGGAGAGTAATTAAAAGAATCATTGCTAAACAGTTTCTGGAACACAATGGATTACAGGATCCAAGTTTAATGGTTTTCTAGAGGTAGGTCTTATGTCAAATGAATCTAATCAATTTCTTTGACTGAATGACTAGAGAGTTAGATTAGAGAAGAGAGCTAGATGTGGTGTATTTGAAAATCAGGTGATTTATATACAAACTGCCCTAAAAGTATGACCTTAAAGTGACTGACTGGGTTAGAAACTGGTTGAGTGAAAAGTGACAAAGTAAATGGATTTCACACCAAGGAAAGAGGGTTTGTTTATCAGTGGTGTGCTACAGAAATCAATGGATGGACTATCAAGAAAGTTTTCCATTTTACTAGATTATAACTAAATCTGCAGCAAGGTAAACATTCTGGAAGGGGTGAAAAACATGAAGGATCTAGTAAAATTTGAAGAATGACAGCTAAAATTTAATATTAAAAATACATGGTTATGCATTTGGGTTGCAAAACCTAAGAGAGTAGTATGGTATGGGGCTGAAGTTCTTATGTGCATGTGATGTAGTGCAGCCCGGCCGCAAGCTATCATAAGAACAACGGTAATACCAGAACCAGACAGCAGGGGGCACAGGAGAAGAGGAAAAAACTACAAATCCCAGGTTCCCTGAAACCCCACCAGACCAGGGAGGAGAGCTTGAGGGCGAACAGGTGGCAGACATAGAGATTAACGAGGTGGACAGCAGTGAGCCCATGGAGGTGGAGGAAGAGGGTGTGCCACCGTGGTGGAGCTGGCCACAAAAGCCCGGCTCTTCACAGTCAGAGGAGGAGGAGATGGAGGTAGGTTCAGGGGGAGAGGAATCCTCCAGTTCATACATGGAAACTGAGTAGCCTAAGAAGGGTGATGTATAACGTTTTTCTTAGAGAAGGGCTCTAGAGGTGTCTGTGGTGTTTGATGTGCTAATAGCGCTGATTAGAGGCAACACAGAGAGAGAGCTAGTTCCTTCAAAGTAGTTTATAAAGTAACAGCGGGTTGTATTACATGGGGTTTGCCCCCTCTAGCCTTGTCTCTACCTAATGAATCAAGGCTTGCTGCAGCTTGGCCCTCCAGTCCTCTTACAAGCAGTGCTATTACAGACACCTCTCCCCAGTGAGTATAGAAGGGCTCTGACAGCTAAGCTGGCTCTACAGGAGCTTTAAACATGACCCCCCAGTGCCTATTCCCATAAAACACACCCCTTTTCCCATTGCATGTGATATTTAGTGCATTTTGATAAATCCAGGCCTTAGATGGGCTTGGCGACATTATGAATAATATGAATTGTACACCGAATGATGCGTTTGTTGCCTCTGTCGAAAGAGGTAGTCATCCTTTTATCAGAGCCTAGTATAATAGTAATTAATAAAGTTTCATTGCACATCCATCATGGAGGGCCTAAGACTTAGCTCCTCCTCCTCCAGTACATATAGAACAATTTGCTAAAGTTGGGGCTAGGGTAATGCCCCCTGTATCAGCTCCACAAGCCATCACAGGGACTGACCTAGTTGTCCAGATCTTATCCCATTTCAGAGGATATCAGCAGGTCCTTGGGCTACAGAAAGGGGAAGCATTTCCTGCACTGAGTCACGGCACTATGGCTAGTGCTTCTCCGTGTAACCTTCCACATCACTGTTCACCTCTGGTCCACTAAACCCCTTGGAATAATCTGCCCTTCCTCTCCCTCAGATTTCATGTCAAACAAGACAGTTGCTCGCCCTCATCCGTTTAGAAATAGGAATCAAGCAGTGAAAAGAAAGGTAGGACATTGAGGTAGTAGGGGGTGTGCTTAGGAAAAAGCTGACAGTTTAGTTTGTTTGTTTGGTTCATTTGCTGAGTCCACATTTGTTTTGTTTGAGGCCATAAAAAGTATTTGTTTTTTTCATGTCATTTGGCCATTCCTTGGCCTTTAAAGTCAGTGGGGGAACCAGTGTATTCTATTTTGACTTTAAAATTGGGGTTTTCTAACCAGATTTTATTGTAACTTGTAGGCGGACATCATCAGCAGAAGAGCAATCAAAGACACCAAGAATGACCGTGACAAGGCAGAGCTGCCTAACCAAAGGCATTGTGAGAGGAGCAAAGCCACACCGGACAGATCTCATTCAAAAATGGAGAAGCCATGAATATGACTTTTAAATAAATAAAGTAAGAACACACCAAGGCTGCAAAAGAGGGGTAAAGGGCACCAGCAACAGTGGCGTGAGCAGCCCATGGTCCCAAAAGAGCAGCAAAGCTGCACCAGCAGTGGCAGAAATAGCCCAAGCAACCACGAGAGACAAGAAAGTAGCAGCGACAATGGCAGGAACACTCCAAGGCACCATGGAAGGGGGAAAATAGCAGGAAATGTGACGGGAATCCCCCAAGCTACTGATAGAGAGAGTGGCAAGAAAGATCCGAGGCTCCAGAGGAGCAGAAAAGCAGCACCAACAGTAGCAATGCGAGAGGGGGAAAGCAGGATTAGCACAGGCAACAGCTCTGAGAGACAGCGTGAGAAAGCCAGGAGCAGGCTGGGCAGTAACAGTGGCAGAAGGATTCAACAGGGCACTGAAGCAGGAGAGAGGCACAGCAGAAGGAATAGACTGGAGCACAAGAAAAGCACTGAAGCAGGAGACAGGTGGGGAAAGAGGACTGGGCAGAGCAGCAGGAGCGGAAGATTTCTCTTTTCTTCTCATCAGGACTCGTATCATCTGCACCCAGGGCAGATTGTCCTATCAACAGGCCAGTCAGATCAGGTATGATGGCAGCGACCCCACGCCTGCAGAGTCACTGCGGTCAGTTCTTTTGGTAGAACGGGGGCTGCCCTGAGGCTCTCTGCTCACTTCTATATGTTTGTTTTGTGCGGCTGGAGCTGTGGCTCCATGGGTCTGCACCTCCTTCCCCCCCCCCCTCCATGGGCCTGCCTTTTTTTTAAATCCTGTGGCATCGCTGAGATACAATGCAACTGATCCCCTCGTCCCCTCATCACCGCGGCGGCGGGAAACGCTCTCACCGTCTCTCTTCACATCTTAGCTGCAGGAAGCCTCTCCTTGATCTCTGCCACTGACCGGGCCGGCCACCCTTACATTTGGGCCATTGGAAAACATAACTTTTCCCCAGCTTCCTGTCCATCTTTTCCCATACCAGGACCATCATCGGGTGTCTCTGCCCAGATTCCCCCTGAGCACCAATGTAAGTAAAAATGTTTTTTATATATTTAGAGGCAGCAAGGGGGGAAAGTGAGAGAGAGTATATCATTGAGTGAGTGTGTATATGTGTGCATGAGAAGGAACATGTATGTGTGTGTGCCAGTATGTGCAATGGGTTTGCGTGTTTCAGCTGTCAGCATGTGCGATGAAAGCGTACATGTGTAAGCATGTGTGAGGGAGTGTGAGTGTTTCAGCTGGGTATGTGTGTCAGCATGCGGAAAAGAGAGTGTGTGTGTGTGTGTGTGTGTGTGACAGAGATCCCTAAGGAGCATGCGAATGTCAGAGACAAGAAAGTTTGTGCACTCCCCTACCTCCACTAATCCACAACAATCTCAGAATGACTGGAAATTAAAAGTTCCCATGTATATAAAGTGGGGGAGTTTGAATTGTTATTGGTTTTAATTATTGGGAGTTACTTGATGTGTCTGCATTTTAAAATACAAGCCGTTAAGCCCGTTAAAATGGGCTACATCCCTCTGTCTCTCACCCCTCCCTCTTCACCACCCCCCTACCTCCCTCCCTCCCTCACTCCCTCCCCACCCTCCCTCTCCTCTCACTCAGTCCCTCCCTCCCACTCAGTCTCTCCCACTCACTCCCTCCCCCCTCTCTCCCTCCCTCTCACTCACTCAGTCCCACTCCCTCCGTCCTCTCCCTCAGTCCCACTCCCTCCCTCCCTCTCTCTCCCCCAGTCCCACTCACTCCCCCTCACTCAATCCCTCCCTCTCACTCAGTCACTCCCTCCCCCCTCTCTCCCTCCCTCTCACTCACCCAGTCCCACTCCCTCCCTCAGTCCCACTCCCCCTCACTCAATCCCTCCCTCCCACTCTCTCTCTCCGTCCCTCCCTCCCTCTCTCTTCTCCCTCCCTCGCTACTGGCCGCTACCGCCGCCCCGCTACCGCCGTCGCTACTGCCGCCCGCTGCTGCCACTGGACGCCGCCCGCTACCGCCGCCGCCACCCGCTACTGTCGCCGCCGCTCGCTATCGCCCGCTGCCGGTACCGCCGCCGCTCGCTACCGCCGTCGCTGCCCGCTGCTGCCACTGGACGCCGCCATTTTTTTTCTTTCTGACGCTGGCTCAGACGGACGTGCTCGCCCGCACATGTGCGGTAGAGCTGGTCTCTACTGCGCATTTGCGGCACGACGGTCAAGCTTCGTTTATCTAGTAAGATTTTGATGATGTTTGGTGAAATTTTAAAAAAATTATATTTGTTTTTAATTATTGGATATTCTATTCACAGCTGTTTTGAAACATTTATTCTTTTGTTATTATGGTTTCACTATTACTGATTTATATTTTTTGATTTCATTGTTTTATGTTATAAGGAATGGTGATGCTATTGTTTTTCTATTATTGCACTGCATATAGGGTCTGACTTGTTGAGGTTTCCAGTTCAGTTTTTGTCTGCACATTTCTATTTCTATTTTCTGGTCTCTTTATTTGGTATTTAGTGAAGGTCTATCTGTGTTTTGCATGTTTGCCTAAGGTGAGGTAATTTGCTTAGTATGGTGTTTCTATTTAGTGATTTATAATATCCTGGCTTGTTCTCTTTTTCAAATAGGAGGTGTATTGGTGTTTTAGGGCCTGGTGTAATATTTGCAGTGTTGCCTGTTTGAATTCTGACATTTAGTGCCTTTTTGCTGTAGGAGGCTTACCATATTGTAATTGTAATTCAGTTTACCCAAGAATGTGTGAGAGCCAAGCTCACCCTGAATGTGCAAGCTTTATTTATTTATGTTTTGCGGGGTTTTCCGGTTGGCACTATAGCAGTGCATGTAAATATGATGTATATGTTATAAATTATATTTTTACATTATTAATGTACTTTGAATGTCCTTTTTGATGTAAAATCTATTGTCATAAATGCATAATATTATATTATAGATGGAGAGGGAGGGGCTGGGAGGTGCAAGGCTGTAAGGTTCACCTATGGCACCTAATCCCCGTGCACTGGGAAAGCAGGGTTCTGGAGCTGCGCTGCTTTGGGCTCTGTGACTATGGCACCTAATCCCCGTGCAGTGGGAAAGCAGGGTTCTGGAGCTGCGCTGCTTTGGGCTCTGTGACTCTGGCACCTAATCCCCGTGCAGTGGGAAAGCAGGGTTCTGGAGCTGCGCTGCTTTGGGCTCTGTGACTGTGGCACCTAATCCCCGTGCACTGGGAAAGCAGGGTTCTGGAGCTGCGCTGCTTTGGGCTCTGTGACTCTGGCACCTAATCCCCGTGCACTGGGAAAGCAGGGTTCTGGAGCTGCGCTGCTTTGGGCTCTGTGACTGTGGCACCTAATCCCCGTGCACTGGGAAAGCAGGGTTCTGGAGCTGCGCTGCTTTGGGCTCTGTGACTGTGGCACCTAATCCCCGTGCACTGGGAAAGCAGGGTTCTGGAGCTGCGCTGCTTTGGGCTCTGTGACTGTGGCACCTAATCCCCGTGCAGTGGGAAAGCAGGGTTCTGGAGCTGCGCTGCTTTGGGCTCTGTGACTGTGGCACCTAATCCCCGTGCAGTGGGAAAGCAGGGTTCTGGAGCTGCGCTGCTTTGGGCTCTCTGACTGTGGCACCTAATCCCCGTGCACTGGGAAAGCAGGGTTCTGGAGCTGCGCTGCTTTGGGCTCTGTGACTGTGGCACCTAATCCCCGTGCACTGGGAAAGCAGGGTTCTGGAGCTGCGCTGCTTTGGGCTCTGTGACTGTGGCACCTAATCCCCGTGCACTGGGAAAGCAGGGTTCTGGAGCTGCGCTGCTTTGGGCTCTGTGACTGTGGCACCTAATCCCCGTGCACTGGGAAAGCAGGGTTCTGGAGCTGCGCTGCTTTGGGCTCTCTGACTGTGGCACCTAATCCCCGTGCACTGGGAAAGCAGGGTTCTGGAGCTGCGCTGCTTTGGGCTCTGTGACTGTGGCGCCTAATCCCTGTGCAGTGGGAAAGCAGGGTTCTGGAGCTGCGCTGCTTTGGGCTCTCTGACTGTGGCACCTAATCCCCGTGCAGTGGGAAAGCAGGGTTCTGGAGCTGCGCTGCTTTGGGCTCTCTGACTGTGGCACCTAATCCCCGTGCAGTGGGAAAGCAGGGTTCTGGAGCTGCGCTGCTTTGGGCTCTGTGACTATGGCACCTAATCCCCGTGCACTGGGAAAGCAGGGTTCTGGAGCTGCGCTGCTTTGGGCTCTGTGACTATGGAACCTAATCCCCGTGCACTGGGAAAGCAGGGTTCTGGAGCTGCGCTGCTTTGGGCTCTGTGACTATGGCACCTAATCCCCGTGCACTGGGAAAGCAGGGTTCTGGAGCTGCGCTGCTTTGGGCTCTGTGACTATGGCACCTAATCCCCGTGCACTGGGAAAGCAGGGTTCTGGAGCTGCGCTGCTTTGGGCTCTGTGACTATGGAACCTAATCCCCGTGCACTGGGAAAGCAGGGTTCTGGAGCTGCGCTGCTTTGGGCTCTGTGACTATGGCACCTAATCCCCGTGCACTGGGAAAGCAGGGTTCTGGAGCTGCGCTGCTTTGGGCTTATTAGCTTCCTTACTGACTGACTATTTAAAAATAAACACACTAACTTCTGCTTATTAGCTGCCTTACTGACTATTACAAGCACAAACACACTAAATAATATACCCTAATAGTTTACTTCTCCCCAATACATTGGCTGTTGTATATATTTATTTTCTTGCTTTTACTATCTGCTGTCTTGTGGATTTTTGTTTTTAATTGTACATGTAGTTTTATGTAGTTTTTTGTAGGCAGTTTAATTGGCTTTATGCTTTACTTTTCTCTGCATGGAGTACATATGCTAAGCTGTACTACCTGCAGTCCTGTGGGTACAATGTAATTGCAGGACTACAAGCTTGCTTTCTAATTGGGACGGCTGAAGGACTCCACCTTTTGGCTTGTACATTTGCACCTACTTTGGAGCAAGTACAAAAATATGTCTGTTGTATGTAAGAACGGGGCTTTCCAAATGAAAGCTCTGCTTGCAATCTGCTTCCCTGGAACTCTGCTCTCCCTGTCTCCTCCACCTTTATCAGGCAGGTCAAGGTCTCTGCATGCTAAGCGGGCATGGACATTTTGTTAATGGGATTTTAGGTGGTTACAACCCCCTTTACTCATAATAATCCATGTGAAAATTGTCCTCTGCATTCTTCCTCTGGTATTCCTAAAAAATCCAATAAAAATAAGGAAAAGCAGTGGACAAAGTGCCTGAGGGCCTGAGTGTGATTACTGCATATTATTGGACGGCACGGAGCTGGTTTTCTTTTTACTGGCAAATCCCTGGACGCGCGTGAGCCATGGGTTTGCTTTTCACTAACACACGACACTGGTGTGCCTCGGTTCTTCTGGTGTTTTACAGCTTCATGTTACCTGCTGGACTGGGTATTGCTGCTGTCCTGTTTGTCCTTCTGCAGGAACCTGAAATATCCAAAATATCAACACAGCATGAACAGCTGACCTCAGGGGTTGAGACTACAGCATCCTGAGACCCCCAAAGAATGAACAGAGCACGAACAGCCGGAGAGATCTCAGGACTGATCTGTAAAATTCAGATGCTACAATGTAATAATACAGATTGGAAAAAGTTAAAGAAATCCCACGGGCAGAGAGTGAGTCTGGAATCAAAGAGCGAGTTCCTAGCCTGATTGAACAGTTGTTGCACTTACCATGTTGGAGTTGCAGCACGCAGCTTTGCAGCCAAATGCAGATGTGGATATTGAGATGCAGAACTCCAGGATCATCAGAAGCAGGAGTGTGACTTTAATCCCCTGGACCACCACCTATGGACAAGACAAGGGAAGGGAGAAGCCATTATTTTTCAGCCTTTTTATTGGTTTCTCCAAACTGCTTTGCAATCCAGATGTGGGCCTTTCATACATCAGCTGTGAATCTGACCTGCTGGATACGTATCAGTGAGGCTGCACTGTTAAAACATCTCTTTAATTGTTACAGTTTAGTTTTAAGCACATTTTTAGGTTAAATCACTGTAAAAATACCAGGGAAGGGGGAGAGGGGTCCCTATACTCTAACAGGGGGGAAGGGGGATGGGAGAACCTGCCGGTACTTGGTTTTTTGACAAGGGGGATGGGGGATACATAAAGCCATATTTCTGTATCTATGGTGAAAGAGTTGGGGGGGGGGGGGCGGGGGTAATGGGGGCCATCATTGTGCAATTTTTTAAATTTGGGCTACTTTTTTCCACCCATGGGTTGTCCCTTTAAATCTAACACAGGATCCTCAGGACCAGCGCTAAGGTCTCGATCCTCTCATATTAGATTAATGTTTTCCCAAGAGCTGTAGCTAAACTAATGTGGCTGACAACTTTCAAAGTCGGCCATGTTCATTTATTTAGATGGGATTAACTTTACACGAGCTGCTTGGCATGGATTTGCAAAATTCATGCATGCAAATCCTTTGCAAAGCAGCTCATTGCTATTGGGGATGAGAGTCTAGGGGAAAGTATGTAAAATATCGTGAATATCATGATAGTGCCAGGATAGGGCTGTATTGTGTGATATATGCTGTTTAACGCACATTATGGTCCTACTGTGGCTTGATGCATCACCCTGTTCCCTTTTAGCCTGCACCAATCAACCTGATCTTAATACACAAACTATCATTATAGTCTGCATTTGTGACGGTTACGTGTACCGGATCTGCCTTCCTACCCCTGAGTGACACCTGCCACTCTGCTTCCCTGGGCAATTCCTTATTCAGCTAGATCAGTGTAAGTTACTGAATGGGGGAGGTTACCATTCGGTACAGTCCCTCCCTTTCAGGGAGCTGGCATGGCCATCCCCTGAGCAAGGTTTTATAAGCAGCTCTTCCCTGAGAGCTCGGGGGGCAGTGTGACTTGGGTTTGAAGGTTTAGGAGGATTGTAGGAGATTTTGCCTATTTTGGATTTTTGGGCCTACAGCAAACTTTGCTGAGAGTTTATGAGCTAGGTCAGTCTGCCCTGCTTCTCCATTCACGGGTGGGTAGGGTTTGCATCCTGGGATATTTTGGGCTTTCTGAAGGACTTTAATTTGTAGGAAGCCGGACACTGCTTGGGGAGAGGGCATGGGGGAACCCTCCCTTTAGGATTCCCAGGTTAGGGAAGACCTGCCCTTTTGCACCTCAGTGACCCAGTGCCAGGATTTTCTGGTGTTTTCCCTGAGTTTGGGGAAAAGCAGAAATTATTTTGCGAAGATCAGGGAGGAAGCGTTTGGCTGCCCCGCGTCCTGTCCAGCAGAAGGAACAACTAGAGCTGCTTGTTCCAGATTAGATCCCTGCCATCGGGGATACATTGAGAGATAAAGAGAGTAAAGGACTAACGGAGAACACGGGACACCAATCGGGAGTCTTCATCCTGGGGAGCGAGAGGTTTTGGACTCTCTGTGCGAAGGCAGTAGTTTTACCTTTTTACTGGTTTTTGGAAGGGGTTTTTCCTGCCCAACTAAAGGATAACTTGCCCCCCCTGGGAGCTCCATTTAGCCAAACCCTGGAGGGTGGATGATTCCTTGTCCTGGTAACAGAGACACTTGCACAGACAGAGGGCAAGAACTGTAACAAAAGAGACCTCTGTGGTGCAATGGATTGAGTTTAATTGTAAATCAAAAGAGAGGAAACATGGCACTGATATTCCGGTGCTCACAAGACAGAGGCACATTCCCAGGATGAGTTGCATATTTATTGCAAGAGACTCCTACTGTCAAAATAATAGGCCTTGAAAATGTTATTGTCCCCAATGCGGTCCCGTGTTTGAAACGAAGGCTGTGTCGGAAGGGACAGAATATACGGTAGCTTAAATTTGTTACAAGAAAGAAGGTAGAAAGGTCACTCTGGGTCCTGAAAGAGCAATCTTTCCCCCCACCAGCAAATAATCCAGACCTTGGGGGAAAGAAAGCAGTCTTCGAGCTGGCCAGTAGTGGTTCCAGCCCTGAAGAGGCCTTACATTCTTTTATGGCCCCATCAGAACGCCTGGGGATGCACCTGGGGATGGAGTTACATAGAAATTTAGTCTTACCTGCTAATTTCCTTTCCTTGAGTTCTACCAGACCTGTCCAAACATCTGAGTTTGTTTCACTAATAGATGGAAACAGAGAACAACTAGTTTGCTGACATCATTGTATATAGGGCCCTGCCCTGACATCAGCTTGCCCATATTCTTTATGATAAGCTAAACATTTAACTCCTCGTTATTCATCCCTTAATCGGGGGGCTTCCAAGAAAGACAGCCAGCACCGATCCTCCCATAAGAGGTTATCTAAATGAACCAGCCCAATTATGGCCAGAAACGCAATATTATAGGACTTTTAGTCACTTAATAGATCAGGTATTATTGTAAACCTATAAAGGAAAAGCAAATTATGGCAGTCCGGAAGAGTCCTGGACTGGTCTGGCAGGCCTCAAGAAAAGGCAATTAGGAAGTAAAACTAAATTTCTGCTTCCTCTTCATTCAGCCAAACCATCCCTCAGACTGGGTGTGACACTATCAGCCCCGTACCAATATGCCTGAGCCAAATGTGGTGTTCTTTCCGACTTGAACATCCAAATAATATGCTTTGTGAAAGAATACAAATAGCCACTGTGCTGATTTCCATCGGGGACCCCAAGTGTTCTGCCCTGGTTGAATGCAACTGAAGACCTCTGGGAAACAGGAAACCCTTAGTGATATTCACTGACCTCATTACCTCCTTCATCCAATGGACTATTGAAGCTTTAAAGACTACCTCACACCTCAATTGGCCACGGAAAAGGATGACTAAATGGTCTTACCTTTTAAAACAGGGGTCCCCAAACATTTTAAATGAAGAGCTGCTTGCAACACTCCCAATAAATTTGAGGGGTGGGGGGAGTACCTTATCAGAGTTCTGATGATCAGGGGGGGGGGGAGTGTCCCCCCCACTGGTAATCTGAAATGCAGGGTAATGTGTTTGTAGCATCCTCTCTTCCACTCATACCCCCTCCAAACACTCTTGCTCTCATGTCTTCCCTCCCCTTTCTCATTCCTCCTCTCGCTCTCCTCCTCTCACTCCTTTTCCCTCCTCTTACAACCCTTCTCTCCTTTTACTCCCCCCCTCCTCAGTTACGCAAGATCCCCTCACCTCAGTCAGGACTCCTAATGGTGGGAGTGGGGATTTCAACAGCACTGGCCATTTCTCCCACAGATAAAAACTGAACTGACACAGCAGGAAGCTGGACTGTATGCAGTGCAACAATGGATGGCGCCGTCCGTCCATTGCTCCTACCATGTGACAGGGGCCGACCAATGGCACTGGTAGCCCCTGTGACATAGTAAGGGCAAAGGCTATCGGCGCCATTTTGAATACTGGCAGCGATGACCCGAGTGCAGGAGATCGCTCCAGGACCCCTGCTGGACCACCAGGGACTTTTGGCAAGTCTTGGGGGGGGTCAGGAGGGTGGGGGGTTTTATTCGTTAGTGATAAATTGCATTCGTGGAGATTCGCCATACGTTTCGGAACCCCACGAATGCAATGAATAGGGACCTATACATTGCGGATTGCGCATTCGTTCAAAACGAATGCACATCCCTATAAGGTGGTTGATCAGATTTGATGTAATAACTGGAGGGAGTACATTAAGGAAAACTATTGCTCTAGCATTTAACTTTCAAAAGGGAGACTTTCATAAAATGAGGAAAATAAAGAAAAAATCCTAAAATATGCAGCTGCAAAGGTTACGAGTTACTCCCCGGGGTGGTGGGCAGGTTTTGTCCTCAGAGAACAGCTGTTACAGGTAAGCAACTCTGCTTTCTCCTCCACGTGAACACTTTTTAAAAATGCCAGTTTAGAAGCCCAGACCAGATGAATTCAATGCATTAAAAAAGGTGGAAGGAAGGTAAACTGACTGCCAGCATGGTTAAAGAGTGAGGTGAAAGAGGCTATTTTTAGCAAATCAAACTTTTCAAAAAATGAAAATAGGATCCAACTGGGGAAAATAGGAAAAAGCAAAAGTATTGGCAAGTTAGAAGAAAAACATTGATACAGTAGACAAAAAGATAATTTGAAAAAAAGCTGGTCATACAGGTAAAATTCAAAATATACTTTATCACAAGCATCTAAAGCAGGAAGCCTGCAAGGGAGATGGTTGGGCCATTAGATGATCAAGGGATTAAAGGGGGATTTAGGGAAGGCCAAGCCATAGCAAAAAACTAAGGTGGTCATTTACTAAAGCTAGCGCACTCGAAAAGGATGTTTCACACGTGAAAAGTCCCTTTTCGCATGCGATAGCTAAAAAGGGGCGGAGTCAGGGTGGCGTCTGCCCCGGAAGAGGAGGAGTTGGGTCGGACGCCACGAAGACTGCGCTGACAGCGAAACGGTAAGTATTTTCGTATTGCTGCCTAATTCGTGTCGAATAACTACACCGCGGAGGTGCGATTGCTGCCAGCTGTCATAGGACGGCCCCCCCCCCCCCCCCCCCCCCCCCCCGTCTGTGACCTTAGAAAATCCAGGCCTAAATGATTTCTTTGCTTTGGTATTTATTAAGGGGGATATCCATGCCAGAAAAGGTATTTAATGGTGATGATTCAGAGGAAAGGAAATAAATCACGGTGAATCTGAAAGATGTATTAGTGCAGACTGACAAACAAAAGAATAGCAAATCACTTGAACCGGATGGTATACACATTACAGTTCTGAAAAAACCCCAAACTGAAATTGCAGATCTATTAATAGTAATTTGCAACCTATCATTAAAATTGTCTGTTGTATTTTTCCACCACGCTCAGAGGTGGTGATGACTCTTGAGGCCAGGCTTCAGGAGTTGCTTTAAAGCTCTTAATGCCAAGATGGATCTTTTCTCTAGTAATTGCCACCATAAATCATCAGGACTACAGGAGCGCAAGTATCTGAAATGAATGCAAACATTTCTAAAGTTGAAGACAAGTTCAGCTAATTCAGGAGTTTAATGCCGTCATGGTGTTCCAGATGTATTGAATTTTTGAAGAATAATATGAACTTGCATATCAATGTAAATTCATAAAAGAATGACCATCATGCCAAGTCTTTGATAGGCTTATCATGCTATGTTGCAAGGCCAGGCGACGTGCGTATCGCCCTGATTTTATGCTTGCACACCTTTTAAAATCTACTTGTAAGCAAACATGAGCTGAAAGTCCCAGGGTTACCTCATAAAGGCAACTTAAATCTCATTTTCATGTAAAAGGTTTTTTTTTTCAGCTTAGGAAGGTTAAGGATCATTATCACTGTGAGCAACATGGTCTGGAAATGACCATTATTTATTAACAAGTATCACTGTCTGACAGAAAACTTACCAGCAAGGCTCCTCTAAACATCAAGCAGTTGTCTGAATAATAACCCATTCCATGATGATGGTCATCATTGCCGTATGAACTGCAGCTGTTGTAGCCATAGAAATAGTTAAAGCTTATATCGAGGGCAAAAATAATGATTCCAATAAATGCAGCAATGGCGCTGATAATATTCATCCCCAAGCTGCCCTTCACCTGCCAAACAAGCAACACGAGAACATCAGGTTGTTATCGTTTTATTACTACTGAACATGTGCAGAGAAGCAGAACAAGGATTCTCCCATCTTTCTTCATCTGTCTTTTTGTTACTTTCTCTCAGGTTCTTTAATTTAACTTCTCTTTTCACTGCCATATTCATCACCATCATAAATATCCCCATATTATCACCATTACCTGTATTACCCTGACAGCAGGACCTGCAGCTATGCCAGACTGGCCTGTGATCCTGTAAGATCTCATGAGCCAAAACAGGTCCTGGATGGACCATTAAGTGGATGAGAGAACTCCAAGGAATGCTGGGTACCTTAATAAGGCTCATTAGAGCAGTGTTTCTCAACCTTTTCATGCCCAAGGCAAACCTACATTAACAAAAATGTTGTGTGGCACAGCAACCTCCGCAGTGCAGGTTATGGAGACGCATATGGGCAAAAAATAGCCCCACCAATCTGTCTTCCAAATTTTAAAACAAAGGGCAATGGGGGCAGAAATTCATATGAAGCCATCCTGATGAACCAGCTCCCTCTTTATACAAATGTAGGATCAGGGAAAAGTCGGTGTGATGTTAGCTGCCAGCTCAATTAGTTCCCTTGGCTGCCACGTGTGCCTGCCACGTGTGGCTGCCAGGGCTCCTTCAATGCTGCTATTTCCAATACTCAGAGTCGGTCACGTTCAGTGCTCAGTGCAAGCTTTGCCCATCTCACTCAGTTTGGGGACAGGGCAGAGGCTGGAAGGACATAGATGAGAAATCTTAGCACCGGGAAGATAATTTGGGGATGTTGACCTAACTCGGGCGGCCTGTACCAGAATTTTTATGGCCTCTGTGTATTTATGTTCAAATTCAGAGAAAATCATCCTCTCAGATCTGCTAGGACTGTGTTTTCCAGCCCTCTCTTTCTGCACCCCTACACGTTTGGCGTTCAGGAGTTTTACAATGAGAATGCATGAGATAGATTTGCATACCCTGGGTTTCCAGTGCATGCCAATATATCTCATACATATTCATTATGGATACCCGGAAAAGCCAAGTGGTTGCCTCCAGAAGAGGGCTGGGAAACAATGAGGTTGCATTGGGTAGAAGACATAGGAAGTTGAGTTTTGGATTTATAGACACTTACCAAACACATGTTTGCCTTATTCTGTGCTGAGACAGACAGGGATCCTGAAATGATGAACTGTTAAAGAACAAGGAAATGAATGTCATTAACCACAAGAACTGGAAATTTAAAAGGTTTGCAGAACCAGTTTCTCTAGTGATAAACCAGAAAATTCAGGTTTTTTCAGTTGTGGGTGAATTCTATTTTAACAAAACTCATTTTTCAGGTTCACAAATGAATGTTTATAGATTTTTACAATAAAATAAACAATAGTAATTTCAAAGATTAGACTGCAGCAAATTTAATTCTAAGAAGGGAAGTTAAGAGACCCAATTGTGTGACTGAGAGTTTATTTAAAAGATTATCCCACACCATCTGCCATTCTAGGCAGGTTTAGGCCACATGTGTTTTTTGACACCCTCTCCTGTTGTATTCTGGTACTTGTTGTGTTGCTTTAAAATGGAAGATGTAGAACTACAAATCCCAAAATGCTCTGCAATGTAAGGTCAAAAACTAGAACCAGCCAAACCCTCTCCCTCCAGCAGTGTGATCTCATGACACCTTCATCTAAGTGCAAATTAAACTCTTAGAGGTCCATATTCAAAGGGATATTTCCAGCTAAGTGCCCACTTAGCTGGATAAGCCCCAGAGTTTTGAAATTCCCACCTGTCTGACCACCCCTGAGTTATTTGATTAATTCATTAGCCAGTTAACAACTTAGACAAATAAGGTGGAAGGTGATCTGGGGGTGTTCTGGGGTGGAAAAATATTAACAAATAATGCCAGCTAAGTTATCTGGCTAACTTTAAGCCTCAGAGCAGTCTTAAAGTTATTTGGTACATGTACCCAGATATTTAAACCATTATCTGGCTATATTTAAAATATAGGCTAAGTCCAAAAATTGGTAGCATACACTATCAGCACTGCTGTTATATAATATTCCAATAGCTTTTACTATCAGCACTGCCGTCATATAATACTCTGGTAGCATACACTATCAGCACTGCTTTCAGGGCAATGCTGGATGCTGCTGGAGTGATATGAATTTATTGCACTACTGATGGCCTTGGGGGTTTCAGAGAGCTTCGGTTGGGTTGGGAGATTTCGGTTAAGGGTTGCTGATGGGAGGGGAGAATTGGGGTTAGGAATAGGGCCCATAGCTTGTGGGTTTGCAAGATTGAGAGAAGGGGACAGGGAGGCTCCTCAAGCTTTTATTTTGGGGGGATTTGAGTGTGTATGGCATTAGGTGCTATGCCCAACATCACTTTTAGTTATTATGGGGGACTGAGATCTTTTTTTTTTCTTTATTTTTGGACTTTACAGTCTATATTTTGAATATAGCTGGTTAAAGTTATCTAAGTATGTACCCAGATAACTTTATATAGCCGGTTATTCAGGTAATGTTCTGTGAATATCTTTAGCTGGGTTTATCAGCAGGAGGCTTCTGGTGCTGAATATCCAGTTGCCTGGCTAACCTCAGCTGGATAACTTGCCCCCTCAGTGCGTACTGAACATAGACCTCTTCCAGTCTCGCACCGCTACTATCTTGCTGGATCATGTGCCGGTATCGCGTGCGATAGGGCCTTATTGCATGGCGGTGGTACAATGCAAATTAGGGGATGGGGGAGGGGTTTTGGCAGAATTATGTCCCGGCAGCGCTGTGGGTGACAATGTTTCCTGCATTATTGCCGGCAGCACCGTGGGAAATAGCTACACCTTTTCCCGTGGTGCAATGGGTGTGAAACCGTGATGCGGCCGGCTGCAGCCGCGCAGGGCGGAAACGCACCGCCGTGATGCGGCCGGCTGCAGCCGCGCAGGGCGGAAACGCACCGCCGTGATGCGGCCGGCTGCAGCCGCGCAGGGCGGAAACGCACCGCCGGGATGCGGCCGGCTGCAGCCGCGCAGGGCGGAAACGCACCGCCGTGATGCGGCCGGCTGCAGCCGCGCAGGGCGGAAACGCACCGTCGTGATGCGGCCGGCTGCAGCCGCGCAGGGCGGAAACGCACCGTCGTGATGCGGCCGGCTGCAGCCGCGCAGGGCGGAAACGCACCGTCGTGATGCGGCCGGCTGCAGCCGCGCAGGGCGGAAACGCACCGTCGTGATGCGGCCGGCTGCAGCCGCGCAGGGCGGAAACGCACCGTCGTGATGCGGCCGGCTGCAGCCGCGCAGGGCGGAAACGCACCGTCGTGATGCGGCCGGCTGCAACCACGCAGGGCGGAAATGCACCATCGTGATGCGGCCGGCTGCACAGTTTCGCCCTCCCCATCCCTTTTCTTTGTGCAGCTCATCATTCTGCAGGACGATGAATCCAGGCCTTGCTCTCAATGTCAAAACAGCTTTGCCAAAGGTGTAGAACAGCAGAAATCTGTTTGAAAATAAGTCTTTAAATAACATGGATATATTTCCAATGTACTTTAATTCTCCTAAGAATAAATCGTTTTTTCCTATAATTTAAAAAAATTACTTTACAAAGTTTAGTTAAAAATACAATGATGTCAGCACTAAAAAAAAGTAATGAGACCAGTATTCAAAAAGCTAAGGTTAGGTAGGATAAACGTCCTGCTGAATATTCCCTTCAGTTGGGTAACTTTAAACCTAACCAACTATCTTAAGGTTAAAGTTATGCAATCTCATGTGGCTGAATAACTTCATTTTTAACTAGCCATGTTCTTAAGAATACAACACAGGAGGTGCTTGGGCCTATTGACCCCATTCCCAGCCCCTCCCATTCATTGTGGAAAAAGTGTGCCCTGCCGGGCCAAGCCCCATCGCACCGCCTCATCTATCCCCTCCGAGCCCTGGTCTGCCAAACTCCCACCCCTCCTTCACAACTGCTACCTCTAGAACTGCCTTTCGGGGCTGGGATCCTGGGGCCTAACAGCATGAGAACCCCTGCTTTCATTACAGGTACTTTTGTTCATGAAAAATGAGGGGTGTGGAGCTGAAAGTGCAGTCTACACGCATGATTTTCACATCACACCCAAAGCATGTCCCCCAGGAGCAGCTCCTGCAGATATGTTGTGCTTTCAGCCCAGCTTACGCCCGTACATGCACTCTTCCGTGGGACAATAAGAGTGAAATACTCCAGGTACTTACAAACAGACCGCCCCAGAAAGGGACTCCGATGTACACAGATATGACTGAGACGGCAGGGATGGCAGTAGCCAGAATGATGGCCAGGATGATCTGGATCAGGCCTATCAGGATCTGGGTGACCTGGCGATGAAACAGTACATTAGGACATTCGCGTATTTATTTATTTCCGTTGTTAAATTTTAATTCAGAGCTTCTGAATATCAACAGGGAGAATGGTGCGAGCAGGAGAAGGCCCTGGAGGTGGGAAGGGTCTCTCCGGACGGGTTTGCGTCACAGAGTGCAGCGCAGAGTCATAAATTATCTTAAAAGTGAGAAAATTTCATATTGGCAATGGTACATGAGAGGGACTCAGAGAGGAGAAGGTGAGCAGAAGAAATCTACAAGATCTGAGGGGATTAAGGTAGATTTGTGGCTGGCAGGCCGGCGGTGAAGGAAACGAGGAAAAGAACACAGGAACCAAAAGAGATAAGAACACAACTTTTCAGATATTGAACAGCTGGAAGCTGAGAGGTGAACAAAGACAGCGCCAGTCGCAGCTTTTCCTGCAGCTGGAGCCTGTGCTCTCCCCCTTGATTTACCAGTGCTTGCTCCACCATAGTGGCAGCGCTATCTCAGCAAAGCATCCCCCTCATCCCTTCTCCAGTATCATCTGCCTTTCTCTTTCACCCCCTACCCACTCGTCATGCATCCCTCTCTCCTCCTTCTCTCCTTGTCCAGCAGCATCCGTTCTCCATCTCTCTCACCCATTCTTTGTCCAGCAGTATCTCTCCTCTCTCCCACCCACCTGTCCTCTTCTCCCCCCTGCCCAGCAGCAGTCTCTCCTCTCTCCTCTTTTGCCCAGTAATAGAAATGTCTCCCACATTAACTCCCTGCCCAGGAGCAGCAGACTGCAAACTCCCCTGCCCCTCAGTAAAGGCCCAATCAGAAGAAATTCATACTGTATTGGTTGAAGGTAAATTGAAATGGCCGACTGGGCTGAACTGGGATGCTTCCCCTTACTACTCACCATATTTCAGTAACAACGCACAAAGTGCCTGAAGAAAATCTCTTCGGTTACATTTTCCAGGGGCAATTTTCAGAGAATAAATATGCATCTACTTTACTGAAGTGAAAATATGCAGGTAAAATCTTCCAGCCCACTGGGGACAGGGAAGTACCTACAGTACCTGATTACAGTTCGCTTTGAAGTGGCTGACCAGTCACAAAAAAGGTGGAATATAAATAGAATAAAAAACTAAATAGCCAGATACCAGGTGAAGTAACACACACCCCTGCAAAAAAGCCATTTAGAGGCCATAGAGCAAACCTGCCATACCAAAATGGCAATAACTCCCAGAATGCAAAGGCAACACCTCAAATATTTCACCCGGCCCTAAAACACCGAGACATCTTCTATTGGGAAAGAAGAAGGAGCTGGACTGGTACAGAGCCTGCCTGCTAGTGATACCTCACCTCTGCCACACACGCAGGACACAGACACTCGCCCAGTACAGAACAAGGGATCACAAACTGCAAATAGAATTCTTCTTTGTTGCTTTACCCCCTCCCCTCCTGCTCTTCCCTGCAGAAAGGGAGGGGGTAGCGAGAGGAGAAGAAAAGCTTTGAACTGTGTTCTGTCTGCTCCAGGCTCCCTCCTTGCTGGAGCAAGAAGCAGAGCGCGGTTCTCTGTTGCCTCAGGTTCGGGGCACAGTCACTGGAGTGAGCACCCTGCTATGCCCACAGGTAAATGCAGCCCTACTGATGATACCCCCTTGGGCCTGACCTCTGGGGCAAATGCCATCCCCACCCCCCCGTCTTCCACCACCCCAGTTCTGGCACTGAATGTAAATAGAGAGAGAGTATGGAATAGATGGAGAGACTGAATTTTTAAATAGAAGAAAAAGAGGAAGGAGTAGTGAAGCCAAGCTGAGTCAGAAAGCTTAGCCGAGATATAGAGCATGAGCTGCCTGGAGTTCATCCTGGTAGTAATTGTGGAAAGACAGGAAGAGGGAAGGAGACATTCAAGTAAAAGGGAAACATCTTAAAAAGATCTACAATCATTAACATAACCATGATAGTGACAGTTAAAAGAGGAACTAGGAGAGTCAAGATCAGTCAGACAGATGGAAAAGAAAAGGAAACCCACAATAGCGTTGCTGGACGCCAAATGCAAGAGAAGGATCAGAAAAAGAATAGGCATAGGCCCATATTTTCATTCAGTTTATTCATTTTGTAAGTCACAATCATTAATTTGCTTCATTTCAAACAATTTATTTTCATTTATTTGCTTCATTCATTCATAAAAGTCAACGGGGAAAGCAATGCAGCCTATTTTGGGCTCCCAGATTGGGGCTTTTTAAATCACTTCTAATGAAGCTTGAAGGTAGACGTCATCAGAAGGGTGAAGGCACTCCAGTGCATCAAGACTATGTCAATGTGTCACCCAACGTGGCCTGAAGAGCCAAGGACCTGCAATGGGCCAAACACTGCCAGCAGTGGCAGGAGTTCTCCAAAGCACTGTCAGAGGAGCAAAGGGCACCAACAGCAGAATCATCAAGCCCCAAGGCTGCATGAGAGGGGAAAAGTGGCACCATGTGGCATGAGCAACTTAAGGCACCAAGATGGGAGAAGAGAACAACAATAGCAGCTGAAAAAGTGACACGATGAGCCCAAAGCATAATGAGAGGCACAAAGTGGCAATAACATCCCAAGCTACAAATGAGGGTCAAAGGGCACCAACCAAATTGGTACAAAGCTCTACACAGGAAGAAGATAGAGGAAATTCCTGGAGGAGGCCTGATGCCATTTCTGTACAGATTATTAGGGGAAGGAGCTGGCTGTTCAGGCTTGCAATTGTTCTTTCCCTTTATTGTGTATAATCTCCGCCATGCTAGTATCATCTGCCTCATCCACCTCCTCTCTGCTACCTCACATAGGCAAGAGTTGGTTACTATAGTTACCATCTAATCTCTTCAGCTTTCTCTCTACAACACTTTTCAATGTGCCATAGACTTGAAAGGGAAACATAAATAAAACAACAATTTTCTTTTAAATTCAGGGGCACCCTCCCTTTGTTTTGGGGATCTGTCAGTGAAACAAAAATAGTCTCATTTTTTGCATTTTATGCATTTGTTGTAAATGAATGTGCATCCCTAGAAAAGGATTTAGCAAGAGCAGAGAAAGAATGATTAGACAACTAAGATGTCATTCACTAAAGGGCTCTCCCAGTATTCCCAAGAAGGAAATGGTATCTCGCAAGAGAAAGTGTTCTGTTGTGTAAAAAACAGATGATAGGTCTAGTAGGATCAGAACTGTAGAAAACCAGATAAGCAACAAGGAAAAAGATGATGAACCAAGTGAACAAGAACAGTCTTAGTAAAGTGAAAGGGATTATACAGAGACTAAAATAGATCGAGAGCAGAAGAGGATGAGCTGGTGGTGGACTGCATGCTCCATAACCTGAGAAAGGCATGAAGGAAGAGAAACAGAGTGATAGGCTTTAAAAAGGAGAAGTAAGGAACCAGAAGCAAGATAAGAAAAGAGAACAACAAGAGCTGAAGGAAGATAAATATCAACTACGGCTAGTTAGACAGAAGCTGGAACACTGCATTGAGGATGGGCTTTGCTGTTTACCTACATAAATGGATTTGAACGTTGCCCTCTTAATGGTGGAATGAAATCAGAAATGCGACATTCAAAAGAAGAAAAACAGGGAATAGTGGAGGTGAAGAAAAGGGAAGGGAAAAGCCAGGAAACCATCACCACCATGAGCAGAGATTCAGAGGGTGTTTGAGAATACTGAAAGAGAAGAAGGAGAGAGAGAGAGAGAGAGCCAGCAACAATCAATTTAAAGAAAGACAAATGTCAAGAGTGGCAGCCGATTTGTCATCAAAGGAGTGAGCATTTTAGAGAGCAGCTTGGGAAGAAAATACAGAGAGGATTTTAAAAGGAGAAAAAGAAACCAGATTGGAAGAAATTCTAAGGAAAAAGGGGAGGAAAAGTAAAAGGAAGAAAACCAAAATAAAACGTTAGAAATAATAAGAGAGCAGCAGCACCTCACGCACTTTCCTCAGTGTGGTCATTACGAACATTGTCATTCCTGTCCGATGTCAATATTCATGGATTTAAACTATTCAAAGTAGTCATCACAAATCTTTGAGCACACATGCACATACACATGTGTCACATGCAATACACATGCACAGATCTTTGTCATCTGCGTCTGAAGGACCTGAACTGGGCAGATACCAGATGAGCCACGTCAAGAAAAATCCACATGAGTAGCAAATTGGTTTGCAATTATCTCATTTTGACTCTGATTATTGAAACTCTCCAGTTTAGATTTATTCCGAACTGGTTTGTCCACTTGTCATGAGGATGATACTGATAAATAGACCAGTTGTGCAGTGCCCTCATGGGCATGCTTTCAGGACGTTGCTCTAATTGGGCCGATTTCTGGGTAAGACAGAACAGACTTACTCCTAAAGCCTTCGGTTCTCCTTTGAAGAACTTCTTCAGAGCCTCTGGGACCTGGCACAGGGCATTTTGAAGGGCATTGGGTCCCACCTGTAGAATTTGTTGGCCATTTGGTGGGATAACCTGAGTGATTACTACCACCCCGCTGCTTCCAGTTACTGTCGGATTCATCGCTCACAATCTGCAGGAAACAGAAAAGTGAAACAAAATATATAATCAAATAATTATCGTCTGGACTTATGTGCTATCCAAATGGTACATTATTAGAGTACATTCCACCATTTAAGATATAGTTTCAAAAATAAACCCCCCCCCCCCCACAACTCAATGCAAAATACATTTATCAGCTCCTACATTTTATTGCACAGATCTTGCTTTGCATCAAGGAAGTCACATTCGTGTTGGAAAGTTTATAAAACAATATTTAGGATGTATCCATGTAAAACTTTATACAGAAAACACATAATCAATGCTATACATAAATACCAGCAGACCATGTAAATGCTACTTATGAATGCATATATTCTATTTACATAAAATAAGGTTTTAACTATTCACAGAATGCATCCAAATAATGGTATCAGTTCAGCTAAATTGCACAGTGTCCTTAATAACCACACATTACAGGACTAAATAAATATTTGGCATGAGATTTCTATATAACATACCATAATCACTAGTGAGAACCCAATGGCTTCTGCCATAGCATTACAACCCTGTCAGTGATGCACAAAATCATTTTTCTTATAATATTGTTTTAATGTACATACCCCAAAACATTCCAGACTCAAAAAGACCATCAAAAAAGCTTCATCTCAAAGGCTTACAAACATTTACAGCTATCAAAAACCCTTAACTGAATCATATGATGCCAGTGGCCCAATCAGAAGTCTTTCTCAACTAGACCAACCTGTTCAAAATACAGAATTCTGATGACCCAATTAAAATACCTCTTCAGTCTGACCGAAATATCCTGTGATCAATTATAATACTAAAAATTCATTCACTCACACTACTAACTTGGAAAACAGAGGACCAAGTCTAAACCTTCATAGATTTATCAATCAAAAGAGTCTTCCATTCAATCTCTGTGTATAAAATTTTCGGATTAAGTAGATCCATTACATAGATCTATTTCTTTTCGGATTAAGTAGATCCATTACATAGATCTATTTCTTTTCTTTTTTGTAACAAAAGAGTTGTATGATGACCTCCTTTAGAAAGGGATAATATTTTAATTATGTAGAAATGCAAGTCCTTCACCTCATAAGGCTGCAGGCCAGCAGCAAGAGAGGGGCTTTCCAGTCTTTTACATTGAGTGTCACATGTATGATTTTTTACCCGCCGATGAGAGAATAAGAACATGCCATTCTGAGTCAGACCAAGGGTCCATCAAGCCCAGCATCCTGTTTCTAACAGTGGCCAATACAGGCCATAACAACCTGGCAAGTACCCCAAAACTAAGTCTATTACCATTGCTAATGGCAGTGGCTATTTTCTAAGTGAACTTAATAACAGGTAATGGACTTCTCCTCCAAGAACTTATTCAACCCTTTCTTAAACCCAGCTATACTAACTGCACTAACCACATCCTCTGGCAACAAATTCCAGCGTTTAATTGTGCGTTGAGTGAAAAAGAACTTACATAAGAACATAAGAAAATGCCATACTGGGTCAGACCAAGGGTCCATCAAGCCCAGCATCCTGCTTCCAACCATGGCCAATCCAGGCCACAATGAAATCAAGGATAACAAATAGGCATGGGGGCCTTTACAGTGAACAGTAATGTATGGAGCTATAAATTAAAAATAAACAAAAAGGATTAAAAGAGACTGGGTGAGTAAAACTTATGTAGATGAAAGGGAAGGGTAAAATTGTTGACTCTTCTCCTATGCCCCCTATCGGGCCTATGGATTATCACGTCATGTGATTATCAGTGGATGAGAAAGTAGAGGCCTCTTTTTTTTCTTCTGGGGCTTCCCTTAGCCCAAGCTCAGCTTTACCACTTCTGCAACCCTTGAGGGTGGCTTTGGATGGAGAGACTCTGGCCCTAGTGAAGAAAGGGACGGCACTGCTGGTGAAGAGGCTCTGGCTAGAGAAGGCTAGACTTTTGCTGTTAGTTTAAATGCCTCACTAGATTTTGCTCCATCTCCTTTTTGCCATCTGACTGAATCAGCTGATGACTTTGTTGTTCCTAATGATATCTCCCTAGGGGATATTTGGAGATCTATCTATTAAAAATGGAAAGAATGATGTCCCAATCTACTACACAGATGTGCACATTGTTTGAAGAGTCTCAGTTGAAATTTCACGATCATGAAAACCATTTTGAAATCTCTTGAAAGTAATGTTTCTGTGCTGAAGTCTCAGTTAGCTCCAGAACAATCTTTAAAATCTTCACCGGCTGAAGATAATTTCGCTGCTTCATGGTACGCTGCAGGCCAGTGAAAACAGAGAGGGAGGAAGCCGGGATTCTTAAACTTCCCTGTCACTAGGTTGTGGTCACCAACTGAATTGTTTAAAAAAAATAGTTATGGGAGAAGTTGGGTTCCTCTGAAAACCAAGCAGCTCTGGCCAAGATTTATCATCTTTCAAAAAGAAGGCGACAGTTCATTGTGAGTGGGGGAGAAGGGACGCTGCTACTTTCTAATAGTCCAGACCTGCCTGCTGACGATATTCCTGTAAGAGGATGCTTCTAGTGACTTTCTGCGCTGAAGGTGACAAAGATATGGTTTTTCTAAAATACTCAAAATACTTTTCAAATAAAAACGACCAGTTTTGTGGCCAGAAGGTATGCGTTTTTCCCAGATGTTGCTGATGTTACTCAGTGCAGAAGAAAGTGGTTTTTCTCCTTCGGGCAGAAGTTTTTGTCCTTAGGGGTGACCTGCTTTCTCAAGTTTCCATGTAAATGCTTAATATTGTACCCAAAGAATACTTTTTTTGGGTGTAAAACTGCTCAATGATTTCCTGTCTCTTCCCTCTAGAATAGTTGCACAAATGTGGTAATTAAAGAGATATGTTCTCTCTACCTTGTGGAAATGTTTCTATTAATTGTTTTCCTCCTTTTGCAAGTCGTCCTTGAGTGATGTGAGCCAGTTGATATAATTACTGATTATTCTGTGATACGTTTTCTTTTTTTTTTTTTTAGCATATGTTATATCATTTTCCGTTTTATATTCATTTGATGTTAATGATATAAAGCTAATAAAGAGGTTTGGACAAGTCCCTAGAGGAAACGTTTTTAGCGAGGTAGATTAAAGAAAGTTATTGCCCTCCCAGAGAGTGAGTTACAGGAGCGATGTCTCCTTCCCAGGACCTGCCTAGAACTTGTGACCTGGACTGGCCTCTGATGGAGACAGGATGCCGAGTCTGAAGGGCCTTGATTTAACCCAGCATGGCTTTTATTATATTCCTTGAAATTTTTTTTTTTTTTTTTTGGTGGGGGGTTGTCTCAAATTCACTTTATGTTTCAATCTATATTACATATTGTGAGGATCCCCCCAGCAATTCTGACCTAAGAAAGCAGAGGTGGAGGTGGCCCGGAGTCCCGTTGACGTATTCAGCCTCTCATAATGGAAACATTGCTTCGAGGGATCTGCTTTTCCTCCGCTCCATGACAACAGCACGTTTTACTCATGGGAAGGCAAGGCCTTGCTGCTTTCACTTTGTGCAGGGTGCACAAAATAGCTTTTACTCTTTTTAAGACAGAAAACTGAATATAAACTCCTGGTTGCATTATTACAGTACAGTATGTTATTAAAATATCTTGTTACAGGTAACGTTTTATATGAAGAGATTACGGTGCCAAAGTAGGAATGCAAATATTAGAAGAAACTAATCCTTGTGTGCCTCTTTCATACATAAAGATGAATTTCCGTATCTGAATGTTCAAAAAATAGTTTAACCTGTAAGGTTAATAATGAAACAGATTCTTTCTACACCTGTGCTTTCCAACTTTTCCAGGCTAAGGCATACCTGAACATGAATAAAAAAAGCTTTTCTGCAATATTTCTCCCATTCTCAATGAATTTCAGATTCTAAAATGTATCTTCCTCGGCCACAGAATCGTTAACACGATGGCAGAAGAAGTCTGTCCATTTCTACAATCCATTCCCTACCTTCCCTCAGAGATCACCTGTGTTTGTCCCTTGCTTTCTTGAACTCCACCACCTTCCCTGTATCTGCCTTGCTCTCTGTAAAGGAGCAGATTGCTCCTGAGTCTAATCCTTTCACCTTCATCCCGTGACGTATCATTCCAGAGTCTCCTTTCCTTTGAAAGAGGTGTGCCTGCTGTACATTGATACATTACAGGTTTCTAATTGCCTCTATCATATCTTCCTTATCAGGCCTTTCCTCTAAGGTCAGGTCAGGCAGAACAGTGGTGTTCAGCTCTGGCTTTACCGCTTGTGATGGTTACATGCTTTCTTTGGAATCTTTTCACTTTTAGTCTTAATTAGAATTTATCCCAATTATTTAAATCCATTCTCTGCCAGTTAGGACCCATGACTTGCCAACTAAAGTTGCCACCCATGCTGTGGATACACGTGTTTCATGTATCGCTCCTAAAGCCCTTGATACTTTCCTGGCCTTCAAGAACACCACCTAAAGCTCAAGAAATGACTTCCAAAGACAGCACAGTATATGAGGTAAAGGAGATTCTGGACTCTAGGCATCGGGGAAAGAGATGGGAGTACTTCATCTCATGGAAGGGGTACAGGCCTAAGAAGAACACATGGGAACCCGCTTCCAAAATTCTGGATGCTAATCTTCTAAGAAGTAAGAACATAAAAAGTTGCCATATTGGGTCAGAGCAACAGTGGCTAATCCAGGTTAGTGGCAAGTAACCAAAACATTAAGTAGATCCCATGCTATTAATGCCAGTAATAGCAGTGGCTATTCCCTAAGTCAAAGGAGTTTCACACCCTTTATCCCAAAAAACCGAGACCTTCAGGTAGGGGGTTTGAGAGAGAGCTTGCAGGAGGAGCTTGCAAGCTTCTACACTTATCCCGACTGCAGGATTCCACTGCCCTTCTCTGATGCTGGGCCACCCTTCCTAATGGGAAGCCGCACCACAACATGGCAGGATGCCGCTGATACCACTGGGTCCTGCTCCTTAAGGTGTGTGTGCACTGACTTCACCTAATTTAAAGGGCCAGTGGTGGGAAGACTCACGCTCCTGAGCCACATATAAGGCCCTTGCAGATGTCTCTCCTGTACCTTGGCAATGGGTTGTCTACCTCGTTGGCAAAGCAAGTTGCCTCTGTGTGTTCCTGCTGTCCTTGTTCCTGGTTTTCATTCCTGGTCTTCATCTTGTCAGCCCTGGTCCTCATTCCCGAGTTCCATTGTCTAGTCCTGTGGTCAGTCTTCAGTTCTTCAGTATCTTCTCTGCCTGTGCTGTTTTTTGCCTCCTTGTCTGCCCATCCACCCTGTCTTCCCTCGGACAGATCTCTGATTCTGACCTTGGCTTGCTGATTACAACTCTTATTGAACTCTGCGTGCCACTGACCACTGCCTGCCTCTCTCTCAGCTATGATAGAACTCTGCTGGCCACTGACCAGTGCCTTCATTAACTATGATCAAACTCTGTCTACCTTGACCACTGCCTGACTCTGATCAGCCTAAATGCCACCTGCCCTGACAGCGGCCTGCCTCTGACTCTGCCTGCATTCAGCCTGCCCTGAACCCTGGCTTGTGACTCAACTACCGACCATCACCTCATCATTAGAGGCCTATGCCTAAATCCTGTCAACTCCTGCACCTGAGGGGAACGTGGGCTAGAATAGGTGAAGCTCCAGTTGGGCCTCTGTCACAGCCGATCCGCCAGTCGATGATGGGGCCCTACAGGGTCCATGTCCACAACAGATTTACTCTCTGTGCCATAGACTTTTACCATTTTTATCAGCTTGGAAGGGGTTTTTGACCAGTCTAAAGAGGCTCTGTCCAACTGGGAGCTCCACTTTATCTAATCCAAGAGATTGGATATTTCCCTGGCCCTGCACAGATAGAAAGGAACCGAGAATTCTGTGGTGCTGCAGTTTGAGTTATTGTGCCATTTATCATCAGTGTTTAAACAGTGAAGACTAATTTTAGACACTAAATCAGTAACTCCAGTGTATTTCTTTTATTTATTTAGTGCTTTTTTATACCGACATTCATGATACAGATCATATCATATCAGTTTACAAGGAACAATGGGGCAATAACGTTAACATAAACAAATATAGCGAAAAGTTACAATAAAACAGGGGGTACTCGGAGGAGGAAGAGCCAGAGGCATGAGTAACTAAGAACTAAATAATATCAGGTCATATACAATGTTAGAATTGGGGTACATCGACTAGAGGACCTTGGAGTGGGGAGGTCACAGATCAGGGGAAGGCTAGTAGAAATAGCCAAGTCTTGAGTTTTTTTTCTGAACGTGAGTAGACACTCACTGCACTCATTTCAAGGACAAGTATCCTCCCCAGGGGAACACCAAGGAAAAAAGAATGTGTAAAACGGTCACCCCCGGAGGGCGCAGAGAAAAGAACAGACCAGCCACCTGAGGCTGTTGAGAACGGGGCAGGGAATCCCCTTGCCGGCCGTGAGCTCCAGCTGACCCGCCGACGCCGCGACGTGAGGGGCGGACCCTGAGGCGGATCCCGGAGGTTGCCCTCTTAAGCGGGGCTTCCGAGTTCTTGAACCGAGGGCGCAGAGAAAAGAACAGACCAGCCACCTGAGGCTGTTGAGAACGGGGCAGGGAATCCCCTTGCCGGCCGTGAGCTCCAGCTGACCCGCCGACGCCGCGACGTGAGGGGCGGACCCTGAGGCGGATCCCGGAAGTTACCCTTTAGGGGAGCTTAGCAGCGGCGCGCAGCAGAGCCGGCGCGCTGCTGAAGCCGCGCGTGCTAAAGGGGCGCGCGGCGAGACGGCTTTGCCCGGCTTCGCCCGGAATCGCCGGATGACGGCAAACATCTGTTGGGTGTAACCAGGTACTGTTTTTCGTTTGTTTTGCTTGTTAAAATAGTATCTTCTCTGCTTACCAACAATTGCACACAAAGTTTGGCGTCATAAACTGTGTGAATCTGCTATTACTAAAGCAAAATGCCTCCAAAAAGGAAGGGCAAGGTGCGAGTGTTTCCACCACTTCCCTTGCCGTCTCCAATTCAGCAGGAGATAAGCAGATTTCTCCTTTCACCTGCGCTGAATGAAATGAAGTCCAAAGACTTTGATGTGCCTCTCAGTCAGGGAGGGCTGAGTGGGCCTACAAACGAGGCTTCATTAAGCCCTAACATCGGCATGCCCCCTGCACAAAGACTGGCGGACAGTACCCAGGAGGGTATTGTAGAGAACATCGTAGAGGGGGCGGCTGCTATCTTGGACTCAACTTCAGGAAGTGGAATAGGTGACCTGAGGTTGGAAAATCCTGAGGGAGGGAATTTAGATCAAAAGCTCCGAGATATCAGTATTATTGACCTCCCTACCCGCCCAACAGTGGTAACCCTAGATTCACTTTGGGGGATGATGGAAGGAATGCTTTTGAATATTAAAGGGTTAGAAAAGAAAGTGGATAGTTTAATAACAGGAACTCAACAGGACACGCTACAAACACAGAAACAAATTAAAGAGTTGGTTGACAGGACCAAAGAGTTGGAGAATTCCCAAAAGAAAAATATAGAATTCCAAGTAGCTGTTGTCAAAGACAGAGAAATAATCTCTAGAAGGCTTGAATCTCTAGAAAACACAGCCAAGAAATATAATTTGAGAATCATGAATTTTCCCAGAGTAATTGGGGAAATACCCCATATTACTTTAAAAAATTTGCTTAAGGAAATACTTGGCTCTGTTGCTGGAGATAAAATCATTGTACTTAATTGTTATTTTATACCAAAAAAAAGAATTCCAGAAGATAGATTAGAACAACCCTTTCAGGGTGATCTAACAAATTTTCTTGAGTCTAGTAACCAGGTAATTGATTGGGGGACTCTTTTGGCCAATTTCTCCATATTAGAGGATATAAGCTTGATAATGAAAAATTATTTCCAAAAATATCCAGTCAACTATATGGGAAAACAGATAAAGATATTCCCTGATCTTGCTTTCTCAACACAATTACGTAGGAAAGCCTTCCTGGCCTTACGCCAGGAGGTAACTGATATGGGATTTATTTTCACCTTAAGATTTCCGTGTAAGTGTGTCCTGAGAAAACAAAATGATGTATTTATTTTTTTCTCCCCTGACCAACTTAAAGATTTTTTAGAACAGAGGAAAATTCCAGCCTCATCCCCAATAATGAATTAAGGAATAAAGGAATATAAAACAGGCAGGTATTATGGGCCCTTTTGTTTATAAATTGAAGTAAAAATACTCCCAATGATTTCTGTATGTAGTGCAATGTCCCCTCAAATGTGATTAATACTGAATGAACATGGCTGTGGTAAAATGTCAGTAGTGCTTTACAATGGAGATAAGAGCCCATTGAAATTACCATTATAGATTTTCTTTATTATTTATGTACCGCAATCAGATCATGTATTTCCTATTGCAAACATTGTTTGTATATATTGAAAATGATAAATAAAGGATTAAAAAAAAAAAACGGTCACCCCCGTCACACTGTACCCTGGAAGTAAATCTTCCCTCCCACCTACAAAGCATCTGGCCCTGGGAGTAGGAGCTTGAGAGGTTCCAGCCCCAGAGAGCCCCACCCATGCAGGATAGGCACACTGGGATGGGTAACATTATGAAAGTAGTTGGTAACCTGTCTAGAATAGTGGATAGGTGGTAAATAAATATTTTCAACATAAATAAATGCATGATCTTTAATTTTATGTTGTGAAGAATTGGGGTAGGGCGGCAGGAAGGCAACAAGGCTTGTAAGGGTCATCTAGAGCACCTAAGAGCCGTGTACTATATATATATATATATATATATATATATATATATATATATATATATATATACACCCCCATCAATCATTCACATCCATCCCAAGGTGCAGATGCCAGGGTAGGGTAGGAGACAATGGTTGGGTTTCCAGCCTTCTCCATTCAGTTCGTCCCTAACCAGTGGCTGCTCAGTTCACCACTGGGATAGAAGTACATTATTCATTACATTTTGGAACAATGAACTAAACTGCGCTAAAACACGTGTCTTAAAATGTAATGTTTACTACTGATGTAGCAACATAATGATGCTCACTAATGTAATAACAGGCACAAAGGAAAATGCAGTAAGAAGGGGAAAGGGGGCACGAAAACGTTTTTTGAGTTGGGGGTGGGGTGGGGTCTGAGGTCTTGCAGGTATCTGGTACAGGAACTTCAAACCCAGGAACTTCAAACCCAGGATACAGTCCAGCAATCCCTGGATCTGGAGACCTATGGACCCACCCAGAACCAGGAACCCTGGGATCCTCTGACTTGAAATCTCTGGGCCAGAGCCAGCAGCTTGAGTCCTGGGTCCCGGGACCCCTGGATCCCTGGACCTCAGATCCACCCACTAAACCCCTCCCACTCAAGATATCTGCATCCAATGCAAGAGCCCCCTACACAAATCATCCCCTGCCGTAATCCAACCCCCTCGCACAAGACCTCCTTACCCCCTCTTCCCATGGATTTCTGTCGGTGGTCACCTTGGTCACATTCAGTCTCAGGTCTCCTGGCTGGCTGGGGATTGCTTACCTCACTTTGGTTAAGGTGACCTGGATAGTAATGCAAGGCGGTTCAGACTCCCTGAGCACAGAAGCTCAGGTTTCCCTTGCCTACCAAGAAGGGGCAGTGGAGGAGAGATGGAAGATGTTTCTAGTGGAATTGTCATCCTAATGTTTTAGTCTCAAAGCAACGATTAGTTCTTTTCTTACATCTATAGAATCCTAAATCATTTCCAGGTCATCAGCTTCATGCTCTGCGCCATTTTGCACCAGAGCATGTGACTTTTCACCGCCAGAGGAGAAATTTACGTTCCACATGTTCTCAAGAAGCAGGAAGCTACCTTCCGATTTATGCAGCTCCCACCTGACCTGTGATCTTTGGCAGTAATCTTACAAGAACAAGAGATCACCTGGTTTAAGGAGGAGAACTGGGTCAGGCTTGGTTCGGATTCTGGCAGATTGTTTCAGACTGTGATCTGCTCCATTTTGGAGGTGGCTTGGCCAGCTCTGACCCAGAAGAAGCCACTAGCCACAGGAGCTTCCCACAGCAGGAGAGACGTAAGCTCTCAGCACAAATAAGAACTGTATTATGTGAGCAGATGCTTTTCTTTCTTTTTAAATATAGAGTTTCTTACCTTGTGATGCGTCAGTCTAATTTTCCTCCCTCTGGCTCTCTACTTCTGTCTTCAGTTCTCTCTTTCTTATTCAGGACCGTCCCTCAGGCTGCGTTTTCTGTGTACACCTGTCCCTGCCTATAGATCAGTCTGTCTCTTTCCTTTTGGTTCTTCCTACCTGTCTCTCTGCTTCTCTTGCCTCTTGGTAGACCTCACAACACTGTATAGCTCGCTCTCTCTCTATTTATGATTTCTATGACTGTTGGCGCCAGGCTCTGCGTGAATCTCTCGCTCTCACTGCGAGTGCCACAGTGCATTCAGCAATCTGAGCTGTAAACAAGTGGGAAGGGGGTGTGCAATCCTGTCTGATGCTCACTGGCGTCAGCAGCTTTCCAGGTGCACAGGTGGGGCTGCGAGGAGGCAGAGCGTGAGGTTCGGTGCAGCAGGGCATGCTTTCTCTCTCTCTCTCTGCCCAGCAATTATTTATGTGGCCGCCAGAGAACAAACACCGTCTCAGGTAACATGCTGGAAAAGGAGAAGGAACAGGTTATAGGAAGACAGCAGAACGAAGTCTTCCCTTCAAGCCTGCTAACAACAAAATCCTTCTTCTATCCTTTCCTGGCTCTTTTGATCCTCTCGTGTTCTGTTTCTTTCTCTTTTCCTCCCTATCTTTCTCTCTCCGCACCCGTCTCATATCCTTTTTTCTCTGTTGGCAAACAGGATGATAACCCAGACAGGTAGGTAATGTCAGCTGACAGCGCCAATGCGGAAAGCTCTCTTAGAGCCTAGAAAAGCCGAGAAGCCTTTTTTGAGCACTCCTCGCTGAGCCTCCTCAGTCATTTTCTGCCTGTTCATCTCTCTTTTCTTCTTGCGCTAGTTTCTGCTGAAAAGACTCCTTTTTGCTTCACACATCTTCAGTTGCTTCATTAGCTTACTACTTAGGTCACTTTCTACAATTTTTTTCCTCTTCTGCTGTTGCAGCTGCTCTGGGGCCATTTCCCATCACTGTTGAGCTTTAGTGGCTCCAGAGTGGCCTCTGTTTTTGAAAGCGGAGCCGCAGCTTCAAGCAGTGCCCAGTCAGAAAAAGCCCATCATGGACTATACCAGGGATTGCATAAGGTGCTGTTTCCCAACCAGTGAGCCATGGAAATCTTATTTGTCACCACTCATGGGGTCTAAAGTCCAATTTGATTTTCCCGCCAAGCAGACTCAGAAAGTTTCTTTTGCCTCAAACAGGCCTGGGTCGACAAAGAAAACTGAATGGTTTACCTGTACCTCCATAGACAGTGGGATAATCAGCCACACATCAGACCCCCTCCCTCCCTCCCTACACCCCTTCGGAGCTGATCCTTCAGCTTGAATATATGATAATATATGATAATGAGCCACACATCAGACCCCCCTCCCTCCCTACAACCCCTTCAGAGCTGATCCTTCAGCTTGTATATATGATAATATATGATAATGAGCCACACATCAGACCCCCTCCCTCCCTACACCCCTTCAGAGCTGATCCTTCAGCTTGTATATATGATAATATATGATAATGAGCCACACATCAGACCCCCTCCCCTCCCTACACACCCCTTCAGAGCTGATCCTTCAGCTTGTATATATGATAATATATGATAATGAGCCACACATCAGACCCCCTCCCTCCCCTACACCCCTTCAGAGCTGATCCTTCAGCTTGTATATATGATAATATATGATAATGAGCCACACATCAGACCCCCTCCCTCCTACAACCCCTTCAGAGCTGATCCTTCAGCTTGTATATATGATAATATATGATAATGAGCCACACATCAGACCCCCTCCCTCCCTACACCCCTTCAGAGCTGATCCTTCAGCTTGTATATATGATAATATATGATAATGAGCCACACATCAGACCCCCTCCCTCCCTACACCCCTTCAGAGCTGATCCTTCAGCTTGTATATATGATAATATATGATAATGAGCCACACATCAGACCCCCTCCCTCCCTACACCCCTTCAGAGCTGATCCTTCAGCTTGTATATATGATAATATATGATAATGAGCCACACATCAGACCCCCTCCCTCCCTACACCCCTTCAGAGCTGATCCTTCAGCTTGTATATATGATAATATATGATAATATATGATAATCAGCCACACATCAGACCCCCTCCCTCCCTCCCTACACCCCTTCGGAGCTGATCCTTCAGCTTGAATATATGATAATATATGATAATGAGCCACACATCAGACCCCCTCCCTCCCTACCACCCCTTCAGAGCTGATCCTTCAGCTTGAATATATGATAATATATGATAATGAGCCACACATCAGACCCCCTCCCTCCCTCCCTACACCCCTTCAGAGCTGATCCTTCAGCTTGAATATATGATAATATATGATAATGAGCCACACATCAGACCCCCTCCCTCCCTCCCTACACCCCTTCGGAGCTGATCCTTCAGCTTGTATATATGATAATATATGATAATGAGCCACACATCAGACCCCCTCCCTCCCTCCCGACACCCCTTCAGAGCTGATCCTTCAGCTTGTATATATGATAATATATGATAATGAGCCACACATCAGACCCCCCTCCCTCCCTACACCCCTTCAGAGCTGATCCTTCAGCTTGAATATATGATAATATATGATAATGAGCCACACATCAGACCCCCTCCCTCCCTCCCTACACCCCTTCGGAGCTGATCCTTCAGCTTGTATATATGATAATATATGATAATGAGCCACACATCAGACCCCCTCCCTCCCTCCCTACACCCCTTCAGAGCTGATCCTTCAGCTTGAATATATGATAATATATGATAATGAGCCACACATCAGACCCCCTCCCTCCCTCCCTACACCCCTTCGGAGCTGATCCTTCAGCTTGTATATATGATAATATATGATAATGAGCCACACATCAGACCCCCTCCCTCCCTACACCCCTTCAGAGCTGATCCTTCAGCTTGTATATATGATAATATATGATAATGAGCCACACATCAGACCCCCTCCCTCCCTCCCTACACCCCTTCGGAGCTGATCCTTCAGCTTGAATATATGATAATATATGATAATGAGCCACACATCAGACCCCCTCCCTCCCTCCCGACACCCCTTCAGAGCTGATCCTTCAGCTTGAATATATGATAATATATGATAATGAGCCACACATCAGACCCCCTCCCTCCCTACACCCCTTCGGAGCTGATCCTTCAGCTTGTATATATGATAATATATGATAATGAGCCACACATCAGACCCCCTCCCTCCCTACACCCCTTCAGAGCTGATCCTTCAGCTTGAATATATGATAATATATGATAATGAGCCACACATCAGACCCCCTCCCTCCCTCCCTACACCCCTTCAGAGCTGATCCTTCAGCTTGTATATATGATAATATATGATAATGAGCCACACATCAGACCCCCTCCCTCCCTCCCGACACCCCTTCAGAGCTGATCCTTCAGCTTGAATATATGATAATATATGATAATGAGCCACACATCAGACCCCCTCCCTCCCTACACCCCTTCGGAGCTGATCCTTCAGCTTGTATATATGATAATATATGATAATGAGCCACACATCAGACCCCCTCCCTCCCTACACCCCTTCAGAGCTGATCCTTCAGCTTGTATATATGATAATATATGATAATGAGCCACACATCAGACCCCCTCCCTCCCTCCCGACACCCCTTCAGAGCTGATCCTTCAGCTTGTATATATGATAATATATGATAATGAGCCACACATCAGACCCCCTCCCTCCCTCCCGACACCCCTTCAGAGCTGATCCTTCAGCTTGTATATATGATAATATATGATAATGAGCCACACATCAGACCCCCTCCCTCCCTACACCCCTTCAGAGCTGATCCTTCAGCTTGTATATATGATAATATATGATAATGAGCCACACATCAGACCCCCTCCCTCCCTCCCTACACCCCTTCGGAGCTGATCCTTCAGCTTGTATATATGATAATATATGATAATGAGCCACACATCAGACCCCCTCCCTCCCTCCCTACACCCCTTCGGAGCTGATCCTTCAGCTTGTATATATGATAATATATGATAATGAGCCACACATCAGACCCCCTCCCTCCCTACACCCCTTCAGAGCTGATCCTTCAGCTTGTATATATGATAATATATGATAATGAGCCACACATCAGACCCCCTCCCTCCCTCCCGACACCCCTTCAGAGCTGATCCTTCAGCTTGTATATATGATAATATATGATAATGAGCCACACATCAGACCCCCTCCCTCCCTCCCGACACCCCTTCAGAGCTGATCCTTCAGCTTGTATATATGATAATATATGATAATGAGCCACACATCAGACCCCCTCCCTCCCTACACCCCTTCGGAGCTGATCCTTCAGCTTGTATATATGATAATATATGATAATGAGCCACACATCAGACCCCCTCCCTCCCTCCCGACACCCCTTCGGAGCTGATCCTTCAGCTTGTATATATGATAATATATGATAATGAGCCACACATCAGACCCCCTCCCTCCCTCCCGACACCCCTTCGGAGCTGATCCTTCAGCTTGTATATATGATAATATATGATAATGAGCCACACATCAGACCCCCTCCCTCCCTCCCTACACCCCTTCGGAGCTGATCCTTCAGCTTGTATATATGATAATATATGATAATGAGCCACACATCAGACCCCCTCCCTCCCTCCCTACACCCCTTCGGAGCTGATCCTTCAGCTTGTATATATGATAATATATGATAATGAGCCACACATCAGACCCCCTCCCTCCCTACACCCCTTCAGAGCTGATCCTTCAGCTTGTATATATGATAATATATGATAATGAGCCACACATCAGACCCCCTCCCTCCCTCCCGACACCCCTTCGGAGCTGATCCTTCAGCTTGTATATATGATAATATATGATAATGAGCCACACATCAGACCCCCTCCCTCCCTCCCGACACCCCTTCAGAGCTGATCCTTCAGCTTGTATATATGATAATATATGATAATGAGCCACACATCAGACCCCCTCCCTCCCTCCCGACACCCCTTCAGAGCTGATCCTTCAGCTTGTATATATGATAATATATGATAATGAGCCACACATCAGACCCCCTCCCTCCCTACACCCCTTCGGAGCTGATCCTTCAGCTTGTATATATGATAATATATGATAATGAGCCACACATCAGACCCCCTCCCTCCCTCCCTACACCCCTTCAGAGCTGATCCTTCAGCTTGTATATATGATAATATATGATAATGAGCCACACATCAGACCCCCTCCCTCCCTCCCTACACCCCTTCGGAGCTGATCCTTCAGCTTGTATATATGATAATATATGATAATGAGCCACACATCAGACCCCCTCCCTCCCTCCCGACACCCCTTCGGAGCTGATCCTTCAGCTTGTATATATGATAATATATGATAATGAGCCACACATCAGACCCCCTCCCTCCCTCCCGACACCCCTTCGGAGCTGATCCTTCAGCTTGTATATATGATAATATATGATAATGAGCCACACATCAGACCCCCTCCCTCCCTCCCTACACCCCTTCGGAGCTGATCCTTCAGCTTGTATATATGATAATATATGATAATGAGCCACACATCAGACCCCCTCCCTCCCTCCCGACACCCCTTCGGAGCTGATCCTTCAGCTTGTATATATGATAATATATGATAATGAGCCACACATCAGACCCCCTCCCTCCCTCCCTACACCCCTTCGGAGCTGATCCTTCAGCTTGTATATATGATAATATATGATAATGAGCCACACATCAGACCCCCTCCCTCCCTACACCCCTTCAGAGCTGATCCTTCAGCTTGTATATATGATAATATATGATAATGAGCCACACATCAGACCCCCTCCCTCCCTCCCGACACCCCTTCAGAGCTGATCCTTCAGCTTGTATATATGATAATATATGATAATGAGCCACACATCAGACCCCCTCCCTCCCTCCCGACACCCCTTCAGAGCTGATCCTTCAGCTTGTATATATGATCATATATGATAATGAGCCACACATCAGACCCCCTCCCCCCCTCCCGACACCCCTTCAGAGCTGATCCTTCAGCTTGTATATATGATAATATATGATAATGAGCCACACATCAGACCCCCTCCCTCCCTACACCCCTTCGGAGCTGATCCTTCAGCTTGTATATATGATAATATATGATAATGAGCCACACATCAGACCCCCTCCCTCCCTCCCTACACCCCTTCGGAGCTGATCCTTCAGCTTGTATATATGATAATATATGATAATGAGCCACACATCAGACCCCCTCCCTCCCTCCCTACACCCCTTCGGAGCTGATCCTTCAGCTTGTATATATGATAATATATGATAATGAGCCACACATCAGACCCCCTCCCTCCCTCCCGACACCCCTTCGGAGCTGATCCTTCAGCTTGTATATATGATAATATATGATAATGAGCCACACATCAGACCCCCCTCCCTCCCTACACCCCTTCAGAGCTGATCCTTCAGCTTGTATATATGATAATATATGATAATGAGCCACACATCAGACCCCCTCCCTCCCGACACCCCTTCAGAGCTGATCCTTCAGCTTGTATATATGATAATATATGATAATGAGCCACACATCAGACCCCCTCCCTCCCTACACCCCTTCAGAGCTGATCCTTCAGCTTGTATATATGATAATATATGATAATGAGCCACACATCAGACCCCCTCCCTCCCTCCCTACACCCCTTCGGAGCTGATCCTTCAGCTTGTATATATGATAATATATGATAATGAGCCACACATCAGACCCCCTCCCTCCCTCCCGACACCCCTTCGGAGCTGATCCTTCAGCTTGTATATATGATAATATATGATAATGAGCCACACATCAGACCCCCTCCCTCCCTACACCCCTTCAGAGCTGATCCTTCAGCTTGTATATATGATAATATATGATAATGAGCCACACATCAGACCCCCTCCCTCCCGACACCCCTTCAGAGCTGATCCTTCAGCTTGTATATATGATAATATATGATAATGAGCCACACATCAGACCCCCTCCCTCCCTACACCCCTTCAGAGCTGATCCTTCAGCTTGTATATATGATAATATATGATAATGAGCCACACATCAGACCCCCTCCCTCCCTACACCCCTTCAGAGCTGATCCTTCAGCTTGAATATATGATAATATATGATAATGAGCCACACATCAGACCCCCTCCCTCCCTACACCCCTTCAGAGCTGATCCTTCAGCTTGTATATATGATAATATATGATAATGAGCCACACATCAGACCCCCTCCCTCCCTACACCCCTTCAGAGCTGATCCTTCAGCTTGTATATATGATAATATATGATAATGAGCCACACATCAGACCCCCCTCCCTCCCTACACCCCTTCAGAGCTGATCCTTCAGCTTGTATATATGATAATATATGATAATGAGCCACACATCAGACCCCCTCCCTCCCTCCCTACACCCCTTCAGAGCTGATCCTTCAGCTTGTATATATGATAATATATGATAATGAGCCACACATCAGACCCCCTCCCTCCCTCCCTACACCCCTTCAGAGCTGATCCTTCAGCTTGTATATATGATAATATATGATAATGAGCCACACATCAGACCCCCTCCCTCCCTCCCGACACCCCTTCAGAGCTGATCCTTCAGCTTGTATATATGATAATATATGATAATGAGCCACACATCAGACCCCCTCCCTCCCTCCCGACACCCCTTCGGAGCTGATCCTTCAGCTTGTATATATGATAATATATGATAATGAGCCACACATCAGACCCCCTCCCTCCCTCCCTACACCCCTTCAGAGCTGATCCTTCAGCTTGTATATATGATAATATATGATAATGAGCCACACATCAGACCCCCACCCTCCCTCCCGACACCCCTTCAGAGCTGATCCTTCAGCTTGTATATATGATAATATATGATAATGAGCCACACATCAGACCCCCTCCCTCCCTCCCGACACCCCTTCGGAGCTGATCCTTCAGCTTGTATATATGATAATATATGATAATGAGCCACACATCAGACCCCCTCCCTCCCTCCCGACACCCCTTCAGAGCTGATCCTTCAGCTTGTATATATGATAATATATGATAATGAGCCACACATCAGACCCCCTCCCTCCCTCCCGACACCCCTTCGGAGCTGATCCTTCAGCTTGTATATATGATAATATATGATAATGAGCCACACATCAGACCCCCTCCCTCCCTCCCGACACCCCTTCGGAGCTGATCCTTCAGCTTGTATATATGATAATATATGATAATGAGCCACACATCAGACCCCCTCCCTCCCTCCCTACACCCCTTCGGAGCTGATCCTTCAGCTTGTATATATGATAATATATGATAATGAGCCACACATCAGACCCCCTCCCTCCCTACACCCCTTCAGAGCTGATCCTTCAGCTTGTATATATGATAATATATGATAATGAGCCACACATCAGACCCCCTCCCGACACCCCTTCGGAGCTGATCCTTCAGCTTGTATATATGATAATATATGATAATGAGCCACACATCAGACCCCCTCCCTCCCTCCCGACACCCCTTCGGAGCTGATCCTTCAGCTTGTATATATGATAATATATGATAATGAGCCACACATCAGACCCCCTCCCTCCCTCCCTACACCCCTTCAGAGCTGATCCTTCAGCTTGAATATATGATAATATATGATAATGGGCCACACATCAGACCCCCTCCCGACACCCCTTCGGAGCTGATCCTTCAGCTTGTATATATGATAATATATGATAATGGGCCACACATCAGACCCCCTCCCGACACCCCTTCGGAGCTGATCCTTCAGCTTGTATATATGATAATATATGATAATGAGCCACACATCAGACCCCCTCCCGACACCCCTTCGGAGCTGATCCTTCAGCTTGTATATATGATAATATATGATAATGAGCCACACATCAGACCCCCTCCCTCCCTCCCTACACCCCTTCGGAGCTGATCCTTCAGCTTGAATATATGATAATATATGATAATGAACCACACATCAGACCCCCCTCCCTCCCGACACCCCTTCGGAGCTGATCCTTCAGCTTGTATATATGATAATGAGCCACACATCAGACCCCCTCCCTCCCTCCCGACACCCCTTCAGAGCTGATCCTTCAGCTTGTATATATGATAATGAGCCACACATCAGACCCCCTCCCTCCCTCCCGACACCCCTTCAGAGCTGATCCTTCAGCTTGTATATATGATAATATATGATAATGAGCCACACATCAGACCCCCTCCCTCCCTCCCGACACCCCTTCAGAGCTGATCCTTCAGCTTGTATATATGATAATATATGATAATGAGCCACACATCAGACCCCCTCCCCCCCTCCCGACACCCCTTCGGAGCTGATCCTTCAGCTTGTATATATGATAATATATGATAATGAGCCACACATCAGACCCCCTCCCGACACCCCTTCGGAGCTGATCCTTCAGCTTGTATATGATAATATATGATAATGAGCCACACATCAGACCCCCTCCCTCCCTCCCTACACCCCTTCGGAGCTGATCCTTCAGCTTGAATATATGATAATATATGATAATGAACCACACATCAGACCCCCCTCCCTCCCGACACCCCTTCGGAGCTGATCCTTCAGCTTGTATATATGATAATATATGATAATGAGCCACACATCAGACCCCCTCCCTCCCTACACCCCTTCAGAGCTGATCCTTCAGCTTGTATATATGATAATGAGCCACACATCAGACCCCCTCCCTCCCGACACCCCTTCGGAGCTGATCCTTCAGCTTGTATATATGATAATATATGATAATGAGCCACACATCAGACCCCCTCCCTCCCTCCCGATACCCCTTCGGAGCTGATCCTTCAGCTTGTATATATGATAATATATGATAATGAGCCACACATCAGACCCCCCTCCCTCCCGACACCCCTTCGGAGCTGATCCTTCAGCTTGTATATATGATAATATATGATAATGAGCCACACATCAGACCCCCTCCCTCCCTCCCGACACCCCTTCGGAGCTGATCCTTCAGCTTGTATATATGATAATATATGATAATGAGCCACACATCAGACCCCCTCCCTCCCTCCCGACACCCCTTCGGAGCTGATCCTTCAGCTTGTATATATGATAATATATGATAATGAGCCACACATCAGACCCCCTCTCTCCCTCCCGACACCCCTTCGGAGCTGATCCTTCAGCTTGTATATATGATAATGAGCCACACATCAGACCCCCTCCCTCCCTCCCGACACCCCTTCGGAGCTGATCCTTCAGCTTGTATATATGATAATATATGATAATGAGCCACACATCAGACCCCCTCCCTCCCTCCCGACACCCCTTCGGAGCTGATCCTTCAGCTTGTATATATGATAATATATGATAATGAGCCACACATCAGACCCCCTCCCTCCCTCCCGACACCCCTTCGGAGCTGATCCTTCAGCTTGTATATATGATAATATATGATAATGAGCCACACATCAGACCCCCTCTCTCCCTCCCGACACCCCTTCAGAGCTGATCCTTCAGCTTGTATATATGATAATGAGCCACACATCAGACCCCCTCCCTCCCTCCCGACACCCCTTCGGAGCTGATCCTTCAGCTTGTATATATGATAATATATGATAATGAGCCACACATCAGACCCCCTCCCTCCCGACACCCCTTCGGAGCTGATCCTTCAGCTTGTATATATGATAATATATGATAATGAGCCACACATCAGACCCCCTCCCTCCCTCCCGACACCCCTTCAGAGCTGATCCTTCAGCTTGTATATATGATAATATATGATAATGAGCCACACATCAGACCCCCTCCCTCCCTACACCCCTTCAGAGCTGATCCTTCAGCTTGTATATATGATAATATATGATAATGAGCCACACATCAGACCCCCTCCCTCCCTCCCGACACCCTTCAGAGCTGATCCTTCAGCTTGTATATATGATAATATATGATAATGAGCCACACATCAGACCCCCCTCCCTCCCTACACCCCTTCGGAGCTGATCCTTCAGCTTGTATATATGATAATATATGATAATGAGCCACACATCAGACCCCCTCCCTCCCTCCCTACACCCCTTCAGAGCTGATCCTTCAGCTTGAATATATGATAATATATGATAATGAGCCACACATCAGACCCCCTCCCTCCCTCCCTACACCCCTTCAGAGCTGATCCTTCAGCTTGTATATATGATAATATATGATAATGAGGCACACATCAGACCCCCTCCCTCCCTCCCTACACCCCTTCAGAGCTGATCCTTCAGCTTGTATATTATGATAATATATGATAATGAGCCACACATCAGACCCCCTCCCTCCCTCCCTACACCCCTTCAGAGCTGATCCTTCAGCTTGTATATATGATAATATATGATAATGAGGCACACATCAGACCCCCTCCCTCCCTCCCTACACCCCTTCAGAGCTGATCCTTCAGCTTGTATATATGATAATATATGATAATGAGCCACACATCAGACCCCCTCCCTCCCTACACCCCTTCGGAGCTGATCCTTCAGCTTGTATATATGATAATATATGATAATGAGCCACACATCAGACCCCCTCCCTCCCTCCCGACACCCCTTCAGAGCTGATCCTTCAGCTTGTATATTATGATTGAAGAGGCACAGGACCAGCCACAGGTGTTCAGAAAAGCTTTCTTGGCTTTTCTGGGCTTCTCTCGGAATAGTGTCTCCAAATGGGTTTATTTTGGGCTCACCTCAGCAGGAATTAACTTCATTCCTATGCCGAGGTATATTAGGAGTAATCTGAATCCCTTAAATGCACTGCTAATGCTCTTCATAATGGTTGCCAAAGAGAGCGAGTATCAAGGTGTGCCTGGAAGAGTCGAGAGCTAAGTGACTCTGCTTTTTCTTACTTAACATTTTCTCTGTCTTTGTTTTCTCTCTTGTTCTTCTCTTTCTCTCTCTCTCGCTGCCTCTTCTGCTCCTAGCCATTCTTTTCTACACAGGATATTTGTGCCAAGCCAGGCTTCTGCTCATTTCTCAGGTTACAGGAAATCGTAAACTGTGTTGCAATAGAAAGCTCCTGCTGTACAGTTATTACCAGTTCACTGAACATTCACATTCTTCCTGGAACGGTAGGGGAGAGCCCACGAGTGAATAATGCGACACACATCACAGCATTGGGAAGAACATTCACATTCTTCCTGGAACGGTAGGGGAGAGCCCACAAGTGAATAATGCGACACACATCACAGCATTGGGAAGAACATTCACATTCTTCCTGGAACGGTAGGGGAGAGCCCACGAGTGAATAATGCGACACACATCACAGCATTGGGAAGAACATTCACATTCTTCCTGGAACGGTAGGGGAGAGCCCACGAGTGAATAATGCGACACACATCACAGCATTGGGAAGAACATTCACATTCTTCCTGGAACGGTAGGGGAGAGCCCACGAGTGAATAATGCGACACACATCACAGCATTGGGAAGAACATTCACATTCTTCCTGGAACGGTAGGGGAGAGCCCACAAGTGAATAATGCGACACACATCACAGCATTGGGAAGAACATTCACATTCTTCCTGGAACGGTAGGGGAGAGCCCACGAGTGAATAATGCGACACACATCACAGCATTGGGAAGAACATTCACATTCTTCCTGGAACGGTAGGGGAGAGCCCACGAGTGAATAATGCGACACACATCACAGCATTGGGAAGAACATTCACATTCTTCCTGGAACGGTAGGGGAGAGCCCACAAGTGAATAATGCGACACACATCACAGCATTGGGAAGAACATTCACAGGCGACTTTCCTATTGTTAGATATTTTACCAAAGCACATTTAGAGTCAATTATAAAAAAAAAAAAAAAAGGTCCAATGTAAAGGGTAAACCAATGTCAGAGCCAGGACTGAAACTTACTAGTACAGGCAAACCGTGGTAAGATATGTCACTAATCCTCACAAAATCACACAACGTGCCATGGCATGGGCCATCCATTGCTGCTACCATGTGACCGGCTGAGAGGAGGTGATCACAACCAGGCCCCCTGCTGGACCACCAGGGTCTTTCAGTTAGTCTTCGGGGGGATCGGGTGGGTGGGGGGGCATTGCATTTAATTAAACGGGGGCAGGTTTTTGGATGTTTTTATTTTCTAGGTGTGCAATTTTGGGGGGGGGAAAAAACTCAAGGAAATCCACACGAAATTTCATGGGTTTTCCTTTTGGTTTTTTCCCTTCCCGAAATGCAACGAAATAGGAAATATCATCTTTATTTCCTATTTTGTTGCAAATTAATTACTAAGAACAACTGTAAAAACACTTATTCACCAACAGGTATGTGGATTGCCTTCTCCTGTATTTGGGGATAAGCAATAGGGAAGGACTTCCAAGTATTTCCACTTGGATTGGCCACTCTCAGAATCAAGATGTTGGGCTCAATGGAACATTGATCTGATCTAGCATGGCACATCATTTTCTTATGGCACTTGCTATGTTCTTACGAGATCGAGTAGTCCTGGATTCTTCCCACAATAATACATGGATTACATACAGTAATCAAATGACTTCTAACATGACATATGTTTCATGGTTGGCCAGACTAGCATGCATGAAATGCACAACATTAACACCCCCTGGTTCAGCTTTATAATCCTTTCCTCTCTATCAGAGATCCTCCATGCTTGTCTGGGTTTTCTTGAATTCTGACACTGCTCTCGTCTCCAGTACCTCTAGAAGTAGGCTCTACTATGCATCCACTGCTCTTTCTATAAAGAATGTGGCCCTGAATCAAATGTTTAATAAGAGAGATTTTCCTCCTAAGAGAAGGTATGGTGCAGGGGATCAGTCTAAGGCATACAGCCCCACTGGGCATGGTTAAGGGAGGTAATAAAAACCCTGCTTATCAGTGGACTGGGGCTTCTCCAGAGTCATAGACCAACAAGGAGGAAGTAGCTGTTACCTCTTCCAGGCTGGAAGAAGCAGGAGTAGCTGTTACCTCTTTTCCAGGTGGGAGAAGCAGGAGTTAGGTGGGGAAGCTCTCTAAGAGTTCCGGTGGGAACTCTCCGGATTTGGCCTGGAGACTCTGGAATTCTAAAGGAATTGCTGGGTCTCTGGGCCAACATCAGAAAACTCTGGGTCCTGCTGCAGAAGCAGACCCTGGAAAAAAAAAGTCACCCGGTGTGCGGCTGAAGGGAGATCTATCGGGGCTGTTCAACCTGAAAGGAGGAGGAGTGTGGGCCCGGTGCTGGAAGGAAGAGACCCGTCGAGCCATATGCATGAGGAGGAGGAGCATGGGCTCCACGCCGGAATGAAGATGGGCTGCAAGTGAACACGTGCAGAAGAGCAAGGAGCACTTCCCTTCCCCAACCCCTGAAAAAGGAAGAGATCCATTGCCAATGCAGCTGCAAGGAGGAGGCAGCATGTAGGAAAGAGGAGGAGCTACATTGGGCCCATGCAAGGGAAGTTGCTTGAAGGAGCTCTGTCCACTCTGGAAGAGGAGGCTGCTGTCATTGGTAGGTTTGGGGTGAGGACCGTGTGGAAGAAGGAGAGGAGTGAGTGCATGTGTGAGAGTGCATGTATGTGTGTGGAAGAAGAAGAGAAGTGAATGTGCATGTGTGTGTGTGAGAGTGCACATATGCATATGATAGAGGGAGAGAAGTGTGTGTGGAAAAGGAAGAGAAGTGAGTGTGCATGTGTGGGAGTGCATGTGTATGATAGAGGCAGAGAAGTGTGTGTGTATGTGAGAAAGTGCATGTATGTGTGTGAGTGAACATGTGAGTGTGCTCTTGTGAGAGAGTCTGTGCTACTACTGCCGACAATCTCAGGGTGACAGGAAATCAAAAGTTCCCAGGTATGTCTCAGAAAGCCTGCAAGAAAAGGAAAGCCGAGAACTGAGAATATCGATTTGAGGAGAGTTTTCAATATCTGTAGTGAGAAGTTGCAGGAGCAGGAGACAAACTGTGCCTAGCTGGACCTTGCCATGGGGCTGGGAGGATCTCATTGCTAAAAGACAAAGTAGTGAATCTTCCCTGGGCTGTTCAAGATATTTGTGAGAACCCAAAACAGATTGTCTGGAGACTGAGTGGGCCTGGGTTGGCCGGAGTGGATTTATTAAGTGCACTGAGAATTTCCTTGATTTTATGAGGATAGTGTATGGGCTTTGTGTTTTTTCTCTACTTCTGCCTTGTTTCATTAGGGACTACTGAAAAACATTTATAATAAATCTGTCTTTTGTTTGGAGTACACTTTTGGAATGGATATTTAATTTTTGCTTGAGAGTGAGAGTGTCTGACCCAATTTGGCTCTGCAGAGTATCCTGCCCCCAGTCCAGAACCCAGGAGAGAGCTGTTCCTCACTTTGGAGGAGTTCCCAAGGTAGAAAAGGTGACTGCTTGGAAAAAGGGTTACATAAATGGTGCCCAATGTGCTCCAGATGTTTTTGTAAAAGATGGAAAATCGTAGTGATTCTCAGATCAATGCAGTATAAATTGGTTGAATTAAAATATGACAAAACAGCTAAAAAAATATTTTTTCCTTTTTGCCGTGAAAGTAAAAAATAGCCACATTTCCTGTGAGCTTGCGGTGACCTCTGGACTCCTCTCCCGGGGGATGCTGGGAGCAGTATGCAGATATGCCTTCCGGTATAATGTTATAATCTTTTTCATGCATGTGTACTAAAATGCAAAGCTAAAAGTAATACATGTGAGTTCACAGGTGAATAACAAATTTAATAGGGCACACATGTAATAGCACATACTACCTAGACTTTTATTCCCTCCTCTGCGCACATAGCAAATAACTATTAAAAAGAAGTCACTTTTTTATATCGTACCAAGCAACCAGCCTTCCCCATATGTCCCTTCTTCAGTGAATTGCTGGGCTAGTGCTGACTCTGCCAGGACGAAAGAATCATGGCTACTACCAGGGAATTTTGCCACCACGCTGAGAATCCTCTGTTCAGCATTTCACACCACGTGCACATTGAGGAAGTGGTAATGCTTTTGATTCCGGTATTGCCATCTCTCTTCCATGAGGGGAATGAGAGCCATATGGATGTAGTCAATAGCTCCCATCACATTTGGCATACAGGCTATGTCTAAAAATGCTCTCTTCATTTGCTGCCACTCCCAAAGCTGCTGTGGGTATCTGATGTACTGCTTGACCCTCTTCATCATGGCCCTCAATACCTGGGTGAAGTGACAGGAGAACGTGCATTGCTGCATGCCGCTGTGTTCTGGAAAGAACCATTGGCAAGAAATTGAAGGGCTCTGAGCAGCTTCACCAGGCCTGGGATGGCATGTCCACGTTCTGTGAGGGGATCAATGTCCTCTCCGAGCTCTTAATTTAGGCCCATGATAGCCCTGGAGCTCACTCTCTGGGTCCTGATGGCATCTGAGTCCATCAGCACGGTCTGAGGTGAAATATCCGCTCCCTCTGGAAGAGCCTGCTCCTCACGATCCCTCCTCTCTGCCTGCTCCTGCTACAATCTCTGTCACCTGCCAAGCCTTTGGCGAACCCGCAGGATATACCTCAGCATCAGGAACAGCTGGACACAATCAGAAACCTCCATCGTAGAAATCACACCAGAGCTGCACCGACACAAATTCATACCATACCAATTCAAGCAATGGAATAAAATGGCCCCCGTGTCGACGCTGACACTTAACTTGTGCCCTGACTGTGGCGGTAAAAAACCCACATTAAAAAAACAATATTAGTATTAGCTTGGCTCCCTGCATTGCCAATGATTAGGTACCGTATTTCCACGACAATAACCCGCCCACGTATATAACCCGCCCACACACATAACCCGCAGGTTTTCAAGATTTATGAAAAAAAGTTTTAATATACCCCGCCTCCTCATATAACCCGCAATTCAAAAAAAAAATAAATTTTTAAATACCTGTCGGAGGGCCGCGTGGGTCCAGGCGGGCGGCGGGAGCCGGGTGGTCGCGTGTTAAATCTAGGCCGCGGGCGGGTGGGCGCTTGTTCCAGGGGGGGCGGGTGGACGCGCGTTAGTTCGAGACGGCCGGCGGGTGGTCGCGTGTTAAATCTAGGCCGGGTCGCACAGGCGCGCATTCATTCACTGCCGGTGGGGGCTGCGGCAGCCCCCACCGGCAGTGAATGAATGCGCGCCGAAAGCAGCTTGTTCCAGGCGGCGGTGGCGGGTGGACGCGCGTTAGTTCGAGGCGGGTGGTCGCGTGTTAAATCTAGGCCGGGTCGCTCAAGGCAATCTAGGCCGGGTCGCTCAAGGCAGTCACATGCCGTGACGTCACGGCATGTGACTGCCTTGAGCATCGAATCGCAGGGGTCGCATTCATTCATCCAGGCGGAGGAGCCGGCTGCTTTCGCCGCTACTGCCTTGAGCGCCGAAAGCAGCCGGCAGCGGCAGCTGAAAGCAGCCGGCTCCTCCGCCTGGATGAATGAATTCATTCACTGCCGGTGGGGGCTGCCCCAGCCCCCACCGGCAGTGAATGAATGCGACCCCTGCGATTCGATGCTCAAGGCAGTCACATGCCGTGACGTCACGGCATGTGACTGCCTTGAGCGACCCGGCCTAGATTGCCTTGAGCGACCCGGCCTAGATTTAACACGCGACCACCCGCCTCGAACTAACGCGCGTCCACCCGCCACCGCCGCCTGGAACAAGCTGCTTTCGGCGCGCATTCATTCACTGCCGGTGGGGGCTGCCCCCACCGGCAGTGAATGAATGCGCGCCTGTGCGACCCGGCCTAGATTTAACACGCGACCACCCGCCGGCCGTCTCGAACTAACGCGCGTCCACCCGCCCCCGCCGCCGCCTGGAACAAGCGCCCACCCGCCTGCGGCCTAGATTTAACACGCGACCAATCAGGAAGCGGCCGGGCGCAGGGATAGGACGGACTCCTCTCAGCTGCAGCCTATTCAGAGTCGGGAAACTTTATTGGTTGTAAAATTTTTTCTGGATAACCCGCCCACGTTTATACCCCGCGGGGGGCATGCGGGGTAGGTAAAAACGCACATTACCCGCGGGTTATATGCGTGGAAATACGGTAATCACCTCCTTTGCATGCCATTAGCAAGCATTCGCGCAGAAAAAAACCGCCGGTCAGTAAGCACGTTCGTACGCGCTTTTTTTCCCGTGCCCACATAGGGCTTTGTGCGGGAAAACTCAAGTACAAACACACATGCATGCATGCACAAACATGCATGCATGTGTGTGCATGCATGCACACATGCATGCACGCACATGCATGCACGCACATGCATGCACGCACATGCATGCACACACACGCATGCATGCACAAACACGCATGCATGCACAAACACGCATGCACGCACAAACCCACGGCAGCTTCAGCGCACCTTATTATGAAAGGTAAAGAAATGTTCCACCTGCCTGGTCGCTCCAGTCTATCTGTCTTTTTGCCAGCCTACAAGAACCAGGAGGGTAGACCACTCCTGCAGACAATCTGGTTATTCAGGGAAAGATAGTTGCCAAGAAGCATAGAAACATAATGGCAGAAAAAAAACCCATATGGCCCATCCAGTTTGCCCATCCATCCAGTTAATTTAGCATTATAATTCTCAACACTTCCTTAGAGATCCCCTGTATTTATCCCATGCTTTCTTGAATTCAGATAATGTTTTTGTCTCCAACTCTTCCATTGGGAGGCCTTTCCACACATCCACCACCCTCCCTGTAAGGAAATATTTCCTAAGATTGCTCCTGAGTCTACCCCCTTTCAACCTCATCTCATGACCTCTTTTTCTAGAGCCTCCTTTCCATTGAAAAAGGCTCACATTCTATTCATGGAAACCTTTGAGATATTTGAATTTCTCTATAATATCTCCCCTACCTCACCTTTCCTCTAGGGTATACATGTTTAGATATTTAAGTTTATTCCCGTATGCTTATGTTAGGACAGTGGACCCTTGAGCCAAGGCGAAGTTGTTGCTAGCCCCAGGGGGTGGACCCTGGAGGTCCTCATCGTTGGTGAGGCGGTACTGAGGAGGAAGGTCCAACAGGAGCTTCACCTATACCAACTCTTGTTCCCCGCAGGTTGAGCCCTTGGGTACCGGGACTGGCAGGACTTAGGCACGTGCCTTTCCGGCGATGCCAGTAGGCGAGGAGAGGTGGTGTCAGAGAGGTCCAGGTGAAGAGGCCGGCAGCGGTCAGATAGAGTAAGGCGGCAGGCAACAGGCAAGGAGTCAGAACCGAGAAAGCAATCCAGGAGACGAGGAGCAAGGCAGGAACGGGAGGCAGGAACAGGAACGCTGGTACTGAGGATCAGGAACGAGGCATGGTGGAGGCAGGAACACAGGAAACAGGAATGCAGACAACTCACACTCTACAGGAGGGCAGGATCCATTGCCGAGGCGAATTGAGAGCGGAAAGGCAGGGTTTAAATACCTAGCTAACCTGACAGCCCGGGCCACAGGGAACTTTCCCACTGCTGGCCCTTTAAATCCTGTGACTCAGCACGTACGTGCACCTAGGGGGACAACCACGTGGAGCAGGAGTCGGCGGCATTCAGGGCGCCACAAGAGTAGGCCGCAAGTGGAGTCTGTGGCCGGGAGCGGCGGCCGAGCCGGGCCTCCGGCTCGTACAGGTGAGGTGCTGGGGTTCCTAACAGCTTTGAAGACCACTGACCATTTTAATGCTCATCCTCTGGACTGACTCCATCCTGTTTATATCCTATAGAAGGTACCAAGTGAGGTTCTCACCAGGGACCTATACAAGAGCAATATCACTTCCCTTTTTCTGCTGAATATTCATCTCCTTAAGCAGCCAAGCATCTTTCTGGCTTTTATTGTCACTTTATTCACCTGTTTGGCAACCTTAAGATCATCAAATACAATTACCCCAGATCCTGCTTTTCCTTTGTGCTTAGAAGAATTTCACATTCAATATTGTACTATTCATAAACTACCATAGATCGCAGAAAGAGGAAGATAGGTGACAACAACTGGAAAAATTAAGAGAAGCTGGGAAAGTAGTCAGGAATGCAAAAATTCAAATAGAAGAAAAAATAGCAAATAAGATAAAACATGAGGACAAGGCTTTTTTTTTAGATATGTTACTGATACAAGGAAGTGCAAAGTAGCATTGTGAGACTCAGAAGTGAAGGGGAGGAACATGTACATTTTGAACAGCTATTTCAGTGGAGAAAGAACTGTTCAGGTTTCAGTTCATATCATTTGTTAAATCAAAATAAAACCTCACAGCCCCCTGGACCATGCTTTACCCCTGTGCAGTTCAGCATCTCCTTTCAAAACTGACCTCCTATAGGTTAATTTTGAAAGGGTTTAGGAGTAGGAATCCTAATCAGCTCTGGACTAGATTATGGTTTAGGCCTGAGTTAGGGTAGAGGAAAAAGTTTGAGCTCAGATTCTCAGTACTAGGGCCCTAAATCCAGACCATTTTAATACAGGAGGTGCCATTCATGCACATAACACATAGGGTTATATATGTAAATGAGTTTTTATAAAATTGTCCAGGGTTTGTACACATAAAAAAGTCTGTGGGTAACCCCCCTTGAGTGCATAGTTTTATGGGCACAGAAGATAGTAGGGGTGTGCATATTTGTTTTTTAAATGTGTTTCATTATAATTTAGTGAATAGTAAGGGTATGCAAATATCTCATGCATATTCATTGTGGCTATCCTGAATACCAGAACTGGCTGTGGCACTCAAGGGCTTGAGTGGCCTACCCAGATGTAAAATATATATCCTAAAGAAGCAGAAATCTTCTGGTCCAGGGATAGATAGGCAGCTCCGGTTCTTGAGTGCTGCAAGTTGCTCGGGTTTTCAGGATAGTCAGCCAAGGCAATACTTGTAAATGAATGTTTCAAGTCTGACAGGCATGTGGCACTTGAGGATTGATTAATGGAGGGGTGGCTTTAGTTTAGGCCACTTTACCCAACATGAAGTTCACTTTCAATACTTTTCAATGGGCCACCCATTTGATTGCGTTCACGGGCCTCTCCTTGGCTTTTCATGTCTCCTGCTGTAACTGATCAGGAAGCTTTGATGTGCCCTGGGCATTCTGTGAGGGCACTGCTTAGAGACTGCTTATCTTAAGTGGTACATCAAACCAAATACCTATGGAAAGAAATCTTGCCTGTGAAGATCTGCCTATTTCTTATGCTCTGGTGCCACCTTGCGGTTATTAGTGTTATTAGTGTTGAATGGTTGGCTGAAAATCACATCTCAAATTAAGAGTCCAGGCCTTAACAATCAGCTGCAATGGATTTGTGTGGCACTTGGTTTGGAAAGGGAATGCATTTTCAACTCATGCAAGGGGAAGCTAAGGGAGGAGGCTGATCTGTAAGTTTAACTTATTTTTATTTAATTTATATTCTGCTTTTTCAGGTATTTCAAAGTGGATTGCAGTCAAATACTGTGGGTATTTTTCTGTCCCTACAGGGCTTACAATCTAACTTTATACCTAAAGCAATAGAGTAAGGTGCAGGAACAGCAGTGGGATTTGAGGCCTGGCTTCTCTGGTGCTTAGCTTCTTGTGCTAACCACTAGGCTATTCCTCCATGTCTAATGTATTCCTTACAGGCCACAAAGTAAACCAGGTTTTAGACTTTTAGGGATCTTTAACCACAACAAATGAGAATAGAGAACAACTAAGTATCAATCAAATGCTTTTTATTATCTGTCTGTAGCATCCCTTACTCAAGGTACACATCTACATTTAGATTGGGGAGGAAGGGCACCATGCAAAACCAGGGCTTAGTCCTAACTCAGTCCTGCAAACCCTGGTGTGGATTCTCTGTGGAGGCTGGGACAGGGAGAAATACCTTCAGGAACTAATGCGTATAGCTGATACTAGTTTCAAGGACACATTTAACACATTTTTGGATGTTCCAAAATATGTCTGTACTGGGAATTGTAACAATCTTTGATGAGATTTTCCCAGTATACTGAGGATATCTGATCCTTCCTGGCACATTTTTCCAGCACATCTTCACTTTACTTCTCTACAGCGCCAGAAGCTCCCTTTGGACTGGTGCTGGCCTCCCACTCTCCCCAAACGCCCATGTAGTACCTTTTTCTCCAGGCACTTGAATCTCCTCTTTTTGTACCTTCAAGAACTTAGCAAGAGGGGCTCGCAGCGTACTCAACAATTTGGAGGTCATTTGGTCAACATCCACAATCCCTTTCACCAACAATAGGGCAGCTTCAAGCCGCAAACTGCCGTCTTCCCCAACTGAGACAGACTCTTCCCACGTTGGAGGCCAGCATTCTGCAGGGCTCAAAGATGCATCCAACCCAGGCTGGTCAGACTCTACATTCATCGAGCCAGCAGTGGGTATATTCTCCAGAGTTATGGCTACGCGCGTATCTTATAAAATCTGGCGTACTTTTGTTCGCGTGCGCTCTCGCTCTTTTTTAAAATGTACCTCAATGAGTACACCCTTGAGAGAGAAAGTGTGAGCAAATATATTGCAAGGGAAGAGCTCAGTAACCCACAATCCAGTGGGAGCACTGGATTGAGAGGATCACCTTGCTGGAGGCTGAAATCAGTAAGTTTCGCTTAGGATATTTGCAAATGACTTTTAATTCTTACAAAAAAAGAGACCATGTTGAAATTGCCAAATTATTAACCCAAAAGAATTGCACTTCTTATTGGGTAAACATTCTGCCAATATTTTCTCAATCAGTTCACTGTAGCATAATAAACCTGTTCAAAACACCTGAAAACATGTAGAAATTGCAAATCATTTACCCAAAAGAAGCACTTTCTAGATACATTTCTAATACATTTCAATGAATTTTTATTCTCGGGGTCCTTGCATCAGATATGCTTCTCTTTTGAATGCAGAATTCTATCACAGGTTGCTTTCCATTGATGCTCTAGATTTTCTTGGATCTCCCTGCAAAATGTGTTCAGAACTTGGGAGAAAATATGCTGTAGTGTCCAAGGAGCTCATACAAGAATGGAAATGGTACTTGAAGAATAATCCCTCAAATAAAAAGGACAGGAGGAAAGGACTTGTTCCCTTGTAGTTCTGAACTTCTCTTGCCAAGATATAGGACCCTAATGGGGTTTTCCATTAATTAGGGTGTATGAGTCACATCCTGTAGCTGTGAATAGCCTAGAAGAGCTGTGAATAGCCTAGAAGAGCTGTGAATAGCCTAGAAGACCTGTGAAATCTTTTCTAAAGAAGTTAATTAAGCCTAAAAGAATGGACAAAATCTCATGCACCTGAGTAACTAAATATACAGAAAATTGTTCAGTGTATTCACCATAATTTGTCTTTGAGTATCACCTAGAAATTGAACATCAATTGAAATCATATCTTTCTATAACTAAATCATGTATATATATATGTATATTTTTATTCAATACAATTACATAAAGTTCAAAACGGGATTAATACTGGTTATATCTTCATTGATTTGCTGAATTTGGTCAAATTGTTCACTTGAGAAGAAAGTACTTTCATGAATTCCCTGAAAGAATCTGCTTCTTCTCAGGTGAACATTCTGATCAGGCTCTCTGAAACAAATATGTCAGTAATAAAAATATATCAATACCAACATATAAGATGCTAGAATAAATATATCAACTTCAAACCTCGAGAGCATAATTGCCAATGTCTTTTAATTCTTACAAAAAAGAGACATGTTGAAATTGTCAGATTATTAACCCAAAAGAAGCACTTTCTAGATTTCATAAAAGAATTGCACTTCTTCTTGGACAAACATTCTGCCAATATTTTCTCAATCAGTTCACTGTAGCAGAAGAAACCTGTTCAAAACACATGAAAACATGTGGAAATTGTCAAATTATTAACCCAAAAGAAGCACTTTCTAGATTTCATAAAAGAATTGCACTTCTTCTTGGACAAACATTCTGCCAATATTTTCTCAATCAGTTCACTGTAGCAGAATAAACCTGTTCAAAACACCTGAAAACATGTAGAAATTGCAATTTCTACATGTTTTCAGGTGTTTTCAACAGGTAAACATTCTGTCAATATTTTGCCAATTAGATCACTGTAGCAGAATACAACTGTTCAAAACACCTGAAAACATGTAGAAATTGCAAATCATTTACCCAAAAGAAGCACTTTCTAGATTATATGAAAGAATGGTACTTCTTCTTGGGTAAACATTCTGTCAATATTTTCTGAATCAGTTCACTGCAGCAGAAGAAACCTGTTCAAAACACCTGAAAACATGTAGAAATTGCAAATCATTTACCCAAAAGAAGCACTTTCTAGATTATATGAAAGAATGGTACTTCTTCTTGGGTAAACATTCTGTCAATACTTTGCCAATCAGTTCACTGTAGCAGAATAAACCTGTTCAAAACACCTGAAAACATGTAGAAATTGCAATACGTTTACCCAAAAGAAGCACTTTCTAGATTATATGAAAGAATGGTACTTCTTCTTGGGTAAACATTCTGTCAATATTTGCCAGCCAGATGACTGTAGCAGAAAAAGATCCTATTCAAAACACATGAAAACATGTAGAATCTGCCAAATTACTTACCCAAAAGAAGCACTATCTAGATTGTATGAAAGAATGGTACTTCTTCTTGGGTAAACATTCTGTCAAAATTTTCTGAATCAGTTCACTGTAGCAGAATAAACCTGTTCAAAACACCTGAAAACATGTAGAAATTTCCAAATTATTAACCCAAAAGAAGCACTTTCTAGATTTCATAAAAGAATTGCACTTCTTCTTGGGTAAACATTCTGTCAATATTTTGCCAATTAGATCACTGTAGCAGAATACAACTGTTCAAAACACCTGAAAACATGTAGAAATTGCAAATCATTTACCCAAAAGAAGCACTTTCTAGATTATATGAAAGAATGGTACTTCTTCTTGGGTAAACATTCTGTCAATATTTTCTGAATCAGTTCACTGCAGCAGAAGAAACCTGTTCAAAACACCTGAAAACATGTAGAAATTGCAAATCGTTTACCCAAAAGAAGCACTTTCTAGATTATATGAAAGAATGGTACTTCTTCTTGGGTAAACATTCTGTCAATACTTTGCCAATCAGTTCACTGTAGCACAAATAAACCTGTTCAAAACACCTGAAAACATGTAGAAATTGCCAAATTATTTACCCAAAAGAAGCACTTTCTAGATTATATTAAAAATGGTACTTCTTCTTGGGTAAACATTCTGTCAAAATTTTCTGAATCAGTTCACTGTAGCAGAATAAACCTGTTCAAAACACCTGAAAACATGTAGAAATTGCAAATCATTTACCCAAAAGAAGCACTTTCTAGATTATATGAAAGAATGGTACGTCTTCTTGGGTAAGCATTCTGTCAATATTTGCCAGCCAGATGACTGTAGCAGAAAAAGATCCTGTTCAAAACACATGAAAACATGTAGAATCTGCCAAATTACTTACCCAAAAGAAGCACTATCTAGATTGTATGAAAGAATGGTACTTCTTCTTGGGTAAACATTCTGTCAATACTTTGCCAATCAGTTCACTGTGGCAGAATAAAACTGTTCAAAAAATACATGAAAACATGTAGAAATTGCAAATCATTTACCCAAAAGAAGCACTTTCTAGATTATATGAAAGAATGGTACTTCTTCTTGGGCAAACATTCTGCCAATATTTTCTCAATCAGTTCACTGTAGCAGAAGAAACCTGTTCAAAACACATGAAAACATGTGGAAATTGCCAAATTATTAACCCAAAAGAAGCACTTTCTAGATTTCATAAAAGAATTGCACTTCTTCTTGGGCATTCTGCCAATATTTTCTCAATCAGTTCACTGTAGCAGAAGAAACCTGTTCAAAACACCTGAAAACATGTAGAAATTGCAAATCATTTACCCAAAAGAAGCACTTTCTAGATTATATGAAAGAATGGTACTTCTTCTTGGGTAAACATTCTGTCAATATTTTGCCAATTAGATCACTGTAGCAGAATACAACTGTTCAAAACACCTGAAAACATGTGGAAATTGCCAAATTATTAACCCAAAAGAAGCACTTTCTAGATTTCATAAAAGAATTGCACCACTTCTTGGGTAAACATTCTGTCAATATTTTGCCAATTAGATCACTGTAGCAGAAGAAACCTGTTCAAAACACATGAAAACATGTGGAAATTGCCAAATTATTAACCCAAAAGAAGCACTTTCTAGATTTCATAAAAGAATTGCACTTCTTCTTGGGCAAATATTCTGCTAATATTTTCTCAATCAGTTCACTGTAGCAGAAGAAACCTGTTCAAAACACCTGAAAACATGTTGAAATTGCAAATCATTTTATACTTCTTCTTGGGAAAACATTCTGCCAATACTTTGCCAACCAGGTCATAAAGTTTCTCTTCAAAAATCATCATAATATTGTGTAATCATAACAGTAAAAGTTCATGAATTCTGTTGGGAAATCAGAACCCTATCTACTGAAGAGTGAAGTCAGGTATTCAAAGAAAATAATACATTTCAATGAATTTTTATTCTTGGGGTCCTTGCATCAGATATGCTTCTCTTTTGAATGCAGAATTCTATCACAGGATGCTTTCCATTGATGCTCTAGATTTTCTTGGATCTCCCTGCAAAATGTGTTCAGAACTTGGGAGAAAATATCCTGTAGTGTCCAAGGAGCTCATACAAGAATGGAAATGGTACTTGAAGAATAATCCCTCAAATAAAAAGGACAGGAGGAAAGGACTTGTTCCCTTGTAGTTCTGAACTTCTCTTGCCAAGATATAGGACCCTAATGGGGTTTTCCATTAATTAGGGTGTATGAGTCACATCCTGTAGCTCAGAAGATCCTTGAAGAGCTGTGAATAGCCTAGAAGAGCTGTGAATAGCCTCAAAGACCTGTGAAATCTTTTCTAAAGAAGTTAATTAAGCCTAAAAGAATGGACAAAATATCATGCACCTAAGTAACTAAATATACAGAAAATTGTTCAGTGTATTCACCATAATTTGTCTTTGAGTATCACCTAGAAATTGAACATCAATTGAAATCATATCTTTCTATAACTAAATCATGTATATATATGTATATTTTTATTCAATAGAATTACATAAAGTTCAAAACGGGATTAATACTGGTTATATCTTCATTGATTTGCTGAATTTGGTCAAATTGTTCACTTGAGAAGAAAGTACTTTCATGAATTCCCTGAAAGAATCTGCTTCTTCTCAGGTGAACATTCTGATAAGGCTCTCTGAAACAAATGTCAGTAATAAAAATATATCAATACCAACATTTAAGATGCTTGAATAAATATATCAACTTCAAACCTCAAGAGCATAATTGCCAATGTCTTTTAATTCTTACAAAAAAGAGACATGTTGAAATTGCCAAATCATTTACCCAAAGGAAGCACTTTCTAGATTATATGAAAGAATGGTACTTCTTCTTGGGTAAACATTCTGTCAATATTTTCTGAATCAGTTCACTGTAGCAGAATAAACCTGTTCAAAACACCTGAAAACATGTAGAAATTGCCAAATTATTTACCCAAAAGAAGCACTTTCTAGATTATATTAAAAATGGTACTTCTTCTTGGGTAAACATTCTGTCAAAATTTTCTGAATCAGTTCACTGTAGCAGAATAAACCTGTTCAAAACACCTGAAAACATGTAGAAATTGCAAATCATTTACCCAAAAGAAGCACTTTCTAGATTATATGAAAGAATGGTACGTCTTCTTGGGTAAGCATTCTGTCAATATTTGCCAGCTAGATGACTGTAGCAGAAAAAGATCCTGTTCAAAACACATGAAAACATGTAGAATCTGCCAAATTACTTACCCAAAAGAAGCACTATCTAGATTGTATGAAAGAATGGTACTTCTTCTTGGGTAAACATTCTGTCAATACTTTGCCAATCAGTTCACTGTGGCAGAATAAAACTGTTCAAAAAATACATGAAAACATGTAGAAATTGCAAATCATTTACCCAAAAGAAGCACTTTCTAGATTTCATAAAAGAATTGCACTTCTTCTTGGGCAAATATTCTGCTAATATTTTCTCAATCAGTTCACTGTAGGAGAAGAAACCTGTTCACAACACATGAAAACATGTGGAAATTGCCAAATTATTAACCCAAAAGAAGCACTTTCTAGATTTCATAAAAGAATTGCACTTCTTCTTGGGCAAACATTCTGCCAATATTTTCTCAATCAGTTCACTGTAGCAGAAGAAACCTGTTCAAAACACCTGAAAACATGTAGAAATTGCAAATCATTTACCCAAAAGAAGCACTTTCTAGATTATATGAAAGAATGGTACTTCTTCTTGGGTAAACATTCTGTCAATATTTTGCCAATCAGTTCACTGTAGCACAAATAAACCTGTTCAAAACACCTGAAAACATGTAGAAATTGCAAATCATTTTATACTTCTTCTTGGGAAAACATTCTGCCAATACTTTGCCAACCAGGTCATAAAGTTTCTCTTCAAAAATCATCATAATATTGTGTAATCATAACAGTAAAAGTTCATGAATTCTGTTGGGAAATCAGAACCCTATCTACTGAAGAGTGAAGTCAGGTATTCAAAGAAAATAATACATTTCAATGAATTTTTATTCTTGGGGTCCTTGCATCAGATATGCTTCTCTTTTGAATGCAGAATTCTATCACAGGATGCTTTCCATTGATGCTCTAGATTTTCTTGGATCTCCCTGCAAAATGTGTTCAGAACTTGGGAGAAAATATCCTGTAGTGTCCAAGGAGCTCATACAAGAATGGAAATGGTACTTGAAGAATAATCCCTCAAATAAAAAGGACAGGAGGAAAGGACTTGTTCCCTTGTAGTTCTGAACTTCTCTTGCCAAGATATAGGACCCTAATGGGGTTTTCCATTAATTAGGGTGTATGAGTCACATCCTGTAGCTCAGAAGATCCTTGAAGAGCTGTGAATAGCCTAGAAGAGCTGTGAATAGCCTCAAAGACCTGTGAAATCTTTTCTAAAGAAGTTAATTAAGCCTAAAAGAATGGACAAAATATCATGCACCTAAGTAACTAAATATACAGAAAATTGTTCAGTGTATTCACCATAATTTGTCTTTGAGTATCACCTAGAAATTGAACATCAATTGAAATCATATCTTTCTATAACTAAATCATGTATATATATGTATATTTTTATTCAATAGAATTACATAAAGTTCAAAACGGGATTAATACTGGTTATATCTTCATTGATTTGCTGAATTTGGTCAAATTGTTCACTTGAGAAGAAAGTACTTTCATGAATTCCCTGAAAGAATCTGCTTCTTCTCAGGTGAACATTCTGATAAGGCTCTCTGAAACAAATGTCAGTAATAAAAATATATCAATACCAACATTTAAGATGCTTGAATAAATATATCAACTTCAAACCTCAAGAGCATAATTGCCAATGTCTTTTAATTCTTACAAAAAAGAGACATGTTGAAATTGCCAAATCATTTACCCAAAGGAAGCACTTTCTAGATTATATGAAAGAATGGTACTTCTTCTTGGGTAAACATTCTGTCAATATTTTCTGAATCAGTTCACTGTAGCAGAATAAACCTGTTCAAAACACCTGAAAACATGTAGAAATTGCCAAATTATTTACCCAAAAGAAGCACTTTCTAGATTATATTAAAAATGGTACTTCTTCTTGGGTAAACATTCTGTCAAAATTTTCTGAATCAGTTCACTGTAGCAGAATAAACCTGTTCAAAACACCTGAAAACATGTAGAAATTGCAAATCATTTACCCAAAAGAAGCACTTTCTAGATTATATGAAAGAATGGTACGTCTTCTTGGGTAAGCATTCTGTCAATATTTGCCAGCCAGATGACTGTAGCAGAAAAAGATCCTGTTCAAAACACATGAAAACATGTAGAATCTGCCAAATTACTTACCCAAAAGAAGCACTATCTAGATTGTATGAAAGAATGGTACTTCTTCTTGGGTAAACATTCTGTCAATACTTTGCCAATCAGTTCACTGTGGCAAAATAAAACTGTTCAAAAAATACATGAAAACATGTAGAAATTGCAAATCATTTACCCAAAAGAAGCACTTTCTAGATTATATGAAAGAATGGTACTTCTTCTTGGGCAAACATTCTGCCAATATTTTCTCAATCAGTTCACTGTAGCAGAAGAAACCTGTTCAAAACACATGAAAACATGTAGAAATTGCAAATCATTTACCCAAAAGAAGCACTTTCTAGATTATATGAAAGAATGGTACGTGTTCTTGGGTAAGCATTCTGTCAATATTTGCCAGCCAGATGACTGTAGCAGAAAAAGATCCTGTTCAAAACACATGAAAACATGTAGAATCTGCCAAATTACTTACCCAAAAGAAGCACTATCTAGATTGTATGAAAGAATGGTACTTCTTCTTGGGCAAACATTCTGCCAATATTTTCTCAATCAGTTCACTGTAGCAGAAGAAACCTGTTCAAAACACATGAAAACATGTGGAAATTGCCAAATTATTAACCCAAAAGAAGCACTTTCTAGATTTCATAAAAGAATTGCACTTCTTCTTGGGCAAACATTCTGCCAATATTTTCTCAATCAGTTCACTGTAGCAGAATAAACCTGTTCAAAACAGCTGAAAACATGTAGAAATTGCAAATCATTTACCCAAAAGAAGCACTTTCTAGATTATATGAAAGAATGGTACTTCTTCTTGGGCAAACATTCTGCCAATATTTTCTCAATCAGTTCACTGTAGCAGAAGAAACCTGTTCAAAACACATGAAAACATGTGGAAATTGCCAAATTATTAACCCAAAAGAAGCACTTTCTAGATTTCATAAAAGAATTGCACTTCTTCTTGGGCAAATATTCTGCCAATATTTTCTCAATCAGTTCACTGTAGGAGAAGAAACCTGTTCAAAACACATGAAAACATGTGGAAATTGCCAAATTATTAACCCAAAAGAAGCACTTTCTAGATTTTATAAAAGAATTGCACTTCTTCTTGGGTAAACATTCTGTCAATATTTTCTGAATCAGTTCACTGCAGCAGAATAAACCTGTTCAAAACACCTGAAAACATGTAGAAATTGCCAAATTATTTACCCAAAAGAAGCACTTTCTAGATTATATTAAAAATGGTACTTCTTCTTGGGTAAACATTCTGTCAATATTTGCCAGCCAGATGACTGTAGCAGAAAAAGATCCTGTTCAAAACACATGAAAACATGTAGAATCTGCCAAATTATTAACCCAAAAGAAGCACTTTCTAGATTTTATAAAAGAATTGCACTTCTTCTTGGGTAAACATTCTGTCAATATTTTCTGAATCAGTTCACTGCAGCAGAATAAACCTGTTCAAAACACCTGAAAACATGTAGAAATTGCCAAATTATTTACCCAAAAGAAGCACTTTCTAGATTATATTAAAAATGGTACTTCTTCTTGGGTAAACATTCTGTCAAAATTTTCTGAATCAGTTCACTGTAGCAGAATAAACCTGTTCAAAACACCTGAAAACATGTAGAAATTGCAAATCATTTACCCAAAAGAAGCACTTTCTAGATTATATGAAAGAATGGTACTTCTTCTTGGGCAAACATTCTGCCAATATTTTCTCAATCAGTTCACTGTAGCAGAAGAAACCTGTTCAAAACACATGAAAACATGTGGAAATTGCCAAATTATTAACCCAAAAGAAGCACTTTCTAGATTTCATAAAAGAATTGCACTTCTTCTTGGGCAAACATTCTGCCAATATTTTCTCAATCAGTTCACTGTAGCAGAAGAAACCTGTTCAAAACACATGAAAACATGTGGAAATTGCCAAATTATTAACCCAAAAGAAGCACTTTCTAGATTTCATAAAAGAATTGCACTTCTTCTTGGGTAAAGATTCTGTCAATATTTTGCCAATTAGATCACTGTAGCAGAATACAACTGTTCAAAACACCTGAAAACATGTGGAAATTGCCAAATTATTAACCCTAAAGAAGCACTTTCTAGATTTCATAAAAGAATTGCACCACTTCTTGGGTAAACATTATGGGGTAGATTTTAAAAGAAGCGCGATCAGCCTACTTTTGCTTGCGCATCAGACTCAAGCAAAAGTACGCTGGATTTTAGTAGATACGCGCGGAGCCGCGCGTATCCACTAAAATCCTGGATCGGCGCGCGCAAGGCTATCGATTTTGTATAGCCTGCGCGCGCCGAGCCGCGCTGCCTCCCCCCGTTCCCTCCAAGGCCGCTCCGAAATCGGAGCGGCCTTGGAGGGAACTTTCCTTTGCCCTCCCCTCACCTTCCCCTCCCTTCCCCTACCTAACCCACCCGCCCGGCCCTGTCTACACCCCCCCCTTACCTTTGTCGGGGGATTTACGCCTCCCAGAGGGAGGCGTAAATCCCCGCGCGCCAGCGGGCCTGCTGCGCGCCGGGCCGCGACCTGGGGGCAGGTACGGAGGGCGCGGCCACGCCCCCGGGCCGTAGCCACGCCCCGTACCCGCCCCCAAAACGCTGCCGACACGCCCCCGGAACGCCGCGACGACCGGGCCCGCCCCCCGACACGCCCCCCTCCGAGAACCCCGGGACTTACGCGAGTCCCGGGGCTCTGCGCGCGCCGGGAGGCCTATGTAAAATAGGCTTCCCGGCGCGCAGGGCCCTGCTCGCCTAAATCCGCCCGGTTTTGGGCGGATTTAGGCGAGCAGGGCTCTGAAAATCTACCCCTAAGTCAATATTTTGCCAATTAGATCACTGTAGCAGAAGAAACCTGTTCAAAACACATGAAAACATGTGGAAATTGCCAAATTATTAACCCAAAAGAAGCACTTTCTAGATTTCATAAAAGAATTGCACTTCTTCTTGGGCAAATATTCTGCCAATATTTTCTCAATCAGTTCACTGTAGGAGAAGAAACCTGTTCAAAACACCTGAAAACAGGTAGAAATTGCAAATCATTTACCCAAAAGAAGCACTTTCTAGATTATATGAAAGAATGGTACTTCTTCTTGGGTAAACATTCTGTCAATATTTGCCAGCCAGATGACTGTAGCAGAAAAAGATCCTGTTCAAAACACATGAAAACATGTAGAATCTGCCAAATCATTTACCCAAAAGAAGCACTTTCTAGATTATATGAAAGAATGGTACTTCTTCTTGGGTAAACATTCTGTCAATACTTTGCCAATCAGTTCACTGTAGCACAAATAAACCTGTTCAAAACACCTGAAAACATGTAGAAATTGCAAATCATTTACCCAAAAGAAGCACTTTCTAGATAGATTTCTAATACATTTCAATGAATTTTTATTCTCGGGGTCCTTGCATCAGATATGCTTCTCTTTTTAATGCAGAATTCTATCACAGGTTGCTTTCCATTGATGCTCTAGATTTTCTTGGATCTCCCTGCAAAATGTGTTCAGAACTTGGGAGAAAATATGCTGTAGTGTCCAAGGAGCTCATACAAGAATGGAAATGGTACTTGAAGAATAATCCCTCAAATAAAAAGGACAGGAGGAAAGGACTTGTTCCCTTGTAGTTCTGAACTTCTCTTGCCAAGATATAGGACCCTAATGAGGTTTTCCATTAATTAGGGTGTATGAGTCACATCCTGTAGCTGAGAAGATCCTTGAACAGCTGTGAATAGCCTAGAAGAGCTGTGAATAGCCTAGAAGAGCTGTGAATAGCCTAGAAGACCTGTGAAATCTTTTCTAAAGAAGTTAATTAAGCCTAAAAGAATGGACAAAATATCATGCATCTAAGTAACTAAATATACAGAAAATTGTTCAGTGTATTCACCATAATTTGTCTTTGAGTATCACCTAGAAATTGAACATCAATTGAAATCATATCTTTCTATAACTAAATCATGTATATATATGTATATTTTTATTCAATACAATTACATAAAGTTCAAAACGGGATTAATACTGGTTACATCTTCATTGATTTGCTGAATTTGGTCAAATTGTTCACTTGAGAAGAAAGTACTTTCATGAATTCCCTGAAAGAATCTGCTTCTTCTCAGGTGAACATTCTGATAAGGCTCTCTGAAACAAATGTCAGTAATAAAAATATATCAATACCAACATTTAAGATGCTTGAATAAATATATCAACTTCAAACCTCACGAGCATAATTGCCAATGTCTTTTAATTCTTACAAAAAAGAGACATGTTGAAATTGTCAGATTATTAACCGAAAAGAAGCACTTTCTAGATTTCATAAAAGAATTGCACTTCTTCTTGGGCAAACATTCTGCCAATATTTTCTCAATCAGTTAACTGTAGCAGAAGAAACCTGTTCAAAACACATGAAAACATGTGGAAATTGCCAAATTATTAACCCAAAAGAAGCACTTTCTAGATTTCATAAAAGAATTGCACCTCTTCTTGGGTAAACATTCTGTCAATATTTTGCCAATTAGATCACTGTAGCAGAATACAACTGTTCAAAACACCTGAAAACATGTAGAAATTGCAAATCATTTACCCAAAAGAAGCACTTTCTAGATTATATGAAAGAATGGTACTTCTTCTTGGGTAAACATTCTGTCAATATTTTCTGAATCTGTTCACTGTAGCAGAATAAACCTGTTCAAAACACCTGAAAACATGTAGAAATTGCAAATCGTTTACCCAAAAGACGCACTTTCTAGATTATATGAAAGAATGGTACTTCTTCTTGGGTAAACATTCTGTCAATACTTTGCCAATCAGTTCACTGTAGCAGAATAAACCTGTTCAAAACACCTGAAAACATGTAGAAATTGCAAATCGTTTACCCAAAAGAAGCACTTTCTAGATTATATGAAAGAATGGTACTTCTTCTTGGGTTAACATTCTGTCAATACTTTGCCAATCAGTTCACTGTAGCACAAATAAACCTGTTCAAAACACCTGAAAACATGTAGAAATTGCAAATCATTTACCCAAAAGAAGCACTTTCTAGATACATTTCTAATACATTTCAATGAATTTTTATTCTCGGGGTCCTTGCATCAGATATGCTTCTCTTTTGAATGCAGAATTCTATCACAGGTTGCTTTCAATTGATGCTCTAGATTTTCTTGGATCTCCCTGCAAAATGTGTTCAGAACTTGGGAGAAAATATGCTGTAGTGTCCAAGGAGCTCATACAAGAATGGAAATGGTACTTGAAGAATAATCCCTCAAATAAAAAGGACAGGAGGAAAGGACTTGTTCCCTTGTAGTTCTGAACTTCTCTTGCCAAGATATAGGACCCTAATGAGGTTTTCCATTAATTAGGGTGTATGAGTCACATCCTGTAGCTGAGAAGATCCTTGAACAGCTGTGAATAGCCTAGAAGAGCTGTGAATAGCCTAGAAGAGCTGTGAATAGCCTAGAAGACCTGTGAAATCTTTTCTAAAGAAGATAATTAAGCCTAAAAGAATGGACAAAATATCATGCATCTAAGTAACTAAATATACAGAAAATTGTTCAGTGTATTCACCATAATTTGTCTTTGAGTATCACCTAGAAATTGAACATCAATTGAAATCATATCTTTCTATAACTAAATCATGTATGTATATGTATATTTTTATTCAATACAATTACATAAAGTTCAAAACAGGATTAATACTGGTTATATCTTCATTGATTTGCTGAATTTGGTCAAATTGTTCACTTGAGAAGAAAGTACTTTCATGAATTCCCTGAAAGAATCTGCTTCTTCTCAGGTGAACATTCTGATAAGGCTCTCTGAAACAAATGTCATTAATAAAAATATATCGATACCAACATTTAAGATGCTTAGAATAAATATATCAACTTCAAACCTCGAGAGCATAATTGCCAATGTCTTTTAATTCTTACAAAAAAGAGACATGTTGAAATTGTCAGATTATTAACCCAAAAGAAGCACTTTCTAGATTTCATAAAAGAATTGCACTTCTTCTTGGGCAAACATTCTGCCAATATTTTCTCAATCAGTTCACTGTAGCAGAAGAAACCTGTTCAAAACACATGAAAACATGTGGAAATTGCCAAATTATTAACCCAAAAGAAGCACTTTCTAGATTTCATAAAAGAATTGCACCTCTTCTTGGGTAAACATTCTGTCAATATTTTCTCAATCAGTTCACTGTAGGAGAAGAAACCTGTTCAAAACACATGAAAACATGTAGAAATTGCAAATCATTTACCCAAAAGAAGCACTTTCTAGATTATATGAAAGAATTGTACTTCTTCTTGGGTAAACATTCTGTCAATACTTTGCCAATCAGTTCACTGTAGCACAAATAAACCTGTTCAAAACACCTGAAAACATGTAGAAATTGCAAATCATTTACCCAAAAGAAGCACTTTCTAGATTTCATAAAAGAATTGCACTTCTTCTTGGACAAACATTCTGCCAATATTTTCTCAATCAGTTCACTGTAGCAGAAGAAACCTGTTCAAAACACATGAAAACATGTGGAAATTGCCAAATTATTAACCCAAAAGAAGCACTTTCTAGATTTCATAAAAGAATTGCACTTCTTCTTGGGTAAAGATTCTGTCAATATTTTGCCAATTAGATCACTGTAGCAGAATACAACTGTTCAAAACACCTGAAAACATGTAGAAATTGCAAATCATTTACCCAAAAGAAGCACTTTCTAGATTATATGAAAGAATGGTACTTCTTCTTGGGTAAACATTCTGTCAATATTTGCCAGCCAGATGACTGTAGCAGAAAAAGATCCTGTTCAAAACACATGAAAACATGTGGAAATTGCCAAATTATTAACCCAAAAGAAGCACTTTCTAGATTTCATAAAAGAATTGCACTTCTTCTTGGGCAAATATTCTGCCAATATTTTCTCAATCAGTTCACTGTAGGAGAAGAAACCTGTTCAAAACACATGAAAACATGTGGAAATTGCCAAATTATTAACCCAAAAGAAGCACTTTCTAGATTTTATAAAAGAATTGCACTTCTTCTTGGGTAAACATTCTGTCAATATTTTCTGAATCAGTTCACTGCAGCAGAATAAACCTGTTCAAAACACCTGAAAACATGTAGAATCTGCCAAATTATTTACCCAAAAGAAGCACTATCTAGATTGTATGAAAGAATGGTACTTCTTCTTGGGTAAACATTCTGTCAATATTTTGCCAATTAGATCACTGTAGCAGAATACAACTGTTCAAAACACCTGAAAACATGTAGAAATTGCAAATCATTTACCCAAAAGAAGCACTTTCTAGATTATATGAAAGAATGGTACTTCTTCTTGGGTAAACATTCTGTCAATATTTTCTGAATCAGTTCACTGCAGCAGAAGAAACCTGTTCAAAACACCTGAAAACATGTAGAAATTGCAAATCGTTTACCCAAAAGAAGCACTTTCTAGATTATATGAAAGAATGGTACTTCTTCTTGGGTAAACATTCTGTCAATATTTGCCAGCCAGATGACTGTAGCAGAAAAAGATCCTGTTCAAAACACATGAAAACATGTAGAATCTGCCAAATTATTTACCCAAAAGAAGCACTATCTAGATTGTATGAAAGAATTGTACATCTTCTTGGGTAAACATTCTGTCAATACTTTGCCAATCAGTTCACTGTGGCAGAAAAAAACTGTTCAAAAAATACATGAAAACATGTAGAAATTGCAAATCATTTACCCAAAAGAAGCACTTTCTAGATTATATGAAAGAATGGTACTTCTTCTTGGGTAAACATTCTGTCAATACTTTGCCAATCAGTTCACTGTGGCAGAAAAAAACTGTTCAAAAAATACATGAAAACATGTAGAAATTGCAAATCATTTACCCAAAAGAAGCACTTTCTAGATTATATGAAAGAATGGTACTTCTTCTTGGGTAAACATTCTGTCAATATTTTGCCAATCAGTTCACTGTAGCAGAATAAACCTGTTCAAAACACCTGAAAACATGTAGAAATTGCAAATCATTTCCCCAAAAGAAGCACTTTCTAGATTTCATAAAAGAATTGCACTTGTTCTTGGACAAACATTCTGCCAATATTTTCTCAATCAGTTCTCTGTAGCAGAAGAAACCTGTTCAAAACACATGAAAACATGTGGAAATTGCCAAATTATTAACCCAAAAGAAGCACTTTCTAGATTTCATAAAAGAATTGCACTTCTTCTTGTGTAAACATTCTGTCAATATTTTGCCAATTAGATCACTGTAGCAGAATACAACTGTTCAAAACACCTGAAAACATGTAGAAATTGCAAATCATTTACCCAAAAGAAGCACTTTCTAGATTATATGAAAGAATGGTACTTCTTCTTGGGTAAACATTCTGTCAATATTTTCTGAATCTGTTCACTGTAGCAGAATAAACCTGTTCAAAACACCTGAAAACATGTAGAAATTGCAAATCATTTACCCAAAAGAAGCACTTTCTAGATTATATGAAAGAATGGTACTTCTTCTTGGGTAAACATTCTGTCAGTACTTTGCCAATCAGTTCACTGTAGCACAAATAAACCTGTTCAAAACACCTGAAAACATGTAGAAATTGCAAATCATTTACCCAAAAGAAGCACTTTCTAGATACATTTCTAATACATTTCAATGAATTTTTATTCTCGGGGTCCTTGCATCAGATATGCTTCTCTTTTGAATGCAGAATTCTATCACAGGTTGCTTTCAATTGATGCTCTAGATTTTCTTGGATCTCCCTGCAAAATGTGTTCAGAACTTGGGAGAAAATATGCTGTAGTGTTCAAGGAGCTCATACAAGAATGGAAATGGTACTTGAAGAATAATCCCTCAAATAAAAAGGACAGGAGGAAAGGACTTGTTCCCTTGTAGTTCTGAACTTCTCTTGCCAAGATATAGGACCCTAATGAGGTTTTCCATTAATTAGGGTGTATGAGTCACATCCTGTAGCTGAGAAGATCCTTGAACAGCTGTGAATAGCCTAGAAGAGCTGTGAATAGCCTAGAAGACCTGTGAAATCTTTTCTAAAGAAGTTAATTAAGCCTAAAAGAATGGACAAAATATCATGCATCTAAGTAACTAAATATACAGAAAATTGTTCAGTGTATTCACCATAATTTGTCTTTGAGTATCACCTAGAAATTGAACATCAATTGAAATCATATCTTTCTATAACTAAATCATGTATATATATGTATATTTTTATTCAATACAATTACATAAAGTTCAAAACGGGATTAATACTGGTTATATCTTCATTGATTTGCTGAATTTGGTCAAATTGTTCACTTGAGAAGAAAGTACTTTCATGAATTCCCTGAAAGAATCTGCTTCTTCTCAGGTGAACATTCTGATCAGGCTCTCTGAAACAAATATGTCAGTAATAAAAATATATCAGTACCAACATATAAGATGCTAGAATAAATATATCAACTTCAAACCTCGAGAGCATAATTGCCAATGTCTTTTAATTCTTACAAAAAAGAGACATGTTGAAATTGTCAGATTATTAACCCAAAAGAAGCACTTTCTAGATTTCATAAAAGAATTGCACTTCTTCTTGGGCAAACATTCTGCCAATATTTTCTCAATCAGTTCACTGTAGCAGAATAAACCTGTTCAAAACACCTGAAAACATGTAGAAATTGCAAATCATTTACCCAAAAGAAGCACTATCTAGATTGTATGAAAGAATTGTACATCTTCTTGGGTAAACATTCTGTCAATACTTTGCCAATCAGTTCACTGTGGCAGAAAAAAAACTGTTCAAAAATACATGAAAACATGTAGAAATTGCAAATCATTTACCCAAAAGAAGCACTTTCTAGATTATATGAAAGAATGGTACTTCTTCTTGGGTAAACATTCTGTCAATATTTTGCCAATCAGTTCACTGTAGCAGAATAAACCTGTTCAAAACACCTGAAAACATGTAGAAATTGCAAATCATTTCCCCAAAAGAAGCACTTTCTAGATTTCATAAAAGAATTGCACTTCTTCTTGGACAAACATTCTGCCAATATTTTCTCAATCAGTTCACTGTAGCAGAAGAAACCTGTTCAAAACACATGAAAACATGTGGAAATTGCCAAATTATTAACCCAAAAGAAGCACTTTCTAGATTTCATAAAAGAATTGCACTTCTTCTTGGGTAAACATTCTGTCAATATTTTGCCAATTAGATCACTGTAGCAGAATACAACTGTTCAAAACACCTGAAAACATGTAGAAATTGCAAATCATTTACCCAAAAGAAGCACTTTCTAGATTATATGAAAGAATGGTACTTCTTCTTGGGTAAACATTCTGTCAATATTTTCTGAATCAGTTCACTGCAGCAGAAGAAACCTGTTCAAAACACCTGAAAACATGTAGAAATTGCAAATCATTTACCCAAAAGAAGCACTTTCTAGATTATATGAAAGAATGGTACTTCTTCTTGGGTAAACATTCTGTCAATACTTTGCCAATCAGTTCACTGTAGCAGAATAAACCTGTTCAAAACACCTGAAAACATGTAGAAATTGCAAATCGTTTACCCAAAAGAAGCACTTTCTAGATTATATGAAAGAATGGTACTTCTTCTTGGGTAAACATTCTGTCAATACTTTGCCAATCAGTTCACTGTAGCACAAATAAACCTGTTCAAAACACCTGAAAACATGTAGAAATTGCAAATCGTTTACCCAAAAGAAGCACTTTCTAGATTATATGAAAGAATGGTACTTCTTCTTGGGTAGCCACGCCCCCGTACCCGCCCCCAAAACGCTGCCGACACGCCCCCGGAACGCCGCGACGACCGGGCCCGCCCCCCGACACGCCCCCCTCCGAGAACCCCGGGACTTACGCGAGTCCCGGGGCTCTGCGCGCGCCGGGAGGCCTATGTAAAATAGGCTTCCCGGCGCGCAGGGCCCTGCTCGCCTAAATCCGCCCGGTTTTGGGCGGATTTAGGCGAGCAGGGCTCTGAAAATCTACCCCTAAGTCAATATTTTGCCAATTAGATCACTGTAGCAGAAGAAACCTGTTCAAAACACATGAAAACATGTGGAAATTGCCAAATTATTAACCCAAAAGAAGCACTTTCTAGATTTCATAAAAGAATTGCACTTCTTCTTGGGCAAATATTCTGCCAATATTTTCTCAATCAGTTCACTGTAGAAGAAACCTGTTCAAAACACCTGAAAACAGGTAGAAATTGCAAATCATTTACCCAAAAGAAGCACTTTCTAGATTATATGAAAGAATGGTACTTCTTCTTGGGTAAACATTCTGTCAATATTTGCCAGCCAGATGACTGTAGCAGAAAAAGATCCTGTTCAAAACACATGAAAACATGTAGAATCTGCCAAATCATTTACCCAAAAGAAGCACTTTCTAGATTATATGAAAGAATGGTACTTCTTCTTGGGTAAACATTCTGTCAATACTTTGCCAATCAGTTCACTGTAGCACAAATAAACCTGTTCAAAACACCTGAAAACATGTAGAAATTGCAAATCATTTACCCAAAAGAAGCACTTTCTAGATAGATTTCTAATACATTTCAATGAATTTTTATTCTCGGGGTCCTTGCATCAGATATGCTTCTCTTTTTAATGCAGAATTCTATCACAGGTTGCTTTCCATTGATGCTCTAGATTTTCTTGGATCTCCCTGCAAAATGTGTTCAGAACTTGGTAGAAAATATGCTGTAATGTCCAAGGAGCTCATACAAGAATGGAAATGGTACTTGAAGAATAATCCCTCAAATAAAAAGGACAGGAGGAAAGGACTTGTTCCCTTGTAGTTCTGAACTTCTCTTGCCAAGATATAGGACCCTAATGAGGTTTTCCATTAATTAGGGTGCATGAGTCACATCCTGTAGCTGAGAAGATCCTTGAACAGCTGTGAATAGCCTAGAAGAGCTGTGAATAGCCTAGAAGAGCTGTGAATAGCCTAGAAGACCTGTGAAATCTTTTCTAAAGAAGTTAATTAAGCCTAAAAGAATGGACAAAATATCATGCACCTAAGTAACTAAATATACAGAAAATTGTTCAGTGTATTCACCATAATTTGTCTTTGAGTATCACCTAGAAATTGAACATCAATTGAAATCATATCTTTCTATAACTAAATCATGTATATATATGTATATTTTTATTCAATACAATTACATAAAGTTCAAAACGGGATTAATACTGGTTATATCTTCATTGATTTGCTGAATTTGGTCAAATTGTTCACTTGAGAAGAAAGTACTTTCATGAATTCCCTGAAAGAATCTGCTTCTTCTCAGGTGAACATTCTGATAAGGCTCTCTGAAACAAATGTCAGTAATAAAAATATATCAATACCAACATTTAAGATGCTTGAATAAATATATCAACTTCAAACCTCAAGAGCATAATTGCCAATGTCTTTTAATTCTTACAAAAAAGAGACATGTTGAAATTGTCAGATTATTAACCAAAAAGAAGCACTTTCTAGATTTCATAAAAGAATTGCACTTCTTCTTGGGCAAACATTCTGCCAATATTTTCTCAATCAGTTAACTGTAGCAGAAGAAACCTGTTCAAAACACATGAAAACATGTGGAAATTGCCAAATTATTAACCCAAAAGAAGCACTTTCTAGATTTCATAAAAGAATTGCACCTCTTCTTGGGTAAACATTCTGTCAATATTTTGCCAATTAGATCACTGTAGCAGAATACAACTGTTCAAAACACCTGAAAACATGTAGAAATTGCAAATCATTTACCCAAAAGAAGCACTTTCTAGATTATATGAAAGAATGGTACTTCTTCTTGGGTAAACATTCTGTCAATATTTTCTGAATCTGTTCACTGTAGCAGAATAAACCTGTTCAAAACACCTGAAAACATGTAGAAATTGCAAATCGTTTACCCAAAAGAAGCACTTTCTAGATTATATGAAAGAATGGTACTTCTTCTTGGGTAAACATTCTGTCAATACTTTGCCAATCAGTTCACTGTAGCACAAATAAACCTGTTCAAAACACCTGAAAACATGTAGAAATTGCAAATCGTTTACCCAAAAGAAGCACTTTCTAGATTATATGAAAGAATGGTACTTCTTCTTGGGTAAACATTCTGTCAATACTTTGCCAATCAGTTCACTGTAGCAGAATAAACCTGTTCAAAACACCTGAAAACATGTAGAAATTGCAAATCGTTTACCCAAAAGAAGCACTTTCTAGATTATATGAAAGAATGGTACTTCTTCTTGGGCAAACATTCTGCCAATATTTTCTCAATCAGTTCACTGTAGCAGAAGAAACCTGTTCAAAACACATGAAAACATGTGGAAATTGCCAAATTATTAACCCAAAAGAAGCACTTTCTAGATTTCATAAAAGAATTGCACTTCTTCTTGGGCAAATATTCTGCCAATATTTTCTCAATCAGTTCACTGTAGGAGAAGAAACCTGTTCAAAACACATGAAAACATGTGGAAATTGCCAAATTATTAACCCAAAAGAAGCACTTTCTAGATTTTATAAAAGAATTGCACTTCTTCTTGGGTAAACATTCTGTCAATATTTTCTGAATCAGTTCACTGCAGCAGAATAAACCTGTTCAAAACACCTGAAAACATGTAGAAATTGCAAATCATTTACCCAAAAGAAGCACTTTCTAGATTATATGAAAGAATGGTACTTCTTCTTGGGTAAACATTCTGTCAATATTTTCTGAATCAGTTCACTGCAGCAGAAGAAACCTGTTCAAAACACATGAAAACATGTGGAAATTGCCAAATTATTAACCCAAAAGAAGCACTTTCTAGATTTCATAAAAGAATTGCACTTCTTCTTGGGCAAACATTCTGCCAATATTTTCTCAATCAGTTCACTGTAGCAGAAGAAACCTGTTCAAAACACATGAAAACATGTGGAAATTGCCAAATTATTAACCCAAAAGAAGCACTTTCTAGATTTCATAAAAGAATTGCACTTCTTCTTGGGTAAAGATTCTGTCAATATTTTGCCAATTAGATCACTGTAGCAGAATACAACTGTTCAAAACACCTGAAAACATGTGGAAATTGCCAAATTATTAACCCTAAAGAAGCACTTTCTAGATTTCATAAAAGAATTGCACCACTTCTTGGGTAAACATTATGGGGTAGATTTTAAAAGAAGCGCGATCAGCCTACTTTTGCTTGCGCATCAGACTCAAGCAAAAGTACGCTGGATTTTAGTAGATACGCGCGGAGCCGCGCGTATCCACTAAAATCCTGGATCGGCGCGCGCAAGGCTATCGATTTTGTATAGCCTGCGCGCGCCGAGCCGCGCTGCCTCCCCCCGTTCCCTCCAAGGCCGCTCCGAAATCGGAGCGGCCTTGGAGGGAACTTTCCTTTGCCCTCCCCTCACCTTCCCCTCCCTTCCCCTACCTAACCCACCCGCCCGGCCCTGTCTACACCCCCCCCTTACCTTTGTCGGGGGATTTACGCCTCCCAGAGGGAGGCGTAAATCCCCGCGCGCCAGCGGGCCTGCTGCGCGCCGGGCCGCGACCTGGGGGCAGGTACGGAGGGCGCGGCCACGCCCCCGGGCCGTAGCCACGCCCCCGTACCCGCCCCCAAAACGCTGCCGACACGCCCCCGGAACGCCGCGACGACCGGGCCCGCCCCCCGACACGCCCCCCTCCGAGAACCCCGGGACTTACGCGAGTCCCGGGGCTCTGCGCGCGCCGGGAGGCCTATGTAAAATAGGCTTCCCGGCGCGCAGGGCCCTGCTCGCCTAAATCCGCCCGGTTTTGGGCGGATTTAGGCGAGCAGGGCTCTGAAAATCTACCCCTAAGTCAATATTTTGCCAATTAGATCACTGTAGCAGAAGAAACCTGTTCAAAACACATGAAAACATGTGGAAATTGCCAAATTATTAACCCAAAAGAAGCACTTTCTAGATTTCATAAAAGAATTGCACTTCTTCTTGGGCAAATATTCTGCCAATATTTTCTCAATCAGATTCACTGTAGAAGAAACCTGTTCAAAACACCTGAAAACAGGTAGAAATTGCAAATCATTTACCCAAAAGAAGCACTTTCTAGATTATATGAAAGAATGGTACTTCTTCTTGGGTAAACATTCTGTCAATATTTGCCAGCCAGATGACTGTAGCAGAAAAAGATCCTGTTCAAAACACATGAAAACATGTAGAATCTGCCAAATCATTTACCCAAAAGAAGCACTTTCTAGATTATATGAAAGAATGGTACTTCTTCTTGGGTAAACATTCTGTCAATACTTTGCCAATCAGTTCACTGTAGCACAAATAAACCTGTTCAAAACACCTGAAAACATGTAGAAATTGCAAATCATTTACCCAAAAGAAGCACTTTCTAGATAGCATTTCTAATACATTTCAATGAATTTTTATTCTCGGGGTCCTTGCATCAGATATGCTTCTCTTTTTAATGCAGAATTCTATCACAGGTTGCTTTCCATTGATGCTCTAGATTTTCTTGGATCTCCCTGCAAAATGTGCTCAGAACTTGGGAGAAAATATGCTGTAGTGTCCAAGGAGCTCATACAAGAATGGAAATGGTACTTGAAGAATAATCCCTCAAATAAAAAGGACAGGAGGAAAGGACTTGTTCCCTTGTAGTTCTGAACTTCTCTTGCCAAGATATAGGACCCTAATGAGGTTTTCCATTAATTAGGGTGTATGAGTCACATCCTGTAGCTGAGAAGATCCTTGAACAGCTGTGAATAGCCTAGAAGAGCTGTGAATAGCCTAGAAGAGCCTGTGAATAGCCTAAAAGACCTGTGAAATCTTTTCTAAAGAAGTTAATTAAGCCTAAAAGAATGGACAAAATATCATGCACCTAAGTAACTAAATATACAGAAAATTGTTCAGTGTATTCACCATAATTTGTCTTTGAGTATCACCTAGAAATTGAACATCAATTGAAATCATATCTTTCTATAACTAAATCATGTATATATATGTATATTTTTATTCAATACAATTACATAAAGTTCAAAACGGGATTAATACTGGTTACATCTTCATTGATTTGCTGAATTTGGTCAAATTGTTCACTTGAGAAGAAAGTACTTTCATGAATTCCCTGAAAGAATCTGCTTCTTCTCAGGTGAACATTCTGATAAGGCTCTCTGAAACAAATGTCAGTAATAAAAATATATCAATACCAACATTTAAGATGCTTGAATAAATATATCAACTTCAAACCTCACGAGCATAATTGCCAATGTCTTTTAATTCTTACAAAAAAGAGACATGTTGAAATTGTCAGATTATTAACCGAAAAGAAGCACTTTCTAGATTTCATAAAAGAATTGCACTTCTTCTTGGGCAAACATTCTGCCAATATTTTCTCAATCAGTTAACTGTAGCAGAAGAAACCTGTTCAAAACACATGAAAACATGTGGAAATTGCCAAATTATTAACCCAAAAGAAGCACTTTCTAGATTTCATAAAAGAATTGCACCTCTTCTTGGGTAAACATTCTGTCAATATTTTGCCAATTAGATCACTGTAGCAGAATACAACTGTTCAAAACACCTGAAAACATGTAGAAATTGCAAATCATTTACCCAAAAGAAGCACTTTCTAGATTATATGAAAGAATGGTACTTCTTCTTGGGTAAACATTCTGTCAATATTTTCTGAATCAGTTCACTGCAGCAGAAGAAACCTGTTCAAAACACCTGAAAACATGTAGAAATTGCAAATCGTTTACCCAAAAGCAGCACTTTCTAGATTATATGAAAGAATGGTACTTCTTCTTGGGTAAACATTCTGTCAATACTTTGCCAATCAGTTCACTGTAGCAGAATAAACCTGTTCAAAACACCTGAAAACATGTAGAAATTGCAAATCGTTTACCCAAAAGAAGCACTTTCTAGATTATATGAAAGAATGGTACTTCTTCTTGGGTAACATTCTGTCAATACGTTTGCCAATCAGTTCACTGTAGCACAAATAAACCTGTTCAAAACACCTGAAAACATGTAGAAATTGCAAATCATTTACCCAAAAGAAGCACTTTCTAGATACATTTCTAATACATTTCAATGAATTTTTATTCTCGGGGTCCTTGCATCAGATATGCTTCTCTTTTGAATGCAGAATTCTATCACAGGTTGCTTTCAATTGATGCTCTAGATTTTCTTGGATCTCCCTGCAAAATGTGTTCAGAACTTGGGAGAAAATATGCTGTAGTGTCCAAGGAGCTCATACAAGAATGGAAATGGTACTTGAAGAATAATCCCTCAAATAAAAAGGACAGGAGGAAAGGACTTGTTCCCTTGTAGTTCTGAACTTCTCTTGCCAAGATATAGGACCCTAATGAGGTTTTCCATTAATTAGGGTGTATGAGTCACATCCTGTAGCTGAGAAGATCCTTGAACAGCTGTGAATAGCCTAGAAGAGCTGTGAATAGCCTAGAAGACCTGTGAATAGCCTTAAAGACCTGTGAAATCTTTTCTAAAGAAGTTAATTAAGCCTAAAAGAATGGACAAAATATCATGCACCTAAGTAACTAAATATACAGAAAATTGTTCAGTGTATTCACCATAATTTGTCTTTGAGTATCAACTAGAAATTGAACATCAATTGAAATCATATCTTTCTATAACTAAATCATGTATATATATGTATATTTTTATTCAATACAATTACATAAAGTTCAAAACGGGATTAATACTGGTTATATCTTCATTGATTTGCTGAATTTGGTCAAATTGTTCACTTGAGAAGAAAGTACTTTCATGAATTCCCTGAAAGAATCTGCTTCTTCTCAGGTGAACATTCTGATAAGGCTCTCTGAAACAAATGTCAGTAATAAAAATATATCAATACCAACATTTAAGATGCTTAGAATAAATATATCAACTTCAAACCTCAAGAGCATAATTGCCAATGTCTTTTAATTCTTACAAAAAAGAGACATGTTGAAATTGCCAAATCATTTACCCAAAGGAAGCACTTTCTAGATTATATGAAAGAATGGTACTTCTTCTTGGGTAAACATTCTGTCCAATATTTTCTCAATCAGTTCACTGTAGCAGAATAAACCTGTTCAAAACACATGAAAACATGTGGAAATTGCCAAATTATTAACCCAAAAGAAGCACTTTCTAGATTATCATTAAAGAATTGCACTTCTTATTGGGTAAACATTCTGTCAATATTTTCTCAATCAGTTCACTGTAGCAGAATAAACCTGTTCAAAACACCTGAAAACATGTAGAAATTGCAAATCATTTACCCAAAAGAAGCACTTTCTAGATTATATGAAAGAATGGTACTTCTTCTTGGGTAACATTCTGTCAATATTTGCCAAGCCAGATGACTGTAGCAGAAAAAGATCCTGTTCAAAACACATGAAAACATGTAGAATCTGCCAAATTATTTACCCAAAAGAAGCACTATCTAGATTGTATGAAAGAATTGTACTTCTTCTTGGGTAAACATTCTGTCAATATTTTCTCAATCAGTTCACTGTAGCAGAAGAAACCTGTTCAAAACACATGAAAACATGTGGAAATTGCCAAATTATTAACCCAAAAGAAGCACTTTCTAGATTTCATAAAAGAATTGCACTTCTTCTTGGGTAAAGATTCTGTCAATATTTTGCCAATTAGATCACTGTAGCAGAATACAACTGTTCAAAACACCTGAAAACATGTAGAAATTGCAAATCATTTACCCAAAAGAAGCACTTTCTAGATTATATGAAAGAATGGTACTTCTTCTTGGGTAAACATTCTGTCAATATTTGCCAGCCAGATGACTGTAGCAGAAAAAGATCCTGTTCAAAACACATGAAAACATGTGGAAATTGCCAAATTATTAACCCAAAAGAAGCACTTTCTAGATTTCATAAAAGAATTGCACTTCTTCTTGGGCAAATATTCTGCCAATATTTTCTCAATCAGTTCACTGTAGGAGAAGAAACCTGTTCAAAACACATGAAAACATGTGGAAATTGCCAAATTATTAACCCAAAAGAAGCACTTTCTAGATTTTATAAAAGAATTGCACTTCTTCTTGGGTAAACATTCTGTCAATATTTTCTGAATCAGTTCACTGCAGCAGAATAAACCTGTTCAAAACACCTGAAAACATGTAGAATCTGCCAAATTATTTACCCAAAAGAAGCACTATCTAGATTGTATGAAAGAATGGTACTTCTTCTTGGGTAAACATTCTGTCAATATTTTGCCAATTAGATCACTGTAGCAGAATACAACTGTTCAAAACACCTGAAAACATGTAGAAATTGCAAATCATTTACCCAAAAGAAGCACTTTCTAGATTATATGAAAGAATGGTACTTCTTCTTGGGTAAACATTCTGTCAATATTTTCTGAATCAGTTCACTGCAGCAGAAGAAACCTGTTCAAAACACCTGAAAACATGTAGAAATTGCAAATCGTTTACCCAAAAGAAGCACTTTCTAGATTATATGAAAGAATGGTACTTCTTCTTGGGTAAACATTCTGTCAATATTTGCCAGCCAGATGACTGTAGCAGAAAAAGATCCTGTTCAAAACACATGAAAACATGTAGAATCTGCCAAATTATTTACCCAAAAGAAGCACTATCTAGATTGTATGAAAGAATTGTACATCTTCTTGGGTAAACATTCTGTCAATACTTTGCCAATCAGTTCACTGTGGCAGAAAAAAACTGTTCAAAAAATACATGAAAACATGTAGAAATTGCAAATCATTTACCCAAAAGAAGCACTTTCTAGATTATATGAAAGAATGGTACTTCTTCTTGGGTAAACATTCTGTCAATACTTTGCCAATCAGTTCACTGTGGCAGAAAAAAACTGTTCAAAAAATACATGAAAACATGTAGAAATTGCAAATCATTTACCCAAAAGAAGCACTTTCTAGATTATATGAAAGAATGGTACTTCTTCTTGGGTAAACATTCTGTCAATATTTTGCCAATCAGTTCACTGTAGCAGAATAAACCTGTTCAAAACACCTGAAAACATGTAGAAATTGCAAATCATTTCCCCAAAAGAAGCACTTTCTAGATTTCATAAAAGAATTGCACTTGTTCTTGGACAAACATTCTGCCAATATTTTCTCAATCAGTTCTCTGTAGCAGAAGAAACCTGTTCAAAACACATGAAAACATGTGGAAATTGCCAAATTATTAACCCAAAAGAAGCACTTTCTAGATTTCATAAAAGAATTGCACTTCTTCTTGGGCAAATATTCTGCTAATATTTTCTCAATCAGTTCACTGTAGGAGAAGAAACCTGTTCAAAACACATGAAAACATGTGGAAATTGCCAAATTATTAACCCAAAAGAAGCACTTTCTAGATTTCATAAAAGAATTGCACTTCTTCTTGGGCAAACATTCTGCCAGTATTTCTTCTTGGGTAAACATTCTGTCAATACTTTGCCAATCAGTTCACTGTGGCAGAATAAAACTGTTCAAAAAATACATGAAAACATGTAGAAATTGCAAATCATTTACCCAAAAGAAGCACTTTCTAGATTATATGAAAGAATGGTACTTCTTCTTGGGTAAACATTCTGTCAATATTTTGCCAATCAGTTCACTGTAGCACAAATAAACCTGTTCAAAACACCTGAAAACATGTAGAAATTGCAAATCATTTACCCAAAAGAAGCACTTTCTAGATACATTTCTAATACATTTCAATGAATTTTTATTCTCGGGGTCCTTGCATCAGATATGCTTCTCTTTTGAATGTAGAATTCTATCACAGGTTGCTTTCAATTGATGCTCTAGATTTTCTTGGATCTCCCTGCAAAATGTGTTCAGAACTTGGGAGAAAATATGCTGTAGTGTCCAAGGAGCTCATACAAGAATGGAAATGGTACTTGAAGAATAATCCCTCAAATAAAAAGGACAGGAGGAAAGGACTTGTTCCCTTGTAGTTCTGAACTTCTCTTGCCAAGATATAGGACCCTAATGAGGTTTTCCATTAATTAGGGTGTATGAGTCACATCCTGTAGCTAAGAAGATCCTTGAACAGCTGTGAATAGCCTAGAAGACCTGTGAAATCTTTTCTAAAGAAGTTAATTAAGCCTAAAAGAATGGACAAAATATCATGCATCTAAGTAACTAAATATACAGAAAATTGTTCAGTGTATTCACCATAATTTGTCTTTGAGTATCACCTAGAAATTGAACATCAATTGAAATCATATCTTTCTATAACTAAATCATGTATATATATGTATATTTTTATTCAATACAATTACATAAAGTTCAAAACGGGATTAATACTGGTTATATCTTCATTGATTTGCTGAATTTGGTCAAATTGTTCACTTGAGAAGAAAGTACTTTCATGAATTCCCTGAAAGAATCTGCTTCTTCTCAGGTGAACATTCTGATAAGGCTCTCTGAAACAAATGTCAGTAATAAAAATATATCAATACCAACATTTAAGATGCTTGAATAAATATATCAACTTCAAACCTCAAGAGCATAATTGCCAATGTCTTTTAATTCTTACAAAAAAGAGACATGTTGAAATTGCCAAATCATTTACCCAAAGGAAGCACTTTCTAGATTATATGAAAGAATGGTACTTCTTCTTGGGTAAACATTCTGTCAAATTTTCTGAATCAGTTCACTGTAGCAGAATAAACCTGTTCAAAACACCTGAAAACATGTAGAAATTGCCAAATTATTTACCCAAAAGAAGCACTTTCTAGATTATATTAAAGAATGGTACTTCTTCTTGGGTAAACATTCTGTCAAAATTTTCTGAATCAGTTCACTGTAGCAGAATAAACCTGTTCAAAACACCTGAAAACATGTAGAAATTGCCAAATTATTTACCCAAAAGAAGCACTTTCTAGATTATATGAAAGAATGGTACGTCTTCTTGGGTAAGCATTCTGTCAATATTTGCCAGCTAGATGACTGTAGCAGAAAAAGATCCTGTTCAAAACACATGAAAACATGTAGAATCTGCCAAATTACTTACCCAAAAGAAGCACTATCTAGATTGTATGAAAGAATGGTACTTCTTCTTGGGTAAACATTCTGTCAATACTTTGCCAATCAGTTCACTGTGGCAGAATAAAACTGTTCAAAAAATACATGAAAACATGTAGAAATTGCAAATCATTTACCCAAAAGAAGCACTTTCTAGATTTCATAAAAGAATTGCACTTCTTCTTGGGCAAATATTCTGCTAATATTTTCTCAATCAGTTCACTGTAGGAGAAGAAACCTGTTCACAACACATGAAAACATGTGGAAATTGCCAAATTATTAACCCAAAATAAGCACTTTCTAGATTTCATAAAAGAATTGCACTTCTTCTTGGGCAAACATTCTGCCAATATTTTCTCAATCAGTTCACTGTAGCAGAAGAAACCTGTTCAAAACACCTGAAAACATGTAGAAATTGCAAATCATTTACCCAAAAGAAGCACTTTCTAGATTATATGAAAGAATGGTACTTCTTCTTGGGTAAACATTCTGTCAATATTTTGCCAATTAGATCACTGTAGCAGAATACAACTGTTCAAAACACCTGAAAACATGTGGAAATTGCCAAATTATTAACCCAAAAGAAGCACTTTCTAGATTTCATAAAAGAATTGCACCACTTCTTGGGTAAACATTTTGTCAATATTTTGCCAATTAGATCACTGTAGCAGAAGAAACCTGTTCAAAACACATGAAAACATGTGGAAATTGCCAAATTATTAACCCAAAAGAAGCACTTTCTAGATTTCTTAAAAGAATTCCACTTCTTCTTGGGCAAATATTCTGCTAATATTTTCTCAATCAGTTCACTGTAGGAGAAGAAACCTGTTCAAAACACCTGAAAACATGTAGAAATTGCAAATCATTTACCCAAAAGAAGCACTTTCTAGATTATATGAAAGAATGGTACTTCTTCTTGGGTAAACATTCTGTCAATATTTTCTGAATCAGTTCACTGCAGCAGAGGAAACCTGTTCAAAACACCTGAAAACATGTAGAAATTGCAAATCGTTTACCCAAAAGAAGCACTTTCTAGATTATATGAAAGAATGGTACTTCTTCTTGGGTAAACATTCTGTCAATATTTTCTGAATCAGTTCACTGCAGCCGAAGAAACCTGTTCAAAACACCTGAAAACATGTAGAAATTGCAAATCGTTTACCCAAAAGAAGCACTTTCTAGATTATATGAAAGAATGGTTCTTCTTCTTGGGTAAACATTCTGTCAATATTTGCCAGCCAGATGACTGTAGCAGAAAAAGATCCTGTTCAAAACACATGAAAACATGTAGAATCTGCCAAATTATTTACCCAAAAGAAGCACTATCTAGATTGTATGAAAGAATTGTACATCTTCTTGGGTAAACATTCTGTCAATACTTTGCCAATCAGTTCACTGTGGCAGAATAAAACTGTTCAAAAAATACATGAAAACATGTAGAAATTGCAAATCATTTACCCAAAAGAAGCACTTTCTAGATTATATGAAAGAATGGTACTTCTTCTTGGGTAAACATTCTGTCAATACTTTGCCAATCAGTTCACTGTAGCACAAATAAACCTGTTCAAAACACCTGAAAACATGTAGAAATTGCAAATCATTTACCCAAAAGAAGCACTTTCTAGATTATATGAAAGAATGGTACTTCTTCTTGGGTAAACATTCTGTCAATATTTTGCCAATCAGTTCACTGTAGCACAAATAAACCTGTTCAAAACACCTGAAAACATGTAGAAATTGCAAATCATTTTATACTTCTTCTTGGGAAAACATTCTGCCAATACTTTGCCAACCAGGTCATAAAGTTTCTCTTCAAAAATCATCATAATATTGTGTAATCATAACAGTAAAAGTTCATGAATTCTGTTGGGAAATCAGAACCCTATCTACTGAAGAGTGAAGTCAGGTATTCTAATACATTTCAATGAATTTTTATTCTCGGGGTCCTTGCATCAGATATGCTTCTCTTTTGAATGCAGAATTCTATCACAGGTTGCTTTCCATTGATGCTCTAGATTTTCTTGGATCTCCCTGCAAAATGTGTTCAGAACTTGGGAGAAAATATCCTGTAGTGTCCAAGGAGCTCATACAAGAATGGAAATGGTACTTGAAGAATAATCCCTCAAATAAAAAGGACAGGAGGAAAGGACTTGTTCCCTTGTAGTTCTGAACTTCTCTTGCCAAGATATAGGACCCTAATGGGGTTTTCCATTAATTAGGGTGTATGAGTCACATCCTGTAGCTGAGAAGATCCTTGAAGAGCTGTGAATAGCCTAGAAGACCTGTGAATAGCCTAGAAGACCTGTGAAATCTTTTCTAAAGAAGTTAATTAAGCCTAAAAGAATGGACAAAATATCATGCACCTAAGTAACTAAATATACAGAAAATTGTTCAGTGTATTCACCATAATTTGTCTTTGAGTATCACCTAGAAATTGAACATCAATTGAAATCATATCTTTCTATAACTAAATCATGTATATATATGTATATTTTTATTCAATACAATTACATAAAGTTCAAAACGGGATTAATACTGGTTATATCTTCATTGATTTGCTGAATTTGGTCAAATTGTTCACTTGAGAAGAAAGTACTTTCATGAATTCCCTGAAAGAATCTGCTTCTTCTCAGGTGAACATTCTGATAAGGCTCTCTGAAACAAATGTCAGTAATAAAAATATATCAATACCAACATTTAAGATGCTTGAATAAATATATCAACTTCAAACCTCAAGAGCATAATTGCCAATGTCTTTTAATTCTTACAAAAAAGAGACATGTTGAAATTGCCAAATCATTTACCCAAAGGAAGCACTTTCTAGATTATATGAAAGAATGGTACTTCTTCTTGGGTAAACATTCTGTCAATATTTTCTGAATCAGTTCACTGTAGCAGAATAAACCTGTTCAAAACACCTGAAAACATGTAGAAATTGCCAAATTATTTACCCAAAAGAAGCACTTTCTAGATTATATTAAAGAATGGTACTTCTTCTTGGGTAAACATTCTGTCAAAATTTTCTGAATCAGTTCACTGTAGCAGAATAAACCTGTTCAAAACACCTGAAAACATGTAGAAATTGCAAATCATTTACCCAAAAGAAGCACTTTCTAGATTATATGAAAGAATGGTACGTCTTCTTGGGTAAGCATTCTGTCAATATTTGCCAGCCAGATGACTGTAGCAGAAAAAGATCCTGTTCAAAACACATGAAAACATGTAGAATCTGCCAAATTACTTACCCAAAAGAAGCACTATCTAGATTGTATGAAAGAATGGTACTTCTTCTTGGGTAAACATTCTGTCAATACTTTGCCAATCAGTTCACTGTGGCAGAATAAAACTGTTCAAAAATACATGAAAACATGTAGAAATTGCAAATCATTTACCCAAAAGAAGCACTTTCTAGATTATATGAAAGAATGGTACTTCTTCTTGGGCAAACATTCTGCCAATATTTTCTCAATCAGTTCACTGTAGCAGAAGAAACCTGTTCAAAACACATGAAAACATGTAGAAATTGCAAATCATTTACCCAAAAGAAGCACTTTCTAGATTATATGAAAGAATGGTACGTGTTCTTGGGTAAGCATTCTGTCAATATTTGCCAGCCAGATGACTGTAGCAGAAAAAGATCCTGTTCAAAACACATGAAAACATGTAGAATCTGCCAAATTACTTACCCAAAAGAAGCACTATCTAGATTGTATGAAAGAATGGTACTTCTTCTTGGGCAAACATTCTGCCAATATTTTCTCAATCAGTTCACTGTAGCAGAAGAAACCTGTTCAAAACACATGAAAACATGTGGAAATTGCCAAATTATTAACCCAAAAGAAGCACTTTCTAGATTTCATAAAAGAATTGCACTTCTTCTTGGGCAAACATTCTGCCAATATTTTCTCAATCAGTTCACTGTAGCAGAATAAACCTGTTCAAAACAGCTGAAAACATGTAGAAATTGCAAATCATTTACCCAAAGAAGCACTTTCTAGATTATATGAAAGAATGGTACTTCTTCTTGGGCAAACATTCTGCCAATATTTTCTCAATCAGTTCACTGTAGCAGAAGAAACCTGTTCAAAACACATGAAAACATGTGGAAATTGCCAAATTATTAACCCAAAAGAAGCACTTTCTAGATTTCATAAAAGAATTGCACTTCTTCTTGGGCAAATATTCTGCCAATATTTTCTCAATCAGTTCACTGTAGGAGAAGAAACCTGTTCAAAACACATGAAAACATGTGGAAATTGCCAAATTATTAACCCAAAAGAAGCACTTTCTAGATTTTATAAAAGAATTGCACTTCTTCTTGGGTAAACATTCTGTCAATATTTTCTGAATCAGTTCACTGCAGCAGAATAAACCTGTTCAAAACACCTGAAAACATGTAGAAATTGCCAAATTATTTACCCAAAAGAAGCACTTTCTAGATTATATTAAAGAATGGTACTTCTTCTTGGGTAAACATTCTGTCAATATTTTGCCAGCCAGATTACTGTAGCAGAAAAGATCCTGTTCAAAACACCTGAAAACATGTAGAAATTGCCAAATCATTAACCCAAAAGAAGCACTTTCTAGATTATATGAAAGAATGGAACGTCTTCTTGGGTAAGCATTCTGTCAATATTTTGCCAGCCAGATGACTGTCAGCAGAATAAAGATCCTGTCAAAACACATGAAAACATGTAGAAATCTGCCAAATTACTTACCCAAAAGAAGCACTATCTAGATTAGTATGAAGAATGGTACTTCTTCTTGGGTAAACATTCTGTCAAAATTTTCTGAATCAGTTCACTGTAGCAGAATAAACCTGTTCAAAACACCTGAAAACATGTAGAAATTGCAAATCATTTACCCAAAAGAAGCACTTTCTAGATTATATGAAAGAATGGTACTTCTTCTTGGGTAAACATTCTGTCAGTATTTTGCCAATGAGATCACTGTAGCAGAATAGACCTGTTTGAAAACACCTGAAAACATGTAGAAATTGCCAAATCATTTACCCAAAAGAAGCACTTTCTAGATTATATGAAAGAATGGTACTTCTTCTTGGGTAAACATTATGTCAATATTTTCTGAATCAGTTCACTGTATCAGAATAAACCTGTTCAAAACACCTGAAAACATGTAGAAATTGCAAATCATTTACCCAAAAGAAGCACTTTCTAGATTATATGAAAGAATGGTACTTCTTCTTGGGTAAACATTCTGTCAATATTTGCCAGCCAGATGACTGTAGCAGAAAAAGATCCTGTTCAAAACACATGAAAACATGTAGAATCTGCCAAATTATTTACCCAAAGAAGCACTATCTAGATTGTATGAAAGAATGGTACTTCTTCTTGGGTAAACATTCTGTCAATATTTTGCCAATGAGATCACTGTAGCAGAATAACCTGTTTCAAAACACCTGAAAACATGTAGAAATTGCCAAATTATTTACCCAAAAGAAGCACTATCTAGATTGTATGAAAGAATGGTACTTCTTCTTGGGTAAACATTCTGTCAGTATTTTGCCAATGAGATCACTGTAGCAGAATAGACCTGTTTGAAAACACCTGAAAACATGTAGAAATTGCCAAATCATTTACCCAAAAGAAGCACTTTCTAGATTTCATAAAAGAATTGCACTTCTTCTTGGGTAAACATTCTGTCAATATTTTGCCAATTAGATCACTGTAGCAGAATAAACCTGTTCAAAAAATACATGAAAACATGTAGAAATTGAAAATCATTTACCGAAAAGAAGCACTTTCTAGATTATATGAAAGAATGGTACTTCTTCTTGGGTAAACATTATGTCAATATTTTCTGAATCAGTTCACTGTAGCAGAATAAACCTGTTGAAAAACACCTGAAAACATGTAGAAATTGCAAATCATTTACCCAAAAGAAGCACTTTCTAGATTATATGAAAGAATGGTACTTCTTCTTGGGTAAACATTCTGTCAATATTTGCCAGCCAGATGACTGTAGCAGAAAAAGATCCTGTTCAAAACACATGAAAACATGTAGAATCTGCCAAATTATTTACCCAAAGAAGCACTATCTAGATTGTATGAAAGAATGGTACTTCTTCTTGGGTAAACATTCTGTCAATATTTTGCCAATCAGTTCACTGTAGCAGAATAAACCTGTTCAAAACACCTGAAAACATGTAGAAATTGCAAATCATTTACCCAAAAGAAGCACTTTCTAGATTATATGAAAGAATGGTACTTCTTCTTGGGTAAACATTCTGTCAATATTTTGCCAATGAGATCACTGTAGCAGAATAAACCTGTTCAAAATACCTGAAAACATGTAGAAATTGCAAATTATTTACCAAAAAGAAGCACTTTCTAGATTATATGAAAGAATGGTACTTCTTCTTGGGTAAACATTCTGTCAATATTTTGCCAATGAGATCACTGTAGCAGAATAGACCTGTTCAAAACAACTGAAAACATGTAGAAATTTCCAAATCATTTACTTCTTCCTGGGTAAACATTCTGTCAGTATTCTGTCAGTATTTTGCCAATCTGTAGCAGAATAAACATGTTCAAAACTCCTGAAAACATGTAGAAATTGCAAATCATTTACCCAAAAGAAGCACTTTCTAGATTATATGAAAGAATGGTACTTCTTCTTGGGTAAACATTCTGTCAATATTTTGCCAATGAGATCACTGTAGCAGAATAAACCTGTTCAAAAAATACATGAAAACATGTAGAAATTGGAAAATTATTTACCCAAAAGAAGCACTTTCTAGATTATATGAAAGAATGGTACTTCTTCTTGGGTAAACATTCTGTCAATATTTTGCCAATCAGTTCACTGTAGCAGAATAAACCTGTTCAAAACAACTGAAAACATGTAGAAATTGCCAAATCATTTACCCAAAAGAAGCACTTTCTAGATTATATGAAAGAATGGTACTTCTTCTTGGGTAAACATTCTGTCAATATTTTGCCAATGAGATCACTGTAGCAGAATAAACCTGTTCAAAACACCTGAAAACATGTAGGAATTGCCAAATTATTAACCCAAAAGAAGCACTTTCTAGATTTCATAAAAGAATTGCACTTCTTCTTGGGTAAACATTATGTCAATATTTTCTGAATCAGTTCACTGTAGCAGAATAAACCTGTTCAAAACACATGAAAACATGTGGAAATTGCCAAATTATTAACCCAAAAGAAGCACTTTCTAGATTTCATAAAAGAATTGCACTTCTTCTTGGGTAAACATTCTGTCAATATTTTGCCAATTAGATCACTGTAGCAGAATAAACCTGTTCAAAAAATACATGAAAACATGTAGAAATTGCAAATCATTTACCCAAAAGAAGCACTTTCTAGATTATATGAAAGAATGGTACTTCTTCTCGGGTAAACATTCTGTCAATATTTTGCCAATGAGATCACTGTAGGAGAATAAACCTGTTCAAAACACCTGAAAACATGTAGAAATTGCAAATCATTTACCCAAAAGAAGCACTTTCTAGATTATATGAAAGAATGGTACTTCTTCTTGGGTAAACATTCTGTCAATATTTGCCAGCCAGATGACTGTAGCAGAAACAAGCAAGGAGAGACTAAACAAATATCATTAGAAATGCTATGGTCTGCAATAATGACTTTGCAAAAGAATATTGAAATTATGAATGTGAATATTAAGGATGTACAAAACACATTGTTGAATCTGAGTCCAATTGTAGTAAATAATGGGTTGACCCTTAAGAAGGTGGAAACAGAAATTGTTAATATAAAAGATGTGCAAACATCTTTAATAAAAGGCGAAAAAAGAGACATGTTGAAATTGCCAGATTATTAACCAAAAAGAAGCACTTTCTAGATTTCATAAAAGAATTGCACTTCTTCTTGGGCAAACATTCTGCCAATATTTTCTCAATCAGTTCACTGTAGCAGAAGAAAACTGTTCAAAACACATGAAAAGATGTGGAAATTGCCAAATTATTAACCCAAAAGAAGCACTTTCTAGATTTCATAAAAGAATTGCACTTCTTCTTGGGCAAACATTCTGCCAATATTTTCTCAATCAGTTCACTGTAGCAGAAGAAACCTGTTCAAAACACATGAAAACATGGAAATTGCCAAATTATTAACCCAAAAGAAGCACTTTCTAGATTTCATAAAAGAATTGCACTTCTTCTTGGGTAAACATTCTGTCAGTACTTTGCCAATCAGTTCACTGTAGCAGAATAAACCTGTTCAAAACACCTGAAAACATGTAGAAATTGCAAATCATTTACCCAAAAGAAGCACTTTCTAGATTATATGAAAGAATGGTACTTCATCTTGGGTAAACATTCTGTCAATATTTGCCAGCCAGATGACTGTAGCAGAAAAAGATCCTGTTCAAAACACATGAAAACATGTAGAATCTGCCAAATTATTTACCCAAAAGAAGCACTTTCTAGATTATATGAAAGAATGGTACTTCTTCTTGGGTAAACATTATGTCAATATTTTCTGAATCAGTTCACTGTAGCAGAATAAACCTGTTCAAAACACCTGAAAACATGTAGAAATTGCAAATCATTTACCCAAAAGAAGCACTTTCTAGATTATATGAAAGAATGGTACTTCTTCTTGGGTACACATTCTGTCAAAATTTTCTGAATCAGTTCACTGTAGCAGAATAAACCAGTTCAAAACACCTGAAAACATGTAGAAATTGCAAATCATTTACCCAAAAGAAGCACTTTCTAGATTATATGAAAAAATGGTACTTCTTCTTGGGTAAACATTCTGTCAATATTTTGCCAATGAGATCACTGTAGCAGAATAAACCAGTTCAAAACACCTGAAAACATGTAGAAATTGCAAATCATTTACCCAAAAGAAGCACTTTCTAGATTATATGAAAAAATGGTACTTCTTCTTGGGTAAACATTCTGCCAATACTTTGCCAACCAGGTCATAAAGTTTCTCTTCAAAAATCATCATAATATTGTGTAATCATAACAGTAAAAGTTCATGAATTCTGTTGGGAAATCAGAACCCTATCTACTGAAGAGTGAAGTCAGGTATTCAAAGAAAATAATACATTTCAATGAATTTTTATTCTCGGGGTCCTTGCATCAGATATGCTTCTCTTTTGAATGCAGAATTCTATCACAGGTTGCTTTCCATTGATGCTCTAGATTTTCTTGCATCTCCCTGCAAAATGTGTTCAGAACTAGGGAGAAAATATCTTGTAGTGTCCAAGGAGCTCATACAAGAATGGAAATGGTACTTGAAGAATAATCCCTGAAATAAAAAGGACAGGAGGAAAGGACTAGTTCCCTTGTAGTTCTGAACTTCCCTTGCCAAGATATAGGACCCTAATGGGGTTTTCCATTAATTAGGGTGTATGAGTCACACCCTGTAGCTGAGAAGATCCTTGAAGAGGTGTGAATAGCCTAGAAGACCTGTGAAATCTTTTCTAAAGAAGTTAATTAAGCCTAAAAGAATGGACAAAATATCATGCACCTAAGTAACTAAATATACAGAAAATTGTTCAGTGTATTCACCATAATTTGTCTTTGAGTATCACCTAGAAATTGAACATCAATTGAAATCATATCTTTCTATAACTAAATCATGTATATATATGTATATTTTTATTCAATACAATTACATAAAGTTCAAAACCGGATTAATACTGGTTATATCTTAATTGATTTGCTGAATTTGGTCAAATTGTTCACTTGAGAAGAAAGTACTTTCATGAATTCCCTGAAAGAATCTGCTTCTTCTCAGGTGAACATTCTGATCAGGCTCTCTGAAACAAATGTCATTAATAAAAATATATCAATACCAACATTTAAGATGCTAGAATAAATATATCAACTTCAAACCTCAAGAGCATAATTGCCAATGTCTTTTAATTCTTACAAAAAAGAGACATGTTGAAATTGCCAGATTATTAACCCAAAAGAAGCACTTTCTAGATTTCATAAAAGAATTGCACTTCTTCTTGGGTAAACATTCTGTAAATATTTGCCAGCCAGATGACTGTAGCAGAAAAAGATCCTGTTCAAAACACATGAAAACATGTAGAATCTGCCAAATTATTTACCCAAAAGAAGCACTTTCTAGATTTTATAAAAGAATTGCACTTCTCTTGGGTAAACATTCTGTCAATATTTTGCCAATTAGATCACTGTAGCAGAATAAAACTGTTCAAAAAATACATGAAAATATGTAGAAATTGCAAATCATTTACCCAAAAGAAGCACTTTCTAGATTATATGAAAGAATGGTACTTCTTCTTGGGTAAACATTCTGCCAATACTTTGCCAACCAGGTCATAAAGTTTCTCTTCAAAAATCATCATAATATTGTGTAATCATAATAGTAAAAGTTCATGAATTCTGTTGGGAAATCAGAACCCTATCTACTGAAGAGTGAAGTCAGGTATTCAAAGAAAATAATACATTTCAATGAATTTTTATTCTTGGGGTCCTTGCATCAGATATGCTTCTCTTTTGAATGCAGAATTCTATCACAGGTTGCTTTCCATTGATGCTCTAGATTTTCTTGGATCTCCCTGAAAAATGTGTTCAGAACTAGGGAGAAAATATCCTGTAGTGTCCAAGGAGCTCATACAAGAATGGAAATGGTACTTGAAGAATAATCCCTGAAATAAAAAGGACAGGAGGAAAGGACTAGTTCCCTTGTAGTTCTGAACTTCTCTTGCCAAGATATAGGACCCTAATGGGGTTTTCCATTAATTAGGGTGTATGAGTCACACCCTGTAGCTGAGAAGATCCTTGAAGAGCTGTGAATAGCCTAGAAGAGTTGTGAATAGCCTAGAAGACCTGTGAAATCTTTTCTAAAGAAGTTAATTAAGCCTAAAAGAATGGACAAAAAATCATGCACCTAAGTAACTAAATATACAGAAAATTGTTCAGTGTATTCACCATAATTTGTTTTTGAGTATCACCTAGAAATTGAACGTCAATTGAAATCATATCTTTCTATAACTAAATCATGTATATATATGTATATTTTTATTCAATACAATTACATAAAGTTCAAAACGGGATTAATACTGGTTATATCTTAATTGATTTGCTGAATTTGGTCAAATTGTTCACTTGAGAAGAAAGTACTTTCATGAATTCCCTGAAAGAATCTGCTTCTTCTCAGGTGAACATTCTGATCAGGCTCTCTGAAACAAATGTCATTAATAAAAATATATCGATACCAACATTTAAGATGCTAGAATAAATATATCAACTTCAAACCTCAAGAGCATAATTGCCAATGTCTTTTAATTCTTACAAAAAAGAGACATGTTGAAATTGCCAGATTATTAACCCAAAAGAAGCACTTTCTAGATTTCATAAAAGAATTGCACTTCTTCTTGGGTAAACATTCTGTCAATATTTTGCCAATTAGATCACTGTAGCAGAATAAACCTGTTCAAAAAATACATGAAAACATGTAGAAATTGAAAATCATTTACCGAAAAGAAGCACTTTCTAGATTATATGAAAGAATGGTACTTCTTCTTGGGTAAACATTATGTCAATAATTTTCTGAATCAGTTCACTGTAGCAGAATAAACCTGTTCAAAACACCTGAAAACATGTAGAAATTGCCAAATTATTTACCCAAAGAAGCACTTTCTAGATTATTAAAAGAATGGTACTTCTTCTTGGGTAAACATTCTGTCAATAATTTGCCAATCAGATTCACTGTAGCAGAATAAACCTGTTCAAAACACCTGAAAACATGTAGAAATTGCCAAATCATTTACCCAAAAGAAGCACTTTCTAGATTATATGAAAGAATGGTACTTCTTCTTGGGTAAACATTCTGTCAATATTTTGCAATCAGTTCACTGTAGCAGAATAAAACCTGTTCAAAACACCTGAAAACATGTAGAAATTGCAAATCATTTACCCAAAAGAAGCACTTTCTAGATTATATGAAAGAATGGTACTTCTTCTTGGGTAAACATTCTGTCAATATTTGCCAGCCAGATGACTGTAGCAGAAAAGATCCTGTTCACAACACATGAAAACATGTAGAATCTGCCAAATTATTTACCCAAAAGAAGTACGTTCTAGATTATATGAAAGAATGGTACTTCTTCTTGGGTAAACATTCTGTCAAAATTTTCTGAATCAGTTCACTGTAGCAGAATAAACCAGTTCAAAACACCTGAAAACATGTAGAAATTGCAAATCATTTACCCAAAAGAAGCACTTTCTAGATTATATGAAAAATGGTACTTCTTCTTGGGTAAACATTCTGTCAATATTTTGCCAATGAGATCACTGTAGCAGAATAAACTGTTCAAAACACCTGAAAACATGTAGAAATTGGAAATCATTTACCCAAAAGAATCACTTTCTAGATTATATGAAAGAATGGTACTTCTTCTTGGGTACACATTCTGTCAATATTTGCCAGCCAGATGACTGTAGCAGAAAAAGATCCTGTTCACAACACATGAAAACATGTAGAATCTGCCAAATTATTTACCCAAAAGAAGCACGTTCTAGATTATATGAAAGAATGGTACTTCTTCTTGGGTAAACATTATGTCAATATTTTCTGAATCAGTTCACTGTATCAGAATAAACTGTTCAAAACACCTGAAAACATGTAGAAATTGCAAATCATTTACCCAAAAGAAGCACTTTCTAGATTATATGAAAGAATGGTACTTCTTCTTGGGTAAACATTCTGTCAATATTTTGCCAATGAGATCACTGTAGCAGAATAAACTGTTCAAAACACATGAAAACATGTAGAATCTGCCAAATTATTTACCCAAAGAAGCACTATCTAGATTGTATGAAAAATGGTACTTCTTCTTGGGTAAACATTCTGTCAATATTTTCTGAATCAGTTCACTGTAGCAGAATAAACCTGTTCAAAACACCTGAAAACATGCAGAGAAATTGCAAATCATTTACCCAAAAGAAGCGCTTTCTAGATTATATGAAAGAATTGCACTTCTTTTTGGTTAAACATTTTGCAAATATTTTCTCAATCAGTTCACTGTAAAAAAAGAAATCTGTGATGCAAAATAAATGACATCTGCTTTTAATTGTTGCCTGTTAAGTGCTCCATTATTTTCAGTATTCACTCACGGTAGTAAGGAAAAATAAAAATAACATAGAATTCCTGTTCAAAAAACAAGAAAACAAGTGCCAATTTGTTTACCCAAAAGAAGCACGATCTAGATTATATGAAAGAATGGTACGTCTTCTTGGGTAAACATTCTGTCAATATTTTGCCAATCAGTTCACTGTAGCAGAATAAACCTGTTCAAAACACCTGAAAACATGTAGAAATTGCCAAATTATTTACCCAAAAGAAGCACTTTCTAGATTTTATAAAAGAATTGTACTTCTTCTTGGGTAAACATTCTGCCAATACTTTGCCAACCAGGTCATAAAGTTTCTCTTCAAAAATCATCATAATATTGTGTAATCATAACAGTAAAAGTTCATGAATTCTGTTGGGAAATCAGAACCCTATCTACTGAAGAGTGAAGTCAGGTATTCAAAGAAAATAATACATTTCAATGAATTTTTATTCTCGGGGTCCTTGCATCAGATATGCTTCTCTTTTGAATGCAGAATTCTATCACAGGTTGCTTTCCATTGATGCTCTAGATTTTCTTGGATCTCCCTGCAAAATGTGTTCAGAACTTGGGAGAAAATATCTGTAGTGTCCAAGGAGCTCATACAAGAATGGAAATGGTACTTGAAGAATAATCCCTCAAATAAAAAGGACAGGAGGAAAGGACTTGTTCCCTTGTAGTTCTGAACTTCTCTTGCCAAGATATAGGACCCTAATGAGGTTTTCCATTAATTAGGGTGTATGAGTCACATCCTGTAGCTGAGAAGATCCTTGAAGAGCTGTGAATAGCCTAGAAGACCTGTGAAATCTTTTCTAAAGAAGTTAATTAAGCCTAAAAGAATGGACAAAATATCATGCACCTAAGTAACTAAATATACAGAAAATTGTTCAGTGTATTCACCATAATTTGTCTTTGAGTAATCACCTAGAAATTGAACATCAATTGAAATCATATCTTTCTATAACTAAATCATGTATATATATGTATATTTTTATTCAATACAATTACATAAAGTTCAAAACGGGATTAATACTGGTTATATCTTCATTGATTTGCTGAATTTGGTCAAATTGTTCACTTGAGAAGAAAGTACTTTCATGAATTCCCTGAAAGAATCTGCTTCTTCTCAGGTGAACATTCTGATCAGGCTCTCTGAAATAAATGTCATTAATAAAAATATATCAATACCAACATTTAAGATGCTAGAATAAATATATCAACTTCAAACCTCAAGAGCATAATTGCCAATGTCTTTTAATTCTTACAAAAAAGAGACATGTTGAAATTGCCAGATTATTAACCCAAAAGAAGCACTTTCTAGATTTCATAAAAGAATTGCACTTCTTCTTGGGTAAACATTCTGTCAAAATTTTCTGAATCAGTTCACTGTAGCAGAAAAAGACCTGTTCAAAACACATGAAAACATGTGGAAATCTGCCAAATTATTACCCAAAAGAAGCACTTTCTAGATTTTATAAAAGAATTGCACTTCTTCTTGGGTAAACATTCTGTCAATATTTTGCCAATTAGATCACTGTAGCAGAATAAACCTGTTCAAAAATACATGAAAACATGTAGAAATTGAAAATCATTTACCCAAAAGAAGCACTTTCTAGATTATATGAAAGAATGGTACTTCTTCTTGGGTAAACATTCTGTCAATATTTTCTGAATCAGTTCACTGTAGCAGAAGAAACCTGTTCAAAACACATGAAAACATGGAAATTGCCAAATTATTAACCCAAAAGAAGCACTTTCTAGATTTCATAAAAGAATTGCACTTCTTCTTGGGTCAAACATTCTGTCAATATTTGCTCAATCAGTTCACTGTAGCAGAATAAACCTGTTCAAAACACCTGAAAACATGTAGAAATTGCAAATGATTTACCCAAAAGAAGCACTTTCTAGATTATATGAAAGAATGGTACTTCTTCTTGGGTAAACATTCTGTCAATATTTGCCAGCCAGATGACTGTGGCAGAAAAAGATCCTGTTCAAAACACATGAAAACATGTAGAATCTGCCAAATTATTTACCCAAAAGAAGCACTTTCTAGATTATATGAAAGAATGGTACTTCTTCTTGGGTAAACATTATGTCAATATTTTCTGAATCAGTTCACTGTAGCAGAATAAACCTGTTCAAAACACCTGAAAACATGTAGAAATTGCAAATCATTTACCCAAAAGAAGCACTTTCTAGATTATATGAAAGAATGGTACTTCTTCTTGGGTAAACATTCTGTCAATATTTGCCAGCCAGATGCACTGTAGCAGAAAAGATCCTGTTCAAAACACATGAAAACATGTAGAATCTGCCAAATTATTTACCCAAAAGAAGCACTTTCTAGATTAAATTGAAAGAATGGCACTTCTTCTTGGGCAAACATTCTGCCAATATTTTCTCAATCAGTTCACTGTAGCAGAAGAAACCTGTTCAAAACACCTGAAAACATGTAGAAATTGCAAATGATTTACCCAAAAGAAGCACTTTCTAGATTAGATGAAAGAATGGTACTTCTTCTTGGGTAAACATTCTGTCAATATTTGCCAGCCAGATGACTGTGGCAGAAAAAGATCCTGTTCAAAACACATGAAAACATGTAGAATCTGCCAAATTATTTACCCAAAAGAAGCACTTTCTAGATTATATGAAAGAATGGTACTTCTTCTTGGATAAACATTGTGTCAATATTTTGCCAATGAGATCACTGTAGCAGAATAGACCTGTTCAAAACAAGTGAAAACATGTAGAAATTTCCAAATCATTTACTTCTTCCTGGGTAAACATTCTGTCAGTATTCTGTCAGTATTTTGCCAATCTGTAGCAGAATAAACCTGTTCAAAACACCTGAAAACATGTAGAAATTGCAAATCATTTACCCAAAAGAAGCACTTTCTAGATTATATGAAAGAATGGTACTTCTTCTTGGGTAAACATTTTGCAAATATTTTGCCAATGAGATCACTGTAGCAGAATAAAACTGTTCAAAAAATACATGAAAACATGTAGAAATTGCAAATCATTTACCCAAAAGAAGCACTTTCTAGATACATTTCTAATACATTTGAATGCATTTTTATTCTCGGGGTCCTTGCATCAGATATGCTTCTCTTTTGAATGCAGATTTCTATCACAGGTTGCTTTCCATTGATGCTCTAGATTTTCTTGGATCTCCCTGCAAAATGTGTTCAGAACTTGGGAGAAAATATCCTGTAGTGTCCAAGGAGCTCATACAAGAATGGAAATGGTACTTGAAGAATAATCCCTCAAATAAAAAGGACAGGAGGAAAGGACTTGTTCCCTTGTAGTTCTGAACTTCTCTTGCTAAGATATAGGACTCTAATGAGGTTTTCCATTAATTAGGGTGTATGAGTCACATCCTGTAGCTGAGAAGATCCTTGAAGAGCTGTGAATAGCCTAGAAGACCTGTGAAATCTTTTCTAAAGAAGTTAATTAAGCCTAAAAGAATGGACAAAATATCATGCACCTAAGTAACTAAATATACAGAAAATTGTTCAGTGTATTCACCATAATTTGTCTTTGAGTATCAACTAGAAATTGAACATCAATTGAAATCATATCTTTCTATAACTAAATCATGTATATATATGTATATTTTTATTCAATACAATTACATAAAGTTCAAAACGGGATTAATACTGGTTATATCTTCATTGATTTGCTGAATTTGGTCAAATTGTTCACTTGAGAAGAAAGTACTTTCATGAATTCCCTGAAAGAATCTGCTTCTTCTCAGGTGAACATTCTGATAAGGCTCTCTGAAACAAATGTCAGTAATAAAAATATATCAATACCAACATTTAAGATGCTTGAATAAATATATCAACTTCAAACCTCAAGAGCATAATTGCCAATGTCTTTTAATTCTTACAAAAAAGAGACATGTTGAAATTGCCAAATCATTTACCCAAAGGAAGCACTTTCTAGATTATATGAAAGAATGGTACTTCTTCTTGGGTAAACATTCTGTCAATATTTTCTGAATCAGTTCACTGTAGCAGAATAGACCTGTTTGAAAACACCTGAAAACATGTGGAAATTGCCAAATTATTAACCCAAAAGAAGCACTTTCTAGATTTCATAAAAGAATTGCACTTCTTCTTGGCAAATCATTCTGCCAATATTTTCTCAATCAGTTCACTGTAGGCAGAAGAAACCTGTTCAAAACACATGAAAACATGTGGAAATTGCCAAATTATTAACCCAAAAGAAGCACTTTCTAGATTTCATAAAAGAATTGCACTTCTTCTTGGGTAAACATTCTGTCAATATTTTCTCAATTCAGTTCACTGTAGCAGAATACAACCTGTTCAAAACACCTGAAAACATGTAGAAATTGCAAATCATTTACCCAAAAGAAGCACTTTCTAGATTATATGAAAGAATGGTACTTCTTCTTGGGTAAACATTCTGTCAATATTTTCTGAATCAGTTCACTGCAGGCAGAAGAAAACCTGTTCAAAACACCTGAAAACATGTAGAATTGCAAATCGATTTACCCAAAAGAAGCACTTTCTAGATTATATGAAAGAATGGTACTTCTTCTTGGGTAAACATTCTGTCAATATTTGCCAATCAGTTCACTGTAGCAGAATAAACCTGTTCAAAAACACATGAAAACATGTAGAAATTGCAAATCATTTACCCAAAAGAAGCACTTTCTAGATTATATGAAAGAATGGTACTTCTTCTTGGGTAAACATTCTGTCAATATTTTGCCAATCAGTTCACTGTAGCAGAATAAACCTGTTCAAAACACCTGAAAACATGTAGAAATTGCAAATCATTTACCCAAAAGAAGCACTTTCTAGATACATTTCTAATACATTTCAATGAATTTTTATTCTCGGGGTCCTTGCATCAGATATGCTTCTCTTTTGAATGCAGAATTCTATCACAGGTTGCTTTCCATTGATGCTCTAGATTTTCTTGGATGTCCCTGCAAAATGTGTTCAGAACTTGGGAGAAAATATCCTGTAGTGTCCAAGGAGCTCATACAAGAATGGAAATGGTACTTGAAGAATAATCCCTCAAATAAAAAGGACAGGAGGAAAGGACTTGTTCCCTTGTAGTTCTGAACTTCTCTTGCCAAGATATAGGACCCTAATGAGGTTTTCCATTAATTAGGGTGTATGAGTCACATCCTGTAGCTGAGAAGATCCTTGAACAGCTGTGAATAGCCTAGAAGAGCTGTGAATAGCCTAGAAGACCTGTGAATAGCCTAGAAGACCTGTGAAATCTTTTCTAAAGAAGTTAATTAAGCTTAAAAGAATGGACAAAATATCATGCACCTAAGTAACTAAATATACAGAAAATTGTTCAGTGTATTCACCATAATTTGTCTTTGAGTATCACCTAGAAATTGAACATCAATTGAAATCATATCTTTCTATAAGTAAATCATGTATATATATGTATATTTTTATTCAATACAATTACATAAAGTTCAAAACTGGATTAATACTGGTTATATCTTCATTGATTTGCTGAATTTGGTCAAATTGTTCACTTGAGAAGAAAGTACTTTCATGAATTCCCTGAAAGAATCTGCTTCTTCTCAGGTGAACATTCTGATAAGGCTCTCTGAAACAAATGTCATCAATAAAAATATATCAATACCAACATTTAAGATGCTTGAATAAATATATCAACTTCAAACCTCAAGAGCATAATTGCCAATGTCTTTTAATTCTTACAAAAAAGAGACATGTTGAAATTGCCAGATTATTAACCCAAAGAAGCACTTTCTAGATTATATGAAAGAATTGCACTTCTTCTTGGGTAAACATTCTGTCCAATATTTTCTCAATCAGTTCACTGTAGCAGAAGAAACCTGTTCAAAACACATGAAAACATGTTGAAATTGTCAGATTATTAACCAAAAAGAAGCACTTTCTAGATTTCATAAAAGAATTGCACTTCTTCTTGGGTAAACATTCTGTCAATATTTTGCCAATTAGATCACTGTAGCAGAATACAACTGTTCAAAACACCTGAAAACATGTAGAAATTGCCAAATCATTTACCCAAAAGAAGCACTTTCTAGATTATATGAAAGAATGGTACTTCTTCTTGGGTAAACATTATGTCAATATTTTCTGAATCAGTTCACTGTAGCAGAATAAACCTGTTCAAAACACCTGAAAACATGTAGAAATTGCAAATCATTTACCCAAAAGAAGCACTTTCTAGATTATATGAAAGAATGGTACTTCTTCTTGGGTAAACATTCTGTCAATATTTTGCCAATGAGATCACTGTAGCAGTATAGACCTGTTCAAAACACCTGAAAACATGTAGAAATTGCCAAATCATTTACCCAAAAGAAGCACTTTCTAGATTATATGAAAGAATGGTACTTCTTCTTGGGTAAACATTCTGTCAATATTTTCTGAATCAGTTCACTGTAGCAGAATAAACCTGTTCAAAACACCTGAAAACATGTAGAAATTGCCAAATTATTTACCCAAAAGAAGCACTTTCTAGATTATATTAAAGAATGGTACTTCTTCTTGGGTAAACATTCTGTCCATACTTTGCCAATGAGTTCACTGTGGCAGAGTAAACCTGTTCAAAACACCTGAAAACATGTAGAAATTGCAAATCATTTACCCAAAAGAAGCACTTTCTAGATTATATGAAAGAATGGTACTTCTTCTTGGGTAAACATTCTGTCAATATTTTGCCAATGAGATCACTGTAGCAGAATAAACCTGTTCAAAACACCTGAAAACATGTAGAAATTGCAAATCATTTACCCAAAAGAAGCACTTTCTAGATTATTTGAAAGAATGGTACTTCTTCTTGGGTAAACATTCTGTCAATATTTGCCAGCCAGATGACTGTAGCAGAAAAAGATCCTGTTCAAAACACATGAAAATATGTAGAATCTGCCAAATTATTTACCCAAAAGAAGCACTTTCTAGATTATATGAAAGAATGGTACTTCTTCTTGGGTAAACATTCTGTCAATATTTTCTGAATCAGTTCACTGTAGCAGAATAAACCTGTTCAAAACACCTGAAAACATGTATAAATTGCAAATCATTTACCCAAAAGAAGCACTTTCTAGATTATATGAAAGAATGGTACTTCTTGTTGGGTAAACATTATGTCAATATTTTCTGAATCAGTTCACTGTAGCAGAATAAACCTGTTCAAAACACCTGAACACATGTAGAAATTGCAAATCATTTACCCAAAAGAAGCACTTTCTAGATTATATGAAAGAATGGTTCTTCTTCTTGCGTAAACATTCTGTCAATATTTTCTGAATCAGTTCACTGTAGCAGAAGAAACCTGTTCAAAACACCTGAAAACATGTAGAAATTGCAAATCATTTACCCAAAAGAAGCACTTTCTAGATTATTCACTGTAGCAGAATAAACCTGTTCAAAACACCTGAACACATGTAGAAATTGCAAATCATTTACCCAAAAGAAGCACTTTCTAGATTATATGAAAGAATGGTACTTCTTCTTGCGTAAACATTCTGTCAATATTTTCTGAATCAGTTCACTGTAGCAGAAGAAACCTGTTCAAAACACCTGAAAACATGTAGAAATTGCAAATCATTTACCCAAAAGAAGCACTTTCTAGATTATATGAAAGAATGGTACTTCTTCTTGGGTAAACATTCTGTCAATATTTGCCAGCCAGATGACTGTAGCAGAAAAGATCCTGTTCAAAACACATGAAAACATGTAGAATCTGCCAAATTATTTACCCAAAAGAAGCACTTTCTAGATTAAATTGAAAGAATGGTACTTCTTCTTGGGTAAACAATTCTGTCAATACTTTGCCAATCAGTTCACTGTAGCACAAATAAACCTGTTCAAAACACCTGAAAACATGTAGAAATTGCAAATCATTTACCCAAAAGAAGCACTTTCTAGATACATTTCTAATACATTTCAATGAATTTTTATTCTCGGGGTCCTTGCATCAGATATGCTTCTCTTTTGAATGCAGAATTCTATCACAGGTTGCTTTCAATTGATGCTCTAGATTTTCTTGGATCTCCCTGCAAAATATGTTCAGAACTTGGGAGAAAATATGCTGTAGTGTCCAAGGAGCTCATACAAGAATGGAAATGGTACTTGAAGAATAATCCCTCAAATAAAAAGGACAGGAGGAAAGGACTTGTTCCCTTGTAGTTCTGAACTTCTCTTGCCAAGATATAGGACCCTAATGAGGTTTTCCATTAATTATTGTGTATGAGTCACATCCTGTAGCTGAGAAGATCCTTGAACAGCTGTGAATAGCCTAGAAGAGCTGTGAATAGCCTAGAAGACCTGTGAAATCTTTTCTAAAGAAGTTAATTAAGCCTAAAAGAATGGACAAAATATCATGCATCTAAGTAACTAAATATACAGAAAATTGTTCAGTGTATTCACCATAATTTGTCTTTGAGTATCACCTAGAAATTGAACATCAATTGAAATCATATCTTTCTATAACTAAATCATGTATATATATGTATATTTTTATTCAATACAATTACATAAAGTTCAAAACGGGATTAATACTGGTTATATCTTCATTGATTTGCTGAATTTGGTCAAATTGTTCACTTGAGAAGAAAGTACTTTCATGAATTCCCTGAAAGAATCTGCTTCTTCTCAGGTGAACATTCTGATAAGGCTCTCTGAAACAAATGTCAGTAATAAAAATATATCAATACCAACATTTAAGATGCTTGAATAAATATATCAACTTCAAACCTCAAGAGCATAATTGCCAATGTCTTTTAATTCTTACAAAAAAGAGACATGTTGAAATTGTCAGATTATTAACCCAAAAGAAGCACTTTCTAGATTTCATAAAAGAATTGCACTTCTTCTTGGGCAAACATTCTGCCAATATTTTCTCAATCAGTTCACTGTAGCAGAAGAAACCTGTTCAAAACACATGAAAACATGTGGAAATTGCCAAATTATTAACCCAAAAGAAGCACTTTCTAGATTTCATAAAAGAATTGCACTTCTTCTTGGGTAAATATTCTGTCAATATTTTGCCAATTCAGATCACTGTAGCAGAATACAACCTGTTCAAAACACCTGAAAACATGTAGAAATTGCAAATCATTTACCCAAAAGAAGCACTTTCTAGATTATATGAAAGAATGGTACTTCTTCTTGGGTAAACATTCTGTCAATATTTGCCAGCCAGATGACTGTAGCAGAAAAAGATCCTGTTCAAAACACATGAAAACATGTAGAATCTGCCAAATTATTTACCCAAAAGAAGCACTTTCTAGATTATATGAAAGAATGGTATTTCTTCTTGGGTAAACATTCTGTCAATACTTTGCCAATCAGTTCACTGTAGCACAAATAAACCTGTTCAAAACACCTGAAAACATGTAGAAATTGCAAATCATTTACCCAAAAGAAGCACTTTCTAGATACATTTCTAATACATTTCAATGAATTTTTATTCTCGGGGTCCTTGCATCAGATATGCTTCTCTTTTGAATGCAGAATTCTATCACAGGTTGCTTTCAATTGATGCTCTAGATTTTCTTGGATCTCCCTGCAAAATGTGTTCAGAACTTGGGAGAAAATATGCTGTAGTGTCCAAGGAGCTCATACAAGAATGGAAATGGTACTTGAAGAATAATCCCTCAAATAAAAAGGACAGGAGGAAAGGACTTGTTCCCTTGTAGTTCTGAACTTCTCTTGCCAAGATATAGGACCCTAATGAGGTTTTCCATTAATTAGGGTGTATGAGTCACATCCTGTAGCTGAGAAGATCCTTGAACAGCTGTGAATAGCCTAGAAGAGCTGTGAATAGCCTAGAAGACCTGTGAAATCTTTTCTAAAGAAGTTAATTAAGCCTAAAAGAATGGACAAAATATCATGCACCTAAGTAACTAAATATACAGAAAATTGTTCAGTGTATTCACCATAATTTGTCTTTGAGTATCACCTAGAAATTGAACATCAATTGAAATCATATCTTTCTATAACTAAATCATGTATATATATGTATATTTTTATTCAATACAATTACATAAAGTTCAAAACGGGATTAATACTGGTTATATCTTCATTGATTTGCTGAATTTGGTCAAATTGTTCACTTGAGAAGAAAGTACTTTCATGAATTCCCTGAAAGAATCTGCTTCTTCTCAGGTGAACATTCTGATCAGGCTCTCTGAAACAAATATGTCAGTAATAAAAATATATCAATACCAACATATAAGATGCTAGAATAAATATATCAACTTCAAACCTCGAGAGTATAATTGCCAATGTCTTTTAATTCTTACAAAAAAGAGACATGTTGAAATTGCCAGATTATTAACCAAAAAGAAGCACTTTCTAGATTATATGAAAGAATGGTACTTCTTCTTGGGTAAACATTCTGTCCAATATTTTCTCAATCAGTTCACTGTAGCAGAAGAAACCTGTTCAAAACACCTGAAAACATGTAGAAATTGCCAAATTATTTACCCAAAAGAAGCACTTTCTAGATTATATGAAAGAATGGTACTTCTTCTTGGGTAAACATTCTGTCAATATTTTGCCAATCAGTTCACTGTAGGAGAAGAAACCTGTTCAAAACACATGAAAACATGTAGAAATTGCCAAATTATTACCCAAAAGAAGCACTTTCTAGATTTCATAAAAGAATTGCACTTCTTCTTGGGCAAACATTCTGCCAATATTTTCTCAATCAGTTCACTGTAGCAGAAGAAACCTGTTCAAAACACCTGAAAACATGTAGAAATTGCAAATCATTTACCCAAAAGAAGCACTTTCTAGATACATTTCTAATACATTTCAATGAATTTTTATTCTCGGGGTCCTTTCATCAGATATGCTTCTCTTTTGAATGCAGAATTCTATCACAGGTTGCTTTCAATTGATGCTCTAGATTTTCTTGGATCTCCCTGCAAAATATGTTCAGAACTTGGGAGAAAATATGCTGTAGTGTCCAAGGAGCTCATACAAGAATGGAAATGGTACTTGAAGAATAATCCCTCAAATAAAAAGGACAGGAGGAAAGGACTTGTTCCCTTGTAGTTCTGAACTTCTCTTGCCAAGATATAGGACCCTAATGAGGTTTTCCATTAATTAGGGTGTATGAGTCACATCCTGTAGCTGAGAAGATCCTTGAACAGCTGTGAATAGCCTAGAAGAGCTGTGAATAGCCTAGAAGACCTGTGAAATCTTTTCTAAAGAAGTTAATTAAGCCTAAAAGAATGGACAAAATATCATGCATCTAAGTAACTAAATATACAGAAAATTGTTCAGTGTATTCACCATAATTTGTCTTTGAGTATCACCTAGAAATTGAACATCAATTGAAATCATATCTTTCTATAACTAAATCATGTATATATATGTATATTTTTATTCAATACAATTACATAAAGTTCAAAACGGGATTAATACTGGTTATATCTTCATTGATTTGCTGAATTTTTTCAAATTGTTCACTTGAGAAGAAAGTACTTTCATGAATTCCCTGAAAGAATCTGCTTCTTCTCAGGTGAACATTCTGATAAGGCTCTCTGAAACAAATGTCATTAATAAAAATATATCGATACCAACATTTAAGATGCTAGAATAAATATATCAACTTCAAACCTCGAGAGCATAATTGCCAATGTCTTTTAATTCTTACAAAAAAGAGACATGTTGAAATTGTCAGATTATTAACCCAAAAGAAGCACTTTCTAGATTTCATAAAAGAATTGCACTTCTTCTTGGGCAAACATTCTGCCAATATTTTCTCAATCAGTTCACTGTAGCAGAAGAACCTGTTCAAAACACATGAAAACATGTGGAAATTGCCAAATTATTAACCCAAAAGAAGCACTTTCTAGATTTCATAAAAGAATTGCACTTCTTCTTGGGTAAACATTCTGTCAATATTTTGCCAATTAGATCACTGTAGCAGAATACAACTGTTCAAAACACCTGAAAACATGTAAAATTGCAAATCATTTACCCAAAAGAAGCACTTTCTAGATTATATGAAAGAATGGTACTTCTTCTTGGGTAAACATTCTGTCAATATTTGCCAATCAGTTCACTGTAGCAGAATAAACCTGTTCAAAACACCTGAAAACATGTAGAAATTGCAAATCATTTACCCAAAAGAAGCACTTTCTAGATTATATGAAAGAATGGTACTTCTTCTTGGGTAAACATTCTGTCCATACTTTGCCAATCAGTTCACTGTGGCAGAATAAACCTGTTCAAAACACCTGAAAACATGTAGAAATTGCAAATCATTTACCCAAAAGAAGCACTTTCTAGATTATATGAAAGAATGGTACTTCTTCTTGGGTAAACATTCTGTCAATATTTTGCCAGTGAGATCACTGTAGCAGAATAAACCTGTTCAAAACACCTGAAAACATGTAGAAATTGCAAATCATTTACCCAAAAGAAGCACTTTCTAGATTATTTGAAAGAATGGTACTTCTTCTTGGGTAAACATTCTGTCAATATTTGCCAGCCAGATGACTGAAGCAGAAAAAGAGCCTGTTCAAAACACATGAAAATATGTAGAATCTGCCAAATTATTTACCCAAAAGAAGCACTTTCTAGATTATATGAAAGAATGGTACTTCTTCTTGGGTAAACATTCTGTCAATATTTTGCCAATTAGATCACTGTAGCAGAATACAACTGTTCAAAAAATACATGAAAACATGTAGAAATTGCCAATCATTTACCCAAAAGCAGCACTTTCTAGATTATATGAAAGAATGGTACTTCTTCTTGGGTAAACATTCTGTCAATATTTTGCCAATGAGATCACTGTAGCAGAATAGACCTGTTCAAAACACCTGAAAACATGTAGAAATTGCCAAATCATTTACCCAAAAGAAGCACTTTCTAGATTATATGAAAGAATGGTACTTCTTCTTGGGTAAACATTATGTCAATATTTTCTGAATCAGTTCACTGTAGCAGAATAAACCTGTTCAAAACACCTGAAAACATGTAGAAATTGCCAAATTATTTACCCAAAAGAAGCACTTTCTAGATTATATTAAAGAATGGTACTTCTTCTTGGGTAAACATTCTGTCCATACTTTGCCAATCAGTTCACTGTGGCAGAATAAACCTGTTCAAAACACCTGAAAACATGTAGAAATTGCAAATCATTTACCCAAAAGAAGCACTTTCTAGATTATATTAAAGAATGGTACTTCTTCTTGGGTAAACATTCTGTCAATATTTTGCCAATGAGATCACTGTAGCAGAATAAACCTGTTCATAACACCTGAAAACATGTAGAAATTGCAAATCATTTACCCAAAAGAAGCACTTTCTAGATTATTTGAAAGAATGGTACTTCTTCTTGGGTAAACATTCTGTCAATATTTGCCAGCCAGATGACTGTAGCAGAAAAAGATCCTGTTCAAAACACATGAAAATATGTAGAATCTGCCAAATTATTTACCCAAAAGAAGCACTTTCTAGATTATATGAAAGAATGGTACTTCTTCTTGGGTAAACATTCTGTCAATATTTTCTGAATCAGTTCACTGTAGCAGAATAAACCTGTTCAAAACACCTGAAAACATGTATAAATTGCAAATCATTTACCCAAAAGAAGCACTTTCTAGATTATATGAAAGAATGGTACTTCTTGTTGGGTAAACATTCTGTCAATATTTTCTGAATCAGTTCACTGTAGCAGAATAAACCTGTTCAAAACACCTGAACACATGTAGAAATTGCAAATCATTTACCCAAAAGAAGCACTTTCTAGATTATATGAAAGAATGGTACTTCTTGTTGGGTAAACATTCTGTCAATATTTTCTGAATCAGTTCACTGTAGCAGAATAAACCTGTTCAAAACACCTGAACACATGTAGAAATTGCAAATCATTTACCCAAAAGAAGCACTTTCTAGATTATATGAAAGAATGGTACTTCTTCTTGGGTAAACATTCTGTCAATACTTTGCCAGCCAGATGACTGTAGCAGAAAAAGATCCTGTTCAAAACAGATGAAAACATGTAGAATCTGCCAAATTATTTACCCAAAAGAAGCACTATCTAGATTGTATGAAAGAATTGTACTTCTTCTTGGGTAAACATTCTGTCAATATTTTCTGAATCAGTTCACTGTAGCAGAATAAACCTGTTCAAAACACCTGAAAACATGTAGAAATTGCAAATCATTTACCCAAAAGAAGCACTTTCTAGATTATATGAAAGAATGGTACTTCTTCTTGGGTAAACATTATGTCAATATTTTCTGATTCAGTTCACTGTGGCAGAATAAAACTGTTCAAAAAATACATGAAAACATGTAGAAATTGCAAATCATTTACCCAAAAGAAGCACTTTCTAGATACATTTCTAATACATTTCAATGAATTTTTATTCTCGGGGTCCTTGCATCAGATATGCTTCTCTTTTGAATGCAGAATTCTATCACAGGTTGCTTACAATTGATGCTCTAGATTTTCTTGGATCTCCCTGCAAAATGTGTTCAGAACTTGGGAGAAAATATCCTGTAGTGTCCAAGGAGCTCATACAAGAATGGAAATGGTACTTGAAGAATAATCCCTCAAATAAAAAGGACAGGAGGAAAGGACTTGTTCCCTTGTAGTTCTGAACTTCTCTTGCCAAGATATAGGACCCTAATGAGGTTTTCCATTAATTAGGGTGTATGAGTCACATCCTGTAGCTGAGAAGATCCTTGAACAGCTGTGAATAGCCTAGAAGAGCTGTGAATAGCCTAGAAGAGCTGTGAATAGCCTAGAAGACCTGTGAAATCTTTTCTAAAGAAGTTAATTAAGCCTAAAAGAATGGACAAAATATCATGCATCCTAAGTAACTAAATATACAGAAAATTGTTCAGTGTATTCACCATAATTTGTCTTTGAGTATCACCTAGAAATTGAACATCAATTGAAATCATATCTTTCTATAACTAAATCATGTATATATATGTATATTTTTATTCAATACAATTACATAAAGTTCAAAACGGGATTAATACTGGTTATATCTTCATTGATTTGCTGAATTTGGTCAAATTGTTCACTTGAGAAGAAAGTACTTTCATGAATTCCCTGAAAGAATCTGCTTCTTCTCAGGTGAACATTCTGATCAGGCTCTCTGAAACAAATATGTCAGTAATAAAAATATATCAATACCCACATATAAGATGCTAGAATAAATATATCAACTTCAAACCTCGAGAGTATAATTGCCAATGTCTTTTAATTCTTACAAAAAAGAGACATGACATGTTGAAATTGCCAGATTATTAACCAAAAAGAAGCACTTTCTAGATTATATGAAAGAATGGTACTTCTTCTTGGGTAAACATTATGTCAATATTTTCTGAATCAGTTCACTGCAGCAGAATAAACCTGTTCAAAACACCTGAAAACATGTAGAAATTGCAAATCATTTACCCAAAAGAAGCACTTTCTAGATTATATGAAAGAATGGTACTTCTTCTTGAGTAAACATTCTGTCAATACTTTGCCAATCAGTTCACTGTAGTAGAATAAACCTGTTCAAAACACCTGAAAACATGTAGAAATTGCAAATCGATTACCCAAAAGAAGCACTTTCTAGATTATATGAAAGAATGGTACTTCTTCTTGGGTAAACATTCTGTCAATAGTTTGCCAATCAGTTCACTGTAGCACAAATAACCTGTTCAAAACACCTGAAAACATGTAGAAATTGCAAATCATTTACCCAAAAGAAGCACTTTCTAGATACATTTCTAATACATTTCAATGAATTTTTATTCTCGGGGTCCTTGCATCAGATATGCTTCTCTTTTGAATGCAGAATTCTATCACAGGTTGCTTTCAATTGATGCTCTAGATTTTCTTGGATCTCCCTGCAAAATGTGTTCAGAACTTGGGAGAAAATATGCTGTAGTGTCCAAGGAGCTCATACAAGAATGGAAATGGTACTTGAAGAATAATCCCTCAAATAAAAAGGACAGGAGGAAAGGACTTGTTCCCTTGTAGTTCTGAACTTCTCTTGCCAAGATATAGGACCCTAATGAGGTTTTCCATTAATTAGGGTGTATGAGTCACATCCTGTAGCTGAGAAGATCCTTGAACAGCTGTGAATAGCCTAGAAGAGCTGTGAATAGCCTAGAAGACCTGTGAATAGCCTAAAAGACCTGTGAAATCTTTTCTAAAGAAGTTAATTAAGCCTAAAAGAATGGACAAAATATCATGCACCTAAGTAACTAAATATACAGAAAATTGTTCAGTGTATTCACCATAATTTGTCTTTGAGTATCAACTAGAAATTGAACATCAATTGAAATCATATCTTTCTATAACTAAATCATGTATATATATGTATATTTTTATTCAATACAATTACATAAAGTTCAAAACGGGATTAATACTGGTTATATCTTCATTGATTTGCTGAATTTGGTCAAATTGTTCACTTGAGAAGAAAGTACTTTCATGAATTCCCTGAAAGAATCTGCTTCTTCTCAGGTGAACATTCTGATAAGGCTCTCTGAAACAAATGTCAGTAATAAAAATATATCAATACCAACATTTAAGATGCTTGAATAAATATATCAACTTCAAACCTCAAGAGCATAATTGCCAATGTCTTTTAATTCTTACAAAAAAGAGACATGTTGAAATTGTCAGATTATTAACCCAAAGGAAGCACTTTCTAGATTATATGAAAGAATTGTACTTCTTCTTGGGTAAACATTCTGTCAATATTTCTGCAATTAGATCACTGTAGCAGAATACAACCTGTTCAAAACACCTGAAAACATGTAGAAATTGCCAAATCATTTACCCAAAAGAAGCACTTTCTAGATTATATGAAAGAATGGTACTTCTTCTTGGGTAAACATTCTGTCAATATTTGCCAGCCAGATGACTGTAGCAGAAAAAGATCCTGTTCAAAACACATGAAAACATGTAGAATCTGCCAAATTATTTACCCAAAAGAAGCACTTTCTAGATTATATGAAAGAATTGTACATCTTCTTGGGTAAACATTCTGTCAATATTTTGCCAATTAGATCACTGTAGCAGAATACAACTGTTCAAAACACCTGAAAACATGTAGAAATTGCAAATCATTTACCCAAAAGAAGCACTTTCTAGATTATATGAAAGAATGGTACTTCTTCTTGGGTAAACATTCTGTCAATATTTTCTGAATCAGTTCACTGCAGCAGAAGAAACCTGTTCAAACACCTGAAAACATGTAGAAATTGCAAATCGTTTACCCAAAAGCAGCACTTTCTAGATTATATGAAAGAATGGTACTTCTTCTTGGGTAAACATTCTGTCAATACTTTGCCAATCAGTTCACTGTAGCAGAATAAACCTGTTCAAAACACCTGAAAACATGTAGAAATTGCAAATCGTTTACCCAAAAGAAGCACTTTCTAGATTATATGAAAGAATGGTACTTCTTCTTGGGTAAACATTCTGTCAATAGTTTGCCAATCAGTTCACTGTAGCAGAATAAACCTGTTCAAAACACCTGAAAACATGTAGAAATTGCAAATCATTTACCCAAAAGAAGCACTTTCTAGATACATTTCTAATACATTTCAATGAATTTTTATTCTCGGGGTCCTTGCATCAGATATGCTTCTCTTTTGAATGCAGAATTCTATCACAGGTTGCTTTCCATTGATGCTCTAGATTTTCTTGGATCTCCCTGCAAAATGTGTTCAGAACTTGGGAGAAAATATCCTGTAGTGTCCAAGGAGCTCATACAAGAATGGAAATGGTACTTGAAGAATAATCCCTCAAATAAAAAGGACAGGAGGAAAGGACTTGTTCCCTTGTAGTTCTGAACTTCTCTTGCCAAGATATAGGACCCTAATGAGGTTTTCCATTAATTAGGGTGTATGAGTCACATCCTGTAGCTGAGAAGATCCTTGAACAGCTGTGAATAGCCTAGAAGAGCTGTGAATAGCCTAGAAGACCTGTGAATAGCCTAAAAGACCTGTGAAATCTTTTCTAAAGAAGTTAATTAAGCCTAAAAGAATGGACAAAATATCATGCACCTAAGTAACTAAATATACAGAAAATTGTTCAGTGTATTCACCATAATTTGTCTTTGAGTATCAACTAGAAATTGAACATCAATTGAAATCATATCTTTCTATAACTAAATCATGTATATATATGTATATTTTTATTCAATACAATTACATAAAGTTCAAAACGGGATTAATACTGGTTATATCTTCATTGATTTGCTGAATTTGGTCAAATTGTTCACTTGAGAAGAAAGTACTTTCATGAATTCCCTGAAAGAATCTGCTTCTTCTCAGGTGAACATTCTGATAAGGCTCTCTGAAACAATATGTCAGTAATAAAAATATATCAATACCAACATTAAGATGCTAGAATAAATATATCAACTTCAAACCTCGAGAGTATAATTGCCAATGTCTTTTAATTCTTACAAAAAGAGACATGTTGAAATTGCCAGATTCATTACCCAAAAGAAGCACTTTCTAGATTATATGAAAGAATTGCACTTCTTCTTGGGCAAATATTCTGCCAATATTTTCTCAATCAGTTCACTGTAGCAGAAGAAACCTGTTCAAAACACATGAAAACATGTGGAAATTGCCAAATTATTAACCCAAAAGAAGCACTTTCTAGATTTCATAAAAGAATTGCACTTCTTCTTGGGCAAACATTCTGCCAATATTTTCTCAATCAGTTCACTGTAGCAGAAGAAACCTGTTCAAAACACATGAAAACATGTGGAAATTGCCAAATTATTAACCCAAAAGAAGCACTTTCTAGATTTCATAAAAGAATTGCACTTCTTCTTGGGCAAACATTCTGCCAATATTTTCTCAATCAGTTCACTGTAGCAGAAGAAACCTGTTCAAAACACCTGAAAACATGTAGAAATTGCAAATCATTTACCCAAAAGAAGCACTTTCTAGATTATATGAAAGAATGGTACTTCTTCTTGGGTAAACATTCTGTCAATATTTGCCAGCCAGATGACTGTAGCAGAAAAAGATCCTGTTCAAAACACATGAAAATATGTAGAATCTGCCAAATTATTTACCCAAAAGAAGCACTTTCTAGATTATATGAAAGAATGGTACTTCTGCCAAATTATTTACCCAAAAGAAGCACTATCTAGATTGTATGAAAGAATGGTACTTCTTCCTGGGTAAACATTCTGTCAATATTTTCTGAATCAGTTCACTGTAGCAGAATAAACCTGTTCAAAACACCTGAAAACATGTAGAAATTGCAAATCATTTACCCAAAAGAAGCACTTTCTAGATTATATGAAAGAATTGTACTTCTTCTTGGGTAAACATTCTGTCAATATTTTCTGAATCAGTTCACTGCAGCAGAATAAACCTGTTCAAAAAACACATGAAAACATGTAGAAATTGCAAATCATTTACCGAAAAGAAGCACTTTCTAGATTATATGAAAGAATGGTACTTCTTCTTGGGTAAACATTCTGTCAATACTTTGCCATTCAGTTCACTGTAGCAGAATAAACCTATTCAAAACACCTGAAAACATGTAGAAATTGCAAATCATTTACCCAAAAGAAGCACTTTCTAGATTGTATGAAAGAATGGTACTTCTTCTTGGGTAAACATTCTGTCAATATTTGCCAGCCAGATGACTGTAGCAGAAAAAGATCCTGTTCAAAACACATGAAAATATGTAGAATCTGCCAAATTATTTACCCAAAAGAAGCACTTTCTAGATTATATGAAAGAATTGTACATCTTCTTGGGTAAACATTCTGTCAACATTTTGCCAATCAGTTCACTGTGGCAGAATAAAACTGTTCAAAAAACACATGAAAACATGTAGAAATTGCAAATCATTTACCCAAATGAAGCACTTTCTAGATTATATGAAAGAATGGTACTTCTTCTTGGGTAAACATTCTGTCAATATTTGCCAGCCAGATGACTGTATTAGAAAAAGATCCTGTTCAAAACACATGAAAATATGTAGAATCTGCCAAATTATTTACCCAAAAAAAGCACTTTCCAAATTATATGAAAGAATGGTACTTCTGCCAAATTATTTACCCAAAAGAAGCACTATCTAGATTGTATGAAAGAATGGTACTTCTTCCTGGGTAAACATTCTGTCAATATTTTCTGAATCAGTTCACTGTAGCAGAATAAACCTGTTCAAAACACCTGAAAACATGTAGAAATTGCAAATCATTTACCCAAAAGAAGCACTTTCTAGATTATATGAAAGAATTGTACTTCTTCTTGGGTAAACATTCTGTCAATACTTTGCCAATCAGTTCACTCTAGCAGATTAAACCTGTTCAAAACACCTGAAAACATGTAGAAATTGCAAATCATTTACCCAAAAGAAGCACTTTCTAGATTATATGAAAGAATTGTACATCTTCTTGGGTAAACATTCTGTCAATATTTTGCCAATCTGTTCACTGTGGTAGAATAAAACTGTTCAAAAAATACATGAAAACATGTAGAAATTGCAAATCATTTACCCAAAAGAAGCACTTTCTAGATTATATGAAAGAATTGTACTTCTTCTTGGGTAAACATTCTGTCAATACTTTGCCAATCAGTTCACTCTAGCAGATTAAACCTCTTGAAAACACCTGAAAACATGTAGAAATTGCAAATCATTTACGCAAAAGAAGCACTTTCTAGATACATTTCTAGTACATTTCAATGCATTTTTATTCTCGGGGTCCTTGCATCAGATATGCTTCTCTTTTGAATGCAGAATTCTATCACAGGTTGCTTTCCATTGATGCTTTAGATTTTCTTGGATCTCCCTGCAAAATGTGTTCAGAACTTGGGAGAAAATATCCTGTAGTGTCCAAGGAGCTCATACAAGAATGGAAATGGTACTTGAAGAATAATCCCTCAAATAAAAAGGACAGGAGGAAAGGACTTGTTCCCTTGTAGTTCTGAACTTCTCTTGCCAAGATATAGGACCCTAATGAGGTTTTCCATTAATTAGGGTGTATGAGTCACATCCTGTAGCTGAGAAGATCCTTGAACAGCTGTGAATAGCCTAGAAGAGCTGTGAATAGCCTAGAAGACCTGTGAAATCTTTTCTAAAGAAGTTAATTAAGCCTAAAAGAATGGACAAAATATCATGCACCTAAGTAACTAAATATACAGAAAATTGTTCAGTGTATTCACCATAATTTGTCTTTGAGTATCACCTAGAAATTGAACATCAATTGAAATCATATCTTTCTATAACTAAATCATGTATATATATGTATATTTTTATTCTAATACAATTACATAAAGTTCAAAACGGGATTAATACTGGTTATATCTTCATTGATTTGCTGAATTTGGTCAAATTGTTCACTTGAGAAGAAAGTACTTTCATGAATTCCCTGAAAGAATCTGCTTCTTCTCAGGTGAACATTCTGATCAGGCTCTCTGAAACAAATATGTCAGTAATAAAAATATATCAATACCCACATATAAGATGCTAGAATAAATATATCAACTTCAAACCTCGAGAGTATAATTGCCAATGTCTTTTAATTCTTAGAAAAAAAAGAGATGTTGAAATTGCCAGATTATTAACCAAAAAGAAGCACTTTCTAGATTTCATAAAAGAATTGCACTTCTTCTTGGGCAAATATTCTGCCAATATTTTCTCAATCAGTTCACTGTAGCAGAAGAAACCTGTTCAAAACACATGAAAACATGTGGAAATTGCCAAATTATTAACCCAAAAGAAGCACTTTCTAGATTATATGAAAGAATGGTACGTCTTCTTGGGTAAACATTCTGTCAATATTTGCCCGCCAGATGACTGTGGCAGAAAAAGATCCTGTTCAAAACACATGAAAACATGTAGAATCTGCCAAATTATTTACCCAAAAGAAGCACTTTCTAGATTATATGAAAGAATGATACTTCTTCTTGGGTATACATTCTGTCAATATTTTCTGAATCAGTTCACTGTAGCAGAATAAACCTGTTCAAAACTCCTGAAAACATGTAGAAATTGCAAATCATTTTGTACTTCTTCTTGGGTAAACATTCTGCCAATACTTTGCCAACCAGGTCATAAAGTTTCTCTTCAAAAATCATCATAATATTGTGTAATCATAACAGTAAAAGTTCATGAATTCTGTTGGGAAATCAGAACCCTATCTACTGAAGAGTGAAGTCAGGTATTCAAAGAAAATAATACATTTCAATGAATTTTTATTCTCGGGGTCCTTGCATCAGATATGCTTTTCTTTTGAATGCAGAATTCTATCACGGGTTGCTTTCCATTGATGCTCTAGATTTTCTTGGATCTCCCTGCAAAATGTGTTCAGAACTTGGGAGAAAATATCCTGTAGTGTCCAAGGAGCTCATACAAGAATGGAAATGGTACTTGAAGAATAATCCCTCAAATAAAAAGGACAGGAGGAAAGGACTTGTTCCCTTGTAGTTCTGAACTTCTCTTGCCAAGATATAGGACCCTAATGGGGTTTTCCATTAATTAGGGTGTGTGAGTCACATCCTGTAGCTGAGAAGATCCTTGAAGAGCTGTGAATAGCCTAGAAGAGCTGTGAATTGCCTAGAAGAGCTGTGAAGAGCTGTGAATAGCCTAGAAGAGCTGTGAATAGCTTAGAAGAGCTGTGAATAGCCTAGAAGACCTGTGAAATCTTTTCTAAAGAAGTTAATTAAGCCTAAAAGAATGGACAAAATATCATGCACCTAAGTAACTAAATATACAGAAAATTGTTCAGTGTATTCACCATAATTTGTCTTTGAGTATCACCTAGAAATTGAACATCAATTGAAATCATATCTTTCTATAACGAAATCATATATATATATATATATTTTTATTCAATACAATTACATAAAGTTCAAAACGGGATTAATACTGGTTATATCTTCATTGATTTGCTGAATTTGGTCAAATTGTTCACTTGAGAAGAAAGTACTTTCATGAATTCCCTGAAAGAATCTGCTTCTTCTCAGGTGAACATTCTGATAAGGCTCTCTGAAACAAATGTCAGTAATAAAAATATATCAATACCAACATTTAAGATGCTTGAATAAATATATCAACTTCAAACCTGAAGAGCATAATTGCCAATGTCTTTTAATTCTTACAAAAAAGAGACATGTTGAAATTGTCAGATTATTAACCCAAAAGAAGCACTTTCTAGATTTCATAAAAGAATTGCACTTCTTCTTGGGCAAACATTCTGCCAATATTTTCTCAATCAGTTCACTGTAGCAGAAGAAACCTGTTCAAAACACATGAAAACATGTGGAAATTGCCAAATTATTAACCCAAAAGAAGCACTTTCTATATTTCATAAAAGAATTGCACTTCTGCTTGGGTAAACATTCTGTCACTATTTTGCCAATTAGATCACTGTAGCAGAATACAACAGTTCACAAAATACATGAAAACATGTAGAAATTGCCAAATCATTTACCCAAAAGAAGCACTTTCTAGATTATATGAAAGAATGGTACTTCTTCTTGGGTAAACATTATGTCAATATTTTCTGAATCAGTTCACTGTAGCAGAATAAACCTGTTCAAAACACCTGAAAACATGTAGAAATTGCAAATCATTTACCCAAAAGAAGCACTTTCTAGATTATATGAAAGAATGGTACTTCTTCTTGGGTAAACATTCTGTCAATATTTTGCCAATGAGATCACTGTTGCAGAATAAACCTGTTCAAAACACCTGAAAACATGTAGAAATTGCAAATCATTTACCCAAAAGAAGCACTTTCTAGATTATATGAAAGAATGGTACTTCTTCTTGGGTAAGCATTCTGTCAATATTTGCCAGCCAGATGACTGTAGCAGAAAAAGATCCTGTTCAAAACACATGAAAACATGTAGAAATTGCAAATCATTTACCCAAAAGAAGCACTTTCTAGATTATATGAAAGAATGGTCCTTCTTCTTGGGTAAACATTGTGTCAATATTTTGCCAATCAGTTCACTGTAGCAGAATAAAACTGTTCAAACATTACATGAAAACATGTAGAAATTTCCAATCATTTACCTAAAAGCAGCACTTTCTAGATTATATGAAAGAATGGTACTTCTTCTTGGGTAAACATTCTGTCAATATTTTGCCAATGAGATCACTGTAGCAGAATAGACCTGTTCAAAACACCTGAAAACATGTAGAAATTGCCAAATCATTTACCCAAAAGAAGCACTTTCTAGATTATATGAAAGAATGGTACTTCTTCTTGGGTAAACATTATGTCAATATTTTCTGAATCAGTTCACTGTAGCAGAATAAACCTGTTCAAAACACCTGAAAACATGTAGAAATTGCCAAATTATTTACCCAAAAGAAGCACTTTCTAGATTATATTAAAGAATGGTACTTCTTCTTGGGTAAACATTCTGTCCATACTTTGCCAATCAGTTCACTGTGGCAGAATAAACCTGTTCAAAACACCTGAAAAGATGTAGAAATTGCAAATCATTTACCCAAAAGAAGCACTTTCTAGATTATATGAAAGAATGGTACTTCTTCTTGGGTAAACATTCTGTCAATATTTTGCCAATGAGATCACTGTAGCAGAATAAACCTGTTCAAAACACCTGAAAACATGTAGAAATTGCAAATCATTTACCCAAAAGAAGCACTTTCTAGATTATTTGAAAGAATGGTACTTCTTCTTGGGTAAACATTCTGTCAATATTTGCCAGCCAGATGACTGTAGCAGAAAAAGATCCTGTTCAAAACACATGAAAATATGTAGAATCTGCCAAATTATTTACCCAAAAGAAGCACTTTCTAGATTATATGAAAGAATGGTACTTCTTCTTGGGTAAACATTCTGTCAATATTTTCTGAATCAGTTCACTGTAGCAGAATAAACCTGTTCAAAACACCTGAAAACATGTATAAATTGCAAATCATTTACCCAAAAGAAGCACTTTCTAGATTATATGAAAGAATGGTACTTCTTGTTGGGTAAACATTATGTCAATATTTTCTGAATCAGTTCACTGTAGCAGAATAAACCTGTTCAAAACACCTGAACACATGTAGAAATTGCCAAATTATTTACCCAAAAGAAGCACTTTCTAGATTATATTAAAGAATGGTACTTCTTCTTGGGTAAGCATTCTGTCAATACTTTGCCAACCAGGTCATACAGTTTCTCTTCAAAAATCATCATAATATTGAGAAATCATAACAGTAAACGTTCATGAATTCTGTTGGGAAATCAGAACCCTATCTACTGAAGAGTGAAGTCAGGTATTCAAAGAAAATAATACATTTCAATGAATTTTTATTCTCGGGGTCCTTGCATCAGATATGCTTCTCTTTTGAATGCAGAATTCTATCACAGGTTGCTTTCCATTGATGCTCTAGATTTTCTTGGATCTCCCTGCAAAATGTGTTCAGAACTTGGGAGAAAATATCCTGGAGTGTCCAAGGAGCTCATACAAGAATGGAAATGGTACTTGAAGAATAATCCCTCAAATAAAAAGGACAGGAGGAAAGGACTTGTTCCCTTGAAGTTCTGAACTTCTCTTGCCAAGATATAGGACCCTAATGGGGTTTTCCATTAATTAGGGTGTATGAGTCACATCCTGTAGCTGAGAAGATCCTTGAAGAGCTGTGAATAGCCTAGAAGAGCTGTGAAATCTTTTCTAAAGAAGTTAATTAAGCCTAAAAGAATGGACAAAATATCATGCACCTAAGTAACTAAATATACAGAAAATTGTTCAGTGTATTCACCATAATTTGTCTTTGAGAATCACCTAGAAATTGAACATCAATTGAAATCATATCATTGTAAAACTAAATCATGGATATATATGTATATTTTTATTCAATAGAATTACATAAAGTTGAAAACGGGATTAATACTGGTTATATCTTCATTGATTTGCTGAATTTGGTCAAATTGTTCACATGAGAAGTAAGTACTTTCATGAATTCCCTGAAAGAATCTGCTTCTTCTCAGGTGAACATTCTGATCAGGCTCTCTGAAACAGATATGTCAGTAATAAAAATATATCAATACCAACATTTAAGATGCTATTATAAATATATCAACTTCAAACCTTGAGAGATTAAATGCCAATGTCTTTTAATTCTTACTAAAAAGAGACCATGTTGAAATTGCCAAATTATTGACCCAATAGAAGCACTTTCTAGATTATATGAAAGAATTGTACTTTTTTTTGGGTAAACATTCTGTCAATATTTTGCGAATCCGATCACTGTAGCATAAGAAACCTGTTCAAAAGACATGAAAATATGTAGAAATTGCCATTATATATATATATATAAAAAGGGGTCGATTTTCCCATACTCATTTCCTCTATATAAACAAATGGTCGGTTTTCCCATACACACGTCCACTTGCCAACATGTTTCTATAATCTTCCCATGCCAAGGAATAGCTTTTATGTACCCATCTGTCTTTAGCCATTGCCAATTCTTTCTCTAAATGAATGATGGACTTGTTCAACCTTTTATTCCTGGCAGTAAGATATGTTAGTTTCCCAGAAAAGAGCTGGAGGTTTTTTGTGTTGAACATTGAGATTTTGAAATTCTTTCCACTTTTTACAAAGAAATTCCTGGAATGCAACATCATTTTTTCACCAGCTAGAGGTCTTCTACAATGTCTCTTTAAATTCTGCATCTTCCCCCCCCCCCTCCAATCAATCCATATTAGCAAATGATCTGAAATAATTGGATTTCCTATATCTGCCATCACAATATTAGGAAACACTCCTTGGAATATAAAGAACTAATCAATTCTAGATAATGAATAATGGGCTCGTGAGATATGTGTGAATTCCCTGACCCCAGGATGAAGTATCCACCATACTTCTAGGAGTTGTAATTCTTATCATAGGAAATCTATTCCCTTGCCTTTCATTATCCTTGTGCTGGAAGGTACCGTGGATTTATATAGTTGAGGATCTTGTACACAATTAAAATCCCCCATTTAGAAGAGATGCCCCTTAACATGTGATATTAAATTATCAGCTAAAGTGACAAATAAAAATTGTGATTATAGACATTTGGGGCATATAAACTACAGATTGTGACCTATTTTGTTGCTCTCGGGGGTGGACCCCTGTCCTGTGGCAGTACAGGGACTGGCCACAGGGGGGCAAAGCATGGCAGGAGACAGAGGCATGTAAATCTTCACCCCTGGAAGCCCAATCAAATGTGCTTCAACAGGATGCCATCTCCCATACCACACTGACTTGCTGCTATAATCCTCTTGCTACACCTTCGGGATCTTTGTGCCTCTCTACCTTGCTGTCTTGTCCAGCCTTTGTACCTTGTAGTTCTTTCTGCCACTGTGCCCTGCCGCCGTACCCCAGACCTAACAACTTGCGTTATTCTTGCCAGTCTGCTGCTGTGCACCCCTCAAGTTGTTCTGAAGGCTGGATACCACTCTTTCTGCTGCCTAGTCACTTTATTAGTGACTTTTTTTTTTTCCCTGCTCCCTTTTCTACTTATTTCTTATTCATGGTGCCTTTGCAAGCTGAAACCATTGCTTGTGCCACTTTGCCTCTCATGATGTCATCACAGGTTCATGTCATCTTGGAGCGTTCTTCCCAAACTAGCTTTCTTCTTTGCTCTTCTGATGATACTTTGGATAACTCCTGCAAATGCTGATATTCCTTTGCCCCTTTGTGGAGCCTTAAGCTCTTTATGTCACTTTTGGTGCCACTTCGCCACAGTCTAGGAACCGTGAAGTTCTCTCCACCTTCTGATGATTTCTTCCCAGATGTTTCATGAGAATTGACAAGAAAACCACAATTTTGGAGCCTAAAAAGCCTTACGTGTTTTCCCATTGGTTTTAATAGAAAACAACTAATAAAATGAATAAACACTTTTTTTTCATTTTGAAACTAACGAAATTAATTTATGTCCCAACAAAATGAATGAATGAACTGAAATATTTTTTTTCTTCTGCCATTTCTATTGTTTGTAAGGTGACCCACTTCCTTTCTTCTACTGATGACCTTCAGCAGTGAATTCATTCTGCAATGTGCATCCGTACCTTTAGGGGCGGATTTTAAAAGGGTTATGCGCGTTACCCATTTAAACCCACTCTTGTGTGCACCAAGCCTATTTTGCATAGGCCCGGCGATGCGTACAAGCCCCGGGACGGATAGTGGGCGGGGCGGTGCGGTCTGGGGGCAGGGCGGGGATGGGACCGAGGCGTCCGGCACAGTAGCCGTGCCAGGGGATCATGTGCCGGCACTACGCCTGCCTGGAAGCAGGTGCAACTTATAAAATAAAGGTAGGGGTGATTTAGGTAGGGCTGGGGGGCGGATTAGGTAGGGGAAGGGAGGGGAATGTGGGGGGGGGGGCAGAAGGAAAGTTCCCTCCGAGGCCGCTTCAATTTCGGAGCGGCCTCGGAGTGAATGGGGAAAGCCATCGGGGCTCCCCTAGGGCTCGGCGCGTGCAAGGTGCACAAGTGTGCACCCCCTAGTGTGCGCCGACCCCGGATTTTATAACATGCGTGCGGCTGCGCGTGCAGGTTATTAAATTGGGCGTAGCTACTAAATTCTGGCCTTAATGTCTTGTGGGATCCTCTCTTGGGATCCTTGAGTGTTGCTTCTGGGACTAGTGTTCAATGCAGATCTGGAGACAAAAGGCCGGAGGCATCTCTCATATACTGAATTACCTACTGTTTCTAGGGTGATACCACTCTCCTCCGACTCTGCTTTCTTCCACCTCTATACCATAGGAATAGTACAAACAGGAACAGGCACTGGCAGCTGCTGTTCCAGCTGCTTACTGGACCCTGCCTCTGTAGCTGATTTCCCCTTCTAAACAATTTTCTTTCTATCTTGGACACAGGTCACCTGGGGATAGCACTGTCAGTGTTGCTTCTGCTAGCCCTAGATGCCTGTAGATGACCAGTACAATAAAAACTTGTTCACAGGTCTTACTCCTGTCTCAGTTTCTCTAATTTATTGTTTTAATTTAAATAATCTTTAGCATACATGTTGTGCCTTTCCTCCCTTGTATCCATAGAGTAAACAGCAGCCACCGAGACTGGGATTTGGTTTTAATCTTTTGTTTATATTCCAATCATATAGCTGAAGTTGGTTTTGAGAAACGGTTTATAATCACATTATGATTAATCTGATTAATGCTTTCCCCATCTGAGCTCTGAGGTGCTCAGGGACCATGTCCCAGAGGTGACCAGAAACCATTTAAGTACTTTTACCCATCCATAGGTGGAGTAATCTGGATCAGAAATAAAACACACAGGTTAGTGAAGTATTTACAGTTATAACATATTTTCTGTCTTATTGCCATGTGTGTAAGCATGCTCTAAATTATGTAGTTTTGTTGATATACATTTACAAGATATGCAGAATAGACCACAGTCTTCTGCTTAAATAACATATTAGAATATTTTCTTGGTCTGATCTTCCCTGCTCTTAAATAGCTAACAGTTTAAACAAGTACTATATTACTGGGTGTTATTGGTAATATTAATGATTCACTCTTTCCTTTCCCAAGCTGTCATGTTGTGATGGCCTGGTGTTTCACCCAAAATGTGGCTGTTTGTTCATTAGTAAGAGAATTAAGATCTGTTCTGGATGGACAATGGAAGCTGTCCTTTCACTGCTATAAATGCCAGCACATAGGGAAGAATCCACTCATCTTTGTGAGAATACTGTACCGTTAACTAATTCCAGATTTATTTTACAAAAGCTAGAAAAGCTTGTCAGATTTTCACTAATTATTACAAATTCAAAGATCCCACTCACTCCTTAAATAACAGTCTCATTGCAAAACTGCTGCAGTTATTAGTTCCTTTTTTATGCAAAGGATACGTTTATATGGAGGACTTCACAGAAAGTAGAAGCAATTCTGCCCCAGGAAGCTAAAATATCAACTTTTAAATCATTCTGGACTTCTGCTTTTGCTTCATTTTGTTCATTTATTCATTTATATCTAACTTTTCATGAAAAACTTCATAAACGGTCCAGCCCAGTAAGTACTAGTGATCAGTCTTAGTAATCCCAATAACGTGAGAGCTCACTGGACTGGACCGTTTATGAAGTTTTTCATGAAAAGTTAGATATAAATGAATAAATGAACAATAAAGTAAAGTGGACTTTAAACTAAGAGCAGCTTTGTGATGTTATAAGCTGTTTGAGTGTCTGTCCCACAGATATATTATAAAATAAAAAATATAAATTAAAAAAATAAAAACTAAAAATAACAAATATAATCGCATTGAAATAAATGACCAGTTGACCAAATATTCTTTCAGTTGGAGTATGAACTGCCTTAAGCCATGATTGCAAAATATGAAGGGATATTAAACTCTTCTTAGTAGCCTCAGTATTGCTAGTCATAATGCATTACTACACTGGAGAATCTAAATAGAAATTCCCTTTGAATCCATTAGTCCCACCCTGTTGATGTATGTGATACTGACTGAGCAATATATTATATTATGGGCTGGAGCATAAACCACTCTGACTCCAGCCTTTCCTTATGTAATTTTAACTTTTATTAACACAAAACAGAAAATATAGTAATAATTACTGCTTACCTTTTTGAAGTATATTTCCAACACAACTTCTGAGAGAGGGTCAGGAGCTTCTACTCCTGGAGACATGAGGACCTCCTGATCCCAGCTGGGCTCTGCCTCTTAAGCTGCCCAAAGAGCTCTCACCCAGTATGGACTTTAAAGTAGACCAGGCAAAATGCCCAGTTCGTCACAAATTACATAGAGGAAATAGGGTCACTCTATCACATATCCCATTTCAGCTTGGACCCATCACTTTGAGCATTATTTCTTAGGGATGTGCAGCAGGGACGGATTTGTCCCATTCGGTATTCATATTCGTAGGGACCCAAATCCATTGCATCCATTCTCTAGGGGCCCCGATCCATTCATTAGTTACATATGTATTCATTTCCCAAAAAAATCCCATCCCAACCCTTTAAATTTAATTAACTATAACCCCCACCCTCCTGACTCTCCCCCCCCCAAGACTTACTGAAAGCCCTGGTGGTCCAGTGAGGGTCCTAGGAGCGATCTTCTGCTCTCGGGCCATCGGGCCTGCCAGGAATCAAAATGGCCCCAGTGGCCCTTTGCCCTTACCATGTGACAGGGGCTACCGGTGCCATTGGTCAGCCCCTGTCACATAGTAGGAGCAATGGATGGCCTATCGCACAGCTTTACACAAATGAAAAAGGTGTAGTTAAAATTTGCATTAAAGCCGTGTGATACGGCTTCACAAAACTATGAGCCCAGCCCTCTTGGCCAAAATTCCTGCCCCAATATCCTCTCATTTGCATCGCACCAAATATTATGGTGCTTTTGCATGCATTAAAGGCATTTTTTGCATGCAGAAACGCCTTAACGCATGCGAAAACGCCATATAGCACTTTGATAATTGACCCCCATAGAGATTTCTGTCTTTGCAATTTGTCCTTTAAATTTGGTCCACTATTGTTCCACCTCATATTTTCTTCCTGTCATTTTTTGCTTGCAACAAAACAGCTTTCAGTTGTCTTTATTTTTTGAAACAAAAAACATCTTTTATTCTACTTCTCCTGCCCATCTGTAGGGATGGAAGCATCTCCCTGTAGAGCTAAAGGGGACATCTGCATCAAGGGGTCTGAGCTCATTTATAGCCTTCCATGGCTCTGTTTTTAAAATTCTGAAGCTATGATTTATTATTTGTTTTATTATTTATTAAACATATCTTTTGCTATCATCATTTGTAGATGAGTAACGTTATAATATACATAAAATATCATATACACAGATCAGTGTCCCATATATGTACCCTGGTTTGTCACAACAACCCATTGCAGCTCCACTGGTTTTATTGCAACTATACGCATGTAACCATGGCAAAACTAGAAGACACTAGGGATGTCTTTGAGTTTAGAAAAGCTCACATTGGAACTCTGCAGAGAGACCAAAATGGCTGCCAGACAGTGAACAGTGAAAGACTGAGCTCCAGAGGCATTTTTACCTTGAATTTGTCAATTTCCCTAAATTTAAAATTTCCTAAGAGGATTGTGTGAGGTACAATATGCCACATACAAAATGTAAGGCAAAAATTAAAGATGTTACCTCGATGCCCATTCACGATGCAAGACAGCCCCGGATCGAAGAGGTTTTTGCTGGACTTATGCAACCATTGCCGAAGGGAGGAACTGCTGGAGGTTACAGTGGAGAGCAGATGCTGAGCCCCCTGGCTGAAACATCATTGAGCCCAGGCGCACCGATTACTCCAGACCCGCCTCTCTGAAACCTTAGGGAATCTGAGTTGTTAACAGCAGCTCTACTGGAGAGAAAAATGGCCTTGTCTGAAGTAGGCACCCAGAGAAGGGATGGTGAAGTAGTATCATCACCTTCGGAGAGCCCAGCACCAGAGGCTCAGCTATGAGCAGGCGAAGGACTGGAACCCGTGGAGGTAGGAGATGGGGAACGCAATATGCAAATAGTTTGCAATCTACCATTTTTAAAATCAACTAAGATTACATTAGAAGAGATATGGAGAGTTTTGTCCGCTATGGAAAAGTCAATTAGTTCTTTGACAATTTTGGTGAAAGAAAGCATGTCTAAAACTCAGAATTTGGAAAATAAAATTGTGAATATGGAATCAGCTATGAAAGGTCTGGAACAGAAAATAGTGGAGGTGGAGAAGGTACAAGGTAATCTTGTTAAATCTGAGAACTTCCAGATGAACAAAATGGAGAACATTGAAAACCAGCTAAGAAGAAATAACTTGAGAGTTCTGAATTTGCCTAGGATTAGACTGTTATCACATCGTGAATTGTTTAAAAGTTACCTGATAAATATATTAAAAATTCCTGAGCAGGCAATTCCTGCTATAGTAAAAGTTTACTATTTACCACAATATGGGAGGGGAAAAAAATAAAGATTTGGCTCAAGATCAAAAACTAGATACAATTATAAATTTATCTTCAATTCTTGAAAAATCTCATGAAATAATTGTTGAGGAGAGAGCAACATTGTACAATTTGCTTTTGCATCACAAAGAGACTTGGTATTAAGAACTTTTCTTCGGAATCAATCTCAAAATTTCTATGGATATCAGATAAGAATATTTCCAAATATAAAAACCACACAGATTAAGAGAATTTTTTTTTTTCAATGACAGTAGTCTTGAGAGGTGCCAAATATATTCTTTGTTTCCCCTGCAAATGTATTATTGTATTTCAAAATTCTAAGTATGTTTCTGTAGAACCTGAACAACTAAGGGTATATCTCGACTCCCATTCCTAATTATGGTACGTGGACGGTTTGACAGTAAAATAAATGCGCTGGTTAACTATATGGCAAATGGTAATGGTAATTTGTGATTTTCTTTAATGCTGCTATATTGTAAATTTTGGTCTCCCGATTTCCTATAAATGATGACATAAATGTCTGTAAGGGAGGACATCCTAAAAGATTTTTTCTTTATTTCCTCTTCTGTTAATATGATGTCAGTTTCTGAGTACTTTTCTTCTGTGTATATTTTTGAAAATTCAATAAATAATAAATTTAAAAAAAAAAAAGAAAAGCTCACATTGTATTCTACTATCAACAGAGGCTTAATTTCCTTTAAACTTCACATTCTTAAAATGGAAATCAAAAACTCCTCAGTGATGGACAAATGTTGGTACCAAATTCTGGGGTGGATTAATCAAAATGCGGTAAGTACAGCATGCGATAGCAAAAGGGGCATGTAAGTTTGATGTTACCCAGGTAAAGAGTCCATCAAGCTAGGTTGAGAGAACCTTGCCCAAATCTCATCTTGGAGTGAGTTTCCTCACTCCGAAGGCCAGTCTCTCTCTCTCTCTCTCTCTCTCTCTCTCTCTCTCCAGCTGAAATCGGACTTACGGGAGACATCGCACAGCCTAACGCAATCGAAAGAGATGTAGTTAAAATCGGCGTTACGGCTGTGCGATAGCTCTTCGCAGACAGGCTAACCCAGCCCACCGCCCCTAACTCCTCCTATTTTCGGAATTTGCATTGCACCGTGCGATCGCATGCGGTAAGGGCCTATCGCATGCGTTAACAGGGTTTTTCGCATGCGATAAGCCCTTAACGCATGTGAAAATGCCTTATCGCATTTTGAAAAATGACCCCCTCTGTTTGATGTGATTTTGTCTTGCAGATTCATTACAAGCCTTGAGAATGAGTCCAGAAGCAAAGATTGAACATTACTAATTTGTCTTAGTACTGAGGACAAGAATTTAAAAATAAATGGAAGGTGGGAATCAGACTATTGTGAGTGAGTTCATTCTCCTGGGACTCACTGATGATCCAAAGCTGAAGATTCTACTCCTTTGGTTATTACTATTGGTCTATATTATTACCTTGATGGGCAATATTGGTATTATTGTACTAACAGCTACTAATTCTCACCTTCAGACTCCCATGTACTTCTTCCTGAGTAACTTATCTTTCTCTGATCTGTGTTATTCCTCAGCCATCACTCCTAACACGTTACATCATTTTTTAGCAGAGAGGAAATCTATCTCCTTTATTGGTTGTGCCACACAAATGTATTTCTTTGTAGCATTTGTTACAACTGAAAGTTTCCTTCTTGGTGTAATGGCATATGATCGTTATGTAGCAATATGCAACCCCCTGCTTTATCCAGTGATTATGAACAAGAGGGTATGCAATCAGTTGGCAGCTGGGGCTTATGTAGGTGGCCTCCTTGAATCATGTATACAGACAGGTTGTACATTTCATTTGGTCTTCTGTAGATCCAATGTGATCAATCATTTTTTCTGTGACATCCCCCCACTTATACATCTCTCCTGCACTGATATCACTATCAATGTAATTGTAATATTCATTGTGGGTGGGATACCCACATTGATCTGCTTTTTCACCATCATCATCTCTTATACTTATATCCTGTCCACGATCCTGAGGATCCACTCTGCAAATGGAAGATGCAAAGCTTTCAACACTTGTATCTCCCACTTCACCTGTGTCACCATATTATATGGGACAGTCATCTTCATGTACTTCAGACCTAACTCTTCAAGTTATGCCCTAGATCAGGACCAAGTGGCTTCTGTATTTTATAGTGTTGTGATTCCTATGTTAAATCCATTGATTTACAGCCTTAGGAACAAGGAGGTGATCAACACACTGAAGAATGTAATAGGGAAAAACAAAGTTTGTCTTCAAAGTCAATAATCCAGAATCAGAAATTTCCAGTTTATATGAGAGTGGTGCATATGATGACAATGATGGATCCAGTAGAACACATCTCCTCCTACCTTTCCATATCCTGCTAATCATCATAAATGTTTGTAGAAATCCACTGAGATCTTTTAGCAATGCCTGGACATAATATTTAGCTTTGATTCTGGCAAAGTTAAAGCTAGATTGCTATATATCAGCAGATTTCCTGGAAATTCAATGTGCGTGATAAAGCTGGGAAGTTGAAAATGGAGAAAAACCAAAAGGGAAATGTTATGAGAGAGAATTATACAAATAAGGAAAATAATAATTTGACCTGAGAAAGGAGAAACAATAGGATGGTGATTGAAAAGGATGGAGATTAAAGGATCCATGAAAGAGAACATTCAGAATGGGGAGAAAAAGTACATGTTAGGAAAAGAGATGAGGAAGAGGGTGAGAATATTCTGGGGAGAGAAAGAATATGATGAAAGTAAAGAGGCTTTGATAAAGACATACAAAATGTCACAAGTGACCATGAGAGGCAAAAGGAATAAGGAAAAGCCATATGAGGAAACAAAGAGAGAAGGGAAGGAAGAAGGTGAGGCTCCTCGTTGAAAATCTGATAAATACATTTAGAGAGGATATAATCAATCAAGGTTGCCATTCCGTTCACTTGTTTGAACATGTCCTTGATATTAAACGTGTGCTAGGAAAAGAAGAATTGTTAATTTCTGGCATTCACAGCATAGGGGTTTGCATCTGTGTAATAATGGATTATTGCAAAGGAGTCCTCCCATTTTCCCATTTTCCAGTCGGGGGTTTTGAAAGATGTATAATATGCTTTTAAGGGAAAGAATCACCCATTCTTGTGATATTGTCTTGGCATTTGCCAATTAGGCTTCTTGCTGTCTCTTACCATAATTACTTAGAGTTCCATCGTCAGAAAACCACCAAATGGGCAGGTTATCCAGATAATTTTACCCTGATATTCAGAGGAACTTATCCAGATAGATGTTCTGCTGAATATCCATGAAAAGTAATCCTGATAAAATTATCTGTATAGCATTAGAACTGCTGGTTTTGCAGATAGACATGTCCACATAAATTTATCTGGATAAAACTCACTATGGTGCTTCTTAGTTAAATATGTTAGCTCACTCTTACCATGCCTCCAGCCCCATTCCTTTTTTGTCTGGATATCTTTCTCTGTACTAAATCTTTCTGCAGAGTTATCCAAGCAAAGGAAGAATCATTTTAAAGGGGCAGTTTTATGCAGGTAAAAGTCCTTTTTACCCACATAAATCTTTTGAATATCAACCTGTTGGTTCCTGGTAAGATATCTAGTCCATCTTACATTTTTTGCTGCTTCTGTGTGAAATGTGATATTTTCTGTTTAGAAAATTAACAGTTATATTGTACAAGTGGATGATATTGTTATTAGGGATGTGCATTTGTTCAGGATAAATTAGGCAATTTCATTGAAATTGCCTAATTTGTCTTGGTTTGGGGACCCCGAAATCCAAACAAATTTTTCACTAAATTTTCAGAAAAATTCATTTTCGGGTTAGCGCGCACTATCCTGAAATTCAGGTCCCCCCCAAATTTCAAAGGCCTGAACCGTGAGAAATACAATTTTTATATGTTATATGACTTTTTTCTATAATTGATTGAGTAGGTCAGTGTTTTCCAACCTTCTTCTGGAAGAACATCTAATCAGCTGGGTTTTCAGAATATTCATAATTAATATACATGGAATAGATTTGCATATATTGAAGACCAAGGGTGTGAAATTTTAACTCATGCATATTCAATGTGGCAATGCTGATATTTGAACTGCTGAAATGCCTCCAGGGGAGGGTTGGAAAACACTGGTGTAGGTAACTCATATTGTCAGTTTGTCTTTCATGTTGCTTATAATCTTTTAGAGTTTTCCATACCGAGTAGGCTCTCAAGCTTTGGAAATTGGTATATTAGATGCAGAAATTAAAAGATGACTTGGTCATAACATGTCTTGTAATTTAAGTTTCTTTGTGTAATCCATATTTCATGAAGTGCATGTTTGCGAATACTGAATCGCAGCAATTGTTGTGCGTCCCGTCCGCGTGGGTACCGCGGTCGGGCCTGCTCACCTCGCGCTGCCCTCCACAAGCGCTGGCCTGGCTGCTGCCGCTAACCCTGATGTCTCCATTGCTCACCACGGCCTTCCTCGGTGTCTCCATCCTCGCAGCGGAGCTCCCGAAGGGGCTCCGTGTCTTCGGCCACTTTGACCCTGCCCCTAGGCACCCACACAGCCGACGTCCATACCTTTAAAGGGACCAGCGCAAGAAACCCGAGGGAGGCACATTCAGATGACATCACCAGAGGCCTGTATGTAAGGCAGGGCTCATTCCCTTGATCCCTGCCTTAGCAATCGGGTCGACACCGTTGGTGTGCTAGTTTGCCTCATCGTTTTCCGGTGTCTCCTGTTCCAGTGTCTCTCCATTTCCCAATGGCTCCGTGTGTTCCTGTATCCTTCTCAGGCCACCTGGAAGTGACCATAGCCTGCCTGACCATTCTTCTGCTTGCTGCCTGGAACTGACCACTGCCTGCCTGACCATTCTTCTGCCTGCTGCCTGGAACTGACCACTGCCTGCCTGACCATTCTTCTGCCTGCTGCCTGGAACTGACCACTGCCTGCCTGATCATTCTCTTGTCTGCCACCTGAACTTGCCTTGACTATGCTTGGACTGACTCTGGTATTGACCCCTGCTTTGGCTGACTTCTCTGGACTGATGCTCTGGCTCTGACCCTTGCGCTTCACTCGGACACTCTGTTCTGGCCTACTGTAACTACCAGACCAACCTGCATGGAAACTAACTGTGGCTTCCATGTGACTAGACCCGCAGGCGCTGCCTGTCTCGCCTGGAGAACCTTTCTGAACTGATTCCTCCCTGAGGTCTCCGGAGCTTCCAGTTCAGGTCTAGTCCATCCACTCTGCCTCAGCCATGCACCTTTGCTTGTGGTGGGCACACCCCTCTGCTATCTCTCCGGGAGACCACCAGAGGCCCACCTAAGTCCAGATGGTCCAGATACCCAAGGGCTCAAGCTGCGGAAGCCCCAGACTGTTATTGGTGAAGCTCCAGTTAGCCTCTGTCTCCTTGTGTGCGCCACCTCCTGGTGGCAGATGCTCTCTGGGTCCGACCAGAGGGCCGTACCAATCCTGTACCAGGCCAAGGGTCCACCTCCAGCGAAACAGCAATATAGAAACATGGGTACTTCATGCTGAGGAATGAATAGTGAAATACATTCATACATCCTCTGGGACTAACTTCACATTTTCTAATAATCCTGTAATTTCATTTCTTTTCATTTCATTTTTTAAACCTGATATACTGACTTTCTCCAAACAATTACAAAGTGGTTTACAATATGCAAAAAATTATAAAATCATTTACTTTATTAATACAATGCTAATCCTCAAAATTCCTCCCTTCAACAAAACATTCATGTGTCCTCTACCATAATAATAACAACCCCCATCACACCCCCCTTTTCCTTCTCCCACTCAAGAAAACAAAACATTATATGCAACATTTCCTCACACTGCCAACATTTTGTTCTGCATGTTCCAAAGGGCTCTCACGGTTTACAGTTTTGTTATTTATGGTTCTCTGATAATTTACCTAACATTGCTCACTCATCTCGAGTGTTGGTAAAAAAAAAAATTAAAATTATGAATAAATACAATAGATGAAGCAAATTCCTATAAGCTGTATTAGTCCTGGAGAAAAATGAAATGTTTTCCTGGCAGGATTTTATTGCTCTTTTGCACTTTTTTCATACCTGGAACCTTGCCCAGTTTGGTGAATGACACCATTAGCTTTAAAGGGCTGTTACTGAGAGGGATTTCCTCCTTTTTTTGTTTTTTTATATCCTCTGCCCTTTCCCATCCAGTCCAGAAATTACAGCAAGATACGTCTGCTTCATCGGCACTGAGTACACGTGCAACTAGAGCGTGATCAGTACTTGTTGCTATTGCACAATGAGTGAGAGTTCCCCCTTTCTGACCCTCACCAGCCTCAGAAGTAGAATATTTAATGTGGTTCACATAGGGAAAATAATCCCAGCTGCAGGCACACAATGTTCAGTTCTGCATCAGGAGTAGGAAAAGGATTTTTGAACCACTGTGGGAAATCCATTGAAATCCTCACCTCGGTGTGCAGGGACAGTTAAAATGCAAACAGAATGTTAGGGATTATTTGGAAAGGAAGGGAGAACAAAACTGAGAATATCATAATTAGGGATGTGGATGGCCAAATGTTTTGGTTCAGTTTGTTGCATTTGTATTTCAGCCTGTATTTTGGATTAATTTTTTTTTTTTTTTTTGCTCATTACTATTCATATCAGAAAATAACAATTACTATTTGCTTCATGGGATCTCTAAGGAAGTGATGTGAATTATAATTCAAAATTAATTGGATGGATGGGCAGAACAGATTGGCCATATGGCCTTTCTCTGCCTTCATATTTTATAATAGGGCCTCAGGTTTCTTTGTTATATGTTGTTTTTGTCTAGTCCTTGTCCAGTCCTGTCCTTGTCTGCCTTGTCTAGGCCAATTTATTCCCAAATAAATTTCCCGTAGTTTAAGGGTAGTCTCTATGGTATCATTGATGGGGAGCAAAATTTTAACGCGTGAATAGTGTGGCTGATAAAGATGATCCCTGAGGTCTTGCCTCATGGCCTTTCCTTTGTTTGTGGCCTCTAGAACTGCTTTTAACTTATACCTTGTTCTGAGGCCTACTCAGACTTTTCCTTGTCTTGTGGTCTCCAGGCCTTCTCTTACCTCGTGTCTTGCCTTACGGCTATCCAGGCCTCTCCTTGCCTAGTGGCTTATGGACCTTCTGAATTGCTGCCTTTGGGCCTCAGGGTTCTTTGTTATATGTTGTTTTTGTCTAGTCCTTGTCCAGTTCTGTCCTTGTCTGCCTTGTCTAGTTTTGTCATGCCCTGCCTATTCTAGTTTCTAATTCTATTCTCTGCCTTGCTATTGCCTTGTCTTGCCTCAGTCTGTATCTAGTCTCAGTCCCTGCTCAGTATCCTGTTCAAGCCAGTATTTTTATTCAGTCCCAGTTCTTGTTCAGTATTCTCTTCAAGCCTTTGTCTGTATCCATTCCTGGTCCCTTCTCAATATCCTGCCTAGCCTATGTCTGCATACAGTTCCAGTCCCTTCTCAGTATCCCGCTGCCCTCATGCTCCAGTATCCAGGTCTCAGGTCCAGCCTGCTGCCCAGCCTGTCCTGCCTTATTCATCCTTCCCAGCCTGTCTTGCCTTTCTGCTGAAGCCAAGAGCTACCAGCCTCAAGAACTCAAGGGCTCAACCTGAGGAGGAAAGGGGTGGCCAGGTCCTGCCCTGTGGTCCTGCCCTGCTCCTGAGGGGATGTTCCTCGACCCCAGCCTGCATGATTTATGATCAATACATACTTTAAAAGCTGGAAATTATGCAAGAATATACAAGTGGATGATTAAAAGAAAAAGAAGAAGAAAAGGGGCAGAGATGAGGGTGGGGCATGGGTGTTTCAGGGCAGGGTCAACAGTTATGTTCTTAACTATTTTAAAACCAGCCACTGCAACACATGGTATTATTTATTTATTTATTTAACAATTTTATATACCGACCTTCATAGTAGATTACCATATCGGATCGGTTTACAGTTTAACAAAGGGAAAAAAACTAGAGTAACAAATTCACGTAAACGAAAGATAACCAAAGCAGGAATAAGTCAAAGTTACAATCAACAGGGGGCGAGAACTTGGAAGCTTGCAACAAGCTGGAAAGAAGAAAAGGCCAGTAAAGTAATTTTACCGTAGAGTGTACAAGTTACAAACTTAAGAACGGTGCTTTAATCTGATGGTAGGCTGTTAGCCATGTATATTTACTGCTGCTCCTGATGAAACATCTGCAGAAAGTCTCTGTAAATTGCTGTTTAGGCCTAATGTCAGGGTGAGGGGTCTGGGTCAACTGGGGGAAGTGCTGAATGAAGAATCAGAGGGGTCTGGATGACCTCTAGATAGGCTGCACAAACTATTGGACCAATGAGAAAACTGTCTTTGTCCTTCATGTATGCATGTTTTAAATTCTGCTTATGTGCATGCGTTAAAGCCACAATTTCTTAAGGAAGGTACACGGACTTGGTTTGCTCAAGTAACCATTTAAAATGAAGAGTACACATATACACACCAGGTGTATTTTAAATAATACATGTGTAAATGCGTGCATAATTTAAAATTCCGGCTCACGTACTCATGCACACGTGTATTGACCTCTGTGAACTTGTTTTAAAATTACTGTCTCTGGGAGCTAAATGAATGAAAGGAATAGGATATGTTTCATTTGTGGGAAGTATCCCATTCATTTCATAAACCCCATGAATGAAACAAATTGGATCCTTTAGCTTTGGATGTGCCATTCGTTTTAATTGGATGCACATTCCTACTAGTTGTAAGGTATACTCTGAGTCTAAAAATCCATAATATGATTCATCTGAATCAGTAATTTTGGTACTAAATATATCCTGCAGACACCACTCGGCAGGAAATAGGAGAGAACACAACTGATTTTTACTATTCAAGTGACCCTGGCCTCCACCGCTGATACCACCCTCCACTGACTCTGCATTCTTCTGCCTCTACAACATAGGAGCAGTGCAGAATGGAGCAAGCACTGGCAACTGCTGTTCCAGCTGCTTAATGGACCCTGCCCCCGGAGGTGGTTTCCCCTTCTAAACAATTCTCTTTCTGTCTTGTACACAGAACACCTGCTGATATCACTAACCAGTGCTGCCCCTGTTGGCCCTAGGTTCCTGTAGAGGACCAGCACAATGAAAAAAATATTTATAGGTTTTACTCCGGTCTGAGTTTCTCTAATTTATTGTTTTAAATAATCTTAAGCATACATGTTGTGCTATTGCTCCCTTGTTGTATCTATAGAATAAACTGCAGCCACTGAAGCTGGGATCTGGTTTTTATCTTTTGTTTATAGTCCAGTCAAAAAGCTGAAGTTGGCTTTGAGGAAGGGTTTACAATCACAGTTTGTCTGATTATTGCATTTCCCATCTGAGCTCTGAAGTGCATCAGGGACTGTGTCCCAGAGGTGACCAAAAACCATATAAGCACTGTTACCCATCCATTTGTAAACTCATCTGGGTCAGAAGTAAAACACACAGGTAGGTAGATTATTTACCATTATAATACACTTTCTTGCTTATTTCTATCTATGTAAGCTTAGACTACATTATACAATTTAGTTGATATATATTTACATGCAGAATAGATTATGGAACATTCACATTAAACAGCCAACAGTTTGAGCTTAAAAAAATTAGAGGACTTTCATGATGTTATTTATCTAACACTCTAATAGCCAACATTTTAAGCAACTATATTACTGGGTGTTACTGACAAAACCAATTATTCCCCTTTTCCTTTCTCAAGTTATTATGTTGTAATGATATCAAAATATGTTGCATGATGTTCCACCCCCAGGCGTGACTGTTTGTATATTTAGTAATGTAATTGTCAAAGGCATTAAGATCTGGTCTGGATTTAAATGGAAGCTGTCAAATCGTGCACTCAAAAGGTGAAGGAATATCAGAGGCCGTCGTTGGCCCTGAACGTTTTTGCCTCTTGAACACCACAACAATGATGTTGCCGGATCAGATGCTGGTGCTGTCATTGTTATTGGGTTAGGAGGCACCAGCTTACAGGGAACTCCACCATTCCCCTGCCCCTCAAGGAGCAGGGATCCATCCCAGGGTCTGCTGAGGGGGGGGAGTGTCGGGATGCCCTAATTCTAATGCATCATTAGTATCCTTTGAAGATACCTCCCTCTGAACCATGCGCTGTTGAGCGACTGTCAACTTTCCCCTTTGTTCTAGTTTAAAAGCTGCTCTATCTCCTTTTTAAAGGTTAGCGCCAGCAGTTTGGTTCCACCCTGGTTAAGGTGGAGCCCATCCCTTTGGAAAAGACTCCCCCTTCCCCAAAAGGTTCCCCAGTTCCTTACAAAACTGAATCCCTCTTCCTCACTCTGTATTCTACACTTAACAGAGGCATTGTTTCCTTTAAATTTCATGTTCTTAAAGTGGAAATCATAAACTCTTTAGTGATGGACAAATGTTGGTACCAAATTCTGTTTGATGTGATTTTGTATTTCAGATTCATCAGGACCCTTGAGAACTGATTCCAGTAGCATAATATTGAACATTACTAATTTGTCTTAGTACTGAGGACAAAGTCTTAGAAAGTAATGGAAGGTGGGAATCAGACTATTGTGAGTGAGTTCATTCTCCTGGGACTCACTGATGATCCAAAGCTGCAGATTATACTCTTTGTGTTGTTACTATTGGTCTATATTATTACCTTGATGGGCAATATTGGTATTATTGTACTAACAGCTACTAATTCTCACCTTCAGACTCCCATGTACTTCTTTCTGAGTAACTTATCTTTCTCTGATCTGTGTTATTCCTCAGCCATCACTCCTAACACGTTACATCATTTTTTAGCAGAGAAGAAATCTATCTCCTTTATTGGTTGTGCAACACAAATGTATTTCTTTGTAGCATTTGCCACAACTGAAAATTTCCTCCTTGGAGTAATGGCATATGATCGTTATGTAGCAATATGCAACCCCCTGCTTTATCCAGTGATTATGAACAAGAAAGTGTGCATTAAGTTAGCAGCTGGTGCTTATATTGGTGGACTCCTTAATTCATGTATACAGACAGGTTGTACATTTCATTTGGTCTTCTGTAGATCCAATGTGATCAATCATTTCTTCTGTGACATCCCCCCACTTTTCCATCTCTCCTGCACTGATATCTCTATTAATATAATTGTAATCTTCATCTTCGGTGGGCTAGCCACATTGATCTGCTTTTTCACCATCATCATCTCTTATGTTTATATCCTCACTACCATCCTAAGGATCCATTCTGCCATGGGAAGACGCAAAGCTTTCAACACTTGTGTCTCACACTTCATCTGTGTCACCATATTCTATGGGACAGTCATCTTCATGTACTTCAGACCTAACTCTTCGAGTTATGCCCTAGATCAGGACCGAGTGGCTTCTGTATTTTATAGTGTTGTGATTCCTATGTTAAATCCATTGATTTACAGCCTTAGGAACAAAGAAGTGATCAACGCACTGAAAAAAGCAACAAGAAGAAACAAAGCTTTTCTTCAAAGATAATAATCAAAATTAAAACATTTCCAGTTTGTATCAGGTGTGGTGCATATGAAGACAATAATGGATCCACTGGAATACACTTCCTTCTCCAGCTTTTCCATATCCTACTGATCATCATAAATGTTTATAGACAATTATTGAGATGTTTTATCAATGCCATGTGATGGTATTTAGTTTTGGCAATGCTAAAGCCAGAGTGCTATACCTCACCAGATTTCCAGAAAATTCAAAGTGCATGATCAAGCTGGGAAGTAGGAAACAGAGAAAAAAGCAAAAGGGAATTGTGTAAAAATGAAATATATAAATAAGGAAAAGAATGATTAGGTCTGAGAAAGGAGAAAGAAAGAGGATAGTGAAAGAAAAGGTTGAAGAGAAGAAAAGAGTGCAAGAAAGTGAGAAATCAGGATAGGAAGAGAGAACATAGGTATGGAAAGGTGAGAATAGTATGGGAAGAGAAAGGGTATGATGAAAGAGAAGAGGCTTTATATAAAGAAATTCACAAGTGAGCAAGAGAGGCAAGAGGAGAGAGGAAAGGCAATGCACATGATGAAACAAAGACAGAAGGGAAGGAAGAAAGTGACACAACGTTTTGAAAGTCTGACAAATAAATTGAGAAAGGAGAAGGTTGAAAGAGAATAAAGCCATCCAAGGCTACCATTCAGTTCACTTATAAGAAAATTTCTTTTGCCAGGAAAAGAATAGCTATGGCATTCCGGATACCCAGGGCTTACCAGTCCCCTTCCTTGTTACCCTCACCTAGTTTATTATTAATTAGCTTTTAGTTTATTAAACATTTTTAATTGCTTTGTGCAAACGCTCTAAGTGATTTACATGTTAACATACATGATTATTATGAAAATAAAAAACATAATAAAACAAACAAGTCAAAATAAATATACAAAACAATATAAAAATAAGACATTTGACTTGCCAAATCAAGAAGTCCTGTGATAACTGTTAACTTACTCTCTGTCATTATAATACATAGCCAGAACCCAATTACACCAAACTCATAAATATCCACGAGCACCTTTTAATTAAATGCTTGCTTCAATAATAATGCCTTTGCAGTCTAACCATTACAATAAAGAATAACTGGGAACAATGAAAACATAACACATATATTGAATGGAAAGGATCACATCCATTTATTAGAAGCCTAACAAGGGAGTCTAAACTGAGATGATGATCTTTATGCGCCAAATTGCATTTAATTTCCAGGTTGGTGCTACTGACTATAAATGGGAGCTTCCGCCCAAGCAGATTTTCATGAGATCTTGCTTCCAGAAACCCAATAGATAGGAGAAGGGGACTATCTTGGCAGGAGTCCAGTGTAGGCTGCCATGCAGCAAGCCTATCCTGGACCCTCCCATATATTTCTGGCCAGCAGGTCCCTCAAGACCCAATTCCTAGCACCAACATCAACCCCACCCTATTTTCCATCCACTGCCTGGTGGACCTAGCTACAAACCTTTTTAAGGGACATCTCCATGTTTGCCATCACCTCCATTGCACTTCATCTCTCTTTCTGGCTTGGTCATTCCCGGCGTGACAAAATAACAAGTAAAGTTTCACAACTAACTAACAACTTGTCAAGTCTAACTGCTGGGAAGGGAGGGTGTGGAAATGCCACATTCAGAGCTGAGGAGTGAAAGGAAATGTTGCGGAGCTGCAGGGACTTTTGAATTTCATGCCATTCTGCCTCCTGTACCATGTCATGATGCGGCCCCCTTGAACAATCATGTGGACCGGCACCAGGCCGCATACACATGATGTCATTGCGCCCAACGCCATAATTGATAGGGGATGTATCACTGCTTGCAAACCGGAACATTCTGCTGCCTTGCCCTCCCATCATGATGCCGACGCCATACCACTCTGCCAACCAAGTAAGCGAGTTGGAGTGATTGGAGTGATTGGAGTGGGGGCTGCCACCCAGATGGGTACCTTGGATGCCTGTTACTTGTGGCACTCGCACATCTGTGCTGGGAAGGGGGCAGGCTGCCCATAATTGATGATTCTTAAAGCAGAGAGCTTGCTCATCAGTGCTATAATGGATTATTGTAAACGATTCCTGCAAGTTTTACACTTTCCGGTTAGGGAATAGAAATGTGTACAATAGGCTTTTAATGGAGAGACTCATCCATTCTTCTGATACTGTTTGTCACTTGCCAATTAGACTTCTTGCTCTGTTTTACCATAATTACTTGGAGGTCCATGATCAGAAAGCCACCAAATGGGTATATTATCCAGATAACTTTACCCAGGTATCCGGGGAAACTTATCTGGATAAGTGTTCTGCAGAATATCCATGTAAAGTTATCCAAATAAAAATATCTGTATAACTTTAGACCTGCTATTTTTGCTGCTAGACTTCTCCACATAAATTTAGCTAGATAATATTAACCATGGCACTATCTATTTAAATGTGTTAGCTCACTTTTACCATGGCTCCAGCCCCACCCACTTTGTGTTTGAATAACTTTGTTCTTCTCACTAAAATTTTGTGCAATTGCCCAAAGGAGGAATCATTTTAAAGGGACAGATTTATGCTGGTAAAAGTCAATTTTACCCACATGAATTATTTGAAAATCAACATCTTAGTTCCTAGCAAGTTTGCAATTTTGTCTTTTGTCTTATATTTTTTGTTGCTTTTGTGACATGTTTAATTTCTGTTTAGAAAGCTGACTGTTATTTTTTTTTAAACTAGATGATATTGTTATATGACTGTTTCCTCTATGATCCATTGTGTAAGTACCGGTAACTCTCATATTATTATTGTGCCTTTCACGTTGCTTATAATTCTATAGAGTTTAACATATGGAATAGGGTCTCAACCCTTGGAATTTGGTATATTAGCTGAAGAAAACAAATGATTGCTTGATTGTTACATTTATTTCTTTATTTTGTTAAATATTTTTATAATGCAAAATAAAACTTTCTAAGTGAAACATATATAACATACTGACATAGTAATGATGGCAGAAAAGAATAGAATGGTCCATCCAGTCTGCCCAGAAAGCTTCTTATGGTAGTATCTGCCATGCTGTGCAGGTTACCCCATGTTTCTCTTAAGGGTAGCAACTACTACTCTGTACAGTTATCCCCAAGTCTTAGGATAATCTACAAAAAATGTACTGCTAGCAACATGTTTACTGGGTGATAAGCCTTCTTTAATATTCAAACAGTGCTGCTTGACATGCTTTGCTTATGGACTTGGCCATAGAAGCAGTCCTGTGCTTTTTCTCTTATGTCTCCATATCAGTACCCCAGACTGTAAACGTCAGGGTCCATGATGGTTGTCATCTGAATGCAATTCCTCTACCTCATATGTTTTATTATTTAAAATAAAACTCACAAAATTAAGATCGTAATTGATGAGATACTAATAACATAAAACAGTCAAGCTAGACATCAAGACATTAAAATAAATAAATGAAAACATAAAATCACAGCAATAAAAAATTTAAAAACTAAAACTAAAACACAAAACTAAAAAGTAAAATTAAGACTAAAACTAAGTATTGTGTGGGATGCATGCTAAATATCCTGATGTAAGAATCAAAAAAAATATCAAAATATTCTGAGGGTGGTGATAGCCGTATCGATAATAATCATAACATTGGAGGCTAAAGGACCAAGATTTTGTAACCCAAATAAACATACTGTGAGCGAAAAAATGTTTTCTCATTTGATGGACCTCATACACTGGGGCGTGCGCCATCTCCCTTGACCTTTGATACCACCTTGAGCCCCAGTGTGCCAAACAAGCCTGCTCACCCCGGACAAACGGACGATTCAACCCCAATACCGGCAATGGCGGGGAGCTCCTTGTGTTCTCTACAGGGAGAATTCAAGCCACAGTGACAGAGGGTAACCCCGGAGAACATCACGGGCCTCGAGGAGAGGCTGGGTCAAGCCTTAGAGGAGCCACAGGTGAATTAGATCAAGGCTCTCTGACTGAGGAGCATCGTGCAGTGGCATTGATTTCTTCAAAAGGTACTGGACTGAGCATTAGCACTAAGGTGGAAACGGGAGCAGCACAATCTGATATTATGATACCTTGTCTTAGGGCCTCATTTTCCAAGCCGCTCGCACGCGATAAGGGACCTTTCGCACGCGAAAAGTCCCTTATCGCGTGCGATACCAGGATGGGGGTGCAGTCGGTGCGGAGTCGGCACCAGAAGAGGAGGAGTCGGGGCATCACCGGGGCCGACTCTGCGCCGACGCCGCAGACAGCAAAAAGGTAGGTGCCTTTTCGCTGCCTATTTCGCTCCCAATAGCTACACCTCCTATGGTGGCACTATTGGGTGCAAAACCGGCAGCGATTGCACCGCAACGGTGCGATCTCTGCCGGCTAGCGCAGGCCCGCCCCCTGTTTCGGCCCCCCCGCCCCTCATCTTCTAAAGTATCGCAGGCCTAGCGATATTAACTTGGAGGAGCCAAAAAATATAAATGAATGAATGAATATATAAAAAATCTGCCCACCAGTAGGCGGGTTTGAAAACGGATGCTCAGTTTTGCCGGTGTCCATTTTCCGAACCCATGGCTGTCAGTGCTTTCAAAAAAAGACGCTAGTAAAATTGAGCGTCGGTTGTCACACCCACTGACAGCCGCCTCTTCCGCTAACAAGGAGGCACTGGGGACACGCTATTGTCCCTAGCGCCTCCTTATTAGCGCCTGGCCACATTTAAATACAAAATTGCGCGCCCGGGAGAGGGGTCTGGGCGCGCATTGGGAGAGCGGGTGCTCGACTTGGAGCACTGCTTTCCCGCACCTCTTATTGAATCAGCCTGTTGGCGATCCTACATGCCTATCATATGCTTTCTTGTCCTTTGAAGTATGTTTCCTCTGCATGTTAATAATTAAATGGATCTAGAGTGGAAGGACTTAATTCACAATTGCTGTTTTTTTGGCTCCGGTGAGCAAGTATCCAGTACTTGAATTTTGCCTGACACTTTTAGCTGAGAGAGGTCTAGAGACAGTGCCCCCAGGGTCTTACAGACTCATTATAAATCCTTGCTACGATCCAGGTAAACACATCAGAGGCAAGATGAGGGATGAGCACTCCGTCCTCAAGTTCAATGCCATAGATTTCCTTTTTATTAAGAATATAATACAAGAACATAAGAATTGCCCATCTGGGTCTATTGTTAGACATTGATTAAACAAATTTACCAATGTGACAACGCATTGTCAAGACTTGTGCTTCTCATTTTGGTAAGTAATCCTGTATACTGTCAACAATGCTAGTAAAGAGCACAGCTTACACATTATTCACTCACCACTTATCCTTCCACTGATTGAGACCAAATTCAGAACAATGTGCAAAGTAATACAATTCCAAACGTTTTTGCAAAATTTGCTTAGGCTTCTTGTCTGAGTAATAATTCTTTCACTTCAGATTCCTGTAATGCCTATTTGGCAAGAATTGTGACTTTTCTCCTTTGATAACAAGAATCATAAATAGATAGAGTTCTGGTAGTATCTGCTGTATAATTCTCTTCTCTGTATTTTATCCAATATACCTTGAAGTGAGATGCTCTTAAATGGACCTAGGTGGCCATCAATGGTCTTACCAATGTTGAACAGAGTGGGAGAATTACTTCACATATTTTACATATGATATTCCTGTTTTTATGTCCTAATATGATACTAGTTGTTTTGTTTTTTTTTTAAATCACTTTCCAACTGGCTCTGAAAGTGCCATAGGAGTGATTTAATCCAAAATGAAAACCTTACCCAAAAAATGAGAAAATTGGATATATTCTTCTGTATATAATCATGGCCTCATTGTATTCTTTTCTTTTTTCTTTAAAGAACATGAATCTTCCGTGATTAATTCCTGCTTGTCACTTGCACTCAAATTATTGCAGCAGGATGCACACTCATAAATTCCGCTATTATACTGATGAAACCCCAAGACATACAATACAAAGCTTTCGTTTACATGTATATTCTCCTAATTGGAAAATACTTGCCTTGGGAAGGCTCCAAAATAGTGGTTATTGTAAATGAAGCATTTAGAATATAAATTTAGGATATAAATATTCAGTTTTTATAAGGCATTTTGTGCAGACTCATACCATTTTTGAAGCTCTTATCTGGACAGCTTCCATTCTGTCAACATCTTTATGGCTTTCAGAAATGGAATCCAGGTAAGATCTCACTTTATGCACCTTGGCATCCTGGCTACTGCCGTGTTGCACTATTTTGCTGCTTTGAAATCATTGAGTATAATGATTTCAGACTTCCTGCTTGGTGGACATCAGCATTTTACCTGCCATAGTGTACCACTTGTCTGAATCTCAAGTGCATAGCTGGATTTTTAAATATTGAAACTTAGCTGCCAGTCAATCTTTTCTCAAGCTTTTTTTAGATCACTTAATATTCTGTCTACTCCTTCTTGCCTGTCCATTCTACTGCAAACCTTGATCTCATCTGCAAAGAAACTTTTCCTCCTAACCCCTTTGCAAAGATATTGAACTGAACTGGCTATTGGATCAATCCCTATGTCACTCCACTCATCACTCTTTCCCTTTCATAGTGAACTTCATTGAGGACACCTCACCCTCTAACCCTTCACCAGTTTTAATCCTGTCCATGACCTTAGATTCCACCCCAAAATTGTTCAGCTTATTTATGATCCTCCTACGCAGGACAGTATCAAAAGCTTTGCTGAAATATAAGTACATCAGGACCAATTTTTAAAGAGTTTAGACGCCTAACATTTGGAGTTAGGCTCATAAATCAGCCCTTTTGAAATTCTACTAGGACTGAGTGTCTAAATTTAGGCTCCACATTTCATTAAAATCCTATATTTAGGACCGATCCTAAATTTAGGGCGATAATGTTTTGAACATTATCGCCGGCAGTACCCTGGGGAATAGCACCAGCTTTTACAGTGGCGCTATGCCCGTGATAGGCTGCAGCCAGCTGCACCGCATTAGGCAAAATCACACTGTCGTGGTGCGATCAGCTGCAGGCTATTGCCTGACCGCCCCATCCTTCACCCCCCTACCCCCTTTAGTGCAGGTTTCATCATTCCGCATGGAATGATGAATCATGGCCTCAGTTAGATAACCACTATTGAAACCTCCAATTGTTACTTCCTTGATTTCCAATTGACGCCAGTGAGTTGGATCAATACAAAATAGCTTATAATTACTCAAGTCCCCTAGTTATCTAGTAACCTCAAATACAGAGCCTTGCTAATTTTGTGACTCAACGTCTTCACCTTGGTAGGCACTTTTGATGACATTTGAATGATCTTCTGAAAGACACTTCAACAAAACATGTTTTTCCTTAGAGAAATTAATTTTGAACTTATTCTGTTGTTTCTCTTGTTGTTTTATGTCTTTCAAAACAAACTCATTAAATGTATGTAGCACAGGATGCAAAGGACCCAGTGGAGACCATGCTGACTGATTTTGAACTACCAATGTGGTTGAGACAGTTGTAGGGCCAATAACAAAACTCTTATGAAGTGTGGAAAATGAATGTGAAATTGAAAAGCATTGTTTGCTGCAATAGGCGGAAATGAATGTCATTTCTGGTTTCTGCTGCTGCATTCTCTAGAATGAGGTTGCTAGTGAAACTTAATTTGGAATACTGTTTGCAGTTCTGGAGACCTCACTTTCCAAAAGTATAAATCGGTTGGAGTCATCCAGAGAATTGCTACTAAAATGGTCACTGATCTTCATTCTAAAGCATATGGGGTAAAACTTTAAAGATCTAAAGCCTTTTCAGTTGAAAGCCTTTACGCACATAGAGGGGGTTAAGCGCGCCGGGCCTATTTTATAAAGGTGCGGCGACGCTCGTGAAGCCCCGGGACACGTCTAAGTCCAGGGCTTCGAAAAAGGGGTGAGGAAGGGGGGCGGGGATAGAGGCCTTTGACACAGCGGCCATTTGCCGCTGTGTTGGAGGATCTCGTGCCAGCAGGCTGCAGACGCATGAGGTACGATAAATGTTGGGTGGGAGGTAGAATAGGGCTAGGGGTTGGAAAGGTTAAGGGAAGAGATGAGAAGGATAAAATAGGGGGAAGGGATGTTCCCTCACAGGCCGTTCCTAAATTGGAGTAGCCTGGGAGGGAATGGGTAAAGGCGGCAGGCATCGGCGCATGCAAGATGCACTAGTAAGCACCTTCTGGCGCGCACCGACCCCTGATTTTATAGCATGCATGCACCTGCATGTCCATGTTATAAAATCGGGTGTCCATGTTTGTGTGCCAGGTAGCATGTGCACATGGACACCCATGCGTACCTTTTAAAATCTACCCCCAAGGGAACAGATTTCATCTATACCATTCCACTGCTCTGAAGCTATTATTAATTATTTATTTTATTACTTAGCAAACTTCTATCCCATTCTGTCCCCTGGTCTGGGAAGGTAACAATGTGATGTTCATAAAATGTTATGTACACAGAAAAGTGTCCCACAAATGTGCCCAGGTTTGTCACAGCAACCCCCTTTGGGGGCTTACATTACTTGTGGTTTTAGTGCAACAATCCGCAAGTAGCCACGACAACCCTGGAAGACACCTTGCATGTTATAGACCACTGGAAATTTAGAAAACCTCACTCTGTATTCTACACTTAACAGAGGCATTGTTTCCTTTAAATTTCATGTTCTTAAAGTGGAAATCATAAACTCTTTAGTGATGGACAAATGTTGGTACCAAATTCTGTTTGATGTGATTTTGTATTTCAGATTCATCAGGACCCTTGAGAACTAATTCCAGTAGCATAATATTGAACATTACTAATTTGTCTTAGTACTGAGGACAAAGTCTTAGAAAGTAATGGAAGGTGGGAATCAGACTATTGTGAGTGAGTTCATTCTCCTGGGACTCACTGATGATCCAAAGCTGCAGATTATACTCTTTGTGTTGTTACTATTGGTCTATATTATTACCTTGATGGGCAATATTGGTATTATTGTACTAACAGCTACTAATTCTCACCTTCAGACTCCCATGTACTTCTTCCTGAGTAACTTATCTTTCTCTGATCTGTGTTATTCCTCAGCTATCACTCCTAACACGTTACATCATTTTTTAGCAGCGAGGAAATCTATCTCCTTTATTGGTTGTGCCACACAAATGTATTTCTTTGTAGCATTTGCCACAACTGAAAATTTCCTCCTTGGAGTAATGGCATATGATCGTTATGTAGCAATATGCAACCCCCTGCTTTATCCAGTGATTATGAACAAGAGGGTATGCAATCAGTTGGCAGCTGGGGCTTATGTAGGTGGCCTCCTTCAATCATGTATACAGACAGGTTGTACATTTCATTTGGTCTTCTGTAGATCCAATGTGATCAATCATTTCTTCTGTGACATCCCCCCACTTTTCCATCTCTCCTGCACTGATATCTCTATTAATATAATTGTAATCTTCATTTTCGGTGGGCTAGCCACATTGATCTGCTTTTTCACCATCATCATCTCTTATGTTTATATCCTCACTACCATCCTAAGGATCCATTCTGCCATGGGAAGACGCAAAGCTTTCAACACTTGTGTCTCACACTTCATCTGTGTCACCATATTCTATGGGACAGTCATCTTCATGTACTTCAGACCTAACTCTTCGAGTTATGCCCTAGATCAGGACCGAGTGGCTTCTGTATTTTATAGTGTTGTGATTCCTATGTTAAATCCATTGATTTACAGCCTTAGGAACAAGGAGGTGATCAACGCACTGAAAAAAGCAACAAGAAGAAACAAAGCTTTTCTTCAAAGATAATAATCAAAATTAAAACATTTCCAGTTTGTATCAGGTGTGGTGCATATGAAGACAATAATGGATCCACTGGAATACACTTCTTTCTCCAGCTTTTCCATATCCTATCGATCATCATAAATGTTTATAGACAATTATTGAGATGTTTTATCAATGCCATGTGATGGTATTTAGTTTTGATTCTGCAATGCTAAAGCCAGAGTGCTATACCTCAGCAGATTTCCAGAAAATTCAAAGTGCATGATCAAGCTGGGAAGTAGGAAACAGAGAAAAAAGCAAAAGGGAATTGTGTAAAAATGAAATATATAAATAAGGAAAAGAATGATTAGGTCTGAGAAAGGAGAAAGAAAGAGGATAGTGAAAGAAAAGGATGAAGAGAAGAAAAGAGTGCAAGAAAGAGAGAAATCAGGATAGGAAGAGAGAACGTAGGTAGGGAAACGTGAGAATAGTATGGGAAGAGAAAGGGTATGATGAAAGAGAAGAGGCTTTATATAAAGAAATTCACAAGTGAGCAAGAGAGGCAAGAGGAGAGAGGAAAGGCAATCCACATGATGAAACAAAGACAGAAGGGAAGGAAGAAAGTGACACAACGTTTTGAAAGTCTGACAAATAAATTGAGAAAGGAGAAGGTTGAAAGAGAATAGAGCCATCCACTTGCCAATTAGTCTTCTTGCTCTATGTTTTACCATAATTACTTGGAGGTCCATGATCAGAAAGCCACCAAATGAGTATATTATCCAGATAACTTTACCCAGATATCCGGGGAAACTTATCTGGATAAGTGTTCTGCAGAATATCCATGTAAAGTTATCCAAATAAAAATATCTGTATAACTTTAGACCTGCTATTTTTGCTGCTAGACTTGTTCACATAAATTTAGCTAGATAATATTAACCATGGCACTATCTATTTAAATGTGTTAGCTCACTTTTACTATGGCTCCAGCCCCACCCACTTTGTGTTTGAATAACTTTGTTCTCACTAAAACTTTGTGCAATTGCCCAAAGGAGGAATCATTTTAAAGGGACAGATTTACCCACATGACTCATTTGAATATCAACATCTTAGTTCCTAGCAAGTTTGCAATTTTGTCTTTTGTCTTATATTTTTTGTTGCTTTTGTGACATGTTTAATTTCTGTTTAGAAAGCTGACTGTTATTCTTTTTAAACTAAATGATATTGTTATATGACTGTTTCCTCTATGATCCATTGTGTAAGTACCGGTAATTCTCTTATTACTATTGTTCCTTTCACGTTGCTTATAATTGTATAGAGTTTAACATATGGAATAGAGTCTCAACCCTTGGAATTTGGTATATTAGCTGAAGAAAACAAATGATTGCTTGATTGTTACATTTATTTCTTTATTTTGTTAAATACTTTCATATTGCAAAATAAAACTTTCTAAGTGAAACATATATAACATACTGACATAGTAATGATGGCAGAAAAGAATAGAATGGTCCATCCAGTCTGCCCAGAAAGCTTCTTATGGTAGTATCTGCCATGCTGTGCAGGTTACCCCATGTTTCTCTTAAGGGTAGCAACTACTACTCTGTACAGTTATCTCCAGGTCTTAGGATAACCCATAAAAAATGTACTGCTAGCAACATGTTTACTGGGTGATAAGCCTTCTTTAATATTCAAACAGTGCTGCTTGACATGCTTTGCTTATGGACTTGGCCATAGAAGCAGTCCTGTACTTTTTCTCTTATGTCTCCATATCAGTACCCCAGACTGTAAAAGTCAGGGTCCATGATGGTTGTCATCTGAATGCAATTCCTCTACCTCATATGTTTTATTATTTAAAATAAAACTCAAAAAATTAAGATCATAATTGATGAGATACTAATAACATAAAACAGTCAAGCTAGACATCAAGACATTAAAATAAATAAATGAAAACATAAATCACAGCAATAAAAAATTTAAAAACTAAAACACAAAACTAAAAAGTAAAATTAAGACTAAAACTAAGTATTGTGTGGGATGCATGCTAAATATCCTGATGTAAGAATCAAAAAAATCTCTCAAAATATTCTGAGGGTGTGATAGCCGTATCGATAATAATCATACCATTGGAGGCTAAAGGACCAAGATTTTGTAACCCAAATAAACATACTGTGAGCGAAAAAATTTTTTCTCATTTGATGGACCTCATACACTGGAGCGTGCGCCATCTCCCTTGACCTTTGATACCACCTTGAGCCTCGAGGAGAGGCTGGGACAAGCCTTAGAGGAGCCACAGGTGAATTAGATCAAGGCTCCCTGACTGAGGAGCATCGTGCAGTGGCATTGATTTCTTCAAAAGGTACTGGACTGAGCATTAGCACTAAGGTGGAAACGGGAGCAGCACAATCTGATATTATGATACCTTGTCTTAGGGCCTCATTTTCCAAGCCGCTTGCATGCAATAAGGGACCTTTCGCACGCGATACCAGGATGGGGGTGCAGTCGGGGCGGAGTCGGCCCCAGAAGAGGAGGAGTCGGGGCGTCACCGGGGCCAACTCTGCGCCGACGCCGCAGACAGCAAAAAAGGTAGGTGCCTTTTCGCTGCCTATATCGCTCCCAATAGCTACACCTCCTATGGTGGCGCTATTGGGTGCGAAACCGGCAGCGATCGCACCGCGACTGTGCGATCTCTGCCGGATAGCGCAGGCCCGCCCCCCGTTTCGGCCCCCCTGCCCCTCATCTTCTAAAGTATCGCAGGCCTAGCGATATTAACTTGGAGGAGCCAAAAAATATAAATAAATGAATGAATGAATGAATGAATAAAAAATCTGCCCACCAGTAGGCGGGTTTGAAAACGGATGCTCAGTTTTGCCGGTGTCCATTTTCCGAACCCATGGCTGTCAGTGCTTTCAAAAAAAGACGCTAGTAAAATTGAGCGTCGGTTGTCACACCCGCTGACAGCCGCCTCTTCCGCTAACAAGGAGGCACTGGGGACACGCTATTGTCCCTAGCGCCTCCTTATTAGCGCCTGGCCACATTTAAATACAAAATTGCGCGCCCGGGAGAGGTGTCTGGGCGCGCATTGGGAGAGCGGGTGCTCGACTTGGAGCACTGCTTTCCCGCACCTCTTATTGAATCAGCCTGTTGGCGATCCTACATGCCTATCATATGCTTTCTTGTCCTTTGAAATATGTTTCCTCTGCATGTTAATAATTAAATGGATCTAGAGTGGAAGGACTTAATTCACAATTGCTGTTTTTTGGCTCCAGTGAGCAAGTATCCAGTACTTGAATTTTGCCTGACACTTTTAGCTGAGAGGAGCTCTAGAGACAGTGCCCCCAGGGTCTTACAGACTCATTATAAATCCTTGCTACGATCCAGGTAAACACATCAGAGGCAACATGAGGGATGAGCACTCCGTCCACAAGTTCAATGCTATAGATTTTCTTTTTATTAAGAATATAATACAAGAAAATAAGAATTGTCCATCTGGGTCTATTGTTAGACATTGAATAAATAAATTTACCAATGTGACAACGCATTGTCAAGACTTGTGCTTCTCATTTTGGTAAGTAATCCTGTATACTGTCAACAATGCTAGTAAAGAGCACAGCTTACACATTATTCACTCACCACTTATCCTTCCACTGATTGAGACCAAATTCAGAACAATGTGCAAAGTAATACAATTCCAAACGTTTTTGCAAAATTTGCTTAGGCCTTCTTGTCTGAGTAATAATTCTTTCACTTCAGATTCCTGTAATGCCTATTTGGCAAGAATTGTGACTTTTCTCCTTTGATAACAAGAATCATAAATAGATAGAGTTCTGGTAGTATCTGCTGTATAATTCTCTTCTCTGTATTTTATCCAATATCCCTTGAAGTGTGATGCTCTTAAATGGACCTAGGTGGCCATCAGTGGTCTTACCAATGTTCAACAGAGTGGGAGAATTACTTCACATATTTTACATATGATATTCCTGTTTTTATGTCCTAATATGATACTAGTTGTTTGGGGTTTTTTTTAATCACTTTCCAACTGGCTCTGAAAGTGCCGTAGGAGTGATTTAATCCAAAATGAAAACCTTACCCAAAAATGAGATAATCGGATATATTCTTCTGTATATAATCATGACCTCATTGTATTCTTTTCTTTTTTCTTTAAAGAACATGAATCTTCCGTGATTAATTCCTGCTTGTCACTTGCACTCAAATTATTGCAGCAGGATGCACACTCATAAATTCCGCTATTATATTGATGAAACCCCAAGACATACAATACAAAGCTTTCGTTTACATGTATATTCTCCTAATTGGAAAATACTTACCTTGGGAAAGCTCCAAAATACTGGTTATTGTAAATGAAGCATTTGGAATATAAATGTAGGGTATAAATATTAGTTTTTATAAGGCATTTTGTGCAGACTCATACCATTTTTGAAGCTCTTATCTGGACAGCTTCCATTCTGTCAATATCTTTATGGCTTTCAGAAATGGAATCCAGGTAAGATCTCACATTATGCACCTTGGCATCCTGGCTACTGCCTTGTTGCACTATATTGCTGCTTTGAAATCATTGAGTATAATGATTTCAGACTTCCTGCTTGGTGGACATCAGCATTTTACCTGCCATAGTGTACCACTTGTCTGAATCTCAAGTGCATAGCTGGGTTTTTAAATATTGAAACTTAGCTGCCAGTCAATCTTTTCTCAAGCTTTTTTTAGATCACTTAATATTCTGTCTACTCCCTCTTGCCTGTCCATTCTACTGCAAACCTTGATCTCATCTGCAAAGAAACTTTTTCCTCCTAACCCCTTTGCAAAGATATTGAACTGAACTGGCTATTGGATCAATTTCTATGTCACTCCACTCATCACTCTTTCCCTTTCATAGTGAACTTCATTGAGGACACCTCACCCTCTGACCCTTCACCAGTTTTAATCCTGTCCATGACCTTAGATTCCACCCCAAAATTGTTCAGCTTATTTATGATCCTCCTACGCAGGACAGTATCAAAAGCTTTGCTGAAATACAAGTACATCAGGACCAATTTTTAAAGAGTTTAGACGCCTAACATTTGGAGTTAGGCTCATAAATCAGCCCTTTTGAAATTCTACTAGGACTGAGTGTCTAAATTTAGGCTCCAAATTTCATTAAGATCCTAAATTTAGGACCGATCTTAAATTTAGGGCGATAATGTTTTGAACATTATCGCCGGCAGTACCGTGGGGAATAGCACCACCTTTTACAGTGGCGCTATGCCCGTGATAGGCTGCAGCCAGCTGCACCGCATTAGGCAAAATCACACTGTCGTGGTGCGATCAGCTGCAGGCTATTGCCTGACCGCCCCATCCTTCACCCCCCTACCCCCTTTAGTGCAGGTTTCATCATTCCGCATGGAATGATGAATCATGGCCTCAGTTAGATAACCACTATTGAAACCTCCAATTGTTACTTCCTTGATTTCCAATTGACGCCAGTGAGTTGGATCAATACAAAATAGCTTATAATTACTCAAGTCCCCTAGTTATCTAGTAACCTCAAATACAGAGCCTTGCTAATTTTGTGACTCAACTTCTTCACCTTGGTAGGCACTTTTGATGACATTTGAATGATCTTCTGAAAGACACTTCAACAAAACATGTTTTTCCTTAGAGAAATTAATTTTGAACTTATTCTGTTGTTTCTCTTGTTGTTTTATGTCTTTCAAAACAAACTCATTAAATGTATGTAGCACAGGATGCAAAGGTCCCAGTGGAGACCATGCTGACTGATTTTGAACTACCAATGTGGTTGAGACAGTTGTAGGGCCAATAACAAAACTCTTATGAAGTGTGGAAAATGAATGTGAAATTGAAAAGCATTGTTTGCTGCAATAGGCAGAAATGAATGTCATTTCTGGTTTCTGCTGCTGCATTCTCTAGAATGAGGTTGCTAGTGAAACTTAATTTGGAATATTGTTTGCAGTTCTGGAGACCTCACTTTCCAAAAGTATAAATCGGTTGGAGTCATCCAGAGAATTGCTACTAAAATGGTCACTGATCTTCATTCTAAAGCATATGGGGTAAAACTTTAAAGATCTAAAGCCTTTTCAGTTGAAAGCCTTTCCAGACTACAACTGAACCATAATTCACCTTAAACGACTCTTATTTTATTAACATGATAATCAATAACTTTACCAATTTCATAACCCTGCAATTACCACTTATTGGCAAGTTTGTTCTCTTTGTTAAATTACTATCGCCTTTCCACTACTCCAAGTTGTGTTATTTCCCTGTTTTATTGTAACTACTATTTTTTTGTTCAGCACCTGTTTATGTTCTTATTATATTTCCCTTTGTCACACCTTGTTACATTGTAAACCGGCATGATGCGATTCCCATCGCGAATGCCGGTGTAGAAAAACTCAAAATAAATAAAATAAAATAAACATGTATTCCCTAGAGGAAAAATGGGATAGTAGAGATAAGAGATATTTAAATGCCTCCAAGGATTACATGGCCTCCTTAAAATCATAAGATATAAAGAATCCAGATCCTGCTCTTCTTTCACACTGGGAAACCCCTATTCTATACTCTCTCTTGAGTTTTTGCAGCTTAAATACATACCTCTGTATTTTTTAACATTAAATCATAGCTACCAAAGCTAGGCTATTCCTTAAGATTTGCTTGATCCCTCCTCATATTTTCTCCACTTTTTCTGCTGGCTGTTAACCCTGTTACAGGTTTTGGTATCATCGACAAAAAGACAAACCTTTCCCAACAATCCTTTGGCAATGTTGTTCATAAAAATGTTGACAAAACAACAATCCCAGAAGCACCAGATAATAATGCTTCCCTTCTCATACTGAACTCCATTTACTGCATTTACTCCTATCATTGTCTCCTACTCGGACATTTTCAAACCCAGCCAGTCATTGTAGGGCCCATACAATGGGATCTCAATTTCTTTATAAGAGACCTGTGCAGAACCATTCCAAAGGCCTTACTGAAATCCAAGAACACTACATCTAGCTTTCTCCTCTGATCCAACTCTTTGGTCACCCAATCACAGAAATTAATCTAATTCATCTGACAAGATGTAAGTCTGGTAAAACTATGCTACCTTGGATTTTGCAATCCATTGGATTCATGAAACTGCACTATATTCTATTTTAGTAGCAATTCCATTAATTTGCTCACCACAGAGGTCTGTAGAACATAAGATCATAAGAACATGACATACTGGGATGCTGGGATGCTGGGCTTGATGGACCAAGGGTCCATCAAGCCCAGCATCCTGTTTCCAACAGTGGCCTATCCAGGCCATTAGATCCTGGCAAGTACCCAAAAACTAAGTCTATTCCATGCTACTGTTGCTAGTAAAAGCAGTGGCTATTTTGTAAGTCAACCTAATTAATAGCAGGTAATGGACTTCTCCTCCAAGAACTTATCCAGTCCTTTTTTAAACACAGCTATACTAACTGCACTAAACACATCCTCTGGCAACAAATTCCAGAGTTTAATTGTGCGTTGAGTGAAAAAGAACTTTCTCCGAATAGTTTTAAATGTGCCACATGCTAACTTCATGGAGTGCCCCCTAGTCTTTCTATTATCCTAAAGAGTAAATAACTGATTTACATTAACCCGTTCTAGACTTCTCATGATTTTAAACACCTCTATCATATACCCCCTCAGCCGTCTCTTCTCCAAGCTGAAAAGTCCTAACCTCTTTAGTCTTTCCTCATAGGGGAGCTGTTCCACTCCCTTTATCATTTTGGTTGTCCTTCTCTGTACCTTCTCCATCGCAACTATATCTTTTTTGAGATGCGGCGACCAGAATTGTACACAGTATTCAAGGTGCGGTCTCACCATGGAGCGATATAGAGGCACTATGACATTTTCCATTTTATTCACCATTCCCTTTCTAATAATTCCCAACAATGTTTGCTTTTTTGACTGCCGCAGCACACTGAACTGATGATTTCAATGTGTTATCCACTATGAAGCCTAGATCTCTTTCTTGGGTGGTAGCTCCCAATATGGAACCTAACATTGTGTAACTATAGCATGGGTTATTTTTCCCCATATGTATCACCTTGCACTTATCCACATTAAATTTCATCTGCTATTTGGATGCCCAATTTTCAAGTCTCAGAAGGTCTTGCCTTGGGTAAAGCCATGCTGACTTTGTTCCATTAAACCATGTCTTTCTATATGTTCTGTGAGTTTGATATTTAGAACACTTTCCTCTATTTTTCCTGGCACTGAAGTCAGGCTAACTGGTCTGTAGTTTCCTGGATCACCCCTGGAGACCTTTTTATATATTGGGGTTACATTAGCCACCCTCCAGTCTTCAGGTACAATGGATGATTTTAATGATAGGTTAAATATTTTTACTAATAGGTCTGAAATTTCATTTTTTAGTTCCTTCAGAACCCTGAGATGTATACCATCTGGTCCAGGTGATTTACTACTCTTCAGTTTGTCAATCAGGTCTACCACATCTTCTAGGTTCACCTTGATTTGGTTCAGTCCATCTGAATCATTACACATGAAAACCTGGACTGGAAGGCTCATCTGTAAACTGTTCCAGGCATTCCCCGGAAGTGGACTCCAGAGGTCACAGCAAGGGATCCAGGCTTCAAACTTCACAGCCCTAAATTGCAGGGGCCCTGCAGCCTTTGCAGTAAAGAGGACCAGAAAGTTCCTCTGCATACTGTTCCCAGCATCCCCTGAGAAAGGACTTCTCATTGGTATCAAATGTACCAAGACATTCAGCTCCTCCCCAGCACCATCTAAAATCCTATCTATGTGACACGTGAAATTTGCCACTTTTCCTCTAAGCAGACAGATTATTAAGCAATCCTCATGTCAGTACTGAGCACAAAATTCCAAATTCTTCCACCAGAATGGATAATATTCTTTGCTTCTCTGCCCACCAGTGTCAGGTCATTCTGTGTAGTCCCTCCATTCATAGATTATAAAGTTAGAATGGAAGGTAAGGGTGGGTGGAGTTGAGGTGAGATAGAGAAGGGAACCGTTTCTCTTCTACACTTCTTTTCTAAACCCAGCAAACAAAAAATAAAGCAATTCAAATATCCATCTTTCAAAAATAAAAGAACAAAAGCATTTAAGAAAACAGTTATCCCCTTTCAAAATAAGGTATCTGCATTTGAAATCAATCCACATTTGTTTAAATATTGTTCTCCTTGTGTAATTTAGTATATTAAATATAGATGGTTAGCTTAGTCATTTTTTTAAAGTTTTGATCTAACAGGCTTTTACTTAGCCAGCCAGACACCCTTGAAAATTGAACTCATACCGGATTTAGCTAATCGACATCAGAAGTTACCTATTAGAATGTAAGATTAACTTGTTCAGTGCATGGATGTATTTGCTTATTTATTTTTGTATGGTTTTCTACTTTAGAGATCTTACAAAAGAACAATGAATACTGAATGTTTCTTTTCCTTCTTATCTTAGGAAATAATGTTCAATCACCCTATGAACATCATGAATCAGTCCTCAATGACCGAGTTCATTCTGTTAGGACTCACCAATGATCCAGAACTTCAGATTCTGCTCTTCATTCTATTTTCATTGGTTTATATAATAACAATATTAGGTAATATTGGCATGCTTGTAGTCATTACGAGAGACCCTCATCTTCAGACTGCCATGTACTTCTTTCTCAGGCATCTGTCCTTTGTAGATCTCTGTTATTCGACAGTTATTGTGCCTAAAACGCTAATTGATTTCTTGTCAGAGAGGAAAGTCATTTCATTCCTTGGCTGTGCAGTTCAAATGTTTTTCTTTGTGGGAATGGGTGCCTCAGAAGGATTGATTCTTGCCCTTATGTCTTATGATCGCTATGTCGCCATATGCAACCCGCTGCTTTATACAAATGTAATGACAAACAAGATTTGCATTCATTTGGTAACCAGTGCCTACATTGGTGGTTTCCTCAATTCTCTGATACAAACAGCCAGTACCTTCAGTCTGTCCTTCTGCAGATCCAATCAGATCACTCATTTCTTCTGTGACATCCCTCCCCTGTTAAAGCTTTCCTGCTCTGATATTTCGCTGAATGAAATCTTACTGTTTGTCTTTTGTGGCAGTATTCAGGTGGGCACACTCCTGATCATCCTGATCTCTTATGCTTATATTCTCTGCTCCATCCTGAGGATGCGCTCTGCAGAGGGGAGGCATAAGGCCTTCAACACCTGTGCCTCCCACTTTCTCTGTGTGACCTTGTTCTATGGCACTGTGATCTTCATGTATATGAGGCCGAGTTCACGGTACACCCTAAACCAGGACAGGGTGGCATCTGTGTTTTACACGGTCATAATCCCCATGCTAAACCCCATGATCTACAGTCTGAGGAACAAGGATGTAAAAGAAGCCCTGAGGAAAGTCATAAGTAGGAAAGTCAATATTTTTACATGAATTTTGCCTCTATTATTTCACAAAAAGTTTGAAAATTATTAATTTAAAATTGCACAGCACAATTTGTGTATCCCCTAACCATGAAACAAGCAGGTGTTTTTCCTTAATTGAAAGTTATACAGTGATTTCATGTATCTTTGTCAGTGAAGGGAATAGGAGTCTTATCCTGAATATAAATATTTACAATGTGATTAGATATCACAGAGAGCAAGTGAGACATTTTATCTAACTTGTCTATTGTAGATTGTAAAGAGACAGTACATGATATAATAAAATAAAATTGAGAGAAAAACATAGAAGGAGATTTACTAAGCCATAATAGTTTATTGTAGGAGGGACTAAATATTGTAGGGGAGGGGCATTCTCATGATATTGTTCCCCTCCTTGACAACCTATCACGGCATTAATGCAGTGCAATTTTATATCACTGTGGAAGCTAACTTTGCTCTATATGAGCCATTTTTCTGTAAACCCTAGGGGCCCTGCTTGCCCTTTCTGAAGATGTTCTTCCTACCTTACATCTCAGGGTAAACTAAGGTCTCCCTCAGTAATAAAAGAAATAAGAATGGTGGCATGATCAATAAGCTCATATCCAGACATTTCTATAAGTTGAGTAACATTTAAAGGAGAAGAAGTGGAGCTAGAAGGGGAAGGTAAGAAAAAAATCGTATTAATAGATGGTAAAGATTCAGAAGAAATTTTCAAGATGTCCATGAAATATCTCCTTAACGTCATATTTATTTATTTATTTATTTATAATTTTTATATACCGAAGTTCTTGTAGGGACTACAAATCACTCCGGTTTACATACAACGAAGAACTGCTCAACAAAGAGCGGAGCTTTACATGGAACCGTATAACATATGGAACAGTATAACTGGTTGACAATTTAACATAGTGCTAAATAAAGTAATAATATTTTAACTGGTAATAAATAAAGAAATATAATATTTTATATAAGAAGTATAACTATTTAACGTAGCAATAAATATAAATATAAGCAGTGCCTAATATATATATGAAATAAAGTGAATTTTTGAGCTCAAAGATAATTGTCCAGTTGCAGATTCTTAAAAATAGTACTTGATACAGCGTCCATAGTTAAGGGATACCTGGTAATTAGGAGGTCTGTCAGTCACAGTAAGTTTGTCAGTAATTAGGAAGTCTGTCAGTCACAGTAAGATTAAGCGTCTGGGAAAGCTTGTTGGAAGAGAAAAGTCTTCAGTCTTTTTTTGAATTCTTGATGACTGGGTTCTAGTCTAAGATCTGGGGGAAGCGTGTTCCACTGGTGTGGGCCTGCTGAAGATAGCGCTTGTTTGCTCAATGATGATTTTATTTGCGGAGCATGCAGTGTTCCTCTGTATGCGCTTCTGATTGGTCTGGAGGAAGTGTGCGGTTGGAGTTGAGAGCTTAATGTGATGGGGGCTAATTTGTTTGTCGCTTTGTGGATGATAGTGAGTACCTTATAGAGTATCCTTTGTTTAATGGGGAGCCAATGTAAGTTCCGAAGGATTGGGGTGATATGATCTTTTTTGTTAGTGCTAGTTAGAATTCTAGCCGCTGAATTCTGAACCATCTGTAATGGTTTGATAGTGTTGGCGGGAATACCTAGTAGCAGGGAGTTGCAGTAGTCGAGCTTGGAAAGAATGATGGATTGTAGTACTAGCCTGAAGTCGGAGAAGTGAAGGAGGGGTTTAAGTTTTTTGAGGACTTGCAGTTTGTAAAAGCAGTCCTTTGTGGTATTGTTTACGAACTTTTTTAGGTTTAGATGATTATCTAGCCATGCTCCAAGGTCTCTGACTTCAGATGAGAACGAGTTGTTTGTGTTTGGTAGAGAAAGGCTGGAAGAGATTGTGCGTGGATCTTGGGAGACAATGAGCATTTCGGTTTTATTAGCATTCAATACTAAGTTGAGGCTTGAGAGTAGGTTTTTGATGGGCTGTAGGCATTCGTTCCAGTACGTGATGGTTTTTTGAAGGGATTCTGTGATCGGAAGGAGGATTTGTATGTCGTCTGCATAGAGGTAATGGGTAAGCTTAAGGTTTGAGAGTAGATGGCAGAGAGGGAGGAGGTAGATATTGAAGAGGGTGGGTGAAAGTGATGATCCTTGTGGGACTCCTTGCTCTGTCAGGATTGGATGCGATTCTTTGTTGTTTATCCTTACTTTGTAGAATCTGTTGCTTAAGAAGGAATGGAACCATGTAAGGGCTGTGCCTTTGATCCCTATGTTGGCTAGTTGGTCTATTAGAGTAGAGTGTTTTACCGTATTAAATGCAGCGGAAAGATCCAGAAGAATGAGCAGGTAAGATTGTTTATTCTCCAGATTAACGAGGATTGTGTCAGTGAGAGATAGTAAGAGCGATTCGGTGTTTAGGCGTTTTCGGAATCCATATTGAGCTGGGGATAGAATGTTATGATCTTCCAAATAATCTGACAGTTGCTTGTTGACAATTTTTTCCATCAGTTTGGCGATAAGTGGTAAGTTTGCGATGGGTCTAAAATTAGTTGGGTCTGATGGGCAAGCGTTTGGTTTCTTTAGTAATGGTTTCAGTATTGCCAATTTTAACTGGTTAGGAACTAAACCTTGAGAAAGGGATGTGTTGATAATTTCTGCAATTGGTTTTGAGATGGTGTTTGGTATGGCGATGAGGAGATTTGTTGGTATTGGGTCAGATGGGTGGGAGGAAGGTTTGAATTTTTTGAGTGTGTTTTCAATCTCCAGTGAAGAAGTGAGCTCGAATGAATCCAGGCTTGTGGTTTGTTGCGGCAAGGATGTGAGATGGTGTGTTAGGGTAAGGCTGTTGGATGTGATTGATTGGGAAAGGTTGGTGATTTTTGTTTTGAAGTAGTTGGCTAGTTCGTTTGCTTTGTTGAGAGCTTGGTGGTCTGGGATAGTAGGAGGAGATGGTTTGGTTAAAGAGGAGACGTAGGAGAAAAGAGCCTTTGAGTCGAATATAAAGTGGTGTATTTTTTTTTCCGTAGAATTCTTTCTTTGTTCTAAGGATTGTATTCCTATAGTTGTTGAGGAGGGATTTGTAGATGGCATGTGTTGAAGTGGTTGGGTTTTTTCTCCAGCTTTGTTCTTTTTTTCTAAGAGATTGTTTGAGGGATTTAAGTTCGGGTGTAAACCAAGGTTTCCTATTGTCTAGTGTAGGTTGTATGGTTTTGGTTGTAGTTGGGCAGATTTGATCTGCAATTTTATTGTTAATATTGATCCAAGAGGTAGTTGCAGTTGTTGCGTCTGTGAGATCTAGTTGCTTTAATGCATCAGACATCTTTTCATTGAGTATGTCTGGAGAGCATGGTTTCCTGAAGTGGATGGTGGTTTTGTTAGTGGTTTGAGGTGGTGTGTTGTTGATATTGAGGGTTGTGTGGATAACTTTGTGGTCTGACCATGGTACTGGTGAGCAAGTTGGGTTAGTATGAATGTTAAAGGGTTCGTTAATAAAGATGAGGTCCAGAGTGTGGCCTGCCTTGTGGGTAGAACTATTGATAATTTGAGTAAAGCCCAAATGGTTGAGAGAGGAAAGAACAGTTTGGCAGTTGATGGATTGTGGAGAAGCATCTACGTGTAAATTAAAGTCTCCGAGGATTATAGCAGGTTTGTCGGCATTTATGTGTTTGGCTATAAGTTCTATCAGTAGAGAGGGATCCAATTCTAAGGTTCCTGGTGGTGCATAGATTAAAGCTATTTGGATTTGTTCAGATTTAAAGAGGGATAATTCTAGTTTGTTGGAGGAATTGGTAAGTTGTAATGTAATATTAAGACCTTTTTTTGTTGCAAGAAGGAGACCTCCACCTCTTTTTTTGGGTCTTGGGACGGAGAATAAGTCATAAGATTGTATGGGCAGTTGATTTATGTGTACAGTATCTGTGTGTTTTAGCCATGTCTCTGTAATTGCACAGATATCTGGGTTGGCTTCTATGAGGTAGTCACTGAGGATGTCCATTTTTTTGGAGAGCGACTGAGCGTTGAATAGTGTTAAGGTAAATAAAGAGAGTCCTAGGAATTGTGTTATCGGTGAGATCATTATAGGTAATAGTCTTTGTTGTCGTGTGATGTGATGAATTGCTGGTTTTGTGTGCTTTCTGATTTTGTGCCAGATTTTAGGTATGGTGCAGAGGTGCATTATTGTAGCTCAATTGGTTGGGAACAGTGGTGTAATGTTGAAAATGGTACATTAGGTATTGTACCCGCTGGGTGAATGGTGTATAGGCTGGATGATTGCTGGTGAGGCTGGATGATTGCTGGTGATGTTAATTGATTGCTGGTGAGTCTGGATGATTGCTGGTGAGGCTGGATGATTGCTGGTGAGTCTGGATGATTGCTGGTGAGGCTGGATGATTGCTGGTGATGTTAATTGATTGCTGGTGAGGCTGGATGATTGCTGGTGAGGCTGGAAGATTGCTGGTGATGTTAATTGATTGCTGGTGAGTCTGGATGATTGCTGGTGAGGCTGGATGATTGCTGGTGAGTCTGGATGATTGCTGGTGAGGCTGGATGAATGCTGGTGAGGCTGGATGATTGCTGGTGATGTTAATTGATTGCTGGTGAGGCTGGATGATTGCTGGTGCGGCTGGATGATTGCTGGTGAGGCTGGATGATTGCTGGTGATGTTAATTGATTGCTGGTGCGGCTGGATGATTGCTGTCGATGTTATTTGCAAGCTGGTGGGTCTGGGTGAGTGTTGAGGAGGCAGGTATGAGTGTGAGCCCTGGAAAATGGGATCGCTGGGTGCAAGCTTGGTTTCTGTTGATGTAACGTGCTTCGGTTATAAGCCGAGGTGTGTGGCAGAGTCTTTTGGTGTGGGTGGTTTCAGTTTGTGCTCCGGTTCACACGAAGGGGCACACAAAGGGGCAGGCCCCTTTGTCGCGCTCCATAGGCGCGCGATGCGAGGCGCGCGACGCCTCGATCAGTTTCAGCCCTTTAAAGGGCTCTGGGGAGGCGTCAGGGCTTCCGGGGAGGGCTTACCCGTTCCTGCTTCCTTCTGCCATCCGCTTTGGCGCCGCTGGGTTTTTTTTATTTTTTTCTTTAAATTTGAGTTGCCTCGGAGGCCTCGCGAGAGGCTTGTCTCCGGTCCACCTCCCCTGGCACCGATAGGCCGACGCCGACCACGCGGGGAGGGCCGACCGAGCCGAGGAGGAAGAGCAGGGCGGCGAAGCAGGAGGTAAAAGGGAAGTTCTCCCATAACCTGGGGAAAATTCAGCAAATGAAGATTCAAATGACATGATGAATTTTCAAGAAATTCAGCCCTTCTAGAAATGATATTCCATTCTTGAATAAGTTTGGTCTGGACAATGGCCATATTAGCTACATTTTGCTGACATGAAGAAATCTTATTATCATGGTCACCCAGTTTAACTTCATGTGAATTGACCAAGGAATCCAACTTGGACACAAAATACAGCAAGGGCCTGGCCAAATTGGGACATCAGCTCCCAAAGGAATCCAGAGTTATCTCCATCAGCTTCTGGGAAGGCTATGGGAGATCTCCTGGTGACTGAAGAGTGAGAAAGCCAGGATCTGAGATTGCCAAAAGCTTCCTTGGTCCTGGAGCTGCAGTAGGAAGTGAAGAAACTGAAGAAATTGCCAATGAAGAGAACAAATCCTGCCATCCACCAGATGAAATGCTGGATGCTGAGCATTGATGACCCCCTCCCCGGTGGATAACAGGTCATCTTTCTGCACTGCTTCAGTTGACAGAAAATATTCACATCCACATGCTGGCAGTGAAGCTTGCTGGTGGGGCTGAGGAAAACCTCTTCCCTGGGAGAGATTGGCACTCTTCCATCGACACTCACATCAGGAACACCACCACCTAAAAACAGCATTTTTATATTTAAGTACTGTGTAAAGATGAACTCTTTATCTTATTTAGTTATAAAAGTGATAATCAAAGTTGCCTTAGTTGAGGTAATCTCAGATGGATCTTGAAGAAATGCAGTTATATTAGCATTGTCAAAAGATGTTAAAATTTCAGTGCCATCTTCTGTATAAATTCCTTTTTAAACCCTGGAACATAACTTCGGGAAAGGGTTATTTCCTTTTCTGGTAGAATATATTATTTAAATAATTCCTCAGCAGATATCAAACAAGTTTTAGGGAAATTCAAAATATGGAGGTTTCTTGCTCTCAAATTGTTCTCCAACATTTCTAACTTATTATGTATTATTAAACAATCTTTCAAATTAGCAAGCATAGATGACTGTAATGTATTAACAGAATAAAAAATGTATATCAAATTTCTTGTTACTTTATTAACTTTAGAGTCCAAATCAGATAGCTTTGCAGAAATTCCAGCAGAAAAAGCACACTGTTGCCCTACTGTGGGGGATAATGATGATTCAATACTGGTACCCACATTCCAAATATCTTTAAGTGTGACATCATTAGGCTCAGAAAGACTTTCAATTACACCAGTAAAACCAAAGGCTGCAGACAGAGTAACTGGTGCAGGAATGGAAACTACAACTCATAAATCCATCTCTCAATGGGAAATGTCCACAGAAGAAGACACTCTAACCTCAGTCCTTTCATGTACAACTTTGGGCATCTGAGAAATATTGCCATCAGTAGCAGAAGATAAATCTCTAATCCCATAGGTAATATGTCTGCTCAGGGAAGGAGTAGATCTTCTATGTTCCTTCTATGATAAATCATCAAAGGGGGAAGAGGGGGTAGGTGCTCTAGAGCTTAGAAAGGCTTCACCAGAGACATAACAAATCTTAAATCAGAAGAGGTTATGATTCAAAGGAAATGAGTATTGAGAGGGCCACTCACTAGAGTAGATATGGCAGTAGGAGTCCTGGTCTTCCCCTTCCTCTTTTTCTCTATAATTTGAAGAAAGAAGTAAATCCCAAAAATGAAGAAGTGGCGCGCCTCTTTGGTGCATGGCTTTGGTGCTCTGGCAGTGGTATCCTGCTAGCTGCCTGCTTTTGAGTGCTCCTGGAAGCTTCCACTTGATGGGATGGCCGGAACAGCACTGAATTTGTGCTCACTGGGTGCTGCTAGCTGCTTGCTTTTGAGGGCTGCTGGAAGACCCCAATCCCAGGAATCCATGCTACTGCATGATTGAGATGGCTAGAACAGTCTGAAGGTGTGCTCGCTGGGTGCCACTAGCTGCCTGCTTTTGAAGGCTCCTGGAAGGCCCCCATCTCAGGTGTCTGTGCTGCCACCTGATGGGATGGCTGGAAGCATAATGAAGGTGTGCAAACTGGGAGCCACTAGCCTCCTGCTTTTGAGGGCTCATGGAAGGCCCCAATCCCAGGTCTCCATGCTGCCACCTGATGGGATGGATGGAACAGCACTGAAGGTGTGCTCCTCATATATATCGTGAAATTTTAGGCTATTGAGGAAAATGCAAAATTACTTAACAATATTTTGTGTTTTGTGTTTACTGTGGAAGGGTTTGGAGGAAGACCACAGAAAATAAATACAAATAAGACATGAAGTGATGTAGAACTCAATTTAATTTCAGAACAGTTTTGAAGCATCATGTACTTGGAGGGGGCCTATGGCCACAGTGAAGTTCCTTTGACAGCTGTAAGATTGGAGCAACCTAGTTCAAGTGGACACGCACTTGGACCTGGCAGATGGTGAGATGACATGTTACTGGCTAAGTCTATAGTCAGGACTGCCAACATAGAGGAAGAGATGGAAGGCAGGCTAAGGTCAAGGAAACAAGCTGAGGACAAAGTAGGAAGTAAGTGAAACAGCATCAAAGGTCAGACCAGGTCAACAAAAATAAGTAAGTCCAAGGCAGAGGAGAAGCAGGGAAGGCAAAGAGACAGGAACAGAACAAGGTAAGGCAAGGTGAGGAACAGAGATGTGAACATTAGTGATGTGATTCAGCCGAATCTTTTAGTTCGGCCTTCGTTATCGGCCCGCCAAGGGAAATTTTGTTTCCCGCGGTTCGTGATGATTTTATTTCATCTACCCCCCTGAAACGAAGCCCGAATTACAATGAGGGTTGTAAAAAAAAACCAAAAACCCAAACCCACCCCAAGCCGTCAAATTTAATTAAACTGCACCCCCCACCCTCCCAAACCCCCAAGACTTGCCCAACCGACCCCCCAAGACTTACCGAAAGTCCCTGGTGGTCCAGCAGGGGTCCCGGGAGCGATCTCCCCCTCTTGGGCTGTTGGCTGCCACTAATCAAAATGGCACCGATGGCCCTTTGCCCTTACCATGTGACGGGCTATCGGAGCCATTGGCTGGTCTCTGTCACATGGTAGGAGCAATGGACGGCCGGCGCCATCTTAAAACATGGTGCGGGCCATCCATTGCTCCTACCATGTGACCGGGGCTGACCAATGGCACCGATAGCCCGTCACATGGTAAGGGTAAAGGACCATCGGTGCCATTTTGATTAGTGGCAGCCGAAGGCCCGAGAGGGGGAGATCGCTCCCGGGACCCCACTGGACCACCAGGGACATTTGATGTCTTGGGGTGAGTTGGGCAAGTCTTGGGGGGTCGGGAGAATGGGGGGTTGCAATTAATTAAATTTGAAGGGTTTGGGTGGATTTAGGGTTTGTTTGTTTTTAATGTACCCTTTCTCCCCCCCCCCCCCCCCAAAATATGATAAGAAAACCACACAAAATTTCGTGGGTTTTCTTATCATTTTGTCACCATCCCGAAACACGATGAAAAAGGAAATATCATCTCTATTTCCTATTTCATCGCAAACGGATGCACATCCCTAGTGAACACAGCAATCAGACAGGCAAACAAACAGGAACAGGAGTCAGGAAAAAGAGTGAAGACAGCACCTAGACAGAGCAATCCACAAGAGTACCTATTGTGAGATGCTGGCTGGGTTCAAGGTAATGATGATGTCATCAGCCCATGCCAAAGGAAGCCCCAACTGCAGGGCCTGTTAAGACTCAGGGTTTATAATCTACCTTGTAGTCAGGGCCACTAGATTCAGCATGGTGCAGGAAGCTATTTTGGAAGAGTTGTGGGGAGGTAAGGGGTGTTACACATCCCAGCTGTGGTATCTTCTAGAAACAGGAAGATCATGGATTCTCCGCAAGGGAGAATTGTTCTGGTTATAGCACTATCAGTGCTGCCTCTGCTGGTCCTAGCTTCCTGTAAAGGGCCGGTACAATAAGAAGTTCTTTACAGGTTTTATCCTATCTGAGTTTATCTAATTTGTTTTAAATAATCTTGAGCATGGATGATGTGCCTTTTCTCCCTTGTTATATCCACAGAGTAAACTACAGTCACTGAGACTGGGATCTGGTTTTTATCTTTTGTTTATAGTCCAGTCATATAGCTGAAGTTGACTTTGAGGAAGGGTTTACAATCACATTATGTCTGATTAATGCATTTCCCAACTGAGCTCTGAAGTGCATCAGGGACCATGTCCCAGAGGTGACCAAAAATCTTTTAAGCTCTGTTACCCATCCACAGGTGAACTCATCTGGGTCAGAAGTACAACACACAGGTAACTGAAGACAATGCATTTTCTTGTTTATTGTCATGAGCATAAGCAAAGACTAAATTATATAATTTTGTTGATATTATTTTACATGCAGAATAGACTATGGAATATTAGCATAAAATATTAAAATATTTTCTTGGTCTGATATGTTCTGCACTTAAATCGTCAACAGTTTAAACAAATATTACTATTATGGGATGGTACTGCAAAACTATTGATTACCTCTTTCCTTTCCCAAGCTTGTCATGTTGTGATGGCATCAAAATATGTAGCCTGATGTTCCACCACAGATGTGGCTGTTTGTATATTTAGTAATGAAATTGGAAAAAGCTTTAGGATCTGGTCTGGATACAAATGGAAGCTGAACTTATCACTGCTATAACTAATAGCATAGAGAGAAGAATCCACTCACGTTGTGAGAATTTGTACTGTTAGTGTTAACTAATTCCAACTGTTCTGGATGGAGCTGTTAGAGCTCCATCCAGAACAGAAAAGAAAAACATTATAAGGGGTTCTCTGATCTGTAATTTTGTGCCTACTGAACATAAACATGTATTTGCAGCTTCTTTTACGTAGGGAGAACAAATTGTCCTTCACTGTTGCTAAAAATATACCTGATGGTTTCATAGCACATGGTATTTTAGTCAGATTGGAGAAGAAGCTCCCAGGGACATGTTTGGGGCAGTTTCCACATTTAGACTGAAGAACTTATCCAAACCTTTTTTTGAACCCAGCTACACCAACTGCACTAACCACATCCTCTGGCAACAAATTCCAGAGCTTCCATAAAGCCTCCATTTTGTCAGGTTACAACTTTAATCAATGGGACTTCCTCCCAACCACAATTTTTATTAAAGAGTGGTTTAACCTTTAAATTGTCTTCTCTGAATTTAATCTCTCAACACAGGATTTGATATCACACGCAAATGCACGGTATATAATGCCATGCTCTGGGATCAAACCTCCGAAAGATCCCTGTGGCACTGGCTTAGGGTACAGAGGACACTGGCAGGAATCTTGCATAAACCTTTTTAGTACTGGCAAAAGCGGACTGGGAGGGAACTTCCCTAACCCCCCTGCCTAACCTTTCTTCTCCTTCCCTTGTCCTGACAACCCCCTAAAACTCATCTCCCTGGCCTTACTTTTATTATTATTTGCTGCTCCTCGGGAGCAGAAGTAATTTATGCGTGCCGGCTTGTGCTTCCCTGGGACAGTGACTAATGGCCTCTATCCTGCCCCACCCTACCCCACCCCATCCCTCTCTGCCCATAATGCTCTTGGCCTACCCTTTCGAAAAAGCCCAGCACCTGTGCATGTACTGTGGCTTGCGTGCGTGGCCAGGCCCCTTTGAAAATTTGCGTGGCACACACAAGGCCCAGCCTTGCATGTAAACCCCGAGATTCATGCGCGTAGGGATTTTAAAATCTACCTGTTGGTGTACTTTTCCTTTGAAATTTTGTGGAAAATCAACTGTTAAAAGCATGCGCAGATGTTCTTGTCTTTGAAAATTGGGCTACCTTACCCAGGGCCAGGATGAAGTCGGGAGAAGCAACAAAGTTGTCTGATCATGTTTCAAACACTTCCTCTAGTAGCCAGTAATGTCAAGTACTGGGGTGAAAGCTTAAACACTACTTCATAAAGTGATGTATGGATTAGGCTCGTGATATTTGTGAGAAGGATAAAGGTGCCCCTGTTCATCCCAGGATCTATAACTAACTGTGCCTCCATTATTGGAGATATGCTTTTGTTTGATACACAAATGAGGGCATATTTTATCAAGAGGACAAGTCTGTGGCATTGCCTTTCAAAAGATCTTATATTGATGGGGGAATATTTGAAATTCAAGAAACTATATAAAGTGTAGTTATTCACTGCTGTTAAGTTAAAAGAGAATTGTAACATTTTCTTTATGAGGTGAGATGTTCTTAGGAAATGTTACAATTTATAGGATATTTAGGATTGTATTTGAAAAAAATGTAATAAATTGTATTGATTTTTAAATTCAAGTTGTGTCACAAGCCTTGTCTGTGTTTGCCTAGGAAAAGGAATTACTGTGAACTGACCTGGACTAGATATACAGACTGAATCTAAGATTTTCCAAAACTGTGATCATTATTTGTTTTATTTAAGAACACAAGAACATAAGAAGTGCCATGCTGGGTCAGATCAAGGTCCACTGAGCACATCATCTTGTCACTGACAGCGGCCAGTCCAGATCAGATCCCTTCTGCTGAACTATTTCTTGTATCTCACTCCCAAGGATAAGCATGCTGCCTTTCCCAAGTATACGTGGCAAGTAACTGTTTATGGAGTTTTCTTACAGAAGATTATCCAGTCTTCTTTTGAACCCCACTTTGGCCAGGATTTATCAAAAAGCAGTAAATATAAAAAGGGGCATGTTTTAGAGTAATAGCCTAAAACATGCCCCATGCTTCATTTTTTTGAAGGGGTTAATAAACATGTGGATAAGGGTGAACCGGTCGATGTAGTGTATTTGGATTTTCAGAAAGCGTTTGACAAAGTCCCTCATGAGAGGCTTCTACGAAAACTAAAAAGTCATGGGATAGGAGGCGATGTCCTTTCGTGGATTACAAACTGGTTAAAAGACAGGAAACAGAGAGTAGGATTAAATGGTCAATTTTCTCAGTGGAAAAGGGTAAACAGTGGAGTGCCTCAGGGATCTGTACTTGGACTGGTGCTTTTCAATATATATATAAATGATCTGGAAAGGAATACGACGAGTGAGGTTATCAAATTTGCGGATGATACAAAATTATTCAGAGTAGTTAAATCACAGGCAGACTGTGATACATTACAGGAGGACCTTGCAAGACTGGAAGATTGGGCATCCAAATGGCAGATGAAATTTAACGTGGACAAGTGCAAGGTGTTGCATATAGGGAAAAATAACCATTGCTGTAGTTACACGATGTTAGGTTCCATATTAGGAGCTACCACCCAGGAAAAAGATCTAGGCATCATAATGGATAATACTTTAAAATCATCAGCTCAGTGTGCTGCAGCAGTCAAAAAAGCAAACAGAATGTTAGGAATTATTAGGAAGGGAATGGTTAATAGAACGGAAAATGTCATAATGCCTCTGTATCGCTCCATGGTGAGACCGCACCTTGAATACTGTGTACAATTCTGGTCGCTGCATCTCAAAAAATATATTGTTGCGATGGAGAAGGTAAAGAGAAGGGCAACCAAAATGATAAAGGGGATGGAACAGCTCCCCTATGAGGAAAGGCAGAAGAGGTTAGGGCTGTTCAGCTTGGAGAAGAGACAGCTGAGGGGGGATAGAGGTCCTTAAGATCATGAGAGGTCTTGAACGAGTAGATGTGACTCGGTTATTTACACTTTCGAATAATAGAAGGACTAGGGGGCATTCCATGAAGTTAGCAAGTAACACATTTAAGACTAATCGGAGAAAATTCTTTTTCACTCAACGCACAATAAAGCTCTGGAATTTGTTGCCAGAGGATGTGGTTAGTGCAGTTGGTGTAGCTGGGTTCAAAAAAGGTTTGGATACGTTCTTGGAGGAGAAGTCCATTAATGGCTATTAATCAATTATACTTAGGGAATAGCCACTGCTATTAATTGCATCAGTAGCATGGGTTCTTCTTAGTGTTTGGGTAATTGCCAGGTTCTTGTGGCCTGGTTTTTGGCCTCTGTTGGAAACAGGATGCTGGGCTTGATGGACCCTTGGTCTGACCCAGCATGGCAATTTCTTATGTTCTTATGTTCTTATTACAATGTGTGTTATTTTAGCACAGGTATTACTGCAAAGTGTGTTAACCTTTTGCGCATACCAACATAATTGCATTTTTCTACCTGCAAAGTGCTGAGAGAGAGAGAGAAAGAGAGGGAAAGAGAAAGAGACTGACTATCTACAAGGCCCTCGTAGTAGTTAGCAATTTATGCTACTATAGGAGGCCGAGTTAGTAACTCAAGGTGAGGTTTACGTAGTAGTGCATGGGTTAGGGGCCACTTTTACATGCAAAGTGAGACATACGAACAGAACAGTACACTCTTGTGAAGATTTGATGTCCTTTGGAGTGAGGAAACTCAGACAACGATGACATTTGAACAATGTTCTCTCAACCAAGGTTGATGGACTCTCTACGTAGGTAACATCGAAAATGTCTTAACACATGTGAAAACACTATAACGCGAGTTGATAAATGACCCTGTATGTTAGTTGCTTTGATCACATCCTCTGGCAACAGATTTTATTCTTGAATGTGTATTGAACAATCAAGCAATGGAATCTGTTTTGTGCTGACTGAAAAATTACTTTCTATGATTTGTTATAAATCTGTCAGTTGCTAGTTTCATGGCGGGTACTCTAGTCCTAGTGTTGTTTGAAAGCTTAAATAATTATTCCCTATTTATCTATTCTAATCCATGCATGATTTTATAAATCTCAGCCATCTCTTCTCTAAGCTAAAGAGAACTAATATATTTAGCCTTTTTCCATCCCTTTTATCATTTTTACATTGTTTACCATTGTTTTACCATTTTTACATTATTTACCAGGTTTTGTCACTTGTTACATTGTTTACATTGTTTACCTATTTTTGCACTTGTTTGCTAGCTCCTCGCTATCACTCTTGTTCCTTCTAGCCCCATACCCTACACCTGTTTAATGTAATTTCAACCTGCAGTAAAAATGCAGTAAAAATGCAAGAAGAACAACGCTGGATTCATTTTTTGAATAGTGTACATCCTACAGGTCTTAATTCGACTTTAGAATTACAAGTGTTTCTTTGAAGATACCTATGGGCAGCTTATAGTGTGAACAGGCACACATGGCTGGCATAGAAGTGTTTTTTCACCTATTGCTTAAACAGCAATTAATGCCGTTTAATATTCACAGTGGGAACTTTCTTTTCCAGCGTTGCTGTTCCATTGAGTTGATACGTTGTCATGCCAATAACGTTGTTTCTACGTCATCACGTTGGCCTTTTCCGCGGGCTATTTCATTTTCAATGCCTGTGCACAGCGGTCTCTGTCCCGCCGTTTTTGACAACTATTGTGAGACCTGTCATCCTAGAAGAAGAGGTTGGCTCAACTAGAGCATCTAAGCTAAGTATATTTAATTTTCGGTACACGTCACTCATGGCTTGATATACAATTTTTATGTTTATAGATTACCACCCCTGACGAAGCTGCAGTTAGCAGCGAAACACCGGCCGCTGTCGGGTTGGTTGAAACCTATACAGTTGGGACATATGGAGCATTATTTAGTTTCAACAGGCTAGAACAGCCGTGATACTTGTGACATCAATCAAGCTTTACAGTTGATACACTGATTAAGGTATCGTGGTATTAACCGTGACAATAACGGATAAAGCATATATTGAAGCCTCACGGCACACGGCTCACAGCTCGCAGACTGTTTGCAAAAACATTCAACTTTTACAAGCTCCAGTCAGTTGTCCTTCCAGCTGTGATATTTCCTTGATGCCGTTTCAGACGGATTCTAAAAAACAGTGATAAACAGCAAAAGAAATTCATTACCTTCATTTTAAATATCACAGGCTACACAGCTGGTTATCATATCTGACTATACAGCAGCACAGAGCCGCAAAAATTGGAAGAAGGTCATTCAAAAATTGGAAGAAGGATCCAACAGAAGAAAATAGGATAAAGCATAAACATTGGCAAGTTAAATGTAAGACATTGATAAGACAGGCTAAGAGAGAATTTGAAAAGAAGTTGGCTGTAGAGGCAAAAACCAGTTTTGCTCGAGTAAATGCTTTTTAAAATCTACCCCTCCGTGAACTTAATAGCAGGTAATGGACTTCTCCTCCAAGAACTTATCCAATCCTTTTTTAAACACAGCTATACTAACTGCATTAACCACATCCTCTGGCAACAAATTCCAGAGTTTAATTGTGTGCTGAGTAAAAAAGAACTTTCTCCGATTAGTTTTAAATGTGCCCCATGCTAACTTCATGGAGTGCCCCCTAGTCTTTCTATTATTCGAAAGTGTAAATAATCAATTCACATCTACCCGTTCTAGACCTCTCATGATTTTGGGAATTGTTTTAAAAAAAAACTTTAAAAAATGAAAAATCGAGTTTATGGATTACCATGATTAAAGTAATAGTGACCCCTATGAAAAACGAGCTGTACACATAAAAAGTCTGCCCGTGAATAGAGGGTCTTACAAAAGCTGTTTGGCGTCATAGGTGCTATATTAAATTTAAAACTAGTACACGGTTTATTTTTTGGTTGTTTTCAGTTAAACACAGACATCCGAAATAACCCATTAAAATGTAATTATTTAAAAAATGTAAAGAGATATACCTGTTCATTTCATGTCTGTTTGTGTATGTATTTGTTAATTTATTTGTTAATGATTTTCTATCTTACAAAAGAAGAGTGAAATATTGCATTTTTCTTTCACTTCTTATTTTAGGACAAAATGTTCAATCAACCTATGGACATCAGGAATCAGTCTTCAGTGACGGAGTTTATTCTCTTAGGACTCACCGATGATCCAGAGTTGCAGATTCTGCTCTTCATTTTATTTTTATTGGTTTATATAATAACTGTGGTGGGAAATCTGAGTATGCTTTTAATCATTACTGTAGATCCTCATCTTCAGACTGCCATGTACTTCTTCCTCAGGCACCTGTCCTTTGTAGATCTCTGCTTTTCCACAATTATTGTCCCTCAAACATTAATCAATTTCCTATCAGAAAAAAAAGTAATTTCTTTCTTTGGCTGTGCAGCTCAAATGTTTTTTTCTGCTGGAATGGGAGGGTCAGAGGCATTGATTCTTGCCATTATGTCTTATGATCGCTATGTCGCCATATGCAACCCGCTGCTTTATACGGTTGTAATGACAAACAAGGTTTGCATTTGTTTGGTAACCAGTGCCTATACTGGTGGCTTCCTCAATGCCCTGATACACACAGTCAGTACCTTCAGTCTGTCCTTCTGTAGATCCAATCACATCACTCATTTCTTCTGTGACCTCCCAGTCCTGTTAAAGCTTTCCTGCTCCAATACTTTACTGAATGAAATCTTTCTATTTGTCTTTTCTGGCAGTATTCAGGTGGGCACCCTCCTGACCATACTGCTCTCTTATGCTTACATTCTCTCCTCCATCCTGAGGATGCGCTCTGCAGAGGGGAGGCTGAAGGCCTTCAATACCTGTGCCTCCCACTTTCTCTGTGTTACTTTGTTCTATGGCACTATAATGTTCATGTACATGCGGCCCAGTTCACAGTACAGCTTAGATCAGGACAGAGTGGCATCTGTGTTTTACATGGTTGTAATTCCCATGTTAAACCCCCTGATTTACAGTATGAGGAACAAAGATGTAAAAGAAGCCCTGAAGAAACTCATGCATTGGAAAGTTAATATTCTTAAATCAGTTTTGCCACACTAATCTTTCTATGATAGAGAGATTTATTAATATTAAATTACACTGCACAATTTGTGTATCCTGAACAGTGCATTGCATAGGTGTTTTATCCTTAATATAAAGTTTTCAGTATGACTTGTGTATGTATCACAGAGAGTAAAGGGTGAGACACATTTTATGTAACTTATCTATTTAACAGAGTCATTCATTAAAATCTGTTATGACATTATGACAAGCGCCATAATGCATGTGTTATTTTTTGCATCACATAATACATATGCAAATTATGAAAATATAGTCAAAGGGGAGGAGTTTGGGTGGAGTTTATGAAAAATGAGGGGTGTTTAACATTGCATACGCAGATTATCGCACATGTTAATAATGGAAATAATTACACGTTTATTCCTGGAGTTGAGCTGTGCAATATGCCCAAAATGTGATTTGTGATAAATATCACAAGTCTGAGAGAGAGAAGAGAGAGAGAACCTTTGGGGTAGCACACATAGTAGTCATCTATTTATACCAATATAGGAGGGCCATCTAATAACTCAAGTTGAGATTTTGGTCATGGTCTAGGGTTTTGGAGTCAGTTTTATATGCACAGGCAGAAGTATGGACAGCACAATACACCAGGGATGTGCATAGAAATGTTAGCACACAGTAATGGGAGTTAGAGATGTGTATCATACTGGTAATCGTTTCCGGTTTTGTTTTTGTAAAACCGCGGGAAATTTCGTTTCTCGCGGTACTGACCGTTTTTTTTTTTGGCTGTCCCAATCTGAAAAAAAAAGCCACCCTGATCCTTCAGATTTAATTATTTATAATCTCCCACCCTCATGACCCCCCAAAAACTTGCCTAAAGTCCCTGGTGATCCAGCAGGGGTCCCAGGAGTGATCTCCCGCTCTCAGGCCATCGGCTGCCAGTAAACAAAATGGCGCCGGTGGCCCTTTGCCCTTACCATGTGACAGGGGCTATTGGTGCCATTGGCCAGTCCCTATCACACGGTAGGAGCAATGGACGGCCGGCGCCATCTTAAAAAATTGTCTAGTGCACACTAATCTGAAATTCAGGTCCCTCCGAATTTAAAAGGCCCGAACCACGGGAAATATGAAATTTCCCATGGTGGGCCAAAAACAAAGCCCGAACCAAAAGGTTAGGGCTTCGCACATCTCTACAATACACATCAGTGAAGATTTTATGTTATTTGAGCAGCCCAAAAGAAGGAAATGCCTGTCTGGGTACTTCACAAGCTGTGGTGAAAATATTACAGGTGTGATAAATTTAATGCACATTGCAGTAAATTAAAAATTACCATAACCATACCCTTTCCATCGTGGGCATTATTCATATGAAATTTATACCATTTTGATGAACATATGGGATTGTTTGTTTTACTGTTTTTTATTTAGATTTAGGGAAACTGTCATTTCCTTGTTTATATTAATAAAATAACCTGGCATTTTTACAAATTACTTTTAGTATCTAGAATTCCAGCCATGAATTGATAATTGATTAATAAAATAATATTCTTAATATTTAGTAACCAGACTGCAAAATGTTTTTCTTCCCATTAAAAAAAAATATGTGGGGAATAGAATATATAAATGCATTAGTGAAGAGAATTTGTTTATGCAAAGGACAAAAGTTAGTATACATTTTTAAAAATATTTTTAAACATGACATCATGGTCGGTGTGCATCCCATTGTACAGTAAATCAGTTCTTGTTTTGACTTGTGTAGACATGCTAGAAATCTTTTCTTTCCTAGATGTTTACTTAATTTGTTTGTAATTGTACTCAGATATTTAAGAGGCAAGGGCTGCTACCCATGTTATACTCCTGTGTTTTAAAAATTTGTTTATACAAAAAGAAACCTTACTTTCATCATTAGCCCTGGTGTAAATGGTAAAGAAACACTAAATTATTTTTATTTCTTTATGCATTGAATAAAAATAAAACAATATAGTGATTTTAAAAGAAAAATATATAAATATATATATATATAATATATATATAAACAGAATGTTGGGAATTATTAGAAAGGGAATGGTGAATAAAACAGAAAATGTCATAATGCCTCTGTATCGCTCCATGGTGAGGCTGCACCTTGAATACTGTGTACAATTCTGGTCGCCGCATCTCAAAAAAGATATAGTTGCGATGGAGAAGGTACAGAGAAGGGCGACCAAAATGATAAGGGGAATGGAACAACTTCCCAACGAGGAAAGACTAAAGAGGTTAGGACTTTTCAGCTTGGAGAAGAGACGGCTGAGGGGGGATATGATAGAGGTGTTTAAAATCATGAGAGGTCTAGAACGGGTAGATGTGAATCGGTTATTTACTCTTTCAGATAGTAGAAAGACTAGGGGGCACTCCATGAAGTTAGCATGGGGCACATTTAAAACTAATCGGAGAAAGGTCTTTTTTACTCAGCACACAATTAAACTCTGGAATTTGTTGCCAGAGGATGTGGTTAATGCAGTTAGTATAGCTGTGTTTAAAAAAGGATTGGATAAGTTCTTGGAGGAGAAGTCCATTACCTGCTATTAAGTTCACTTAGAGAATAGCCACTGACATTAGCAATGGTTACATGGAATAGACTTAGTTTTTGGGTACTTGCCAGGTTCTTATGGCCTGGATTGGCCACTGTTGGAAACAGGATGCTGGGCTTGATGGACCCTTGGTCTGACCCAGTATGGCATTTTCTTATGTTCTTATGTTTAATTTGGCAAAAAGATTTTAGTTATTCTACATACAAGTATATCAGCAAAGGATTTATAAACAGTATGCAAACTAATATTATACTGTATGACAGTTATGCTTGTTAGAACTTTAAAAGATCTCTCTCTTATGATATTAAATTAATCACAAAATCTCTTTCCAAGACTAATACATCCAAATATGCACTTTTCTCCAAAAGAAATGCAAATTAAATTTAAATGTGCTTAAATATTTTTCATATATTATATAATCTTGAAATATGACAAGCACTCAGCAAACAATCTCCAGATACTACCTGGAAATTATTTTATCCCTCTGATAATTGTAGTCAAACTGATAGGCTGAATAGCAATAAAACATATAATCTCCCATGAGAATTTCATTAATGTAAATTCAATGTCATAATCCATATTATACTTAATGTGTTTTTTGTTACCGAATAATAATGGCGCCCTCTATGAAAAGTATGTTCTATATTCTCTTTGTTTTATGTGCCCTATTGTAAACCGTTATGATGGTAAATAACTTAATGATGGTATATAAAAACTTTTAAATAAATAAATGACAAAATTTTGAATTTTATTTAATTATGATCTTGGTAAACTATTGTAATCAATTATTAGACAAGTGGACACATGTCATTCCAATATTTTTATTATTATATTATTCTAAAATAGCTTTGAATTTTTTTTTATAATGTATGGACAATCTATACACTGTAGAATATATTTAAAGTTTAGTACTGATTATATTATGTGATAATGGACAGAAATCTATATTAAAGAAACTAACCAATGTAAAAACATCTTTATTGACCAACCAGAGGATAAACTAAATTGGCTTAGACTGATTAAAAGATAAAGAAACAAGATTGCTCTGCTCTGCTGGCAATATTAAAATACATTAAATCTGAATCTATTAGAAATGAGTTTGAATACCCATGCTAATATCTGACATCTAAGCTTTACACATGAACTTGATTAAATGTGAATTGTTCTAATCAACAAACTTATAGTTTTACCTGCTGTGCAGTTTCACTGTACTCTGATTCTGCCTGCAGTGATTACTTACCACCAGCAGGTATCCTCAATGGACCTTGCCTATACTCTTGAAAAGCATCTTCTCACTGGTTACACCAGGCTCAAGCCTCAGCCCTGTTTTGTCCAGGTTTGCCATTATCTTGATGCATCTTCATGAAGTCACCCTGGGCTCTTTTACCTGACAACTCCATGCTTTGTGACCTTCAGGCCTGCTCTTACTTTGTACCTTGTCTTGCAGCCTACTTCGGAATTTCCTGCCTGCCCAGCCAAGCCTCATCTTGCCTGTCCAGCCTTGCAGTCCTTGCTCCTATGGGGGTGTATCCTGATTTCAGCCCAGCACCCTATTGTTATGGTTTTGAGGGAATTTGTGAACCCTGGGCTGAGATGCGTGATGTCTCTGCCCACAGGGAGGAACCCCATGGGCCTCACCATCGGTGGGTGTGGTCTCAGCGACGTAGGACACAGCTGTGAGAGAGACTTTATTAGGGAGAAAAACATAATGCATAACCTGAAGAGTGGAAGATGCAAAAGATAGTTCTTGAGCACGTATACTCAGGGTGATACTGTAGATGAGAAGATCCATAGTGGCCCACAGTGCAGGGTACACCAGGAGATTCCTGTAGTCTGGAGGAGATACCTCTGTGTGCAGATCTGGAAGTGGCCTGCAATGTGGGGTACGCCGAAGATAACTGTACTGTAGATGTCAAGGTAGCAGAGGTCTAGATACAGGAACCAAGCAGAGGATCTTCCGTGTTGCAACAGAAACCTGTAGCTCAGGATAGGTAGAAGCGATGCACTGAAGAACGGTAGTGGCCCAAGGCACAGGGTTCACCATGGAGACTTCATCATGTAGAAATCGTAGGAATTGAAGAAGGTACTCACTGTAGGAAGTTCCAGATCAGGCACCCGAGGAACGAGTTTAGGAATTCCAAGGCAGAGAGGCCCTCCGAGGAGCAGATAGCCGAGACATGGAAGGGCCCCCATGGAGCAAGTACCTGGAGCGTCCGAATGCCACGAGGAGATACTGGAACAGAGATCCTGGTGGAGTGGATTTAACAATGAGAGAACTCTTTGCTAACTCGTCTTAGCAGTGGGCTGGTGAGCTTAAGTATACCAGCAGGCTGACGTCATCGGGAAGGGATGCCCATGAGGTTCCTGCCATGACATATACAAAAGGAGGCCCTGTGTGCGCACGTCTAGGTAATTCCGGAAGTAAGATGTCAATCGTCAGCACCCACGCCATGCTGTGGATGCCGCGGAGGTCGGCGTTGGTTGGCGGAGGCCGCCATTCTCCCAATGATTAACGGGACAGGGAAAAAATAGGTGAGCATGAGAGGTCACAGCCGTCTGCGTCAGATGGACGCAACACCTATCACATAGACAAAATAATTTCACATCGCATTGTACTTTTTAACAGCATTGTCAAAACTTAAGCTGCTATTAATTATAACTTTCCACACTTTCCACACCTGCTGCCAAAGAAGTCATCACGAAAAGCCAAGATCTGTAAATTATCTACTAAATTTTGCAACCCATCAACAGCAAACAACTACTTTGACCCGAGATGCCCAAAATATCAAACTTTTCAGTTGTTTCTGTAATGATAACTACAACCTATATGCTTTTAGCCAGCTTCACAGCCACAGAGATTTGTCACTGGACATTTGCTCTGCCTACTGCAATTACTGACAAGGCCTCTTATGAATATGACATGAACTCTACTTTGAACCTGCAAGAGATGATACATGCCTGACCCCAGCAAATAATTATTCATTCTTCAATTCTACTGGAAGGGGTCTATCAGTACCTTACATCAGCCATGTGCTTGCCTTCTATGCTGATAAATACTGTTTCTGGTCTGATCTTCTGCTGTGGGCTGAGTTAGCTTTAAACTCCCATCAGTCCGCAGCCACCAGGTCTTCACCCCTTCAGGTGGTCTATGGATGCCAGCCGCTGCCTCCTCTTCCGCTGTGTCTGTCAGTACCGTCTCCAGGGACACAGGCCCCCGCACAAGAGCTGCATCAACTCTGGGATCACACTAAGCTACTTCTCCAGCAAGCAGCCCAAAGATCTATAAAGTTTTACGATGCACATCATCAAGAAGCTCCGCAATTTAACCCAGGAGACAAAGTGTGGTTCAGCACTTCCTTTATTCGTCTAAAACTGCCATCGGCTTGCTTCACCTCAGATACATTGGGCCATTTCCTGTACTCCGTCGGCTAGGCCCAGTTACCTACAACCTTCGCCTGCCTGTATCTCTTAAAATCCATAATGCCTTCCACATCTCACTACTCAAACCGTTAGTACTGTCTGATTTTTCTAAGAAACCACCGAAACCCTAACCTCTGTCATCAGAAGTGAACATTACTTATCAGATGCAAGATGTCTTGGACATCAGGAAGCATGGAAGACGATGGAAAGATCTCCTCTCATGGGAGGGCTTTGGGCCTGAAGAAAACAGCTGGGAGCCTGTGGCCAAAATCCTTGACAAGGATTTAATCAGGCAGTTTCACGCCACACACCCAAGAAAACCCAAAACCCCGGGGAGGGCGTTAAGAGAGGGGGTACTGTTATGACCGTCAGTCGCAGATGGCTGCGACCACTATTACTCACTTTGTGTGTCACTGCTGTCTCTCCTCTGGGAAGACTCGCGGCTGTAGCTAGCTGCTTCTGATCCTCATGGCTCCATTCCAGGACTTTCCAGGGTGGCAAGAATGCCGCCGACCGCCATGTCTCCCCTGGGGCTTCCTAGGCGCGTGCATGCACTCCATGGCCCTCCTTTAAGGATGCTAGGGTGGGAACCTCAGCGGCGTCTCCTCTTGATGACATCACTAGCCCTGGTCTCTTAAGCACCATCAGGGCCTGGCTCTAATCGACTTGGCAAGGAGTTCCCTCTTTGCTTATTCCTGCTCTTTGCTCTATGGACGTTGGTTCCTGATTCCCGCTACAGCTAGCATGAGACACTCTTGGGGACCCACTCCTTGGAGGTCCTGTTCCCATCTCTGGCTATCCGATCCTCAGAGGGCCTTCTGCCTCTTCACTGTCTGCCTTCTACTCCCGCTCCTCGGGGTTGACCCAGGAACTACTCTACAATGAGTCTCTACTTCGGTGTACCTCGCTCTGCAGACCATTGCCATTCTACTCTATAGTGAGTCTCCACTTCAGGTGTACCTCGCTCTGTGGTCCATTGCCGTTCTGTTCTGCCTGTGGAGACCAACGTGGGTGGGCCCCGTCCCAGGGCCCACTGCCTCAACGCTCAGCTTCCTGTAACCTAACACTGGTGTACCCCGTTCCGCGAACCATTGCCTGCGCTAGTGAACTAAGACTGCGCCACGCTTCTCCCATTCCTCGGGACAGCGCCACACATCCTGTTTCTAGTCGCTCCCCACTCCTCGGGGTAGCACTTGCCTCTCTTCGTCACTGTATAGCACCACCCTGCTCCTCGGTCAGCGTGCTCTCGCATCACCAGAGACCCTATGGATTCCCCGTGTCTCGGGTAACCTATTTGTGCTTTTACTCCCTGTGGCTTCACCCCTGGGGATCGCTCTTACACGCATTCTCTTTACTCTGCATACATTCTCCCTCCTTGGAGTCTGTTCAATCCTCCACCACTAGGGGGACCTACTCTGGCTGGCTAACCTCCACTCACTCTCCAGTCTCTACTCTTCCTGTACCACTGGGCTGTACCATCCTTGGCCCAAGACCTCGCATCCCGACGGTGAAACTCATAGGGATTCTCCCCATGGGCAGTACCACCTCTCACTTCAGGCCAAGGCCCCACTAACCTACAAATCCTAACAGGGAGATGGTCCTCCAGCCTGTTGCTTTACTTAATTGGCTTGAGTTAGGAGAATTTTCTGCTGAAGACCTAACCAGTTATGTTCAACTGAAAATCCCTGTAAAGTTTATGCATTAAGGGGTAGATTTTAAAAAGCATTTACTCGAGCAAAACTGGTTTTTGCTCGAGTAAATACACTTTACTCAAGTAAGTGGGCTTTTCAAAATAGCTACAATATATGCCATTGAATTGTTCATAGCATTTACTCAAGTAAGTGCACTTTACTCGAGTAAATAGCTTTTGAAAATTGCTACAATAGTATGTCACATTTACATGCGTAACTCCTTTGAAAATAACCCCCTAAATGTATCTGGTTATCTCAGCTGTTCAGGGACTGTTTGAAAATTGACCTCACAGACAAAGAAGGCAGTTAATGACCATAAGGCCACCCAGTCTGCACATTATTTATTCAATACTGCAGAACTCAGCTCATCTCAGGATTTACCCTCATATCTTATCCTCACACTTGGCGATCCTACATGCCTATCATATGCTTTCTTGACCTTTGTAAATATTTTTCCTCTGCATGTTAATAATTAAATGGATCTAGAGTGGAAGGACTTAATTCACAATTGCTGTTTTTTGGCTCCAGTGAGCAAATATCCAGAACCTGAATTTTGCCTGACACTTTTAGCTGAGAGGAGCTCTAGAGACAGTGTCCCCAGAGTCTTACAGACTCATTATAAATCCTTGCTACGATCTAGATAAACACATCAGAGGCAACATGAGGGATGAGCACTCTGTCCTCAAGTTCAATGCCATAGATTTCCTTTCTGTTAAGAATATAATACAAGAAAATAAGAATTGTCCATCTGGGTCTATTGTTAGACATTGAATTAACAAATTTACCAATGTGACAACGCATTGTCAAGACTTGTGCTTCTCATTTTGGTAAGTAATCCTGTATACTGTCAAAAATGCTAGTAAAGAGCACAGCTTACACATTATTCTCTCACCACTTATCCTTCCACTGATAGAGACCAATAACAGAACAATGAAAAAGAAATACATTTTCAGACTTTTCTGCAAAATCTGCTTAGGCCTTCTCTTCTGAGTAACAATTCTTTTCTTTCAGATTTCTGTATTTTTTTATAATGAGTATTGGCAAAAACTGTTAATTTTGTTCTTTGACATCAAGAATAATAAATAGAGGGGTTAAGCGATAGAAATTGAAGTCCAATTCTCTTCTCTATATTTTATACAATTTATCTTGAAGTGTGCTGATCCGGGCACAGTACACCACAGTGATCTTACCAATGTTACGTAGAGTGGAAATATAGCTTCATATGCTTTATATGTGATATTTTTGTTATTAAATCCTAATATGATATTAGCTTTTTCCTACTTTTCAATTGGCACTGAAAGCACCATGACAGTGACTTAATCCATCCATCGGTCTGGATAAATGATAATGTGTGTGAAATGTCACTGAACCCAAACTTGGGAAGAAGGTGTACTATGGGACTTGCAAATGCCCTACTGAAAATAACCATGATCTTATAAAGGTGAGATCTTTTTCATGAGGAATAAACATGAAAAATATTAGAAAATTCATGCATAAGCTAAGTCTTCCCCTCCTCCCTTGTTGTGAGACTCACAGAAACAGAGAATATATCAGGGCTCCAAGAATGTCTGGGGGTAACCAGCATGAAGGGTCAGTTGCACCTCTAAACAGCAGTGGTATGATTGTATCAGAACTCCTGCTACCTGCATGGAACAGCACAAAATAGTAACCAGCAGAAGTATAATGGCACCAGGGCTTCTAGAAAGCATGGGAGATGACTGCCTGTATGGAGTTATATCCCTATACTGCAGCATCAGTACTGTTGTATCCACTCCAAGACAGCATGGGCAGGTGAACACTGTAATGGATTTTGGACATCCTTGGGACAGATATGAGAACACTTAAGTTGTTTTTGGTTTCCATTGGGGAATTTGATATACACATTGACCAAAAGAAGATAACCCTCAACTGGGAAAACTGGTGGGCCATTTGGTATTTGTCTGCTACTTTATACACTATAAAGTCAATATTTAAAATAGTTTGTCCACGTAACTTTTAATTTAGCCAGACAAACCCCATGATTTTAATTTCCTGCCCTTTTCTCCAGTGGAATTTTGCCTGAGTAAATCAATAACCAGATAAAATTTAACTGATTTAAAAGACGCAGGGTGGGAGTTGTTCTGGGCTCGTGGCTATAGCACTGGTATTCATCACTGCCCAGGTAAACTCAGCAAGGTAGATCTGGTCAAAAGAATTAGTATTCTCAATATAGCTGGATAACTTTATTAAAGTATATACTCTGCCTAAAGAAACCTAGATAACTTTATTTGGCTTTATTTTCACTGACCAGATTACTGAAAATTAACCTTTGTGTTACTATGAAAGTAGAAAGGACTGTAAGGCCCATCTAGTCTGTCCATTTTCCTTTCTATTGGAAAAGGACCTGGACATCATAGTGGACATACTTTGAAATCCTCAGTTCAGATCATAAAAGCAAACACAATGTTAGGTATTATTAGAAATGTACTGAGGAATAAAATGACAAATATCATAATGTCCCTGTATTGCTCCATGGTGAGGCCCCATCTAAAGCACTGTGTGTAGTTCTGGTGCCCCTTCTCATAACAGAGCATTGGAACAAGTACAGGGAACATTTACCAAAATGATAAAAGGGATTGAATGACTCCCCTACAAGGAAAGGCTAAAGAGGTTGGGTCTGTTCAGCTTGAAGAAAAGATGTCAGAAGGGGTATATGATAAAGTTCTTACAATCATGAGTGGAATAGAATAGGTAAATGTATTCAGTTATTTACTCTTTCAAAAAATACAAAGACTAGAAGGCACTCCATGAAATTTGCAAGTAGCACATTCAAAACATTTGAGAGAAATTGTTTTTCACTCAATGCACAATTAAGCTCTGTAATTCATTTCTGGAGGATGTGGTTAAGGCATTTATCATACCTGGGTTTAAAAAAGGTTTGGGCAAATTCCTAAAGGAGAAGCTAATAAACTGTTATTAATCAAGTATGCTTAAGAAATAGCCACTACTTATCACTGTATGATAGCAGCATGGGATCTATTTGCTGTTTGGAGTCTTGCTTGGTACTTGTGACCTTGATTGCCCACTTTTGAAAACAGAATACTGGGCTTGATGGACCCTTGCTAAGACCCAGAATGGCAAGTTCTTATGTTCACAACTTATGATTCTCTTTGATAATCCCAAGATTTCTTGAATTCTATTGCTCTTTTTTTCTTGACCATCTCCACTGACTCTTCATTTCATTTATTAAAATGTATTGATCACCTGTCACAAAATAGGTCTATGGGATTTAAATATACTCAAAATAGTTTGGTAACATAAAATACAACGAACAATCATACCATTAACATTCAAAATAAATAACAAAAGACGTTCACCAGAGGATGTTCATATTCATAGTTTTCTCCAACAATATCTATCTATCATCAGTTATTTAGAACACGCCATAAGAATATTGAAGAAGGAAGCTTTTTAATTGATGACTGAATTTTTTAAAGTTATCCTGTGTACGCATCTCATATGGAAGAGTATTCCACAAAGTTGGAGCGGCTACCGAAAATGAAGTTTCATGAGTTGAAGAAAGATGCGCAAGACGAACAGAGGGTATGTCAAGTAAGCTAATTTGAGATGATCATAACCCACGAGTAGGTTTGTAGATTCTTGATAAAGCATTAGTCCAGGGAGGAGAGTCAGGACTAAGTAGTTTGAATACTGTCATAGCAATCTTATATCAGATACGCTCAGAAATAGATAACCATTTCAAAGTAAAAAGAACTGGTGTAATGTGCTCAAATCGTTTAATATTAGATACAGGTTTGGCTGCTGAATTAAGTTATAACTGCAAAGGTTGTAGAGTAGATTTAGGAAAACCTAATAATAAACTGTATGGATCTCCATACAACAGTATGGAGATCAAAGTCATAGCGCAAATGACGCAATCCTGAGATTAGCCGAAGTTTATAGAACCCAGTTTATAGAACTTCAGTTTGTGGTCTCCTAAAACATCAAATCTTTTCTGATGTACTATTGGCTAATCAGCTATTCCCCTATTTGAATTTCTACATTTGAATAACACCAGCACGAGGAACCTCTGTTATAGTGCCCACTTCTTCTAACCTCCCAGTACAACAATAAAACATTAACTATAAAAGCAAGTTTGCTTACCGTAAACGATGTTTCCGTAGATAGCAGGATGAATTAGCCATGCTGTCATGGGATCTGTCAATCAGGCCCGGGAGGCGGAGCTTGTCAAAGCAGAGAACAGAGCTTTGCTCTCTGCGGCTGCGCGTATGTTCCCGCGCAGGAAAGTAACGGACTCTCCTCAGTCTGTAATTAAGCTGTAGTGTAGTCGAAGACTAGGTGACTGCCAGGGAGGAGGGTGGGTCAGCATGGCTAATTCATCCTGCTATCTACGGAAACATCGTTTACGGTAAGCAAACTTGCTTTTTCCCGTCGATAGCAGGGCTGAATTAGCCATGCTGTCATGGGAGTCCAAAGCTCCCGATCACGTCATATATGACATATGTGGTTGGACGTGATCATTGACAGTGTGGCAGTCACTGTGGACAGGAGGATAGAGAGTGCAGTATTGCTTGCCCTATCTTCGCATCCGTGGTTGCTTGCTGGTCAAGGCAGTAATGAGATGTGAAGGTATGCAGTGATGACCATGTAGCTGCCTTACAAATGTCAATGGGTTGCACATTCTTCAGGTGTGCTAAGGATGTTGCTACTGCTCTGACTTGGTGAGCTTTAGGAGTAGATTGTAAATGTAAATTCTGCTTGTCATAGCAGAATTTGATGCATTGCGCTATCCAACTGGAGATGGTGCGTTTGGCTACTGGCTGTCCAGGAGCCTTCGGGTCGTAGGAAACAAAGAGTTGAGAAACACGGGAGTCCGAGTTCGTCCTTTCTTTGTAGTGTGTTAAAGCTCTTTTACAATCCAATGTGTGCAGTAGCTTTTCCCTATCGTTTGCATGAGGTTTAGGGAAAAATATTGGTAATTCCATTGACTGATTGAGATGGAATGGGGTAACTACCTTTGGTAGGAAGGATGGGTGAGTTCGTAGAACTACCTTTTGTTGATGAAATTGTAAGTATGGAGGATAGTGGACCAAAGCTTGTAACTCACTAACTCTTCGTGCTGATGTTACTGCAACCAGGAATACCACCTTCCAAGTGAGGTATTTCATGTGTACTGAGTCCATAGGTTCAAATGGAGAAAGCATGAGCTGTTCCAGAACTATGTTGAGGTTCCAAGGGACTGGAGGTTTGGATACCGGAGGACGAATGTGTGTTAACCCCTTTATGAAACGAGTCAATAATGGGTGATTGGATATAGGAATGTCATTGATTGGTCTATGATAGGCGCCTATGGCGCTGAGATGAACTCTGATGGATGATGTTGCTAGTCCAATTACATATAGAGAATGAAGATAATCAATGAGCAATTCCGGGGAGCAGTCCAATGGCGGTACACCTTTGGAAGTGCACCAGGTAGAGTAGCGTTTCCATTTATAGCTATAATTTTTCCTGGTTGAGAATTTTCTTGATTGTAACAAGATGAATTGTGCTGAAGTGGAAACTCCTTGTTCTGTCAGGAGGAGCCTCTCAATCTCCAAGCTGTTAAGTGTAGAGATGAGTGTAGCGGGTGTAGAAGTGTTCCTTGATCTTGGCTGAGAAGATCTTGACGATTCGGTAATAGAATTGGATCCTTGATGGATAGTCGAAGTAGGAAACTGTACCATGGTTGCCTCGGCCATGCTGGGGCTATGAGTATCAGTTGAGCTTTGTCCGCTATGCACTTCTGAATTGTTCTTGTTATGAGAGGTATGGGAGGAAAGGCATACAGAAGGCCTGTCGTCCACGGAATGAGGAAGGCATCTTGAGCAATCCTGAATTGGCTTGGCCTTATCGAGCAGAATTGGGAAACTTGAGAATTGATCTCTGTTGCAAAGAGATCTATGGAAGGTGTCCCCCACTGTAGAAATATGTCCTGGACTACTTCTGAGTTGAGTGTCCATTCGTGGGGATGAAAGATGCGGCTTAGCCTGTCCGCTCTTGTGTTTGCAACTCCTGGTAGGTAAGTTGCTTGTAGGTGTATGCAATTTTTGTGAGCATGTTCGAAGATTGTCAGGGTCTCTTTGCAGAGGGGCCATGAACCGGACCCTCCTTGTTTGTTGATGTAAAACATCGCTACTTGGTTGTCTGTGTAGATCATGACCCTGCGTCCCTTCAGGTGGTCTTGGAAGACTCGCAATGCATTGCGAATCGCTCTGAGTTCCAGTAGATTTATTTGTAGATTCTGTTCTGAGAGTGTCCATAACCCTTGGGTTTCGTAAGTCTCGAGGTGTGCACCCCATCCCTTGCGAGATGCATCTGTGGTTAGGACTGCATTGTGAGGAGGGGGGCTGAACAGTGCTCCCTTGGACATGGTGGAGTCTAGGAGCCACCATGCTATATCTTTTTTCATTTCTGCAGTCAGCAATACTTTTTGCGTCAATGGTTGTGAATGCTGTTTCCACTGTCGTTTCAGACCCCATTGTAGGCGTCTCATGTGTAGCCTGGTGTTGGGCACCATGAAATTCGCCGCTGCCATGTGGCCCAAAATTACCAGGACTTGTCTTGCTGACGGCCTCTGAGTATGTTTCAAGTTGTGCAGAAGTTGACGGAAATGTGATATTCTGTCGTCTGGGAGGTATGCCCTGTTGCACGTAGTGTCCAGGCATGCGCCTATGAACTGTAACTGCTGTGTTGGTTGTAGATGTGATTTCTGAAAATTTATCACCAACCCTAGTTGTTGTAAGCAAAGTATCACACGATTGAGGTGATCTTGTAAGATATTCGGAGTTGAGGCTATTATTAGCCAATCGTCCAGGTATGGAAAGATGGTTATACCTTGTTTCCTGAGATGAGCCACCACCACTATCATGCATTTGGTGAAAACTCTGGGTGCAGCCGATAGTCCAAAGGGAAGAACTTTGTACTGGTAGTGTTGATGTCTGTAGCGAAAGCACAGGTAACGCCACGAGGATGGATGGATTGGAATGTGCGTGTAAGCATCCTTCAGATCGATGGAGCACATCCAATCGTTGGTTTGAATGAGAGGAAGAATTGACTTCAACGATACCATTTTGAATTTCTCCTTGGTGAGAAATTTGTTCAACTCCCTTAGGTCTAGTATGGGGCGAAGGCCTCCATACTTCTTGGGTATGAGGAAGTACGGGGAATAAAATGCTGCTAGTTTGGGGTGTGGGTGGATTTGTCGAATTGCTTGTTGTTTGCGAAGTAAAGCAATTTCCTCCCCCAGTTGTGGATGGGAATTGTAAATCTTGAGTGTGGAAAGATGAGGCAAGATGGGTTTTGTTACAAATTGGAGTTGGTAGCCTTGACGTACTATTTCCAGAACCCATTGATCTGATGTTATTATTTCCCAGGCTTTCAGGCAAGCACAAATTCTGCCTGGAGGAGCTTGATGTTGTGGTGGCGGCTGAATCACTAAAAAGATGAGGTTGGCTTTACAGCAGTAGTCGGCTGTTGTGCCTGTTGCCTTTGGTTACGTGGTTTACCTCTTCGTTGATTTGAGGTATTATTTTGTGGAGCAGGACGTTGGTAGGCAGGGTATGGCTGCGTACGAAAAGATTGATAAGATCTATAGGGCCTTCTGCCATATGATTGTCTACGGGTAGACCCCACATAACGACGGGTAGTCGAGTAAATGGGATTTGATGTTAGAGATTGTACTGCTAGAGCTTCCTCTTTTAATTTACTTACTGCGTCCTGGAACTTTTCTCCGAACAAGTTATCTCCCGTGCATGGGAGGTTCGTTAGTTTCACATGCAAGTCATCTCTTATGGAACTTGAACGTAACCATGCTAGTCTGCGGGCTGCAATAGCTGCTGCAGACGCTCTGGATGACGTTTCATGTGCTTCATAGATTGATCTCAATAGATGTCGAGAACATTCTTCCATATCATGAAGAGGTTGAGGTATTTGTTCCGCTACTGAGGAATGTATACCTTTCATAGCTTGCATACACTCATACAGATATTGCACCATATAGAACTGATGTTGCATAATTCTTGCCGTTAACATTGAATTATGGTATATTTTCCTACCAAATTCATCCAAATATTTGTTGTCTTTCCCTGGGGGGAAAGTAGTGTGTAGTTTTGTTTTCTTGAATCTTTGCAACGCCGACTCTACTACGACTGATGCGTGAGGCAATTGTGGTAGAGTGTATAGTGATGCTTTCTTCATACGAAATTTCATGTCTGTTTTCTTAGAAACAGCTGCAGTTGTATAAGGCGTTTCCCAGGACTTTTGTAATACAGAATGTAGAATTTCTTGAGGTGGAAGAGATGTTGGTTCCACCTGAGTATCAAATATCTTTAGAAGTCCGAGAGTTTCCGCTCTAGGGTCTGCTTCTTTTTGTACCTCTAGGTGTAGAATTGTACCCATTTTTTCTATGAATTTTGGGTATGTAAGGTCTTCAGGAGGCGAATGTGGCTCCTGTATTTGGTCCTGTGTGTCTGACAGACATCCCACCGATGATGATGGGGATGTTTGTATTGAAGGAGAATCAAAATATGTATCCTGTAGATGAGTAGGTGAAGTTGGTTGGTTTGTCCTGGGAGATGTTGGTGGTTCCGCCGACTGCTCTTCATTAGACTGTGCTTTATGTTTTATAGCATTGTCCTCAGAAGTATTATATATTTTAAAAGATGATTGAAGCGTCTCGTAGAATCCTTCTAGAGACTGCGACAATTGAAAAAATGCTTCTCTTGTATGAGAGGGCATTATCATACGATTGTCTTGTTGTTTTGGAATAATTGTTGGAGGTGACGTTGTAGGAACCTCTCTATCTCTCCGTGTCTTTTCGTCTGGAGCATTTTTGAGAACTTCTGAATCTGAAGAAGTGTTAGAGGAGAGAATTTGTACCGGTTTTCTTAATGAGCCGGTAGTAGACGGAACTTTATGAGATGATTTAGAAGTCGAAGGACTCATGTCCCATGTCGCACTCCTCTTTTTTAATCTTTTAGAATGGGAGTGATGTGAGTACTTATGATAGTCCTCAGATGCAGACTCCGTATCTGTGACTTCCGTCTCGGAAGAAGAGGTGTGTGAAGGGTATCGTTTTCGCTTCAACTTCCTCTTTAATTTTTGAGGCGAGTAATTGTGGTCTCTACGCCCAGATCTTGATGTATGCACTGAATTAGATTTATGCGCGGATATGTGTTTACACGCAGATGTAGAGGTATGCGCAGGTATGCGCGTATGCGCGACTGTAGACTCATGCGCACTTGCATGTCTGTGCGCGGAAGTAGAATTGTGCGCGGTTGTAGTTTTATGCGCATGTTTCTTTGATTCCAAGCGCACAGGGTTTTTCGGCGCCGTGCGCATAAGTTTCTTCATAGTCGGCGCCATGCGCTCAAATGTTTTCGGCGCCGTGCGTACAGGATTTTCCGGCGTCATGCGCGTAAGTGTTTCCGGCGCCATGCGCTCAAATGTCTTCGGCGCCGTGCGTACAGGTGTTTCTGGCGCCGTGCGCATATTTAGTCGGCGCGGTAGTTTTCTCTGCGCCGTGCGCACCGGAATCGCTAAGTTGTGCGCAGACTCTGACTTTGGCGCCGGTATATGCGCATTTGGCGCCATAGGCGCAGAAGTCTTCGGCGCGGAGGAATCCTCCTCCGATGAGGTACGTTGCGGCTCTACAGGCACTGGGGATTTAGTAGGACCCACTGGCCTTTGATTTTTTGCTTTCCTCTTACCTCCTATAGTGGAGGACTTAGGTTTAAACGGCAAAGATTTCTTCTTTGACGGAGCCGATGAAGTGAACGGGCCAGGCGAAGAATGAGCCTCTGACGGATCGCGAGAGGCAAAAAGTTCCTGAAGCCTATAGGCCCTCTGTTTTAATGCTCGTGGTGACATTTTTGAACAAAACTCACATTTTTCTGTATGGTGATGCGGCCCGAGACATTGATAACAGCGATCATGTCCATCCGTTACCGACATCCGTTTTCCACAGCCACAGGGTTTAAACCCGGGTTTAGACATTTTATTTCTGTTTTTTAAAAACTGAAGAGAATAACAGCTCCGCGTGCGTTCCCGCTCGCGGAAAAAACAGACTGAGGAGAGTCCGTTACTTTCCTGCGCGGGAACATACGCGCAGCCGCAGAGAGCAAAGCTCTGTTCTCTGCTTTGACAAGCTCCGCCTCCCGGGCCTGATTGACAGATCCCATGACAGCATGGCTAATTCAGCCCTGCTATCGACGGGAAATAATATTTATCATTTTTATAGCACTGATAGATATAGCTGGCACTATAAAATGGTGATAAGTATTTGGATGCAATAAGTCCTTGCTCCAGAGCTTACAGTCCATGGGCAAGATTTACTCTTTCATTCTGTATCTATTGGGAAAATATTTTAGAAAATCAGGCCCTAAGACAGTATCTCAGGCAACAGGAAAGAAAATAACATTTCCAAGGTCATAAGAAATGTCGGCTAAGGGGGGATATGATAGAGGTCTTTAAGATCAGGAGCGGTCTTGAACAAGTAGATGTGACTCGGTTATTTACACTTTTGAATAATAGAAGGACTAGGGGGCACTCCATGAAGTTAGCAAGTAGCACATTTAAGACTAATCGGAGAAAATACTTTTTCACTCAACGCACAATAAAGCTCTGGAATTTGTTGCCAGAGGATGTGGTTAGTGCAGTTAGTGTAGCTGGGTTCAAAAAAGGTTTGGATAAGTTCATGGAGAAGTCCACTAATGGCTATTAATCAATTTTACTTAGGGAATAGCCACTGCTATTACTGGCATCAGTAGCATGGGATCCTCTTAGTGTTTGGGTACTTGCCAGTTATTTGTAGCCTGTATTGGCCACTGTTGGAAACAGGATGCTGGTCTTGATGGACCCTAAGTCTGAACCAGTATGGTAATTTCTTATGTTCTTATGTCCTTCTGCCATCATCTGCTATATTATCATTATTTTACTCAAAAACAAAGAATGACCTGTGTTTAGAAGCCAAATCCCACTTCTTTCACTGAACATAAGAACATAAGATATTGCCATACTGGGTTAGACCAAGGGTCCATCAAGCCCAGCATCCTGTTTCCAACAGTGGCCAATCCAGGACATAAGAACCTGGCAATTACCCAAACACTAAGAAGATCCCATGCTAGTGATGCAATTAATAGCAGTGGCTATTCCCTAAGTAAAAGGCTGGTGAGTGCACCTTAAAATATGTGAGATAAATTTCCTCACATAAAAGATTGAAATTAGAAACACGTATACATGCACATAGCAGATGTACAACACTTATTCAGATGGGGGTAGATTTTCAAAGCTACACACTGGTGTACATATGCATACGCTACCCAGCACACACACATGGACGACCGGTTTTATAACATGTGCACGCAGGTACACACATGTTATAAAATGGGGAGTTGGCGTGCGCAAGGGGGTGCACCATTGTGCACCCCCTTGCGCCGATGCCCACAACCTTCACCAATTCCCCTTAATCTAACCTTCCCACCCTTTCCCGTAACCTATCCCTCCCCAGCCCTAACCTCCCCCAAAATGTTATCTTACCTTCTGAGCCTGCCGGCAGCCTGCCAGCATGCGATTCCCCGGTACAGCGCGCATGTTATAAAATCGGGTGTACATTTGTGCGCGTCAGATTGCGTGCACAGATGTACGCCCGCCCGTAGGTATTAAAATCCGGCCCTAGCTGTGTATATGGGCACACTCATGCATGTTTCAAAGTTATCCTCCCTATATGTACTGGTTTCAGTTATACACAGACACCAGAAATAACGTATATGAATGTAAAATGTACATTTTCTATATATATGTATGAATATATTTGTTTATTTTTATATGGTATCCTATCTAGGGAATCTTAAAAAAGTACAATAAAATAGTGAATTTTTCTTTTCCTTCTTATTTTAGGAGATTACATTCAAAAACCCTATGGGCATCAGAAATCAGTCCTCAGTGACCGAATTCATTCTTTTAGGACTCACCGATGATCCAGAGCTGGAGACTTTTCTCTTCATTCTGTTTTCTTTGGCTTATATAATAACAATATTGGGCAATATTGGCATGCTTGTGGTCATTGTGAGTGATGCTCATCTTCAGACTGCCATGTATTTCTTTCTCAGGCACCTGTCCTTTGTAGATCTCTGTTATTCAACAGTTATTGTCCCTAAAACACTTATTAATTTCTTGTCAGAAAGTAAAATCATTTCTTTCTTTGGCTGTGCAGCTCAAATGTTTTTCTTTGTTGGAATGGCAGGCTCAGAAGTATTGATTCTTGCCCTTATGTCTTATGATCGATATGTCGCCATTTGCAACCCTTTGCTTTATACGGTTATAATGACAAACAAAAGTTGCATTTACTTGGTAACCAGTGCCTATATTGGTGGCTTCCTCAATTCTCTTATTCAGACAGCCAGTACGTTTAGCCTTTCCTTCTGCAAATCCAATAAGATCACTCATTTCTTCTGTGATATCCCTCCCCTATTAAAGCTTTCCTGTTCCAATACTTTGTTGAATGAAGTCATACTGTTTGTCTTTGCTGGCAGTATTCAGGTGGGCACCCTGCTGGCCATCCTGATCTCCTATGCATACATCCTCTGCTCCATCCTGAGGATGCGCTCTGCAGAGAGGAGGCTGAAGGCCTTCAATACCTGTGCCTCACACTTTCTCTGTGTGACTTTGTTCTATGGCACTGTGATCTTCATGTATATGCGGCCCAGTTCACAGTACACATTGGACCAGGATAGAGTAGCATCTGTGTTTTACACAGTTATAATCCCCATGCTAAATCCCTTAATCTATAGTTTGAGGAACAAAGATGTAAAGCAAGCCATAAGGAAAATCTTAAATAAGAAAGTTAATATTTTTACATCAATTTTGCAGCAGTAATATATATCGCTGACAGTGCTGTATAATATTATTAATATAATATTGTACAGCATAACTTGTATTCTCTTCACAATGAACATTTTATCCTTATTATGAAGTTATACAGCATTACTCATGTTTCCTACATGGTGAGGGAAGCAGGAGCTTTATCCTTAAAAAACAAAATATAGTGTAACCTGTGTATCACAGAGAGAAAAGGACAGAAAGATACTGTATGTAACAAGTCTACTGTAGATTGTATGGTGGAAGTAATTAATTAACTTTGTGATAGTAAAATAATATTGAGAGAAAAACATTTTTTATCTTAAGACCTGATTTATGAAGCATTTTGTCCATGGAGAATGGGAGAAAAGCCTCAGTAAATCAATTTAAGACAATTCAGGGGGACATTTTGTAACAGGTTGCATAGAATATCAACAAAAAAGTGTATAAATTGCAATAATTTTTAAAGCAAACTCAGATGTGTATGTTTACTTTGAAAATTTTCTCACCAAAATTACCCTTACACAGTTATACCTGCTAAAACCCACAAAGACGTTTTTGGATCAATCTATATGTATAGTTTTTAAAATCCAATAGTATGTGTGCAATTGCAAAACCCTCCCCAACTCCGGGAATATCACCGCTCTCTTGGGGTAACCTACACACATACACACCTAAGTTTACATATTTTGCTGGCAAATTTAGGGAGTGTCTCCACCAAGCGGCCGACCGGGCTAAATGCGTGACGGATGCCCAACGTGATGCCGCACCAGTGTTCCTGCCTGGGCAAAACTTCTGGCTCAGCACCAGACACATTCGTGTGGGGCCATTCCCCGTCCTACAGCGGGTGGGAGCTGTCACTACCAGTTTAAATTACCTGCAAACCTGGGAATCCATAACACTTTGCATGTGTCTCTTCTCTAACCCCTAGTACTATCATGGCCGTCTCAAAGACCTTCACCTCCGACAATAGTTTCTGTGGAGTCCGAGAACACCTTGCAAGTTTGAGAGGTCTTGGATGTCCGACACCGTAGAGGCCACTGGGAATATCTCCTGTCGTGGGAGGGCTTCAGCCCAGAGGAAAATTAATTGGAGTCCTCTAACCACATCCTTGACAAGAACCTCCTCCACAACTTCCACCTTCAGCACTCAGAAAAACCCAGACCGGTAAGGGGGAGGCCTAGAAGCGGGGGTATTGTTTCGTGTCTGCGCCATGTTGGTGCTGCAACCGGGCCTGCTCACTTCGTGCTTCCCTCCATGAGCTCTGGCTCTTTTTCCCTTGCTGCGGCAGCCAGCTCCCGATGTCCCCGATGCTCTCCTCAGGCCTCCTCAGCTTCCTCCATGCCACAGGCGCGTCTTCAGCCTCCTCAGCCCCACCCTAGGCATCCACATGGCCGACATCTCCACATTTAAAGGGCCGAGGGCGGGAACCTCGGCCTGGTTGCCTCCAAATGACGTCACATAGTGGGACTATAAAACGCGAGGCCCTGTCCCCAGGACCTCGGCAATCGGGTCGACACCTTCGGTGTAGCTAGTTTGCTGTCCTACGTTCCTGTTTTCTCCTGCTTTCTTGATCCAGTCTCTGTTCCAGTGTGCCTGCGTTCCTGTGTTCCTGTCTTGTTCCAGTGCTCCTGCGTTCCTATGTTCCCGTGGTCCTCCTGTGTTCCAGCGTCTGTCCTGATTCCTGTTCCACATTTGTCCTTGTCGTACCTTCTCGGACTGATTCACGGTACTGACCCATGCTTGCTTGACTACGTTTGACCGCTGCCTGGAACTGACCACTGCCTGCCTTCTGGCTATATTTGACTGCTGCCTGGAACTGATCTCTGCTTGCCTGACCACATTGATCACCACCTGGAACTGACCTTTTCTCGTCTTGACTACGCACGGACTGATCTCGGAACTGACCCTTGCATTGGCTGACTACCCTCGGATGGATACCCTGGCTTTGACCCTTGCGCTACACTCGGATACTCTGTTCGCTCCTGTGACCACCAGACCAGCCTGCTCAGATGCTGCCCATGGCCTACATCAGACTAGACCAATAGGCGCTGCCTATCTTGCCCAGAGGACTTTCATTTCTTGTTTCATTCCTGAGATCTCTGGTGATCCTGGTTTAGGTCTAGCCCCTCCTTTCTTCACCAGCCGTGCACCTTTGCTGTGGTGGGCATACCTCTCTGTTACCTCTCCGGGAGACCCTCTGAGCCCATCTAAGTCTAGGAGGTTTGGGTACCCAAGGGCTCAACCTGCGGAAACCCCGGATTGCTATTGGGGAGGCTCCAGCTAGCCTGTGTCTCCTTGTGTGCTCCGCCTCCTGGTGGCAGGCACTCTCTGGATCCGACCAGAGGGCCATACCAATCCTGCACCAGGCCAAATGTCCACCTCCAGTGCAACAATATCACTGTCCTAATGGTTATCCTCCTTCCACCAGGTCTCTGTGATGCCAATTATGTCAATCTCCTCATTTGCTGCTATACACTTTAACTTTCCCATTTTACTTCTTAGACTTCAAGCATTGGCATACAGACATTTTAAAGTTTGTTTTTTGTTTGTATTAACAACCTGCTTTTCAGTTGATAGGGATAATTTGAAAATCTTTAGCTCAGGTGATTTTTTTTACATATAGGTACATGGACTAGTTTTGCTTTTATTGGAACCTCTCTGTTGGATGCCCTACCTCTCCTGTTTCATTAGTATCCTTCAAGGATACATTCTTCCAAATCACGCACTTCTGAGTGACTGTTGGCTTTCCCCCATGTTCTAGTTTAAAAGCTGCTCTATCTCCTTTTGAAATGTTAGTGCCAGCAGCTTGGTTCCACCCTGGTTAAGGGGGAGTCCTTTTTTTTTTTTTTTTTTACATTGTAAATAGTTTTTCTACTGTTTTATAGTTCTTGTTATTTATATATAATTTCTATATGTTTCTCTAAACTTTGGCTGTATGTCTCTATGACTTTCTCCAAAATATACTTAATTGGCACAATTCTAAAGTCCTGTTAAGGATATCCCATATTAATCAATTGATATAACACATAAACCTTTCTATTTGAACAATGAGGACTATGGTGTCTACCCGATGTCTAACACAAAATATCAAAACTGCCTACTTTTATAAACGCACTATTATTTAGATGCTTGTGACTAAATTGACCTTCATACTGGGCTTCATCGGGGAGTAATACAACTTTTTGACTCAGCCTTATATATCATTGGTCAAATCTGGTGAACATATTTTTTTTATAAATGTGTTCGCCAGATTTAACCAATAATTATATATAAGGCTGAGACAAAAAATTGTATTACTTCACGATGAAGCCTAGTATGAAGGTCAGTTTAGTCACAAGGATATCCTGTAGTCACAACAGACTGCACCACACATAGTCCTGCATGTTTGCTGGTCATGCTATTGTCCTAAGACTTGATGGACTCCTCTCACATCAGCATATGTAAATGGTTTGGTTGTGTGAACTTTGTACCCCTAAAACTGTTACCAGTAAGGGTCTATTCACCTTCCCTAAGGGCAAGACATCTGAGTGCAGCCAAGCCACAAGCAGGAGTTTTATCTATAATGTTTCTAGTATTTTAAGTATTCCCTTAAATAAAATCACAGCAAAGGGAAATTAGAAGCCCTTTCAGAATCTTTACACTTGAAAACAGAGAAGAGGTGTGATTATAGTTGTTCTGGCTTTGAGCTGTATTAACATGAAGCAGGATGCAGCTTGAAGATCTATTAAGTTACCCCCATGTCCCATTGACTTCCAATGTAACAGAAAAGATTTTAATGTTTCAAATACAACAGAGATGGCATGCATACCAACCTTAAAAAATATGCCAGATTAATGACCAGCACCCAGCCTACTACTCTCCATCTTCACACTATCTATCACTAGAACTAAGGAACAGATTTTTTTCTTTAAAGCTTCAGGCTCCCAACTGCAAATCTCTTCAAAGACTAAACAAAAATGTAGAGCTATCAAACACATACCTTGCTAAGGCTAGCTACCAGCTGCAAGACTGCTAGGCTACTGCTCCTTAAGACATCCAGGATCATGTGGTTTTGTAGGACTCTTATAGCTCCTAGCTGAGATCAATCAGCCACTCCTTGGGGATCTAATTGGCTGGCCCCTCACCCTTTTTCACCAATGGGGAAGTGAATGGACTAGAACAGTGACCAGATTTAAGGGAATCATCAGAATTTTCTTTGCACCTGGATGTTGGTGTGAAATGTAATTGTCAGCAGCTATTTCCCATTCATTCTGATTTAAGAAGTCAAAGGATTGGAAGGATAAATGACATTATAGAGAGTAACTGTATTGGGCCAGATATATATTTATTTTGAATTCTTATATACCGATATTCCTGTAAAGTATACAGATCATACCAGTTTACAGTGTAACAGAACTGTCGCAAGTGGCGATTACATAGAACATAAAACGTTAGAACATCGGAACAATTTGTACATAAATATAACCTGCTGTTATATAAAATATTAGAGTATCAGAACAATGGGAACATTGGGAGAATACAAGGAAGAAATGGAAACTTTATAAACTGAAAGCTAGGTAACTATGAGATGTTATTGCCGTAATATTGTAAAAGACTTCAGCCCAGAGGAAGAAAGGGGGGCTACCCGAATGGCCTTGGGGACTGTGTCGAGAGTGGAGTGTGAAGAATTTATCTTCGTGTCTTAGTCCATGTCCTTCGAGAAGCGTCGGAGTGAGTTTGAGTTTCCGGGAAGGCTTGCATGAAGAGCCACGTCTTTAGATTTTTTTTGAAGGTTTGGTGACTAGGTTCTTGCCGTAAATCTGGTGGAAGAGAATTCCATAGAGTAGGTCCTGCTGTTGAAAATGCTCATTTTCTTAGCGAGGATTTGGCCGGTGGGGCGTACAGGGAGCCTTTGTACGCTCTCCTGACTGGTCTGACTGAAGTGTGTGGATGGAGTTGAATACTGAGCTTGAGAGGGGCGATGTTGTGGGTGTCCTTGTGGATCACAGGACACATATAAATTACTAGGTGAAAAATACTGCCAAATATAAGGTCTATTTGCTGATGAATACAAATACTGCTTCAAAGGGAATAAGGTCAAAGCCAAATTAATATTCATTCAGACCTCTGAGAATTATTTATTTATCAACATGTTTCAAGCTGTCCTAAATTAAAAGATATATGTGTGGTGGTGGAATAGCAGCTGCATCCATGCCATCATGGACTGACTGGTCTGTTCCGAATCTTTCTTACATTGCTATCTTTCTGGAGAAAGAATGGGCCAGATCCAATAGTACTTGAGGAGATAGATTCTGCTGTTATCCATGGTATAGACCATAGACTCTCATCTTAGTCCTTGGAATGCATCTAGACATTCAGGATTTCAGGATATCCTGAATAAATATGAATGAGCTTGATTATTAGGCACTGCCTGCATTGAATGCTAATCAATCGCAAGCCTTATCATAAGATATATACAGAAAATGTGATTGCCTAGGTGTTTCCCAAGAACTAGATTGAGCATTTCTTGTCTAAATCATCTCTGCACTGATGAGTAGGAATAATGGGGCAGATTTTCAAAGCCCTATGCCGGGCCTATTTTCAAAAGTCCCAGCTGTGCGCATAAAGCCCCGGGAAGCGTGTAAGTTCCAGGACTTGACAAAAGGGGTGGGGTGTGGGTGGGGTGAGGCCGGAGCCTGTGTACTTTGGCCTACAATGGTCATCTACCAGGTGTCCACAGGTTATTAAAAAAAATGGCAGCAAGGGTTATTATGGACCATTCAAGGCAAGATTCTATAGCATCTCTTTAAAAAAGGATTGCATTGGTTACCTATACAATCTTGATGTAAATTTAAGATGTTAGTGCTAGCCTTCAAGATATTGATGGGAAAATGGCGGCCATATATAAAGAAACAATTGAAATAGAAAAAATTGAGCAGGATAGAGAGATCTCAACATCAGTTTCAGTTCTAACAGCCATTCATCAAAGCTTTTCATCATGTTAGGCTCCAGAATAGAGCTTCCTCTATGGTAATTCTAACATTGTAGAATGAATTACCTTTGACAATCAGGAAAAACAAGAATTGAATTTTTGAAAGAAATTGAAAACATGGCTTATGACTAATGATATGACTTGAGAGAGGGAACAGTAATTTTATGTGTTAAGTGATGAAGATGATGATTGTTTTACTAGTTTCTATTTTGTAATTGTTTAATTGTTAGACATCACTTTGATCAATTAAAATTTTAAATCAGGAAAATGATTCACAAATTAATTAAAATAATTAAATAAAAATAAATCTCTGAACTGATCTTCATTTATAAGAGACAGCTTTGCCACTACTCTGATCTGTAAGTGCATAATCGATGTATTTATTTACTTACTTATTTATTTATTTATTTATTTTTAAATGTAGCTGCCACGTTAGCCTATGGCTAACCGGCTTATAATTAACTACAAACATAATTGCATATATAATTTGGAATCCAAAAAGTTTCCCAAGTCCCACAACTCCCAAGGAAAGGGAAATACATTTCTTTGCAAGAGAAAAGCTTCAAGGAGTTTTCACTATTTTTCAGGCTTATACATAAGGTGAGTTCAGCCAAACGCACAGAATACACATTTTGTGAGTGTAAACCTTACTTCTGAGGAAGAAAGGAGTTTCATGATCCTAAAAATGTGCACTCAAAAATGTGCAGACTACTTATTGTCCTTGTGTGGAAATTCTATGCCAATTAGGGCATCAAGCAGTAATCTCCAATGCAGAGATGTTCACTGGCCTAATCCAGGTTTTCTTAGCCCTGGAAATGTAACTCCTGCTCAGAGCTGGAGTAAAGATTTCAGTGCACAAAACTGCAAATTTCTGCTGCTTTCAAACAGGGAGGGAGCTCCGGGTAAAGTTTACAGAGAAGAGCAACCAAAAAAAAAAATTAATAGTAATAATATTTTTAAAAATCCACCAAAACCAGGTAGGATCAGGACCGATGAGATGATATGGCAGCAGGGAGGGGTGCTTGACTGAGTGTTCTGATTAATTTAGACAGTCTTCAGAGGCTGCATGCACCCTCCCTGTTGCTAAAGCCGGTGCTTTGCTGCCATATTTGTTTAAAATGTATGTTTGGTTTTAGCTGCATGCATATGTTCTAGTCGGTGCCCTTTTTGTAAACTTCTAATGTATTAGCATAGCATTAGCTTAATGCATCGGAATAAAATGAACATTTCACCTTTGTGTAATTAAACTGTGCACTAAATTACAGTTTTAATGCACAGGTTACTGCAACTCCCTGTTAATGAGGCTGGGTTCTTCCACTGAAATTGATGCAAGACAAAGACCACATGATCACCATCCCTAGAGATCCTCTGTGCCTGCCTCATTCTGTCTTGAATTTTGTTACTGCTAATTAAAAATGGATCTAGAGTGGAAGGGCTTAATTCACCTCTGATTTATTTGGGCCCCAGTGTGCAAATATCCAAGCCTTCATTTTTGCCTGACATTTTTATCTCCAAAGAGCTCTAGAGATTGTGTCCCTAGAGTCTTACAGTCTCAGTATAAAACATTTCCATGATCCAAGCAAACGTATCAGAGACAGCAAGAGAGATAAATTCTCCTTCCTCAGATCCGATACCAGAGATTCTTCTTTTTAATAAGAACATACGAGTTTCCCATCAGACATGCTGAATGAACGTTCTACTAATGTTACATCACATCGTCAAGACCAGTGCTTCTCTGGGTGGTAAGTAAACCTGCATGAGGTTCTAACAAATGTTTAAGTAGAGAAAAGCTGAATCTTTCCCTGCATTATCTAATCTTCACAGACCTCCAAAAATCTTTCCTCCCTTTATCAGATAGAACTGTCACTTGCAGAATGTATTCACTCACCATTCATCCAGCTTCTGACTCAGATGAAATATTTTATAATGGCCCTGGCCTCCGCTACTGCTATTCACAGTAACAGAAGCTGTGGGATGTGAGTGAATGGGGATTGCGTCTGCCTCATGAGGAAAATGTCAACAGATACCACATGGAAATTTCTCATGTTCTTTTGTTCTTATATTAATTTCACTGTTACTATTCAAACTAGCTTTTAAAGTAGAACAAAGGGGAAAGCCGACAGTCGCTCAGCAGCGCATGGTTCAGAGAGAGGTATCTTTAAAGGATACTAATGATGCATTAGAATTAGGGCATCCCGACAGTGAGGTTCCAATAATAGGAAAAGTAGTCCAAGTGCCAGTAGCTACCCGGGTCCCACGGCCGGGATGCACAACACATTTTTCAAATAAAATGGAAGCTAATCTCTTCTTCAAAGCAGTCCTGAAACTTAAAAATCAAGCCACTGTACAAAATTTTAATTCAAATTAATAATTTATCATAGGCATAGTGGAGAAACTAATATTTATTTATTCAAATTTGGATTCTGCTTATTGTGACTCAAAGTTGATTACCCAGTAAGCTTTATGATAATAGTACATTTAAAAAGTTGCAATTCATTGTCATAAATAATAAAGATCAACAGTATAAAAACTATTGAAATCATTTTTGGGGTCAACTGGTGCCATTTTAGCATACAGCACTTGCAGAGCGATTGATCACTCCTGTCCCATTTCCACTCCTGGGCAGTGGAAGTCAGGCCTTAAAACAAACATTTCTAAGATGATAAACTCCCAGAATCATTTAAAATGGCAGTCAAAAGATCAAGAATAATTCATCTTTTGGGCACTCCAAATATATAGTGATATCAGTTATATAGAAGTACTAGAAATGATCTATTAGAAATGCAAAATATACCTGTTCCAAGAAGAATGTACATAGCATACATTATCTCCTATATATATATATATATTACATTCATAAATTTTCTTTTTTATTTTAGTAAATAATGTTCAATCACCGTATGGACGTCAGAAATCAATCCTCAGTGACTGAGTTCATTCTCTTAGGACTCACCAATGATCCAGAGCTGCAGATTCTGCTCTTCATTTTATTTTTATTGGTTTATATAATAACTGTGGTGGGAAATCTGAGTATGCTTTTCATCATTACTCGAGATCCACATCTTCAGACTGCCATGTACTTCTTCCTCAGACACCTGTCCTTTGTAGATCTCTGTTTTTCCACAATTATTGTCCCTAAAGCATTAGTCAATTTCCTATCCGAAAGAAAAGCCATTTCTTTCCTTGGCTGTGCAGCTCAAATGTTTTTTTCTGCTGGAATGGGAGGGTCAGAGGGATTGATTCTTGCTTTTATGTCTTATGATCGCTATGTCGCCATATGCAACCCGCTGCTTTATACAGCTGTAATGACAAACAAGGTTTGCATTTGTTTGGTAACCAGTGCGTATATTGGTGGCTTCCTTAATTCCTTGATACAGACCATCTCTACCTTCAGTCTGTCCTTCTGCAGATCTAATCAGATCAATCATTTCTTCTGTGACATCCCTCCCCTGTTAAAGCTTTCCTGCTCGGATACGTCACTGAATGAAATCTTACTGTTTGTTATTGCTGGCAGTATTCAGGTGGGCACCCTTTTGACCATACTGCTCTCTTATGCTTACATTCTCTCCTCCATCCTGAGGATGCGCTCTGCAGAGGGGAGGCTGAAGGCCTTCTATACCTGTGCCTCACACTTTCTCTCTGTGACCTTGTTCTATGGCGCTGTGATGTTCATGTACATGCGGCCCAGTTCACAGCACAGTTTAGATCAGGACAGAGTGGCATCTGTGTTTTACACGGTCGTAATCCCCATGCTAAACCCCTTGATATATAGTCTGAGGAACAAGGATGTGAAAGAAGCCTGGAGGAAAGTAATAAATGGGAAAGTTAATATTTTACATCAGTTTTGCGGCAGTAACTTTTTTTGTCACAGAGAGTGAGGGTATCAGACAATTTATCATTAATATAAAGTTATGCAGCTTAACTTGTATACCCTTGAAAGTGAAGGGGGCAGGAATTTTAGCTTTAATAGAAAGTTAAACCGCATTACTCATGTATCCTAGGTACTGAGAGAAGCAGACACTTTGGGGAAATATTCAAAGAGCTGAAGCTCCTAACTTTTGGCATTAGGTCCTTAAATTGGCCTTTTTGAACATTTATTATTGCTGAGTGCTCAAATTTAGGATCCTAGTTTCCTTAGCCTCCTCGGTCTAGGCTTATATTTTATTTAACTCTTTTCTATACCGGAGGCAGTGAGTTCCAGAGGGTGGGCCCGGCTGTAGAGATTGCTTGTTTTCTTAAAGAGGTTTTTACCGGAGGAGCATAAAGAAATCCTTTGTAGGCGTGTCTGATAGGTCTTTGTGATGTGTGAAGGCGGAGTTGCGAGCTTAAATTGAGATGGGCAGTGCCAATAATGTCTTTGTGGATCATCATTAACGTTTTGAAGTCGATCCTGGATTTTATAGGGAGCCAGTGAAGGCCACTTAGAATCGGTGTGATGTGGGCTCTTTTATTTGAATTAGTGAGTAACCTCGCCGCTGCATTCTGGACCATCTGTAGGGGTTTGATAGTTGTGGTAGGAAGGCCTAGGAGGAGTGAGTTGCAGTAGTCTAGCTTTGTAAGAATGATAGACTGGACTACTAAGCGGAAGTCACTGAAGTGCAGGAGGGGTTTCAGATTTTTGAGCACTTGAAGTTTGAAAAAACATTCTTTAGTAGTGTTAAGGACGAAGGATTTTAAGTTGTATAGATTGTCGAGTCGCACCCCTAAGTCTCTGACCAAGGGGGAGTGGTTGATGAATGATTTTGCGAATTGGGTTGCGCTTTGGGAGTTGATGAGAGTGTGATTTTCGTCTGGCGAGATGATGAGGATTTCAGTTTTATTTGAATTGAGGATAAGGTTCAAGCTGGAAAGCAAAGTATTGATAGACTGTAGGCAATTGTTCCAGTGTGACCAGGTTTTTTGCAGGGATTCAGTGATAGGAAGGAGTATTTGAACGTCGTCAGCGAAAATGTAATACTTTAGTTTGAGGCTGGAGAGTAGGTGGCAGAGTGGTAGCAGATAAATGTTAAAAAGTGTGGGGGAGAGTGATGATCCTTGTGGGACTCCTCGGTTTGATTTGATTGGGAGTGATTCTTTGTTATTGATCCTGACCTTGTAGAATCTATTCTCCAGGAACGATTCGAACCAGCTATGTGCTTCTCCTTGAATTCCTATATCAGATAGCCGTTCCAGTAGGATGGCATGATTAACCGTGTCGAATGCTGCAGATAGGTCGTGAAGGGCGAGAAGGTAAGGTTGTTTTCTTTCAAGATTGAGAAGGATGGTGTCGGAAAGCGAAGAAAGTAATGCTTCCGTATTTTGTGATTTCCTGAATCCGAACTGGAAAGGGGAGAGTATGTTGTTCTCCTCCAGGTATTCAGACAGTTGTTTGTTTACGAGTCTTTCCATCACTCTTGAGATCAAAGGAAGGTTGGCTATTGGATGGAAGTTTGCAGGGTCATCTGTTGAAAGGTTAGGTTTTTTTAGTAAAGGTTTTAGGATAGCTATTTTAAGTTGTTCTGGAACCTTTCCTTGAGTTTAAGAGCAGTTAATGACACATCACTATCAAACCCCTACAGATGGATTATGCTCCTCCGGTAATGACATTAACTGCTCTTTAACTCAAGGAAAGGTTCCAGAACAACTTAAAATAGCTATCCTAAAACCTTTACTAAAAAAACCTAACCTTTCAACAGATGACCCTGCAAACTTCTGTCCAATAGCCAACCTTCCTTTGATCTCAAGAGTGATGGAAAGACTCGTAAACAAACAACTGTCTGAATACCTGGAGGAGAACAACATACTCTCCCCTTTCCAGTTCGGATTCAGGAAATCACAAAATACGGAAGCATTACTTTCTTCGCTTTCCGACACCATCCTTCTCAATCTTGAAAGAAAACAACCTTACCTTCTCGCCCTTCTCGACCTATCTGCAGCATTCGATGTCCGCTAAAGCTTTGGAAATGGTGTTTGGAATGGAGAGTAGGAGATTGGAGGGTATTGCGTCTAATGGATGCGAGGACGGTTTGAGCTTTTTGAGAATTAATTCGATTTCCATTGAAGAAGGTGTCTCGAAAGATGTTAAGTTGAACTTCTTGGATGGTGTTGAGGAGCTAGAGGGCAGTGTTGACGGCTGTGGGGTGGAGATAGGCTTAATTATGCTAAAAATTGTTCCCCAGTTATTATTATTCATTAAACTTAATATACTACATGTGAAAACAAATTATCCAGGTGGTTTATAGTGTAAAATAACCATAAATATAAACAGATTATCCAAACAAATTCCAAAAATATCTATTGGTTTACAATAGAAAATAAATATGAAACATCAACAAATGATTCACGCAAATTCACAATACTACATTGGCAACACATATAAAAGTGCCATGCTAATAAAATTGTCTGTATTTCAATCTATGGGCAAACTGCTGAATAGACCCTACTAATGGAGGAGGATGAGCCAGCCCAGTTTGAAGCTGTAACTGCTGCATGCCTGTGGGGAGGATATACCTAGCTGGGGACTGAGAAATAGGGATGTGCATTTGGGAAATAGGAAATTACATCAACAGTTTCTATTTTGCTTTGAATCGTTTTCAGAATGAAACAATTTAAATTCTGATCTGGGCATTGGTCTTGTCCATGGATATCCCCAGAATGAGTAAGTAGGGGCAGGGGTGGGAGTGATGGGTGGTAGGGACAGGAGGCAGCAGGAAGCTCTGTTACTTTTCTTTTTTGTTTTTGGGGATTTTTTTTATGTTTCTTTAATTTTTTTAAAACTCAAGAAATGAAATAAACATTAAACAAAATTACATTTTTGGCCCCCCCCCCCCCCCAAAAAAAAAACAACCCCACAATAAAATGATAAACAAAAGAAAGTTTCTTATGAGCTCCCTCATACCCCTATACATCCCTACTGAGAAACTACTTTTGTCTTACTCCCCTGGAAGTTCCTTTGAACTCAACCCCCACAAATTTTTGGTTTAATAAGCCCCTCCCCTTTGATTAAGGTTATTTACAGTTTAAGAGGAGCACATTGAGGGTCAGCTGAATGGCCATAATCCCTTGCCATGGGTAGCTGGTGGGAAATGGTGCAGGGGGATGAGGGCTGCACAGCAAAGGTGATGACGCTACCTGGTCAATGTGATTAGTGAGTGAGCAAGCAGGTCAATCGGTTCTACCTGCATCATGCATCATGCATGGCCAGTGGGCCTCTCACAAGATCTATTTTGGCTGACAGAACCTAATGATCTCTTGATTGACTGTAAGCCTGAGATCTGTGCTATCACAGAAACATGGCTCAAGGACTCTGACATTGTCCTCCTCAATCAGCTTCCCACACACACCTATGACATCCTCTCCATTTCGAGACCTAAGAAAAGAGGCGGGGGCCTCCTCTTGGCTACCAAAAAGCAGCTAAAACTCAAACCTGTGCACATTGACACCCCCCCCCCCCCCCCACACAAAAACCTGGAAATTGGCCTATTCAAATCCTCAGAACTACAAATTTGCCTCGTCTACTCCCCTCCTGGCTTCCTAGAACTCAACCCCTCCCCACTTATTGAATTCATCTCTGATAAAATCAATATTGAAATCCCAGCCATTGTACTGGGAGACTTCAATCTCCATGTCGACACCTCCCCACTAACTTCCTCCTTGTGAAACCTTCCTCAACTCCCTCCTTGCCATAGGCTTTAAACAAATCATCTCATCCCCAACCCATAAAGCCGGGCACACCCTAGACCTCATCTTCATTAACCCCTGTATTCACTCTCCTAACACACCCGCCTGCACCCCTATTCCCTGGTCGGACCACTTCCTTATTGAATCGCTACTTTCTATACATACCCCGACCACCCGCAACCCTGCCCAAAGAAATTCTATAGTATTCAGAAAACCCTGCCCCAGTGAGGACTTAATCGCAGACTTATCCAACTCCTTATCCGACCTTGACTGCACCAATCCAGAAGCTGTACTCGCTTCGTGGAGCAACCTCACACTTGACATTGCAAATAAACTTTGTCCAATCACTAGGCGCGACTTGCACCCATCTTCTAAAAATCTCAAAACATGGTATACTGCTGAGTTAAAAATTTAAAAAAATTAACTCAGGCAGAGAGAGAGAATATGGCCTAAATACCCTTCACCCCAACACACCTCTAGCTACAAATCCGCCCATCATTGCTACAGATTCTCCACACTCAAGTCTAAACGAGACTTTTATACCTCCAAAATACATGAATACATGTACAATCCCAAAGCCCTGTTCTCCTAAGCTGCTGACCTCACCAAGTCTGCCCCACCCCCCATCCCTGACAATGAAGCTAGCTCTAAATGTGAAGAATTAGCACTCTACTTCCATAGTAAAATAGCAAACATCCTCCTTAGATTCCATAACACCTCACTTCCCTCCCCCCCTTGCTCTGGCCCTACCACCACCACCCTCCACTCCCTCGACTTTACCTCGGCCAAGGAAATAGAATCTACCCTTAAAAAGATTAAGCCTGCCATTCACCCCACAGACTCCATCCCCACTAAATTACTTCTATCCATTCCCAACACCATTGCCAAACCGTTAGCTGACATCATTAACTGCTTCCTCTCTTCCGGCATAGTCCCAGATACACTCAAGCAAGCAGTGGTCAAACCCCTGCTCAAAAAACCATCGTTAGATCCGAATGACCCAGCTAAACCCGTACCATTTGAAACCTCCTGTTTACCTCTAAAATCATGGAAAAGGTAGTCAATTCCCAACTGATGGACTACCTTGAAAATCCAGGCCACCCTCTCTTCCAAAATGGACTACTGCAACTCCCTCCTCCTAGGACTCCCCTATTCCACCATAAAGCCAAATGCTCCAGAATGCAGTAGTGAGGAACATCACAAACGCCTATAAATCAGCCCTCATCACTCCCATCCTTAAAGACCTCCATTGGCTCCCTATCCCCTCACGCATCCTTTATAAAACCCTCACCATTATTCATAAATCCTTATACAAACACAACTCCAATTGGCTTGATGACCCACTCTGCCTCACACGCTCTAACTGCCCCACCAGAACAAACAATAAAGGAACCCTCCACGTACCATCACTCAAAAAGGCACACCTCTCCACCACAAAGGACCGCGCAATCTCCATTGCTGGTCCTACATGATGGAACTCACTACCCGCAAATCTCCAACTTGAGCCTTGTACCAATAAATTAGAAAAGAAATTAAAGACATGGCTCTTTAAGCAGGCTTACCCAGATTAGACCCGCCTTCCATTTTAACCTTATACTGCATCTTTACATTGACCTGTATCTATGTAATTAGTTTGTGATTATTGATGCGTGTTATTATATTATTGCTTGTTATTATATTATTTGTTGCTTCTGGTTTTTTTGCTACCTATCGGCCTTTTCTCCGTTGTCCCACCCCAGCACCTGTTTTATGTATTTTCCACCTTTAGTTCAGATGTAAACCGGTTTGATGTAACCACGAATGCCGGCATAGAAAAGTATTAAACAAATACATAAATATTACAACCCTTAAGGGACTGAGCATGCTGGATTGGCAGGGAAGGGGGCTGCATCAGATCTTCTTACTCCCCCCCCCCTTTTCCTAGGTAGCTTTGTCAGCATATGGCCAGAAGAAATGTGGAAAGTGTCAGTTGAAGGCAAACAGTCAGGCTAGCAAAACTATTTGTCTCTGGAGTCAATTCCACCTTCACCAGGAGTGAAATTTTGTGCCTTATCTTGACTTTCTGTCCTGGACAATTTAATCTGTCAGACATGGGGAATAACCTATTCTCTTTGGCACTGTTTAGAGCTATAGGTAGGCACATCTGATGTGCAGGCCATAGCCTTTTAAGTTGGAGGGGTACCACATGCTTGTTTCTGTTCCCCACCACATGTGGGGATGATTGAGCTGGGTAGCCTCCATTTGGCAGGACACTTGATCTTAATGCTGGAAGATAGGAGCTCACCTTAAATGAAGGTTTGACTAGGATCATGGCCTTGGAACACACAGTGAAGAATCCAGGGGGTGCAACAGCCAATGGGCTCAGGGATTGGGTGTGGATGATACCTATAGGTTCAGTTCTGCTGGCATTAGAAGGAGAGGCTGGCAGGTCTGAGGTATGGTGGTCTGCCCAGTGAGATACCCTCTGTGAGATTGCTGATTTAGAAGGCAGTGTGATAGTGCAGGCAGTGCCTTTGGTGAGAAATTGCTGTGAAGGAACACAGTGGCAGCTCCCAAAGGTTAAAGGTAGACATAGGCAGTCTCAGATTTGATTTTCTAATCAGGTATCTAATAAAAGGCAGCAGCCATTAACATCCAGGCTATGTTCTGTGGTTGGTTTGTGTGTGTTGTGTATTTATGCATGTAGAGGGCAGCCTAGCTGGGTGTCATACATGCCCCTATTAATAGGAAGCTTTCCAAGCTAAATGCACAGGTATTGCTAGTAATAGGGCACCTGTGCACCCAGCAGAAGGCCACAGAACTCACTCTCATCTGGCAAGAATTTGGAGGGCATTTGCAATGGTCACAGAGGGCTGGAATCATGGCATTGGCTGCCTATCCTGTTTGTTGGAGAGTAGTCTGGCCTCCAACAGTGCCCATAACCTGATGATGGTGCCCCATAATTGGATGCCATGGGGGCCCACCAACATCATCACAGGGCATTTGCAGCCTATTATTGGATGCAAGGGCTGGCAGCCTGATGTCTTGGAAGAGGCAGAGCCAGTGAGTGTTTTAAATATGTCTGGTTACTTATGCTTTCTCCTCTTTGAGACCGGCCTTGGGGCCTGAAAGAATTGAAAAAAGTACTGTAAGTATAGCCTATGCTGGGTTAGTCTCAAAGGACCTACATGGAACAATCTTCCTTTCCGGCGGACTGCTTTTTTTTTTCGGCTGTCCCGAGCCGAAAAAAAACAAACCCACCCGACCCTTTAAATCTCATTATTTAGAATTCCCCAGCCTCCCAACCCCCCAAAAACTTTTCTAAAGTACCTGATGGTCCAGCGGGGGTCCCGGGAGCGAGCTCCCGCTCTGGGGCCATTGGCTGCCAGTAAACAAAATGGCGCCGATGGCCCTTTACTCTTACCATGTGACAGGGGCTATCAGTGTCATTGCCTGGCCCGTGTCACATGGTAGGAGCAATGGACGGCCGGCGCCATCTTTAAAAATGGTGCGGGACATCCACTGCTCCTACCATGTGACGGGGCTGGCCAATGGCACCGATAGCCCCTGCCACATGGTAAGGGCAAAGGGCCATCAGCGCCATTTTGATTAGTGTCAGCCGATAGCCCGAGAGCGGGAGATCGCTCACGGGACCCCCGCTGGACCATCAGGTTCTTTAGAAATGTTTGGGGGGGTTGGGAGGGTGGGGGATTCTAAATAATGAGATTTAAAGGGTCGGGGTGGGTTTGGGGGGGGGGTTTTGTGCGCCCTTCCTGCCCCCCCCCCAAACGATAAGAGAACCCCATAAAAATGTTGTGGGGTTTTCCTATCGCTTTTGGGGATCCCCCGATTCCTGACGGATGAGAAAATATCGTACGATATTTTCATCCATCAGAAAAACGATTCACATCCCTAATAGGCATGCCCGGGTGTCATGCATACCCAAATTACATTAGTGAGGCTACTAGGGATGTGCTTTTGCTTCCGTCACTTTATTTTTCAGTGCACACTATACTGAATTATTGCATATTTAAAAAATTAACATACACTAAACCAAATTTGGTGCAGACTGAATGGTTTTAAAACACACTAAAAAGGTGTGGGACAAAGATTTGGATACTGAAATATCTGATGATGTCCTGATTTCATGTACTGCCTCTCTTTTTAAAGTTACAGAGTCTGCCCTATGGTGGGAGCAATGTAGAGCCTTATTTTCTCTCCTTAAAGAGCGTATCAGGCTCACATAGTAGACATTATTTTCCCTGAAGTACCCCAAGATATATCATGGGTTGTGGGAGTGTGAAGTGGTAAAGGAATTTTGGAAGGAAATTGTACTGTTACTAATTAATATGATAAAGGTAACTATTCCTTTAAGCCCGCTTATCTGTATCTTAGGCCAAAAGTAATTTCTCAGTCTTAGTTCATCTGAGAATATCTTCTTGGCTACAGTATTCTAGGATGTACCTCGACAAAAGAAAAAATACCTCGACAAAAGAAAAAAGGAGGAGGACTTCTTTTAGCAGCCAAAAAAGATCTTAATCTCACCCAACAACCCATCAACTCATCATCTAAACTGGAGGCAGGCCTGTTCAAATCAAAAACTCTCCAGATCCTCCTCATTTACGCCCCTCCTGGGTTGTTAAACCTTGATGTATCGCCTTTAGTGGAAATTATAGCTAAATACTTGACCTTGGATACTCCTTCCATCATCCTTGGGGACTTTAATCTACACATTGACGTCAGGCCTCAATCATCTAATTGTGAAGCTCTCCTTTCCTCACTCTCAGCTATGGGCTTTACCCAAATTATCACCCAACCCACTCATAAAGGGGGTCACACCCTTGATCTTATCTTCACAAATAATAACCTCATACAACTCTCATCCCCTTCCTACCTTCCAGTACCATGGTCAGACCACTTTATGATCACCTCCACTTTTAAAATGACGACAGGATCTCTTGCACCCCTGCCACCAACAACACTGCACTATAGGAAATCTTGTCCTTCAGAAGCCCTTGACAATTCTCTATGCAAAGAACTACCCAACTTGGATCTTTCGAACCCTAATGCAGCTATACTTTCTTGGCAAAATATCACTGAAACCATAGCAAATAATCTATGCCCTCTATCATCAAAGAATTTCAATCCATCTCAGAAACATAAACAACCATGGTTCTCTTTGGAGCTTCGCACATTAAAACAAAGCCTAAGACAGAAGGAAAAGAAATGGCGGAACTCCCCCAATCCTCAATCTCTAGCCATCTACAAAGCAGCTCTCCATCATTACAGAACCATGACACTGCAAACCAAAAAAGACTTTTACGCCCACCGTATCCATGATATGTTCTTCGATGCAAAGGCCCTTTTCGCTTATGTTTCAGACCTCACTAAGATTACTTCAGCACCAATTTCTGATGATATAGCCCAATCAAAGGCCAATGAACTGGCCATCTTCTTCCAGAGTAAAATTGCTAATACCTTGGCTAAATTACCCTCCAATCCTATCACACCTTCTCTAGATCCCCTCTACCGCCCTAACTCATTCACAACATTGGAAACATTCGAACCCACCTATTCTACAGAGGTGGAAACTATCCTCAAAAGAATGAAACCCTCCTCACATCCACAAGATTATATCCCATCTAAATTACTGCTTCTAATACCAGACTCCATCTCCAAATACCTAGCAGACATTATTAACTGCTCATTTTCACAAGGTATCTTCCCAGACATTCTCAAACTAGCAACTCTCAAACCTATCCTCAAAAAACCAAACTTGGACCCATATGATCTAAAAAATTATCGACCAATATCTAATTTGCCTTTTATAGCCAAAATCATGGAGAAAGTAGTAAATAATCAACTATCAAATTACTTGGAGGAAAATAATATCCTTCATCCTTCACAATATGGATTTCGGAAAGAACATAGTACGGAATCACTCCTCATATCACTCCTTGATCAAGTATACCTGGGATTTGACAAAGGATGCTCCTTCCTGCTTGCACTCCTTGATATCTCCGCAGCTTTCGATACAGTCAACCATGCTATATTATTAAACCGGCTATCCGACATAGGAATCTCAGGATCTGTCTTCAGATGGTTCGACTCATTCCTCAGTAATCGAGGTTATAAGGTTAAAATCAATAATATGGAATCTCCTTATACTAATTCCCCACATGGAGTCCCCCAGGGCTCCTCTCTATCTCCCACTCTATTTAATATTTATCTCCTCCCTCTTTGCCATTTCCTCTCGTCGCTAAATTTGAAATTCTACGTATACGCAGACGATGTCCAAGTTTTGATTCCTATAACAGGCTCTTTGGACTCAGCAATCAAATTATGGGAATCTCACCTTCAAACTATTAACCATCTCCTTACTAGCCTCAACCTGGTGTTAAATACTGCTAAGACTGAAATCCTGCTTATCACCCCTGAAAATAGTCTACACTTACAACAATTGCACACTACCTCCCACATCACTCATGCTAGAGATCTTGGAGTTATTATTGACAACCATTTGAGCTTAAAGAAATTTATAAATTATACTATAAAAGAATGCTTCTACAAGTTACAGGTGCTTAAAAAACTCAAGCCTCTCCTATATCACCATGACTTCAGGACTGTACTCCAAGCAATCCTGTTCTCTAAGGTCGATTATTGTAACTCGATCCTACAAGGTCTACCAGCTGTTACATTAAAACCTCTGCAACTACTCCAAAACGCAGCTGCAAGGATTTTGACCAACACTAAGCGCAGAGATCACATCACGCCCATTTTAAAAGACCTACATTGGCTTCCAGTTAATTTTAGAATTGTTCACAAATTCCTCACCATTATTCATAAAAACATCCACCACCAGACTCCACTAGACCTACTACACCCTCTCAAATTACACTCTTCAGCTAGACCTTTGAGAGATGCCTATAAGGGATCCCTTCATGTTCCCCCAATCAAATTGGTACAAAGATTATCTATCAGGGACCGGGCCTTTTCAACAGCAGGCCCCACCATTTGGAATACACTACCCCCAGACCTCCGACAGGAAACCTGCCTCATAAATTTTAAAAAGAAACTGAAGACTTGGCTTTTCGGTAGAGCCTTTCCTGTCTCCTAGACTATATCCTACTAAGATATTTTTCAATCAGCTGTACTTTAATAACTAGCAGAATGTCATATAATCATGTTATAATGCTAGAGTTATTCTCCTGAGGTTGGCCTCAAGCCCCTTCTCTCTGTTATATCTCTCTACTTTGATTATCTGTCTCTTCATTTCCAATTCCTAGTTACTCACCCTTGTTATAATGTAACTTTTTTACTTTCTGCTCACAATCTGTCTCCTCTTTTGAGGTTTGACTAGTTACTGTTAATGTACTATCGTTCTATGTAAACCGAGTTGATTTGATCTGTATCAAGAAAATCGGTATATAAAATCCCTAAATAAAAATAAATAAATAAATAAATGTACCAGGTTTGAGAAATTCTTTTTGCTCAAGGGCATGCTTATTATTAGATAATATATTTTAGCTAAACGGTTGCCTCTTCTTCAGTGTTGAAAGCTGGCATTGACAGATGTGATGTTTTGACTTCAGGACCTAATGTTCTTCATTTAAGAAGATCCGGGGAGCCTCTATACAATCTCTTCCAAAAGACCTGCGATCAAAAATTTTAAAAATGTTTTAATCCTTCAAAAGAATTTAGTGCACAGAAAATATAAAATTTAAAAACAAATGAGCCCCCCCCCCCAATAAATAAATAAAAAAGAGAAAATAATGAAATCAGATTTTTTGTGGCTGCAGATCCCTAATGGGTCACTTTAAAACAAAAGATCCTCTGTACTTACCTCATTCTGTCTTGAATTTAGTTACTATTTTTTGCAATACCTGCTAACTAATCCCATAGTGAAAGGGATTAATTCACCCTTTTTTTTTTGGCAAGGTCCTACTTTGCAAATATCCAGTCTTTCATTTTTACTTGATACCTTTAGCTGAAAATTCTAGAAATTATGTCCCCAGAGTTCAGCAATATGATTATAAAACATTACCACGATGCAAGCGAACACATCAGAGACACAGTGAGAGATGGATCCTCCTTCCTCATATTCATTAAGAACATAATAAGAACTGCCCATCTGGGTCTGTTGTATGATATTGAAACAACATTATACAAGGTTACATCACATCGTCAAGATCAGTGCTTCTCTGTTTGGTAAGTAAACCTGCATATTAGTTTTACAAATTCTTATGAAAAGAAAAGCTAAATGTTTGTACACATAATCTAATCATCACTGACATCCAAAATTACCTACTCTCCTTGGAAGACAGAACTGGCCCTTGCTGACTTTTTTCACTCAACATTTATCCAGCTAGTGATTCCGATCAAAAATAGAACCTATACAAAGAAATACACTTTCATATCAGCTGCAAAATCTATTTAGACCTCAATCATTGAGTAATTATTCTTTCATTTCAGATCTCTGTATTTTTGGTGATACCATGTGGCAAAAATTGTGAATTTTCCCCACTGGATATCAAGAATCATTACTAGATAGGTTGAAGTGGTAATATTTGCTGTACAATTCTTTCCTTTGGATTTTATTCAAAATCTTGGCAACCTTGAAATGTGGGGGTTTGAACAAGGAACAAAATGCCACCAGTTGCCATGCCAATGATGAACAGATGGGGATAATTATTTGCCATGTTTTACATGTAATATTGAAAGCTCTATAGCAGGGATTGAATCTATCCATCTGTCCAGCTGTCTGGGAGCATGATAACGTCACAAAAATTCACTGACTAGGTCCAAACTTGGGCAAAAGGTGGAGCTGCATGCATGGCACCCACCCAATTCAAAATGTTCTCAGTCCAATAAGGGTGAGATTGTTTTCAATAGGGTCAAATTTAAAAAAAATACTAGAAAATCTGTGTACTAGCAAGTGGTTTTATTTCCTCCCTGGTTTCGTACTACTGCATTGTTAATTCATAGAAATGCAGAATGTGACAGATCCCACTGAATCTCTAATTATAGTTTCACTTCCTCACAATTTAAGAACCTTTCTATCACAGGGTTTCTTGAATTCTGTTATTGTTTTTGTGTCCACCACATTCGCTGCCTCCTACTGACTTTGTGGTCTCCTAGAACTTCAGATATTTTTGTATATATGCAATTGAATTTTCCTTCCTCGCTATAGTATCATAACATTATTATTCTGTCTTGAATATCATCCTATTTATTTCTCACCATTTTTATAAGTTATCTCATCCTATATGTTTATTGAAATATTGAATAGTACCAATCTCTAGACCCACATCATGGTGCCCACTTCTTATATCCCCACAGGCAATTATCTACTCTTTGCATAATAATGTAACTTAATATCATAGATGATGATGGCAGAGAAAGACCAATCAGCACTTCCAGTCTGCCCAGTTTTTCATGTCTACACTGTTAAGGATAAATCCCAGTTGCCAGTCATAGTGCATAACTATTTGTAATATATGACTCCATATCCAACTCTGTTTTATCATCTTCCTCCTCTGTATCCCTCATCTTGGGTAGATGAGCATACAAGATCCCTTATTTACTTCATGCCCAGCACTTCTCCCTTGTTATATCTAACCACAAAGCTTTATAATAATTTGAATGCCTAAAAATCCATATATCTAGGGACTTGTGGCCTTTCCTGTTGATATATTGTGACCACCAACCTGCCACACTTATCTTATAGGTCTCTGGGTAGTTGTAGCTTTACTGAAATAATTTAATTGCAAATTTAATAATTAGCAATAATAGTTATACTATCACAAGTCATTTTACATTTTATAATAAAGCAGTTGGGATCCTAATCTTATGGTTTGTTGCTGTTGATTCTACACAGTCTAAATCCAGTTGATTACTAGTATTTCTACTTAGCCCACCAGACAAGCTCAGCTGAGGTCAACCTGACAGACAGAATCTTCTGATCATCTAATTGTAGTCTGCTAGAACTATCCCACTATCAAGTTTATTTTTTCATCCTTATTCTCAAGTTTTAGACTGCTTGTACCAACGTGGCTACCCACATGACCTACAGTGTTGCTAAGTCATGCCTCCACTATCTCATTTATTTTTGTAAATAAGGATTCTCTGTATTTATTTTATGCTTTAATAAAGTTTTTTTTTATCATTTCAGCCACCAATACCTATTCCAAAAGGGTAGTCCATGCATCTACCACCTTTCCATGAAAAATATTTCCTGATGTTGTTCCTATGCCTCATGTCATGATCTTTGAACCTTATATCCCTTGTCTCAGAACTTCATTTCTATTGAAAAAGGTTTATTAGTGCAATATTAATACCTTTCAAATATTTGAATGTCTCTCTTATATGTCCTCTCCTCTGTGGTATTAATATTAAGGTCATTTATTCAATCTTATAAGGATATTGGATCTTATAAGGAGATCTGCAATATTTTGCTAACCCTTCTCTGAAATGCCTCCATGTTGTCTTTATTATGTCTGATGTCTGGCCTCTAAAAGTGGACACAAAACTCTAGGTGAAATCTCACAATGACCTATAAAATGGCATAATCACTTCTTTTCTGCATCTTCCTATTCCCCAGGGCGATTTTCTGTTTGGTGGACATCAGCATCTGTATCCAAAATGCATAAAACTACTTTTCCAAGCTGCCAAGTAGTTGATCAAGCTTTTTAAAATCCCTCAGATTTGTCTTCTCTATTGGTGATCTTGGCATCATCAGAAAATAAGCTAATTTTTTCTCCTACATTGGGCCTTATTTTCCAAGTGGCTCGCATGGGATAAGGGACGTTTCGCACGTGAAAAGTCCCTTATCGCATGCAATACCAAAATGGGGGCGAAGTCGGCCCCAGAAGAGGAGGAGTCAGGGCGTCACTGGGGCTGACTCCGCGAAGACGCCGCAGACGACAAAAAGGTAAGGCCCTTTTTGAGTCCGAGTTCGCGCCCAATAGCTATAGCTTCTATGGTGGCGCTATTGGGTGAGAAACCGGCAGCAATTGCACCGCGACGGTGCGATCGCTGCCAGCTAGCACAGGCCCGCGCCCCATTTCGGCCCCCTGCCCCTCATTCCCTAAAGTATTGTAGGCCTGCGATACTTTAGAAAATGAGGCCCATTGTCTACAATATAACTCAGAAAGATATTGAATAGATCTTGTCCCAGGACTGATCTATGAGGAACTCCAATCACCACCATTTTTTGTTCATAGTGAACTCTGTTTTACCATCATACTCTGTCATCTATCCCCCAACCAATTTCTAACCCAGTCCATCATCTTATGTCCCACCTCTAACTACTTATTTATGAACCTCCTATTTGGGAAAGTATCAAAACCTTTGCTAAAATCCAAGTACCCTGCATCCAGTGCCTTCCTTCTATATACTGTAATTCTCATAAGAACTTAAGAAATGTCATGCTGTGTCAACCCTGGCTAATCCAGGTCATCCTGGAAGTACCTCAAAAATCCCAATATGAAAATATGTTTCATGTTACTTCACCCAAGATTAAGAAATGGAGAAAACAAAGTTGTCTTATTAACCAATCAAATAAATGGATCAGATTCATTTGATACAATCTCTCTTTCATAAATCCACATGGTGTTGGATCCCACGACCTACTTAATACAAGATACTTTACTATCTTTTCATTCAGTGGAAACTCCATTAATTTTCTCACCATTAAAGTCAGAATAACCAATCTATGGCTGACAATCTACATGCTAATTATACTTTTATAAACATGAACAGCGTCCATACTTCTCTTGTCTTCAATAATCTATTGAACAGGTCCTTTTCTGACCTCCTTTAATATCCTAGAATGCATCCAACCTGGCTCCATGGTTTTATTCACTTTCAATTATTCTATTTCAGAAAAACACTTTGTTCCTCATATGATGTGGCATCTATGTCACCACCATACAAACCCTTGAAAATAATAGGTTGAGAGAACATTGTACAAATCTCATCTTTGTGTGAGTTTCCTCACTCCGAAGGGCATTAAATCTTCACAAGAGTACACTGTTCTGTTCGTACGTCGCACTCTGCATGTCAAAGTGGCCCCTAACCCCCTACACTACTACCTAAACCCCACCTCGAGTAGCTAGGCGGGCCTTCTATAGAGGTATAAATTCCTACCTAGTATGAGGGCCTTAGGGCTATTCTCTCTCTCTCTCTCTCTCTCTCTCATATGAAAACACTCTTTGCAAAAACATCATAAATTGTGCTAAAGCAGTATCGCATGACTTAATGAAAAAGGTGTAGTTAATTTCCACATTAAAACTGTGCGATATGGCTTCGCCAATTCCAATGCCAGCCCACTTGGCCAGAAATCCTGCCCCAATCTCCTCCCCTTTTTCTAGTTTGAATCACACCATGCGTTGAAGGCGTTTTCGCATATAGCACTTTGATAAATGACCCCCTTAGTTAGATAAGTCTTAAATAGTGCTATTTAGCCAGATAGGTGACTACAGCACTATTTATCTGGATATTTGTTGCCATTAAGCAGGTGAAGTAAAAATGTATGTGGCTATGTTTCAAATAATTGACAAGTTTTTTGATACATGAGCATGTTGTTGGGGATATTTATGCATATTTTACATAGTATCCATGCATTTGTGTGTTTGATATAAAATACTTGTGCATGCACACCTATCCGTATACAGTAGCTGTGTATATGGGCACACTCATGCATGTTTCAAAGTTATCCTCCCAATATGTACTGGTTTCGGTTATACACATAACCCGATCTGGCAAGCAACAATGAGAGAATGTATCGGATCCCCCACTATTAACAATGAACAACAAAAGGGGAATCACTAACTAATTAGTTTCAGTTATACACAGACACCAGAAATAATTTATATGAATGTAAAATGTACATTTTCTATATATATTTATGAATATATTTGTTTATTTTTATATGGTATCCTATCTAGGGAATCTTAAAAAAGTACAATAAAATAGTGAATTTTTCTTTTCCTTCTTATTTTAGGAGATTACATTCAAAAACCCTATGGGCATCAGAAATCAGTCCTCAGTGACCGAATTCATTCTTTTAGGACTCACCGATGATCCAGAGCTGGAGACTTTTCTCTTCATTCTGTTTTCTTTGGTTTATATAATAACAATATTGGGCAATATTGGCATGCTTGTGGTCATTGTGAGTGATGCTCATCTTCAGACTGCCATGTATTTCTTTCTCAGGCACCTGTCCTTTGTAGATCTCTGTTATTCAACAGTTATTGTCCCTAAAACACTTATTAATTTCTTGTCAGAAAGTAAAATCATTTCTTTCTTTGGCTGTGCAGCTCAAATGTTTTTCTTTGTTGGAATGGCAGGGTCAGAGGGATTGATTCTTGCCCTTATGTCTTATGATCGATATGTCGCCATTTGCAACCCTTTGCTTTATACGGTTGTAATGACAAACAAAAGTTGCATTTACTTGGTAACCAGTGCCTATATTGGTGGCTTCCTCAATTCTCTTATTCAGACAGCCAGTACGTTTAGCCTTTCCTTCTGCAAATCCAATAAGATCACTCATTTCTTCTGTGATATCCCTCCCCTATTAAAACTTTCCTGTTCCAATACTTTGTTGAATGAAGTCATACTGTTTGTTTTTGCTGGCAGTATTCAGGTTGGCACCCTGCTGGTCATCCTGATCTCCTATGCATACATCCTCTGCTCCATCCTGAGGATGCGCTCTGCAGAGAGGAGGCATAAGGCTTTTAATACCTGTGCCTCACACTTTCTCTGTGTGACTTTGTTCTATGGCACTGTGATCTTCATGTATATGCGGCCCAGTTCACAGTACACATTGGACCAGGATAGAGTAGCATCTGTGTTTTACACAGTTATAATCCCCATGCTAAATCCCTTAATCTATAGTTTGAGGAACAAAGATGTAAAGCAAGCCATAAGGAAAATCATAAATAAGAAAGTTAAAATTTTTACATCAATTTTGCAGCAGTAATATGTATCACAGACAGTGCTGTATAATATAATTAATATAATATTGTACAGGGGAATCCAAGATGGCCGCCACGTGAAAAGGTTGGCGAAGTTGCTCTCTCCCTGATTTCTTTGAAACTTCTAATTTTAAAATGCTGCACTCAAAGAGAAAGGCCAAGCTTAGGGGGTCATTTTCCTACTGTATTGCATGCGAAAAGAGGCGAAGTCAGGGTGGCATCAGCACCGGAAGAGGAGGAGTTAGGGCGGCGTTGGGGCAGACTTCACTGGTGGCGATAAGGTAAGCCAGTAGCGTGCCCAATAACACCACCTTTCACGGTGGCGCTATTAGGTGTGAAAGCTGGCAGTGATAACACCGAGGTGGTGCAATCACTGCTGGCTTTCGCTGGCCCGCCCCCCACTTCGCCCCCCTGCCCCCTGTTACCGCCAAATTCAGGGGGCTCCGTGAAGTTAGAAAATCCATCCCCTAGAGAGGTAACTGCCTTGTCATCACTGTTATTGGGAAATGGCCAGAAGAGGATCGAGTCTTTCTTCGCTACTGCGGTAGCGAGGGAAATGCCGGTGGAGGAGGCCGCTTCAAATGCTGACGTGGGGTGGATGTCTGCATTGCTGGCTGAGGAGATCACCCTTAGTCCCGGTGCACTGGTGACACCCCCCATCTCCTGACCCACCCAATGCTGCGATTGCTGGGGTAAGCCCTCAAGAACTGTATTCTCTGCTTGAATCTATTGCCAATTTAAAAAGTTTCTTACCCAGGAGCAGTGAAGAGGGGGAAATGAAGGCCATCGAGGAGGTGGTGAGAGGGAGCACAGCAGGAAGGGAAAAGGCGGCTCAGAAATCTCTTTTGGAAATGTCTGTTCCGTTGGAAAAACCTAGTGTTATAATTATGGATTCCCTATGTTATGCCATGAAAGGTCTTGAAAAAGCTATTTTGAATTTGACCAAAATAACACTTAAATCAAATCAAAGATTTCTAAGTATAGAGAAAGAAATGAGCTTACAAATAGCTAAAACAGAGCAGATTGAGTCAAGTATGGAGAAAGTGGAAAACATTCAACTAGAAATATTAAGAGTGGAAGATGTTAACTTGAAAAGGCTTGAAAATATAGAAAACCAAATAAAGTACTTAAATCTACGTATAGTAAATTTTCGTTTCATCAAAGAAATTTCTGCCTATGAAATGTTTAAAACTTATATGATTAAAGTGTTAAAAATACCCATGGAAGGACTTCCAGTAATTTCTAGACTTTACTATTTGCCAGAGAAAGGGAGAAAGGTTGAAGATAACCTGGATCAAGAGAAAGACAACAAATTAAACTTGACTCAAATTTTAGAGTTGTAGATGAAATCAGAAATTAAAAAAAGAATGACTTTATTTTTGTCTTGCACCTTTGCAGCGGACAGAGAAATGATTATGAAGAGGTTTATGCGAAACTGTTCTGAACTTTACTATGGGGAAAAAATCTGGATTTATCCAGATATCTCTTGTATAACTCAAGAAAGAAGAAAGAAGTCCATAACCTTAAGACAAGAAGTGGTGGCGAGAGGGGCCAGTTTTAGCCTCAGATATCCCTGCAAATGTACTATAAGACATCAGAATTCAAAATATATTTTTCTTGAACCAAGTCGATTACAAAGATTTCTGGAACCAGCTAACCCACCGGGCCGGATTTTAATATCTACGCACGGGCGTAGATTTGTGCACACAACCCGGCGCACACAAATCTACACCCAATTTTATAACATGAGGCCTCGGGGGGAAATTTCCTTCAGTCTCCCACCTTCTCCTCCCCTCCTCTACCTAACCCGCCCCCCAGCTCTACCTAACCCCCCTAACCTTTATTTATCATGTTGTGCCGCTTAGGTTGCGCACGCTGGCACTTGGCCAGCGCACAATCCCTCAGCCTAACGGCTCTAGGAAGGCCTCTGGCCATGCCCCCGCCCCTTTTTTCATGCCCCTGGGCTTGCGCGTGTCACCGGGCCTATGCAAAATAGGCTCGGCATGCATAACCCCCCTTCGCTCGTAAATCCAGCTGGATTTAAGCACGTAGGGCTTTTAAAACTTTCCCCATAATCTTCAGTCGTGTTCCGATGCTAGTTAAAGATCCTTGCTACAATCATGCGACATTACCAATTTGTTGAGATTTGTATATAATTTCTTTGCATCCGCTTATAAAAGATTCCCCTAAGGATTTCTTGGAAAAGTAGATATGAATCTATGACATGTAAACTTGAAGCTGAATGGAAGAGCAGTTAACTGTAACTGTATTCTGATCTACGAATTGTAAAATGTTTACTATTTGTAAATATTGGAAAAATTGAATGAATAGTAAATTGCAAAAAAATATAAAATAATTTATATATATATTATATTGTACAGCATAACTTGTATTCTCTTTACAATGAAGCAGGAAGACATTTTATCCTTATTATGAAGTTATACATCATTACTCATGTTTCCTACATGGTGAGGGGGGCAGGAGCTTTATCCTTAAAAAACAAAATATATAGTGTAACCTGTGTATCACAGAGAGAAAAGGACAGGAAGATACTGTATGTAACAAGTCTACTGTAGATTGTATGGTGGAAGTATATAATTAACTTTGTAATAGTAAAATAATATTGAGAGAAAAACATTATTTATCTTAAGACCTGATTTATGAAGCATTTTGTCCATGGAGAATGGGAGAAAAGCCTCAGTAAATCAATTTAAGACAATTCAGGGGGACACGACAAATTGCTGTAATGATTGCTGAGGATGATCAGCCACTGCAGATTGTAGAGAATGGTGGATTTAAGAAGCTGATCCATCTTTTAGCCCCTGACTACAAAATTCCTTCAAGAACTACATTTACCCGTCAAGTAATCCCGTCCCTGTACTCACAATGTCGTGCTCTATGCTACATAGTACATAGTACTCTATTCAATTTTCAAATACAAAATAATATACATAATAATATGACCAACATTATTATCTCTCACCTTTCATCTTGAGATCTTCAATCTCACGACGTTAAGAGGCTCGCTGGCAAAATTCCTCCTGGAGGGACGCCCAGGCTGCAGACTCCGTTGCCAGATTAGGTCTGCAGCCTGGGTGGGTGTAAAGATTATCTTCATCCTGGAGGATTAGCTGGGCTAGGAGGTCCACATCAGCCTGAGTAAAGCAGGGCTTCCTGAACATGACTTTGCCACCAGAGGAGGACGTTGGAGGGGGAGATCAGACTCCTCCCTATCATGATCCATCTACAATGAGAAAATAAAAAAGAAGATGAAAAAAAAAGTATGTGCTTTAGGACAGCTGTGTTCAGAAGCAGGGGGCTGTAGTATCTTGCCATCCTGAAGCCTGTCTGCTCCTCCCGGCGCTGTTTCCTCTGAGCGGCTGGACGCTGCTGTCCAGGGTCCTGTCTCTTCTTCCTGCTTCCTCTTAGGTGCCAGCCCATGCCTCTTCTCTGCTTTTAAAGAGACCGCGGCCGGATATGTCCTGGGTTCCACCTGATGATAACTTCCTGCTTCAGCCATATAAGAGGGCCTCATCTTCAGTCTCTCCTGGCCTTCGGATTGGGTCCCACAGTTGTCTGTGTCTTCTGACCGGTCCAGGTCCTCCGTAGTCTTCTTCTGCTTTGATGGCTTTGTCTTCATGTTCCTGATGTCCTTTGTCCAGGTCTTTAGTTATCTTCATGTTCCTGATGTCCTTCGTCCGTGCCTCCAGATGTCTTCCTGTTCCTGATGTCCTTCGCTTGTACGTCCTGATGTCCGATGTCCTTCCTGATGCCTTTGTCTTTGCCTCTGCCTCCATGCCTTGGTTCCTTGATGTCCACTTTCCTGGCATGCCGTTGTCATGGTCTGTGACCAGTCCCACAGGTGGGCTGTGTAGGGCGCCTCACACTACAAAGACCATCTTCATCTCCACAGTGCAACCCTCCTGAAGACTTCTACTTCAGTCCTAAGTTTTTAATCCTTGAGAATCTTGAATCCTGTGCTTGAATCTTGTCCCGGTCTTTGAAACCTTTTGCATTTCGCGTCCATCCATGTCAAGACTCTGTTCAAACCTGCTCCGCACCAGCATGGTCCGCAACCAGTCCCGCAGGTGGATTGTGTAGGGCGTGCCCCGGTGCAGGCCTCTTTAGTATCTTTGTCATGTTCCGGTATCAGCCTTCACTATCTCTCCTGGAGGCTGCTTCGAGCCAAGCGTGGTCCGTGACCAGTCCCACGGGTGGACTGTGTAGGGCGCACTGCATCGCAGTCTCAACCCAGGGCTTTGACCCTTTGCCTATGTCTACAGTACCTTGGTCCAGTCTTCGTCTACAGTGTCCTCGCTTCACTCCTCGTCTACAGTGTCCTCGCCAGAGTCTTCATCCAAAGTCTTCTGTGTTCTAAGGACTCCATCTGCCCTCATCCTCTGTCTGGCCTGCCGCCTTTTGCCGTTACCCAGCGGCAGGTCCGAAAGGGCTTGGAATGGTTGGAGGACTGTTCATCAATCAACATTGCATTGTTGGTCATCCTGGGGCTTGCAGGTCCGGTAGAGGGTTAGACGGTGTATCCTTGTCTTCGCTTCAGCCTTGTCCTGCTCCTTGTTACCCATGCTTGCACCAGCTCACCTCCCGCGTTGTGTCTTGGGGCTCCACCCTGAGTCAAGCCGTAGCTCAAGGGCTCACAGCACCCGCTTCAGAAACAACCGTGCCTCCGCGCTCATAACAGTAGCCGAAGGTCCCAAGCCCTCGGTTCATAACAGCTGCCGAAGGCCACGCTCGTAACAAGAAACTTGCAACCTGAGCTTCAAAACATTAATATACTATAGAAAAGCTAAACAAAAAAGCTTCTAATACTAGTACTTAACTACTTATTATTATTATTATACTTACAGTGGTTAAATTTAAAGAGCAGATTGCAGAGGAGAAGTCTCTTGTCTATCTTAGGTCTGGATTTATCAAAATGCGATAACAAAAGGGGTGTGTTTTGTGCAAACAGACAGTTTATTGCAATTTGTGAGCACCTACCTAGCCATATATATGAATGAGAGAGAGTGAGAGAGCGCCTTGCTATAGATCCTACTCCCTAGACAGGTATTTGTATCCCTATGGGAGGCCCACCTAGTAACTCGAGGTAAGGTTTAGGTATTAGTGTAGGGGGTTAGGGGCCACTTTGACATTCAACGTGAGATGTACGAACAGAACAGTGGTCTCTTGTGAAGATTTGATGACCTTCGGAGAGAGGAAACTCACCCAAAGATGAGATTTGTGCAATGTTCTCTCCACCTAGCTTGATGGACTCTCTACCTGGGTATATTAATGTTTCCTCTATGGTAATTCTAACATTGTAGAATGAATTACCTTTGACAATCAGGAAAAACAGAAATTGATGAATTTTTGAAAGAAATTGAAAACATGGCTTTTGACTAATAATCTGAATTAAGAGAGGACACAGTAATTTTATGTGTTAAGTGATGAAGATGATTGTTTTACTAGTTTTTATTTTGTGATTGTTTAATTGTTGGACATCACGTTGATCAATTAAAATTTTAAATCAGGAAAATGATTCACAGAGGCGAGCAACCAGAAAATAAAAATAATAGTAATAATATTTTAAAAAATCCACCAAAACCAGGTAGGATCAGGACCGATGAGATGATATGGCAGCAGGGAGGGGTGCTTGACTGAGTGCTCTGATTAATTCAGCCAGTCTTCAGAGGCTGCATGCACCTTCCCTGCTGCTAAAGCCGGTCCTTTGCTGCCATATTTGTTTAAAATGTATGTTTGGCTTTAGCTGCATGCATATGTTCTAGTCGGTGCCCTTTTTGTAAACTTCTAATGCATTAGCATAGCATTAGCTTAATGCATCGGAATAAAATGAACATTTCACCTATGTGTAATTAAACTGTGCACTAAATTTCAGTTTTAATGCACAGGTTACTGCAACACCCTGTTAATGAGGCTGGGTTCCTCCATTGAAATTGATGCAAGACAAGGACCACATGATCACCATCCCTAGAGATCTTCTGTGCCTGCCTCATTCTGTCTTGAATTTTGTTACTGCTAATTAAAAATGGATCTAGAGTGGAAGGGCTTAATTCACCTCTGATTTATTTGGGCCCCAGTGTGCAAATATCCAAGCCTTCATTTTTGCCTGACAATTTCATCTCCAAAGAGCTCTAGAGATTGTGTCCCTAGAGTCTTACAGTCTCAGTATAAAACCTTTCCATGATCCAAGCAAACGTATCAGAGACAGCAAGAGAGATAAATTCTCCTTCCTCAGATCCGATACCAGAGATTCTTCTTTTTAATAAGAACATACGAGTTTCCCATCAGACATGCTGAACGAACGTTCTACTAATGTTACATCACATCGCCAAGACCAGTGCTTCTCTGGGTGGTAAGTAAACCTGCATGAGGTTCTAACAAATGTTTAAGAAGAGAAAAGCTGAATCTTTCCCTGCATTATCTAATCTTCACAGACCTCCAAAAATCTCTCCTCCCTTTATCAGATAGAACTGTCACTTGCAGAATGTATTCACTCACCATTCATCCAGCTTCTGACTCGGATGAAATATAGAAGCAGTACACAAAGAAATACACTTTCCAATCTGCAACAAAATCTACTGCGATCTTAATAACTGAGTCATTATTCTTCCATTTCAGATCCTTATATTTTTGGAGATACCATAAGGCAATAATTGTGACTTTTCTCCATTTGGTATCAAGAATCTTAAAAACAAATGGTTAAGTGGTAATACGTGTTGTACAATTTTGTCCTCTTGAATTTTTTCAAACTATCTTCACGTTCGAAATGTGAGGATCTTATCTGGACATAGAAGACCAACTGTGGTCTTGCTAAAGATCAACAGACAAAGATAATTATTTCCCATGTAAGTGATATCCCTGTTAATACTTCCACTTTAAGGTTAGATTTTAGTTCTTTTCAACGAGGGTTGAAAGCACTGTAGCAGGGGTTTGAATCCATCCATCTGTCCAATTGCCTGGTTATATTATATCTTCACAAAAATTCACTGATTGGGTCTAAACTTAGGCAAACGATGGACCTGCATGCACAGCACCTACCCAATTCAAAATGTTCTCGATCCAATTAGGTTGAGGTTATTTCAATTGAAATTACATGTGTAAATGCACTTTATGCATGTAATTGTGCTTTTGAAAAATTCTACAATATATGCCATTGAATTGTTCATAGGTTTTACACAGTAAGTATACTTTAAGATGGTAACTTGTAAATAGCCAAGTGGGCATACATGTTTGCGCATATGCCGGTTTGCGCGAATGGACAAGTCCATGTTATGACATATGCACATATATGAGCGCATGGTATAAAATCAGCTGTACATACATACATGTGTGCACATATGCACACAAATGCCAGTTCTACCGCAGAAGTGGGGACAATTTTTTAAAAATGCATGCTGACACACTATCCATTTCTCCCAGTTCATTCCGAAATCGCCAGGCTAATGGATTGCATTCTTAGCTTCCTCTCATATGTAGTCTCTCTCTTACCCTTTTAACCCTGATCCTTAAAACCCTGCTGACTCACCTAGTATTTTGTATTTTAATACCTAATGCCTTCTATAGCAGAAGTAAAGTTACGCATTTGTGCACGTAATTACTTATTTGCACATTTCAAGGCCACTTCCTGGAATGCCCATGCCCTGCCCATTCTTCGCGCAGACCACACCCATTTCTCTCCCCTTTTCTAAAGTTTTTGATTTTTGCACATACCAGGGCATGTGCATGTACTCATGCACTTTTTATAATCTGTGCAGTGTGTACCCGCTTCAGACCCTCACGTATCTTCAGGATTAGGTGCGCATAAGACCTTTAAAATCAACCTTTAAGTACGTAAATGATCTTTTGAAAATTGCTATGTCAGCATGTTAGTTTTTGCATGTAACTCCTTTGAAAATTACCTCCTTAAAGTACTAAAAAATCCATGCATAATCATGGTTTCCTTTCTTGCCAAGTTTCATATTGCTATATTGCTGACATAGAAAAATCTATATACATTTGTTAGGTCAATACATGAAAGCTGCTACAATTAAAATTCTTGCACAAATCATTGATGGGTCCTTGATAGATGGATATGCCCTGAAAAATAAATTTTAAAAGCCTTGCACTCACCAAAACCAGGAGATACATGCACAAGTTGGGCCAGTGTGTGGTAAGCGGATTTTAAAAGCCGCCTGAGGAAGTGTGTCTCTTCCGTTGCACAGTAAACATTTTCTGAAAAGGGCTGAGCATGGGCGTAGTCTGAGCGGGCCATAGGTGTGTCAGGGCCTGGCCAGGAAATGGGTGAGTACTTATGTGTCCTTGTGTGCGCCGGGTCCCCGCCATGTAAATTTACTTCTGCTATGGATAGTGTGTGACTTTTAAAACAAAAAAACTTTAGGCAAGTCGGTAGGTTTTAAGGGGGGTTTGCAAGTCCTGATCAAACTGGGAAGTAACTGGGAAAATGGCAAATAGCTTTGGCACGTGTCCCTTGTAAAAATTTGCCACATGCATGGTAGATTCAGGATTTGTGCACACATTTGCGCATCCATTTAAAATTGCACACATAAGTATGCTCATCTTTCCTATTTTATAACCTGCATTCATATACATGCATATGTAATAAAATAGACATACATAAGAACATAAGAAATGCCATACTGGGTCAGAGCAAGGGTCAACAAGCCCAGCATCCTGTTTCCAACAGTGGCCAATCCAAATCACAAGTACCTGGCAAGTACCCAAACATTAGATAGATCACAAGCTACTATTGCTTAATAATTACTGTAATAGCAGTTTATGGATTTATCCTTCAGGAACTTATCCAAACCTTTTTTAAATGCAGTAACACTAACTGCTGAAACCACATTCCCTGGCAATGAATTCCAGAGCTTAACTATGCACAGAGTGAAAAAGAATTTTCTTCGATTTGTTTTAAATGAGCTACTTGCTAACTTCATGGAGTGCCCCCTGGTTCTTCCATTATCTGAGAGAGTAAATAACTGATTTACATTAACTTGTTCAACTCCTTTCATGATTTTGTAGACCTCTATCATATCCACCCCCCTCCCAAGCCGTCTCTTCTCTAAACTTAACAGCCCTAACTTATTCAGCCTTTCCTCATAGGGCAGCCATTCCATGCCCCTTATCATTTTGGTTGCCCTTCTCTGCACTTTCTCCAGTGCAGCTATATCTTTTTTTGAGATGCGGCGACCAGAATTGACACAGTATTCAAGGTGTGGGCTCACAATGGAGCAATACTGAGGCATTATGACATTTTCCGTTTTATTTTTCATTCCCTTCCTAATAATTTAACATTCTATTTGCTTTTTTTTTTTTTTTTTTTTTTTTAATTTGAAAAGGTTTTTTATTAAAGCAAAAACCAGTTGCAATATACCAGAAAATGAACAGCAGTACAACAGAGCACAGCCCAACACATGTAGTACAGACAAGCAAAACAGCCGTACATGAAATCTGCTACAGAATATAAAGCAACATGCTGTACATGTGAGGCAAACAACCGGAACTAATAACAGTGCTGTGATTTAGTATACTTAACCCCCCCCCCCCCCCCCCCCGCCTCAATAGTGCATAAGTTAAAAGAAGATTGGAAAGAGAACATCACAAAAGGAGCTGATGGACATACAAGAACTGGCATGTAATAACAGTAAGGAGGCACACCACTAGCCCTGAGGAGCAGGGCATGTGGACGAGAGCCACCGCTCATAAGGGCACCATATCATATTGAAGCAAGCAATCTTATTGTGCTTAAATGCTGTGATTTTTGATAATAAAAAAATATTGTGGACTCTGCGTTGCACATCTGTTTTTGTAGGAGTACTGGGGGATTTCCACAGACGAGCGATTTCACAGCGGCTAGCCGTAAAAACAAAATGAGCCAGCCGATTATGGTCTTCAGTAAGCCCTGGTATCTTAGCAACCAATAACGCCTGCGCGGCGGTGGGTGCCGCACACTGGTCTGACAGTTTAAATGGATTATCCACTATGACGCCTAGATCTTTTTCCTGGGTTGAGAAACACGTAAACATATATGCCTGTGCCACCTTTTTAAAAGTTACCATCTGAGAGTTTAAAGCAAGCACATATTCAAAATATAAAATAATCCCCTACACTTCCTGTTGATGTAGTATCAAATTATCATCCCATGTTCAAATGGGTGCTTAAACAATTAGAGAACCATTTAGAGGAGAATGATATCTTAGACCCATACCAGTTTGGGTTTAGAAGAGAGGACATACAATGGAATACATCTGGTGCTGATTTTGGATTATTTATGATATCATAAGGGTACGTCTGCAATATTAGTTCAGTTAGACATATCAGCTACTTTTGATACCCTATGCAATGCAAGGTTGATATGGATTTAGCATCTTTTATATCTTTTTTCACCATCAGAAAGTAACAATCTCTCATAGAAGACAAACACTCATCTTGGAAAGAATTGAAGTCAGATGTGACTCAGGGCTCTGCACTGTCATCAGTTTTATTTAACATTTATATCCAGCTAAATGCATGAGGGCAATGATTGAAAACAAGTTGGTGTTAACTTTAGAAAAGACAAATATCTTAAGGGAAGCATGATCATCTTCTGCTGGACATAGCTCTTGTCAAAGTTCAAATGGTATAAACTTGTCTAGGTTAGTAGAATCCCAGAATATAGATGTCCTATCAGATACAAATTAATGTTAAAAGATCATATAAAAGCCATAGTGAGGACAAGTTTCGATAAACTGAAAACTGTTAGGCCTTTTTTTTTCCAATTTTATATTACTAGGGATGATTTTAAACAGTTTGCACAAACACAGACAGCTTAAACTATCGTAATGCCCTATATGTAGGCTGTACCAAAAATCTTTAAACAAGTTTTACAATTGATCCAAAATGCTGATGTGGGGATCATTATAGGTACACATTCTTCTAATATTATTAATGTTGCTTACTATTCAGAAAAGCCCAGTTTAAAATATTGGTGAACATTCGTAAGACCCTCTATGCAGAAAATTCCTCATGTCTTAAAATATTTTGGTCTATTATAATCCTATTCGTAATCTTCTATCAGAAGGATAGAATCAGATAGCTCTTCCTTCATTGTGAGATTATGTTTTTTAGGAAACATCTTCTAGAACAATTTCATACTCTAGGCCTATATCGTGGAATACCCTGATATGCACATTGAGGGATGAAAAGCGGAATATAAAAATAAATAATCTGTGTTTTCAGAGGGTTGAAAAAGCGTATTTGTTAAAGCAATTTAATGAATAGATACTTTTTTACTATTATTAATTTAAAAAGGCCTGGCAATGCGCATAAAGCCCCGGGATGCGTGCTGTCATTGACAGAGTACTGCTCCTGCTTTGGCTTGCACTACTTTCTGAAGTGCCTGCTGTTTCCTCCTCTGCTTCATGCCTAATCTGTCTCTGCCTATGGCGCTCCTGTTCACAGACATTTACTAACGGCAGGTTATTCACAAATGTGAGACAATCGGACTGTAGGGCGAGTTTCCCTTTCACACGGGGATCACAGACTGTGGTGAGCATGTATCTGTGGTCTTTTGTTAAAGGTCCTAATCTCTCTTGCACCTGCTTCTGCAAAAAGTCCAGACAATGCAGCACCTCAGCTGTTATTCCCTCTTCCTGTTTAAAGCCCTCCAAATTTTCTTCCAGAAAATTAACTATAGGGATGATGTCAGCCAAGATGGCACTTCTGGAACTCAGCTCCTCCATGGCATCCTTGAAGGGCTGCAGGAATTTTACTAGCTGACTCATAACTAACCAATCATGATGCCCTAGGGGATTCTGCACACCTATGCCCATTTCCACAGAAAGGTCATGTAGGGGTGTCTACTGCTCCACTAATCTCTGCAGCATCATATAGATGGAATTCCACCAGGTGGCAATGTCTTGAATGAGATGCTTTTGAGGCATCCCCAAATCAGTCTGCTTTTTATGGAGAACCTGCCCCGTCTTCATACTTCTGTGGAAGTGTGCTGCTATGTTCCTGCACTTGTATATTAACGTATGCAGGTATTCATTCTCTTGGTGCTTGTACTCCAATCCCAGAGCTGACTTCACTACCAGGTGCATAGTGTGTGCAAAATATCGGATGTTCTGAAAGCCCCTGTTGGATATTGCCTTTACCATGTTTGCACCATTGTCTGTGACAAAGAACCCTGCCTGAAGATTCCTGTCTTGCTGGCGTATCTTCCAGCCCGCCAGCATGTGTCTGATGCATGCTAGAATATTGGCTGAGGTATGGGCCTCATCCGTCAGGTGGGTGTGCAGTAAAGCCCACATCCACCCTGATACTTGTTCACTAATAGAGCTGCTGCCATGCCCCCAGCATTCATGGTGGTCCAGATATTGGAGGTGAAATGCACACTCCCCTCTTTCTTAGCTAGTAGTCCTTGGATTCGACTGCAACACTGGTTGTACAGGCTGGGGATGACCTTTCTGCTAAATGTGGTTCTGGAGGGGAATTTGTAATTTGGAACTAAGACCTGTAGCAAACTCTTGAATCCCACATTCTCCACTACCTGCAAGGGCTGGTCATCAAGGGCAATCATTTCCCTGATGCTCCTGGTTACAACTTTTGAGGCTGCCTGCCTCCTTCCCCGGGATAGTGTTACCGAACACCACCCCATTTCCTCCATGGTGGGTTGTCGCTTCTGGCACATGGCAGGGGGCTGCTGGCCTGCCTCCTGACTGCTAGAAGGGGCTGAGGGTGTGGGGTGACTCTGCTCCTTTTCAACCACTTTATGCTGCCTTGAAAAATGGGTCTCCTGACTGGAACTGCCACCATCCCCAGATGTCAGTACTGTTGGGTGTTGCTTCTCTATATGATGCATCATGCCAGAATTAGTTAGATGTCCCATTTGTTTGCCTCTGCTAATTGCCCTAGCACAGTAATTACACTGAGCAAAACGTGGGTCCTCCATCACTTTAAAGTGGCTCCAGATCACAGATTTCTTTCATGATCCCTTCTCTAGAGCCTTCGGGGTGGATGCTGGCACTGGAGTTGAAATAGTGGGTGCACCCTGAGAAGCAATACCAGGGGCATCAGTCACACTCTGTGCCTGTGCTGACTGTTCTTCCTCCTCCTCATCATCAGTTTCATGTCAACCCTCCACCACTGATGTATAGGCTAAGACAGAACTAACTAATCCTCCTAAACGCTCTTCAGCTATGAAGTCTTCCATTTCTGATGAAGGTAATCCTGTTCAAGATGATTCTTCATCAGAATCAGATTCAAACAGTGACTGCACTGCATCTTCAGTGCTAACTCGAGTCTGCTGTCGCACTGCTGCTTTTGGGTCTCACTCTTTTGTCTTGCATGGCTCAGCCTCCCCTTCTTTCACCTCCAAAACTACAGGGTCAGAAACAAGTGGTGGCAGTGCATCATCTTTAAATTTCAGTTTTTTCTGGATGGAACTGCCTGCCCCTCCAGAGATTTTAGATTGGAACGCTCCATTTTTAACTTTATTGGGAGACTGGCACTGCCTTTTGAAGTGCCTCCTCTGCCAGTTCTTCCTCTGCCAGTCCCAATCACTCGACCATGTCTACCTTTCCCTGACATCATGGATTTAATGTCACTGCATACTTGGGATTTCAATTAAAAGAATTATTTCTTTATTGGTGACTGAACACCTCTGTACCAATATATGTGAGTGTGGAAAACTACACACACACACACACAGACACATAGTGCAGTGCCTTGCTGTAGACTACAACTGAGTTTGCTCTATGTGCACAAAAAAAAAAAAATTAAACTCCAGATGCCTACTGGGGATTTGGATTAAAAGAACACCTCTGTACCAATACATGTGAATGTGGAAAACTGCACACACACACACCCACACACACACACAGATACACAGTCTTGCTATACATTACAACTGTCAGCAATTATTTATTAACTGTCAGCAATATATGCTAATTCGTTAATTTAATTAATATGTTCAATGTTCAATGTTTATGTTCAATGTCCAATGTTCAATGTTAATTAATATGTTCAATGTTCAATGTAAACCGCTAAATGAAGCGATAGTTCTTGTTTCTTGTAAACCGGGGTGATATGTATTTTATACAGGAACCTCCGGTATATAAACCCTATAAATAAATAAATAAATAACTGAGACTGCTCTGTGCACACAAAAATGAAACTCCAGAGAAACCACTGGAAGCCTGAGCAAGCCAAATTCCTACAGTGATGCTTTATTGTTTGAAAATACCAACTCCCAGACAGCCACTGCAACTCTCACACAATCTCCCACCCATACCACCCAAATCCCTGCCTGCAACCTACTTTGTATTTAGTAGCTGTTTTTTTTTCTCAGTGTGCTATCTCACAAACAAAACAAATTATTTTCAAAGCTCTGGTAATACGTTACTGCGCAGTGTGGGCCGGATTTTAAATGCCCTACATGCGTAAATCCAGAGGATTTACGCATGTAGGGGATTTACGCATGTAGGGGGAGTTACGTGCACCGGGGCTATTTTAAAAAGGTGACGAGCGTAAAGCTCCAGGATGAGTGTAAGACCCGAGGCTTTACTAATGGGGTGGTCTGGGGACGGTCCGGTGTTGGGGTGGGGGCAGGACCAGAGGCCTCCGACACAGCGGCCAAGAATTTAAACATTTTTCAAATGAAATGGAAGCTAATCTCTTCTTCAAAGCAGTCTTGAAACTTGAAAAGCAAACCGTTGTACAAAACTTTAATTCAAATTAATAATTTATCATAGGCACAGTGGAGAAACTATTTATTCAAATTTGGATTCTGTTTAATGTGACTCAAAGTTGATTACCCAGTAAGCTTTATGATAATAGTACACATAAAAGATGCAATTCATTGTCATAAATAATAAAGATCAACAGTATAAAAAAAATTGAAATAATTTTTGGGGTCAACTGGTGCCATTTTAGAATACAGCACTTGCAGAGTGATTGATCACTCCTGTCCCATTTCCACTCCTGGGCAGTGGAAGTCAAGCCTTAAAACAAACATTTCTAAGATGATAAACTCCCAGAATCATTTAAAATGGCAGTCAAAAGATCAAGAATAATTCATCTGTTGGCCACTCCAAATATATAGTGATATCAGTTATACAAAAGTACTAGAAATGATCTATTAGAAATGCAAAATATACCTGTTCCAAGAAGAATGTACATAGCATACATTATCTCCTATATATATATATATATATATATATTACATTCATAAATTTTCTTTTTTATTTTAGTAAATAATGTTCAATCACCGTATGGACGTCAGAAATCAATCCTCAGTGACCGAGTTCATTCTCTTAGGACTCACCAATGATCCAGAGCTGCAGATTCTGCTCTTCATTTTATTTTTATTGGTTTATATAATAACTGTGGTGGGAAATCTGAGTATGCTTTTCATCATTACTAGAGATCCTCATCTTCAGACTGCCATGTACTTCTTCCTCAGACACCTGTCCTTTGTAGATCTCTGTTTTTCCACAATTATTATCCCTAAAGCATTAATCAATTTCCTATCCGAAAGAAAAGCCATTACTTTCCTTGGCTGTGCAGCTCAAATGTTTTTCTTTGTGGGAATGGGTGCCTCAGAAGGATTGATTCTTGCTTTTATGTCTTATGATCGCTATGTCGCCATATGCAACCCGCTGCTCTATACAGCTGTAATGACAAACAAGGTTTGCATTTGTTTGGTAACCAGTGCTTATACTGGTGGCTTCTTCAATTCCTTGATACAGACAATCTCTACCTTCAGTCTGTCCTTCTGCAGATCCAATCACATCACTCATTTCTTCTGTGACCTCCCAGTCCTGTTAAAGCTTTCCTGCTCGGATACGTCACTGAATGAAATCTTACTGTTTGTTATTGCTGGCAGTATTCAGGTGGGCACCCTTTTGACCATACTGCTCTCTTATGCTTACATTCTCTCCTCCATCCTGAGGATGCGCTCTGCAGAGGGGAGGCTGAAGGCCTTCTATACCTGTGCCTCACACTTTCTCTCTGTGACCTTGTTCTATGGCACTATAATGTTCATGTCCATGAGGCCCAGTTCACAGCACAGTTTAGATCAGGACAGAGTGGCATCTGTGTTTTACACGGTCGTAATCCCCATGCTAAACCCCTTGATATATAGTCTGAGGAACAAGGATGTGAAAGAAGCCTGGAGGAAAGTAATAAGCGGGAAAGTTAATATTTTACATCAGTTTTGCGGCAGTAACTTTTTTTGTCACAGAGAGTGAGGGTATCAGACATGTTTCTCATTAATATAAAGTTATGCAGTTTAACTTGTATACCCTTGAAAGTGAAGGGGGCAGGAATTTTAGCCTTAATAGAAAGTTAAACAGCATTACTCATGTATCCTAGGTACTGAGAGAAGCAGACACTTTGGGGAAATATTGAAAGAGCTGAAGCTCCTATTATGTCCTTAATTTGGCCTTTCTGAACATTTATTATTGCTGAGTGTCCAAATTTAGGATCCTAGTTTCATTAGCCTCCTCGGTCTAGGCTTATGAAAAGTGGGTGACTACAGGGGTGGAGTTAGGCCAGGGAAACAAAGTGAGGAGTTTAGCACTGATTTTCAGAACTAGGCACCTAATTTAAAATCCTAAAAGGAAGGATTTTAAAAGAGCTGCACACTTAAAAATTAGCACACGTGCACACAAAAGGCCAGATTTTAAAAGCCCTACGTGCGCCAATCCATGATTTTATAACATGCGCGCGCGTATGTACGTACGCATGCACCTATTAAAATCCACCCAAAATAGCATATATTTGCTGAAAAACCTGGTGAAAGGAGGATGGCCAATGGGAACTGTGAAATCAGGGTACAAATTATATTGCAATGATAGGTTGGATTAAATTAATAGAAAGATGGAGTTAAATGTTAAGGAGGGCATAGAGTCAAGCAGGATAAAAGATCTGCAGGAAACAAAACACACTGCAGAATCTGAATGGAAAACAATTGTCTATTCTGCTTGCCCCAGACTTTTCCCCTTCAATCGTTTGGTTCTGTACATTGCTAATGTTTTTTTTTCTCTCATTGTACTGATAACCTTTCTGTTGATTTATATTATTTATAAGCTTCATATTTGTTTTTTCCCATTTGGGAATATAAATGTACTGGTGTGAAAGATTCACGTTATATTGTGGGATTGATTCTTTGCTGTCGTATTGAAGGATGGAGATGTTTTGGGTGTAGTAATTGCACTGTAGGTGCTGAAGGTGAAGAATTCATGTGTGATACCTATTTTTATCATCAAAATGTATATACTGAAATGTATTCAATATATGCTATCCTTTCTATTCTATGGTTACTCCCCCTCCCCTTCTATTCCTGGTCTTACGTGCCTACAAGGTGGGCTACATGTAGGAATACTGTGCTGGGGATCGCGGGCCGGCAGTCGGCCAGTATGCGCAAATTGCACCTGCCCAGAGGCAGGCGCAAAAGGTAAAATAAAGGTCGGGGGGCTAGATAGGGCTGGGGGGGGGGAAGGTTAGGGGAACGGGTGGTAAGGTCAGGCTAGAGGGAAGGAAAGTTCCCTCTCAGGATGCTCCGAATTCGGAGCAGCCTAGGAGGGAAAAGGGGAAGGCAGCATGGCTCGGCGCACACAATGTACACAATTGTACACCCCCTTGCACACACTGACCAAGGATTTTATAACATGTGCACTCCTGCACACGCATGTTATAAAATTGGGTGTACATGTGCACGTGTTGGGTAGCACATGCACATGTAGGCTGCATGTGCTTCTTTTAAAATCTACTCCGTAATGTCTGTGGCAAGTTTACTTTTGGGGATACTGGATGCTTCAGAAGGCTCATCGTGGACAACAACAAGAGGAAGAACAAGAACCACCTACCAGTGCCGACCAATGGCACCTAAACAAAGAGGGTTATTTATTTTTATTTATTTAAAAATATTTTTATACCGTCTTTTCAAACGAATTTGACCAAAATGGTTTACAAGATTACAAATTATAAAAAGAACAAAAAATAACCAAAAAATTACTTTAAATAAAAAACTATAAAATAAATTAAAACCAAATTTAACAAAAAGAAAAGAAAGAAAATAGAAAGAAAAAAAATACAATGTATCATTATAATCCCTACTCCTTTAAGTATGACTATACTATTTTTTAGAAAAAACAAGTGAAAAGCCAGAAAGATCAAAATAAAAAGCTTTAGAGGCCTATAACTAATAGAAACCGAAGCCCTGGTAGATATATAATCAAGCATTCAATAGGAACATATGATATATATCCTATTAAAGTTAGGTGTTCAAATTGTCAAGGTCTCCAAATGCGATCCAAATGGGTTCCTTTCTCTTACATGCAGAGGTCCACATTAGTTAGGATATAGGATTTAATAGAGCAGGTATTCTCTTATCTTATTTTGATGTGGTTACTGCAATTGAAATCAAGCAAATAGCATAAATGTATTATTTTATTATGCTGATGTTTGTGTTGTCTTTTTCATTTGAAGCAAACCCAGGAAGACATTTATTGTATCTAAATGTTTTTCCTTTAATGATGACTATATTAATACTTGAGGCATAAGACTTTTAAATCCCTGTGGTCTGCCTGTTTTGCACATTGCAATGAGGAGAGCTCCAGGGATCTGGTTTCAGAGGTCTCACTAACTCTATAAAGCCTGGCATATTTAGGAAATGCACACTCGCAGAGCAGAGACAGTCTTTGTTGAACAGGTAAGTGTGGTACTTTTGGCTTTAGACTTTGCAAGACAAGATATACTATAAAGACAATAACTAGCAATCTGAATACTGTTTCAGTCAGCAGGAACTCGTTGTAACACAAGGAATGTATAGAAAGGTATAAGTACACCATACGAGCCATCCAAAAATCAACAACCTAGGCAGAGATGATAGCTTAAGAAGCCTGGTAAATATCTAGAGAGGCAAACTTTTGGGACTGATAATGTTCCTTCTTCATGTAGATTTTGAGGGAATTAAGACCTGCTTTGTGTCTCCCCTATTTTTTTCCCCATCTACCTGTTTTTTTAGCAAGCTCCTCCTTTCTTAATGCAAAGTTCCTGAATTGGCAGGAAGAACGATTCAGGGGAAATAGTTTGTTACAGTGGGTGGCAGACACCTGGAGTAGCCCATCAGCAGAGGTAGGAACAGTCAACCTTGGGAAGAACGCAGAGGGCAGTGCTCACTGCTCAGGGCAGGTAGAAGACCTGGCGGAGGAGGCGCGAGCGTTTCATCCTATAAAACTTTAGAGGACTAGCGAGGGTAAATTTCAAGGCAAAAGGCAGCGAGTGGTAGACAATAGCATCCAGCTTGCCAGTATGGAGTGGCCCATGCTTACAACCCTTTCAGAAGCAGTACAGCAATATAGAAGAATGGCCTTTACTAGCAAAGAAAGAGATTTTGAGAGAAGCTGGGCTCCAAGGTATGACTGTCCCACCCTTCCTGCAGACATTTGTTACACTGCAGCCTGTTTCTCTCTCTACATCAGAGACTCTAGCACTGAGGCAAAGGAGCAGCTCTCCTACCTGAGAGGTAGATTGTAAAAGCCTTGCTCACGCAAAAAGATTAACGAATTCTGTTTGAAATTGAGCTTTATCAGATTGAGCTCTGTTAAAATACAGCACTGAAGATTTAATGAATAACCTGGAAAAATCCAATTGAAAAAATTGTAAAATTCGAAAATTTGAAAAAAAATAGAACACTAAGGACTGCCACAGATGATTAGAGGTCCAGGCGGCTCTCGTTTGGAAACTATAGAGAACACGCTGTCAGGCTTGATGATGCGGCTAAATATCAAAAATAATAAAATTACAAAAAATTAAAAATTAAAAATTTTTTTATTTCCTTTTTGTCGGATTGGATTTAACGTTGATGGAAATTATCTGAGTTCTTTTTTTGAGTCCTTTTAAAATCTACCCATGAGCTAGTAACAGAACCCAGTTTGCTTTAGACTACTTGCTTATTACTCTTCCCTTTCGAGGTTTCCAGTTCTGACACAATAAGCATGGGCTCCGCATAGGGAAAAATCGGTTTAATGCAGAGGTGCAGCACAGATTCAGGTCAAACCAATTATGCCAAATTAGTCTAATAAAACTATCTTCAGGTTGTTGGCAGGGAGACTGCTAGTGAGAATAGTGCAAGTATTAAATATTTTATTTGTGCTGCACATGGAATGAGTAATAAAACTTGCACATTTGAGAATTAGGGTGAAGCAAATGAACTCACAGCTGGTAGGACGGTAGGATGCAAGAAGATGGCTCAGGATTTCAATGGTATAAGGCAGAAAGTGAAGTACTGCTGAGATCTATAATGGATCCCTATTTTTGATTGATCAGAGATTTATGTAGATCTGCAAAAGATAGCCACATTTTTTTGCTGATAACACTAAGTTAGTGGTATATATAAATCAAGAAATACTGAAAAGATTCAGAGGGATATGGATATTTTTTTGAATGGGGGGAATTGTCTGTTAAATAGAAAACAATTTTCAGTGTGGAAATTGTAAGCTGGTATACATAGAAAACAAAACAAGTCAAATGTATAATTTATAAACTACTATAGGTGGCTATAGTGATATACACTAAACAGACACACAATAAACTAAAAATAAGAACATGAGAACATAAAAGATGCCATGCTGGGTCAGACTAAGGTCCTTCGAGCCTAGTATCTTGCCTCTGAAAGTGGCCAATCAGGGTCACAAGTGCCTAGCAGATTCTAGAAAGGAAGCTGTATTTCTCCCAAGGATAGCAATACTTTTCTTTAGAATCTGTGGCAAATAATGTTCTATGGACTTTACCTCCAGGAATTTGTCCAAACCTCTTTTAAACCCCCTATGTTAGTCACCTTGACCACATCCTCAGGCAACAGATTCCACAGCTTGATTGTGCATTGAGTGAAAGACTATTTTCACTCCCGGCTCAGATCTTCCAGTTGTTAGTTTCCCCCTTGTTTTAGTATTATTTGAAAAGGTAGATATAGATAACAGTCCTTTATTTACCCATTCCAGCCCATACATGATCTTTATAAACTTCTATCATGTCCCCTCTCAGCTGTCATATGGGAGCCGTTTCATTCCCTATATCACTTTTGTCACACTCCTCTAAACCTTTCCAAGTTCTGCTGTATTTTTTGAGATGGGGCAATCAGAACTGCACACAGTACTCAAAGCATAATTGTACCGTGGAACGATACAGAGGCACTATATTAGTTTCTATTTTTTCCTCCATTCCTTTTTGCATCATTTTAAATATTCTATAAGGCTGACATTCAGTGCTAAGTAGGGACTTATCTTGCTAAGTGGTTGTGGCTGAATATCTGGTCCCATTCAGTGGCTACCACTTAGCTGGATAAGGTAGTGAGTAGAATGGGGGCATAATGGGGAAGAGTTACTTATCCACTAACTTAGCCAGTTAATTGCCGATATTTAAACAAATTTGGCTGGTAGCCAGATAACTTTATTTATATTTTATTTTATTTATTTATTTATTTATTTATTTATTTATTTAAAGTTTTTGTATAACGACATTCGTTAGGAGATACATCACATCGGTTTCCATGGAACAAAAAATGGCCAACCTGCTATTGAGTCATCAAAAATGAGTATCCCAGAGAAATTATCCAGATAAGTTTTAGCCAGTTTTAATTAATGACCTCCCAACAGTGACTATGTCAAAGCTCATTGCATTATGAGCACTGTTACTTAGTAATCCATTGCACCAGCCTGCCTCTGGCGTCCTGCACATGGAACAGGGAACATTTCTGAGAATGCAACCTTGGAGGTTCTGCAAGTCAGTTTCCTGCCTCAAATCCTAAATTTAGCTTCCAGAACCTTTCTACTGCACCTTCATGTCATGGTACTCAAACGTACCATGATAGCTGGCTCTTCCCCAGTACATTCTAAAATCTTATCTAGGTGTCACATAAAGTCCGCTACCTTTACAGGTAGGCAAATTACCAAGATTTCAGCTCCGTCTCTGTTGCTCCACCAGTTTCTTTTCCCTGTACACAAATGTAGTTAAAATTCTGCACTGAAAGATTTTCTTTGACTTTTTATGCACTTTGCATAATGTAGATGTGTGCGAGTGTGTGTGTGTGTGTGGTGTGCGTGTGTGTGTGTATGTGTGTGTGGTGTGTGTGTGTGTGTGAGTGTTTGATCTTAGCCCAGGATTCCAACAATGATCAAGAGCGCAGTCCCCTGATTTTCAGTATTTTAAACATATTAGGCAGACGTAATTTATTGTATGTAAAGGGATGATGCAAACCTGATATATTATTTCTTTCTACAATTATGGATCTCTAGAAATAACAAAAATCATTTTTCTGCATCTGCATGCAATAATTTAATTTCATGCATAGGGGTACTAGATATTTTATATAAATATACTTAAACAAATGGTGGACTTTTGGTGGTTCTTCACCTTTTCCAAAGCACCAGTCTTTGTTTTATTATTTTTTTACTGAATGCTTCTTCTATATTTTAATGTGAATTTTAAAAGCTCAATGTGTGCATCAATCGGAGGATGTGCACCGAGTGGATTTTGATTTTGAATGCTGCCGAGAATCATGCATATGTCCTGCAGTGCACACATCTAAGGGGAGGGTGTAGGCTTGGTCTGAGTGGGGCTTGAGCATTTCAACGCATGGACCTAAATTGTGCGCATAAGTACTTACGTGATCCGGCGTGCGCCGAGGCCCCCTGCCACATAACTTTACTTCTGCCGTGGATGCCATGAAAATTAAAAAAAGAAAGAAAACTAGCAGATCTGTGGGGTTTTAAGGGTGGAGGTTACCTGGGGGGAATGAATTGGAGGACCTATCTTTTAACAGGGTGAATTGGGCATGAACTTGAAATGGCATTGGCACGGCTCTCTTAAAATTCCCTGGTTTATGTGGTACATAAGAACATTTCCACCACAACGAGTGCAGAAACATGCCACATAGTCCAATTTTTAAAATTCCAAATAGTCTTTTTATTTTTACATGACTGGCAGTGGCAACTCCCCTGTTATCATAGAAATACTTCAAAGGGTCCCCTGACATGGACCAGTGTTTCGCCGAGGCTGCGTCACTTTGACTAAATTTGCATCATGAGATATGAAAAATAATGCCTAATGCATTTTCATGAAATGACCCTACAAGTTAGCCAGATAAGTATCTCTTCTTCGTTTCACCCCACCCTGCCCCACTCTTAGCTGGATAAATACTTTTCCAGATAAGTATTTAACCGGCTAAGTAGGGGTGGCTGTTAAACACAGTCAAATATTGAAACAGCACCACTTAGTTGGAAAAAGTCTGTACTTATCAAGCTAAGTGGCACTAAATATCGGCCTCTTGGAGTTTTGGGAAGATGGGATTAGAAGTTCCCCCTTGGAGTCTGACCGTTTCAGTAATTTGAAATGCTACCTGGATGGGAGGGAGATGGGACAGAGTTCCAACAGAAGTATAGCAGGTAGGTTGTCAGTAAAATTATTTCTAGAAGTTGCCAATCAACTGCACCCCAGAAATATCTACCAACTGCTTCCCTCTTCTTCTCTTCCTCACCTCCATCACGCCCTTTCCTTCATATCCTCCTCACCTCTCTCCCCCTTTCCCCCTCCCTTCTTCCCTTCCCTCACATTCCAAATCCCTTTCTCTCACCCTAGCCTCCTTAAAAACTCCCTTCCCTTCCTCAGCATTCTCCTTTCTCCTCTCTTTCTTCCTCACCTCAGAAATACTGTCTTCTCTTCCTCGCCTCATCCACACTATCTTCTCCTCCTTTCATACTCTCTTCCCTTCAAATCATCTCTCCCTCTGTTTCTTCTCTTTCACAACATGCTCCTTCCCTTCACCTGGGCTTCCTCTTCTGATGGCATGGGTCGGGAAACCTGCCAGAATTCCAGCACTTACCACACTAGACTTTATCTTCAACTGGTGGCATTTGGAGACCTTGCCAGCATAGTAGCTCTTTTTGTGCCACCCCACCAGAGATTATGTTCTGTGGGTAGTGTTGAGACTGTCAGCAATCTAGCCAATTGGTGGTAATGGGGATAATGAAATATAATGGTATGGAACCCAAACCCCTAGGATGTTACCAACCAAAAAATGCTGTTTTGAGGACAATTTTGTCACATGTTATGGGACTGAGAAAAAAAAATCTCAAAGCCCCATTGAAATACATTGGGACTGGATGAACAATTTTTAGGACAAACAGAAAATAAAAATAATACTTTTAACCAAAATGTACTGTAAATCCACAGGAGTTGATTTTAAGACCTGTGCGTGCATGACCATGTGCATGCGGTTCCCGGTTTATCTTTGTTGTCTGATCTTTTTATTTTTCTAATCAGTTACTTCAGGTCTCTTTTTTCTACTTTCCCTTTGTCAGTCTTTTCTAATTCTTTTTCCAGGGTCACACTTCTCTTTCCGTTTCATCTATCTTTTTCCCTTCCTCTCTCTCACACACACAAAGGCTCATGCTTTCTCTCACAGACTCCCTTATATATACAAGCTCTCACTCTCACATGTTACAACACACACACAAGCGCTCTCTCATACATCCAGCTCCCATTCTCACATACTCACACCCAGGGTCCCATTATTGCATACAAACACCTAGGCTCCCATTCTCACATACTCATACCCAGGCTCCCTTTCTCACATTCTCATACCCAGGGTCCCATTCTCACATGTATGCACCAGGGCTCACCGCCAAACCCCTTCTTCACCTCCACGAAGATGGGCTCCAGTGGCTTCAGCCAGCGGGATGACTTTTTCGCTGCCACAGTGCTGGACTCCCGTGATGGCCTTGCTTCAGCCAGCGGGATGACTTCTTCACTGCCAGAGGGATGGGCTCCAGCGGTGGCTTTTGCTGCCATGGGGATGGATTCCTGTGATGGCCTTGAATGGTGGGTCTTCTTCACCACCACGGGGATGAGCTCCCATGGTGGCCTTGCTTTGGTGGATCTTCTTTGCTGCCATGGGGATGGGCTCTCATGGTAGCCTTGCTTCGGCTGGCAGGATAACTTCTTTAGCCACTGCGATGAATGAGTCAGCGGTGGCCATTCTTCATGCCTTGTTTGGTGTCAGGCAGCCCTGATTGGGTGGGCCTGAGCCCAAAGTGGGTGTGCCCACCTGTGTCTATACCACTGATTAATAGATACTCCAGGTATCCAATTACCCTGCTGTTTCAAATTCAATGTATTTCAATGTATTTCAATGTATTTCTTCTATATCGCAAACTTAAAAAATATTCACTGTTGGCCTGATTTTAAAAGACCCGCATGCGTAAAAAACTAGGATTACACACATTTTACAAAAGGCCCGGCCGTGCGTTATGGGGTGAATATGGAATGTGCCATATTATGGAATATGCATTTCTTATAATTTTGTATTTTGCTCACTAGCGTCCCACTATTCAGAGACTGCTTTCTCAGGCTTTCTATTTTGTTTTTGTTTATTTATTTTATTTATTTAAAATCTTTTCTATACTGTCGTTAAGTGGGTGCCATCACAATGGTTCACAATAGGGCACAAAAACTATATGCCAGTAATAAAAATGGCGCCGATAGCCTTTGCCCTTACTATGTCACAGGGACTATCGGCGTCATTTTGAATACCGGCAGCCGACAGCATGAGTGCAGTAAATGGCTCCCGGATCCCCGCTGGACCACCAGGGAGTTTTGGCAAGTCTTGGGGGGGGTCAGGAGGGTGGGGGTTTTGTTTAAATTTGCTTCTTTAGACAGCCGAATAATTCGGTGAAGATTCATCGTATTCGTGGGAATCGCGATACATTTCACTTCCCCACGAATATGGCCCTATACGTTGCGGATTGCCAACACGTTGCAAACGAATGCACACCCCTAGTAAGTGCAGGTTCCACTGAAGGTGTGACCCAAGTGTACCCCATGCATCCAGCTAAATAAAAAGAATGTGATGGCCTCTGCAATCCTTTTTTATACAAATATTGATATGATACAAATGTAAAGCTTTGATCTTACTCTTAGTGATTCTGATGAACCACCATGGTGGTTAAATATGGGCACTAAGAAAAGGGAATACATGTGGTTTATGGGTAATAACAAGCAGTGTCCCAATATGTGTTATAGCTTGAGTGTGGTCAATGCTTGGCCTCACAGTAAATATGGAGAGTCAGTTTCTCAGACATAGATAATACTTGAGTTTTTTCCACTTTTGAAAGTAGAGTCCAATGTATATTTCCATTATTAATTCACTCATTGTTAAATAATGATTGCAGATGCTTGGGTTAATGTAAGTTCAACTCAGCAGTTGGTAAAAACTCCTAGTCAATATTAAAGGGATAATCCAACATGTACGGTACTTAGATCTAGAAATGTAATTGAAAGAAGCAATATTCTTTTCTAACTAAGGAAGGTCCTATGTCTTTTTTCTCTTAACAGATTTTGGAGTAAATGGAACAAGGGAATCAGTCATACGTGACAGAATTCATCCTTTTAGGACTGACTGACAATCCCAAATTGCAAATTATCCTCTTTGTCCTGTTCCTTCTTTTCTATATTATCACTGTTTTGGGTAACATTGGCATCATTATAGTGACTCGGCTTGATCCTCGCCTTCAAACTCCTATGTACTTTTTCCTTAACAACTTATCTTTTCTCGACCTCTGTTATGCCACAGTCATTAGCCCACAAGCTTTGGCTAACTTCCTTTCAAAGAGGAAGGTAATTTCTCGCCTTGGTTGTGGGGTCCAGATGTTTTTCTTTGCAGGATCTGTGACCACGGAGTGTTTTTTCCTTGGTGTGATGGCTTATGATCGCTATGTGGCGATATGCAATCCATTGCTTTATACCGTCATTATGAACAGGAGAGTCTGTATTCAATTGATCTCCGGAGCATACGCTGGAGGCTATTTGAATTCGTTGATACATACAATTTGCACCTTTCGTCTACCTTTCTGTGAGTCCAATCAAATTAACCATTTCTTTTGTGACGTCCCTCCTCTGTTGAAACTCTCCTGTGCTGACACACACATGAATGAAGTCATGATGTTTATCTTGGGTGGTTTTGCAGAAATGAGCTCACTTACGATCATATTGGTCTCTTATACATATATTATTTCAGCGATACTAAAAATCCGTTCTTCAGAGGGAAGGTACAAAGCTTTCTCTACCTGTGGCTCCCACCTCATCTGTGTCACTTTATTCTATGGTACAATTATTTTCATGTACTTACGACCTCGGTCCAGTTATGTTATGGATCAGGACAGAGTGGCTTCTGTGTTCTATGCAGTAGTGATACCCATGTTAAACCCTCTAATCTACAGCTTGAGGAACAAGGAAGTCACAAATGCCCTGAAGAAGGCAGTACATAAAAATATGATTTCTCAATGAATAAAATGTAATTCTTCAGATTAGGGAAAATCAGTAAAATATTAGCCATCGAATAGGGCTGACATATAAATGATACTAGATAGACACTACACCAAAATAGTTCCAAAATCACAATACATTTTCATCTTAAAGCATAGTTACTGATTTTTGTTTCCATACTGAAAGCTGTGGAGGACAACTTTCCAAGCCTCTTATATATATAAACCAGTACTCTACCTGCATAAATGGTCTATGTCCTCATAAATTTTCATGCTCACGTGGACTATGTTCATAAACTACAAAGATAAAGGGAACCAAAATATAAATTAAAAAAGAATTGGGTCAATCAAACTTTAATAGATATCAGAATAAGCCTGACGACATATTCAAAAAAATATGAAGCACCTGGACAGTTCAATTGAATTGATTGAAATGTCTGACTGGACCGGTTCATATTTTTTGAACACACCGTCAGGCTTGCTGACACCTTATTCTGATATCTATTATATTTTGATTGACCCAATTCTTTTTTAATTTATATTTTGGTTCCCTTTCTCTTTGTAGTTACTGTTGTGGGTCACCTAATGGCTCTTTCCGTTCCCATGGGCATAAACTTACACACACAGCAGGAGAAGTGTTCTGAGGGCAGAGTTGGGGCGAGATTAGGAGTTGTGTGCATACTTTTAAATTCTGCTTGAAAAAATATGTGCGCAATTCAGTTTCCAAAGGGAACTTTTCACCTTTAAAAATTGATGTAAAGTCTGTGGGTAAAAGGTTCCTGCAGATGTTACCCTTCTCCTCACAGTCTTAAAATTGTCCTCAGAATGTAGAAATGTACAGAACATTTTCAGTATAGAAACTATTGGTTTTATGATATATAATAAAGAACTTGAAGGAAATCTCAACTTTGCAGTGTCTGATGTTGCTTTATTATGAACTCTGTATGGATTCTGGATTTCCTCTTGGCTTATGTATCAAGGTTCTAATACTTAGTACAAAATTTGCACACCATTGCCCTAAGTGTTCACTGTCATAATTACTGCTGTAACTATCATCTCACTAATAAAAGCTTTAGAATTTGCTAATTCCCATTTCAATATTTAATAATATTTATTATTTTTATTTAAAAAATTACCACACAGTTGACTAAAGTGTGTATTTTTGTGTCATAGTTTATAGTGTGCTTTTGCAGACCTTGAGGTATATTACTATGTTAGGTTCCATATTAGGAGCTACCACCCAGGAAAAAGATCTAGGCATCATAGTGGATAATACATTGACATCGTCGGCTCAGTGTGCTGCGGCAGTCAAAAAAGCAAACAGAATGTTAGGAATTATTAAGAAGGGAAAGGCGAATAAAACGAAGGATGTCATAATGCCTCTGTATCGCTCCATGGTGAGACCGCACCTTGAATACTGTGTACAATTCTGGTCCCCGCATCTCAAAAAGGATATAGTTGTGATGGAGAAGGTACAGAGAAGGGCAACCAAAATGATAAGGGGTATGGAACAACTCCCCTATGAGGAAAGACTAAAGAGGTTAGGGCTGTTCAGTTTGGAGAAGAGACGACTGAGGGGGGATATGATATAAGTCTATAAAATCATGAAAGGACTTGAACAAGTTAATGTAAATCAGTTCTTTACTCTCTCAGATAATAGAAGGCCCACGGGGCACTGCATGAAGTTAGCAAGTAGATCATTTAAAACAAATTGAAGAAAAATATGTTTCATTCAGTGCATATTTAAGCTCTGGAATTCATTGCCAGAGGGTGTGGTTAAAGCAGTTAGTGTAACTGAGTTTAAAAAAGGATTGGATAAGTTCCTAGATGAAATATTCATAAACTGCTATTACAGTAATTAATAAGAAATAGTAGCTTGTGATTTATCTAATGTTTGGGTGGTTGCCAGGTACTTATGACTTGGATTGGCCACTGTTGGAAACAGTATACTGGGCTTGATGGACCCTTTGTCTGACCCAGTATAGCATATATTATATTCTTATGTTCTTATGACTGTCTTTTTGTCTTTTTTTCTTTTTGTCAGTGCTGTGTATGTCATGTAGAGCTATAGAAATATTAAGTAGCAGTAGTAGTAGTAGATACTCTCTAATCTCCCAACTTTGGCTCGCATAGGGCGTTTAAAAACTGGTTGAAAATAAGGTGTATTTTATTTATATGTGTTCCTGGTCCAGTGTATGGGTTTTATCCCACCTAAGGGTTACATTTGTTGTCTTCAATCTCCTGCATTCCTATGGAAGAGTATTCCATAGAACAGGCCCCACAATTAAGAAAGATCTATTAAGGGCAGATTGAAAACTTATCTCCTTGGAAGTTGAGACTATAAGTAAAAGTTTATTAGTGGAACATAGCAAGCGTACTGGAATATACCTAATAAGATGGTTGCTTAAATAGGAAGGGCCTTCTCCTCTCAAAGCCTTAACAATTAATTAGAGTATCTTAAAAAGATTTTGGTCCATTTTAGGCAGCCTTGTAGCTGCTTTAAAACAGGTATAATATGATGGTGAGCAGAAAAGGTATTAATAAGATAAGCTGCAACATGCTGAAGTTTTTGCAGAGACTTTAAGAAATATTTTGATAAACCTATATAGACAGTACCATTTTATAATTATATCTTCATTAATTATTTGGTGGAATTAGAGCTTTAAGGGGTCCTCAGTTTACAATCTATGTAATGAAATAACAGGAATACAGAAAAATCTCCAACTGAAATAATACCTAGAAAAAAAACAGAACATTTATCATTTTTCCAGCCCACATTATCAAGAAAAGGGGTAGTAGCAGATATTTAAAAAAAAATGAAAAAGAAGCAATAAATAAAATGGATTGTACTCTAAAGATTGAGGATACTCTGTACTATTTTACCAGCCTTAATTACCCCAAACTTAAGTTATTAGCCGGCTAGTATGCGCCCACATTTTAATTTAGCTGGCTAATGTCTGAGTTGGCCAGCTAAATGGTTTTGAATATGGACTTCCCAGATTTAGGACTGTGACGTTCTGGCCTCCATGCCAATGCTGGAATTCTGCATGTTGAATACAGGGAAAGTGCCATCACAATCATTATTGTTACCATCATCTTCATTTACTTCAAAACTGCCGTAATTACCGTTACCATTAGCATAATCAAAAAACATTTGGTCACTGATAATAAAAATACAAATCCTATTCAATTTATTCAATTACGCAAATAAGCATGGCTATATAAACATACACCCTGATAAACTTTATTGTTCCAGTCACGGTGCTCTGTTTTCCACAGAGAAAAAAAGACCCCAAGACACTGCCTTAATTGGCTTATTTTCTGTACTGAGCTTCCAGATTCAGTAGAAGTATGCCCAAGGGGTTTTGCATCACTACGTAAATATCTGTGAATGATGCAAACCTGAGAGAGACAGGAAACCCAGCTCCTTGTTCCACGTAAAGTGGACCAGGCAATCGTATTTCAAGAACTGGAGCAGAAGTTTGAAACTCCAACCTTGCTGACTTGGAAGTATATGGCAGTGGTCTGAGCGGGACGGCCTACGTTTTTTGTATTGCCCTTAAAACTGTAAAAATCTTTTCTGTAGTGATTTTCAAACCCACAAAAGGAAAAGGCCAAGAAAACATGACACAGAGGGAAGTTGCAGTAGGTTTATTCATACTGAAAAGTGCAGGTAATGGTGTACTTGTTACATGAAATGCAGTTATCTTTAAGGGCTGTAGGAATGTAATTTCATGCTGTACCTAAAAAATGATTCAGCTGTAAAAGGAACTCAGTAAAAAGAGCAACCGTCATATGTTACCACAGAGACTTATTGGCTTATATAGTCAAGCCCGTGAAGTACTGGGCTTGTCTAATCATAGGTTGCATTGGGCACGATACTCTCCAAACGGGGCTGTATCACTTGTGCAGACACTGTGTAAAACAAAGCAGCAAATGTATGCACTTATCTTTAGTTTTAGTCCACCAGTAAGCAGATAGAATGTTTAGTCCTGAAGTACTTCCTCCTACACGGCAGTGTTTCGGAGTATCCGACTCCTTCTTCAGGGAGCTCCAGGTGGTGACATGCTGTCAAAGCGTTTAAATAGCTGAAAATGGTCAGTCCATCTGCTAATGTCAGCGTCTACTAGAACGATGCACATTCGGAGTGCCGCCCGGTAGAAATTTGTGCCGCGACTGACTGGAGCAGGCATTAATAGCTGAGCGCAGGTAAAAGAAGTACAGAAAAGCAGAAAATACTGTTTCTCTGTACTTCTTTTCTTAAGTAAAGAAAAATAAAAAATACCTCGGTAGACTGCTGAGTTATAAAGACCGACGCCGGTAAACTCGAGCTTATTGGTGGCCATTTTCATTACTGGCAGACGGCCGGTTATGAAAACCATCGGCGACTTTACCGGCATCGATCTTCATAACCGGCAGCCGCGCGACCCCCTAATTTGGGTATTGCATGGTGCCCCGCGTGCATTAGGAAAACGGGCACTGACGTTTCAGCACCTGCTTTCCGCGCGTTTTATTGCATCGGCCCCTTTTTCAGTGTAACATGTTTTCAAAGTTGTTCTCTTAAAGTTGGAAAATAAGAAAGCAGAACACTTTGCAAAATATTTAACACCAAAGTTAAATATCTTAGTTAAGTTCCATGGTGTTTTTTGCCCAGGCTTTGGTTTATACAATATTTCTCTGCCATATTATCCATATCCTCTTCTACCCCTAAATCCAGAAATTGTACAACCTAACTTATTGATTTTTGTAGTTTTTGCCCTGATTGTGCATGATCTACAAATCCAGTCCTTCCTATTTATAAATAGAAATGGACACACAGCAAGTCATCAAGAAGCCAGGAAACAAAAAGAGTAGATTTTATTTTCGGAAATTATGAACCTGAATTTACATTCTTAACCCAACAGATTATGGAACGAACAGAAGAAAGGAATCAGACCTCAATGACTGAATTTATTCTCCTTGGACTCACTGATGACTCAGAGTTGCAGATTGTGCTCTTTTCGGTCTTTTTGCTTGCATATATCATCACTCTGTTGGGCAATATTGGCATTATTGTATTAATCAGGCTGGATCCTCACTTTCACACACCCATGTACTTTTTCCTCAGTAATTTGTCTTTCACAGATCTCTGTTATTCCTCAGTCATCACTCCAAATATGTTGATCAATTTCTTATTAGCAAGGAAAGCCATCTCCTTCCATGGCTGTGCCATGCAGATGTATTTATTCGGTGCCTCTGTGACTATTGAGTGTTTCTTGCTTGGGGTGATGGCATATGATCGTTACATAGCAATCTGTAACCCATTGCTTTATCCAGTTATTATGTCCAGAAGAGTTTGTCATCAGTTGGTTGCAGGTGCTTATACTGGTGGGTTGTTGAATGCCATCATACATACTAGTAGCACATTCCAATTATCTTTCTGCAGATCTAATGTGATCAATCACTTCTATTGTGATGTACCACCATTGCTCAAGCTTTCCTGTTCAAACACATTCATTAATGAAATTTTGATGTTCACTTTTGGTGGCTTTGCAGAAATGAGCTCTCTCTTAATCATCGTGGTTTCTTATACTTATATTATCTCCACCATCCTGAGGATCCAATCTGCAGAGGGGAGGCACAAAGCTTTCTCTACCTGTGCCTCCCACCTTACCGCTGTCTCCTTGTTCTATGGGACAATTATCTTCATGTATTTAAGACCCCCTTCAAGTTATTCCTTGGAACAGGACAGAGTAGCTTCTGTGTTTTACACTGTGGTGATTCCCATGTTAAATCCAATGATCTACAGCTTGAGAAATAAGGAAGTGAAAAGATCACTAAGAAGACTAATAAATAGAAGATATTTCTAATTTTTATTATATATATATATATATATATATATATATGTGTGTGTGTGTGTGTGTGTGTGTATGGTATTTATTCTACTTATGAGAAAAAAATAAAAATAATTTAAAACGAGAGATCCTGGATGCTTTGTATTTTTTTTTTAGACACAATAATGACACGTACAGAGTAGAATAATTGGCATTATATTCTTGACAGGCACTATCCATTTGTGGAGCTGATTGTAGAGTCAGGGCTGGTGGAAGCATTAGGTGGACTAGATGGCTGCCTAGAGTGCCAGAAGTTGGGTGCAGTGATTTAGTTCTCCCACCGTTAGTGATCAGTTGATGCGGTCATAAGAGCCTGTGCTGTAGGACTGGATGGAGGTGGAATAGGAATGGTGATGGGATACATGTGTAGGAAGTAAACAGCACCAGGGAGAGAGAGAGTGAGAGAGATGGGGCTGGGGAAGGGCACTGTGTATGCAGTGCCTTGCACCAGCCCTGTGTAGAGTAGAGATGTACATTTATTGGTCATTTGTTTCATCCATTTCATGATATGCACGTATCTAGTACTTGCATACATGTGTATGTTTTCCATTGTTCATACATGGACACTTACACGTATACTAGAGATATGCGTGAACCGCAAAATGAATGACCAATGAATGCACATCTCTTTTGTAGAGTAACATGTTAGACATAATTACCGTGTCAATTACAATTGTTTTATCAAGTAAAACATAATAATTCATAAAATGTTGTCTTAAATCTCATGCACAATCAATAGAGCATGAGATTCTTAATCTCAGGCTCAGAGGTTCAAGCCCCATGTTAGACAAGGGCGATTTATTTTCTTTTTTTCAAGGGAAGAGTTCAGTAACTCACAATCCAGTGCGAGCACTGAGAGGAGAGGATCATCTGGCTGGTGGCTGAAAATAATTGGTAAGTACTGCTTGCAGAAATTATAGAACTTAAACGTTTTGGGGAGAAGTAAGCAATTGGGGTGTGTTTGTGTGTCTGTATTAAACAACTAGTCAGATAAAATGAGAAAAAATAATTTAAAAAAACCCCCAAAACTGAAAGGTACTGCTCCAAAAGTTAAGAGTGTGCAACAGGCATGGACATTGTTAAAAATACCATCTTAGAAACACAGTCTAGATGTATTCCACGCATTAAGAAAGGTGGAAGGAAGGTCAAATGATTGCCAGCATGGCTAAAATGTGAGGTAAAAGATGTTATTTAGCCAAAAGTTCTTCATTAAAAATTGGAAGAAGGATCCATCAGATGAAAATAGGATAAATCATAAGCATTGGAAAGTTAAATGTAAGACATTGATAAGACAAGTTAAGAGAGAATTTGAAAAGAAGTTGGCCACAGAGGCAAAAGCTCATAGTGAAAACTTTTTTAAATATCTGAAGCAGAAAGCCTGTGAGGGCGTCATTTGGAGTATTAGTTGATCTAGGGGTTAAAGGGGCACTTAGGAAAGATAAGGCTATGACAGAAAGACTAAATATAGAAACATAGAAACATAGAAATAACGGCAGAAGAAGACCAAACGGCCCATCTAGTCTGCCCAGCAAGCTACGCACTTTATCCATTTTTTTTCCCTTTTTCTCTCTCCCACCTGTTACTTTTGGCTTCCAGTACCCTCCAGCCCTAATTCCCCTCCACCCCACCACCAATTTAGAGAGCAGCGCCGTATCTGCATCCAAGTGACATCCGGCTCAATTAGGGGTAGCAACTGCTGTAACAAGCAGGCCACACCCTTGCCCCATACTCTTACCCACCCCTGTTATTATTTTTTGTTTGATTTTTTTTATTATTTTTTTTTTGGAGATAGCAGCCCTCCATCCTTCCGCTCCGTGAAGGTGGAACAATAACTACTGGCCACTGGCATCCCGCTCCGTGAATGCCTCTGTGGCTACTGCCACTCCGTGCAGTGTTTGAATGCCTCCTCTTTATTCACGCCCTCTAGACTTGATGGATCCACAGTGTTTATCCCACGCCCCTTTGAAGTCGTTCACAGTTTTAGACTTCACCACTTCCTCCGGAAGGGCATTCCAAGCATCCATCACCCTTTCCGTGAAGAAATACCTCCTGCATTGGTTCTTAGTCTTCCTCCCTGGAGCCTCAGCTTGTGACCTCTGGTTCTGCTGATTTTTTCTGACGGAAAAGGTTTGTCGTTGTCTTTGGATCATTAAAGTTTTTCAAGTATCTGAAAGTCTGAATCATATCACCCCTGCTCCTCCTTTCCTCCAGGGAGTACATATTTAGATTCTTCAATCTCTCCTCGTATGTCATCCGATGAAGACCCTCCACCTTCCTGTTCGCCCTTCTCTGTACCGCTTCCATCTTGTCCTTGTCTCTTTGTAGATACGGTCTCCAGAACTGAACACAGTACTCCAGGTGAGGCCTCACCAAGGACCTGTACAAGGGGATAATCACTTCCCTTTTCTTACTCGATATTCCTCTCTCTATGCATCCCAGCATTCTTCTGGCTTTTGCTATCGCCTTGTCGCATTGTTTCGCAGACTTCATATCATTAGACACTATCACCCCAAGGTCTCTCTCCTGCTCCATGCACATCAGCCTTCCCCCCCCCCCCACCCCAATCGAATACAGTTCATTCGGATTTCCATTCCCCATATGCATGACTTTGCACTTCTTGGCATTGAATCTCAGCTGCCATAACTTCGACCACTCTTCCAGTTTCCTTAAATCCCATCTCATTCTCTCCACTCCTTCCGGCGTGTCCACTCTGTTGCAGATCTTAGTGTCATCCGCACAAATTCTTTGCTTTGGTATTTACTGAAGAAGATGTTGGAGAGATACCCTTTTTGGAGAAGGTATTAAGGGGTAATGATTCAGATGAACTGAATCAAATCACAGTGAACCTGGAAGATGTGGTAGGCCAGATTGACAAACTGAAGAGTAGTGAATCACCTGGACCAGATGGTATATACCCCATCTGGAAAACTGAAAATCTGAAAAAACTAAAAAATGAAATTTCATACCTATTTCAATTTATTTGTAACCTATCATTAAAATCATCTGCTGTACCTGAAGACTGGAAGTTGGCAGATGTAACCCTGATATTTAAAAAGAGCTCCAGGGGTGATCTGGGAAACTATAGACTGGTAATCCAGACTTCAGTGCTGGGAAAAATCATAAAAACTGCTATAAAAAAATAAAAACACAAAACATTTAGGGGTAAATTTTAAAGGCGGCATGTGGGTGTCATGTGCAAGTGGTTCCTGGCGAGTACACATAGAAGTGCCGATTTTATAACATGCTCGTGTTGCCATGAACATGTTATGAAATTAGCTACCCATGCATGGGTGCTGACTCCCATGCACAAGGGGGGAAGATTTTGTAAAAACCATGCAGTGACGCGATCATGCCGTTGCCCAGTTCCCTATCTCCCGGCGGCCACTGACCCACCCCTACACCATCCAGACCCCGCCCCAGCCCTCCCACACTTCTGCCCTTTTTAAATGCCCAGCACAGCTGCATGTACCAGGAGACATGCACGTGGATGGGCTGTTTTGTACATGCACGCAGTGCACATGAAGCCCAGCTACACGCGTATCTCCCAGGATTTCCGTGAGCCAGGGATTTAAAATCTCCCCATTAGATAGGCATGCTTTAATGGGGCACAGCCAGCATGGATTTACCCAAAGGAAGTCTTTCCTCACAAATCTCATACATTTTTTTGTAGGGGGTGAATACCCATGTGGACAAAGGTGAACCAGTAGATGTAGTGTATTTGAATTTTCAGAAGGCATTCAACAAAGTCCCTCATGAGAGGCTTCTAGGAAAACTAAAAAGTCATGGGATAGGAGGCAATGTCCTTTTTTGGATTGCAAACTGGTTAAAAGACAGGAAACAGAGAGTAGGATTAAATGGTCTGTTTTCTGTTAGGAATTATTAGGAAGGGAATGGTGAATAAAACGGAAAATGTCATAATACCTCTGCATCGCTCCATGGTGAGACCGCACCTTGAATACTGTGTACAATTCTTGTTGGGACATCTCAAAAAAGATATAATTGCGATGGAGAAGGTACAGAGAAGGGCGACCAAAATGATAAAGGGGATGGAACAGCTCCCCTATGAGGAAAGACTAAAGAGGTTAGGGCTGTTAAGTCTGGAGAAGAGACGGCTGAGGGGGGATATGATAGAGGTAGGTTAATATAAATCAGTTATTTACTCTTTCAGATAATATAACAACTAGGAGGGGGGGGGGGGCACTCCATGAGATTAGCAAGCAGCTCATTTAAAACAAATCAAAGAACATTTTTACTCAGAGCATAATTAAGCTCTGGAATTCATTGCCAGAGGATGTGGTTATGTAAGTTAGTGTAACTGGGTTTAAAAAAATGTTTGGATGTTCCTAGAGAAACAAAAATCCATACACTGCTGTGCTATTAATTAATAAGCAATAATAGTTTGAGATCCATTTAATATTTGGGTACTTGCCAGGTACTTGTGACTTGGATTGGCCACTGTTGGAAATGGGATGCTGGGCTTGGGGGGCCCTTACTCTAACACAGAGTACAATGCATTTCCACATGTAAAATCCAGTTTTAAGTGCAAAAATGCTTGAAAAATCAGGCACTCTGAGGGTAATTTTCAAAAGAATTTACATACTTAAAAGTGGGTTTTACATGTGGAAATGCACTTTACCCATGTAAGTGAGCTTTAGAAAATAGCTACCATACAAGCCTTTGACGTCAATAGGTTTTATGCACAGTGCATGTTTAATGAATTGCTATCTAATTAACACCACTCCCATGAAATGAAAAAATAAAACAAAACTGAAATATTTCGACCTGCATATCCCTATTGTTTACTGTGTCATTTTATCCTCTTTCATTTTAATTTTGATATATATATATTTTTACATTCTGTGTCTCCCATCTAGGAAATTTAAGTATGGCTATTGTAATTCCATTGTTATGCATGCTTTTCTGGTATTGTGTTATAATATGTGTCTGTGAATGCTGTCTACTTGAGATTTTTGTTTTTTTAAATTTTAGTGTAACAAATTGAAATGAATAAAAAAATAAAATAACAAAAATAATCCTCTACCCCCTCAAAAACAAAATTGAAAGGAGACCCAGTAATAAAACCAATAGAGAAAGCAACTTAGCAAAGAACAGGAAAAACTGATTCTTTGAATATTTTAGATTTTAGATAATAGAAGTCTACTGAGAATGTGTGTGTGTGTATGTGTGTGTTTTTCATCCTTTGGGATTTCTGGTGTAGTCCCAGTTGTATTAAAAATAATATAAATGTAATTCTCCCGGCTACACAGTCTGTGTCAGGGAAGGATCAAATCTCTTTTATACTGGTGAATCAGGCCTTGCTTAAACCTTAGCTACATCAGAGTAAATTTTCATTATTAAAAAAGAGAAAATCCATGGAAGAAAAAAATAGAACTGACTTTCTGGAGACTGCCAAATGCCACAACAGCTTTTTCTTGATTAGTTTCTGGGGGTTCTCTCTGATCTTTTGAACTCTATACATATTGTGTGGGAGGTGTCATCGCCTTGACTCCTCTTGGAGTTTCAAAAATCTCTGAAGCTCAAAATACAGGTACATAAAGAAGATGGGAAAATGGTGTGATTGCATTTGTTTAAAGTGAAACTTATGTGATGTGAATGAACTCCAAAGAAGAGTGAAAAATGAGCAAGTTTACCTGTCTGTCTTACTGCTTATCTATCTCTATATACAGATAAATAGATGCTAGATACAATTATTTATTACAAATTTGTCGGCAAGGAAACTTAGATTGCATTAGATGTCTTGTGCTATAAATGTACACTATATATACTGTTTTTAAGATTTCAAATATGGCTGTAGAAAGGAGTCAGATGGAATAAATCATATATTATTAAATCCTAAATAGATTTATTGAAAATTAATGGCTAAAATTCTATTACATATTGATTTGATGATTTCTTATTTATCTTGAGAATATGGCTGTGATTCTGGGAAATGATGCATAATTAATTTGGATAGAAATGTCAAAACAGAAAAAGTAAGCTAAAAATCTTAAAAACCCACAGCTGTCTTTTTTTCTATTGCTTAGCTGTATTTAATTTGCAATATGTGCATTGAAGAAAGCCTTTTATTATAGAAACATAGAAACATAGAAATGACGGCAGAAGAAGACCAAAAGGCCCATCCACCCCCACCATCGATGTAGATAGCAGTGCTGGAGCTGCATCTAAGTGAAGTATCTAGCTAATTGGTTAGGGGTAGTAACTGCCGTAATAAGCAAGCTACTCCCACGCTTGTTTACCCCGCCTGTGCAATTCAGTCCTTGTTGGTTGTCTGAATATAAATACTTTTTTCTTCATTCCCCCCTGCCGTTGAAGCAGTGAGCTGCACTGGATATGTATTCCAAGTGAAGTATCAGGCTTAATTGATTTGGGGTAGTAACCGCCATAACAAACAAGCTACACCCATGCTTATTTGTTTACCCAGACTATGTAATTCAGTCCTTGTTGGTTGTTGTCTGAATATAAATCATCTTTTCTTCATTCTCCCTGCCGTTGAAGCAGAGAGATATATGCTGGATATGCATTGAAAGTGAGGTATCAGGCTTATTTGGTTTGGGGTAGTAATCGCCATAACAAGCAAGCTACTCCCCTGCTTTTTTGTGGATGCAAATCCTTTTTTCCACATTTCCTATTGCCGTTGAAGCATAGAGCGATGTTGGAGTCGCATTAACTGTGTGTATGTTTATTGAACAAGGATATTAATCACCAGGTAGTAGCCGTCATTCCCGCAAGCAAGCCACCCCCATGCCTCTTCTCTTCATTCACATTCTCTAGACTTTATGGATCCACAGTGTTTATCCCATACCCCTTTGAAATCCTTCACAGTTTTGGTCTTCACCACTTCCTTCGGAAGGGCGTTCCAGGCATCCACCACCCTCTCCGTGAAGAAATACTTCCTGACATTGGTTCTGAGTCTTCCTCCCTGGAGTTTTAAATTGTGACCCCTGGTTCTGCTGATATTTTTGCAATGGAAAAGGTTTGTCGTTGTCTTTGGATCATTAAAACCTTTCAAGTATCTGAAAGTTTGAATCATATCACCCCTGCTCCTCCTTTCCTCCAGGGTGTACATATTTAGATTCTTCAACTGGGTATCCAAATGGCAGATGAAATTTAATGTAGATAAGTGCAAGGTGATGCATATAGGGAAAAATAACCCATGCTATAGTTACACAATGTTAGGTTCCATATTAGGAGCTACCAACCAAGAAAGAGATCTAGGCGTCATAGTGGATAACACATTGAAATTGTCAGTTCAGTGTGCTGCGGCAGACAAAAAAGCAAACAATGTTGGGCATTATTAAAAAGGGAATGATGAATAAAATGGAAAAGTCATAATGCCTCTGTATCGTTCCATGATGAGACCGCACCTTGAATACTGTGTACAGTTCAGGTCGCTGCATCTCAAAAAAGATATAATTGCAATGGAGAAGGTACAGAGAAGGGCGACCAAAATGATAAAGGGGATGGAACAGCTCCCCTATGAGGAAAGACTTAAGAGGTTAGGACTTTTCAACTTGGAGAAGAGACGGCTGAGGGGGAATATGATAGAGGTGTTTAAAATCATGAGAGGTCTAGAGTGGGTAAATGTGAATCAGTTATTTACTCTTTCGGATAATAGATGGACTAGGGGGTACTCCATGAAGTAAGCATGTGGCACATTTAAAACTAATCGGAGAAAGTTATTTTTCATTCAACGCACAATTAAACTCTGGAGTTTGTTGCCAGGGGATGTGGTTAGTGCAGTTAGTGTAGCTGGGTTTAAAAAAGGATTGGATAAGTTCTTGGAGGAGAAGTCCATTACCTGCTATGAATTAAGTTGGCTTAGAAAATAGACACTGCTATTACTAGCAACAGTAATATGGGATATACTTAGTTTTTGGGGACTTGCCAGGGCCTTATAGCCTGGATTGGCCACTGTTGGAGACAGGATGCTGGACTTGATGGACCCTTGATCTGACCCAGTATAGCATGTTCTTATGTTCTTATGTATAAGGGTATAAACACATGCATTTGCTACATGAAATCATATGCAATTAAAAGCTCAGGTTATGTAGGAGCCTTAGTATAGCATCTTCATTTTAGGTACTGGTGGTCATTAAATGAGAGATATTTTAGGGACTAGTTTGTGAAGTAATTATTGATAACAGAGTTCTTAATGAGCTGGAAATCAGCATTGATTGTAGGGATGTGCGAAGCCCGAAATTTCGTATTTCTCACAGTTCATGCCTTTAAAATTCAGGGAGACACGAATTTCATTTTAGTACGCACTAACTCCCCGTTAGTGCGCACTAACTGCTGTTAACTTTTCGTTAGGTCACACTAACAGGAGCTAGTGCTCACTAACCCTGTTAGTGCGCACTAAACCCAAAAACTAATTTTTCATGAAAATCAGGAAAGATTCCTTCGGGTTTCAGGCTCCCCGAACCAGGATGAATGCACATCCCTAACTGATTGTGGACAGTCTCATCAAATATCGTATTGTAAGAACTGCATTGAAAGTCCATACTTACATTTTTTTTATTAACAGTTTGACAGGTAATGATGTTTACTAGAGATCTAACTAGTAAAAATATAGTAATATTAAAAACAATTACGCACTTGTATTGCACTGTGGAAGATCACAGTTGTACTTGGAGTCATGCATACAGATATGCATTAATTCATAATTCCAAATTTAGATGCATGTATCTCTGTTAAAATGTGAGTTACTTCCTAACACACTCCAAGTTATTGTGTAAAGATCCCACCCCCTAGTCAGGAGGTCAAAGATTCTATGTGAACAGTGATAAAAAGAAAAATATGTTCACATTACTGTCAATGATCCTGATGATTTTCATAAACAAATAAGACATTTTTATTTTTTTTTAATTTATTTATTTTTATATACCGACATTCGATCTCAATCGAGATATCACACCGGTGTACATTCAGGTACTGTAGGTATTTCCCTATCCCCAGAGGGCTTACAATCTAAGTACATGGATTCTTTAATTTATTTATTGCATTTCTATCCGATCTATATATACCATGTATATTGCTCTATATGTACCAAAAAGAGGGATTACCAAACCTGTCACTGGATTCCAATGTGACAGTTAAGGGGCAGTTCTACTGACTTTTAGAAGTCTCCTGGGCATTGTCTTCCATCAACATGACAATTTCAGATGTATTACTTCATGGCATGTGGGTCCACGAAGTTACCTGCCTTCAAACTGAAAGTAATAATAATAATATCTCTCATATGTGTACTTACAGCTTATGATTAAATAAATCATGAAGAGGAGCAACCAGAATCAGAGCTTAGTGACTGAGTTCATTTTCTTAGGACTCACTGATGTTCCTGAAATCCAGATATTGCTCTTCCTGCTCTTTCTCCTCATCTATATTATCACCCTGCTGGGCAATATTGGTATCATCATGATTACTAGGATAACTCCTCACCTTCAGACCCCTATGTATTTTTTCCTCAGCAACTTATCATTCATTGACCTTTGCTATTCCTCAACCATAACACCCAAATTGTTGGAAAACCTCCTGGTGGAGGTGAAGAGCATATCTTTTATTGGCTGCATAGTACAACTCTATGTTTTTGCTTCAATGGCAACTATTGAGAGCCTCCTTCTCTCTGTGATGGCATATGATCGTTATGTGGCAATATGTAACCCATTGCTTTACACAGTCACAATAACCAAGAGGATATGCATTCAGCTAGTGTGTGCAGCATTTCTAGGGGGCTTCTTACAATCAGCAATACAAACAGGTTTTACCTTTCGATTATCCTACTGTGGGTCAAATGAAATCAAACATTTCTATTGTGATATCCCTCCACTATTGAAGCTCTCTTGCAGTGACACTTTAATCAATGAGATAGTGATTTTCATCTGTGGTAGCTTCACCTCACTGGGCTGTCTTCTGGTGATTCTGATGTCCTATGCTTATATCATCTCCAGCATTCTGAGGATCCACTCCACAGAGGGTAGATGCAAAATCTTCTCCACCTGTGGCTCTCACCTCCTTGTTGTCATTCTATTCTATGCAACAATTCTCTTCACATATTTCCGACCCACTTCCACTTATTCCCTGAGCCGGGATAGGGTAGTCTCTGTGTTTTACACTGTAGTGATTCCCATGTTGAACCCCTTGATCTACAGTTTAAGGAATCAGGAGGTCAAAGATTCTATGCGAACAGTGATAAAAAGAAAAATATGTTCACATTACTGTCAATGATCCTGATGATTTTCATAAACAAATAAGACATGGATTCTTTAATTTATTTATGCTTGTGAGGAGGACTAACTATCTACGGTACCTGTTCCTTGGATAATAAACATATACCCAACATATAGAGATATTAAGTATTTGTTTTATTTGATTTTATCTGTTTTAATTGTGTGTTAGTAATGATTCTTTAATAAATAAAATGATTTTGAATGTTGATGTGAGCATTTTTATGAAAGTAGTGAAATACAAGAAATATAAAATATAAATACAGCATATAAAAATAAATACAGTACAATTAACTAAGGGGTAGATTTTCAAAGGGTTGCGCGCATAAGATACGCGCGCAACCCCCGAAAACCTCCCCCTGCCTCCCCCTGCGCGCTCCAAGCCTATCTTGCATAGGCTCGGCAGCGCGCGCAAGCCCTGGGACGTGTGTATGTCCCAGGGCTTGCAAAAAGGGGCGGGGCGTGGGCGGTCCGGGGCAAAGTGGGGCATGGCCTGAGCCTCCAGGCACGCGGCTATTTGCCGCTGTGCCTGGGATCACGGGCCGGCTGTCGGCAGGTGTGCATAACTTCTTCATCAAAGGGAAGGGGAGGTTCTAGGTAGGGCTGGGGGGCGGGTTAGGTAGGGGAAGGGAGGGGAAGGTGCGGGGGGGGGGGGGGCGGAAGGAAAGTTTCTTCCGAGGCTGCTCCGATTTTGGAGCGGCCTCGGAGGGAATGGAGGCAGGATGTGCGGCTCGGCGCGCGCAAGTTGCACAGTTGTGCACCCCCTTGCGCACGCTGACCCTGGAGTTTATAACATGCACAGGTTTTAAAATCTGCCCCTAAGTGTTCAGCATTATTGGTCATGTTGGAAGACCAAGGTACCAAAACAGAATAATTGCCAAATATGGTGGGAAGGTTTGAATTTCCAGTAGTCAATATTGTGTCTTATATAGTTTTAATGAACCTATATTCTTTAAAATGAATAAAGGTTTGAATTTATTAAGTTCAACCATTGTCTGGCTATTTCTTTTCTTCATTTTAATTTGTAGACTGTGAAAGATGAATTATCACAAACACATTGGGGTAGATTTTAAAAGAAGCGCGATCAGCCTACTTTTGCTTGCGCATCAGACTCAAGCAAAAGTACGCTGGATTTTAGTAGATACGCGCGGAGCCGCGCGTATCCACTAAAATCCTGGATCGGCGCGCGCAAGGCTATCGATTTTGTATAGCCTGCGCGCGCCGAGCCGCGCTGCCTCCCCCCGTTCCCTCCAAGGCCGCTCCGAAATCGGAGCGGCCTTGGAGGGAACTTTCCTTTGCCCTCCCCTCACCTTCCCCTCCCTTCCCCTACCTAACCCACCCGCCCGGCCCTGTCTACACCCCCCCCCTTACCTTTGTCGGGGGATTTACGCCTCCCGGAGGGAGACGTAAATCCCCGCGCGCCAGCGGGCCTGCTGCGCGCCGGGCCGCGACCTGGGGGCGGGTACGGAGGGCGCGGCCACGCCCCCGGGCCGTAGCCACGCCCCGTACCCGCCCCCAAAATGCTGCCGACACGCCCCCGGAATGCCGCGACGACCGGGCCCGCCCCCCGACACGCCCCCGACACGCCCCCCTCCGAGAACCCCGGGACTTACGCGAGTCCCGGGGCTCTGCGCGCGCCGGGAGGCCTATGTAAAATAGGCTTCCCGGCGCGCAGGGCCCTGCTCGCCTAAATCCGCCCGGTTTTGGGCGGATTTAGGCGAGCAGGGCTCTGAAAATCCGCCCCATTGTTATTACTTGTGCTCAGAGGAAAAAGGAGATATGAAGGGCAATAAACAATTGCATTTCTTCTAATAAAATAAAGTTGGGGATTGGAGAATGAGCTTATGCATGAAATTTTATACCACAACATTCAGGATAGAGAAAACAGGTACAAATCACTGTGGGTAATTTTAACTTGGGAAATATTCAAACTAAAACTATCATTTTCCTTTCATTATTGGTGCAAACCTCACAGGTGAGAATACTCTTGGAATTTGCACCCAGTACTGATTAGGGATTTGCATTCATCCAGAACAAATTAGGCAATTTCCACGAAGTTGCCTAATTCATCCTGTTCAGCCACCCGAAAAAACAAAGCGGATTTTCACGAAATTTTGGGAAAATTTGTTTTTCAGGGTTAGCGTGTGCTATCCCCAAAATTCGGCGTGGCTGAAAAAAATCGTCCAGAACCGCGGGAAAATGACATTTCCTGTGGCGGGATGATAACAAAGGCTGAACTGAAAGGTTCAGCCGAATCACATCTCTAGTTCTGATTATTGTCCCCTTAGTAACTTGTCCTAGATCAAACAGACAGTCAGAGGGAGAAATTTGATAAGAACTGAGGTATGGGGACATAACATGACATCCTTGGGTCACATGGAGCCATTAGCAGAGATGGCATTGGAATTGAAGCACAGAGAGGTAAAGTGACTTGCCTAGGATCACACAACAACAGAGGTGCATATTGAATTCTTGAGCTATGACTTCTCCTCAATAATAGTCAACTATGCAACCAATTGACCAGTCCTCCTCTTCCTCTTTCTTCTTAACCCTCATTCATGATTAGTTTTCTTTCTTAAAAATATCCCATGAGGCTGCATACAGTTATCTCTGACATAAGATTCCAAGGCCTGATCACACCAAAAGTGAAATAATTTTTTCTTAAAGGCATATTAAATTACATTTTTTAAAACTCATTTGCCAACGATTTTCCATATTCCCCAAAGTTCAACAAGGATTTAATTCATTGAAAATAAATTTTACTTCTGGAGGTCAAATAGATGAAAACACTCATATAGCAAAGATCATAAAAAGATATTTGAGAGACATTTCTCTGAAAAATGGATATATGTTCTGGCCTGAAAAAATATTTGGGACATACAGGAAAAACCACTATAGACTCTTCATCAATGCTACCCACTCTCTTCATAGACTTTGCCACAAAGTCCTATTCACCCAAAATTTACTATATATTTCCAAGTGCAAGCAGAGATAATGTGAGGGATAGATTGAAATCAGTCTTTTGTTTTTAAATTATCAGGTGCAAAGATAAGAGCTAGAATTCAGTATGTTGTCTTTATTGATAATTTGTACTCCATTGATATTACCACTGTATCATGTTAATAATTTTAAACATTGTAATCGCCCAACCCGACAATGTTTCTTCTATCGGTTTCTTCTTGTCGAGTAAGCTGCTTCAGGTGTCTCAACTAAGTCCCTCCCAAGGAAGCTGACAATTAATGCATACATATAGCACACACACACACCTGTCTCTTATACCCATGCAACGGATTTGGATCCCGATGAATACGAATACCGAATGGGACAAATCTGTCCCTGCTACACATCCCTAATATAAACTGGATAACAATAGGGGATATATCCAAGGATTAAGGGGAGCCATAATTAAAGAGAAATAGAGAAGACATTGTTCAAAAGCAAGGGTTTCAGATCTTGCTTGAATTTCTTGGTGTCAGTAGATGTCCGTAGGTTTTCTGCTAATGTGTTTCAGAGAGTGGGGCCAGCAATTGATATAGCTCTGTCTCTTGTATATTTTAGGTGGTAGTTTTTTATAGTTGGGATTTCAAGTAATCCTTTGTTGAGAGATCAAAGAGAATGCGCAGGAATAAGAGGATTAAAATATATTCCTAGTAGTTCATTGTTAGAATCCAAATTGTGGTGAATCTTTTTTTTTTATTTATACTTTATTATATTTCAAATCATCACAATTACAATGAAATGACAAGTAAAGCATCTTCAGAACAAGAACATAAGAAGTAAAACAAAATAGGCAATATTCTTGCAAAACCCCACATTATTGGTGGAATAATAAAGAAAAAGGTCAAATTTAATTTAAAATACTGTACCAGGAACTCCCATACCCCATCTCTTCAGCGAGGGTTGCTCTTGTCAATTAGAAACCTCCCAAGATCTACAGGATCTGAAAAAAATAAACTTCCTGTTGTGTGAATTATTTGGACATTTCAACATGGTTTAATTGTCATAAGAACAAAACATTATTTTAATCTGTGCACTCACAGTGGACACTAATGTTAGATTTTGTTCCTGCCAATTAGATCAATGGTAATTTTTATATGTTATTTATGACAAATTTTCATGGCGGCCTCTCATTATAATAGTCATGCTTGTTATTATTGGGTGAAATGCTTCACAAGGCATGATCAGAAAGTTCACCTGAGAAGAATTACATTTTTTTCGAGAACTAAAGAAAGTACTTCCTTCTCATTTGAACAATTTGACTAAATTCAATTTCAGGTGACTATATAACAAAATTAACCCCCTATGAAACATAGTTATCATGTATCATGCCCCTTCGCACAGGTACCGATAAAATCTGCATAGGGATTAGTCTTTATTAACTAGAATAAGAATACTTTGTTTACATACTCATAAGGTTGCTGAATTTCTATTTATTTCTATTTCTATTATTATAATTACTTTATTATAATTAAATTATATATACTTTATTATAATTAAATTATAATAAAAACTATTATAATTAAATTATTATACTTTAAATTATATTAAATTATATTATATTATATTAATTATATTATACTTTATATTATATTAAATTATAATAAAAACTATTATAATTAAATTATTATACTTTATTATCATTAAATTATAATAAAAACTATTATAATTTATATTATTGTTGTCTATTTAATATTTAATATTTAATAATTATGTTCTTATGTTCAGAAACTCTGTTTAATGTAACGCCTCAACCGCGACAGTTTTGTTCTATGTAAACCGACCTGATTTGATATTTGTATTGAGAAGGTCGGTATATAAAAATCCTAAATAAATAAATAAATAGATAAATAAATAAATTTCATGCTAAAATGAAAGTGAATTAAAACCTTTAGAGATTACTTAAAAGAAACAGATGAGCTTGAAGAAACTATACCACACTCATCATAAAAAAACTGTTGCATTAAATTGTAAGCAAATAGTTAAGATCTGCCAAAATAGGTTTAATATTAATGTTCACTTTCAAGGTATTTCTCAAAGACAGAAAGTATGTTGAATATTAGCATTCTGGGTGCTAAGTTCAATATATGCACGATTCATTGTCCATTCTTTGAGGTTTAATTAACTATCTTAGAAAGCATTTCACTGATCTTCTTGACCATTCACATCTATTTCTGGACCTTCACATCTACAGGATGTGACTGTGGTTCATCTTAATTAAGGGAAAAACCTGTAAAATATCACAGAGCTTTGCAAGAGAGGGTCAGAGCTTCTCCGGAAGAAGCCTTTGCTCTTCATCCATTATGAAATGGGGGGTCCTACTTTAAGATCCACTTTATATATATAGGGGTTTTCATGAGGCACTGTGTATTTGTTTCAAGTAAAACGAACCAAAAGGAAAATGGGCTATGTTGGTTTGGATTAAGCATTTGTTTTAAACAAATGGAGAGACCTAAAGACTACCTTTACTACAATTCATTATCAATCATATATTTCCATTCACAACTTTTCTCAGAGCCTCTTTGACTTCATTGTTCCTCAGGCTGTAGATCAATGGATTCAACATTGGTGAAAAAACAGTGTAAAACAAAGAAAAAAATTTATCCAGAGTTACAGAGGAGAAGGAGGATGGTCTCATATACATGAAGAGGACAGAGCCATAGAACAAGAGAACAACAGTCAGGTGTGAGGCACAAGTGTTGAAGGCTTTACGCCTCCCTGAAGCTGAGTGGATCCTCAGAATAGCAGAGAGGATGGACACATAAGAGCTTAATATGACAGAAAGCGAGGCAAATCCTAGAGAGATAGCTAGAAAGAAAATGATAACTTTACTGATATTGGAATCAGGACAGGATAGTTCAAGTACTGGTGGGATATCACAATAAAAATGATCGATCACATTGGACTGACAGAATGGAAAGTAAAATGTACAAACTGTGTGTGCCATCGATATAATGAAGCTGGCTGCATATGCTCCAGCTACCAGCTGAATGCAGACTCTTTGACTCATGGCCACAGGATACAGCAGTGGGTTACAAATGGCCACATATCGATCGTATGCCATCACCGTCACCAGGAAACATTCTGATGTTGCAAATGCAGCAAAGAAATAAAGCTGTGCAATGCAATCATTGAGAGAGATAGATTTCCTGTCTGATAGGAAACTGACCAGCATTTTAGGGCTAATAGTTGAGGAGTAGCAGAGATCCACAAATGATAAGTGACAGAGGAAAAAGTACATGGGAGTGTGAAGATGAGAGTCTACTCTAGTTAATACAATGATACCAATATTGCACACCAGAGTTGTAATGTAGAACATTAGGAACAACAGGAAGAGGATAAGCTGCAGTTCTGGATTGTCAGTGAGTCCTAACAGAATGAATTCAGTCACTGAGCTCTGATTCCTTTCGATCATTTATTTATTCACAGCATTGCATTTTCAATAAGGATATGAATTCACAAAACCTGCCACTGGATTGTTAGGCAGAATTGTGTAAGATTTTCTTCATTCCTGCAATACAAAAAAATAGTATTCATTTATAAATTTAATGATTTTATCCATAACTAATACTAGCATGTTATAAGTACTAAAGATCTTATACTCTTGAAGTTTGAACATATTGATTTTCTGCAGAAGGAAAGTGATTAAAGTCTTGCTTTACAGGTTCTACAGCTGTACACTCTAGATCATATTTTGTTGAAACCCATCAAGCATATTCCATGATTCATTACTTCTGTTCTCACGTGTGTAGTAGGCAACCTTATAAGAAAAAATAAAAATGAGAAGATTAAAACTGAAATTCAGCTGAACAAGGCAGGCCATTATTATGATCCAGGATTTACATTAAATGTCCCAGGGCTTGCAAAAAGGGGCGGGGCATGGGCGGTCCAGGGTGGTCCAGGGCGAAGCGGGGCATGGCCTGAGCCTACAGGCACGCGGCCATTTGCCGCTGTGCCTGGGATCATGGGCCGGCTGTCGGCAGGTGCATGTAACTTCTTCAACAAAGGTAAGGGGAAGTTCTAGGTAGGGCTGGGGGGTGGGTTAGGTAGGGAAAGGGAGGGGAAGGTGCGGGGTCGGGAGGGAATGGAGACAGGCTGTGCGGCTCGGCGTGAAAAAAGAGAGAGGAAGGGGATGACAGATGATCAATTGGGGTTACAAAAATGGCTTGGAGGTGAGAGAGGTTCAGTATGGAGGATGTAAAAAGCTGGCCTGTGTGAGCGAGAGGATATGCTGGGAAGGAGAGAGGAACTGGGTGATGTAAGAGGGGATCAGCTGGAGGGGCAGAGGTTGAGAGTCCCTCTGGAGGGAGATGGAAGTTGAGAGAGGGGGGTCAGTTGGAGAGCAGGAATGGTGAGTGAAGGAATTGTTGGAAGCGAACTACACCTCCACTAATTAGGTTTGGTTGTCTCTGGGGTCATGTGAATTTTCAAGTGCTAAAATGTGGTCACATTGGCTAAAAGTTTAGGAAGCCCTGCCTTAAATTGTATCCTTTTTCTATCAAACTACATCTTTATATTGCAATGTAAAGCAATTTTTTCCATTGTCCATCAGTTAAGTTGGGAATTTTGGGTAGAGGAAATTTATAGAAGACAGTAACACCCACGGCACTTCAGAAAAGAACTGGCAGAGCATCTTATCACATAGATACAATATTCACAGGAAAGTGAAATAATTGATCTCACTAACCTGCATGAGCGAAGCAGTCCACTCCAGCCTACGATGCATCTGAGCTTAGCGGGTTTGGACATTTATAGAGTATGCAGTGATCTGAAAGACAAGGTCCCTCAAGTATCACCTCATTGGTGATATTAGGCTTAGTATCAGCAATTAGCAAAAGGTAGAAAGAATCCCTATGCTGCGATTGACATCCTAAGAGAGAACTACCTTCTACCAAGACCAATTATACAGACAGTGGAAAACCAAAGTTTGCTACAAAACAAAACATGTAGGCAGCAATAACATCAGTGGGAAAAGTAGACTTTGGTTGCTCATCTAATGTACCTCATAATGGTCTCCAGTTAAAATCCTGCAACCAGGTTTCACTTCAATAAAAGTGCCTGCAAAATGGAAACAACCCTGTGTCTCACTTTGGTATAAGACTTTGAAGAAGTAATGCTCCCACACCTGAATTACAAGCACCTCTCGACATGCACTCTAGTTGTGCAATAAAACAAGTATTTTGGTCAAGGGAATTAAAACTAAAATAGACACATTGTAAGCTGTAATGAAAGTGGGTACAGGGGAGTTTCTGCAGCAAAATAAACATTTGGCTCTGAAGAACACGTATCCAGAATTCACCTAAGATCTCTTTCCTTGAATTGGGTTATATGCCACTCTGCTACTGGGCCAATGGAAGCTGCAAGAGAGGGGTTTCTGGCCAGAGGAAGTCCATTAACAGTTGGTCCATTCGTGGTTGACAAATCAGGCTGTTAAGAAGGCAGATTGAAAAAACTAGGTAGTCCTCAAAACCTAAGAGAAGAGACATCCCTGCAGTGGTTAAACTAAAAGTGCATTTGAGGGCAATATTAAGACTGTACTTTTAACATACGGACATTATACCAATTTTCAAAGGAAAAAGTTCTTTTTGAAAACTGAATCATGAAAAGTACTTCCAAAGGTCATGCAGCTGCTATTTATGTGAGTTCTTTTTCCAGCAGAATTTACATTCTGCAACAAAGTGGACTTGCCTGAAGGAGTAGAGAGAATGAAAAGTGATTTAAGAAAGCTTGAAGAGTGGTCAAAGATTTGACACCTGGGGTGCAGTAATCCAAAAGAGCTGTATGTGATGTGGATGAATGGCAAATGTGCATGGACTGGGAGAGAGATCTTGATTAATAGTGTCTAGTGATCTGAAGATGGCAAAGTAATGTTACAAGGTGTTTCAGGTCCAGACTGACCATTCACTTTATATATCAGTATATGTCAAGGCTTAACTTAATAATATTAAAACACCTTGGTGCCAGGTAAAAGTAATAATGGTTTTATTATTAGCTTATAGGAATAATTTACAAATAACACTACATACTGCAAATAACACTAAATGGTTGAATTTTAATCCCCTCAACTAAAGATAGAGAAATATTATTCATTGAGGAAATTAGCTTAACATTAGATTTAGCAGAGAGACTAAATGAATTCTTGCTTTGGTATTTATTTATTTATTTAAAATTTTTACATACCGACATTCATCCAGGATATCACATCGGTTTACAGTGTAACACAAACAAACGCCAGGCGTGGCGCTTTACATTGAACAAATAAAACAAGTTAACAAATGAATAAATGAGGGTGTGAATAACAAGGGGAAATTTGCATTAAATAATCAACGAGGTTTGTAAATATATACATATGTACAGAAGGAAGACACTAAGAGATAAGCAATTTACTGTATTCACTGAGGAAGATATAAGAGAGATATCCATGCCAGAAATGATATTCAAAGGTGATGAGTCAGAGGAAATTTTAAAAAAATCTCAATGTACCTCGAAGATGTACTAGGGCAAATTGACAAACTAAAGAGTAGCAAATTATCTGGACCAGATGGTATACCTCCCAGACTGCTGAAAGAATTGATAAATAAAATTCCAGACTTGCCGTTGGAAATTTGTAAGCTATCATTAACATTGTCTGTGGTACCTGAAGACTGGAGAGTTGCCAATGTAATGCCAATTTTTAAAAAAGAGGTCAAGGGGTGATCCAGGAATCTACAGACCAATGAATCTGACATCTGTGCCAGGCAAAATGGTAGAAACTATCATAAAGAACACAATTGCTTAAAATATAGATATTGATTAATGGGACAAAGCCAACATGGATTTAGCTAAAGTAAGCCTTGCATCACCAATTTCCTACATTTTTTGAGGGTGTAAATAAACATGTAGAAAAAGGTTAGCCAGTTGATATAGTATATCTGGATTTCCAGAAAGAATATGACAAAGTCCCTCATGAGAGACTTCTTAGGAAATGTCATGGGATGGGGCAGTGTCCTTTTGTGTATTACCAACTGGATAAAAGATAGAGAACAGAGAGTAGAGCTAAAAGGTAAATTTTGCCAATGGAAAAAGCTGAATAGCGGAGTGCTTCAGGGATCTGTTCTGTGACCACTGCTTTTTAATATATTTTAAATATTTTTTAAATATATTTTTAATATATTTAGAAATTGATCAAATTTGCCAATGACACAAAATTAATCAAAGTTGTTAAATTACAAGAGAATTGTAAGAAATTGCAAGAGGACCTTGCAAAACTGGGAGACTGGGCATGCAAATAGCAAATGAAATTTAATGTGGACAAGTGCAAAGTGATGCAATTAGGGAAAAGTAACCCAATGTTACGGTCCCGGGCTGTGCCCTGGTCCCTCCACCCACCTCTGAGCCAGCCCAGGCCGCTGAAACACCTCTCCTATGTGCAGTTCTGGTTGCTGCAGCTCAAAAAATACAAAAAATATATAGTTCAATTGGAAAAGACAGAGAGAAGAGTGACCAAAATGTTAAAGGAAATGGAACAATTCCCCTATGAAGAAAGGCTAAATAGGTTGGGGTTGTTCAGCTTGGAGAAGAGACGGCTGAAGGGAGATATGATAAAGGTCTATAAAATCATGAGTGGGATCAAACAGGTAAATGTAAATTGGTTATTTGTTTTTTCAAAAAAAGACTAGGAGGCACTCCATGAAGTTAGTAAGTAGCACATTGAAAATAAATCTAAGAAAAGTCTTCTTCATTCATTGCACAATTAAGTTCTGGAATTCATTAGCAGAGGATGTGGTAAAGGCAGTTAGTGTAGGTTTAAAAAAAGGTTTATAAAAATTCTTGGAGGAGAAGTTAATAAACTGTTATTAACTAAGAAGACTTAAGAAATAGCAATAGACTGTATGATAGTAGCATACAATCTATTTACTGTTTGGGATCTTGCCAGGTACTTGTGACCTGGATTAACAACTGTTGGAAACAGGATACTGGGCTTAATGGACCCTCTGTCTGATCCAGTATGACAATTTCTTATGTTCATAAATTCATGTGTGAGTGTATGGGTATGTGAGAGAGTCTGCATGTATAATTATATGAGAGATCCTGTGTGCATGTGTGAGTGTTTGTGGTGTGTGAGACAGCCGATAAGCATGTGTGAATGTGTGGTGTATCTGAGAGCCTGTATGCCATGTGAGTGCATGTGTGTGTTTGAGAGAGAGCTTCTATGCATGTGTGAGTATATGAGAAAGTCTGCGTGCATGTGTGAATATGTATGTGTGTGAGGGAGGAGAGCCTGTGTATGTGAGAACATGTGAGAGGGAGTGTGTAAGTATGTGTGTTTGAGAGAGGATACGTTTGGGTGTCAGTCTTCACCAAATCCATGACAATCTCAGGATGACTGGAAATCTAAAGATCCTATGTATCAAGAGCAGGAGATTTGTTTTATTCTTATTAGATTTAACTGTTGGGTATTACATGATGTGTCTGTTTTGAATTTTTATTTTTTTTTGAGAACTTAAAAAAAAAAAAGGTTGTTTAATTATTGAATAATGTCCTATTCATCTGCTATTTAGAAATATTTATTCTTTCTATTAGTATAATTTTACTGTTTCAGGCAAGCCTTCCCGAACTCCACCTAACATGCACCATCAATAAATTCTCTGCTCAGAAGCTGTATATATGGGATGCCATATTTATATTGTACACTTGTATATAATTAACCTCCTCTATCTTTCTCTATTTCTTACAATCCAGTTCATTAGCCCTTGTTAATTGTAACTGATTCTCTTCATCACGTTATTTATGTTTTTGGTTGTATTATTCGCACCCCTGTTTTCTGTAAACCGACATGATGTGAACGAGTTCATGAATGCCGGTATAAAAAAACCTTAAATAAATAAATAAAATAAAAATGTGTTATATTTCTTGACTTTATTGTTGTTTTATGAGGAATGATAGTGTTTCTGTTTTTCATTGTTATACTGCAATCAAGAGTCTGTGGTTTCCAATTCAGTTTTTGTCTGTCCTTTTCCATTTATATTTTATGGTGTCTTTATTCTGTATTTGGTGTCAGTACATTTGTGTTCTGCATGTGTGATCGAGATGAAGTATTTGCTGGCGTATTGTTTCTGTGTAGGGATCTATAGCAACCTGGTTTATCAAATTTTCCTAATAGGAGGTGTATTGGTGCTTTAGGGCCCAGTGTAACATTTGTAGGATTGCCTTATCATAGGAAGCTTTGTTATTGTTTTAGTGCTGGCAGTTCATGTTGTCTTGGTATTGGAGGTTTGCTATGTTGCAAATGTAATTGTTTACTCATGGCTTTCTGAGGGCCAAGCCCACTCAAGTGCACTTTATGTTTAATTTCTTTATTAATTTTCAACAAATTACAAAGTGGATTAATCTTTGTAAACAAATAAATGAGATCTTATACAGATTATCACATTCACAAGAAAATTACAAAAAAGGAAAATTAACAAGAGTCTAACTCTACCATCTCAATCTGATTACACATCCAATAACAAGGGAAAGCAAAATTTTTGGAGCTCCTAAACAGAGAAGAGAAATTTTTTTTATTTCAATCCAACATTTAAGAAAAGTGGTATATATCACCCCAATTTACATATTACCTAGAATTAAGGGATATTTTAGGACTGTGGACTTTTTGAGTTTTTCAGATAACTATTCAATTGCTCTGGACTAAAAAACACATAACTATTATGTCCTTTTTTAATAAGGCATCTACATGGATATCTCAATAAGAATAATGCTCCACTATCCAGTACCTCTTTTTTTAAATTTAGGAAAGCTTTACAGCGATCCTGTGTAGATTTAGAAAAATCATGATAGACAAGAACTTGTCCACCATAGAAGGAAGTATTTAAGTTCTTGAAATTGTGTCTCATTACCATATTGAGATCTTGAAAAGAAGAAAAAGAAATCAGGAGAGTTGCCCTCTCTAGGACCTCTTCTGAAGAGGACTCTAGGAAGGCAGTTAATTCTCCTAATTCTTTAGAAATTGTAGGATTCACAGTTACAGATTGTTTCTTTTGAACTGGTAAAAATACATTTTTACTTAGAACAGGTATTTTCTCAGATGAAATTTTTAAATTTTCTAAGAAATATTTTCTCACTGTTACTAATATTGGTGCACCTGTTACTTTAGGAAAATTAGTCATTCTTAAGTTTAAATGACGTGAATGATTTTCTAAGGATTCAGTTTTTCTAATTGTGTTAAGATGTTCTCTTATCATTAAAGCATTTGCGTCCTGTAATTTTTTTTATATCAGTTCCCATAGTTTGCATAGCAAGAGTATGATCAATTAAGATCTTCTGATGATCAGTCGCTACACAGTCCAACTTATTAGAAACTTTTTCCAGATGCTGTGATAAGTCTCTGACAACTCGCATAAGATCCGCAAACATATGCCAGAGTGTTTCTAATGTCACCACCGATGGTCTAGTAATAATCTTAGGAATATCTGGGACCATTGTTTCAGCTGGTATTACAGTTCCTGAAAGTTGACCAATATCTCCCAAAGGAGACAGGGACTGTATAATCGCTGCTGCTCCTTTATCCAACAAAGATGTTGAAATTGGAATATTTCCCTCCAGTATTCCAACCTGGTTTGATGCACCGCTTCCTTCTATCAGTGAGACAGCATTTTTTTTTCTGTCTCACAATTCAAAGCATCCTGCTCAGAGAATTTTAAAAGTGGTGTTCTAGGTTCAGGCAGTGTAAGTGAAACATCCTCAGGGGAAAAAGGTACTCCTTTATCTATACTCCCAATGAGGCTTACACTCGCTGGGTCTGGGGTAGATATTGCAAAATCTGTGATGGCTCGTTGGTCTGGAAGAAGTGAGGATTCTGAAGGAAAAATCCTCACTTTCCCTTTTCTTTTATGAGGCATATTCTTAATAATAAACAATACAGAAAATTCCAGGAAATAACACCAGTGATTTCTCAGATATTATACCTCTTTACTTAATACTTAGAATTACCTTCCCTTGGGGGACTGAGCACCGAAGGAGATCAGGGTGTCTTCTGTGAAGAAACACTTTTCAAACTTTTCCAATTCTTTTCAGGACAACTTTCCAAGTCAAAGCTGTGCGCCTCTTTGGCGTGTGCAGCTTAGGCAGCGCGCCGGCATCTGATGCGCACTGCTGCAGTCCAGATTTTATAGGCAGGTTCCCAACATCAGCTGGAAATGATGTCATAACATCTCCACCTTCTCCTGGGAATGAAGAGTCAGGTCTTTCAAAATTCTATGCAGGGAAAGATGTCCTCAGCAAGGTAATGTCCTCACCTCCTTTCGAGCAGGTCAGTCCCAATTCTTGCACCACTGCAGTCCAGATTTTATAGGCAGGTTCCCGACGTCGGCCGGAAATGACATCATGATGTCTCCGCCTTCTCCCAGGAACGACGAGTCAGGTCCTTCAAAACTCTATGCAGGGAAAGATGTCCTCAGCAAGGTAACCTCCTCACCTCCTTCCGAGCGGGTCAGTCCCCCAAGTGCACTTTATAATACTATATGGGTTTCCTAGTGTCTTTTTTGCAGGGTTCTCTGCTTGGCACCTCAGCAATGCATACAAAAATAACATATATGTATCTCAGATGACTATGAATGTCCTTTTCCATGTAAAATTTACTATAAATAGTGGTACCCCTACTGGGGGGTGAATCTGGGATGATACACACTTCCCAGGGTAAATCCTTCTTTTTCTCAGGATTTTCACAGTAGTTAGGAAACTGTGGTTCATCTAGTGGAAGGAGGGCGAGAGGCTAGGTAAATAAGCCCTCTGCCTTGATGTAGAAGTGGGCAGACACAACTCAGTTACAACATACACCTGCGGGTCAATGGGTATCTATAATGTTTGATCTTTCCCATAGAATGAAGCACCCTTGAAATAAATCATGGAGGCAGATAGTGGTGTACAACTGAAAAAAATTACTTTAACTTAAAAATAAGTATCCAAGGCAAAATGGCAAAAATAATATACAGCAGGAGAAAAATAATCAGAAAAAAAAGTAATTTCTTTGTTTATGTGCCTCTTCTAACCAGTTCTCCTTCCTCCAACTGATATAGCCTCCACAGTCTCCACTAATCCTTCCTCATAAAGGGTAGGGTGATTGTTCTAAATAACATTCATAAAACAGGGGGTGAACAACAACCCTCCCTCCTTTGATCCAAAAAATAGATGTCTCCAACACTACTTTTTAAAACCACAGATTTCAAGGACAAATCACTGGACACAAAGGGAACATATTCCAAGAATTCAGTCCTTCCAGAACTGAGGATTTACCTTTCTTTCAGAAACTGGTCCAAACTGGATAGCAATAGCAAAACTCTTCATTTATCAAACAAAATCCTCACAAAGAAACCTCAAAATTACACAACACTCTTCAATACTACAAAAATGCCTTGGTCAGCTCTGGAATTTGTTGCCAGAAGATGTGATGAAAGCTATTAGTGTAGCTGCATTTAAAAAATGTTTGGACAAGTTCTTGGGGGAAAAGTCCATTAACCATTATTAAGGTAGAGTTGCAGAAATCCACTACTTATTCTTGGGATAAGCAGTTTGGAATTGATCAAACCCTTATGATTCTAACAGGTACTTATGACCTGGATTGGCAACTCTTGGAAACAGGATGCTGGGCTTAATGGACCTTTCATATGATCCAGAATGCCAAGTCTTATGTTCTTAAAGATAGAGGAAAGACCCTTTGCACATGTTCAAGGGGCAGTTTATAACACTAGTGTCTGTGGACCCTTGGACTTATAGAAACATAGAAACATAGAAATGACGGCAGAAGAAGACCAAATGGCCCATCCAGTCTGCCCAGCAAGCTTCACACATTTTTTCTCTCATACTTATCTATTTCTCTTAGCTCTTGGTTCTATTTCCCTTCCTCCCCCACCATTAATGTAGAGAGCAGAGATGGAGCTGCATCCAAGTGAAATATCTAGCTTGATTAGTTAGGGGTAGTAGGGGTAGTAACCGCCGCAATAAGCAAGCTACACCCATGCTCATTTGTTTTTTCCCAGACTATGTTATACAGCCCTTATTGGTTGTTTTTCTTCTCCCCTGCCGTTGAAGCAGAGAGCTATGCTGGATATGCATCGAAAGTGAAGTATCAGGCACATTTGGTTTGGGGTAGTAACCGCCGTAACAAGCCAGCTACTCCCCGCTTTGTGAGTGCGAACCCTTTTTTTTCTTCTCCCCTGCCGTTGAAGCGGAGAGCTCTGCTGGATGTGTGAAGTATCAGTTTTTCTTCTCCCCTGCCGTTGAAGCAGAGAGCTATGCTGGATATGCATTGAAAGTGAAGTATCAGGCTTATTTGGTTTGGGGTAGTAACCGCCGTAACAAGCCAGCTACTCCCGTCTTTGTGAGTGCAAATCCTTTTTTCCACATTTCCTCTTGCTGTTGAAGCTTAGAGCGATGTTGGAGTCATAGTAACCATGTGTATGTTTATTGAATAAAGGTATTGTCTCCAGGCAGTAGCCATCATTCTGGCGAGTCACCCACAGTTCATTGGCGGCCTCTTGACTTTATGGATCCACAGTGTTTATCCCACGCCCCTTTGAAGTCCTTCACAGTTCTGGTCTTCACCACTTCCTCCGGAAGGGCATTCCAGGCATCCACCACCCTCTCCGTGAAGAAATACTTCCTGACATTGGTTCTGAATCTTCCTCCCTGGAGCTTCAAATCGTGACCCCTGGTTCTGATGATTTTTTTCTTATGGTAAAGGTTTGTCGTTGCCTTTGGATCATTAAAACCTTTCAAGTATCTGAAAGTCTGTATCATATCACCTCTGCTCCTCCTTTCCTCCAGGGTGTACATATTTAGATTCTTCAATCTCTCCTCGTATGTCATCCGATGAAGATCCTCCACCTTCCTGGTTGCCCTTCTCTGTACCGCTTCCATCTTGTCTTTGTCTTTTTGTAGATACGGTCTCCAGAACTGAACACAGTACTCCAGGTGAGGCCTCACCAAGGACCTGTACAAGGGAATAATCACTTCCCTTTTCTTACTCGATATTCCTCTCTCTATGCAGCCCAGCATTCTTCTGGCTTTTGCTATCGCCTTGTCGCATTGTTTCGCAGACTTCATATCATTAGACACTATCCCCCCAAGGTCCCTCTCCTGCTCCGTGCACATCAGCCTTTCCCCCCCCCCCCCATCGAATACAGTTCATTCGGATTTCCACTCCCCATATGCATGACTTTGCACTTCTTGGCATTGAATCTCAGCTGCCATATCTTCGACCACTCTTCCAGTTTCCTTAGATCCCGTCTCATTCTCTCCACTCCTTCCGGCGTGTCCACTCTGTTGCAGATCTTAGTGTCATCCGCAAAAAGACAAACCTTACCTTCTATCCCGTCCGCAATGTCGCTCACAAAGATATTGAACAGGACCGGTCCCAACACCGATCCTTGCGGTACACCACTTAAAACCGCTCTCTCTTCAGAGAAGGTTCCATTTACCATCACACATTGATTGACTCTATCTGCAAGGAAGAGCCCTGTAGGTTCTCACCATCAGCAGATGGACTCAGGTGAAGCAGAGACCAGTCAGGAGCTTCACCTTTACCAGCCCACGTTCCCCTCGGTTTGGGTGCTGAGGCTGGCAAGACTTAGGTGAAGATCTCTGCTGAAGACTGAAGATGTGATCCAAAGCCAGGCTAGGGTAAAAGGCAGGCAGTGAACAGGCATATCCAGAGTCCAGGCAAGGATCAAAGGCAGGCAGCAAACAGGTGTATCCAGAGTCCAAGCAAGAGTCAAACCAGGTATCCATCTGAGGAAGGGAAGTGGGACAGATAGGGCTGAGGCAGGCTGGGAAGAAAGGCAGGGACCAGCTGGGCAGATGAGGACTGGAACAGATAGAGTAGCAACAAGCACAATGCAAGATAGCTGGACTTGTTTCTGAGATAATTTGTATCAGGGGAGCTACTCTTATATGGGGCAGAGTGGTGATGTTATAATTTGGGGCCGTGGGGACTTTTCCACCAGAGTCCATTTAAATGGACAGATGTGCACATGCACCTAAAGGGGCCTCCCTAATAAAGCAAACCTTATTCGTTCATTTCATTTTCAATATTGATTCGGGTCAAGTTCTAGGCCCAAAGCCAGGGCCTTGCCTAGGACATAGGCCTAGGCCCAAAGCAGGGGCTGCTGCCTATGCCTGAGTGTGATGCCAGTGCCTTGGCCTAGGTCCAAACCACTTATGGCATAATCCAAGGCCCAAAACAGGGACCGTGACTTAGGTCTGGGTCTCAGCGGAGGCACTGACCAATGCTATGGGCTGAGTCAAGACCCCTGAAAATTAAACAAAAAAAAACTTACCTTATCCATTAGGTATCCGATGAAGGGTGGGTCTCAATGTTGGAGCGTAGTCCCAGACCCAGGCTCAATGCTGACCTGAAAACTGGATCCCTATGCATGGCTTAGACCTAGGCTAGGACCCAGACCCAATACTGATGCCACGACTCGATCCAGAAGCCAGGACATGATGCCTGGACCTCAACCTGGACCTAGGACTGATGCCATGACCCAATTCAAAGGCCTTGTCCTGACACTGGAGCCTAGGTCAGGCCTGGACCCAGGCCCAATGCCACAACCCGACCCCTGGACCCAGACCCAATGCCATGACCAGACATAAAGTCCAGGTCACGATGCCAAGGCCTTGTCACGGAACCAAGCCCAATGCTGCGACCTGACTCAGAGGCTGGGTCCCGATGCCAGGGTCTTAGTTTGGCTGGGCCCAGACCCAGGCCCGATGCTGAAACCCTGCACATAGGCTGGGTCCCAATGTGGGGGCCTCAGCCCAGACCCATGACAGAGGCCGTGACCCAACCCAGAGATCAGGTCCTGATACTGGGTCCTAGGTCCGGACTCAGGTCTGACACCGAGCCCTTGTCCAAGAGGCAATGTCTCGATGCCTGAGCCTTGGCCTGGGAGTCTCCTCTTAGTCCTTTATGTTCTTTGGCACTTGCAAACCAAATGATGCCAGAGCGACCCCAGCAGATGGTGTCATTTGGCTTGCAAGTGCTGAAGAATATATATAACCAAGAAGAGGCTCCCAGGCCTGGAATTCATGGCCTGGGTCTGACACTGGGCTGAGGACCAGACATTGGGGCCCAAGATCCTCGCCTAGGCCCCAGCATCAGGATTAGGCCTCCAGGTCTGGTCACAATGTTGGGCCCGGGTCTAGGCTGAGGCCCTGGCATCAGGACCTGGCCTTTGAGTCAGGTCACAACATCAGGCCTGGTTCTAAGTTGAGACCCCGGCTTTAGGACCCAGCTTCTGGGCCAGGTGGTGGCATTGGGTCTGGTTCCAAGTTAAAGCCCTGTCATCGGGGCCCAGCCTCTGAGTAGATGGCATCATTTGGCTTGCAAATGCCAAAGAACGAAGAGGACCAAGAAGAGACTCTCAGGTCTGGGATCAGAGGCCTAGGTATGACACTGGGCTACGGCCCAGGCATCAGAACCCAGTCTTCGGGTCAGTCCAAAGCCTCAGCCTTGAGTAGGCTATGTCTGTGGCGACCTACTGCACCCTCAGCCTACGCAAGGCCAAGACTTTATCCTGGGCCTAGGTCAAAGCCAGCGGATTCCCACCATAGCGTTTAGGTGGGGCTGGGGGGGATGTTAGCCTCAGAATTGTTTTGTTCTGGCAGGCGGAAAGCCCAGAGAGGCACTCTTTTTTTTTTCCCCCGCTCATTTATTTTTTATTGTTTGATTCTTTTTTTCTCACAAATGAAAATGAATCAGGCAATCTATGAACTGAAGTTCATGGGAAAAAAACCTCTCAAAAATGAATCAAAAACAAAAAAAAGGTTTTTTTCTCCTGCACATCCCTAGTGGCGTCCTGCCACATGGAATTCAGCGGTGTGCTAGCAGCGTTTTGTCACGTGGAGTTTGGTGGTGTGTTTTTGCCACATCGAGAGGCAGTTTGGCCAACCTGGCTGCAGAGGTAAGGGTGGCGATTCGCAGGAACAGCTTGTGGACCACCGAATGCAACAGTGCCCCTCCCTCTTAAGCTCCATCTCTGAGGCTTTGGGTTTCCTGGAGTATCACTGGTGAAAGCTCTTTAGGAGGTTAGGTCCAATATGTTGGATGATGGCTCCCTTGAATTTTCTTTTGGGCCATTGTTCTTCAAAGAGATCAAATACTCTCTTTTTCTGCCCCTCCAGTGGGAATCCAGGATTTCTTGGACTTCATATACTGTCTCTCAATCAGCAACAGCTTCCTGGGTTTCAGGCGGTACTCTAGAGGACCAAGAACACACTTCTGGCTTGAGCAGGGAGACGTGAAACATGTGGATTTTTAAAATAGGCAGAAGCTTTAGGTGGTACATAACACAATTCATGTGCTGAGAGTTCAGCCGCAGGTGTAGGAACTGTCATAAGCAGTGGTAGCAGAAGCAAATGTTGTTTTCCATAGAACCATTGGAAAGGGGAAGAGTCGGTGGCCAAGTTAACCTGATTGTGTGGGAGAATTCAGTCCAAGGTAGGATGGCAACCAAATTGTCCTGATGCTCATTGACATAAGAGTGGAGGAATATTTTAAGGGTTTGGTTAATATGCACCACTTGCCATTACCCTGTGGATGATAGGCCTTGTATAGTCAAGCATGATACCAAACTGTTTATAGAGAAAGTGCCAGTATCGCATAGTGAACTGAATTCCTCTATCTGATAGTATTTGTTTAAGTAAGTCATATAATTGGAATACATGGAGGGTGAAAAGATGTGCCAACTTTGGAGTAAAAGGAAGGTAAGGTAATGGGATGAAGTGTGTCATCTTGGAGAATCGATTAATCACCACCTATTTCACAGTGGTACCATTAGAGACAGGGAAGTTCATGATAAAGTCTATGGATAAGTGGGTCCAGGGCTCCCTGAGGGCTGGAAACAGTTGTAACAGCCCCCAGGGTCAACCATGCAAAGCTTTTTGCTGTGTGCAGGAGGGACACAAGTCAATATAGACCTTAATGCCTTGCTTCAATTGGGACCATCAATAGTGCGATTGAAGCAGTTCAAGGGTTCACGCCCATCCAGGGTGTCCCGATACATGGGAGTCATGGGCACATTTTAACACTTTCTCATGTGATCTGGAAGGCACCACTGTCTTTCCTGGAGAGATGGGTACCATGATGGCCAGTAGTATCTTATCAGGTTTAATGATGTGCCTAGGAGGCTCTGAAGTATCTTCAGTCTGAAAAGAACAGGAGAGAGAGCATCTGCATGTTGATTCTTAAGCACAGGGTGATATCGAAATTCAAAATTGAAACGGGCAAAGAACAAGGACCAGTGGACTTGTCTAGCATTGAGCTGCTGAGTTTATGTAGCTGTTCATGATTCATGTGGTCCATGTATATAATGATGTGATGCTGAGCCCCATTAAGGAGATGGTGCCATTCCTCTAGGACTAACTCAACCACCAAGAGCTCCCAGTTGCTAATGTTGCAGTTGCGCTTGGCCAAAGTGAACGTCTTTAAGCAAAAGAAGCATGGACGAAGTACCCTTTCAGCACCGTGTTGGCTGAGGACAGCCCCTATCCCAAGGGTAGCGTCATCTACCTCCAGAATGAAGGACCATGTGGGATCCAGATGACATAGGCAAGGTCCATCAGTAAAGAGATCCTTTAATTTCTGGAAAGCCTCTGTAGCCTTTGACAGCCAGTCCTTGGTTTTGGAGATCTTGTGTGAAAGAGTGGTAAGGGGGGCCGCCAAGGAGGAGTAATTAGGAACAAACGGGGTTGATCCTTTAATGACATGAAAGTCTTCAAACCTAGGGCTGAGCTTGGTGCAAGGAATCATAGGTTCATGGTGGACAACCAGACTTTATCATCCTCCTGGTACTGAGGTTCATGTCAAGGAAGATGGTCTAAAAATTTCTTCTGCTGAATTATGGCTCTCACTAGATTGCAACCTGTGTCCAGGTTCTCTGGAAATGTCAGACCATCATCAGTCACAGGAACCTCAGTATCCAGGGTAGAAAAAAGCAGAGTAACAGATGCCAGCCTATCTTTGATATTTGGGAAGTAAACATTGATTGCAGTTCAGTGCAGGCTCTTTTCAGATTCTTATTAGATACTCATGGGGGTGGCCAGGGGGGATTGTAGCTTGGATAGGGGTTCAAATTCTTTTCAGGTACCAAGAAGGAGAGAGAGAAAGAAGAAGGGACATTGAAGCTCTGGGAGTTGTTTTCAAAGGTTGGCGGAAGGCAGGGGAGCAGGGGAGGATTGTATTTCAGGAAGATTTTTTTTTTAATTCTTAAAGGGTAACAGGTGGGATTGCAGATCAGGAAGGGTTTTTTCCAGTGCTTATCCGATTCAGGGAAAGATAACTGAGCAATAGCTGTACAAACGTAGACCTGCTATAGCAGCACCTAGATTTGGTCAACCAAGTCTGGTAGCTAGAATTGACTTTTAATGCAAGCCGTATAACTTTCTTCCACCAACTTAATCACTTATCCAGTTATCCTGGTCATTTGGAAAAATCTCTCCATGAGCCATAATCCCCCTTGTGGTGTCTGTCCTGATATTATCAGGTTCAGTAAGGGTGGGGGTAGGCCTAGAAGATTGGGTTAGAAGTATGGGATCCCTTTTTACTGTTCCTTTATTGGGGGTTTATATTTAGCTTAACATTGGATGAACCGTTAGGTACACCGTTTATTGGCAGGGATGTGCACAGGCATAATTTTATTTGGGTCATTTCATTCCTTTTACTTTGCTGGTATTTTGAAATGTAATTTCCGTTCATTTCCTTTATACCTGTAAAGTCATTCTTTATGTGTGTGAACACAATTTTATGTACATAAAAGTGATAGGTGCACAGCAAACAAAACTAATGGAAAATCTGCACATCCCTATTTGTTAATATTTTGTTTGTGATCAATTTCTGTATTCTGTGTTTTCTGTTCTACAATTATTGTACTGTCACAGACCATCAAGGATGGAGCTATCTATATCTGAAACCCTTACACAGATATGGAGAGTACAATCAAAATGTTCTTGATTGATTTCCAGCAATTCCAGGGTTTCAGCTGACGCGACTTTGTCTGAATACTTTTTCCTGACATCACTGAGGCATGCTGTTTACTTCACACAGTTTACTTTTTTTGCAGTTTTGCTAAGTGCAAATTCTCTCAGGAAAACATTAACAATCAAAAAGTTTATAACAAGAAGCTTAGGGAATAATTAACAAATTCACTATCAGGAGGCACTGAACAATTATAGTTACTGAAAATTCTTTTTTAAGAGTAACTTTTAAATAAGCCACATGGGACATTATTAATTGCCTGTAGGTTGCAATGCACCAGTAGTGTAAATTAACATAACAACCTGTTGGCAAACAGAAGTAGACTTTCTGATTTAATTGTAAGCACAAAGAGTAAACCTCATTAATTTTGCCAATACTGTTTTACTCACAGGGAAAAAGCTTTTTGGGAAAATTGACCAGTGAAAGGGAATCAGAGCTAGTGATTAATGTGTGCAGAGTAGCCAGGCTTATTAATTGTCTTTTGGCTCAATACATTGTCCAGAACTGTAAGGAAGGATTCAATCATTTTTTTCAATGCTGATCAAAGGTACCTCATAGATAACACTGCAGGCTGCCTTCAGTTATTTCCATTGTTTTCATTATGGCACACTTAAAACATTTAAACACAAGGAAGTCCATATTCAGAGAGAGTTATCCAGATAACTCACAGGTTATGGGCAGCAGCGGTGCAAGCTTCCCTCTCACACACAGTCTCATCACAAAGCAACTGCAGCACAGTAATGGATGTGCATTCGTTTAATATAAGGCAGACTCATTTTGTTTCTTTGAAGGTGATAACAAATGGACTGTAGTCCAAAATAAAATGAAAAATGTCAGTTGCATTTGTTTTCATTTCCCATTAAAGTCTATGGGACAAACAAAACTGCAGGGATTTTGTTTTTTTTTTGTCAAGGCAGCTAGCAATCAGTGATGTCACTTGACCATAGTCTGACCGAAACCAGAGTAGAAAATGACAGAGAAGCAGCCAGGAATCAGCACCAATCAAGGTCAAGGTTTTTTTTTTTTAACCAGCCTATCTTAGATGCCAGCTACACGGATTGACAATGGTTTCTTCTTTTTTTAAGCTGAATGTAAAAGAAGCAACCTGCCATTTCCTTTCATTTATCTGTGGGCTTTGGGAGAGGGTGGTTATGTAGATCTGAAAGATGAAATAAAAGAGCAAAAACAAGTTAGAAAAATCTGAAAAGGCTGAGGGACAAGGAAAAGTTAAAAGTGAAGTGGGCCTTAGTTTAGCTATTGCCACACATTATGATACCATATGTAAAAAAATCTGTTTTCAGGGTTTTTTTTTCAGAGATAGGGCATATACATAGGCGTGGGTGCCCATACATGTGCGTATGGGTGTGCAAGAGGAAATATACTGGAATTTTAGATCATGTGCACGCTTGCGCACGTATGATTTAAAATACCCCTAGTGCACATAAGTATGCTCCTAATTTTCTGCGTTACCCGAGCAAATGTACTTCGCGTATCTCCCTTAGGACTTTGCCAGCTTTAACGTGCATATGTAAGTGGATTTCAAAACATGCTTGCCCAATGGACATTCCCAGTTTCTCCGAGTCCACCAGTTTCCCCAGTCAATCCCGTGGTTATCCCCTCTGGTTCTTTATCCTGCGCTCCCCCCAGTTGACTCAGACCCTTCACCCTGTCATGTAAGCCCTAAAGCACCATTTCTTCAGACTTGCTCTTCCAGAAGAGCAGCAATAAAAATATGCAGCTAACAAATCGCCGCACGCTGCAGGCTCCGGTTTTAAAAATTGGAGTTACATGCAAAAAATTCGACCCTGCCCTGGAACACCCATGTCCCGCTCCCAACTCAAATTTTGGCTTTTTCAAAGCCATCGTTGGCTCATGCCTCCATCAAGACCCTGGTGTCAGGCATAGGCTGTGGCCCCTGCTTTAGGCCTTGGCTTATACCCTAGGTAAAGCCCAGATTTGGGACCAGATCTAGCCCCAATGCATTAGCTCTAAAATGAAATAAACAAATAAAGTTAATTTTATTTTGGAGGACCCCAATTCAGTTCAGGGCCCCCGAATGAAACAAATTAGCATTATTCATCACATGTTGCACTTTCATTTAAAATGAATGCACATCCCTATTAAACAGATCATTACCAATGATCAACTTTTAGTACCCAGGGCAATGAGCGACTGCCCAGGCTTGCCTGATATGAAACCCACTATGGGATGCTACCCATTCACCAATTGTCTGTTCATTTTCACTATACCTACATTGGCTATACCTACATTTTCACTATACCTACATTCACTATACCTACATTGGCTACCCATTGGCTCCCCTTTGGCTACCTAACCCACAGAGAATACAGTACAAGACTCTAATCATCATTCACAAAATTCTCCACAACGGCAAAACCAACTGGCTCACCACCCCCATTCACCTACACAACTCCACTCGGAATATGCGCTCCTCAAACTCTGGCCTTCTACAAACACCGTCCCCAAAAGTCACTCAATGGATATCAACAAGAGAACGAACACTATCCATTGCCGGCCCCACCTTATGGAACAAGCTCCCCACAGAACTAAGAACAGAACCATTCTCCCAATTGTTCAAAAAAAATCTCAAAACATGGCTATTCCGCAAAGCCTTCCCAACAACAAGCATGAATGAACCCCAAACCAAGCCCCAACCCCCACAGGCAAGGAAAACACTACCCACACCCAACACACCATAATTAAATATCTATCCACTCTACAGCCTTTAATCTATATCTATCAGGTCACTACCCATGATTCTTCCCCCCAACTCCTAATATTATAACACACTGACACTGCCCCAATATAACCATTTATGTATATATAACATGCGCCCCATGCCACTGCCACAGATACACCCTACATCAAATTGTTATTACTGTATATTACGATTACAAATGCTAGTTATTGTTTATTACTCTTACTACCATATTGTTTACAATTATCACAAATGCTATTTAACTGTTTATTCCTATTACCACCATCGTCTAACCATGTTACTGTTACTCCTCCCTTGACTGCTTCTATTACTATTACTACCATATTGTTCACTATGACCATAAATGTTACTTAAATGTTTATAACTTTTACCACCATCATTTAATCATATTACTGTTACTCCTCACTTTACTACCTCAAATGCTCTAATGCAAAAAGAAATGCTTAACTTCTTGCACTCTGTAAATTATACACATTTGGGCCAATACAGTAAAGTCTGTGGGAGAGCGGGCGAATGCCCGCTCTCCCAGCGTGCGCACAGGCCACTCTCCTGTGCGTGCGATTCACTATTCAAATTAGGCCCGGCGGTAAAAACAGGCAAAAGGAGGTGCTAGGGACACTAGCGCATCCCTAGCGCCTCCTTTTGGACTGGAGTGGCGGCTGTCAGCGGGTTTGACAGCCGACGTTCAATTTTGCCGGCGTCAGTTCTCGAGCCCGCTGACAGCCACGGGCTCGGAAACTGGACGCCGGCAAAATTGAGCGTCGGAGCGCACTGTACTGTATCGGCCTGTTTGTAAGTTATTTACATAGAAACATAGAAATGACGGCAGAAGAAGACCAAACGCCCCATCCAGTCTGCCCAGCAAGCCTTCGCACTCTTTTTTTTTTCTCTTCTCTCATACTTATCTGTTACTCTTGGCCCTTAGTTACCTTTTGGTTCTGTATCCCTTCCACCCCCGCCATAATGCAGAGAGCAGAGTTGGAACTGCATCTAAGTGGATATCTAGCTTAATTAGTTAGGGATAGTAACCGCCGCAATAAGCAAGCTACACCCATGCTTGTTTACCAAGTCTATGTAATTCAGTCCTTGATGGTGGTTGTCTGTATATAGATTCACTTTTCTTCATTCCCTCCTGCCATTGAAGCAGAGAGCTATGCTGGATATGCGTGAAGTATCAGTCTTCCTCCCTTGCCATTGAAGCAGAGAGCTAACTTGCATTGAAAGTGAAGTATCAGACTTTCTCCCCTGCCGTTTGTAAGTTATTTGTATGTTATTTTAGGTTATACATAAACCAATGTGAAGTTATATGTAAACCGATGTGATATGCAAATCGAACACCGGTATATAAAAACAAATAAATAAATAATACCACTCCTTAAATGTGACTGTGATCTCAGCTTAGGCCGATACAAAATGTCTGACAACCCCACCCTCAACTCGCATAACATATTCATCAAAAATGGAAAGTCCTTCTGAGCAGTGACAATAAATTGGGAAAACCCCCTAAGACATTGCCTAGGTCCAGGCTGAGGCCTTGGTATCAGAAAGTGACCTCTCGGTCAGGTAACAGTGTCAGACCTGGGTCTGGTTCTAGGCCCCTGTGTCAGGACACAGCCTCCTGGTTGGGTCACAGGGTCAATCCTGGGTTTGGGTTCCAGCCTAGGCATCAGGACATGGCCTCTGGGTCCGGTCATGGTGTCGAACCTGGGCTCAATCTCCAGTCTAGGCTGATGCCTAGGCTTCAGGACCTAGTCTCTGGGTCATGTTATGGAATCGAACCTGGGTCCGGGCTGAGGTCTTGGCATCGGGAACTGGCCTCCATTGGATTTCTTGATGGATTAGGTAAGTGAAAGTCCCCACTTTTGCCAGATCACATTTCTTATTTTACTGGATCTCGGTCTATTTAAAGAGGATAGGACAGGCCAAGAGAAGTTCCTGTAAGACAATCAACTTTTGAGCACAACATTTATTAACACATATTTCTGTTTTCTATTCATATGGAAGGGTCTGAGAAGGACCACATAAAATGAACATAAATAAGAGTAGAAGTGAAGTAAACCTCAATCAATTTTTGGTACGGTATATTCATGAGAAATTAATTAAATTTAATTTAGATAAGACGATGGGGCGGGATGGGATATATCTGAAGGTCCTAAGGGAAATTAGAGATATCCTGACAACTCCACTGGCTGACCTTTTCAATTCTTCTTTTGAGTCAGGAGTAGTTCTGGAGGACTGGAGATGGGCAGATGTAGTTCCTAATCAAAAAAGCGGAAGTAAGGAGACAGCTAGTAACTATAGGCCAGTTAGTCTGACCTCTGTAGTGATAAAATAAATGGAATCAGTGCTAAAACAGAGGATAGTGATATCTTTGGAATGCAATGGATTGCAAGCTCCGAGGCAGCATGGTGTTATCAGAAGTAGATTTTGTCAGACAAATCTGAGAGTTGGATCAAGGAAGAGCATTTGGATTTCAGTAAGGCCTTTGGCATATTTCATTATAGGAGACATAATAAGTTGAATTCCTTTGGTATAGTATCTAGAGTGACTGACTGGGTTAGAATCAGGCTGAATGGGAGTGGACAAAGGTAAGTTGTAAATGAAGGTATCTATGAAGAGGTGGGGTATTGTCAGGAGTGTGCTCCCTGGACTGGTTCTTCTACTATGTCATTTTTGTGAGTGACATAGCAGAAAAATTGTGGGGAAAAGTTTGTCTTCTTGCCAATGATACCAAAATCTGCAATATGATAGACAGCCAGAAAGGTATGGAAAACATGAGAAGAAATGGTCTAGTGTTTGGCAGCTAAGATTTAATGCTAAAAATTGCAGAGTAGTGCATTTAAGATGCAAAAACCCAAGGTAGAGGAACAGCATTGGAGATGAATGAAGAGCGGGATCTGGGGGTGATTATATCTGATGATTTTAAGGTGGCCAAACAAGTGGATAAAGCAATGGCAAAAGCCAGAAATATACTTGGCTGCTTAGGAAGAGGAATGTTCAGCAGAAAAGGGAGCTGATATTGCCCCCTAAGTCCTCATTTAGAATAGTGTTCAATTCTGGAGACTACACTTTCAAGAGAATATAAACATGATGGTGACGGGCCAGAGGGTGGCTACTAAAATGATAAATGGTCTTGATTCTAAACCATATGGATATAGACTTAAAGATATAAACACGATACCCTAGAGCAGGGGTCGGGAACCCATGGCTCGCGAGCCAGATATGGCTCTTTTGAGGGCTGCATCTGGCTCGCAGACAAGTGTCGCCATACTTCGCGGTTCCCCGCTGACCCAGCTGCTCCCCGGTCCTCCGCCGCCCGGGCTTAAAATGCTGTCAGCCTGGGCGGAACACGGCAGGACAGCTGGAGTCAGCGGCACCGGCGTGCTCTCTTCTCCCCCCCCCCCCCCCCGCGGCCCGGAAGAGGAAGTGGAGAGCATCGGGTGCCTGCGCGGGAAGAAGAGACCACACTAGCGTGGTCTCTTCTTCCGCGCAGGCACCCGATGCTCACCACTTCCTCTTCCGGGCCGCGGGGGGGGAGGAGAAGAGAGCACGCCGACTGGAGTCATCCGGGTGCCTGCGCGGGAGTCATCGGGTGTCAGCCGGGTGCCAGCGCTGGAGTCATCGGGTGCCTGCGCGGGAAGACCCGCGCAGGCACGCTAGTGTCCGACGGGAAGAAGACTGCAGTGCGGCTCGGAGGAAAATGAAAATCTTCAACCGCGGCCGATGGGACTCCGCCTTCGCCTCCGCGAGGGCTGAAAATGAAGGAGGTTAGCGTTGGGAGGTGGCTGCTGCTGCCGCGAGTTCCCGGGGGGGGGGGGGAAGGGGGAGAGAGAGAGTGAATGAATGAGCGAGCAAGCATGTGTGTTTGAGATCCTGTGTGTGTGAGTGAGAGATTGCATGTATGTGAATGATTGAGAGCCTGTATATGTGAAAGAGAGTATGTCTGTGATTGAGATCCTGCCTGTGAGAGAGAGAGCATGAATGTAAGTTTACCATTGGGAACCTGTATGTGTAAGTTTGTAATTGAAAACCTGTTTGTTTGAAAGAGTATGTGTGTATGATTGAGATCCTTTGTGTGTGAGAGAGATCATGTGTATGTATGATTAAGAGCCTGTGTGTATAAGTAAGAGAGAGATCATGTGTGTCTGTGTCTGATTGACAGCTGGTTTAGGTGATGGAGCATGTGAGTATGTGATTGAGAGCCTGTGTTTAAATGAGAGAGAGAGACCATGTGTGTCTGTGTGATTGAGAGCTGATTTAGGTGAGGGAGCATGTGAGTATGTGATTGAGAGCCTGTGTTTAAATGAGAGAGAGAGACCATGTGTGTATGTGTGTGATTGAGAGCTGATTTAGGTGAGGGAGCATGTGAGTATGTGATTGAGAGCCTGTGTGTAAATGAGAGAAAGAGAGGACATGTTTGTAAGCATGTGAATGAGAGTCTGTGTGTGAGAGAAAAAGACAGCATGTATTTATGTGATTGAAAGCCTGTGTGTGTGTAAGCGTGAAAAGATAGACAGCATGTGTGTAAATGTGTAATTAAGAGCCTATATAAGTGAGAGAGAAAAAACATTTGTATATGTGAGTGACTGAGAGCATGTGTGTATAGGTGTGTCATTGAGAGCCAATGTGAGAGAGAGCGCTGGTATGTGACTGAGAGAGGAGAAAGTTCCAAGCAAACCACCCCACCTCCTGCTAATTCAGAACAATCTCAGGACACCTGGATATCAAACGTTCCCAGGTATGCAGAGCAAAAAAATTTTTGTATCCTTATTATTTTTCATTACTGGATCTTTGTGTCTGCTATTTTGAAATATTTTGTTGGTATCTGGAAATGTTTTATATGAGTTTTTAATTATTGGATATTCCACTCATCAGCTGTTTTGAAATATGTTCTTTTTGTTAGTACAGTTTTACTGCTGATGATTTTATATTTCTTGATTTGTTTTATAAGGATGTGTGATGTTTCTTTTTTCCTTTGTTACACTGCATACAGAGACTCTGGCTTGTTGCAGTTTCCAATTCAGTTTTTGTCTGCATGCTTCTTGTTATGCGTTTTGGTCTCTTTATTCTATGTTAGGTGAGGGACAGCACGTGATTCAGGTGAGGTTTTCTGCTGGCGTGTAGTTTCTGTGTAGGATTCTATAGCAGCCTGACTTGGTCCGTTTTCCTAATAGGAGATGTATTGGTGTCTTAAGGCCTGGTGTAATATTTTCAGAGACTTATTGTACTTTAAAAGTGTGATCTTACATAAAATGCACACATTTACTTGTATTTAGTTTTAAACATATTGTATGGCTCTCATGGAATTACATTTTAAAATATGTGGCGTTTATGGCTCTCTCAGCCAAAAAGGTTCCTGACCCCTGCCCTAGAGGAAAGGTTAGAAAAGGGACATATGATAGAAATATATAATATCTCAAAAGTTTCCATGCACAGGAGGTGAGCCTCTTTCAACAGAGAGGAGGGTATAGAATGAGAGTCATAGAATAAAGATGAAAGGGGGTAGACTCAGGAGTAATCATAGTAAATATTTCTTTAGAAAGAAGGTGGCGATTGCATGGAATGGCCTCACAGTGGAGGTGTAGGAGAGAAAAACAATACCTGAATTCAAAAAAGCTAGGGATAAATAAAGGAGTGATGGGAATTAGAATGCTAAATTAATTGGGTAGAAGGGCAGACTAGATGGACCATGCGATCTTTTTTTGCTGTCATGTTTGTAAGTTTTTGTTAGTTATTGGATCTTGTGATGAGTCATTAGAAACATTTCAACCAGTTTATTCTTATGTTTTATTATTACGTTACATTAGTCTGAGATGTGGTCTTACTGTGACTTGCAAGATTCAACACTTCCATTGACAATCGATATGGGTAATCAATTTTTGACAAGGTGTGAGGGAAAGGCAGCAATGACATGAGAACAGCGACATAAAACAACATACAGCTTTTCTCTGAAGTGTGAGTGGTGAGTTTTCTTTCAGTCATTGCTAGTGGATTTGTGACATTGGTTGCCTATGAGATGGGATTCATCAGGATCAGGAGAAAGGGTTGTTGGTGATAAAACTTCTGCTTTTTAAAGCTAAAAAAAAATCATACTTGAGTTCTTCTTCCTCCTCCTCTTTTTCAGTATATATTTGCCCTCTAGATTACAAATTTCTATCCAGTCATTTCCAAGTTAGGAGTTCAAATGGAAGTCTGATGTTATGGAAAAAAGGTTGAGAAAGTCCCTGTATCCACAGAGCACTGCTTTCACTCGCAAACTCCCATCATTTTGCTCATCTCATTTCCTGGATCTAATGTGTTTATTTCTAAGTTCTGTTTTATCAGTGAAGCTTTTGATCTTTTTGCTGTCTGCCCTTGGAAAATGATTTTGCTTTGCTCTCTTTGCCAAAGGTTGTACATCTCCAGAAGGAACCCATGAATGAATTGAAGACTACAACCATGTTTCATTTAGCATCAATGCAGAGAATTCATAACTGCCTTGGATGGTTTATACCTTATTTTGAGAGTGAGATGTAGCATTTTGAAAGCAATCTTAAAGTGTTGGTAGTAGATATTGATGCAGTATGAGGGAGTCTACAGGAAACTCCCTCAGACCACCTTATGGACTGCTACTACTAGCAACAGTAATATGGGATAGCCTTAGTTTTTGGGTACTTACCAGGTTCTTATGGCCTGGATTGGCCACTGTTGGAGACAGGATACTGGGCTTGATGGACCCTTGTTCTGACCCAGTATGGCATGTTCTTATGCTCTTATGTTCTTAGAGATGGAGTTGGATGTGGGTGAGACCTATTACCAAGCTCAATCCATCCCTGAATCACCATGGGCTCAGGGGAAGCCTCCCAACCTGGGTAGAAGATGCCAGAGTCCTAAACATAGGACAACCTGACAACAGGTGGAGTGAGACAGGCTGGATTTTTCATATCAACCACAAAAACCCACAGGACTGCCATGTTTTAGTTGCAGTGAGAGGGGCCATTTTGCATGAGACTATCCCCAGTAGGAATCGAAACCAATGGACATTAATGCTGAGGCCACAGACATTTGTAATTTCATGAATGTCCCTAGCCAGGGAGTCTCTACTTTTCTGGTGGTGGTGGAGATAGAGTGCATTCCCTGTTTTAATGTAACTTCTCTTTTCCACTTATACGTTAATTGATTTTTCCCCTTGTTCTAATGTAAACCGGTACGATAAGACCTGGTCTTGAGTGTCGGTATAGTAAAAGAAGTTAAATAAATAAAATAAATAAATTCCAACCCAAGATTTGGTGGACTCTGGGAGTGTGAAAACGCTCATCTGAAGAGAGTTAGTAAAGCGGGTCCAGACTAAGTATGACCAATAGTGATCCTGCATGCATTCATGAGGACAAAATGAAGTATCCAAAAAGCCAGGTAGAACCAAGGCACAAGACAGAGGAAGTAGATCCCTCATTCCCTGTAGGGTCTTTCAGGTATCAGAGGGAATGTGGTGGCTTCCAATATCAGCATTTTGGGTGACAGGGGAGAGAAGGCAGGAACACGATCTTCATTACAAACTTCAGGGTATGCTAAAGGGGGGGGGGGGGGGGAGGAGGCAGGCGTGCAAACCGTAGAGTTTGCACAAATTTAAAGAGGTTGGGAAGATATAAAAAAACATGGACAACAGAGCCATGCGTGAAGTTTGGGAAGGCAGGAAGGGGATCGGCTGCGGGACCTTTTATTTCTTTGTTTTACTTTTTTGTTCGTTTCGTTTTGACAGTGCTACTTAGCCGGATATCTTTTAAAGATGTCTGGTTAAGTAGCACATTATCCAGCCATACAAGGACAATAGTTTAAAAACTACCTTGCTATATTTAATGTTATCACCACTGAATATACTTTAGCCGGATAAATTGTCCATTAAACAGCTTACTCAATATTGGCCTCAGAATGGTTGCAAAGCCTTAATAAATCAGATCCTTAGATTGTCAGCCCTCTGGGGACAGGGAAATACCAACAGTACCTGTATGCCTGAAGTACCGAAAGGTGGAATACAAATCAAATCAAAATAAAGTATGTTTATTGAATTGTAACCCTCTGTCTGTTATATGGCAAAATTTAGTCTGAATACTTTCCTCATTGCAGTTTTCACTTCCTTGTTCTTCAAGCTATAAATCAGGGGATTTAACATGGGGATCATCATCGTATAAAACACCGAAGTCACTTTGTTCTGATCCAGTGAATAACTTGAAGGTGGTCGTAAATTCATGGAAACAACTGTGCAATAGAATATCAGCACAGCAGTGAAGTGGGAGGCACAGGTAGAAAATGTTTTTTGCCTCCCTTCTGCAGAGCGAATCTTCAGGATGGTGGAGATAATGTAGATGTAAGAAATTAGGATGGTCAGAAGGGAGGTTATGCAATTGAACCCAACAATGATAAAAATCACAATTTCATTTACAAGGGTGTCTGAGCACGACAGCACTAACAATGGAGGAACATCACAGAAAAAATGATTAATCACATTGGACTCACAAAAGGATAAGCGGAAGGTGCAAGTTGTGTGTATGAGGGAAATAACAAAGCTGGCCAGATACACAGCAGTCATCAGTTGAATACACAATCTCCTGTTCATTAGGACTGAATAAAGTAATGGGTTACATATTGCCACATAACGATCAAATGCCATCACCACTAACAGAAAACTTTCTGAAGCAGCGAAACCAATAAAAAAATACATTTGCAGAGCACAACCAAGAAAGGAAATGGATTTCTTCTCTACCAGGAGGCTCTGGAGGTTTTTGGGAGTGGTGACTGAAGAATAACAGATATCAACAAAAGATAGGTGAGAGAGGAAAAAGTACATGGGAGTCTGTAGATGCACATCCAGCCAAGTTATAACAATGATCCCAGTATTGGCCAGCAGGGTGATAATATAGACCAGAAGAAAAAAGACGAAGAGCAGAATCTGTAGTATTGGATTATCAGTGAGTCCTAGGAGAATGAACTCAGTCACTGAAGTCTGGTTCCTGCCTTCCATTTATACAGTTGTTTCTAGCTGCAGGTACAAAAATGGGATTGGAAGAACTTTTATAAAGTTTGATTCACATAGTTTTACAGTTGAAAGTTGTCCCTGTTAATCATCGTCTTTCTTGTGTTGCCTGTGGTAAATAACTGGATATTCTTCTATTTGGTTCAATGTCTGTACCAATCTTTAAGGTAAAATTGCAGACAAGTCAGCACTTTATAATATTTGATTCTGCAAAATAGAAAGAAGCTTATTTCATCACATGACCAATTAGTATATCACTTCTTATCTCTATGATGTAAAGGAATATTGGCCTGATTTTAAAAACGCCATGCGTGTAAATTTTGGCGTTTACAAGCTTGGCTGAGCCTTGCGTGCTCCACGCGCATTTTACAATGGGCCCGGCCACACACGTAACCCCTGTTACACGCCAAAATGTTGGGCCTGCTGGGGTGGCCCGGAGGGGGGGGGGGGGGTGGGGTGGTATGGTGGGTAGAGGCAGGCCTGTGCAGCGACATTAGCCGCTGTCCCGGGAAAATGCGCCCCGGCATCTGGCCAGCACGTGGAAGATACTTTTGCTCCGGAGGAGCAGTAGGTGTTAAAATAAAACAATTTGGGGCTAGGTAGGGTTAAGTTAGGATTCAGGAAGGAGAGGAGAAAAGGTAGGAAGGGTAGGGTTAGAGTTAGGGATTTTTCCTCCCAGTACGCGCCTTAATTGGGAATTGTTTTATATTTTTTGTTCGTTTTGACAGTGCTACTTAGCCGGATATCTTTTAAAGATGTCTGCTTAAGTAGCACGTTATCCAGCCATACAAGGACAATAGGGAACTGGGGAATGGCTGATTGCGTCGCTGTGCGTAGGTTATACAATTCCCCCTGTTGCACACATGAGTTGTGCGCTGCCCCCACATGCGCTTACAGAATTTAAAATCCAGCGCACATGTGCGCAAAGTCATTGGATTTTATAACATGCGCATGCTATAAAATCGGAGCGTCCACGAGCACGCACTGGGAACCGCGCACCTATGGACGCATTTGCACAGGTCGTAAAATCGACCCTTAAGTCTATCTAAATATTCATGATACTCATAATGTGCTACTACCATCATCACATAATTGTGCATTACAACAGGAAAAAGAAAAAGGAAAAAGAAAATGTAAAAAAGAAAAAAATTACAAAAAAATAAACACAAACAATTCATTCAATTATTTCAAATGCATTTTTAAAAAACAGCTATAATAGCATAACTATAAAAATTGCAGTACAAAATATGACAAAAAATATTACTCTAAACCCATTACACTACGCTCACAAACATAAATTATTTAATACATTACAATCACATAGATTACATGAAAACCGATTCAATACCCACAATAACAAACTCATAAAGCACAAAAAACATGAAACAACAAGCATCCTTTACAATCTTTGCTATTTTCCAGGCACCATGTGCTTATTCTTCACATACATCCACTTCCCTCTGCTTTCACCACATGGGGCATGGGGCATAGTGATAGCATTCTCAGATTTTCCTCAAGTTTCTCCTGAATAACCTGATATGCCCTGAAACTTAGGTGGACGGGTCCCCCAGTTCAGGTTCCTATCCCCATAAACGTGAATTGGTGTAGGAACTGAGCAGTGCAAGGAAGAGGTTTACTATTGAACTGCTACACTAGGCCTCATGTTTGCCTAAGAATGTTAGGTACTCACAACCTGGAGCTGTTAGAAGTCCCCTGCTGCAAATGAAGGGGAAAAAAATGCCAAATTAACAATTCTGTGTGTTGTTAAAGACTGCCAGTGAAAAGTTTTTAACACACAGAGCCAGCACTTGCATTTTTAAAGATGGCGCCGGCCATCCAGTGCTCCTACCATGTGCCAGCCAATGGCACAGATACCCTGTCACATGGTAAGGGCAAAGGGCCATTGGCGCCATTTTTATTAGTGGCAGCGACAGACCGAGAGTGGGAGATCGCTCCCGGGACCACCAGGAAATTTAAAATGTTTGGGGGGGGGGGGGGGGGGGGGGGGGGGGGGGAAGCTAAGGGAGCTGTTTGAAGGGTCGGGGTGGGTTTTTTGTTTATCAGCTTGGGTGCAGCCGATAAAAAAAAACCCGATCGGGCCGCATGAGAAAAAATTCACGATATGAATCGGAACCGGAATCGGAACCGATTCCGGTTCCGATTCACATCTCTAGTATTCACTATATATCTGGTGCTAACCGACAAGGAAATGATCAAATTCTTGATAAGGTATGGGGAATTTCTGAGTTTAAGTAAAAGGTCGATAATTTTTTTTTTCATTTTTAAGTGTGAAAGTGACACCTGCCTATAAATTAAAGGATGAGCTAGGGGTGGGTGGGAGAGGGGTGGTGGGGTTGGGAAATACAAACACACAAACTTCTATTTGTTGCCTGACTTTTATCACAAGCAGACTTTTATCACAAGCAGATTGTGATAAATTGCAGGAAGACCTTGTGAGACTGGAAAATTGGGCATCCAAATGGCAGATGAAATTTAATGTGGATAAGTGCAAGGTGATGCATATAGGGAAAAATAACCCATGCTATAATTACACGATGTTGGGTTCCATATTAGGTGCTACAACCCAAGAAAGAGATCTAGGTGTCATAGTGGATAACACATTGAAATCGTCGGTTCAGTGTGCTGCGGCAGTCAAAAAAGCAAACAGAATGTTGGGAATTATTAGAAAAGGAATGATGAATAAAACGGAAAATGTCATAATGCCTCTGTATCGCTCCATGGTGAGACCGCACCTTGAATACTGTGTACAATTCTGGTCGCCGCATCTCAAAAAAGATATAATTGCGATGGAGAAGGTACAGAGAAGGGCTACCAAAATGATAAGGGGAATGGAACAACTCCCCTATGAGGAAAGACTAAAGAGGTTAGGACTTTTCAGCTTGGAGAAGAGACGACTGAGGGGGGATATGATAGAGGTGTTTAAAATCATGAGAGGTCTAGAACGGGTAGATGTGAATCGGTTATTTACTCTTTCGGATAGTAGAAAGACTAGGGGACACTCCATGAAGTTAGCATGGGGCACATTTAAAACTAATCGGAGAAAGTTCTTTTTTACTCAACGCACAATTAAACTCTGGAATTTGTTGCCAGAGAATGTGGTTCGTGCAGTAAGTATAGCTGTGTTTAAAAAAGGATTGGATAAGTTCTTGGAGGAGAAGTCCATTACCTGCTATTAAGTTCACTTAGAGAATAGCCACTGCCATTAGCAATGGTTACATGGAATAGACTTAGTTTTTGGGTACTTGCCAGGTTCTTATGGCCTGGATTGGCCACTGTTGGAAACAGGATGCTGGGCTTGATGGACCCTTGGTCTGACCCAGTATGGCATTTTCTTATGTTCTTATGTTCTTATGTTCTGACTACCTGTTTAAAAGAAAACACCCAAACACACTAAATAATATATTACCCCCAATAGTTTACTTCTTCCCAATACTTTTAAGTTTTAAAAATTTCGCAAAGCAATACTTACTCATTCTTTCCAGCCACCAGCAAGGTGATCCTCTCCTCTCAGTGCTACCACTTCTCAATGGGCTGAAGTTACAACCGGATTCAGCACTTAAAGCTATGCTTTTTCACGTGTACTTCACACCTGTGTGCAAAGTGTTAGCCAGGTTGTGCGAAGGTTATAAACTGTACGTGGATGACATTCAATTCTTTGTTCGGGTGTGTCCTTTATGGATAGAACCAGTTTATTTCGTGAACTTATGTGTATGGTTATTCTTCCACAAGCTATAGCTAAATCTATCTAAAACACAATGCCTGTTGATCCAGCACCCTTTGTTTAAGATCATTCACAATTCCATTGGGATCGACAACATTTCTTTTTCACTGAAGTCATCTATTTGTATCTTGGGTGCCTTAATTGACCCCCCTTTATCCTTTCATCCATTTGTTAAAAATAAAATCAAGGCAGGATTTTTCAAACTTTGAGTGCTATATAGCCTTAAACACTTGTTAGAGAAAGCAGATTTTCGAACAGTGGTCCAAGCTTCCATTCTACCCTTAGTAGACTACTGTAACTCTATGCTCCTTGGGCTTCCGGCAGTAACGCTTAGACCCCTCAAACGTTTGTTCAATGCCTTGGTGCGATTTATCACTGGCATGAGCAAGCGCGAGTACATCACCCCAGTACTCTTCAAGTTACACTGGCTTCTGATTGTGGAACATATTAAATATAAGATTGCAACCATCCTTTTCAATTTGATTTCCTCCAACACTTAATGCTGGAGCAATGATTTACTATGACTCTATTGTCCATCTTGTCTGCTTCATTCCGCACAACAGGGCCTATTAGATATGCATTCACCATTGCACACCAGGCTCAGTGTCACCAGAGATTGTGCCTTCTCTGTGACTGCTCCTGTTATCTGGAATTATTTTCCTGAAGCTCTACATATGGCAGACGCACTAAGGGGCAGATTTTATAAATCTGCGCACACACGTACTTTTGTTCATGCACCAGGCGCGAACAAGAGTACGTGGGATTTCAATAGATACGCACGTAGCCGCGCGTATCCATTAAAATCCGGGGTCGGCGCACGCAAGGCTGCCCAAAATCGGCAGCCTGCGCGTGCCGAGCCGCGCAGCCTGCCTCCGTTCCCTCCGAAGCCGCTCCGAAATCGGAGCGGCCTCGGAGGGAACATTCCTTCGCCTTCCCCTCCCTTCCCCTACCTAACCCACCCCCCCGGCCCTATGTAAACCTCCCCCCTACCTCTATCATGAAAGTTATGCCTGCTGAAAGCAGGCGTAACTTTGCGCACGCCGGGCTGGCTGCCATGCTCCATGTTCCGGTCCGGGGGCTGGTCCAGGGGCCGCTGTCACGCCCCCGGAACGCCCCCGGGCACGCCCCCGAAATGCCACGCCACTCCCAACACGCCCCCAAAACACTGCGCCACTCCTGGCACACCCCCGACACGCCCCTCCATGCAAGCCCTGGGACTTACGCGCGTCCTAATTTGTTGTTTATCCAGATATAAGCCTGTGGGAGGGGGCTTTCAAAGAGTTGGGGGGTTTGTGATTGAAAATTAAAAAATGAAATTGGGGAAAGGGTGGGGGGAAGATAGCTCAGAAATGTTTGGGGTTTCAGGAGGGATGAATAAAAGAAGAGCTGCGGGCACTTGAATATCTTTTTTTTTTTTTTAATGCTGACAATGACAACACTAGTTACCCAGATATCCATATAAATGGAAATTCCAATCCACTTTCCATATAGAGTATATTATTGAAACATGTAACCGAAAAATTTATTGGCCCCCTCTAGATAATTCGTAAACCAAACCAAAATTATTTACGTGCCTAATTGTAAACCCTTGTGATGCTGCATCACTAAACGACGGTATAGAAAAGTTTTTAAATAAATAAATAAATGAAAATATCGGATAAGTCGCAAGCTATCCAGCTATATGCATCTGTCTTTAAAACCTAACCAAATATAGCCAGCTATGTTTTAAAGTTAGCCAGATACATGTCGAGGGATTACTTTAGTACAGGTTATTCAGTGGGACATTTATCCCACTAAATAAATATACTGGACAATATATCTCACTAACGTTTGCTGGATAACTTGTCCACTAAATGGCCTACTGAATATTGGCCTCTGTTTTTAAGTTTACACACAGAAGTTACTCACTGCTAGGAGAAGGTGTAACTTGTGAAATTAGGAGGGGACTTTACTCCAGTATTTTTAAATTAGTGGTAAAATCTGCACATAATAGGTACATGGAGAGTCTAAGAACATAAGACTTCCCATGTTTGGTCAGACCAAAGGTCCATCAAGCCCAGTATACTGTTTCCAACAGTGTCCAATCCAGGTCACAAGTACCTGGGAGGATTCCAAGGGGTAGAGAGATTCCAAACTGCTTATCCCAAGCAAAGCAGTGGATTTCTGCAACTCTACCTTAATAATGATTAATGGACTTTTCCTTCAGGAGCTTGTCAAACCTTTTCTAAATGCAGCTACACTAATAGAATTCACCACAAAGAATTCCAGAGCTTAATTTACGTTGAGTAAAAAAATATATTTTCTCTTATTAGTTTTAAAAGACTCTTCTGTTATGCACAGTATCCTAAAATTACTCTCATAGAGGATACATTAGAATCATAGAAAAACAGAAACAAGACAGCAGAAAAGGACCACATGACCCATCTAGTCTGCCCTTTCATCCAATTAATTTAGCATTATAATTCCTATCACTTTCTTAGATATTCCCTGTATTTATCCTATGCTTTTTTAAAATTCAGATTCTATTTTTGTCTCCATAATTTCTACTAGAAGTCTATTTCACTCATCCACCATCCTCTGTTTAAAGAAATCCTTTCTAAGATTACTGCTGAGTCTACCCCTTTCAACCTCATCTCATGACCCCTTGTTCAATAGCTTCCTTTCCATTGAAAGAGACTTACCTCCTGTGCATGCAAACCTTTAAGATATTTGAATGTTTCTATCATATCTCCCCTATCTCATGTTTCCTCTAGGATATACATGTTTATGTCTTTACATCTATCCTCATATGCTTTATAATGAAAACCACTGACCATTTTAGTAGCCTCCCTCCGGACAGACTCCATCCTGTTTATATCCTTTTGAAGGTGGGGTCTCCAGAACTGTACACAGTAAACCAAGGGAGGTTTCCCCAGAGACCTATACAGGGCAATATCATTTTCCTTTTTCTGCTGACCATTCCTCTCCCTATGCAGCCAAGCATCTTTATGGCTTTTACGATCACTTTATCTACCTGTTTGGCCACCTTAAGATCATCAGAGACAATCACCCCCCCCCCCCCATATTAAAATACAAACTACAATAATCAGAAAATTTCCCATTGCCAAATGTGAGGTAAATGCTTCTCTCCATGTAATCAAGCACTGATATTCAGGTTTAGATATAAATAGATGGACAAGTAGCTTAATTAATATCTATCAACATATAGATAGATAAATATAATGCCTCTTGGCTTATTTGTTCTTTTATCTTGTTAACATTTAAATCCAGTACTCATATTATTTACCACTAATATTTGTTGATTTCCCACCATTTCAATTACAATAGGAGTCAGGTCCTAGAATCACAGATTTAATCCCTGGCACTATGTAGGGAAAAATTCTAGATGTTTTCTACCACTAACTCATAAGAACATAAGAAATTGCCATACAGTGGCCAATTCAGGCAACAAGTGCCTGGCAACTACCCACAAACTAAATATATCCCATGCTACTGATGCTTGAAAATAACAGTGGCTATTTTCTAAGTCAACTTGATTAATAGCAAGTAATGGACTTCTCTTCCAAAAACGTATCCAAACCTTTTTTAAACCCAGCTACACTAACTGCACTAACCATATCCTCTGGCAACAAATTCCAGAGTTTAATTGTGCTAACTTCATGAAGTACCCCCTAGTCCTTCTATTATCCAAAACAGTAAATAGCTTATTCACATTTACCCGTTCTAGACCGCTCATGATTTTAAAGACCTCTATCATATCCCCCCTCAGCCGTCTCTTCTCCAAGCTGAACAGTCCTAACCTCTTTAGTCTATCCTCACAGGGGAGCAGTTCCATCCCCTTTATCATTTTGGTCGCCCTTCTCTGTACCTTCTCCATCACAACTATATCCTTCTTGAGATGCGGCGACAAGCTCACCTAACATTCTGTTTGCTTTTTTGACTGTCACAACACACTGAGCTGACTATTTCAAAGTATTATCTGCTATGATGCTAGATCTCTTTAATGGAACCTAACATCGTGTAACTACAGCATAGTTTATTTTTCCCTAAATGCATCACCTTGCACTTATCCACATTAAATTTCATCTGCCATTTGGATGCCCAATTTTCCAGTCTCACAAGGTCCTCCTGCAATTTATCACAATCCGTTTGTGATTTAACTGAATAATGTTTTATCATCTGCAAATTTGATTACCTCACTCATCATTTTCCTTTCCAGAACATTTATAAATATATTGAAAAGCACAGGTCCTAGAACAGATCCTTGAGGCATTCCACTGTATACTCTTTTCCACTGAGAAAATTGTCCATTTAATCCTAGTCTCTGTTTCCTGTCTTATAACCAGTTTGTAATTCACAAAAGGACATCACCAACTATCCCATGACTTTTTACTTTTCCTAGAAGCCTCTCATGAGGAACTTTATCCAATGCCTTCTGAAAATCCAAATACACTACATATACTATATGGTTCACCTATATCTATATGTTTATTAACCCCTTCAAAAAAGTGAAGCAGAGTTGTGAGGCAAGACTTGCCTTGGGTAAAGCCATGCTACTTTGTTCCATTAAATCATGTCTTTCTATACGTTCTGTGATTTTGATCTTTAAAACACTTTCCACTGTTTTTCCTGGCACTGATGTTAGGCTAAATGGTCTGTAGTTTTCCGGATTAAATTCAATTTCATAATTCAAACTAGAATTCACAATCCTATAAGAAACATTTTTTCACAACTGTACCTGCACAGATTTTGGTGCTTCTAATAAACAGGTGTCTGATCCTGTAGAAGGATATATACTGTATGCAGATACTTCTGGGACATTATCTCTAAGGACCTCAGAGCTCAAAGATTCAGACTGGCAGAGAATAAGCAGTATTGCCAATTATATATTTCATTTCCCAATTAATTGTATTTCTATTTACAATGACAATTATTTTACGAAGGTATAATGATTTTTTTCTTCCAGAAATTGCAAATTATATCTGGTAAGATATAAGAGCAAGTTTGTTTACCATAAACAGTGTTTTCCGTAGATAGCAGATGAATTAGCCATTCTGTCTGGGTATGTCTTCCGTGCCACTAGGTGGCGGAGCTCTCAAAGTCCAGTAAAGCCTTTCAGCTAGGTGCTCCCTCTTTTATCTTCTCGGGTTTGCCTGAGGCTCCTCAGTCAGTATCAAGGCAAGTAGTATGCCATGCCAGAACTGTCCGGTGAGGTGGGCAGGTCAGCATGGCTAATTCATCTGCTATCTACGGAAAACACTGTTTACGGTAAGCAAACTTGCTCTTTTCAAGTAGATAAGCAGCTGAATTAGCCATGCTGTCTGGGAGTCCCCAGCTGACATATTAGATAGCAGTGTAGTTTGTTTATTTTGCCCAATATGGAAGGTATTGGTGGGCCATTCCTATGAAGGCATTTTATGTGAGGAACATGTGCTCTTCTGTAGGATAGTCCATCCCATGAGTGCATCATCTGCAACTTGTTTGTCCAAACAGTAATGGGATGTGAAAGTATGTAGCGATGACCACATTGCCGCTTTACAGATGTCAATGAGAGGTACTTCATAGAAGTGGGCCACTGAAGCCGCCATCGCATGCACTTGATGTGCCATTGGAGTCGCAGATAGCTTTTGTGAATGCTTGTGATAGCAGAACTACATACAGTTGGATATCCAAGTAGATAAAGTTCTCTTTGTCACTGGACGGCCTTGTGTGTTCGGGTTGAACGAAAGGAACAGCTGTGAGGGTCTGTTGGGTGAATGGGTGTGTGGTTTGTAGTAGGCAGCGCACGCTTACAGTCTGGAGTATGGAGTTTCCTCTCATTATCGTTTGCATGAGTTTTTGGATGGAAGATGGGTAGGGTGATGTTTGGTTAATATGGAAACTGGAAATCACTTTTGGCAGAAAATTAGGGTGAGTGCATAAGGTCACTTTATCATGGTGAAATTGAAGATAAGGTGGGTAGTGAACTAAGGCTTGAAGTTCACTAACCCGTCTTGCTGATGTTAAAGCAGTCAGGAAAAGCACCTTCCATGAGCGGTATCGTAGGTGACAAGTATCTAATGGTTCAAATGATGATAGCATTAGTTGTTCCAGGATTATATTAATATCCCATGGCATCGGTGGCTTCTTTAATGGTGGATGTAGTTGTAACATTCCTTCATGAACCTGGATACAAGAGAATGACATGAAATGGGTTTTCCATTTAGGGGATTGTGGTAAGCTGCTATAGCACTTAAGTGTACTTAGAGTGAGGAAGTGCGAGGCCCTCACTGTAGAGAAGATGAAGGTAGGAAAGTAGGCGCTCTGGTGGACAAGTAAGTGGGTCTATACCCATTGTTGAACACCAGGAAGTGTAGCATAACCACTTTCTTTGGTAGTTGAGTCTGGTTGAAGGTTTTATCGAGGACAGTAGTATGTCTTGAAGAGAAGGAGAAATGTTTAAGTTCCTGTACATGAGCCATTCAATCTCCATGCCATGAGGCATAGGGAGGAGTGAAGAGGATGCAGTAGTGATCCGCTGTCCTGGGTAAGACGTTGAGAGCTGTTGCCCAGGGGAATTGGGTTGTGGATTGACAGCTGTAGGAGGTAGCTGTATCATGGTTGTCTTGGCCATGCTTGCGTGATAAAGATCAGATCTGCCTCATCTTTGATGCATCTTTGGATCATGCGGGAGATGAGCGGTATCAGAGGAACGCATACAGTAGGTTGCGAGACCAACTTATGAGGAAAGCATCTGGAGCTAGTCTGAGTAAGCTCAGGTAAACCGAGCAAAAGTTTTCCACTTTCCTGTTGCGAATCACTCGCAGCTTCACACCGAGAATTGCATCTCACTTTTGCAGCTCCGCACATATTGGAAAGTGTTCTTTGCACTGCTGCACAACCCCCGCCGAGAAGTCATTAAAAATTAAGATTTTAGATCCTTCATAGTTTACCTCTTTTGCTCGATAGGCTCCCAAAATCCAAGTTTTGTGAGCCCAGTTTAGGATTCGACAAATAGCAGGCCTAGAGCGATCGGCTCCTTCACGTAGAGGCCCGACCCGATGAGCCCTTTCACAAACAACTGAAAACTCCTTCAGATTTAATTATCCATCTAATTTGCTTTTGAACATCTACCCCTATGTTATTAAATCTAAACTATCCAGTTTAGATGTAATAACTTAATGGCCAGTGTCTCTAAAATATTAAAAAAAAATTTTGTTTGCATTCCATTCTTATTTGCTTCTCATTAAAATCTATTAGAGAAATATAACTGCAGTGTTTTTTGTCTTTTCAAGAAACTTAAACACCAAATTTTATGATAAAGTTTTACAACTGCCCCTAAAATTAGAAAGCATCCATAACACAAGAGCAAACTAAAGTATACATTTACAGATGTATTGGAAAAAACCAACAGTGTATCTGGACAGTATTGTACACCACTATTATAAATGTTCATCTAATTATCAGTAAATTTAAGTTGGAAATCACAATCAGCTTCCAACATGATTATTACTTCTGTTTTCAAAAGGCAGTGATGTCTGTCACATGAACAATTTTTATTTCCTTGGAGATCATCTTCCCCTTTCTTCCTTGACAAGAAATTCTGGATTCAAATGGGACTTAATGTTAATAAGGAAGACTTGAACCATAAGAAGCCCATATATTTAAAGGTGCCCCTTGGGGTCCTATGTAGGGACATCAGCCCAGGAGTTACACATGGGTTGTTGTTACATTAAAATTGCAAGGAGCCTTTGAAAGAGGCACAATGTGGTTTTGGCATCAGTGGCAGTGGAGACCAAAATGAGATGTCAACCAGAAAGGATATACAAGGCCAAAATTATTGATGATATCTCAGAAGAACAAATCTCCACAAGGCGTTGATTCAATAAGCAAACTATTTTTTTTAATTTTTTTATCTTAGTACTTTGAAAAACTTGGGAATGTGCCTTCATTTAAAATGACTAAGGAATCCATACTGGTTCAGGTTCATCGAAAAACAACTGTGAATAACCAGTATCTTTAAAGTGTAACAAAACGTTTTGGGGCCAATGCAAAAAAATGGCGCTGAAAGCAGGTGCTGAGTGTTCAGCGCCCGCTTTCCTAATGCACCCCAGGCACCTCTCCTGGGGGCGCAATGCAATATTTAAAATAGGGCTTGCACTGCGAAGGAGGTGCTAGGGGCAATTGTGCATTCCTAGCACCTCCTTGACAGTATGCACCCGAGAAAGGTCCATTCTCGGCAGCTGTACGCCGGTTAAGAAAACGGAATCCGAATTTATCAGTGTCCCTTTTCCTAACTGGCGCACATCCACGGATTAGAAAAATGGACACTGAATTAGACACTGAATTAGAAAATGGATGCTGAATTTATCGGTGTCCATTTTCTGAACCTGACTGCCGGCACCTGTATCTGACCTACCCTAAGCTCCCTCCCCCTGAGGGAGAGTAAGGCAGGTCAGACGGAGTGAATAAATCAATATTAAAGTGTCGGGCATTTAATATTTATTTATTCATTCCTTTACTTATTACCGATTGGTCCATTCACTATCTCATGTCAGTGAAAGGACCAATCCCCTTTCAGGACAGCCTTCTGGTTTTCTGTACAATTTTTTGGGGCATTCAGAAATTAATCCCTGCGTATTTGACGCGCATTTTTTTTTTTTTTTTTGCATCAGGAGTGATTAATTAATAGCCTCATTCACATGCATTTGCATGTGATGAGCGCTATTAATTTCCTGGTGCGTTGGACACCTTTGTGGAGGCGCTAATCCCCTTATTGCATAAAGGGATTTGGTTAAGCCTACTATAAGCCCTGCCCCCTGGGAACAACTCACACCCCAAGTCCCCGCTAGAGTAGTCGCTAAACTGGCCGTTTAATGTAAGGGGTGGTTGTTAGCTGTGGGCAACAAGGTTTACAAGAATAAAGAATTAGAACCCCAAAAGTAGTTTTACACTTCAGTTTGATCACTAGTTAGAAGTACACTATCTTAATATACTTAGAAAAAAACACTTAGACTCAAACTGGTAGTTTTGTTAGAGCAAATAACTTCTTTAACAAAAAAAAATTATTATTTTTTTTTAGTTTGTTACATAACTTTCTGAAAATATCCCAAATACAACAGATTCAACAACATAAGTCAGAAAAATATAAATACATCAAAATTTGCTTCCTCTATCCTCTCAATTATGTATCCTTCCTTTTTATTTTCATAAATTTCTCCGTCTTTCTACAGAACCTCTAAAATGCTTTCCGGTCCGTTCTCCTTTTCCTTTTCCCACAAAAAATGTTTTATTTGTCTTTGGTTTAGTGAGCTCACCAATTGAAGACACCTATTAAGTGCAAATCCAAGCATATCCAGCAGCATTACAGTTATGCGACCTGCAGTCTCATGCCCCTGTGTGATGAAGCTGATGAGCAAGGGAAGAATATATGAAGGGGCAAAAGCAGGGGTAGTAAAAGTCTGAGGGTGGCATATGGGAGAGATGGCATGAGGAAGCAATGAGATGTGTGAGAGTATGTAAGCAGCTCTGTGCTTGGGGGTGAGGGATAGGAGAGGGCGCGAGATGGGGCATTAGTTTGTATGAAAGTATGTGAACGGGCGTTCTCTCCCACTCCCTCACACACTCAGTATTCTCAACTCAAGAAAGACACAAAACTTCTGAAGTGTGCACATATTTGGCTTTCAAATGTTGATGTTTTCTAGCACACACTCTCTCTCTTGTGTGTCACTCTCTTCTTGTTTCAGTCTAGCTGGTCCTGATCTGGGAAGAACTCCTGGGACAGGGTCTCCAGGGTCTCTGCACACATTACTTAAATGCTATGACATGTTCCATGCCAGAATGTGCTGGGGTCAGGGAAGGGAAATGTCTTCTGTCCTCCGTCACAGGTAGGGTTAGCGATACTGCACCTATACATAAAGATGTATCTTAAACTTTAAACTTCCAAATTTCAATCTTTCTGTCCTTTATGAGCCTCTGTCCTGTGCTGTGATATATTAGAGATCAGAAGATGTTCTAAGGCTTTTTATTTCTATTTTGTATTTCCAAGAATATGCTTTATTAATTAATGTATTTTGCTTTTACATTGCCTAGAGCCTTGATACTGGCAGTAAATAAATGAATTAAACAGATAAATAACCTCTAATATATCAGAGAGTAGGACAGAGATTCATGTAGAACAAAAAAACTAAAATTTGCTAGTGTAAAGTCACAATCACAGCAGACCTAACCTATTTTCTGCCTTAGTCTTCATGTCTTTTATGAGATTACAGTAAAAATGTAAGCCAGAGTTTAGGATTATGTCATGTTTTAGGAAAATATGTATTTATTTATTAAAAACATTTATAAACCACATTATTACCAATCTTATTTGAAAAGAGTGCAAACCTGCACAGAGCTGCTTACATACTACAATTCTGATTCTTCCTGAGCAATTCCATGCGTTGACAGGTTCAACATGTATTCTCAAATGAAAGTATAATGGGAAGTTTATTATATTGACTACGAATAATTTCATGTTTCCGTTAAAATGCCAAATGCATATGGTTCTTATTTTTTACTAAAATGTGTTTCATTTGTATTGTTTAAATCTGAATATTTACTGCAGTTAAAGACCTCAATGGGTCTGATTATGCAATGTATATAATACATACTGCAGAGCATACAGAAATCCATATTCACTAATCTACCTAGCTGCAAGATATGTAGGTATTTTGAAAGACAAACTAGCAGAGCACAATTCTCAGAAGTACAAAATACATTCATGTACCTTTCCCCTACTATTTCTGTTTCTGGAGTTACATAGGAGGAATTTCACATTTAATTGTATTTGAATAGTTTAATCTCCTGACCCAAAGATGGACCTGAGAACATCTAGTTTAAAAGCTGACAGATATACCACCTAGTAAGATTAGTTGGTTATATTGAGCTGCTCTGTGCAGAGCAATATTTTGCTCTGCACAGAGCAATATTTTGCTCTGCAAAATAACAGGCACGTTTTGGAAATACATGTTATGTTTCAATTCCTAAAGAGGGCTTGTCCAAACTTATAATTAATATTTCTGAATTTGATCATGGCAGTCTGCTTTAGACATAAGGCCTGATACTGTATACTGAAGGCTTTTTTCAATTTTCTGTCTATGGTCAAAAATACTTAGTACCTCCAACCTTAGAGGTTGAAAGGAGTGGTGCTCATTAAATTCTTCAAATTATCAACTTGCATGATTCTTGGCCTTGTTGATCTATAACTGTTGAACTGATTATATTATTGCATGATGGTAAATTTCAAAGTTATTTCTGTGGGCAAAATGATGCCTATGGAAAGCAGCTTTTACAAAATTGCCTGTCGTTATATGCAAGTAAAACTATGCATGGAGAGGTCCATATTCAAAAGCATTTAGTCCTGGATTGATCAAAATGCACTATCACATGTGATAGGAAAATGGGTGTGTTTTATGGTAATAGGCTGTTTATTGCAAAGTGTGCTATCTTAGGGCATCATTTTCTAAAGTATCGCAGGCCTGCGATACTTTAGAAGATGAGGGGCGGGGGGCCGAAATGGGGGGCGGGCCTGCGCTAGCCGGCAGCGATCGCACCGTCGCAAATTGTGATAACGTTTTCACACTTTGTGGTAAGTGCCAGAAGTGTTGATATTCCTTTCTACAACCACAAGAGAAAGAGAGAGAAAGAGAAACACCTAGCTATAAGGCCCTCATACTAGGTAGGTATTTATACCTCTATATGAGGCCCACCTAGTTACTCGAGGTTATGTTTAGGTAGGAGTGTAGGGGTTAGGGGCCACTTTGACTTTCAGAGTGAGACATACGAACAAAACAATGCTCTTTGTGAAGATTTGATGACCTTTGGAGTGAGGAAACTCAACCAAAGATTGTGCAATGTTCTCTCAACCTAGCTGGACTTTTGGCAAGTCTTGTGGGGGTCAAGAGGGTCCCCAAAGACTTGCCAAAAGTCCCTGTTGATACAAGGGGGTCCGGGAGTGATCTCATGCACTCGGGCCATTGGCTGCCAGTAATCAAAATGGTGCCGATAGCCTTTGCCCTCACTATGTCACAGGGGCTACCGGTGCCATTGGTCAGCCCCTGTCACATGGTGGGAGCACAAGATGGTGCCGGCCATCCATTGCTCCTACCATGTGACAGGGGCTGACCAATGGCACCGGTAGCCCCTGTGACATAGAAGGTCAAAGGCTATTGGCGCCATTTTGAATACCGACAGCCGAGGGCGTGAGTGCAGGAGATGGCTCCTGGACCCCCCGCTGGACCACCAGGGACTTTTGGTAAGTCTTGGGGGGGGGGGGGGGGTCAGGAAGGTGGGGGTTGTACTTAATTCAGTTTTATCTGGGAAACAAATAAGAATTATGCATGTACATATCGGGGGCCCCCCTTGCCGAATGCAACGTATCTGCCCCTTCCACCGACGAATACGAATCCCAAATGCAACGTATGGTGTCCCTCTGCACATCCCTATTAGTTTATCACGAATTAGGCAATTTCAACAAAATTGCCTAATTCGTTGTGTATCGGGGGGCTCGAACCCCAACACGGACTTTCCCTGAACTTCGGGGAAAATTCATTTTTCGGGTTAGTACGGGGGAGAGGGGCACATTTATTTAAAAAAAAACAAAACACCCCAACCCTTCAATTTTACTTTATTACAACCCCCCACCATCCCAATCCCTCCCCTAGACTTACTAAAAGCCTGGTGGTCCAGTGGGGTCCCGCGAGCAATCTCTCCCTCTGGGCCGTCAGGCTGTCGGGCCTGCTATGAATCAAAATGGCGCCGATGGTCCTTTGCCCTTACTATGTCACAGGGGCTACCGGTGGCATTGGTCGGCCCCTGTCACATGGTAGGAGCAATGGACGGCCGGCGCCATCGTGTGCTTCTACCATGTGACAGGGGCCCACCAATGGCACCGGTAGCCCCTGTGACATAGTAAGGGCAAAGGCTATCAGTGCCATGTTGAATACTGGTAGCCGACGGCTCCCATGCAGGAGATCGCTCCAGGACCTGCGCTGGACCACCAAGAACTTTTGGCAAGTCTTGGGGGAACCTCTGTCCCTGGTCCCTGGTGGTCTAGCGAGGGTCCTGGTGTTCCCATAACTACCACTTTTTTGGCTTCTAAATTTAGGATTCTAATGAAACTAGGAGCCTGAATTTAGGGATTCAGCCCTAGTAAATTTTTAAATGGACCAGTTTAAATGCTTAACTCCAAACGTTAGGTGTCTAAACTCTTTAAAACTGGCCCCAAAATGTTTTGTGAATTAGGTCTTTAACTGAACTGCTGAGTCTTAAGAGGCTGACCTGTGGAGTTTATGGAATATTATAGACCATCTAAGTAGAACAGATTATATTGTAATTGTAGTGGTATTCTTCCACTGTTATAATAATTCATCCCGCAGTATTCAAACTCACCAATTTCTAAACAAGACTGCATTTTTTACTCATGTATAGAAAAGACTTAATTATATCAGTGTTATTGTATTTGACTAGATGATGGCATTGGCTGACTCAATGGAACGGAAGAACCATACCTCAGTGACCGAATTTCTTCTTGTAGGACTCACAGATGATTCAGCGCTCCAGATTCTGCTCTTTGTATTTTTTCTAAATGTTTATATTATCACTCTGTTGAGCAACATTGGCATCATTGTGCTAATCAGGATGGTTCCCCGACTTTACACACCAATGTACTTTTTCCTCAGTAATTTGTCCTTCATAGACATCTGTTACTCCTCAGCTGTAACCCCCAACATGCTGGCCAACCTTCTCACAAAGAACAGAGTTATCTCTATTAATGGTTGTGCAACACAACTATGTTTTTTCACTTTTTATGGAAGTGCAGAATGCCTCCTCCTGGGAGTGATGGCATATGACCGCTATGTAGCAATATGTAAGCCCCTGCAATACATAATAATTATGAATAAAATGTTATGTTTCCAGCTAGTCACAAGTGCTTATATAGTTAGCTTATGTAATGCCTTAATACACACAATTTGCACCTTTCGCTTAGATTTTTGTCGATCCAATGTGATTAACCATTTTTACTGTGATGTTCCTCCACTTCTGGAGCTCTCTTGTTCAGATACCTTCATCAATGAACTTACTCTTAATATTGTTGTTGCATTTACTGGCATACTCTCTCTTCTGACTATCTTGATTTCTTACTGCTATATTCTAACCACCATTCTACAAATTCATTCCACAAAAGGGAGACACAAAGCCTTCTCTACCTGTTCTTCCCACCTCACCACAGTGGCAATACTCTATGGGACAATTGTATTTATGTATTTACGGCCCAAGTCAAGCTACTCTAATCATGATAAAGTCGTGTCTGTGTTTTATACGGTGGTGATCCCCATGCTAAACCCCCTTATCTATAGCCTGAGGAACCAGGAAGTCAAAGGATCCCTGATGAATATTATTAAACAGAAGTTTGCAGTGTAATGGTTGCTACACTCACCTAGTTAGTCACCTGTGAATCTAATTAACTTATATAAATATATAATTATAAGAGGAACATCAGACTGTGTCAAAACCCAAATTTCAGTACAAGCATGATTTCAATCTGTAAACATTTTTTCAATTCTTATCACCAGAAAATACCTTTCTATTGTGTGAATATCTCTCCTTATGTTTCTGATTTCAGTACAATTTTGTATTTTAGCCATAGTTGCAATATAAAGTCTGGTAGAATACAGTTATTGATAGAGACATTCAGAACAAACAGTCATGAGTTTTGGAGTTTTCCTTTGGAAATTCAGGGTAGGTGGGGATACTTTTCTATCTGTGGAGCTTGCATGAAGGTACAAAGTATATGTGGGAATTTTAAAATTATATCCTGTTATAGATCTTCCCAGATCATTGAATTTAGTTGATACTGTAATTAACATCTCAATGAAATTATGAAAAATGGATATCATAATACCATGTTGTCCCTTCGTCTACAAATAAGTAGTCTGCTTTCTATAAACTGTATATTCTTAGTTAACTTAAACCATATATTTCTGAAAATGATTTAAAGACAGACATTGATTCTTTGGTGACTTCCTCAATTGATATTGCAATGCATTGTATCTTGGGTTACCTAAAACTACTCTCCAACTATTGCAATTAATGATAGAGTGAAACAATCTCTAGAACTGTGGTGAATGTCTGGATTTCAGGCTTGAAATCCCATTTAGGTTATGCTAACTGCCATCATAAGGTGAGATTGTGCTTTTTTAGGCCTAGCTAGAGCTAAGAAGCAGAAGTACTGAAAATAAAGTAGCTATGACATGCTAGGGATTATATATTTATATAAACATTAGTAGCAAAGGCATAAATATATATGGAGGCAAATAAAGTTTACTCCAAAAAGCAATGGTTATTTCTTAGGAAAAGGTAAGCTTATGCATTGATATGTTACATTGATATGAGCGTAAATTCTTGGAATTTAATGCGTATTGATGGAAAACCATAAGTATTCATGTAGAGCATGATAGGCTGGCCATTAATTTGTCTAGCACTTGTTATCACTCTCTTAAGATCGTTTATAAGGTATGAAATATTAATGTGTCACTCAGAGATCTCATATCCTTTTTAGCTACTGGTGGCATTGACTGCTTGTGCATTCACTAATAAAATAAGGAAGGAAGCTAATTGCCTTCTATTTTTTATCATTTTCAACAATAATCACAAGAATTATCTTGTACAGTAATATGGATAATACCATGAGGCAATAATCACATCAAGTATCTTCGTTCGAGAAACAAAAAATTACACATGAATTCTCCAAAAGTCAAGGAAATTTGGGAGAGACAAGTGTAAACAAAGCGGTATTTCCATACAATACAACAATACAATAAGGAAACTAGCCCATGAATACCCCAGACATTTTTTCTTTTGCACCTACTCCTTAACAATGGGTTCTCTTCAGGAGTGTGCATCCAAGAATGCCCTTAAATGCACCGATTCAAGGAAAACATATTTCACATTAGAATGTAATATTAAGCATTTGCATGGATATCTTAACGTGAATTCAGCTCCACATGTTAAAGCTTCAGTTCGCATTTCAAGAAACGTTTTCCTCCTTAACTGTGTGGCCCTTGCTAGATCAGGGTAAATCCAAATTTTTTGGCCATATAACAATGCAGATCGTTTTCGCAAGAAAAATCTTAATACAGCATTTCTTTCGGAGGTAAAAGTAAATGATACCAATAATGTGGTATGATCTGTTACCATAGTATCTAAAGATATGTCCAAAATATCTGACACATTCATAACTTGCTTGTGGTGGGCACACCTCTCCGCTACCTCTCCGGGAGATCCTATGAGGCCCACCTAAGTCCAGGTAGTCCGGGTACCCAAGGGCTCAACCTGCGGAAACCCCGGGTTGCTATTGGTGAAGCTCCAGCTAGCCTCTGTCTCCTTGTGTGCTCCACCTCCTGGTGGCAGGTGCTCTCTGAGTCCAACCAGAGGGCCGTACCAATCTTGCACCAGGCCAAGGGTCCACCTCCAGCATAATAATACTGTGCAGTTGGATTCTTTCTATCCTTGCCTGTAACAGGTTAATCAGCATTAGGGATGTGCAGAGGGACGCCATACGTTGCATTCGGGATACGTATTTGTCAGGGGGCGGATATGATGCATACGTCCCTATGGCGCCCCGATACGGTTATAAGTCTAAATCTATTCGTTATCCGGCTAAAATTAAATGTACTACAACCCCCCCCCCCCACCCTCCTGATCCCCCAAAGACTTACCAAAACTCCCTGGTGGTCCAGCGGGGGGTCCGGGAACTATACCCTGCACTCAACAACCCTCTGTACCAGTATCAAAATGGCGCCGATAGCCTTTGACCTACTATGTCACAGGGGCTACCGGTGCCATTGGTCAGCCCCTGTCACATGGCCATCGGCGCCATCTTGTGCTCCTACCATGTGACAGGGGCTGACCAATGGCACCAGTAGCCCCTGTGACATAGTAAGGGCAAGGCTATCGGCGCCATTTTGATTCCTGGCACCCGACGACACGAGTGCAGGATATCGCTCCCGGACCCCCGCTGGACCCCCAGGGACTTTTGGCCAGCTTGAGGGGGGGCTTCTGACCCCCACAAGACTTGCCAAAAGTCCAGCAGGGGTCTGGGAGCAACCTCCTGCACTTGGGCCATATTGCCAGCATTCAAAATGGCGTCGGTGCTACCTTTGCCCTCACTATGTCACAGGGGCTGACCGTCGGCCCCTGTGACATATGAGGGCAAAGGTAGAGCCGGCGCCATTTTGAGTACTGGCAGCCGCTAGCCTCTGCCCTCACTATGTGGACTTGTTTAAATCCGTTTTTGATGACCCTGCTCAAACTTCTGTAGCCGGTTCTGCTTTAGTGGATTTGAAGCATGGCAACAGATCATTGGCAGAATTCGCCATAGTGTTCAAAACTCTTGCGGCAGAACTTCGCTGGGACTCCAAATGTCTCAAGACTCTCTTTTGCAGAGGCCTGGATAACCGTTTGAAGGATGAGCTGACCGCTCGCCAAACACCTGATTTGCTGGGCGAATCAATAGCCTTGGCCACTCGGATTGATCAATGACTCCGGGACAAGGTGAAGGAACTCCAGCTTAGGGTGTTACCCGGATTGAAACAGGCCAGTGCTGTCTCTACAACTCAGATGGTTCCAGTAATCCTTGCTGCTGATACAGATGAACCTATGCAACTTGGACATGGTCGCTTGACCTCAAAAGAGAGAAGATTTCGGAAGAAGTGCGGCCTTTACACATGTACTGTGGTCAGCCCGGCCATAATGTTTCCACATGCTCCATTCATCCAGGATACAGACAGGCCTAAGTCCCGCAGGAGGACTGTTCTTAGGCCATACCACGATATCTCCTCCACTCTCTCTCCCACTCTCTTTGACCTACGGATCGATCATGGTTCAGACTCCTTCCCTGGTGGACTCAGGGGCAGGAGGCAACTTTATTCTCTGATGTCTAGTGGAAGACCTGAGGAGTCCCCTCATCAAATTAGAAGATCCACTATTGTGTTACAACTTGAAGTGGACTTTGGACTTTTCCCAACTTCGCCACTTCCACTGAAGATCTCAGTGACGTCCCCAGCAGCTCATCCATTGCTGCTGACATCTATAACATCAGACTCAGCGAATTTTCCTCCAAGATTCAAGATCCACCTGTCATCAATGTAGAAGACAACTTAGAATACAAAGTCGAAGAAGTCCTGGATGTTCGTAAAAGAGGCAAGACTTTTGAATACCTTCTAAAATGGGAAGGCTTCGGCCCCGAAGAAAACTCTTGGGAGCCTCAGACCAATATCCTAGACAAAGAGATGCTTCGTCGGTTCCATCTCGCGCATCCTTCAAAACCTAAGCCTGGTACCCGAAGATGAAATCGCCCTTTGAAGGGGGTACTGTTGTGTCCATCGGTTCCCGACGCCCTCTCTCCGCCCTCCTTACCTCTTTGGCACCTCCTTCTTCGCCCGCAGGAAGATTGACTGCCACGGCATCCTTCTGCCGAAGTCCTTGGCATCCCCGGACCGGCTTTTTGTGCAACAGGTCCATGTCACCAAGGTTGTACTCACTAGAGATGTGCATCGGGTAAAAATGTCATATCGGGCTTTGTTTCGGGGCCCTCCGCGGGAATTTTGTTTTTCCCGTGTTTTTTTTTTGGGGGGGGGGCTCTGATTTTCTGGTTAGTGCACACTATCGGGCAGAGTTAGTGTGCACTAACTAAAAAATGATTTTTTTTCTGAAATTTCAGAAAAAATTCAATCGTTTTTCGGTTCTCCCGAACCATTCTGAATTAGTCAATTTTGTTGACATTGCCTAATTTGGGAAAATGATTGCACATCCCTAGTACTCACAGTGATCAAAGAACTCAGCTATGTGTTCCTGTCTTCTCATCCAACTAATAGGAAATTACATCTTTTATATCTTAGCAGATATAATTTGCACTTTCTGGAAGAAAAATCATTATGCCAACTTAACATAATTGTCATTGTAAATAGAAATACAATTAAGTGACAAATGAAATATATAATTCATATAATTGCTTATTCTCTGGCAGTCTGAATCTCGAAGCTCTGAGGACCTTAGAGACAATGTCCCAGAGGTATCTGCTTACAATATATATCCTTCTACAGGATCAGACACCTGTTTATTTGAAGCACCAAAATTTGTGCAGGTACAGTTGTGAAAAAATGTTTCTTTGTTATAGAATTGTGAATTGTAGTTTGAGTTACTAAATTGAATTTAATATGGAGATTTGGATTTTAGAAAGAGAAAACACAAAGAGATTTGTCTGTACTGGCAATGATTTACTTTGAGTTAATCCTATAAACATTAGGGATTTAAAAGGTGGGGGTGAGATGGGGGAGGTTAGAATTAAAGGCAATTGCTAGAAAAAATCTAGAATTTTGCCCTACATAGTGCCAGGGATTAAATCTGTGATTCTAGGACCTGAGTCCTATTGTAATTGAAATGGTGGGAAATCAACAAATATTAGCGGTAAATAATATGAATATTAGAATTAAATGTTAACAAGATAAAAAAATAAGCCAAGAGGCATTATATTTATCTATCTATATGTTGATAGATATTTAATAAGTACTTACCCATCTATTTATATCTAAACCTCAATATCAGTGCTTGATTACATAGAGAGAAGCATTTACCTCACATTTGGCAATGGGAAGTTTTCTGATTATTGTAGTTTGTATTTTAATATGGGGGTGATTGTATCTGATGATCTTAAGTTGGCCAAATGGGTAGATAAAGCGATGGTAAAAGCCATAAAGATGCTTGGCTGCATAGGGAGAGGAATGGTCAGCAGAAAAAGGAAATTGATTTTGCCCCTGTTTAGGTCTCTGGGGAAACCTCACTTGGTTCACTGTGTACAGTTCTGGAGACCCCACCGTCAAAAGGATATAAACAGGATGGAGTCGGTCCGGAGGGAGGCTACTAAAATGGTCAGTGGTCTTCGTTCTAAAGCATATGAAGATAGTCTTAAAGATCTAAACTTGTATATCCTAGAGAAAAAGCGAGACAGGGGAGATACGATAGAGCCATTCAAATATCTTAAAGGTTTCCATGCAGGGGAGGTAAGTCTCTTTCAATGGAAAGGAAGCTATTGAACAAGGGGTCATGAGATGAGGTTGAAAGGAAATATTTCTTTACAGGGAGGGTGGTGGATGCATGGAACAGCCTCCCAGTGGAAGTGGTGGAGATAAAAACATTATCTGAATTCAAAAAAGCATGGGATAAATACAGGGGATCTCTGAGGAAGTGATGGGAATTATAATGCTAAATTAATTGGATGAAAGGGCAGACTAGATGGGTCATGTGGTCTTTTTCTGCTGTCTTGTTTCTATGTTTCTATGATTCTAATGTATCCTCTATGAGAGTAATTTTAGGATACTGTGCATAACAGCAGAGTCTTTTAAAACTAATAAGAGAAAATATATTTTTTACTCAATGCAAATTAAGCTCTGGAATTCATTGTGGTGAAATCTATTAGTGTAGCTGTATTTAGAAAAGGTTTGACAAGCTCCTGAAGGAAAAGTCCATTAATCATTATTAAGGTAGAGTTGCAGAAATCCACTGCTTTGCTTGGGATAAGCAGCTTGGAATCTCTCTACCCCTTGGGATCCTGCCAGGTACTTGTGACCTGGATTGGCCACTTTTAGAAACAGGATGCTGGGCTTGATGGACCTTTGGTCTGACCCAACATGGGAAGTCTTATGTTCTTAGAGTCTCCATGTACCTGTTATGTGCAGACTTTACCACTAATTTTAAAATGCTGGAGTAAAGTCCCCTCCTAATTGCACAAGTTACACCTTCTCCTAACAGTGAGTAACTTCTGTGTGTAAACTTAAAAACAGAGGCCAATATTCAGTAGGCCATTTAGTGGACAAGTTATCCAGCAAACGTTAGTGAGATATATTGTCCTGTATATTTATTTAGTGGGATAAATGTCCCACTGAATAACCTGTACTAAAGTAATCCCTCTACATGTATCTGGCTAACTTTAAAACATAGCTGGCTATATTTGAATATAGTTGGTTGGGTTTTAAAGTTAGACAGATAGATATATAGCTGGATAGCTTGCTACTTATCCGAATATCTTTAAAAGATACCTGGGTAACTAGTGTTGCCATTGTTAGCATTAAAAAAACAAAACAAAAAAAGATATTCAAGTGCCCGCAGCTCCCAGCCATTTCAGTGAATTGCCTCCTTCATTCAGCACTCCTGAAACACCAAACATTTATGAGCTGTCTTCCCCCTCACCCTTTCCCCAATTTCATTCTTAAATTTTCAATCACAACCAGCCCATCTCTTTGAAAGCCCCCTCCCTCAAGCTTATATCTGGATAAACAACAAATTATCTGGCCATACAAGACCAGATAACTTTAGACCTTCTCTGAAGCATGTCTAAAATTATCCAACTAACCTAGCCGGATACACCCAGTATTCAGCTAGGCTTGTCAGATACCTCAGCTCTTCCCTGGAATGCCCCTGGAATGTCTTTTTTTTAATCTGGTTAAATTATAGCCAGATAACTACTTAGTCGGCAATAATTTAGCCACATAAATGACTGAAAATGCAACATATATTATTTAGATGGATAACTTTGTTGGAGAGGTTGCTGACTTAGGAGCTCACATAAACATATGTGGTAGACATTTCAACTGATGTTGGCATTTTGGGTCAAAGTATTTCACATCATCACTGAGATAGGTTTTGCAGTTGATCCAACCTCAGCGTTGGCACTGTTGGACACATTGGACACAACATCAGATGTTTTAAGTGACTCTAAGAAAATTATTTCTCAAGTGTAAGAAGCAAGATTCACAATTGCTAGTCATTGGAAGACATCTCCAACCATTATGTCTTGGAGTGCTTAATTGTTTGAAATAGCTGGCATAGAAAAGTTAACTTACTCACCTTAGGGGATCTACATAGATATGAACTGATTTGGGAATGATTCTAGGCCTGTTTCAAAGAGTGGTTAGGATATGCCAGAAACACTTTATTTTGTTATTCTGGTTGATTGATGATTATGTACCTGTTTATCAAGTCTAATATTATTAATGTGACTTAAGCCTTATTCATTCAAATGTACTGTATTTAGGTTATTGTACAATTTATGTATTGCCTTGCTTAGCACATACAGTAAATAAGAATTATTTTTAAAAAATAATTTTATTTAATCCATAGTAATATATATTAAAACAATTGTAATTCCTTTACATATCGGTAGATTATATGGTTATCCTGGTTTCAGAGATGTGCCAATATCTCTTCAAGCCCCACCTTCACCCAAATGTGCAACAGTGAGGACAAATCATGTCGGTTGATGCTTTAACAGCTCCATGATCCACAGTCTTCATAAGAACATAAGAACATAAGAAATGCCATACTGGGTCAGATCAAGGGTCCAACAAGCCCAGTATCCTATTTCTAACAATGTCCAATCCAAGTCACAAGTACCTGGCAAGTACCCAAACATTAGATAGATCACATGCTACTATTGCTTATTAATTACCATAACATCAGTTAATGGATTTATCCTCTAGGAACTTATCCAAACCTTTTTTAAACCCAGTTACACTAACTGCTGTAACCACATCCTCTGGCAAAGAATTCCAGAGCTGAACTATGCGCTGAGTGAAAAATAATTTTATTTGATTCATTTTAAATGAGCTACTTGCTAACTTCATGGAGTGTCCCCTGGTCCTTCTATTATCTGAGAGAGTAAATAACCAATTTACATTAACTTGTACAAGTCCTTTCATAATTTTGTAGACTTTTATCATATCTTCCCTCAGTCGTCTCTTCCCCAAACTGAACAGCCATAACTTCTTTAGCCTTTCCTCATAGGGCAGCCATTTCATGCCTCATCATTTTTTTCACCCTTCTCTGTACTTTCTCCTGTGCAGCTTTAACCTTTTTGAGATGTGATAACCAGAATTGCACACAGTATTCGAGGTGCGGTCTCACCTTGGAGCGAAACAGAGGCATTATGACATCCTTAGTTTTATTTGCAATTCCCTTCCTAATAATTCCTAATATTCTGTTTGCTTTTTAGATCACCAAAGCACACTGAGCCGACAATTTCAACGTGCTATCCACTATGACACCTAGATCTCTTTCCTGGGTGGTAACTCCTAAGATAAACTTAACATGGTGTAACTACAGCAAGGGTTATTTTTCCCTATATGTATTAAGGATGTGCAATCGTTTTTCCTAAATTAGGCAATTTCAACAAAATTGCCAAATTCGGAATGGTTTAAGAGAACCGAAAAACAATTGCATTTTTTCCAAAATTTTGGAAAAAATTAATTTTTGGGTTAGTGCGCACTAATGGGAGTTAGTGCATGCTAACTCCCCGATAGTTCATGCTAACTCCCCGATAGTACGTACTAACTATGCCATATTAGTACATACTATCGGGAGTTAGCGTGCACTAACCCAAAAATCGGTGCCCCTCCCAAAAAATAACCCCAAATCGCGGGAAAAATAAAATTCCTATGGGGGGGGCCCCCGAAACGAAGCCCAACACGAAATTCTAACCCAAAGCACATCTCTAATATGTATCACTTTGCACTTGTATGCATTAAATTTCATCTGCCATTTGGAAGCCCAATTATCCAGTCTCGCAAGGTCCTCCTGCAATTTATCACAATCCACTTGAGATTTAACTACTCTGAATAATTTTGAGTCACCCACAAATTTGATCACCTCACTCATTGTACCCCTTTCCAGATCATTTATAAGTATATTAAAAAGCACTGGTCCAAGTACAGATCCCTGAGGCACTCCACTGTTTACCTATTTTCACTGTGAAAACTGACCTTTTAATCCTACTCTATGTTTCCTGTCTTTTAACCAATTTGCAATCCAGAAAAGGACATCGCCTCCTATCCCATGACATTTTAGTTTTCTTAGAAGCCTATCAAGTGGGATTTTGTTGAACAACTTCTGAAAATGCAAATACACCACATCTACTGGTTCATCTTTGTCCACATGTTTATTCACCCCTTCAAAAAATGTAGGAGATTTGTGAGGCAAGACTTTCCTTGGGTAAATCCATGTTGGCTGTGTCCCATCAAACCTTGTCCCTCTAAATGTTTTGTGATTTCATTCTTTATAATAGTTTCCATGATTTTTCTGGCACTGAAGTCAGGATCACCGGTCTATCATATCCCAGATCACCACTGGATCCCTTTTTAAATATAGGGGTACATTGGCCATCTTCCAACCTTCAGGTACATTGAATGATTTTAATGATAGGTTAAAAATTTTTACTAATAATTCTGAAATTTCATTTTTTAGTTCTTTCAGAACCCTGGGGTATATACCACATGGTCTAGGTGATTTACTACTCTTCAGTTTGTCAGTCAGGCCTACCACATCTTCGAGGTTCACTGTGATTTGGTTCAGTTGATCTGAATCATCACCCATAAAAACCTTCTCTTGAATGGGTATCCTTCCAATATCCTCTTTAGTAACACTGAAGCAAAGAAATCATTTAATCTTTCTAACCCTACCTAGCCCCTAATTTTTTTTTGGCATTTAACGGGGGTTACGCATCTGGCCGGGCCCATTGTAAAATGCACGCGGGGCTTGCAATGCCCAGCCATGCTCGTAACCTCCGAAATTTACATGCATTGCCTTTATAAAATCAGGCCAATATTCTTTTATATCATAGATATAAGAAGTGATATACTGATTGGTCATGTGATGTAATACGTTTCTTTTCTATTTTGCAGAATCACATATTATAAAGTGTCGATTTGTCTACAATTTTATCTTAAACCTTTGCACAGACATTGAACCAAATAGAAGAATATCCAGTTATTTACTGCAGGCAACACGAGAAAGATGATGATTAACTGTACAACTACATGAATCATACTTTACAAAAGTTCTTCCAATCCCATTTTTGTACCTGCAGCCAGAATCAACTGAATAAATGGAAGGCAGGAACCAGACTTCAGTGACCGAGTTCATTCTCCTAGGACTCACTGATAATCCAATACTACAGATTCTGCTCTTCGTCTTTTTTCTTCTGGTCTATATTATCACCCTGCTGGCCAATACTTGGATCATTGTTTTAACTTGGCTGGATGTGCGCCTACAGACTCCCATGTACTTTTTCCTCTCTCACCTATCTTTTGTTGATATCTGTTATTCTTCAGTCACCACTCCCAAAAACCTCCAGAGCCTCCTGGTAGAGAAGAAATCCATTTCCTTTCTTGGTTGTGCTCTGCAAATGTATTTTTTTATTGGTTTTGCTGCTTCAGAAACTTTTCTGCTGGTGGTGATGGCATATGATCGTTATTTGGCAATATGTAACCCATTACTTTATTCAGTCCTAATGAACAGGAGATTGTGTATTCATCTGATGACTGCTGTGTATCTGGTCAGCTTTGTTATTTCCCTCATACATACAACTTGCACCTTCCGCTTATCCTTTTGTGAGTCCAATGTGATTAATCATTTTTTCTGTGATATTCCACCATTGTTAGTGCTGTCTTGCTCAGACACCCTTGTAAATGAAATTGTGATTTTTATCATTGTTGGGTTCAATTGCATAACCTCCTTTCTGACCATCCTAATTTCTTACATCTACATTATCTCCACCATCCTGAAGATTCCCTCTGCAGAAGGGAGGCAAAAAACATTCTCCACCTGTGCCTCCCACTTCACTGCTGTGCTGATATTCTATGGCACAATTATTTCCATGAATTTACGACCACCTTCAAGTTATTCATTGGATCAGGACAAAGTGACTTCGGTGTTTTATACGATGATGATCCCCATGTTAAATCCTCTGATTTACAGCTTGAAGAACAAGGAAGTGAAAGCTGCAATGAGGAAAGTATTCAGACTAAATTTTGCCATATGACAGGCAGACAATTCAATACACATAATTTATTTTGATTTGATTTGTATTCCACCTTTCAGTACTTCAGGTATACAGGTACAGTTGGTATCTCCCTGTCCCCATAGGGCTGACAATCTAAGGGCCTGATTTACTAAGGCTTTGCAACCATTCTGAGGCCAATATTGAGTAAACTATTTAATGGACAATTTATCCGGCCAAAGTATATTCAGTGGTAATAACTTTAAATATAGCAAGGTAGTTTTTAAACTATTGTCCTTGTACGGCTGAATAACGTCCCTCAGGGATCGTTACTTGGACTGGTGCTTTTCAATATATTTATAAATGATCTGGAAAGGAATATGACGAGTGAGGTTATCAAATTTGCGGATGATATAAAATTACACAAGCGGATTGTGATATATTTCAGGAGAACCTTGCAAGACTGGAAGATTGGGCATCCAAATGGCAGATGAAATTCAATGTGGACAAGTGCAAGGTGTTGCACATAGGGAAAAATAACCCTTGCTGTAGTTACACAATGTTAGGTTCCATATTAGGAGCTACCACCCAGGAAAAAGATCTAGGCATCATAGTGAATAATACTTTGAAATTGTCAGCTCAGTGTGCTGCAGCAGTCAAAAAAGCAAACAGAATGTTAGAAATTATTAGGAAGGGAATGGTTAATAAAACGGAAAATGTCATAATGCTTCTGTATCGCTCCATGGTGAGACTGCACCTTGAACACTATGTACAATTCTTGTCGCTGCATCTCAGAAATGATATAATTGTGATGGAGAAGGTACAAAGAAGGGCAACCAAAATGATAAAAGGAATTAAACAGCTCCCCTATGAGGAAAGGTTGACGACGTTAGGGCTGTTCAGCTTGGAGAAGAGACGGCTGAGGGGGGATATGATAAAGGTCTTTAAGACCATGAGATGTGTTGAATGAGTAGATGTAACTCAATTATTTACACTTTCGGATAATAGAAGGACTAGGGGGCACTCCATGAAGTTAGCAAGTAACACATTTAAGACTAATCAGAGAACATTCTTTTTCACTCAACGCACAATAAGGCTCTGGAATTTGTTGCCAGAGGATGTGGTTAGTGCAGTTAGTGTAGCTGGGTTCAAAAAAGGTTTGGATAAGTTCTTGGAGGAGAAGTCCATTAACTGCTATTAAGCAAGAAATCCTTGCTGAAATGGCTGTCTGAAGACTTCTGTGACTCTTTAGAGCCTCTTCAGCCCTTACCTCTGGATTGGTGGTTTGGAAGGTAACTTGGCTGCTCCCTGGAAGGAGGATCCACAGATATTTAGTCCAGCTATCTTCTGGCCATACTGATAAGTGAGCAGTCTATTCAGAATTCTTTGGGAAACACGGAGTCTTCTCCTGGGGCCATCTTAAGTACAACTGTCGACAAGGGAGGTGGCCTGGTCATAGCAGTTTGCATGGCCTGTGTTTCCTGTGTGATTTGCTGCATAAGTTGTTCCTGCAGCTATTGCTGATGGGCAATTTGGATCTGCAGGGTATTCTGCAGTTGTTGCTGCTGCCTTGTAGCAAGGATCTGGATCACTTGCTCCATCTTCTCTGCTTTCCGAGCTGCCTCCAAACTGTGCATCTCTTTGGGGGAAGGAGAGGGAAAACAAAAAGTCCTGCTGGCCTGTCTGGCCTTGACTCACTGCTTGAACCCTGACTGTACAGGCGGGATATCCCCTTGACCTGTTGTCACTTCAGCTGGGTGAGTGGACCTGGGAAGCCCCCCAGGGAAAAGAGAAAAAAAACTTTGCAGGGTTTTTTTTTTTTCTGATGCTGCGCCTGTGGGCTCCTGCATGTGCTTTCCGTTTACGCAGGAGATCCCATGCTGCCACCATATGTGGTAACTTGAGTGCTAGTGGCTTGGGAAACAGTCAGGAGGAATAAGGAGTCAGAGTCTGGCAGTTTCCCTTATGTGCAATTATTTACAGTGCAATGCAAATCAAAACAATGAATGCAGCTCACCTTATATTCAGGTAGTGTACACATCAAACATTAGCAGACTTAGCACAGGCTGGTTTCCTGCTTGATCTCCGGGGCCTTTCTAACCCTTCTGGGCCCTGTCTTCTTATGCTAGGCCAAAGGGATCCTCCCTGGGCCCAGAATCCTTTGCTGAGTTTGGACTTAAACTCAACAAACAACCCACACACAGGAAAATTTTATCTTTATACCTTAGATTTATATCTTTCTTTTTTATCTTTTTTTATCTTTCTTTATTATTTTTTGTTTCTGTGCCTCACACATGCCCAACCTAATCACAACTTAACTTAATAAGTGTCTTTAATAAATGTTAGAGAATTATTTAAAATATTTAATGGATGAATGGTGATGCTTCATACAATTACAAGAACACCAGACCCTGGTGTCTCGTTCAATTTTTGTTATGTAATCATGAGCGCCACCATCCCCCACATAGTCCTTTAATCAATTTTTCAAAAGCTTATTTTTTCTTTTTATTTTTTGCGTTTTTCAAAAGCTTGCTTTTTCTGTTTGTTATTTTCTTAAAATCTTCATTTTATATCTTTATATCTTTAGACATTAATGTGAAACACTGAATAAAAAACAAGAGATTAGGTCGCCAATTCCTCAAGATAGGAGTATTACTTATCTTGCACTTAAAGTCCTCAAAAAGATCTTGAAGCAGCACTTGCCCCAACAAGGCCCAGTTTCGAATGTTCTTCTTCAGGGGAAGCCACTAAACCTTTGTCTCAAATCGTGTTTCATATTCCAAATCCATGAAGAACTCGCCTCAACGCTGCTCACTCGATTCTCCTGGTATGCTTTAAGTTTGGACTTAAAGCATACCAGGCCAGATGGTTATGGCCGGTCCATAAGGTGGTCTGAGGAAGTTTCCTGTAAACTCCCTCATACTGCATCAATATCTACTACCAACATTTTAAGATTGCTTTCAAGATGTCACATCTCACTCTCAAAATATTAGGCATAAACCAAGGCAGTTATGAATTCTCTGCATTGATGCTAAATGAAACATGGTTGTAGTCTTCAATTCATTCATGGGTTCCTTCTGGAGATTACAACCCTTGGCAAAATCATTTTCCAAGGGCAGACAGCAAAAAGATAAAAAGCTTTATTGATACAACAGAACATAGAAATAAAGATAGTAGATCAAGGAAATTATCTTTAAGTCAATATCCATATGCTTTAGAATAAAGACCATTGATCATTTTAGTAGCCACCACCTGGCTCATCACCATCATGTTTATATCCTCTTGAACACTATTCTAAATGAGATCTTAGAGGGCAAGATCAGCTCCCTTTTCTGCTGAACATTTCTCTTCCTAAGCAGCCAAGTATCTTTCCTGCTTTTGCCATTGCTTTATCCATATATTTGACCACCTTAAGATCATCAGATATAATCACTCGTTCTTCATTCACCTTCAATGCTGTTACTCTACCTTGGATTTTTGCACCATAAATGCATTACTCTTCAATTTTAACATTAAATCTTAGCTGCCAGACACTAGATCATTTCTCCTCATATTTTCCACATCTTCCTGGCCATCCAGCTTATTGAAGATTTTGGTAACATTGGCAAGAAGACAAACTTTTCCCCACAATTGTTCTGCTATGTCACTCACAAAAATGATGAAAAGAACCAGTCCAGGGAGCACACTCCTGCAACACCCCCCCTTCATAGATACCTTCATTTACCACGTACCTTTGTCCACTCCCATTCAGCCTGATTATATCCCAGTCAGTCAATCTATATCCCATACTGAAGGAATTAAATTTATTTATGTTTCCTATAATAAAATATGTCAAAAGCCTTACTAAAATTCAAGTGCTATTCCTTGAGCCAACTCTCAGATTTGTCTGACAAGATCTACTTCTGATAACACCATGCTGCCTCTGAGCTTGCAATCCATTGCATTCCAAACATGTGACTATCCTCTGTTTTAGCACTGATTCCATTTATTTGATTACCTCAAAGGTCAGACTAAATGGCCTGTAATTCCTAGATGCCGCCTTACTTCCGCTTTTTTGATTAGGAACTACAACGGCCCATCTCCAGTCCTCCAGAACTACTCCCGACTGTAAAGAAGAATTGAAAAAGGTCAGCCAGTGGAGTTGTCAGGATATCTCTATTTTCCCTTAGTACCCTCAGATATATCCCATCCCGCCCCATCGTCTTATCTACATAAAGTTTAATTAGCTCCTCATGAATATGGTATTCCAAAAATTATTTCTACTCTGATCTATGTTCATTTTATGTGGTCCTTCTCAGGACCTTCCACAGTGAACAGCAAACAGAACTTCTCTTGGTCTGTCCTATCCCCTTTACATAGACTGAGACCCAGTAAAATAAGAAATGTGATATGGCAAAAAAAGGGACTTTCACTTACCTAACCCATCAAGTAATCCAGTGGAGGCCAGGTCCCGATGCCAAGACCTCAGCCTGAACTCAGGCCCAACTCCGTGACCTGACCCAGAGGCTGAGTCCTGAAGCCTGGGCTGAAGCCTAGTCTGGAGATCGAGCCCAGGTCCGACACCATGACTGGACCTGGAAACCAGGTCCCGATGCCTGGGCCTTGGCCTAGGCTGGAACCCGAACCAGGGATTGATGCTGTGACCCAACCAGGAGGCTGGTTGGGTCACAGCATGGGGCCTGGCATGGGGCCTGGCACTGGAACATAGGCCCAGACCCAGGCCCGAGACTATTATCTGACCAAGAGCTCAGGTCCCAATGCCAGGGCCTCAGCCCAGACCTAGGCAATGACTTAGGGAGTTTTCACGATTTATTGTCACTGCTCAGAAGGACTTTCCTTTTTTGATGAATATGTTACACAAGTTAAGGATGGGGTGGTCAGATATTTTGTATCGGCCTCCATATATTTTGTATGTTTTATCCTATATATCTAAAAAATTTGTAAACCGTTGTGATGGCTCGTCTTAATGACGGTATAGAAAATCTGATAAATAAAATAAATAAATAAACAGCAAGGCGGCCAGGACCTGATTGATGTACATGGAGGTGGCAGACTGTATGATGCTAGCTGAAATCCCAAGAGAAGTTTGGAAGTTGCCAGCAGCAAAAGAGGGCAGCGATGATCTTGACATGTGCTGGCAAGGCATGGCCATGGTGTCTGGTAGGCTGTAGGTCCTACTTTATAGATGCAATATAGTTTCCCTATTAAACCTGAACCTACACATAATTACTCCTCTGATAAATCTAAAAACTGAGTCCTTGTCCTGTAGACACTGTGTGTGGGGAACGTCCTCCTCCTCCTCCTCTCCTCTCTCTCAGCCCTGAGTACCCATATGGAGATTAAGATCATTTTGAAAGGAAAGGCTCAGCCACTGTCTCACATTCCTCAGTATGAGGCTGACAGTACACTCCCCATCCAAGCGAGCCCCCTTGGCCCTTTAGGTCCTTGTTTATTCCAATATGTTCTCTAACCCTCAATGGAATGCAAGAAGTTTGATTTAGCAACCTGATTCCCCTAGTCTATCCCTGGGACTCTCATGGCAGTCCCCTATGTGATCTTGGTTACCCCGGTCCCAAAATGAATGGGCAAGGCTTTCCCTGTGTCCCCCAGATGGTCCCAGTCCACACCAGGGAGCTGCTCTCCCACCCCCTGGGCATTTCATGCTTCCACTTTGGCGGGAGAAGTTCACATGGCAAATGTAAGGGATCAATTTTAAAAAACGCACGCACGTGTCCATGTGTGTGTGGTTCCCGGCATGCGCACATGGACGCGCCTTTTTTGTAAAATGTGTGCATCGGTGTGCACATGTTATAAAATATGATTCCTGCATGGGCACGGGCATCAGATTTTAAAATCTGCGCGTGCATGTGCAGGTGGATCAGGAGTTGCGCGCGCAGGGGAGGGATTTTGTAATCTACATGTGGCGACGCGATCAGGCCTTTGCCCTGTTCCTCCCCGTCCACTCCAAATAAGGAGCAGACTGGGAGAGAGATTTCCTTTATCCCTATCTACCCTTTCTCACTTTTCCCCTCTCTTCCCTGACTCCTAAATTAACTCTGACTAGTTTTTTTTTTGTTTTTTAACTTACCAGCTGCTGGCACTTGCTTCCCTGGGACAGGGATTAATGGCCACTGTCCAGGCCAGTCCCCTCCCTGCCCAGACCACACACCCCGCCCGCCCCCTTTTACCTGGCCTGGCACTTCTACATGTATCGGGGGTTACGAGCATGGCCTGGTCCTTTTGAAAATGTGCGCAGTGTGCGCAGGGCCCAGCCACATGCATAACCCCAGAATTTTACTCATGTGCACCTTTTAAAATTTGCCCGTTAGTCGCAAATCAAAAGTTTTTTTCATGGCTGTGTGTAACCGAGCTGTAGCAGATGAATGTTGGTAAGTGCATGGCAGCTCAGCATGTAGGGCACTTTTAAAATATGCCATTACATGCCTATGTATAGCTACGTCAAGGCCACAACCCCAACACACACCCTTTTTACATGTGCGCATAATGGGCTGCATTTTAAATCACTTACATGCGTAAAACAAGGGGGTTTACACACATGGCCGGACCTTATGCGTGCCGGGCCAATTTTCAAAGGGCCTGGCCACATCTGTAACCCCCCCCCCCCCCCCCGGGATGCGTATAAGTCTCAGGGTTAGTGAATGGGGCGGTCTGGGGGGTGGGGCGGGCTGGTCCGGGGGCGTGGCAAAGCTAGAGGCCCCCGGCACAGTGGTCATTTGCCGCTGCGCCGGGGAATCGCGCGCCGGCTGGGTGCCAGCGCGTGCAACTTGCAGAAGCAGGAGCAAAAGGTAAGACAAAGCATTTGGGGGGATTTAGGATAGGGATAGGAAGAGGGCAGGATAGGGGAAGGGGACGGGAGGTCAGTCTAGAGGGTTGTGAAGTTCCCTTCCAGTTCGCTCCTTAATTTTAGCGGACTGGGAGGGAACTGGGGAAGGCCCGGATGCGTTGCTGCGTGTAAGTGCATATGTTCCCTCCCCCCTTGCGCTCACCGACTCGGCATTTTATAACACGCGTATGCCGGCGCGCACATGTTATAAAACCGCGAGCACATGGACATCGTGGGTGCAATGTTTTAAAATCTAGCCCGATGCGTGTCTTTTAAAATACACTCTGCTCATTCTCGAACCAGATTCTCGCATATATGTGCCTTTTAACGCAAGTAATGCTTTTAGAATTCACCCATTATTATCTTTTTTTTTTTGAGGCAAGTGATTCTTAAATATTTTCAAATAAATAAATACATAAATAAATGAGAACAATTAATGAATTCAAGTGGCAAAAGAGGTAAGTTGCGGAAAAAAAAAGGGGGTAAGCTGTGTTAATTGAGGTGACCTGTCTGGAGAGGCAGTTGCTACCCTTAAAAGGAAGGCTTAGGGGTAACCTGCATTAAGTGGCAGATACCACCCTAAAAATATTAATAATAATAATAATAATCTTGCTGGGTATACTAGATGGACCACATGGGCTTTTTCTGTTGACATTTGCAAGGTAACTTTGTGATTCAAACAAAACAATGTTGTGAATGAAGGACGGGCGTGTGTTTTTGGCTTCCTTCCATGACGTCATACTGATTGCTGACATGTTGGGGTATGTGGTAGGGTCAGGAGGAGGAGATGTCACTTGGTTTACTGATTGGATAAGGAGCAGAGGTACTGGGATAAAGGGGAGTTTGTGATGGCAGAAGCGGTAGGTTAAACGCTTCTGTAATTTCATGGCATGTTGCAGATTCTGTGGTGGAATAACAGAAAACAGTGGATCTTGCTTATAGTGCAACACGTCCATGTCACCAAGGTTTGTACTCACAATGATCTAAGAACTCAGCTATGTGTAGCAGTCCTCTCGCCCAGCTAATAGGAGGTGATATTTTTTATATCTTAACAAATATAACTTGTACTGGGTATTACCTTTCTGTAAGAAAAATCAGTACACCGACTTAAAATAATGTAGGCACAATACAAATGATTAATTTACAAATATAATACACAATTAGTATAATTGCTTGTTCTCTGCCAGTCTAACTCTCTGAGGTCTGAGGCCTCTGGAAATAATGTCCCAGAGGTATCTGAATACAATAAATATCCCTCTTCAGGATCAGACACCTGCTTATTAGAAATAGAAACACCAAAATCTGTGCAGGTACGGATGTGAAAAAAATGTTTCTTTGTTGTAAGACTGTGAATTCTAGTTTGGGCATTTTAAATTGAACGCAATCTTGAAATGTGGTTTTGAGAAAGATAAAACAAGGAGATTTGCTTGTCCTGGCAATGATTTACTTTGAGTTAATCCTATAAACTTTAGGGATTTAAGAAGGGGAGGTGGTAAGATTAGAATTAAAAGTAATTTGCTATTGGTAGACAACATCCAGAATTTTGCCCTACATAGTGCCAGGGATTAAATCTGTGATTCTAGGACCTGAGTCCTATTGTAATTGAAATGGTGGGAAATCAACAAATATTAGCAGTAAATAATATGAATACTGGAATTGAAAGTTAACAAGACAAAAGAATAAGTAATCCAAGAGGCATTATATTTATCTATCTATATGTCAATATATCTTTATTTAGCTACTTATTTATTTACTTTATTTAGCTGAAGAGGTTAGGGCTGTTCAGCTTGGAGAAGAGACGGCTGAGGGGGGATATGATAGAGGTCTTTAAGATCATGAGAGGTCTTGAACGAGTAGATGTGAATCGGTTATTTACACTTTCGAATAATAGAAGGACTAGGGGGCATTTCATGAAGTTAGCAAGTAGCACATTTAAGGCTAATCGGAGAAAATTATTTTTCACTCACCGAACAATTAAGCTCTGGAATTTGTTGCCAGAGGATGTGGTTAGTGCAGTTAGTGTAGCTGGGTTCAAAAAAGGTTTGGATAAGTTCTTGGAGGAGAAGTCCATTAACGGCTATTAATCAAGGTTACTTAGGGCATAGCCACTGCTATTAATTGCATCAGTAGCATGGGATCTTCTTAGTGTTTGGGTAATTGCCAGGTTCTTATGGCCTGGATTGGCCACTGTTGGAAACAGGATGCTGGGCTTGATGGACCCTTGGTCTGAGCCAGCATGGCAATTTCTTATGTTCTTATTTATATCTATAGCTGAATATCAGCACTTGATTACATGGAGAGAAGCATTTACCTCAGGTTTGGCAATGGGAGGTTTTCAGATTTTTATTATCATGGATAATGTGTTGAAATCCTCCTCTGCCAGTGTGCTGTGGCAGCCAAGAAAGCAAACAGAATGCTGCAAATTACTAGGAAAGAATAGAGAATATAACGCCTCAGTATTGTTCCATGGTTTGATCGCACCTTGAATTATATGTGCCTTTCACATTTCAACACATTTCAAAAAAGGATATAGTAGAATTAGAAGATATATTTATTTATTTTATTTAGGCATTTTATATACTGTCATTCCATTTATAGCTCATAATTGTTTACAAAGTGACATTCACAATGGTTTATAAAATAAATTTGTAGTTCTGACTCTACATAGTCTGAGTCTACACACAAACAAAGATTGACTACAGAGGTAGTATTTATTAATATTCTCTCTTTTGGTTTATTCTTCATGAGTTGATTATCTTCTGTCCTTTATGCCTTTGTGTTTCAGTATTTTCTGCTGTTTTTAGGTTAGATCACATGGGTTTCTGAATAGCCATGTTTTAGCTCACATTTGAATTTCTTTCTGTCTGGTAAAATATGTAACATCCCAGGCAGAAAATTCCTTAATTTTGGACCCACTATGGAAAACACATGATCTCTTATTTGCATCAAATCGGAGTCTTGCTGCTTTATTTTGTAATAATTGTAATGGTTTTAAGTGACATGCTGGAAGACCTAGATGGAAGGCATTACAGTAGTTTAGGTTTGAGAAGATTAGTGTTTGCAAAACAGTTTGGTAGTCCGCAAACGTTAGGATGATTTCAACTGATGTAGAATACACAACTTGGTGTAACCAGTCTTGATTAATTTACTGATGTGCATTTTCATTATAAGGTTCTTATCTAGTTGTATACCTAAATCCTGCATTTGATTTGAGGGATACATTTGAGTATTATCCAGGCTGAAGGGAAGTGCTTTGACTACTGATGGATTTCTACTTAGACAAATGATTTCAGTCTTTTTATGGTTTAATGTTAGTTTCAGTTGCAAAAGCTCTTGTCTTATTGCTTTCATATAGGTAGAGAGTATCACAGTTGTATTTTCATATTGTCTGGAGAGTGGGATGTAGAACTGTAAGTCGTCAGCATACAAAAAGAAAGATATTCCTAGATTTGCCAGTAATTTGCATATTAGGAGAATGTATATATTTAAAAGTGTTGCTGAGAGGGAAAGTATCAGATATATGATTGCCCAGTTTGACTTGGAATGTTCTGTTAGATAGGAATGAGGAGAACCATCTGAGAACCCTGCCATTATTCCCAGTGTTTCTCATCTGATTGCACAGCAGTTTACAGTCAACTGTGTCAAAGACTATAGTTAAGTCAATTAGCATAAGATAATAAGATTAATTTGCATCAAACCCTCGTAAAACAGAGTCCATTAATGAGAGGGGTAATGTTAGTTCAGTGATGTTTCGTAAATCCAAATTGATTTGAGGAGAGAATATTTTGTAGGGATGTGCATTCGTTTCATCCATTTCATACGTTTGCTGTACAAGCATGCAATATGAAACATATAAAACATATGAAACAAATGCACATCTAATTGACATGTAATGGGATACGTACGAAACGAATTAAATGAATAAAACAAATGCACATCCCTAATATTTTGATCTTCCAAGTGATTTATAAGCTGTGATAACACTGCTTTCTCGAGGACTTTTGCGAGAAAATACCAGTTGAATAGTTGTACCAATCATCAGTTCTACAGTATTATTTTTTTTATGATTGACTTTATCACTGCTTGTTCTAATCCATATGGAACAAATCTTTCTGAAGGAGAAAATGTAATTAATGTTGTAATAGTCTTATTGATAATACTGTGTACTTGTTTCATGGAATTGACTGGGTGACCAAAATGATAAAGAGGATGAATCAATTTTCCTATGAGGAAAGGCTAAAGAGGTTAAGGCTCTTCAGCTTGGAGAAAAGGGAAGATATGATAGAGGTCTATAAATTGAGTGATTGGAATGGTTAAACACGAATTGGTTGTTTACACTTTCAAAGACTAGGGGACATGTAATGAAGTTACTAGCTGATACATTTAAGACAAATAAGAGCAAATACTTGTTTACTTAATGCATATTTAAACATTGGAATTCATTGGTGAAAGATGTGGTGAAAGCTATTAGTGTACCTGCATTTAAACAAGGTTTTGACAAGTTTCTGGAAGAAAAGTCCATAAACCATTAGTAAGGTGGAGTTCGGGAAATCCACTGCTTATCCCTGGGATAAGCATCATGGATCCATTGAAACTTTGGAATCCTGCCAGGTACTTATGACCTCAGTTGGCCATTGTTGGAGACAGGATGGACATTTGGTCTGACCAGTATGGCAACTCTTATGTTCTTTTGTAATTTGCATTTTAAAGTATCCTTTATGAGAGCAGTTTTTGGAACACTGTGCCTAACAGTAGGGTCTGCATGTACCTGTTATGTGCAGACTTTAATTTTTCAAAGTAAAATGCTGGGATAAAGTCACCTTCTACATGCACAAGTTACACAAAAGAAGCTGCACCGTCTCCTAGCAATGAGTAACATCTGTTTGTAAACTTAATTACAGATTTTTAAAAATCTAAAATTCTGTCTATAAGTCCTATCCTCACCCATCTCTGCCCTCTTCAATGCCTACTAAAAATCTACTAAATCCTACTAAAAATCTGATCACATCACCCCAGTATTAAAAAGTCTACACTGGCTACCAATCATTCAGAGAATAGAATACAAAACCCTGACGATCATCCACAACGCAGTACACAACACAGATAACTCCGCAGTCAGTAAAATGTTCCACCCCCACAAACCTCAACGGAACACCAGAACTTCCGACAAACGACTACTCGAAATACCCGCTTACCCCATGGCAAAGCTTACTAACACCAGAAATAGAGCTATCTCCATAGCGGGGCCAAAACTTTGGAACGCCCTACCATGCTACCTCACCACTATCAGCGATAATAAATCATTCAAAAAAGAACTGAAAACTTGGATCTTCAGCCAGACTTTCAACGATAATTTAGGCTAATTACAATCGTGATGCCTTCCACCCCTCCTTCTCCCCTCTTCTCTTCTCCTCTTCTTTACCCCTTCCTCCTCCCCTTGCCCCCCCCCTCTTGCCCTCCCCTTTCCCCTACCCCTCGCCTCTTCCCCCCTCCTTCCGCCCCATCCGACCCCCCTACCTCTACCTTCTATCTCTCTCCCCCCCCCCTCTTTCTTTTAATTTCCCACTCATACTTTCTTGTGTTTGGAGCACACGTTTGTACCTACCTTCCTCGTTTTTCGTTTCTATATTCATTTTCGTTATTTGACTTAAGATATTTTAATTATTTCCTGTTACAACCTGTTCCATGACCTGCTATATGCATATACTTTCGTTTCACAACTTGTTCTATGTATAATTGTTTTGTTTCAATGTAAACCGGGGTGAAGGCTTGTGCTAAACCTCGGTATATAAAAGCTACAAATAAATAAATACTAGAAGTGTACAAAAAACTATAGATGTAATCTTCAATATTTATCATTCAACCCTAAATTTTAGGTTTATGTTATGATATTCATTACTGGAAGTAGTGAAAATGCCAGTTATGTAGGCAATTATCTAAAATGATTTTGGGGTTTGAAAGTCCATTGTTTTGATTAGTAAAAATGGTTTTCACAATGACTGAGAATGTAATTGAGAATATTGTTAGTGGTTTGACTAATTTAATGGAAATAAACAATTCCAAATGGAAAATGGAAAATGAGTTCTCAATAAAAATGGAGAAAGAGGATTGAGATATGCTGTGAATTAATGCTCTTGGCATATCACTATGCCAGAGACATGAGGATTTAATGTTCTGACTTCTTCACAGAAGATGCAGGCACCAACCTTCTTCTATAGGTTTAATCTGCACTCTAGCTGTCATTTAGGCCGATTCAGTAAATGTCGTGGGAGAGCGGGCGAGCGCCCGCTCTCCCTTGCATGCAATTCAGTATTTAAATGAGGGCCCTCGGTAAAAAGAGGCGCTAGGGACACCAGCGCGTCCCTAAGGCCTCTTGTTTGACAGGAGCGGATATTTGAGCAGTGTTCTATTATCCTTGTTTTAATAGAACACTGCTCAAATATCCGGTCACTTAGAATGGACGAGCCCCTGGTGTCCCATTGGTCCCACAGCGGCCATTCCATCTCTGATCTCTCCTTCCTAGTGTTAGAGGTGGTTCCCCGCCCACCTGGGGGGGGGTGATTTCCCCGGGACACTGGGTCGGAGGGAGCAGAGATGGATCTTCACTCTTGATACTGTCTCCCCCAAAGGCCTTAATAAAGACATTGAGTGGCATCTTTTTGACTGATGGAGAAAATCCGCTGATTAATTTGGTTGAAATGGATCTCGCGAGAGGCTTTGCTTTTCGCGCCTTTTTCTGTTTACATGGCTGTCATTTTTTAGGGCGCTTGCGCTCCAGTGATTAATGCTACAGGTATGTGGTTCTATGTTGCAATGTTTATCGTAGCCAAGCTGTTCCACTTCTTATATACGAATATTGTATTGCAGATTATAACTGTTACCTGGGTCCCTCCCGATGCAGCAGTCGCGAAACACGGGACCGTGTCGGGGGACTTTAAGAAATCACTGTTATTATTGATGGAGTTGCCAATAGAATGAATTTGATACTGCATTCTCTGAAATAAACAGACTTTGTGAAAGTTTCAGTGGAAGTGAGATTTGTCCTGCACCAGTGTGCTTGTGTACTTGCGGATGTGCAAGGGTTGCGCTTCAGTGTACTTTCAGACTTCAATTACCCCAATATTGACTGGGTAAATGTATCCTTGGGACACGCTAGAGAGATACAGCTCCTGGATGGAATAAATGATAGCTTTATGGAGCAATTGGTTCAAGAACTGACAAGAGAGGGAGCAATTTTAGATCTAATTCTCAGTGGAGCACAGGATTTGGTGAGAGAGGTAACGGTGGTGGGGCGCTTGGCAATAGTGATCATAATATGATCAAATTTGAATTAATGACAGGAAGGGGGACAGTAAGCAAATCCACTGCTCTCGTGCTAAACTATAAAAAGGGAAACATTGATAAAATGAGAAAAATAGTTAGAAAAACTGAAAGGAGCAGCTACAAAAGTAAAAAGTGTGCAAGAGGCATAGTCATTGTTAAAAAATACCATCCTAGAAGCACAGTCCAGATGTATTCCACACATTAAGAAAGGTGGAAAGAAGGCAAAACAATTACTGGCATGGTTAAAAGGGGAGGCGAAAGAAGATATTTTAGCAAAAAAATCTTCATTCAAAAATTGGAAGAAGGATCCAACTGAAGAAAATAGGATAATGCATAAAAGTTGGCAAGTTAAATGTAAGACATTGATAAGACAGGCAAAGAAAGAATTTGAAAAGAAGTTGGCCGCAGAGGCAAAAACTCAAAGTAAAAACTTTTTGAAATACATCTGAAGCAGAAAGCCTGTGAGAGAGTCAGTTGGACCGTTAGATGATCGAGGGGTTAAAGGGGCACTTAGAGAAGATAAGGCCATCACGGAAAGATTAAATGATTTCTTTGCTTCGGTGTTTACTGAAGAGGATGTTGGGGAGGTACCCGTACTGGAGAAGGTTTTCATGGGTAATGATTTAGATGAACTGAACCAAATCACGGTGAACCAAGAAGATGTGGTAGACCTGACTGACAAACTGAAGAGTAGTAAATCACCTGGACTGGATGGTATCCATCCCAGAGTTCTGAAGGAACTAAAAAATGAAATTTCAGACCTATTAGTAAAAATTTGTAACCTATCATTAAAATCATCCATTGTACCTGAAGACTGGAAGATAGCTAATGTAACTCCAATATTTAAAAAGGTCTCCAGGGGCAATCTAGGAAACTACAGACCGGTTAGCCTGACTTCAGTGCCAGGAAAAATAGTGGAATGTGTTCTAAACATCAAAATCACAGAACATATAGAAAGACACGGTTTAATGGAACAAAGTCAGCATGGCTTTACCCAAGCCAAGTCTTGCCTCACAAATCTGCTTCACTTTTTTGAAGGAGTTAATAAACATGTGGATAAAGGTAAACTGGTAGATATAGTGTACTTGGATTTTCAGAAGGCATTTGACAAAGTTCCTAATGACAGACTTCTAGGAATAGTAAAAAGTCATGGGATAGGTGGCGATGTCCTTTCATGGATTACAAATTGGCTAAAAGACAGGAAACAGAGAGTAGGATTAAATGGACAATTTTCTCAGTGGAAGGGAGTAGGCAGTGGAGTGCCTCAGGGATCTGAATTTGGACAATTACTTTTCAATATATTTATAAATGATCTGGAAAGAAATACAACAAGTGAGGTAATCAAATTTGCAGATGACACAAAATTGTTCAGAGTAGTTAAATCACAAGCAGATTGTGATAAATTGCAGGAAGACCTTGTGAAACTAGAAAATTGGGCATCCAAATGGCAGACGAAATTTAATGTGGATAAATGCAAGGTGATGCATATAGGGAAAAATAACCCATGCTATAATTACACAATGTTAGGTTCCATATTAGGTGCTACTACCCAAGAAAGAGATCTAGGCGTCATAGTGGATAACACATTTAAATCATCAGTTCAGGGGGTTGCAGCAGGCAAAAAAGCAAACAAAATGTTGGGAATTATTAGAAAGGGAATGGTGAATAAAATGGAAAATGTCATAATGCCTTTGCATCGTTTCATTCTGAGACCGCACCTTGAATACTGTATACAATTCTGGTCACCGCATTTCAAAAAAGTTATAATTGCGATGGAGAAGGTACAGAGAAGGGCTACCAAAATGATGAGGGGAATGGAACAGCTCCCCTATGAGGAAAGACTAAAGAGGTTAGGACTTTTCAGCTTGGAGAAGAGACGGCTGAGGGGGGATATGATAGAGGTGTTTAAAATCATGAGAGGTCTAGAATGGGTAGATGTGAATCGGTTATTTATGCTTTCGGATAATAGAAGGACTAGGGGGGCACTCCATGAAGTTAGCATGTGGCACATTTAAAACTAATCGGAGAAAGTTCTTTTTCACTCAACGCACAATTAAACTCTGGAATTTGTTGCTAGAGGATGTGGTTAGTGCAGTTAGTATAGCTGTGTTTAAAAAAGGATTGGATACGTTATTGGAGGAGAAATCCATTACCTGCTATGATTAAGTTGATTTAGAAATTAGTCACTGCTATTACTAGCAACGGTAACATGCAATAGTTTTTGGGTACTTGCCAGGTTCTTAGGGACTGGATTGGCCACTGTTGGAAACAGGATGCTGGGCTTCATGGACCCTTGGTCTGACCCAGTATGGCATTTTCTTATGTTCTTATGTTGTTCTTATGTTCTTATGTTCTTAATTTGGTATGGTTCGGGGGAACCGAAAAACGAATAAAATTTTTCCGAAATTTCAAAAAAAATAATTTTTCATTAGTGCACGCTAACGAGAATTAGCGTGCACTAATACGAAAATCAGGCCCCCCCCCCAAAAAAAAACCCCCAAACCCTGGGAAAAATGAAATTTCCCACGGGAGGCCCTTAAACAAAGCCTGAGACGAAAAAAGAAACAAAAAATGATGCACATCTCTAATGATCACTAATGAGAAGAAACATCAGGAAAATCAGAGAATGCTGAGATAGTCCTGTAGAATACTCTTACCCTTTTTTTTAATATAGTACAAACTGGCTCTAAGAGAACATAATCTGCCATTCTGTTCTCTTCAATTCTATATCCAGCACTGATACCATAACCAATGTTTTGATCATCAATTATTGATAACCTATTCTTTTACATCACAGATATAAGAAGTGATATACTGATTGGTCATGTGATGAAATAAGCTTCTTTTCTATTTTGCAGTATCAAATATTATAAAGTGCTGACTTCTCTGCAATTTTGCCCTAGAAATAGCCACAGACATCTAACCAAATAGAAGAATATCCACTTACTTACCACAGGCATCATGAGAAAGATTATGATTAATTGGGACAACTTTCAACTGTACAATTACATGAATCATACTTTATAAAAGTTCTTCTAATCCCATTTTTGTACCTGCAGCCAGAATCAACTGAATAAATGGAAGGCAGGAACCAGACTTCAGTGACTGAGTTCATTCTCCTAGGACTCACTGATAATCCAATACTACAGATTCTGCTCTTTGTCTTTTTTCTTCTGGTCTATATTATCACCCTGCTGGCCAATACTGGGATCATTGTTATAACTTGGCTGGATGTGCATCTACAGACTCCCATGTACTTTTTCCTCTCTCACCTATCTTTTGTTGATATCTGTTATTCTTCAGTCACCACTCCCAAAAACCTCCAGAACCTCCTGGTAGAGAAGAAATCCATTTCCGTTCTTGGTTGTGCTCTGCAACTGTATTTCTTTCTTGGTTTTGCGGCTTCAGAAAGTTTTCTGCTGGTAGTGATGGCATATGATCGTTATGTGGCAATATGTAACCCATTACTTTATTCAGTCCTAATGAACAGGAGATTGTGTATTCAGCTGATGACTGCTGTGTATCTGGTCAGCTTTGTTATTTCCCTCATACATACAACTTGTACCTTCCGCTTATCCTTTTGTGAGTCCAATGTAATTAATCATTTTTTTTGTGATGTTCCTCCATTGTTAGTGCTGTCTTGCTCAGATACCTCTGTAAATGAAATTGTGATTTTTATCATTGTTGGGTTCAATTGCATAACCTCCTTTCTGACCATCCTTATTTCTTACATCTACATTATCTCCACCATCCTGAAGATTCGCTCTGCAGAAGGGAGACACAAAACATTCTCCACCTGTGCCTCCCACTTCACTGTTGTGCTGATATTCTATGGCACAGTTCTTTCCATGAATTTACGACCACCTTCAAGTTATTCATTGGATCAGGACAAAGTGACTTCAGTGTTTTATACGATGATGATCCCCATGTTAAATCCTCTGATTTACAGTTTGAAGAACAAGGAAGTGAAAACTGCAATGAGGAAAGTATTCAGACTGATCTTTGTCATATGACAGACAAAGGGTTACAATTCATTACACATAATACTATTTATCATGTCTAAAGTGCTAGTTGGCATACTCAGCACTGTACAGATACACATAAGAGACAGTGCGTGGAACTTATAATGTAGTTATTACAAACATACATGACAAACACATCTATTAGAAGTGTATTTATTGGACACAAGTGGTTATGATTTCAAAAAAGCCTCAAAAAGATGCATTTTTAGGCTGGATTTGAATGTGGACAGAAAGCATGCTACACTGTCTCAGAAAGTTTATTCCAGGTATTTATCTTAGCAAGGAGGAAAGCACGGAGTCAGGAATTGGCAGTGGAAGAGAAGGAAACAGAATAGAGTGGGTTGCCCAGTATATCCGGTTTATGGGGAAGGCTGTAGGGAGAGAGAAGAGAAGATCTGTAGTGAGGAGGTTCAGAGTAATGCATTTTTGGACTTGAATAATCCAAATAGCAAATGCTGCTAAAGAGAGACTCAAGAAAAACAGAAATACTTGTCCTGGTTCAAAATGGTATTTGGAGCAAGAAGTAGGAGGAGACGCCATAGACATCCCATTAGCCCCAACATGCAGCAGAAAGATTTGCGTACAATCATTAATTCATCTAATGATATGCCTGTCATGTATTTCAGATTTACTCTATTTCCATTATTGCAGATCACTCCAGCAGCATGCCAGTCCAAGAGTTTTTAAGCACCCTTTAAACTCAAGTAATATCTGTAATATTCTCTGTCTCTTTCTTTCATACTAGCACTGCACTTTCAATTTTCCTAGTTCAAAGGAATACATCAAGCACATAACGGTTATTTCATGGGTGGAAAATCTGTGAAGGAACTAAAAACCCATTTCCAAAAGGCACAACTTAAACACACTCTAGTAAGATGGAAATGTAACAAATATAATTGTTGTGCATCACTTCACTGTATTTTAACTGTGAACTATAACCATTGCTTCTGCCTCCATACCTACTATCAACATTTGAAGATTATTCTCAAGATGCCACATCTGACTGATAGAATAACAGACACAAAGCAAGGCAATTGTTAATTCTCTGCATTGATGCTAAATTAAACATGGTTTCAGTCTTCAGTCCATTCATGGGTTCCTTCTGGAGATGTAAAACCACTGGAAAAGAGGGCAAAGCAAAATCATTTTCCAAGGTCAGTCAGCAAAAAGATCAAAAGCTTCACGGATAACACAGAACAGAGAACGAATGTAGATCCAGGAAATGAGGGGTGCAAAATGATGAGAGATTGCAAGTGGAAGCAAAAGCCTGTGGATAGGGATGTGCAGCAGGGACGGATTCATCCAATCCGGTATTCGTATTTGTTGGGACGCAAATACATTGCATTTGTTCAAGGGGCGAAAACCCTGATTCGTTGATAAGTTTCATTCATTTTCCGGTTCCCATTAAAGTCAAGGGGGAAGTATTTGCAGCCTATTTTTGGCTGCAGAATTGGGGTTTTCTTATCAATTCTGATGAAACTTCCAGGGAGCAATCATCAGAACAAGAAAAGAGCTCCAAGGTACTTAGACTGTGGCATGATTTATGGCTGGGAATAGGCGAGAAAATTCAGACAAAGAACAAGATAATCTATATAAACCCACCTCACAAGACCAGCGCCTCAATACTGGCAGTAGGCAAGATGTTCATGACATGTCAGTGTTCCAGCATTTATGTCCTAAGAGTTTGGACTGCTCCACTGCAATATATATATATCTTCTTTGGTTTTGATTTACATTGCAATTTTTATTAGTCCTATATTATTATATATACTCAATTTACTGGGACAATAAATGTAAAAGTCAACTAAGTACAGTGTGAAGATATTTTCTGTTTGTCTGTGGGAATTAAGAAAGAACCACCTAGCAATCTTATTCACTTCCAGCCCATTAGAGGGGAGACCCACTTGATTGATTATTGAATGGGATGGGGTATTGGGTGAGATCTGTTTTCACATGAGCAACTTTGAGAGTTTTTTTATATTTGGGTGATAGACAGATATAGCATTCGAGGTCAAACCCTCATAGAGACATAAATCCTGGACGGACAGGCACAGCATTCAAGGTCAAACCTTCATAGACACGTAAGGCCTGGACGGACAGGCACAGCATTTGAGGTAAAACCCTCATAGAGACATAAGGCCTAGATTGACAGGCACAGCATTCGAGGTCAAGCAATTTTAGGGACATAAAGCCTGGACGGGCAGGCACAGTATTCAAGGTCAAGCACTTTTAGGGACATAAGGCCTGGATGGACAGGCACAGCATTCGAGGTCAAACCCTCATACAGACGTAAATCCTGGACAGACTTGCACAGCATTAGAGGATTTCCTTTGTGCATGTATGTTGTGGTTTGATCTGTTACTTCATCTTGAACAGGTACATTGCCAGAAGAAAATGGCATCTTTTCCATTTCTGAAAGATAATTCAACAGAGGATGCTTTTAGAGCAATAGAGACTGCCATTTGTGAAGAAAGAACTAAAGACAGCTTTTTATGTTCTTACATTCCAAATGTAGATGGACAGGAACAGCATTCGAGGTCAAACCCTCATAAGACGTAAAGCCTGGACGGACAGGCACAGCATTCGAGGTCAGGCACTTTTAGGGACATAAGGTCTGGATGGACAGGCACATCGTTCAAGGTCAAACCCACGTAGAGACGTAACACCTGGGCAGAAAGGCATAGCATTAGAGGTCAAACCCTCGAAGAGACTTAAAGCCTGGACAGACAGGCACAGCATTCGAGGTCAAGCATTTTTAGAGACGTAAAGCCTGGACAGACATGCACATCATTTAAGGTCAAGCACTTTTAGGGACATAAGGCATGGACGGACATGCACAGCATTTGAGGTCAAACCCTCGTAGAGATGTAAAGTCTGGAAGGACAGGAACAGCATTCGATGTAAAGCCTGGATGGACAGGCACAGCATTCGAGGTCAAGCATGTTTAGGGACATAAGGCATGGACAGACAGGCACAGCATTAGAGGTCAAACCCTCATAGAGACGTAAAGCCTGGACATACAGGCACAGCAATAGCGGTCAAACCCTTGTAGAGACATAAGGCCTGGATGGATAGGCATAGCATTAGAGGTCAAACCCTCATAGAGACATAAGGCCTGGATGGACAGGCACAGCATTCGAGATCAGGCCCTTGTAGGGTCATTTGGCCTGGACAGTGGACAGACAGGCACAGAGTTTTATTCATCTTGCCATTCACAAGGAAAATTTGGAAACCCAAGCAAAGGCAGGTTTATTTTCAAGAATTCTAGCATTTCCATCAACTCTGGTGCCAGCCTTGAGTGGTGAGGGCTCATTGAAAATACATGTTCACTGGTCACACTGGTTGGTGGACATGACAGATATCGCTGAGCCATTTCGGCTAGGTGTGGCCAGACAGTGGACTTGTGTGCCCATTATGCCAGCGGATCTGTCTGCATGTCCTCTGTGGGCTCTGAGAGATACCGGGTCACTGACAGTTGTGCTGGTGTCTCCTTTGCTTGGGTGGGCTCAGAGTCACTCATGCCAGCTGCTGTCTCTCTAGCCCATAGCACAAAATAATGATTCTGCACGGGCAACATGCCTTTGGAGAATTGAAGTGGAGGAGGAGGAGGAGGTACTAGCTGTCGCTGACAGAGTGCTGCTCCTGCTTGGGCTAGCAGTACAACTCTCTGAAGTGCCTGCTGTTTCCTCCTCTGCTTCATGCCCAATCTGTCTCTGCCTATGGCGCTCCTGTTCATGGACTTTTACTAACAGCAGGTCCTTCACCAATAGGAGACAATTTGACTGTAGGGCGAGTTTCCCTTTCACATGGGGATCACAAACTGTGGTGAGCATGTATGTGTGGTCTTCTGTTAAAGGCCTTAATCTCTCTTCCACCTGCTGCTGCAAAACGTCCAGACAATGCAGCACCTCAACTCTCATTCCCTCTTCCTATTTAAAGGCCTCCAAATTTTCATCCAGGAAATTAACTATAGCGATAATGTCAGCCAAGGTGGCACTTCTGGAACTCAGCTTCTCCTTGACATCCTTGAAGGGCTGCAGGATTTTTACTAGCTGACTCATGACTAACCAATCATGATGCCCTAGGGGACTCTGCGTAGCTATGTCCATTTCCAAAGAAAGTTCATGAAGGGGTGTCTGCAGCTCCACTAACCTCTGCAGCCTCATATAGGTGGAATTCCACTGGGTGGCAATGTCTTGAATGAGATGCTTGTGAGGCATCCCCAAATCAGTCTGCTTTTGTCGGAGAACCTGCCCCGCCTTCACACTTCTGTGGAAGTGCACTGCTATGTTCCTGCACTTGTGTATTAACGTATGCAGGTATTCATTCTGTTGGTGATTGGACTACAACCCCAGAGCTGACTTCACTGCCAGGTGCAGAGTGTGTGCAAAACATCGGATGTTCTGAAAGCACCCGTCGGTTATTGCCTTAACCATGTTTGCTCCATTGTCTATGACAAAGAACCCTGCCTGAGGATTCCTGTCTCGCTGGTGTAGTTGCCAGCCTGCCAGCATCTGTCTGATGCATGATAGAATATTGGCTGGGGCATGGGCCTCATCAATCAGATGGGTGTGCAGTAAAGCCCACCTCCACCCTGAATCTTGTTCACTAATAGAGCTGCTGCTTGCCGCTGCCTCAGCCAGGTCTCACCAGTGTGCTGTCAGAGAGAGGTAAGAGTGTGCAGCATTCATGGTGGTCCAGATATTGCAGGTGAAATGCACACTCCCCTCTGCCTTAGCTAGCAGTGCTTGCATGTGACTGCGCACTGCTTGTACAGGCTGAGGATGATCTTTCTGCTAAATGTGGTTCTGGAGGGAACTTTGTAATTTGGAACTATGACCTTCAGAAAATTCTTGAAACCCACATTTTCCACTATCTGCAAGGGCTGGTCATCAAGGGCAATCATTTCCCCAATGCTCCTGGTTACAACTTTTGAGGCTGCCTGCCTCCTACCCCGGGATAGCGTTACTGCACTCCACCCCATTTGCTCCATAGTGGGTTGTCACTTCTGCCAAATGTCAGGGGGTTGCTGGTCTGCCACCTGACTGTATTTTTTTAAGAGAATACAACTGATATACATTTATCTGTTGTGTTCCACTCATGATTTCATAGTCTGTCATATCCCCCTTCAGCTGTCTCTTCTCCAAACTGAACAGCCCCAACCACTTTAGCCTTGACTCATAGAGGAGCCATTCCATCCACTTTATCATTTTGGCACCCTTCACTGTATCTTTTCCAAAGCAACTATATTTTTTTGAGATATAGAACAAGAACTACACACAACACTCTAGAAGGTGAATTTTAAAAACCCGGCATGCACATCAATGAGGGGATGTGTGCACAAGTCAGGCTCGAATGGAAGACCAAATTTTAAAAGCTGCTCAGGTACACGGATATCAACTGCAGTGCGCATATCTCAAAAATTTTAAAAAAGGAGTGGTGCAGGGTGTAGGCAGGGCATGAACATTTCAGGGTTTAGCTAAGAGATGAGGGCAAATATCTATGTGCCTGGGCATGGTCCTAATTCTAGTGCCACATAAGTTTACTTCTGCCATGGATGAGGTTTATGTTAAAAAAAAAAAAAAAAGAAACAATCCAGAACTTAGGGATTTCAGGGTCTGGGGTAACTGTTTGCTAATAAACCACTGAGGTATGGAGGACATAGCTCTTAACTGATCGAACTGGTGGATGAACTGTTGAAACTGGTAATGGCATGGGTGCCCGCCACTTTTAAAATCACCTGACTTATGTGGTAGAAGCAGGATTTCTGCTCTTATTTAAAATTGTGCTCAAATGTGCACATGGCCAGGATATTTTATAACTTGTGTGCATATATGCTCATGAGTTATAAAATGGCCACTTAGCTGGGTGCATGCCAATTCACATGCACCAAAGTGTACCCATGTGCCAGATTGAAAGTTACCATCCCTGTGTGGCCTCACCATAGATTAATACAGAGGCATTAGGCCACACCATTTACTCTCTATTCCTCTGCTAATAATTCCTAACATTATTTTTCCTTTTTTGCCCACTGCCACATGCTGAAGCAAGGATTTCAAAGTATTGTCCACTATGATGCACAGGTTATTTTCCTGGGCAGTAACTTAACTCTTAATATGGAACATAACTTCATGTAACTACAGTATAGGTTACTTTTTCCCATTTGCATCAGTTTGCACCAAATAAAGCAAAATTGTATATGAATGTCAGGCATGAGTTCTTGGCTTCATACACTGACTTCATACTAATATTACTCTCTGAGTGCTGATATGTTGGGATATATGAGAGGGTCAGGAGGAGGAGGAGATATCAGTTGGCTTCCGGATGGGATTAGGGATAGGAAGGAGGAGAAGGAGGAGGTAGTATTGGGATAAAGGGGAGTTGTGCTAGAAGAAGCATTAGGTTGTAGACTTACATAATTGTATAGTATGTTGCAGATTCACAGTGAACATGGAAGATGTGGTAGGCCAGATTTATTTATTTAAAATCCTTTATATACCGACATTCATTTGCATATCACAACAGTTTACAGATAACGGGTTAATAAACATAATTTAGGAAGTGAAAAATAAAGTTACATGTAACAAGGAGGTGAAGGAACAAATTGGGAGAGTAGAGGAAGAGAAAGGGTCCATAGGCCTTGAGTAGGGCGATTGAAGAGTAGTAAAACATCTGGACTGGATGATATACAATCCAGGGTGCTGAAAGAAGTCAAAAATGAAATTTCAGACCTATTACAATTACGGGTAGATTTTATAAATTTGCGCGAGCGCATACTCTTGTTCGCGGGATTTCAATAGATACACGCGTAGCCGCGCGTATCCATTAAAATCCGGGGTCAGCGCGCGCAAGGCTGCCCAAAATCAGCAGCCTGCGCGCGCCGAGCCATACAGTCTGCCTCCGTTCCCTCCGAGGCCGCTCCAAAATCTACCCCTTAATTTGTAACCTATTATTAAAGTCATCCATTGTACCTAAAGACTGGAAAGAGTTCAATGTAACCACAATATTTAAAAATGGCTCCAGGGGTGATCCAGGAAACTATGGACGAGTGAGCCTGATTTCAGTGCTGGGAAAAGTCAATGAAATTGTTATAAAGAATAAAATCACAAAACATTTAGGTAGACATGGTTTAATGGGACACCCAGTCAGCATGGAATTACCCAAGGGAAATCTTGCCTTATAAATCTACATTTTTTTGGAGGGATGAATAAACATGTGGACAAAGATTAACCAGTAGATGTGGCATATTTGGATTTTCAGAAGGTTTTCAACAAAGTCCCTCTTCAGAGGCTTCTAGGAAAACTAAAAAGATATGGGATAGGAGTTGATGTCTTTTTGTGGTTTGCAAACTGGTTAAATGACAAAAAACAGAGAACAGGATTATATGGTCTGTTTTCACAGTGGAAAAAGTTAAAGAGTGGAGTGCCTCAGAGATCTGTAGTTGGACCAGTGTTTTTTTAATATATTTATAAATTATCTCAAAAGGGGTATGACAAGTGTGGTGATCAAATTTGCAGAAGACACAAAATTATGCAGAGTAGTTAAATCTCAAATGGATTGTGATAAATTGCAGGAAGACCTTGTGAAACTGGAATATTGGGCTTCCAAATGGCAGATGAAATTTAATCTTTACAAATGCAAAGTGTTGCATATAAGGAAAGATAACCCTTGCTGTAGTTACACAGTTTTAGGTTCTATTTTAGGAATTGCTACCCAGGAAAGATATCTAGGCGTCATTGTGGAAAATACATTGAAATCATCATCTCAGTGTGCTTTGGAAGTCAGAAAAGGAAGCAGAATGTTAAGAATAATTAGGAAAGGAATGGCGAATAAAATGGTGGATGTCATAATGCCTCTGTAATGCTCTGTGGTGAAACCACACCTTGAATAATATGTGCAATTCTGGTCTCCACATCTCAAGAAAGATATAGTTGCATTAGAGAAAGTGCAGATAATGGCAACCAAAATGATAAGAGGCATGAAATGGAGGAAAGGCTAATTTAGAATTCATCTATTATTATTCTGTTATATGTACACGCAATTGCGTATTTTTGTTCCTTGTACACCGACGTGATATCTTTGATGAGCGGCGGTATAGAAAAACCAATAAATAAATAAATAAAGAGATTAGGCCTGTTCAGTTTGGAGATGAGATGACTGAGGAGGGATATGATCGGTTATTTACTCTCTCAGATAATAATATAATAGAAAGACCAGGGGGCACTCGATTAAGTTAACAAGTAGTTCATTTAAAACAAATTGAAGAAAGTGTTTTTACACTCAGCGCATAGTTAAGTTCTGGAATTCATTGCCAGTGGATATGGTTTTGGCAGGTAGTGTAACTGGGTTTAAAAAAGGTTTGGATAAGTTCCTAGAAGAAAACTCCATAAACTGCTTTTAATCAATAAGGAATAGTAGCTTGAGATGTATTTAATATTTGGGTACTTGCCAGGTACTTCTGATTTGGATTGGTGACTGTTGCAAACAGGATGCTGGGATTAATGACCCTTGGTCTGACCCAGTATGGCATCTCTTATGTTCTTATGTTCTTATTCTGTGGCAGATTTATAGAAAACTGGGAGCCCTGCTTATACAGCAACAGATTGATATCACAAACAAATTTTGTTCAAGGTAATCAGAGAACTCAACTATGTGTAGCATTCAATTCACCCAACCAACATAAGATGACATCTGGAGCACGATCGGTTCACTGTTTGAAAATGCCTATGCATCACTATCTTTGACGATCCTTGTGGCCTGATTCTCTGTCCCTCCCAATGCAGCCACTATGAAACACGGTGCCTGTCAGGGGATTGACTGTGCTGTTATTATGATTGAATTGCACTTCTTTAATCCTTTCAAGACCAGTCTGCCTGATATCTGTTCTGGTAAAAATTAATTATTTTGATATATCGAGACATATTTTTGTCTGTAGATGAACACAAATGTCTGAACACATCTTTTCTTAGTGGATCTTTTGTACTTTAACAGATATAACTTACATTACAAATTACCTTTCTGAATGAAAAATCAGTATGCCAACTTAAAATAATTATTGTAGAAAGAAATCAAATTGATTAATTTATAAATAAAATAATATACAATTAGTATAATTGCTGATTTTCAGCCCATCTGACTCTCTGAAGTCTGAGGCCTCAAGAGATCATGTCCCAGAGGTATCTGCATACAATATATACCCTCCTACAGGATCAAAAACCTGCTCATTAGAAGCAACAAAATGTGTGCAGGTACAGTTGTGAAAAAATATTTTTTCTCTGTTATATTCTCTGTGAATGCTAAGTTACATTATTTAATTGAATTTACACTGTTAATTTTGTTTGGGAAAGATTAAAAAACAAAGAGCCCAATATTCAGCACCAGTTAGCTGGCTAAATAGTGACTAATCTGGCTAAGAGAGAAAATAATAATTTAAATAAATGAATATTAATTCGACCAACATCCTATCTATACATATAAAACCTAGCATGAATGCGTGAATGAATGATGATTTAAATAGACAGGTTTTGTATGTATAGATAGGATGTTGGATAATAAAGATTTTGTCTATGTTTGTTAGTCAAATTAATATTCATTTATTTAAATTATTATTTTCTCTATTGGTATATACATTACATTAATTTGTGAGAAAAATCTTATTTCCTTTATTGTATTTGTTACTACTAATCTGGCTAAGAGGCAGCTGATGAATATCCGGTTATGATCAGCAGCCATTTTACCAAAAAGGTCACTTATCCAACTTGGAAGTTAGCCAGATATCTAGTGGGCGGGCAGTGGACATATCAGAGTGGCACTGCTTATCCTGCTAATTTAGCTGAAAATAAATAATATTTGTACTTATCTAGCTAAGTTAACCAGATAAGTTAGTCGCGCCATACAGTAGGTCTTGGTCAGACCTATATAAACATTTACTTTTGAATATCTACCCAAGGAGAATTTGTTTGTACTGGCAATGATTTACTTTGAATTAATCTTATAATCATTAAGGATTTAAGGGGAAGTTAGAATTGAAAGCAATTGTAGACAACGAGCAGAATTCTGCCCTTTGTAGTGCCAGAAGTTAAATCTGTGATTCTTAAACTTGATTCCTATTATTACTGGAGGTAGGAAATCAACAAATATTAACATTAATATGAATATTGGAATTAAAGGTTTACAAGTTTAAAGGTCAAATAATCCAAGAAGCAACATAATATATAAGTAGAGTAGATATATCTTTATTTAGCTACCTATCCATCTTTTTATATTTATCACTGAATATCAGGATTTGATTACATGGAAAGAAGCATTTATCTCAATGGTAATGGCAATGGTAAATTTCAGATTATTATTATTGTACTTTGCATTTTAATGTGTCCTCTATGAGAGTAATTTTAGAACATTGGGCAAAACAGAGTGTGCATGAACCTGTTTTGCACAGATTGTTATGCATAAAATTGTCAAAAATGCTGGGGCAAAGTCCCTTGCTACACACTTAAGATATGCACAGGAAGCTACACCTCCTCCTAACAGTCAGTAACTTCTGTGTGAAAGCTTAAATACTGATTTTTGGAAAGCTAAATATCTATGTATATTTCCTACCTACATCCAACTCTGCCTTCTTATTTATATATTTATTTAAAATGATTTATTAATCGCTTTCCTGATCACGTGGGTGTCCTCCGGGCCGCGAAGAGGAGCAGGCCGAAGTCTGCAGCTCCCTGCCATGGTGAAGAGGAAGCTGGGAGCAGCTTCTACCATGAAGAGCAGGCCACAGGCCTGCCAGAAGACAGTGTGGGAGGCGGCTCCTGCTGCGAGGTAGAATATCAGTGGCTCCGTGCCGTGAGGTAAGAGGCCTTCCATGGCTCCGGCCGCAGGAGGAATCGCAACAATTTCATAACGTGCAGTTTCTATTTTTAGGTTTCGGGGCATGTTGGGTGATTCAGGTGTACTATTCTTGACCACTGGACTCACAGTAAATGATACTCTGTCAAGAATGATAAGCAATTTTTCCAAGCTGATTTTCCTTGATTTATTCAGTAAATGTGTTTGTTAAGAAGAGGATTGATAAAAGTAATTATTCCTAGAATGATCACTAATGAGTAAATGCTTCAGGAAAATCAGAGAATGCCAAGGTAATCCAGTTAGACACTGGGTAAAGTATAGCAGAGACAGGCTTTATGAAAGAATATTCTGCTATTCTTTTCAATTCTATTCTTCAATACAAATAATCACGACAAAGGCACTGATCATCAGTGAATGATGGGGCTTTTGTTTTATATCACAGATATCACAGATAAAAGAATTGAGATACTGATTTGGTAATGTGATATAATAAATTTATTTTTGTTTCAGATACAAAATTTATTAATAATTAATTAATTTTATTTGTATTCCACCATTAAGACACTTCAAATAATACAAAGTGCTGAGTCTGCAATGTAAACCTATAAATTGTCTCAGGCTTTGAACTAAATGTGGGTACTGAATATATCATTTTTTTTAACCACAGGCAGCACAAGAATGATGATGATTCATTTGGACTGCTTTTAACTGTACGAATATAGAAATCATACTTTATAAAAGTTCCTCCAAGACCATTTTTGTACCTGCAGCTAGAAACAACTGTATAAATGGAAGGCAGGAACCAGACTTCAGTGACTGAGTTCATTCTCCTAGGACTCACTGATCATCCAATACTACAGATTCTGCTCTTTGTCTTTTTTCTTCTGGTCTATATTATCACCCTGCTGGCCAATACTGGGATCATTGTTTTAACTTGGCTGGATGTGCGCCTACAGACTCCCATGTACTTTTTCCTCTCTCACTTGTCTTTTGTTGATATCTGTTATTCTTCAGCTACCACTCCCAAAAACCTTCAGATCCTCCTGGGAGAGAAGAAATCCATCTCCTTTCTTGGTTGTGCTCTGCAAATGTATTTTTTTATCGGGTTTGGTGCTTCAGAAGGTTTTCTGCTGACGGTGATGGCATTTGATCGTTATGTGGCAATATGTAACCCATTACTTTATTCAGTCATTATGAATAGTAGAGTGTGTATTCAGCTGATGACTGCTGTGTATCTGGTCAGCTTTGTTATTTCTCTCATACAAACAATTTTCACCTTTCGCTTATCCTTTTGTGAGTCCAACGTGATTAATCATTTTTTCTGTGATATCCCACCATTGTTGCTTCTCTCTTGCTCAGACACCTCAGTAAATGAAGTTGTGAGTTTTATAATTATTGGGTTTAATTGCATAATCTCCCTTTTAACCATTTTAATTTCTTACATCTACATTATCTCCACCATCCTGAGGATTCGCTCTGCAGAAGGGAGACACAAAACATTTTCCACTTGTGCCTCCCACTTCACTGCTGTGCTGATATTCTTTGGGACAATTCTTTTCATGAATTTACAACCACCTTCAAGTTATTCACTGGATCAGGAGAAAGCGATTTCAGTGTTTTATACAATGGTTATTCCCATGTTAAACCCTCTGATTTATAGCCTGAAGAACAAGGAAGTGAAAGCTGCAATGAGTAAAATATTTAGACTAAATTTTGCCATATGACAGATGGCTCCAATTCAATACACATATTAATATTTATCTTTTCTAAATTGCTAGTACACATACATAGCACTGTACAGATACACAGAAGAGGCAGTCCATATGTAATAGAGCTTATAATCTACTTGTGACAAACATACATTGCAAACAGTTCTATGGGAATTGTATGTATTGGATAGAATTCATTATGATTTGTAAGAAGCCTCAAAAACATGAGTTTTGGATTAAATTTGAATATGGAGTGAGAGAGAGAGACTCCTGACCCCTGACCCCTCCCCCCCCCCCCCCCCCCAAGACTTGCCAAAAGTCCCTGGTGGTCCAGCGGGAGTCCTGGAGCGATCTCCTGCACGCGGGCCGTTGGCTGCCAGTATTCAAAATGGCACCGATAGCCTTTGCCCTTACTCTGTCACAGGTTGAGGTCTTCATTACATGCGTGGATTCCTTCTGCAGATGTACAACCAGAAGAGGGCAAAGCAAAATCATTCTCCAAGGTCAGACAGCAAAAGGTCAAAAGCTTCTCGGATAATACAGAACAGAGAAAGGAGATAGATTTATTTATTTATGTCTATAGTTATATATTTATTTTTGCTTCTAGATCGCATTGCAGATATAAACTATAGCCCAAAGTGATAAACAAATGCAAAATTGCAAGAGGAAGCAATATGCTGTGGAAAAAGGGCTTTGCACAGCCTTTTTACCACAAGACCCAGAACTGTAACTGAACTTCTTAGATGGGGAGAGTGGAAGTCACTTTGTGCCCTAATCTAGCCCCTTCCCTATTGTTGTTCCTTTTCCCTTCCTCTTCCATAGGGAAGAGGGGGAGAAGTTTAATACTGAAGAGAAAGCAACAGAGCAAAAAAACAGATAGAAAATGGTGATGAATTGGTACAAGTTTGAAACTTAGGAGCAACAGTGTCAATCATCAAGGTTTCAACCCTGGCCTTGATAAACAATATAGCTCAGGGGTTGTAAACTTGAGTTAATTCAACTCTTTTTTTGAGTCTGTTACCCACCGTTTAATTTCTGGTGGAACAGGGGTCTGCCGCCAGGTTTCCAGGACCTAATGAGAAAGGAAGAGCTGGTGGTGTAGATCAGTTCAGGAGCGAGGCTGGTAGGGTAAATCATTCCCAGCTCTCTGCAGGAACAGAGCAGAGAAAGCAGAGCAGAGTGCGTTGAATCTGCTTATCCTGATATGAGAGCAGCCACGCGGCCTTGGGTTTTGTGCAATTTCCTGGCACAACTGAAGGCTATAAGAGAGGATGGGAAAGGGTGAAAAGAAATCCAGTGAATGTCTCTCAGTCCCAGTGCTTCTGCTGCTTCTGGCTATGTTCACATAAACAATATAGGGGTAATTTTCTAAATGATTTACACATGTAAATGTAACTACTATTGTAGCAATTTTCAAAAGACTTTTACCTGCGTAAAGTGCAGTTATATGAGTAAATCCTATTAACAATTCAATGGCTTATACTGTAGGGATTTTCATAAGGCAACTTCCAGGGTAAAGTGCATTTATGCATGTAAAGTCCATGCTTTTGAAATGTATGCCCTTACTGTATCAGAGTGTGAGTGTGTAGGAGAGAGTTCATACTTGGCTCCTCCTCCTCTCCCACACATAGGTCACACCTGGCTCTGGTTCTACTTCCTGCCACTCTGCTTCCCCCACTCCTACTTCCTTTTTGTTTACAAATTGAGCCCTGGTTAGAGGTTAGAGTTCCCTGAGCCCTACAATTCTGACCTGCCATCATATAGCAGAGGAATGGAAGGAGGTGAAAGCTGTATAGGGATGGGGTGGAGAAGCAGATGAGGGTTGACTAGGGGATGAAGGAAGTGATTGGAATACCAAAGGAATATCTTCATTTAGTGTGTCTTTCATCTCCTAGGGTGCTCCATTGTGTAAGTTAGAGATGGCTTGGCTTGTTAGGAATAGAAGATGCTCTTTGTGCGGGCTGTATGTTCTGTACTATTTCTTTCTATTGCCCTCCCTCCTCTTCCCTCCATGGACAATCACATTCACTTACAAACCTGTTCTCCTAATGATATTTAAACTTTCCAAGGAAACTCCTTAAGAGTTTGCAGCATTAATGTTCAGCCATTTCTGATCCAAGCATGAGGTAAGTAAATGTGAGATACTGTATACTCTCCTCAGATGATATTTTTCAAAGACAAATGAATTATGAATGCATCTGAAAGTTACCAAAATGCACTATTGCCTTGATGATTAGTGCACCTGCTGACATATGTTAAACTTGTACTAATTCAACTCCCTTGTCTGTTACCATGTGCATAATATATGATCCACATGCATATTTTTCTTTCTAATTCCTTAAATCATGTCTTCTTAAGACATGCCACAATATTTATATGGATATGACTGCAATTTTCAAATAAAAATATCATTACTAAGTTGCATTTCTTTTTTAAATTGGGTTAATATTAGGGATGTGAATCAGAACGGAATCTGATCGGTTCCGGTTCCGATTCAAATCTTAAAATTTTTATCGTCTGGCCCGATTGGGTTTTTGTTTATCGGCTGCGCTCGAGCCGATAAACAAAAAACCCACCCCAACCCTTAAAAATCGACCCCTTAGCTTCCCCCACCCTCCAGACCGCCCCAAAAACATTTCAAAATTACCTGGTGGTCCAGTGGGGGCGCGGGGAGCGATCTCCCGCTCTCAGGCCATCGACTGCGCTAATAAAAATGGCGCCGATGGCCCTTTGCCCTTACCATGTGACAGGGTATCCGTGCCATTGGCCGGCCCCTGTCACATGGTAGGAGCACTGGATGGCCGGCGCCATCTTTATCAGAGAGCAAACTAATTCCATACAGCAGTCCCAGCATATACTGGCTAAGGATAATGCTAATTTGGCACTGAAAGTAGAAATGATGGAAAATAACATCAGAAATAAGAACCTGAGGATCATAAATTTTCCTAAAGTTCCTCTTGTTCCTCCAAGGGATATGTTCAAGAGATATCTAATAGAAATATTGAAGGTTCCAGAAAATGCTATTCCACCAACATCAAAAGTTTTCTATTTACCATTATATAGAAGAGAACCTGGACAACAGAGAGATGGAATGGAGATATTACAGCCTGTAGAAGCACCACCATTGGATTTAACAGCAATAATTGAAACATCAGACTCAGATATTGCAATACCTGCTACACTTATAGTTTCACTCGTCCTTCAACCTGATCGAGACTGGTTATTGAAATTGTTTTTCAGGCATAGATTAGAAACTTTTATGCAATTTAAAATAAATGTTTTTCCTGATGTTTCTCGTCTCACTCAAAGAAGACGTAAACAGTTTCTATTAATGAGGTCTATGGTACAACAGTTTGGAGGTCATTTTATTTTAAAGTTTCCTTGTAAATGTTTGGTGAAGTACCAAAATGTTTCCTATGTTTTTTTTTATCCTCCTCAGTTGTCACAATTCTTACCGTAGTAGGGAAAATTCCTGGGGCTAGCTCTAATACTGATCCCCTATCCGTGAGTTCTCAAGATAATGTTCCTCAAATATAGAGAAAAATGAATACTGCACCGTATCAGCAATTAAGCCTTGCTTATATTTAGTAGTGTACTAAGTTTCCTTGGATTGTGTTTTGGTTCCTCCCCATTATTGAGGACTTTGGTTGGTACTGTTAAAAGAAGAGTGCTTGATTGAGCAAATTTGCTGTTATTGAGAAGAGTTTCTGTTAAACAATACCTGTTTTCTATTCAAGATTGCTCTTGTATGTAATTTGAGAAAATTTAATAAAGAAATAATTAAAAAAAAAATAGTGGGGTTTGGAGGACATAGCTCTTAACAGGTCGACTGGTGGCCAAACTGCTGAAAATGGCAATGGCATGGGTGCTGCCACTTTTAAAATCACCCGACTTACGTGATAGAAGCGGGATGTTTGCTCCTATTTCAAATTATGCTCACATGTGCGTATGGCCTGGCTAGTTTATAACATGTGCACATATATGCTTGCAAGTTATAACATGGCCACATAGCTGGATGCACACATGTGCTAAAGTTCTCCTGGGTGGTGTTTCGAAAGTTACCGTCCCTGTGTGGCCTCGCCATGGAGTGATGCAGAAGCATTAGGCCATTCACCATTTTACTCTCCATTTCTTTCCTAATATTTCCTAACATTGTTTTTGCTTTTTTGACTGCCACTACATGCTGAAGCAAGGATTTCAAAGTATTGTTCACTGCGATGCACAGGTTCATTTCCTGGGTGATAAGTTAACTCTTAATGTGGAACCTAACATATTTTTCCACATATGCATCAGTTTGTACCAAATGAAGCAATATTGTGAATGAAGGCAGGCATGTGTTCCTGCCTTCATACACTGACTTCATACTGATATTACTCTGAGTGCTGACATGTTGGGATATGTGGGAGGGTCAGAAGGGGGAGGAGATATCATTTGGCTTCTTCATGGAATTAGAGATAGGAAGGAGGAGGAGGTGGTATTGGGGTAAAGGGGAGATGTGCTAGAAGAAGCATTAGGTTGTAGTCTTCTATAATTTTATAGAATGTTACAGAATCTGTGGTGGATTTACAGAAAACTGGGAGCCCTGCTTATAGGTTCATATCACAAAGATGTTTTGCTCATGGTGATCAGAGAACTCAGCTATGTGTAGCCTTCAGTTCACACAGCCATCATGAGATGACATCCTTTGTACCTTAAAAGGTATAACTTGCACTTTAAATTACGTTTCTGATAGAAAAATAAGTATGCAAATAATTGTCATTGTAAACAGAGATCAAATTGATTAACTTATAAATAAAATAATATACAATTATTATAATTGCTTATTTTCGGCCAGTCTGACTCTCTGAAGTCTGAGGCCTCGAGAGATCATGTCCCAGAGGTATCTGCATACACTATATACCCTTCTACAGGATCAGACACCTGCTCATTAGAGGGACCAAATTCTGTACAGGTACAGTTGTGGAAAAGTGATTTTTTCTCTTTTATAGGATTGTGAATTCTAATTTACATTATTAAGTTGAATTTAAACTGGAAATTTGGTTTTGAGAATGATAAAAACAAGGAGCCTGATATTTAGCACTACTTAGCTGGCTAAGGAGCAATTTATCTGGCTAAGTATCAGCTGATGAATATCTGGTTATGTTCAGCAGCCACCATTTAGATGAATAAGTCACTTAACCAACTAGGTAGTCAGCCAGATATCTAGTGGGTGGGCAATGGATGGATCAGGGTGGCATTGCTTATCTGGCTAATTTAGCGTGATAAGAAGTAATATTTGTACTTATCCAACTAACTTAATAAGATAAGCTAGTTCTGCCATGGAGTAAATCTAGCTTAGCTGGGTAAAACAAGAAGCTAAGAAGCGATTTTGATGTGGATATTCATCAGTAGAGTATAGATGTCCTGCTGAATTTCCCATGTAAGTCAAATAAGTTTTACCCCTACTCTTTGCAAGACCTATATAAACATTTACTTTTCAATATTGACCCAAGGACCTTTGTTTCTACTGGCAATGATTTTCTTTGAATTAATCTAATAATCATTAGGGATTTAAGAGGAGGTTAGAATTGAAAGCAGTTCACTATTGGTAGACAATGAGCAGAATTCTGCCCTTTGAAGTGCCAGGAGTTGAATCTGTGATTCTTAAACTTGATTCCTATTGTAATTGAAGAGATGAGAAATCAACAAATATTAGCATTAATATGAATATTGGAATTAAAGGTTTACATGTTAAAAGAAGAAATAATCCAAGTGGCATTTTATTTATGTATCTATAAGTACAGCAGATATATATTTAGCTACCTATACATCTATTTATATCTATCACTTAATATCATAAGAACATGCCATACTGGGTCAGACCAAGGGTCCATCAAGCCCAGCATCCTGTTTCCAACAGTGGCCAATCCAGGCCATAAGAACCTGGCAAGTACCCAAAAAACTAAGTCTATTCCATGTTATCCTTGCTAATGGCAGTGGCTATTCTCTAAGTGAACTTAATAGCAGGTAATGGACTTCACCTCCAAGAACTTATCCAATCCTTTTTTAAACACAGCTATCTGGCAACAAATTCCAGAGTTTAATTGTGCGTTGAGTAAAAAAGAACTTTCTCCGATTAGTTTTAAATGTGCCCCATGCTAATTTCATGGAGTGCCCCCTAGTCTTTCTACTATCCGATAGAGTAAATAACTGATTCACATCTACCCGTTCTAGACCTCTCATGATTTTAAACATCTCTATCATATCCCCCCTCAGCTGTCTCTTTTCCAAGCTGAAAAGTCCTAACCTCTTTAATCGTTTCTCATAGGGGAGCTGTTCCATTCCCCTTATCATTTTGGTAGCCCTTCCCTGTACCTTCTCCATCGCAATTATATCTTTTTTGAGATGCGGCGACCAGAATTGTACCCAGTATTCAAGGTGCGGTCTCACCATGGAGCGATACAGAGGCATTATGATATTTTCTGTTTTATTCACCATTCCCTTTCTAATAATTCCCAACATTCTGTTTGCTTTTTTGACTGCCGCAGCACACTGAACCGACGATTTCATTGTGTTATCCACTATGACGCCTTGATCTCTTTCTTGGGTTGTAGCACCTAATATGGAACCCAACATTGTGTAATTATAGCATGGCTTATTTTTCCCTATATGCATCACCTTGCACTTATCCACATTAAATTTCATCTGCCATTTGGATGCCCAATTTTCCAGTCTCACAAGGTCTTCCTGCAATTTATCACAATCTGCTTGTGATTTAACTACTCTGAACAATTTTGTGTCATCTGCAAATTTGATTATCTCACTCGTCGTATTTCTTTCCAGATCATTTATAAATATATTGAAAAGTAAGGTCCCAATACAGATCCCTGAGGCACTCCACTGTCCACTCTCTTCCACTGAGAAAATTGCCCATTTAATCCTACTCTCTGTTTCCTGTCTTTTAGCCAGTTTGCAATCTACGAAAGGACATCGCCACCTATCCCATGACTTTTTACTTTTCCTAGAAGCCTCTCATGAGGAACTTTGTCAAACGCCTTCTGAAAATCCAAGTATACTATTTCTACCAGTTCACCTTTATCCACATGTTTATTAACTCCTTCAAAAAAGTGAAGCAGATTTGTGAGGCAAGACTTGCCTTGGGTAAAGCCATGCTGACTTTATTCCATTAAACCATGTCTTTCTATATGTTCTGTGATTTTGATGTTTAGAACACTTTTGATGTTTAGAACACTTTCTACTATTTTTCCTGGCACTGAAGTCAGGCTAACCAGTCTGTAGTTTTCCGGATCACCCCTGGAGCCCTTTTTAAATATTGGGGTTACATTTGCTATCCTCCTGTCTTCAGGTACAATGGATGATTTTAATGATAGGTTACAAAATTTTACTAATAGGTCAGCATTTGATTACATGGAGAGAAGCATTTACCTTAATGATAATGGCAATAGTAAGTTTTCAGATTATTATTATTGCACTTTGTATTTTCATGTGTCCTCTATGAGAGCAATTTTAGAACATTGGGCAAAACAGCAGAGTGTGCATGAAACTGTTATGCACAGACTGTTATGCATAAAATTGCTTGAAAATGCTGGGGCAAAGTCCCTTGCTACACACATGATATGCACAGGAAGTTACACTTCTTTCTAGCAGTCAGTAACATGAGTGTGAAAGCTTAAATACAGACCTTTGAAAAACTAAGGGCCTTATCTTCTAAGGCTATCGCAGGCTTGCGCTAACAGTGCAAGCCTGCGATAGCTAGCAAAGGTAGCGCACGCTTGCGCTAAGTACATCAGGGCGGAGTCGGCCCCGGAAGAGGAGGAGTCGTGGCGTCACCGGGGCCGACTCTGCGAGGACGGCGCGGACAGCAAAAAGGAAAGGGCCTTTTCACTGCCTATTTCGCGCCCAATAACTACAGCTTCTATGGTGTAGTTATTGGGCGCGACGCCAGCAGCGATCGCACCACAGAGGTGCAATCACTGCCGGCTAGTGCAGGACCGCAACCCCGTTTCGGCCCCCCGCCCCTCATTACCACATTTTTCTAAAGTACCACAGGCCTGCGATACTTTAGAAAATGAGACTCTAAATGTCTATATATAAGTCTTATCTACATCCAAACCTGCCTTCTTACTTACTTACTTACTTATTTATTTATTTATTTATTTATTTATTTATATTATTTATTAATCACTTTCCTGATCAAATCTTCCAAAAGAATTTACGGCAAACAATGAAAACAATCATAATAATAACATAAAAATAGAGAAATCATAAAATAAAAAATATAATGCAGCATTTATTCACTATAGTTTTGATCATGAGCCAAGTTTTCAAATTCTTATAAAATTTCGAGGCATCTTTTTCTTCTTTCAGATTTAAAGAGAGGGAGTTTCACAAACTGGGAACCCCTGCTGAAACGACCTATTTTGTAAAAGTTTGTCAAAAAGACATCATTGGAGAGCTCCAAAAGACATTTTTAAGCAGAACATACATTTCTGTTTCCCTTATACCATTTTAGTTTTTCTTTTAAGTGTCTTAAAAGCAAGCAACAAAATTTCGAGTTTGCAATGCATATTCATCCAGAGCCAATGCAAGCCTAATAATAACAGGCTGTAGATTTTCTATGAATCCCAGTGACTATACGCACTGCTGTGCTCTGAATTACCTGTAGCTTGTACAAGTTGTTTGCTGGTAATCTCCAAATCAAGGAATTATGGCAGTCCAAATGGGATAGTACTAGTGCTTAAGCTATAGTTTTCAATGAATTCAAATCCAAAGCCAATCTTAGCTGTTTTACCATTTTATCTTTCAAATAGATGTGTGTCAGTTGCAATGTAATGCTTGTTGCAATATTGTCTTCCACTGTAAACCGATATAATATGTATCTTGCCACATGAATGTCGGTATAGAAAAGTTCAAAATAAATAAATAAATATATGTTTCTCCCAAAGTAAATCAGAGTCCAAAATAATACCCACAGATCTTACTTATTTTTTCATGGGCAGGACAACATAATACAATTTCAGTCATTTTTGTATTTCCTCAGATCTCAACCATACTCTGTTTAAAAACACAGATCCTCTTCACAATTCTTTCTGAACTCCAAACAGTTTCTTGAAGGCTGGATTATTTTTCTGTGCAAAGCTTTAGAAAAAATCCCATGCATGACACCATATGTGGGACTGAGTGGTGATTCCCACAGGCCTGGAGACAAACTAATCTGAGTCCAGCCTTTCTTAACTAGTATAACTTTATTACAGCTTCACACATGCATAACAGTAGACTGTCTTCCCTTCAGAACAATGTACTCTCTTTACTTACAGTTCAGTACTGCTTCCCTCAGTACCCTCAGTTCAGCTTCGTCTCAGCTCAGTGTTTGGACAGTATTACATTAGAGGAGATGCCATCCTCCTGTTGACCTGGGTCTGGTCTGGTAATCCCAATCAGGATCCCAGCTCTTATTCCCCAGTCTCTGTTTAGGCCTCTGATCCCTACCTGCCCTGTAGGATCCCACCCATACAGCATTCTCTCCTTAGTGTATTTAAGGTGGACCAGTTGTCTGGCCTGGTTATACACAGGTAAACAGGGGAACACTGTCGCAAAACATCTTCAACCAGTAAGACTTGGGCCTACTATTCAATGAGTCATTAAGTCATGCAATGGACCCTTTATGTTTTTGTTTTGACTGATACATGATTACAGACCTTTTTATTAAGCATAATATTATTCAATGGCCTTAAGCCTTACTCATGTAATATAATTTTTTGATGTCAGATTTGTTGTGTTTAAATGCAATGTCTGATTAAAACGTCTGTGACCTTAAACAACTGATGTATTGCCTTGTTTAGCACATAAAGAATTATTAAAAATAAAGAATTTTGTTGAATCCATAGTATTCACCTTCTACATAAAAACAATTGTGCTTCCTTGACACGTCGGTAGGATGTAGGATAATCCTGGTTTCCAAGATGTGCTGATCTTTCTTCAAACTCACCTCCACTCAAATGTGCAGTGATGGGTGAATATTATGTGGAGTTGATGCCCTAAAATCTATGCCATTTAAAGAACAATGGGATTCAGGCTTTCTATTGCAATATATAAAAATTGGTATTTTGCAAAGTTAGATCACTGATTTGTAGAGATGGATTAGTAGTCTAGGTTCAAATGTCTACACTGATATCAAATTTCAAATCAGTATTTTATTTGTTTATTTGAACCAATTTGATTTGAACACAGGTTGTTAGAATTATGATGTGTGAGCATCTTCTTTATATTATGGTATTTTCAGTCCACTATCAATAACTTTCAAGACATGTCTGATGCCTTGGAAATAAAAAAAGTAACATAGTAATGATGGCAAATAAAGACCAAATGGCACATTTAGGGCCTCATTTCCAATATCGCATTGATATCGCATGCAATACCAAAAAGGGGTATACTTTATGTTAATAAGCATGTGTATCGCAAATTGCGATAACAGCTATGCAAAACACTCTTTTCGCAAGTTGCACTATTAACCCAATTTGGGCTACATTGCCAGTATATATCACGGGTCACGATGTTTCCAGACAGCCTATTTCAGTATGCTGCAGGCTAGGCGAGAGAGAGAGAGACTGACTAGCTATAAGAGCCTTCTAGTAGTTAGGTATTTATACCTCTATATGAGGTCCACCTAGTTACTCAAGGTGAGGTTTAGTTATTAGTGTAGGTTAGGGGCCACTTTGACATTCAGAGTGAGACATACGGACAGAGCAGTGCACTCTTGTGAAGATTTGATGACCTTTGGAGTGAGGAAACTCACCCAAAGATGAGATTTGTGAAATGTTCTCTCAACATAGGTGAGTTTCCTCACTCCAAAGGTTAGACTGGCTTTATGAGAGGATGTTCTCATATTCTTTTCTTTTCAATTCTATTCTCCAATAATAATAACCATGACAAATGTGTTGATCATCAGTGAATGATGGGCTTTTCTTTTATATCACAGATAAAAGAATTGATATATTGATTTATAATGTGATGCAATACATTTATTTTCAATTAGAACTGACAAATTTATTATTAATTAATGTATTTTATTTATAGTTTACCTTTCTGACACTTCAAATATTACAAAGTGCTGACAGTCTGCAATGTTACTCTAGAAATTGTCACAGGCTTTGAACTAAATGTGAGCATAGAATATCTGATTATTTTTTTCCCACGGGCAACACGAGAATGATGATGATTCATTTGGACTGCTTTCAACTATACGAATATAGAAATAATACTTTATAAAAGTTCCTCCAAGACCATTTTTGTACCTGCAGCTAGAAACAACTGTATAAATGGAAGGCAGGAACCAGACTTCAGTGACTGAGTTCATTCTCCTAGGACTCACTGATAATCCAATACTACAGATTCTGCTCTTTGTCTTTTTTCTTCTGGTCTATATTATCACCCTACTGGCCAATACTGGGATTATTGTTTTAACATGGCTGGATATACATCTACAGACTCCCATGTACTTTTTCCTCTCTCACCTATCTTTTGTTGATATCTGTTATTCTTCAGCTACCACTCCCAAAAACCTTCAGATCCTCCTGGGAGAGAAGAAATCCATCTCCTTCTCTGGATGTGCTCTGCAACTGTATTTTTTTATCGGGTTTGGTGCTTCAGAAGGCTTTCTGTTAGTGGTGATGGCATTTGATCGTTATGTGGCAATATGTAACCCATTACTTTATTCAGTCATTATGAACAGGAAAGTGTGCATTCAGCTGCTTATTGCCGTGTATCTGGTCAGCTTTGTTATTTCATTCATACATACAATTTGCACCTTCCGCTTATCCTTTTGTGAGTCCAACGTGATTAATCATTTTTTCTGTGATATCCCACCATTGTTGCTACTCTCTTGCTCAGACACCTCAGTAAATGAAGTTGTGAGTTTTATAATTATTGGGTTTAATTGTATAATCTCCCTTTTGACCATTTTAATTTCTTACATCTACATTATCTCCACCATCCTGAGGATTCGTTCTGCAGAAGGGAGGCACAAAACATTCTCCACCTGTGCCTCCCACTTCACTGCTGTGCTGATATTCTTTGTGACAGTTCTTTTCATGAATTTACAACCACCTTCAAGTTATTCACTGGATCAGGAGAAAGCGATTTCAGTGTTTTATACAATGGTCATTCCCATGTTAAACCCTCTGATTTATAGCCTGAAGAACAAGGAGGTGAAAGCTGCAATGAATAAAATATTGAGACTAAATTTTGCCATATGACAGACAGATGGCTCCAATTCAATACACATAGTAATATTTATCTTTTCTAAATTGCTAGTACACATACATAGCACTGTATAGATACACAGAAGAGGCAGGCCCTGTATCATAGAGTTTATAATCTACTTATGACAAACATACATTGCAAACAGTTCTATGGGAAGTGTATTTATTGGATAGAATTCATGATGATTTGTAAGAAGCCTCAAAAACATGAGTTTTGGATTAAATTTGAATATGGAGAGAGAGAGCGAGAGAGAGAGAGCATGACACACTCTCTCTGAAAGTTTATTCCAGGCATTCAGCAATACAATGTAGAAAGAACAGATATAGGAGTTGTTGCTGGAGGAGGAGGACACGGATTAGAGTGGCTTGTCCAATGAATTGAGTTCACAAGGAAGCATGTAGAGAGAGAGAAGAAATTATCTATCATGAGGAGCTGCAGAGTGAATGTTTAGAAAGATTTGATTAATCAAAATTCCCAAACAGAAATCATTGCAGAACATATACTCAACAAAAATGGAAATAATTGTTACGGCTTAATATGGTATTTGGAGCAATTAGTAGTAGGAGACCCTGTAGACATCCCATTAGCCACTACATACCACATAGTAGGGATGTGCATTCGTTTTGAACAAATGCACAATCCGCAACGTATAGGTCCCTATTCGTTGCATTCGTGGGGTTCCAAAACATATGGCGAAGTCCCATGAATGTAACGTATCATTAACAAATAAAACCCCCACACTCCTGACTCCCCCAAGACTTGTCAAAAGTCCCTGGTGGACCAGCGGGGGTCCTGGAGCGATCTCCTGCACTCGGGCCGTCAGCTGCCGGTATTCAAAATGGCACCAATAGCCTTTGCCCTTACTATGTCACAGGGGTGACCGGTGACATTGGTCGGCCCCTGTCACATGGTAGGAGTACAAGATGGCGCCGACCTGAGAAGGAAGGGAGAAGGGGAAGGGGAAGGAACATGCTGGAATGGGGAAGAAGAGTCCTGCATTTGTCAATTGGCACCCATTATGCTTGTGCCTAGGCTGGCAAAAAATGCAGGGGCAGCAGTCTGGCTTTCATTTAGCAGAGAGCAGCCCTCTCCTATCCTGTAACAGGGAGAAGGGAAGTGAAAGCAGCAAACATGCCAAGATATGGAGGAAGGGGGAAGGAAAGGAGAAAAATAGGAGGGAACAACATAGACAGAAAAGAAAAGGAAAGGGAAATGGAAAAGAGAGGGCCGAAGGGGGAAGAGAAAATGGCAATGTCTTTAGATTTTTTTGTAATTTATTTGTAATATTTGAGGCAAGACATTAAAATCTAAAAGAGCAAACAAATGTTAATTCCTTTCTCTTCTGCTTCTTTAAAAAAAAAAATTCCCCTATTAGCCCATCGTGCACTCTGCTAACCCTGATCAATACATCTTTCTGGAAAACCCTATAGAAAAATGTCTGCTTTGTAGCCCGGTCTTCATTTTCTCATGGAACATATCCTTTTTAAACACAAGAACTGATTTACGGAAATATTTTCTTTGAGATGTAATCTATGTTCACTATGAAAATGTAAAATCTTTTACAGTCTGCAGGTTTCCTAAAAATAGTTGTAAAAAATGTATCATTTTCACCATTTCTAATTAATATATCTAAGTATTAGATCTCAGCTTCACTGTGATTCATTTGGAAAATAATGTTCAAATCTCAAGTTTTTCATGTGGTCAAGCCACTTATGAAAAACATATAACGGCTCTAAATCCCCTTTCCACACTTGTATGCAGCTTTTAAAAGGAGAGTTGGAAATTTATTTTCAAAATCTGCCACATAAGCAATATCTGGGGGCCATGCCTGCACCCATGGCAGCCCCTTTAATCTGTTGGTAAAAGCCATTTTGAAATTAAAAGCAAAAATTGTTAACACAGTCTCTGCTAGCTGATGTTAGGATCTTCTCTGATTTAATGTCTTCCTAATGATTTCTAAGGCCTCTGTTTGGGGAATATTAGTATAGAGAAATGAATGTCTAACATCACTTATAGAACATCATCTACTTTACTACCAAGATTTCAGAACTGTCTTACAATCACTTATATTCACCAGCCTTGACTACTGCAATTCACTCCTGATAGGACTCCCAAAAACGACTTTAAAACCACTACAATTACTTCAGAACGCGGCAGCCAGAGTCCTCTCCTGCAAAAGAAAATCAGACCACATCACTCCTGTACTTAACAGTCTACACTGGTTACCAGTAGAAAAAAGAATTGAATTCAAAATCCTGACCATCCTATACAATGCAATATACAAAGCAGAAAACACCTTCCTAAACAACATCATCATACAGAAACACAGATCACAACGAACCACAAGAACTTCAAGGAAATTACATCTAGACATCCCATCACTACCTTTAGCTAAACTATCTAACATAAGAAACAGAGCCATCTCCATAGCAGGACCAAAAGTCTGGAACTCACTACCAGAGTACCTAAGCTCACAAAGCAACACCAAAACATTTAAAAAAGAGCTCAAAACATGGATCTTCAGACAAACCTTCAAAGATGGAATTGGTTAACCACACATAACATAGCTATCACATAACCATTGTCGGTTAGATAATTACAATCTCAAGACTACTATAGAGATTGTTTAAACTCTGTAACTTACCGACAAGTAAATAATTATTTATTTAGTATCTATTCACAGGCTGATGATACTATACATCTATTCACAGGCTTTTTAAAATTAGTATTCATAGGTTCATCTAGCGTCGATATTTACTTCTCTCCAGTGATAACATAATTCAGATTATGTACCATAACCCACCCCCACGTTAATTAAAAAATGTTGATATAAATTATATAAGTTGAATCAATTCTTGTTGACCATTAACCTGTTTGATTTCAGTTGCTTCCAAAACCTGTTTGATTTCAGTTGCATCCAAAATGTATTAAGTTGTTGTGTCTGTAAACCGGAGTGAAGGCAGCTAGCTAAACTTTGGTATAGAAAAGCATGTAAATAAATAAATAAATAAATCATGAATATTACATTGGATTGATCCCAAAATATTGATTATGTGTGCTGAATCCCTCACATAGGAGGGACTCTATTTAAAGAAGGGTCTCAAAAAATATATCAGTAAATTTAGACCAGGACTCCAAAATGGAGCATACCGCTGTGACTATAGGGCACCCTGGTGGATTCTCCACCATACATAAATCTGTTTTAAGAGTAACAGAGATAGTTGGAATCACTGGATTGGTAACAATGAGGCAATCAATTTCCTTGTTTATAAGAAAGACACTCAATGAGCAAGTATGAACAACTTCATTTAAAGCTTTCTGAATTGTCAATTTGGAATGACTTTTCAAAGGAAAATAACATGACATATCATGGAGTTGTCTATTAATTTCCTTAACATAGGCCTGGATTTATCAAAATGTAGTAAGTATCGCATGCGATAGCAAAAGGGGTGTGGCTTATGCAAATATTCATTTTATCACAATCTGCACTAGTTACCTATGCACAGCATTAGAGGTCAAACACTCATAGGGACATAAAGCCTGGACGGACAGGCACAGCATTAGAGGTCAAACCCTTGTAGGGACATATGGCCTGGATAGACAGGCACAGCATTAGAGGTCAAACCCTTTTAGGGACAGCATTAGATGTCAAACCCTCGTAGGGACATAAGGCCTGCATGGACAGGCACAGCATTAGAGGACTTCCTTTGTGCAGGTATTTTGTAGTTTGATCTGTCACTTCTTCTTGAACTAGTTCACTGCGAGAAGAAAATGGCATCTTTTTCATTTCTGAAATTTAATTCAACAGAGGATGCTTTTAGAGCAATAGAGACTGCCATTTGTGAAGCAAGAACTGAGCTGGAGATTATTTGTGAATACCCAGAACTTATTAACTATACTTATACACTTCAGCTGATAACAAAGGAACATGAAGAGCTCTCAGAAATAAGAAAACCGCTACTCAAGTCCAAATCTAAAATATCAACCTATGTTGACTTTGTGGTTTACACAGTGCCTCTGTAAACAATGGGAACACAGAGGATGAACTAGAGTGCAACTACCACCAGTTTTCGATAGTACTAGAAACATTAATGTTGTAAGAAAGATTTAGGTCATGAAAACTATTGAGCATATGAAATATGCAAGCTCCAAACTTCTAAGTCAGCTTTATATGTTCTTATATTCCAAATGTGGATGGACAGGCACAGTGTTAGATGTCAGGCCCTTGTAGGGATGTTCGGCCTGGACAGTGGACATACAGGCACAGTGTTTCAGGTCAGGCTTTGTAGTGACGTACGGCCTGCACAGTGGATGGACAGGCACAGCGTTTCAGGTCAGGCCCTTGTAGAGATGTATGGCCTGCACAGATGATGGACAGGCAGTGTTTCAGGTCAGGCCCTTGTAGGGTATGGCCTGCACAGTGGAGGGACAGGCACAGTGTTTCATGTCAGGTACATGTACTGCAGTGCTTATATTATCTGGCGCATAGGAGGCAGTTGGAGCTGCTGCAAGGCTTTCAATTGCTTTTATTCATCTTGCCATTCACAGGGAAAATTTGGAAACCCAAGCAAAGGCAGGTTTACTTTCAAAAACACTAGCATTTCCATCAACTCTGGTGCCAGCCTTGAGCGGTGAGGGCTCATGATATCCACTGTCATTGAAAATACATGTTCACTGGGCACACTGGTTGGTGGACATGACAGATATCGCTGAGCCACATTGGCTAGGTGTGGCCAGACAGTGGGCTTGAGAGATACCGTGTCACTGACAGTTGTGCTGGTGTCTCCTTTGCTTGGGTGGGCTGAGAGTCACTCATGCCAGCTGCTTTCTGTCTAACCCGTAGCAGAAAAGATGAATCTTTATGGGCAACATGCCTTTGGCATACTGAAATGGAGTTGGAGGAGGTACTAGCTGTTGCTGACAGAGTGCTGCTCCTGCATAGGCTAGCACATCTCTCTGAAGTGCCCACTGTTTCCTCCTATGCTTCACACCTAATCTGTCTCTGCCTATAGCGCTCCTGTTCATGGACTTTTGATAACAGCAGGTCCTTCACCAATAGGAGACAATCATACTATAGGGCAAGTTTTCCTTTCACACGGGGATCACAGACTGTGGCGAGCATGTAAGTGTGCTCTTCTGTTAAAGATCTTAATTTCTCTTGCAGCTGCTGCTGCAAAACGTCCAGATAATACAGCACCTCAGCTGTCATTTCCTCTTCCTCTTTAAATGCCTCCAAATTTTCATCCAGGAAATTAACTATAGGGACGATGTCAGCCAAGGTGGCACTTCTGGAACTCAGCTCCTCGTGATATCCTTGAAGAGCTGCAGGATTTTTACTAGCTGACTCATGACTAACCAATCATGATGCCCTAGATGTCCATTGAACCAGAAAGTTCATGAAGGAGTGTCTGCAGCTCCACTAACCTCTGTAACATTATATAGGTGGAATTCCACCGGGTGGCAATGTCTTGAATGAGATGCTTGTGAGGCATCTCCAAATCAGTCTGCTTTTGTCGGAGAACCTGCCCCACCTTCTCACTTCTGTGGAAGTGCCCTTCTATGTCCCTGCACTTGTGTATTAAGTCCTGCAGGTATTCACTCTTTTGGTGCTTGGACTCCAACCCCGACTCTGCACTACCAGGTGCAGAATGTGTGCAAAACATCGGATGTTCTTAAAGCGCCCCTCGGTTATTGCCCTAACCATGTTTGCACCATTGTCTGTGACAAAGAACCCTGCATGAGGATTCCTGTCTCACTGGTGTAGTTGCTAGCCCTCCAGCATCTGTCAGATGCATGCTAGAATATTGGCTGTGGTATGGGCCTGGTCCGTCAGGTGGGTGTGCAGTAAAGCCCACCTCCAGCCTGATATTTGTTCACTAATAGAGCTGCTGCCTGCCCCTGCCTCATCCAGGTCCCCACAGTGTGCTGTCATGGAGAGGTAAGAGTGTGCAGCATTCATCGCTTTCCAGATATTGCAGGTGAAATGCACACTCCCCTCTGCCTTAGCTAGCAGCGCTTGGATGCAACTCGACACTGCTTATACAGGCTGGGAATGACCTTTCTGCTAAATGTGGTTCTGGAGGGGACTTTGTAATTTGGAAATATGACCTTCAGAAAATGCTTGAAACCCACATTCTCCACTATCTGCAAGGGCTGGTCATCATGGGCAATCATTTCCCCAATGCTCCTGGTTACAACTTTTGAGGCTGCCTGCCTCCTACCCCAGGATAGCATTACCGCATTCCACCCTATTTCCTCCAAGGTGGGTTGTCACTACTGCCACATGTCAGGGGGTTGCTGGCCTGCCACCTGATTGCTAGAAGGGGCTGAGGGCGTGGGATGACTCTGCTCCTTTTCAACCAGTTTACACTGCTTGGAAGGGGTCCCCTGACTGGTACTGTCATCATCCCCAGATGGCAGTACTGTTGTTTGGTGTTGCCTCTATGCGTCATGCCAAAATTAGATAGATGTCCCAATTGCTTGCCTTTGTTAATAGCCCTGCCACAGAAATTGCACCGAGCAAAACGAGGGTCCTCCTTCACTTTAAAGTGGCTCCAGATTGCAGTTGTCTTTCGGGATCCTCTCTTCTGTATAGCCTTGGGGGTGGATGCTGGCACTGGAGCTGAAGTATTGGGTGCACCCTGAGAAGCAATGCAAGGAGCATTAGTCACACTCTGTGCCTGTGCTGTCTGCTCTTCCTCCTCCTCATCAGCAGTTTCATTCTCCCCTGCTACACTGAAATGGAGGCTAAGACAGGACTAACGAATCCTCCTAAAACTTCGTCAGCTATTATTTCTTCCATTTCTGATGAGAATCCCACACAAATGATTCTTCATTGGAATCAGAAGCAAACAGTGCCTGTGCTACATTGTCAATGCTAAGTCGAGACTGCTGTCCAACTGCTGCTTTTGGGTGTCGACATTTTGTCTTGCATGACTCAGCCTCCCCTTCCCTCACCTCCAAAACTACAGGGTCAGAAACAGGTGGTGGTGATGCATCATGTTTAGATTTCATTTTTTCCCGGATGGAACTGCCTGCCCCTCCAAAGATTTTAGATTGCAACAGGTCCCTTTTTAACTTTAATGGGGGACTGGCACTCCCTTTTGAGGTGTCTCCTCTCCCAGTCCCAATCACCCAACCACGTCTAGCTTTCCCTGACATTATGGATTTAATGTCACTGCCTACTAGGGATTTCAAATAAAATAATTATTTCCAAAAGCGGCCCACTAGGGATTTGGCTTCAGCGAGTACCGCTGTCCCAATATACGTGAGTCTGCAAAACTGCCTAGCCACAGGCACAGTGCCTTGATGTGCACTAATGTAATGTATGTGCCCACAACAAAGTAGTAACTACAAAAGAGGCCCACTGGGGATTTGGCTTCACAGACCACCGCTGTCTCAATATACGATTATACGTGAGTCTGCAAAACTGGATACCCACAGGCACAGTGCCTTGATGTGCACTAATGTAATGTATATGCACAGAACAAAGTCGTAACTACAAAGGAGGCCAACTGGGGATTTGGCTTCACAGTCCCAATATATGTGAGTCTGCAAAACTGCCCAGTGCCCACTATCACTGATGCCCTGTGCACTGACTTCTTTGATTAAAAGAGCACAGAGAGACAGTGAATTCAATTAAAAAAAAATGCAGTTAACAAAATACCCTTGCTTGGCACAGCAACAAAATCGATGAAATATCTTTTCCAATAACAATTCTGTCAAACTAGCTAGAAATTGAATATATCTCCCACCTACAACACCCAAATGCTGCTTGCAACTGACCCCAGGGGGTAAAATAAGCAGCAAAATGTCACTGCTAGTGCTAGGAGCTTGCCAGTTTCTCTCAGTTGCAGAGAAAACGGTCTCAGATCAATAATATTTACAGTAAAAAAAGAACAGGCTAGTAGCTGGTACTGCAGCCAAATGCAAAACAAATATGTTTTTCTATTGAAGTAGCTAGCCTAGCTAGCAATTGAATACAGATTTAAGAACTCAAACTAGCTCTGAGTACAGCCACCTTCCGCAGAGGCCACCTCCCCAGACCACCCCTGCAAAGAAAGTGCTTGGCACGCCGTGTGCTTAAGTATATATAGTGTTGGGTCATCAGCAAAAGCGTCACCGACCACTGAGTGAGAGCGCAATTGGCTGCATTGTCAAAATTCTTACCGCTGATACATTGCATTCTGGTCTCCTTGTCAACCTGTCCAACCCACTCTATGACAGGGCTGTGAGGTCACTGATGACTCACAGGAAGGGCTGGTTTTTGGCTATGGATACACCCAAATGGCGTTCTCCTATTTCAAACGGCCGCTTAGAAATCACTACGAGTGCACCAAAAGAATAAAACATATGATATGTTTTATTCGTGGTGGATCGCAATACGTTTCGCGAACCCACGAATACAATGAATATGGACCTATATGTTGCGGATTGCCACTACGTTGCAAACGAATGCACATCCCTACCCAGGAGCGATCTCCCCTTCTCGGGCCACCACTAATCAAAATGGTGCTGATGGCCCTTTGCCCTTTCCATGGCACCGGCCATCCATTGCTCCTACCATGTGACAGAGGCCAGCCAATGGCACCGATAGCCCCTGTCACATGGTAAGGGCAAAGGGCCACTAGTGCCATTTTGTTTACTGGCAGCTGACGGCCCGAAAGCTGGAGATCTCTCCCGGTACCACCGCTGGACCACCAGGGACTTTCAGTACTTTTTTTTTTGGGGGGGGGGGGGTTGTAATTAATTAAATCTGAAGGGTTGGGGTGGGTTTTTTTTTGGTTCGGGACAGCCAAAAAAAAATTGGCCCGAACCATGGGAAACAAAATTTTCAGTGGCGGGCCGATAACAATTACATTTTCTATTTCACTTATGATGTTATTGACCTGTATCTTATCCCCCTTCAGTGGTCTTTTCTCTATTGCTGAATAACCCCAACCTATTCAGCCTTTCCTCTTAAGGGAGCTGTTCTATCCCCTTTATCATTTTGGTCATTATTCCCTGTATCATTTCCAATGCAACTATCTTGTTTTAGATGCAGCAATCAGAATGATCAACAGTAATTTAAGTGCTACCTCTTCATAGAGCAATGCAGAGGCATTATGCATTTTACCATTTTATTTTCCATTCTATTCCTAATAATCCTAACATTTCTTTTTGCTTTTTCGGCCACCGCCACATACTGAACCAAGGATTTTAAAGTATTGCCCTGCCCACTATGAAGGCCAGGGACTTTTTCTGGATGGTAACTCCGAATATGGAACCTAACAATGTGTTATTACAGTATGGGTTACTTTTCCCCATGTACATCACTTTACACAAAATATAGCAATGTTGTGAATGAAGCACAGGTATGCATTCCTAGCTTCATATACTGACTTCATACTGATATTACTCTCTGAGTGCTGACATGTTGGGATATGTGGGAGGGTCAGAAGGGGGAGGAGATATCATTTGGCTTCTTCATGGAAGTAGAGATAGGAAGGAGGAGAAGGAGGAGGTGGTATTGGGGTAAAGGGGAGTTGTGCTCAAAGAAGCATTAGGTTCTAGTCTTCTATAATTTTATAGCATGTTACAGAATCTGTGGGAGATTTACAGAAAACTGGGAGCCCTGCTTATAGGTTATTATCACAAAGAAATTTTGCTCATGGTGATCAGAGAACTCAGCTATGTGTAGCATTCAATTCACATAGCCATCATGAGATGATATATTTTGTATCTTAACAGATATTCATTGCACTGCAAATTACCTTTCTGAAAGAAAAATCAGTGGGCCAACTTAAAATAACTGTCATTGTAGACAGACATCAAATTGATTAACTTATAAATAAATTAATATACAATTATTATAATTGCTGATTTTCAGCCCATCTGACTCTCTGAAGTCTGAGGCCTCGAGAGATCATGTCCCAGAGGTATCTGCATGCACTATATACCGTTCTACAGGATCATAAAGCTGCTCATTAGAGGGACCAAAATCTGTGCAGGTACAGTTGTGGAAAAGTGATTTTTCTCTGCTATAGGATGGTATATTCTAATTTCTGTCATTAAATTGAATTTAAACTGGAAATTTAGTTTATGGGCATATAACGCAGTCACCATTTAGCCAAATAAGTCACTTTCCCAACTAGGGAGGAAAGAGAGGGAGAAGAGAGAGAGAGACTTTGTATAGAGTCAATGTGACATGCTATACATACATATACCACTGCAAGGGGGACACTTTCAACTTGGGGAGGGTTTGGGGGGTGCTGGCTTTACATACACAATCAGAGGAATTAACTGTAAATTTGATATGACTGATGAATTTCTATCATTTGAATCATTGAAAGGTACCAACAAGAGGAATCTCTCTGTGATAAAAAACATTCTCCTGATAACACACAGGAAAAAGATGTAGTTAAATCCCATGTTAGTGCGCTTTACTCTACCACATTCCACGCTAGCAGACCCTCCTTTCCATTAACTCCTCCCACTTGCATACTACATGTAAAATTTGCATACTAACATGTCTTGCGATATTTATCACATGTGGTAGGGCCCTGACACATTTTGATGAATGACCCGGTATTTGTACTTATCCTGTTAAGTTAACTGGATAAGTTAAACTTGCCATAAAGTATGTTTAACTTAACCAGATATAACTATCTAGCTAAGAAGCAGCAAACATGGGGCTATTTAGCTTCATTCATAGACATGATGCTGAGTATCCCATGTAATTTAGCTGGAAAAGTTTTTCCCTACTATAAGGGCCTGGTTCATCAAGGTAATTTTCTATAGACACAGCATTAGACCTACTCTTTGGCAGACCTACATAAACAGTTACTTTTGAATATCTGCCCCAAGAAAATCTGTTTGTACTGGCAATGATTTACTTTGAATTAATCCTATAAACATTCGGGATGTAAGGGGGGGATGAGGTTTAAAATTCAAAGGTTAACATTAATATGAATATTGGAGTTAAAGGTTTACATCTTAAAAGAACAAATAATCCAAGAGGCATTATATCTATGTATCTATAAGTACAGTAGATATATATTTAGCTATCTATCCATCTGTTTATATCTATCGCTGAATATGGAGAGAAGCTTTCCTCAGGTTTGACAACAGTAATTTTTTAGATTATTATTGTTATTCTTTGTGTTTTAATGTATCCTATATGAGAGTAATTTTAGAACACTGTGTATATATCAGTAGAGTCTGCATGTGCAGACTTTACCACTAATGTTCAAATGATGGAGTAAAGTCTCCTTTTCCATGCACAAGTTACACAGAGGAAGTTACACCTCCTCCTAGCAGTAACTTCTGTGTGAAAACTTAAATACGGGTCTTTGAAAGCTAAATTCTGTGTGCAAGTCATATCCGCACCCAATCCTGCTCTCTTCAATGCTTACTAAAAGTGTGCAAAAAACTATAGATGTAACCTGGTTACATGCACATAAGCAGCTTTGAAAATTCTACCCCTATATTCTACAATTTTTCCTTGCACTGCAAAACTACTCAACCAATAATTTATTGTTAACAGCTATATCCACTAAAGGAAATCTCCACATGCATATCAAATTCCAGATCTCCAATATTTATCATTCATAAATTTTAGGATTATTTTGTGATTTTCTTTACTGGAAGTAATGAAAATACCAGTTCTGTAACCAATTATCTAAAATTATTTTGAGGTTTTAAAGTCTACTATCTTGATTAGTAAAAAACGTTTTCATAAAGAGTGAGAATGTTTTTTAGGAAATTGTTAGTGGTTTGACTGATTTAAGGGTTATATACAAACAATTCTAAATTTAAAAAATGAGTTCTCAACACAGCTAGAGGAAGAGAAATGGGATATATTGTTGACTGATACTCATGACTTATAACCATGCTAGAAACGTGAGGATTTAATGTACCTCCTTTTCACAGCGAACCAAGGGAAACGAGCAGAATAGTTCAGAATCCACACGTTAGTTTGAGTAAGGCAATTACTTATTTATTACAGCGACTCCACGGTTTTTAATGCAACACAATTCTTTTCACAGAAGATTTAGGCACTCAACCTTCTTCTATAGGTTTAAACTTCACTGTAGCTCTCCGGAGAGCCTGATGCAGCTTGCAAATGGGCTGCAGGAGTAAAAAAGAGATGATAGGGAAAATTATGCGCCTCTAGTGCCTCCTCAGCAGCGAGCACACAGGAGAGGGACTGGCAGCAGGTTAGGAAAATGGATGCTCAGTTTTATGAGTGTCCGTTTTCCTAACCTGTGGACTCATGATGCACAGTACCAGATGCTTTAAGAAGCTCTAAATAATTATTTCTCAAATGCAACTAGCAGCAAAATCCACTATTGCTAGTCATTGGAAGACATCTCCAACCATTAAATCTTGGACAGCTTAATTTTTGAAGTAGCTGATATAGTAAAGTTGACTTACTCGCCTAAGGGGAACTACAGTACATAGATTTGGGAATGATTCTGGGCCTACTCTTCAATGGGAGGTTAGATCATGCCACAGACCCTTAATTTTGTTGTTCTGACTACTGATGATAAAATACCTGTATATCAAGCATATTATTCATGACGTTTAAGTCTTATTCATGCAATATCATTTTTTATGTCAAATTTGCTGTGTTGAAGAACAATTATTGATGAAAAATCCTGTGATCTTAAACATCTAATGTTTTGCCTTGTTTGGCAAATAACGAATTATTAAAAATAAAGATTTTTGTAAAATACATAGAAATCACATGCAGGAAGGCACAGCACAGGAAACAAGGAGCAAGGCAGGAACGCTGGATCAGGAATCAAGGCTGGAATGCAGGATCAGGAATCAATGCAGAACTCACACCCTTAAACAGAGCAGGACCCATTGCTAGAGAGAGGGCAGGGTATATATACCCACCCTGCCAGGCGTAATCATCATGGGCTATGGGGAACTTTCCCGCTACGGTCCCTTTAAATCGGGAGTGATGGGGCACGTGCGTACCTAGGGAGGTGGAACCAGAGGTCGGGATGGCAGAGTGCTGGACTGCGAGGGCAGGCCACAACAGTAGCGATTGGCATTGGTGAGCGGCAATGGAGGAAGATGAGCTCGGTTGCCTCCCAGCGAATGGGGATCCTAACGCTCATTTGGTACTTAGGGACTTTGTGATCCCAGTTTTGCTGGTGGAGGTCCTTACCTAATCTCTGGAAGGGTGGGGAAAGACCCTTATTAGTAAGAAGCTAGCCATGGGGATGAATATCAACTAAGGAAAGAAAGTGACACTCGACTGTAATACTACCCAATCAATCAGGACCTACTGACAGCAACATGCTGCAGAGATATATGTTGGCAATATTAACTTTATGAACAGACTTGGCCACTTATATTTAGGATGTGTTATTAGGCCCTATTTATGAAAAGGAAGCTGTTGTTTAATTCTCTGAGGCTATACTTTCATTTGATTTCCTTTGATTATCTTTCTAGTTTCATTATTGTAGAAAATTACATACCAGTTAATGCCTCTGTTTCGTGGATGCTCTATGTAGTAACTCTGATCTCAATAGAAATAAAAAACCCGAAAGCTTTAAAGCTGTCAAAAGTTCAAATAATGGACTTCAAAGGCAAAACTGTTTGAAACATGTGTCAGAGAAGTCCATATCATCATGTGTTGCTATTTTTATGTGTCAGGAGAACTCATTATAAATTATAGTCTGGCAAGAATGAGAAGCAATTTTTCCAGATGCTTTTTCTTCTCATACTTTTTTGGTTCACTGGATTTTTTTGTTAATAAGAGGATTGATAAACGTAAGCATCTCTAGCATGATGACTAATGACCTCAGTAAAATCAGAGAAGGCTGAGATAGTCCTGTAGAATACTCTTACTGTTCTTTATTAAACAGGGCCAGTAGTTCCATTAGGCAAACTAGGCGGTCACCTAGAGCACCAACATTTTCGGGATAGCAAAATCTAGCCAATGTAAGGACCAGATGAGTGCTCTGCCAGAGCCAAAAATTCAAAAGAAGGGAGTGCTATGCTGGAGTCACTGCTTCCAATAGAAGGGAGTGACAGCCTCTAACCAGTAAGTTGGGGGAGGAGGGTGCATGACCAAAAGTTGCACCAGAACCATTAGTATAGGCCAGACTGGATGTATGGGAGAATAATCTGCTATTCTGTTCTATTCAATTCTATTATCAAGCACTGTTACCATGAATAATGTTTTGATCATCAGTGAATGATGACCTATTCATTTACACCACAGATATAATAAGTGATTTACTGATTGGTTATGTTATGTAATAAGTGGCTTTTCTGTTTTGCAATACTAATGACACTGCCACTGCTTATTGCCGGCATTAGTAGCATGGGATCTATTAATGTTTTGGTACCAGACAGGTACTTGTGATTTGGATTTGCCGTTGTTGGAGACAGAACACTGGGCTTGATGGACCCTTGATCTGATCAAGTATGTCATATCTTATGTTCTTATATTCTTATGTCATGTGCTGACTATCTGCAATGTTTCCCTAGATATTGCCAAAGACATTGAATCAAATGTACTAATATAAGAATATCCAATTCTTTCTTTACGACCAGAATCATGAGAAAGATGATTAAATGGGACTATTTTCAACTTAAAATTACATGAATCATACTTTTATAAAAGTTCTTCAATCCCATTTTTTGTACCTGCAGCTAGAAACAACTGTATAAATGGAAGGCAGGAACCAGACTTCAGTGACTGAGTTCATTCTCCTAGGACTCACTGATAATCCAATACTACAGATTCTGCTCTTTGTCTTTTTTCTTCTGGTCTATATTATCACCCTGCTGGCTAATACTGGGATCATTGTTATAACTTGGCTGGATGTACATCTACAGACTCCCATGTACTTTTTCCTCTCTCACTTGTCTTTTGTTGACATCTGTTATTCTTCAGTCACCACTCCCAAAAACCTCCAGAACCTCCTGGTAGAGAAGAAATCCATCTCCTTCCTTGGCTGTGCTCTGCAACTGTATTTTTGTATTGGTTTTGCAGCTTCTGAAGGTTTTCTGCTGGTGGTGATGGCATTTGATCGTTATGTGGCCATATGTAACCCATTACTTTATTCAGTCATTATGAACAGGAAAGTGTGCATTCAGCTGCTTATTGCCGTGTATCTGGTCAGCTTTGTTATTTCACTCATACATACAATTTGCACTTTTCGCTTATCCTTTTGTGAGTCTAACGTGATTAATCATTTTTTCTGTGATATCCCACCACTGTTGCTACTCTCTTGCTCAGACACTTCTGTAAATGAAATTGTGAGTTTATAATTATTGGGTTTATTTGTATAATCTCCCTTTTGACCATTTTAATTTCTTACACCTGCATTATCTCCACCATCCTGAGGATTCGTTCTGCAGAAGGGAGACACAAAACATTCTCCACCTGTGCCTCCCACTTTACTGCTGTGCTGATATTCTTTGGGACAATTCTTTTCATGAATTTACGACCACCTTCAAGTTTTTCACTGGAGCAGGACAAAGTGATTTCAGTGTTTTATACAATGGTCATTCCCATGTTAAATCCTTTGATTTATAGCCTGAAGAATAAGGAGGTGAAAGCTGCAATGAGGAAAGTATTGAGACTAATCTTGGTCATATGACAGATAGTTGATTACAATTCAATACACATAATACTATTTAGTATTTATCATTTCATACTCATTAGAGTCAGTCCCTATTTCATGATGTTTATAATTTAGTTATGACAAACATACATGACAAACATCTATCGGAAGTGTATTTATTGGATAGAAGTGGTTACAATCTGAATGAAGCCTCAAAGCTAAGTGTTGTTAGGCTGGATTTGAATGTGGACAGAGAGAGAACACGACAATTGTTTCAGAAAGTTAATTCAAGGTGGTATAAGGTGCAGCAAGGTAAAAAGTGTAGTTGGGAGTGAGTGGTGAAGGGAAGGACACAAATTAGAATGGGTTGCCCAATGAATTGAGTTATAAGTATGACTGAAAGGATCAAAAAGAGAAGATCTGTAATGAGGACCTGCAAATGAAAGTAATGCATTTGCTGGACTTGATTAATCCAAAGATAGAATAGCAAATGCTGCAGGAGACTCCACAAAAATAGAAATAATTGTCATGGCTCAAAACAGTATTTGGAGCAAGTAGTAGGAGACAACATAGACACTCTATTAGCCCCTACATGCTGCATATAGACATGCTCGCAAACATTAATTCACCTAAATATATGACTGTGTTTTGTTTAAAATGAACTCTGTATTTCCATAACATAGACAATCAGAACTAATGGTGCTCCCCAGTCCCTCCGAACCAAATAAATCTCAAGCACATGATATGGAATTAACAAAGGTCACAGTTTATTATCACATTTAAACTACATATCTGAAGAATCTGAGCCCAATGTCATGCCTTACTAGATTACTGTTAGTAAGTATCCCCCTCCCTGACTTCCAGTTCTCCACCACCATGGGCCAGCGGTATCAACCTTCTACCAGTGAGGACTTACAACACCACTCCAGCAAACTCTGCAACTTGCTGAGGTCTCTCTGTCACATCCCAACAGGTGAGGTCGCATCGCAACCAGGTCAATGTCCTCACTGTCTGAGTCAAGCACAACAGCCTTCCGGCCCAGCTGCATTCCTTCTTTGACATTATCCGCCACAGAAACCCAAAATTTAACAGTTCATACATATTTGATTGCCAGAACTCGGATTACCCCCAGCTGTGACACAGCACAAGCACAAACCATAAAATATCGTATAGACAAACGATGGAGGAAAGGTGGGAGATGCCACCAACAAAAGTGAGCAGGGTGTTCATCTGCCCAATTTAAACCCATGACTGACCCCTCTCCTGTCTCTGTGAAAATGTACCTCCCAGGGCCTGATTTTGGAGTATTAAAAAAATTAACTCCCAGGAAGACTAAACTGCAAAAGGGGGGAAGGAAAAGAGAAGCATGAGGAATCAACAAAAGGGCCAGCTCCCACTCACCTTACTGACTGACTCCCTTCTCCCACCCCCAAACTCACTCCATACTTGACCGAGCCCTTTTCTCCTTCCAGCATACTAGGCCTAAGAAGGAAGCACTGAGCAGATACATTGTTAAAGCAGCCAGGCAAAGGTTTGCTCATCCAGCCTTAGACTAACGTGGGCAATGAGGACTAAGGCCCTCCCCCAGGACCCCTGATCCCAATAAATCTCAGACATGTGGTAAGGAATTAGCACACATTAAAACTACCCAGCCCGATGCAATGACAGAAGACTGTTAGACACCCCCCCCCCCCCTCCCTTCAGTCAGCATCTGGGCCTTCAACTTCACAGCCCAGAAAATCACCCCTCCACCCACGAGGGCTTCCAACACCTGCTGAGGCCTCTCAGCCACATTCCAACGAGAGAGGTCCCACCAAAACCAGGTCAGTGTTCTCACTGTCCCTATGATTCAAGCACAATGGCCTTCTGGCCCAGCTGCATTCCTTCATTGCCATTAGCCTTCACAGAAACCCCAAATTTAACAGTTCAAACACATTCAATAACCAGGTTTCAGGTTACCTGCCACAGATGTGGACTATCATTCAGATAAGTTCCTGTCCCTTCAAATGTGACCACCTAATAGAGGAGGAGAATCCTCTCCAAAGCCTCCTTTAGGGAATTATTGAAAAGTTCATTACCAATCTTGGACAACTGTACTCCATCTGCTCCATGCAATCCAGAAGAGAGATCCAGGGTCCAGTCATGCCCAACCTGGAATCTATCAGAGAAACCACACAATGGCCTACTTGTTTGTTAACCTTGAATAGGTTTCTGTTCCATAGATGTTGCTCACCCAGTTTAGGCCTAAATAAAATATCAGATCATCTCACTTTCATACCTGGCAACATATTCATTAATAAACCCAAATGTTTCCTTTGCAACAGGAGTGCCTGCCTAAATCATTACCCCATGAATTTATGACAATGGTTTCACACAGTCTCAAAGATCTCAGTATCACAGATTTGCTGCCATGCAGCCTCACCGTGCTCTGCTTCTATCTGCATTTATGCTTCCCCACCAGCAGAGGCCTTCAGCAAGATCTGCTCCCAGCTCCTCACTAACTACCTGACTCAGCAGTTCCTGCACCACTTAAACCAGCCTGTCCTGTCCATCTATGCCTCTTCATGGAATCACCCTTGGCTCTCTAACCTGGTTGCTTTTACCTTGTTCCATGACTTGGGGCCTATTCAGGTGTTTTCTTCCCTTGTGGCCTCTGGGTCTCTAACCTTGTACCTTGCCTTGCTGTCTATTCAGGCCTCTCATTGCCTAGTAGCATCCATGCCTTCTGCATTGCTTCCTTCAGGCCTCAGTGCTATCTGATCTGTGTTGTCTTTGTCTAGTGCTTGTCTGGTCCTGTATTTGTCTGCCTTGTCTAGTCCTGCCTTTGTCTGGTCTTGTTGTTCCTTACCCAGACTAGGTCCTAGTATCTATTCTGTGCCTTACCATTGCATGTTCTTGCCCAATCAATATATAGCCTTAGTCCTTGCTCAGTATCCTGTCCAGTCTGTATCCAGCATAAATATAAACTAGAAGCAAGAACAGTGATAGAGAGAAGCAAAAGCGATAGAGAGAAGCAAAAGCGATAGAGAGAAGCAAAAGTGATAGAGTGCAAAAGTATCTTAGTGGCTAGAGCAGCAGGCAGGAAACGAGGGCTCAAATCCCACTGCCATTCCTTGTGACCATTGGCAAATCACTTTACCTTTCATTGCCTCAGCTATAAACTTAGACCACAAGCCCCAGGGGAAATACCTGAACATAATTTGGTACTGCTTGTCCAGAGCAGTTATATTATTAAATTATTTTTTTGTCGTTGAGATAAAACACCATTCATACGGGCAATAAGCAAAATACTTAATGGTGGTGTTGGGGGTGCTAGTAAACACTGAATATCAACAGCCAGTAAAATAAAAACTTTTAGTCTTTTAATATAAGATATCTCATAATACGACCAGTGCAGTGTATCAGACAAAGCAGAGTAAACTTCAGCTCACCTCTTCTGAGTCAATAAACTCAAACATGTCACCGCCTCTAAACTTACACACCAATAGGTTAGTTTGTTTATTTGCTTAATATTTTACAACTGGTTTGGATTATTGTTATTGCTAGAGATGTGCATTTGTTTTTCCTGAATTAGGCAATTTTCAGGTTAATGCACACTAACTTTGTCCCATTAGTACGCACTATCGAGAGGTCAGAGGTTAGCACACTAATCTGAAAATCGGGGCCCCCTGAAAAAAAAAATACAAATTGCGGGAAAAACTAAATTTCCTGTGGGGGGCCCTGAAATGAAGCCCAACAGGAATTAAAAACACGATGCACATCTCTAGTTATTTCATATATGCTAATAAGACTTGATTCCAGTAAGTCATATGATTTCTTATAAATTGAGCCCAGAAGGCAGAAACAGAACATAATGCTGATCTTTAACAAACAATTTATCGGTGGGCCCGGTGACGAATAACCGCAGCCCACCCTTGACGGCAGTGCGCCCGGCGAATTAGGATGGAGGACGGAGGACGGGGGTGGGGGGGGAAGCGCAGCGAAGGGTGAACGGCCAAAATTCCCCCACACCCAATACTAGCCTCTCCGCCCTCCGATCCTGGTCGCTGCCTCGCCCCGACCCCCGCGGGGGGTCATGACGTCAGGAGGGGCATCGGCAGCACCCTCCGATGACGATCACAGCCCTATAAAGGGACGTGACAAGCGGCACGCCCTTTCCCCTAACCTGACCTTTCCACCCCTTCCCATAACGTTCCCCCCCCCAGCCCTACTCTAAACCACCCAAAATGTTTATCTTACCTTGTGCGCGCCGAGCCGCGCTGCCTTCCCCCGTTCCCTCCCAGGCCACTCTGAAATCGGAGCAGCCTGGAAGGGAGCTTTCCTTCCCCCTAACCTGACCTTCCCACCCCTTCCCCTAACCTTTTCCCCCCTAGCCCTAATCTAACCTCCCCTCAAAATGTTTATCTTACCTTTTGCGCCTGCCTCTGGGCAGGTGCAAGTTGCGTGTGCATACACGATCCTCCACAAAATGACTAGCTGTGAACTATGCCACAAATCATGTTGGATAAACGTGCTGCTAAAAACCAACCTTTATTAAACTATTTATTTAATTTAATATGTTTATAATTTTTTAATTTTTGATTTTTAAGAGACAGAGACCTCAGAACTGGTAAAACAGGTTTGTTAACCAAGTTTTTTTGAAAAACCAGTAGATTCAATCATAAGTCTCTATATGTCTCTCTTTTCTCTATTTTATTAAAAACATTTCCACTCTTTGAAATGCATGACTTTGTAGTCTTGAAAAATAGATAATTAAATCTTATTCGAAATTGGTAACAAACTACTTTCAATTTATGAAATGTTCTCAAACAGTGTGCTTAAATCACTTCCACAGTGAATTGCTTCAATGATGAATATACTTTTTTTAGTTTCTACTGCTTCGGCGGCAAAAGATTTTTTAGCCGCTAACCATCACACTGTTATAAGGATTTTATCAAAGAATAATTTGTTAACGGAAAGCCCATGGTTAGTATGTTTTATCACGTGAAGGACAAGACCATTATGATAACTCTTTGTCCTAGAAAATATTGCACTTATCTTAAGACTTGTGGCCGTTTTCTTTTGTGCCTTAAACAAGTCTGTGCTGAAAGTCCCCGCCAACGTTAACGTTTCGCTTAACGCTTCCTCAGGGCGAAGTCTGTGAAACAGAAATTATAAATTCAACAATTTATCAATAAATCATTTTCACAATCTTTGTATATTGTTGTACTCACGAGACTATCTGTGATTCAAAACGTACGGGCTTCTTACTGCCGACCAACGCGGCTATACTGATTTTATAGTACTCCCAAGTTTTAAAATGTGACCAATCTGGCTCTACGATTTGAGCGTGCTGAACGTGACTGCGTAACTGTTTTTTTATTTTTGTAAAACATTTGACAGCTCCAGCGTCTACTGCGTATTGACGTCAGAATTTAAAGGGAGAAAGGAAATCACCATAAAATTTGATTTTGTTTGTATACTGTGTGCAGGGAAAACTCGAACAGAATTCTTTTACTGCATTTGAATTACTTTATTGATGTAATTCAAAATTAAAGATATTTATATGCAGATTACTTCTGGAGAACGTTAGTTTTAAACTTATTTTATCTAATCAAGCTGTTCCATTCTATTTTGCTATTTAATCCCGCCGGTTCTTCTGAACTCAATTTGAAGATCCATTCTTTTTCTCTTGGTTAAAGTAATTTTTCTCTGTTACCGCCTCTTGCATCCGCTGTAATATGATCAATTGCAAACCAACGGAGTTCATGGATTTCGTGATTTTCTAATAAACAATGTTCCACAATGGGTGCTGTAATTCTTTTATTCTTTAGGCAGCTTTTATATTTACAAAAATAAAAAAACAGAGTTACGCAGTCACGTTCAGCACACTCAAAACGTAGAGCCAGATTGGTCACATTTTAAAACTTGGGAGTACTATAAAATCAGTATAGCCGCGTTGGTCGGCAGTAAGAAGCCCGTACGTTTTGAATCACAGATAGTCTCGTGAGTACAACAATATACAAAGATTGTGAAAATGATTTATTGATAAATTGTTGAATTTATAATTTCTGTTTCACAGACTTCGCCCTGAGGAAGCGTTAAGCGAAACGTTAACGTTGGCGGGGACTTTCAGCACAGACTTGTTTAAGGCACAAAAGAAAACGGCCACAAGTCTTAAGATAAGTGCAATATTTTCTAGGACAAAGAGTTATCATAATGGTCTTGTCCTTCACGTGATAAAACATACTAACCATGGGCTTTCCGTTAACAAATTATTCTTTGATAAAATCCTTATAACAGTGTGATGGTTAGCGGCTAAAAAATCTTTTGCCGCCGAAGCAGTAGAAACTAAAAAAAGTATATTCATCATCGAAGCAATTCACTGTGGAAGTGATTTAAGCACACTGTTTGAGAACATTTCATAAATTGAAAGTAGTTTGTTACCAATTTTGAATAAGATTTAATTATCTATTTTTCAAGACTACAAAGTCATGCATTTCAAAGAGTGGAAATGTTTTTAATAAAATAGAGAAAAGAGAGACATATAGAGACTTATGATTGAATCTACTGGTTTTTCAAAAAAACTTGGTTAACAAACCTGTTTTACCAGTTCTGAGGTCTCTGTCTCTTAAAAATAAAAATTAAAAAATTATAAACATATTAAATTAAATAAATAGTTTAATAAAGGTTGGTTTTTAGCAGCACGTATATCCAACATGATTTGTGGCATAGTTCACAGCTAGTCATTTTGTGGAATAAATTGGATACTAGCTGGTCCCTGTTTTTTGACATACATGATCCTCCGACAGAACAGCAATGGCCGCTCTGTAGGAGGCCTCTGGCCCCGCCCCATCCCACCCCCGGACCACCCCGCCCCAACCCAGGCTGCCCTGCCCCCTTACCGCCCTTTTAGTAAAGCCCCGGGACTTGCACGTGTCCCGGGGCTTTACGCGCGTCGCCGGACCTTTTTAAAATAGGCCCGGCGCTTGTAACCCTTTTAAAATCTGGCCCTTACTATGCAATTTGAGGTCTTGCAATCACTAATTTTATTCCACTGTAACCAGTCAACAAGAATACAAACCTTTTTTAAGTACTTTCCTCAATACAGCTTTCACTTCTTTGTTCCGCAGGCTGTAAATCAGGGGGTTTAACATGGGAATCACCATAGTATAAAACACTGAAGCCACTCTATCTTGCTCCACAGAATAACTTGAAGAAGGCCGTAAATACATGGAAATAATTGTCACATAGAATATAAGTACTGTAGTTAGGTGAGAGGCGCATGTGGAGAATGCCTTGCGTCTCCCTTCAGCAGAGCGAATCTTTAGGATGGTGACGAGAATGTAGATGTAAGAGATTAGGATAATCAGAACAGAGGGTATGCCATTAAATATGAGAATGATAAAAATTACAAGTTCATTGATAGACGTGTTTGAACATGAGATTACCAGCAATGGAGGAGCCTGGCAAAAAAAATGATTAATCACATTGGAACCACAGAAAGATAAGTGGAAAGTGAACATTGTGTGTATCAAGGAGATAACAAAGCCACCCATGTAGGCTACAGTCAACAAACGAGCACAAACTTTTCTTTTCATGACAACCAGATAAATTAACGGGTTACATATTGCCACATAACGATCGTATGCCATTATCACCAGCAGATGACCTTCTATCGTGCATGCAGCGGCAAGAAAATACAATTGTAAGGCACAGCCAAGGAAGGAGATGCTTTTCTGCTCTGCCAGGAGGACTTGCAGGGTTTTCGGAACGACAGCTGAAGAATAGCAAATATCTACCAAAGACAAGTGACAGAGGAAAAAATACATGGGAGTCTGCAAGTTCACATCCAACCTAGTTATAACAATAATTCCAATATTACCCAAAAGGGTAATAATATAAATCAGTGAAAACAGCAGGTAGAGCGGAATCTGTAGATTTGGATCGTCGGTGAGTCCAAGGAGAATGAACTCAGTCACTGAGGTCTGATTCCAGCCTTCCATTTATTATGCTGATTGCATCTGCTGGTATAAAAAAGTGTTTTGAGCTAATCCAGTCACTTTTTAAATGTATTCTAATTATTTATCAATTATGCACCGTAAAGCAGTATCGACTATTCAGTGTGTTTTTAAGTGTCTATGACACAGAAAGAATAATATAGTCTTCCAAAACAGCACTAATCTGCTCATTCTTCAGGGTATTGATCTTCACTTTGTCGGTCTTTGTAAAGTGTTAGTAATCTACGGCATCCTGTAGTCATGCTCTGGGTTTCTATGACAATTTTTTTGTAGATGTAATTACCTATGCAGATTTGGCCATGTACTGTTTGTGTTATTATCTTGAAACTGATTTTTAACTATACATATTTGTTGTGAACCGCTAGAAACTACAGTATGTGTGCAGGCTAGAAATCAATTTAAAATAAATAAATAAAATTTGGGAGGAAGATGGGACTGCAAGTTCACAAGCCACAGCAAATATTGCTAAATCCCTACATGAGTTTGCATTGTTGAAATACTGTATATAGTGGTTTATTATATCACAGCCATCAGCACATTGCTTATTGCATATGTGATGTAATGGAGGCAATTTTTAGACTGCTGCTTTGGGACAAAATCTGCCAGTAATGTATTTTGCACCAAGTTTCACAGAGAAAGTAAAGTATGCACTCAGCAGCACCTACTTTTTGTGCAGGTAGATTTTCTACAGAGAATAAACTGAATTCAAGTATTTTATTATATTTATGAACGAAATTGTAGTGAAGAAATGTATGATTGCTCTGTATTTGATTCATTTAACATTATGAATTAATTCAATATTTTGATGGGCAGTATATCGTATTGCTTCCTATAAACCAATTTGGATTGTTCTTGCGATTAAGGAGGGCAGTGTATAACATGACTCAGGAATGTCCCCTTTAAATGTTCATGTGTTGTGAAAAACTCTTTATTCTTGTAGCCAGATTGATGATGGACAATGTCCAGACAGCCAGTTTACACATCTAAATCACTGTTTACCACTTGGGACAGTTCATATATGCGATGAATACACAGCTTCATGAAACCATTCAACAAACTAGGAACAATAACACAGAAAGTTCATCTGATTGATTCACAGAACTATTTTTTTTTTTATTATGTATTTGTGGCAATATCAACAAGAGATCTATAATGGACCCAAGCAGATCCAGAGAGGATTTATTTGAAAGAACAGATCTGCTGAAAATCTAAACTATCATGAAGCTCAAACCAGACTGAAATCTAACTTGTCTAAGTCTGAATTGTTCAGACATTCTTTTGATTCAAGAAAGCAAACCTTCTAGGCATAATAAATTAGTATGCATGCTGCTAAAATAAAAAGAAAAAGATAGAATTACAAAGCAAACAGAAATAAAGACTTTGCCCAGGTTCTGATGATGTTCCTTTCTGACCTGGGGTAGAATATGATATGTTTTCCTGCTATTCTTATTGGTGTTTATGCTGCAAAATAAAAGGTTAAAAATGCATTATTCTCATATGGAGGTGATTTACGTACATGCTACATTATATGCTTTAGTCCTTTGAACGTTACCTTCCTGTGGGTCGTGCTAGCATAAGTTTTTGATTGCCATGGTTCTTTTGATGTCTGCAGTATTTTAGTAAAGGGCACTGCAATTTGAGGGGTACTTGCTATTATGAATCATCTTCTTGACCAATAGTGAGTCCAACTGTTATGTTTTATATCATGAACTTTAAAATTAGAGATTTTTTTTTTATAATAAATAGCTGTCCTTAGACAATTTATTCTTATTTAAAAAGTTTACAAATTTGAAAGCCAGGGTTGGCCTCATCATTCAGGCTGTCGTGCTTTGTGATTTGTTATAAGGGATTCAGGGTGTGATCCCATCCATTAAGGTCATTTGGACCTGTGCTTACTGCACAGTGATTTACTCAGGCTGGAGAGTTAGGGAGAATTCACAGTGGCAGCCCCTGCCGGCCAACAGTGGTGCTGGGGTGTGTATCGATTGGGTTCCTGTGGCACCCAGTACATACCGGTTTTGGAGACAGGGATTGAAGATGGAGGTTTAGAAAATAGGTGGGGAGGTGGAAAAGGGCGGGAGAGAGACAAAACATGTTACACAGTAGTCAGGTAGTCAAATATCTCTAATTTATCAACCAATTAGTTTTACTGGCTCAGGATTTTCAAATAAATAAAACCACAATAGATGCTAAATATAGGTCACAGAAACAAGATGAAGGAGAAATGCCAATGAAAAAATATATGGCCATTTTTTGTTACCAAACACCAGAAGCAACAAAAGGAATAATTTACCTCTACTAGTAAATCACAATAGAGCATTAAAGAGTGATTTCACAATTGAATACACTATTCTCTTAATCAAGTTCTGAAAAAAACAATTGCAGTAATTGAATGCTAATACTGTTATTTGTGTGGCATGACATGAGCCGAGTATCCATCCATGAATGAGTTTTCAAGATTCTGACACACACAAACACGGTCTCATGCAGGTACAAACACACCTATGTTTCTTTAAGGAGACCATTAAAAAATGCATCCTTCTGGAATCTCACATGGTAAATCAGGATTAACAAACTTCTTTGTCTGGAAATCCAGATAGAGAAACAGCACGATAGCTAACATCGCTAGTAATACATAAACAGTAGATAGTGGAATGAAAATTATGTGTGAAAAGTGATTTTCTTGGGCTGTAATTTTACTATGGTTGTACAAAGAATCTACTATAGCTATATATATATATATATATATATATATAGTAGATAGATAGATATTTGTATAAGTCCAGTTTTTAATATGATATCTTAATAATTAAACTTACCATATATTTATGCATAAAGCCTAGATAATTAAAGAGATTATTATTTTACTGATATTTAAAATGTTTTCTTAAATAGTGAATGCAAATTGAATTAATTTACTTAAGGTGGGACTTGCCCTCCTATTACATGGAAAAAAAGTCAACATATTTTCTGTCTGTACCTGTACTGGAACTGGTGCTTACAATCTACTCCTGCCTGAATCTTATAGAAGAGTTTATAGTGTGTGCAGCAACCTCTGGGACATGACCGTTGGGTACTCACACCTCAGAGAGTCAGACAAATGGAAGTTAAACAATTACATTTCATTTTATTTAATAGACTAAACAATCCTTGCGGCCTACAGCTGCATATACTTTGTATGATATGTTTTCAAAGCAATCTAATACTAGCTTATCTTCATTCCATAATATTTTTCTTGGATCAGTGCTTAGAATTGTTTGGGTCGTAACCATTTAGATGATCTTGGCTTATTTATATTGTTTTAGTGTGTTTATTTCAATAATATTATGATTTAAATTGCTTTTACAATGGTGACTATTTGCATCTGTGGTTCACTGCTTTGTTGTCCCCTGGGGAGAACCCTTGAAAACTATGAAAAGAAATAAATAGAAAGTATGTACTAAGGGCAATAAAGGAGAGCAAAGAGCAGTCTGGGATGACAGTTGTAAAAAATGGCCAAGATCTAGACATGCATGAAAAGCCGAGCACAGCAAGAGCTGGTGCTCCACAACAGCTGACATTAGGTCAAATATGGCACTTGATGATTGTGATAATGGCGGTGATGATTGCTTTGCTGGATCATTCATTTAAAGATGCTCACGTAACATTTCTATTGATGTAGGTGAGGCAATTGTACAAGACTGTGACCCCATCACTGTTCGCACTAATTCGTGTGAGGTGGCACTATTAATGTCAGGGGTTCTCAGCACAAAGCATCTGGGCTTCAGGATCTCTACAGTAAACATTCATCAAATGTATTTGCATGCATGTGGTCTAAAAATAATGTACATTTGCATATTTGTTTGCTCAGAAAACCAGATCTGTTTGTGGCTTAGATTATAAAAGAGATCACTGTCAGCATCTAGTAGTAACAATACAAAATAACATAACAGGTAACTTGTAATCTTGTTTACTGAAATTATAAAAGAAATGTCTCTGCTGTGATAATGCTTACCCTCTACTTTATTGTAATATTTCGAACAATATAATTCCTCTATTATTTTGTAAGAATGTGCATTGATTTTGAAACAAAATGAGAAATGCACTGAAGAAGGCTGTTTCATTTCACTGAAGAGCAAAACAAAATAAACTTGCTAAAGAAAATTTAATTTAAATTAATTTATATTTTGTTTAGGTTTCCATTAAAGTCTATGGGGCAAGCAGTGCATAGTTGTTTTTTTTTTGTTGTTGTTGTTTTTTTTAAGTCAGACAAGCAAGTACCACTGGGGGATGAAGGAAGGAGCAGGGCAGTTTCAACCCACCTATCCCACCTTGCCTGTTCCTTTATTTTTTTAAACCTAATTCAAACAATTAGTGAAACAGAAGCCATTTTGTATCACTTGTTTGAATGAGTACAGAGGTACAACACTCAGGCTGAAGTACCTAATTACAAGTCTCAGAGTTAGAGAAGTTTAGAAAATAATTGTGAGTTACTGTGCTCACTACTACAGTACACTACTTAGTAGGCTACTAATGGGCCAATGCATTAAAACCCATGCTAAAATCAGAATTAGATTTTAGCGTGGGTTTTATTTTATTTGCATGCTAAAATGAGTTGTCTCTGCAGGATGTAGAAAGCTAATAACATGGTAATAAAGCATAATAAGCAGCTTTTCTTACTCTTCAGCCATGTTCCTTATCAGAAGCTTAAAATCTAGGCAAAAAATACCTCCCCCCCCCCCAAAAAAAAAGTCTCTTTTCCACCCCTCACCTCTGATCTGAAGCAACTCCTGCAAGCCTCCAAGAGGATCCTCTTCCAAGGACCTGGGATAGAACTTCCTCCAACTCTGAACTGCCTGATAGGCCCCTTAGCCGGGACTTCCTGTGGTGTTGGCTGATGATGTCACATCCTCCAGGAGTATACAAGGAAGTCTTTTGCAACGATCCAGCACCTCAGCAACAGGTCTCCTGGTGTCCTAGTGTTCCGGTGTGTGTTGATTTCCTTGCCCTGTCCTGCCTTGTACTTTCTTATGTGCTCTTTGTTGTGGATCCTTGCCTTGTCCCTTCCTTCTCTGTGCTCTGTTAGTTGTCTAGTTCCTTGCCTGTCTGCTTTTGTTCAGTTCCTTTCCTTGCTTGTCCTGATGGTCATTTTCATTTCATTTAATAAAATGTATTAATCGCGTCACACAAAATTGCATGATGAAGTGATGTCCAATAAAGTAGTTTTGACTGTAAAGTTATTCTGGAAAGCTGTGTATTCTCCCATGTAGCATTTGCAATGTCATATCTGTTGATTTTTATTCTGGGATTTATGATTTTGTTTTCCTTATTTAAAGGAAATTAGTACCGGAAAACAAATTCTCTTTTTCTGATTTATGTTTAATGTAATTAAAGACACATGTTTTAAAACAGATAGTTATATGCTTGGACTTTTGTTATTAAGAAGGTATTTCAGCTACAATAAGAATATACTGTTAGATATTATTTTAAACAAACCCAATATGAGAGTGATATTCTGTGTCCATTCCAAATAAATGGCCTTATCACTTCTTGCTCATCCTACTTCTCTGTAGGTTGTATTTTGGACCAATGTTTGTAAAACGCAGCTGAAGTATTTTCTGAATTAAGCATGGTAACCTTTTCTTCCAATTTCCTAACTGGGTGTTCAGTCAATAAGAAGAGGGGAGAAGGAATCTGTTCCCTCACTTTTGCTTTCCTTTGGAGAACCTTTAAATTGTAGAACACTCTTTTTTACTGAACTAGTCCAGGTAACATTGGGCCACTTTGAGAATTCCCAATCATTCCTTCTTTCTTCTTCCTCCTCTTCTCTCAAACTATATTGCTGAAGCCCCTGTCTTGATATTCCTGATGTCCGATGTTCCTTCGTTCTCCAGATGTCTTCATGTTCCTGATGTCTGACGTTCCTTCCTGATGCCATTATCTTCGCCTCTGCCTCCAGTTCCTTGGTTCCTTGATGTCCACTTTCCTGGGGTGCCATGGTCGTGGTCCATGACCAGCCCATGGGCAGGCTGTGTAGGGCACCTCATGGTACAAGACTATCTTATCCTTCGCAGTGCAAGCCTTCGGAAGACTTTTGCTTGTCTCCTTAGTTTTGAATCCTGAGTTGTATGAAGAATCTTGTATTTTGAATCCTGTGCTTGAATCCTGTCCCATACTTCGGAGCTCCTTGCATTTGCGTCCATCCATGCCAAAGACTCTGTCTGAATCTACTCCATCCGGCGTGGTCCGCAACCAGCCACAGGCGGCTGTATAGGGCGTGTCCCGGTGCAGGCCTCTTCAGTATCTTCCCCATGTTCCAGTATCAGTCTCCATTTTCTCTCCTAGATTCTGCTTCGAGTCCAACGTGGTCCGTGACCAGTCCCACAGGTGGACTGTGTAGGGTGCACTGCGTCGCAGTCTCAGCCCAGTATTTGACCTTGCTCCTGTATTTTCTGCTGCCGAGCTTTGCTCCTGAACCTTCATCTACAGTGTCCTCACCTGAGTCTTCTTCTACAGTGTCCTCGCCTGAGTCTTCGCCTATGTCTTCGTACAAGAGTCTTCCATGTTCCAAGGTCTCCATCTGCCCTCGTCCTCTGTCCGGCCTGCCGCCTATTGCCGATACGCAGCAGCAGGTCCGAAAGGACTTGGAACGGTTGGAGGACAGTTCATTGACCAACATTGTGTTGCTGGTCTTCTTGGGGCGTGCAGGTCCGGTAGAGGGTCATACCTTCAGTCTCCTTGTCTTCGCTCCAGCCTTGTTCTGTTCCTTGTCTGCCCGTGCTTACATCGGCTTACCTCTCGCTGCGCTCTCAGGTCTCCTCCCTGAGTGGCATGGCGATCCAAGGGCTCAACATCTCTCATCAGAAGCGACATGCCTCCATGCTCGCAACAGCTGTATACATGAACTTAATCTGGAATGGGTCCAATGTTGATGTGGGTCTCTTTGCAGTTGACCCAGTTGCAATCTCTTATGGTTCACACTAGGTGCATTCATTTAAAATGAATGGTCATACTTGGGCTTTGTTCAGATGTCGCCATGGGTACAGACCTACATAATCTGTGTGATCACCTTGTACATAAGGCACATTTTGCAGTCATAACATATTGAAATGTTCCATAGCTCAGTGGTTCCATAGCTCCATAGCTCAGTGGTTCACACTAATTCATAACACTGCTGTTCTATAGATACTAACTTATGGCTTACAGAAGAAAAATAACATATGATAGTGTAGGGACCTTATTGGAAGTACCTGGAGAGGGAGGCAGGGTATAGTTATAGGCTAACATGAAAGCTGACATGAGGATTGGTCTATTATTTTGGTTTACTATGCTCAATATATATACTTGCTTGCTGTCTATTTCTGGAGTTTGTGTAAAGCAAATGTTTGTTCTCATATTGCATAAATAAATAGCTTAAAAGAATGAATAGGCATTCTGAAATGAATTAGGTCTAATTTCTTTCTTTCTGGAGGGCCATTAAATAAATTGAGAGTGACCCTGCATTAAATAAATACTATTTGTTTCATTTGTGTTTTCACCCATTCATTTCTATAGAGAAAAATGGGTGCAATACAGTTAGGAATTGTTATAGAATAGCCATTAACAGCTAGCCCAGTGAGACATGTATGCCTTTTCAGACCTTGGCAGGATATGATGTCAAGGATACAGCATTTTTCTAAACCAACCTATCATTGTTCTGCAGATCTCCAGACACTGATCTTGAAGACTTAGCATGTTTGAGATGTATTGAGCAAAGTTTGCAATGCTTCATTGTCATATCTGTCTGATGCTTGATACACAGCTGCTAAAGTCATAGTACCGCCATAAGGGACTTGTTGTCTCATGTCTACCTGTCATTCCCCTAATACCAGTCAAAATACAAAATCAATCCAGCTATATAGGGAACTCTATGAGACACTTACTTTGCAACCGTCATACGTAGCCGCAGTAGAATGATGGCTTATAATATCAAGCCCTTGCAACTCTGGGCTTGAATAATCATAGGTTGCTGTGAGTGTTTAGAATGCAAACATTGTGTAACCACCACTAATGTCTGCACACCGCTTTCCACCAGTTGGGTAAATGATATCTTACGTCCTGAAGTGCTCGCTCCTTATCCAATCCTTTTTTAAACACAGCTATACTAACTGCACTAACCACATCCTCTGGCAACAAATTCCAGAGTTTAATTGTGCGTTAAGTAAAAAAGAACTTTCTCCGATTAGTTTTAAATGTGCCCCATGCTAACTTCATGGAGTGCCCCCTAGTCTTTCTACTATCCGAAAGAGTAAATAACTGATTCACATCTACCCGTTCTAGACCTCTCATGATTTTAAACACCTCTATCATATCCCCTCTCAGTCGTCTCTTCTCCAAGCTGAAAAGTCCTAACCTCTTTAGTCTTTCCTCATAGGGGAGTTGTTCCATTCCCCTTATCATTTTGGTAGCCCTTCTCTGTACCTTCTCCAGAGGGGTCAGGAAGTGTAGTGGCAGATAGCAGTGAGGGTGGGTCTATGGAAGCATGGTGAGATGGGGGGGGGGGGGGAGCCTGGGAGCACTAGCAGGATTGGGCAGTGGGGGACAAGGACAGCAGCAGTGGGCATGTTGGCAGGGTTCTGTGGGGGTATGGGCCTTGATCACATATTTGCAAAAAAACCAAACAAACAAGTAATTCAATATGCATGGGAGACAGGAGCAGGTATTGTACAGAGAACACATAGGAGTTCTTAGGGTTCAGCAAACAAGCAGACTATGATGATTTCTCTTTCATATAAGGTTCCATGGGCTCCAGACGTTCTGTTTGAGCTGGAGTCCCAAAGCATGAAGCTCAACAAACAAAGGCCTCCTCAAAATTCCTCACGCCAGAACCACACAACTGAATTCAACACGTGAAAGAGATATATCCATCGCCAGCCCCACTCTATGGAACACAATACCAATCACAATAAGAAATCAACCAGATATCAAAACTTTCAAATAAGACCTGAAAACCTGGCTTTTCACCAGAGCCTACTCAAACTCACTCAATCAAGCAGACCACCAATCAACCACGCAACCCAACACCAAGAAAAACACTCCATCCCTCTAACAATTAAATAACGCCCACCATGTGAACACTTAAGATAATGTGCAACTGACCTCACTTATTACTCCTAGCCTCTTTAGTCTATATGTAACAACAATTTCTATTATATGTATATATTAACTTTAATGTATGTAGTAACTCTGCTGCTACATAAGATTGATAATATATAATAATAATTTTATATGTATTTACCAAACCTTTAAACCCAAACATTATTTCAATATGACAGTTTACTGCAATGATGTTTGTAAACAATATTATGTCTCTACTAATGTAAACCGTTCTGATGGCGAAACCGAATGATGGTATTGAAAACACGTTAAATAAATAAATAAATATAATTTACGTTTTCTGCAGAAATCTTTAGTTCAGCTATTGAATATTGTTTGTGCTTTGCCTGTTTGACACCCGGGACATGTTAAACTCCAGAGGTCATGTCCCATATGCCACTGCAGATAATATAAACTCTTTAATAGGACTCAGATGCCAAAACGTTCATATGAGTTCTGGTTTGTACATAATGTAGCAATATCTGCACTCGTATCTGTGTCTAGATTTATTTTGCATAGTATATATTTAAGAATATTAGAGACATAAATCCTATTTAACTGTATTTTCATTCATTTATTTTAATAATGCTTACATATCATTATATTTCTGTTCATCTGCATATTAATAGCATTACTCTATCTGACATATACCTCAAATAAGTGTAGTAGAATAGCAAAATTGCAATTTTTTTGCTGTACTCTTCTGAATAATCTTTTATTTCAGTATAGAAATAGTTATTTTTTGTCAGTTTTTGAAAAGTATTTTATCCTTTTGAGCTAACATTTAAGAATAAAAAATGTGCATTGCCTATTGTATTTGTATACTGCCAGGGGGATTAAAGAATTTGTCATAAGTGGGATCAGATTGACAGATTCTAGATGTAGGACAAGATCAAGCTGTTATTTCCTTTAAGAAACCATAGTTTGTGTGTCACAATCTGTCAAAATGTATTTATGACAACTGGGATTGTATCACATGAAATTCTCACAAAAAATGATACTTCTTTTATGTTTCCCACTTTTTTCTTCTTTAAGAGTTTTCATGGTCATTTGATTGCTGTTTCCGATGAAATTGAAAACAGAAAATGTTAAACAATGTAAATATCTATGCAGTTGGATCACAGAAGATGGAAAATATTTAAAATAATGAAAAAGAACTGGAAAAGCAAAAAAATGAATTTTTAAGATGATAATTATTTGCTGAGGAGGAAATGAGATCAAAAGCCAGAGAGAAGGCTCAAGGTGCATATGTCTTTTCTGCGGCAGAATGCTAAAGTGAAACATAGGTCAGAGAATGCAGAGATTTACACTTAAGTGAAATGTGTTGCTATAGAAGAATTCTGAAGATTGCTGGAAGGACACGGTCTGACATGAAACCTGATGTGATAAAGGGAGGTGGAAAGATGTGATAGAAAACCAGGCCAGGTAATTCAAGTTTTGATTGCAAATTAGCAAATGAAGAGCAGTCTGGGCTGACAAAGCCAACAAATGATCACAATCTGGAAATACAGGGGCAGAAAAAAAGCACAGGGAGAACTAAAGCTCCATTGTTCTCAACTTTTATATCAAAGAAGGCAGCAGATGATGATGAGCTTTTATCACCATGAAAACTCTGAATCTGCTAAACCTCATGGTTTACGGGATCTCTGCTGCATAACATGTTTAAAAATGGCTATAAAACTTGTATTGACCAATGAAAATAAGCCAAGAGTAATTCTATAATTTGGTTGTTCAAGATCTCTCTGCCTTTTGTTTACTGTAATGTAGCATTCCACTGTCATAGCTGTCAATTGTACACTGAGAATAGTTGAATAGGCTTTGCATAAATCTGAGCTGCTGTGTTTAAATCTAATTTCTTATACCAGCAGATATGATCTCTAGAATAAATGGAAGGCAAGAATCAGACCTCAGTGACGGACTTCATTCTCCTAGGACTCAGTCGTGATCCCAAACTACAGATTCTGCTCTTTGTGCTGTTCCTGCTGGTTTACATTATCACTGTGCTGGGCAATATGTCTCTCATTGTTATCTCTAGGTTGGATTCAAACCTGCAGACCCCCATGTACTTTTTCCTCTCTCACTTATCTTTTGTTGATATCTGTTATTCTTCAGTCATCACCCCCAAAACCCTGCAAGACCTCCTGACAGAGAAGAAAACCATCTCCTTCCTTGGCTGTGCTCTACAGCTGTACTTCTATGCTGGTTTTGCCACTGCAGAGGACTTCCTGCTGGCAGTGATGGCGTACGATCGTTATGTGGCCATATGTAACCCATTGCTTTATTCAGTCATTATGAGAAGGAGATTGTGCATTCAGCTGATCAGTGCATCATACGCGATTGGCTTTTGTAATGCCTTCCTACATACAATTTGCATTTTCCATTTATCCTTTTGCAGGACCAATATAATTAATCACTTTTTCTGTGATGGTCCTCCACTCCTAGTAATTGCTTGCTCAGACACTTTTGTCTGTGAACTTGTAATTGTTATCTTTGTTGGTTTTAATATCATAAGCACCTTTCTGGCTATCTTAGTCTCTTACACTTATATTCTCTTCAACATCCTGAGGATTCGCTCTGCTGAAGGACGACACAAAGCATTCAATACTTGTGCCTCCCACTTCACCGCTGTGCTGATATTCTATGGAACAATTTTTTTCATGTATTTAAGACCTGCTTCCAGTTACTCTATGGAGCAGGACAGAGTAGTTTCCGTGTTTTATTCAATGGTGATCCCCATGTTAAATCCTTTGATATACAGCCTGAGGAACAAGGAGGTGAAAGCAGCACTGCTGAAATTATGGAGACAGCAAATTACAGCATTCAGAAGGCTTATTAGGTGAGAAATTGATACTCAATAAGATGGCAAATGGTAAAAATATCCAGGGAAGTTATATGCATAACTTTTTCTAAGTATTCAGCAGGGAAAGTCTGCTTCTGACTATGCTTGGATAATGTTTCACTTAAACTTTTCTTCATCCATGCTTGTACATGGAAATTTAATTGGAAGGAGCTTTGAATATCACCTCTAACAGGCAATAGTTATTTATTTTTTGTTCTATATCAAGGGCATCTAATTTCTATAACTAGTGATATGCTTGTATGAATTTTCTGTTGTATTTATTTGTTTTATATTGCCAATAGTGTTTTGTTTTGCTGTGTTTAACTGCTTATGTGCTGATTGAAATAGCTGAGAATTGTAGATTAGCAGAATATGTGTATCAAATAAATAAATCAATAAAAATATTAATTAATAAAAGGAAATTATCCCATTTTGTCCCAAATTTTTCAACAAATTATCCTCTAAATGGGACATAATGGGTTTAATTACATTCTAGTGTTGATGAAAGTTTTCAATTCCGCCTTCTGTATTGATTGAAGAGGAAACAGTATAATTATATTTTCTGCTATACTCATTGTATAATCTCTTACTCATAAAGATACCCAAGTATTTTGTTTGTGAGATGTATTTGAAATTCCAAGCATATAGTTCATTTCTAAGACTATAACTGTAAATTTCTAATAGACAAAGTATATATCAAATGAAGAATTCTGGGAGTAAGCAATTATATTTCACTTCCGAAAACCATATCCTTATAAATGTTTGATAGGTTGACATGAGGCCCATTATTTCACTTTTGGCTCCTGTTTGGTTGTTTTGGGATCGTACGAATCTAAGAAGATAAGAAGTTGCCATACTAGGTCAAACCAAAATTCAAGAAGCCAATAGCCTGTATCCAACAGTAGTCAATCCAGGATACAAGTGCCTGGCATGTACCCAAATATTAAATAGATCCCATGCTACTTATGTAGATAATGGGCAGTGGATATTCCCTAAGTCAACCTGACTAATAGCAGTTTATGGACTTCTCCTCCAGGAACTTCTTTAGTACATCTCTATCTTTTTGAGATTTGGTGACTAGAACTGAACATTGTACCTAAGGTTTGATCTCACCATTTATTTATTTATTTATTTATTTATCTATTTATTTATTTATTTAGTTGCTTTTATATACCGACATTCGATCGAGATATCACATCGGTTTACATGAAACAAGAAACCAATAAGGCAGGGACTGCTTATTTTACATTGTAACAAGGTAACTTACATTGTAACATGATAACTTACATAATGGTTAAAGCAATACATTTGTTAACTGATTAATATTGAAAAAGCATAACAACATTGTAACTTGAAAGGATACATGAGCTATAGAGATTAATGTTTAGAATGTAGATCGAGAGGAAACGTTGTAGTTAATAACTTGTTTAGGGATACAGGTTGGTTCGTCAGGGGTTTTTTTTTCATGTGTGGGTGGGGGGGTGGGAGAAAGGTGGCAGGGGAGGGGGGGTGAGGGGAGTGGGGTGGGAGATATATAAATAATTATGTAGAGGGGGTTACATCAGGGCGGAACAGTGGAGGGGGTTTCATTTGGAGGCAGGTTGGATCCCAGTGCGGGGGTTATGTATCAGAGGGGAAGGCCTGTATGTGGATGGCTTGCATTCCCCAATCAAGAGGAAAAAAATCTTAGATGAGTTTAAGAAATATAAGACCTCCATTGCTTTCTTACAAGAACGCATCTTGATGATTCAGAGCATTCCAAACTTAAAAGAGAGTGGGTAGGCCAGTGCTATTTCTCCTCATACTCTAACAGACAAAGAGTGCTTGCATTTTTCTTTCATGAAAGTGTCCCCTTTGAATTTGAAAAACAGTTCAAAGACCCTGTGAGTAGATAAATTATTTTAGCTGGCACACTATTCAGGACTAAAATAGTGTTTCTCACAGTGTATGCACCCAACCGCTGCTCTCACAAGTTTTTTTTCTTCTTTGGTCTCAAAACTGTTGTGTTGGGAAGTCTACACTCTAGTAATGGGAGCAGACTTTAATGTTTCTGATAATCCAGTGGTTGATGTTCATCCAGCTAAAACTCCTTAAAAGAATCAGGTTGATTTAGGGATTGATTTTATGTGTCAAGAGTGGAGGGTGATGGACACCTGGCGACTGTTGCATATACATGATAGACATTATTCATTTTATTCTCATGTTCATAAGATTTAATCAAGGATAGACTATCTTTAAATTTATGACTCATGGTTCGATAGGTTACAGTCCTGTGAAATGTATAAGGTGCTCTTTCGGATAATGCATTTATTGTCTTCAAGATGGCTTTTGCTGTGGATGGTGGTTGTAAGCCCCATTGGAGAATGTCAGCTTCCCTATTTTATGATAATGAATTTGTCCAATATCTCCATGAGTGATGAAAGGACTACAATTCTGGTCACCACACCTCAAAAAAGATATAGTTGTGATAGAGAAGGTATAGAGAAGGGAAACCAAAATGATAAAGGGGATGGAATAGCTCCCTTATGAGGAAAGGCTGGAGAGGTTAGGGCTGTTCAGTTTGGAGAAGAGACGGCCGAGGGGGAATATGATAGAGGTCTTTAAGATCATGAGAGGTCTTGAATGAGTAGATGTGACTCAGTTATTTACACTTTCGAATAATAGAAGGACTAGGGGGCATTCCATGAAGTTTGCAAGTAGCACATTTAAGACTAATCAGAGAAAATTCTTTTTCACTCAATGCACAATTAAGCTCTGGAATTTGTTGCCAGAGGATGTGGTTAGTGCAGTTAGTGTAGCTGGGTTCAAAAAGGTTTGGATAAGTTCTTAGAGAAGTTCATTAACGGCTATTAATCAAGTTTACTTAGGGAATAGCCACCGCTATTAATTGCATCAGTAGAATGGGATCTTCTTGGTGTTTGGGTACTTGCCAGGTTCTTGTGGCTTGGTTTGGGCTCTGTTGGAAACAGGATGCTGGGTTTGATGGACCCTTGGTCTGACCCAGCTGGCAATGTCTTATGTTCTTATGATTTTAATGATTCCCACAGTGTTTCTGTAGTCACGTACTGAATTGCTGCAAAAACAGTGATTGGAGGCATATCTTAGTATACCAGGTAAGAAAGCATCATCAAACTTCCAAAAAAATCTTGGAGTTAACTAAAATGTTGGCGCAGTTTAAGCACCTTCACATATGGTTGCAAATGGCAGAGGTTCATAAAGAATTAGATAATATGCTGAATAATAAGGCAAGACAGAACCTGAGGCATTACCGGTACAAATTATATCAATGGGGCAATAAATCTGGAAAATTTCTTGCAAACTTCCTAAAAAATGTTAGACCTAAAACATATGTGGCCACTTTACTATATCTAAATAAGGAACATAAGGGTAAATCAGAGGTTCTTACAATATTTGAAAATGTTTTTGGAATCTCTACGCATTAATGTTCAGCAAAAATTATTCAAGGGGATAATTTCCCCCCAACTTTCTCTAATTTATAAGGATCAACTAGAATCTCCCATTACAGGGGAGGAAATCAGGGCAGTTATACACAAGCTTAAATTGGGAAAGTCATCAGGTCCTAATGGGCTGGGGCCTGAATTCTATAAAATTCTTGGATCAGGTATACTTTTGGTATTGAAAGAGATGTTTACAGCTGCTCAGATTGCAAAGTCATTAGGATCTGAACATAACCTAACAACTGCGGCCTTAATCCCAAGCCTAGCAAAGATCCTATGCTTCCAGAATTATATATAGACCTATATCTCTTTTAAATCAAAATATTAAGATTTATGTGTGGTGTTAGCAGACCGAATTAATCAGGTTATTCAATCGTTAGTTTCTGTTGATTAAATGGGATTTATTTCTGGGAGGAATTCTTTATCTAATTTATTGAAAGCACTTTTGGTACTCTCGTTAGACAAACAGAGCAAGGGTGAAAATATGCTAGCTGGTCTGGATACTATAAAAGCTTTTGGGTTGAATGGCCTTTTATGTGGTGGGTATTGCAGAAATGTATCATTGGGGAGCAATTTTTGAGTTGGGAATAGCTTTTGTAGGACCAGCCTGTTGTACAAATCCTTGTCAATTGTGCATTTTCCAACTCCTTTGTCATGGAGAAAGGAACCAAACAGAGCTGCCCTTTGTCACTACTGCTATATATTTTAACAATATAGCACCTGTGGTGGTATAGGAGAATAGGCAAGTAGACTGGTAGAATCAAGACTCCTGTGATGATAAAAGGGGCACTGCAGGCAGACAGGGTAGTTGCATGAATATCCCTAAAGTGGTATAAGTGGATAGACAGGTAGGCAATGTAGTAGCATCAAGACCCCTGCTGTGCTATAAGGGGCATAATAGGCAGGCAGAGCAGTAGCATCAAAACCCTATGGGGGTGTACAGGTTATAAGCAACCAAATGTCCGATCTTCTGAAAATTGTTTATTAAGTGGAATCAAATATATGCAAATAAGCCTGACTCCAGCCGAGTTTCGCCCTCTTTCAATAGGGCTGCATCAGGGGTCTTTGCATGTGTAATTGCTATATCTTCGGCACAAAGTAGTATCTATGGGCTATGAGCGATGCGAAGTTTCACCAGTCTGTGCAATACAAGCCACAAGAAATAAATTATATCAAAAGTGAGCCTCCCAAGCTCAGGAGTGCAAATTCACTGCAATCGCTTTCTTAACAAAACGAAAATGTTAAGAAAGTGATTGCAGTAGATTTTCAAAGGGATACGCGCGTAACCCCCGAAAACCTACCCCTGCCTCCCCCTGCGCGCAAGCCCCGGGACGCGCGTATGTCCCGGGGCTTGCAAAAAGGGACGGGGCATGGGCGGTCCGGGGTGGTCCGGGAGGCGGGGCATGGCCTGAGTCTACAGGCACAGCGGCCATTTACCGCTGTGCCCGGGATCGCGGGCCGGTCGTCAGCCAGCGCGTGCAACTTCTTCAACAAAGGTAAGGGGGGGGTTCTAGGTAGGGCTGGGGGGCAGGTTAGGTAGGGGAAGGGAGGGGAAGGTGTGGAGGTGGTGGAAGGAAAGTTCCCTTCGAGGGACCTCTCTGTCTATTTAGTCAGATAAATTGGAACTTCTCCGGATAAGTGCCACCTTCAAGAGTTATGAGGCTAAGAAGCAGCAAAGCTGCTATTTATTCATATAGGTTGGAATTTATCCGGATAAGGGTTGCACAAATGACGTACCTGCAAATGTTTATATCCAACTTATTTTATTTATTTTATTTAGAGCTTTTTTATACCGGCATTCATGATACAATCATATCATGCCGGTTTACAGATAACAAGGGGTGCAGTAACTTAGTACATATAACAAGTGCATAAGAAACAATAAAGTTACAATATAACAGGGTTGCTAGAACTGGGGGAGAAAGGAGACCGTAGTTAAATAAATTATACTGAAGTAAAATATTTACAATGAGCAGTAATTACATTATGCAGCAATGGTCTGTTAATGGATTAATTAAAAAATGTAAGTGTGGAAATTTTATCTGCACAATTTACATGCCTTTACCGCCCTACCTCCCCAATAAGTTGAGTTTTATGCATGTGAATCAGGAGATTTTCTAACATGCATATAACAAATTAGTCTACCGGTTTGCCCAGTCTAGTTTGCTCTAGATATAATGCAGGTGTAAATAAATATACACAAGTAAGCTGCCAAAACTTCGTACATAAGTAGTATATAAAATAGCAACTTACACACACATACATGTTAGTCCTGGCCCACCCCTTGTTTGCATGTGTACCTTTACTTGTGCACGTGCATATGCACACATATTTGACCGCTTTTGAAAATAAGCATTACACAAGCTTGGGCCACATGCATGTGTATACAGACATTTTTGCTTGCATAAGTGTCTGCAAATTCACCTTCTCGTGACCCCTGGCACTGCCCAGGCAGAAAAAAAATAAGTAGCAGCGCAGCAACTTTCTCCACCAACACCCAATTCCTTCGCCCTCCTTCAAGGGAGAGAAAAAACTGCAACACAGATTTGTCTAATTTCTGAAACCTGCTCCATTTCTTTTGGGGACTTCCAAAATAAATGAATGAGGTCCTGTTTGCTTGGGATGCACATTCATTTTAAATGAATGCACTTTCCTAATGTAAGTACCATAGATCTAATTAATAGCAGCGTATACTAATGTTCAAAGATGGAAACTAATCATAATCCTGTCTGCAATGATGAAAGTGGTTATGCTGAGGGTGGGAGGAGGAAATCCACCTACTAGATGCAAATGATGGATCATGGCACAAGGATCTCAGCCAAAGTTCTGTTTGATCTGGAGGCCCAAACAAGATAGAGGAAAGTTGTCAGTCAAAAAATAAAAAAATAAAAAATAAAACCAAAGCATGAAGCAATTGCAGTTTTGTGCTGAAATCATTAGTTCAATTATTGAATGTTGCTTATGCTTTGCCTGTCTGATGCCTGGGACATGGTAAACTCCAGAGAGCATGTCCCCTATGCCACTGCACATAATATAAACTCTCTAAGAAGATTCATATGCCGGCACATTAGAAGTATCAACATTCATGTGAGTGCTGTATCTGCAAAGCTATACGTGACGTGGTCGAGGAACAGCCATGATAACCTTCGGGGCCTGAACTCCTGACGAATGTTGCGTATGCATGATAGAATTATTTATTTTACACCCATGTTCATAAGATTTGTAAAAGGACAGATTATCTATTAATTCATGATTCAATAGGATAGTCCTGTGAAATGTATGAGATGCCCTTTTTGGATCATGCATTGATTGTCTTCAAGATGGCTTTTGCTTGTGGCTGGTGCTTGTAAGCCCCATTGGAGAATGTCAGCTTCCCTATAAGATGAAACATAATTTCTCTACATGTGCGATGGAAGCACTACAGGGAATGTAATGGTTTCCTCAGTGTTTCTGTAATCATGTACTGGAATGCTGCAAAAGCAGTGCTTAGGGCGCATATCTTAGCACACCAGCTAAGAAAACATCATGAAACTGCCCCCCAAATTCTTAGAATTAACTAACATGTTTGTGCAGTTTACGCACCTTCACATGCAACACCTGAACCCAGCTGTTAGGTTGCAAATGGGGGAGGCTCGCAAAGAACTAGATAATATGCTGGCGAATAAGGCAAGACAAGACCTGATCATGTATAGAATTGCTTGCAAACTTGCTCAAAAATGTTAGAACTAATGTTGCCAGGTTGCTGTATCTAAATAAGTAACATAAGGGTAAGTCAGAGGTTCTTACAATATTTGAGACATGTTTTGGAACCTCTACCCTAGTGAACCACAATCTAATCAGCAAATAGTATTCAAGGTGGTAGTTTTCCACCAACAATCACCAATTGATAAGGATTGATTAGAAGCTCTCATTACAGGAGAGGAAAGCATGGTGGTTATACACAAACGTAAATTGGGAGCGTAATCAGGCTCTGATGGGCTGGGGCCTGAATTCTATAAAATTCTGGGATCAAGTATACTTTTGCCATTGAAAGAGATGTTTACAGCTGCACAGATTGCAAGGTCATTAGGATCTGAATGTAACCTACAACTATTTTCTTAATCCCAAACCCTGGCAAAGATCCTGTGATCTTCCAGAAACATATAGACTTATATCTCCTTTAAATCAAGATATTAAGATTTTAGCTGTGGTGTTAGCAGACTGAGTTAATCAGGTTATTCAATCTTTAGTTTCTGTTGACTAAATGGGATTTATTTCTGGGAGGAATTCTTTGTCTAATTTATTGAAGGCACTTTTGGTGCTCTCCTTAGATGAACAGAGCAAGGGTGATGGCATGCCAGCTGGTCTGCATGCTGAAAAACCTTTTTACCAGGTGGGATGGCCTTTTATGTGCTGGGTATTGCAGAAATGTATCACTGTGGAGAAATATTTGAGTTGGCTAGAGCTTTTGTAGGACCAGCCTGTTGTGCAAATCCTTGTCAATGGTGCATTTTTCCAACTCCTTTGTCATGGAGAGGGGAACCAGACAGCGCTGCCCATTGTCACTACTGCTATATATTTTAACAATAGAGCCCCTTGTCATCCATTTATACAACTTGACAATTTTCCAAGAAATAGAGTTTAAAAGGAAAGAGGTTAGAATAAGCATGTTCGCAGATGACATGCTACTGTTTGTGAGAAATCCAGTGACTAGTTTAACTGACATTATTGACACTATAAAACTGTACATCACATTTTCGGGTCTCAAGATAAATTATTATAAGTCACTTGCTTTTATCTTAGGTGCTAACCTTCATGGGGGATGGAAGGGAGAGTTCCTTCTCTAGTAGAGAATGGAAGGTATGAAATATCTAGGACTATGACTCTCTCATTCCATCAGAGATATATATCGTCACAATGGTGTTGTCAGCTTGGAAAGAGTAAAAGTACTACTCAGTAGATGGAGCTCATTCCTGTGATCAAGATGAACCTAAAATCCTTTATTATTTTCAAATGATACCACTCTGGCTCGGGAGTAGAGAGATTATTCTTTAAGGATCTTTGATCTCCTCCTTTATATGGAGTCACAAGTGAGCAAGAATTACACTGGATACATTGATGCGTGACCAAACATTTGGAGGTCTGTCCAGATAAGTACCACTATTTGAAACTTTTATGGCTATCTGACCTAGCCAGATAAGCAACTCTATTTGAGAACTATCCAGATATCTAAACGCTTTTTAGACATATCCAACTAAGTAGCAGCTTTACCACTACTTATTCAGAGAAATTAGAACTTATTCTGATAAGTACCACTTTCAAAAATTATCTGGCTAACTAGCAGTACAGCTGCTTTCTATTAGGGAAAATTTGCAATTTATCTGGATAAGTGTCACACAATGGATAAACCTGGGTATTTTTATATCAAAATTAAAAAATATATGAGTGCAGATATTATCTGTGCAATTTACATGCATTTACTCCCACATAAATTTGTATTCATGTTAATAGGGACATTTTCTAACATCTGTATAACAAGGAAAATGACCAGTATTACCACTTAGTCAACCAGTTTCCCATCCATCTGCAGGTAGTCAAAACCCTACCCCCCCCCCCCCTATTTTGAACATATGTAAATTGTATACAAAATAGAAACGTATTTGCATAAATGTTAGCCCTGGGCCAGAATGACCCCAGCTTGCCCCTTTGTTTGCATGTGTATTAACATGCAGATCCATGCATATTTGATCACATTTTAAATTAAGCATTACTATGTGTATATATAGCCTTTTTTTGTATGCATGAGACTGAAAATTCACCATCTAATACTCAATGTCACTGCCCAGGCAGAGACAAAATTAGTAGCAGCACAGATACTCACCCCACCAAGACCCAAATTCTTCTCTCTTTCTCAGAGGGAAAAAATCTACAGCATAGTGGCACAGTGGGTGGCACAGTGGGTGAGGGCAGTGGAGAACAGTAAAATGGGCAGCAGACCAAAACTTGCTTGGGAAAAATTCAAGAGCATTGTCAGAGCTTAAATAACAGAATTCTCCTAAGACAATGTCTACAGAAGTAATGCGCACTTTGCAGAGTATATCATAGACATGCTCAAGATCTGAAGAGCGGCAATAAGTTGAATAATAAAAATATTTAATGCAATTTATTTTCTCTGTGTATCTCCTTGGTAACATGGCCTATTCAGGGTCTAACAAGGCAGTGAGGGGATACATAACTTACTGGGAAGGGCAGCTGGATACTAGAATAAGTAATAATTCCTACCTCTATTACACCAGCACCTTGTCCCATTCATTTTTATGTCCCACAGTCTTCAATGGCAAACAGAAATGAATGAGGCAGGAAATAAATGAGATAAATAGGATTTGTCTAATTTCAGAAATTCCCCTTCCTGTCCCCAAAACACGGCACTGCGCGTGCATGTACCACAAAGAAACCTGAGATCTGCAAATAAAGCTCTGCTAACTGTCCCCTCTGTCAAATCAGCACATCTCAGGCAAGTAAGGGAAAGAGCACTGTCACTGGCTGGTCCTGTACTCTGGAATACCAAGCCACTCGAAATAAGACTACAGACACATCTGAAATTATTCAAAACTAATCTGAAAACCTGGCTTTTTAAACAAGCATTTTATAAAGAGAAAGAAAAGGAGAAAAATAGTTGAGCGATAAGGATGCACCAAGCTAGAAGTTTTTAGTAACCTACATAAGCATATTAATGTTAAAATCAAGCTGCCCAATTTGTTCCTAACAATCAGGTTTAACTTACACACCTAGTTTATTATTTTACATTGTTACCGTACTATGATGGCACACGAGTAATTTGTAATCTATACCACCCATATTTCTCTTTATCACGCCCTTCTGTAAACCGTTGTGATGGTATTTAACTTAACGACGGTATAGAAAAAAAATTTGAAATAAATAAATAAACGGGGTCATGTTTGTTTGGTATGCACATTCATTTTAAATGAATACACATCCCTAATTTTCTCACCATAGATCTATAAAAAGGCAAAACAGCATAAGATGCATTAATAGCAGCAGCAGATATTAATGCTCCATGATGGAAAATAATCATAATACGGCCATTACTATGCAAGGTATGCTGAAGGCTGGGAGGAGGAATTTCACTTAGTATTTCTAATTGAAGCACCATTTCACAAAGATTACAGCCCATGATCATTTTGAGATGGAGACCCAAACAAGACAGAGGAAAATTGTCAAGCCAAATAAGCAAATACATAAATACATATATAAATAAAATCTAGGTATGAAGTAAATGCAGTTTTGTGCTGAAATCATTAGTTTAATTATTGAATATTGCTTATGCTCTGCCTGTTGACTCCTGGGGTATGATAAACTCCAGAGATCATGTACCATATGCCACTTCACATAATATAAATTGTCCAACCGGATTCAGACACCTGCACATCACATGTATTAATATTCATGTGAGTGCCATCTTGTATATAGCTGTATTTGCATACGTATTTGTGTCTAGATAAATGTTACATAATATATATTAATACTAGAGACCTAAAACATGTTTAGCATTACTTTTCACTAACAAAAAACAAAGAGCAAAAATTGCGAACCTGTCGAAACTAAACAATATAGACACAAAAGGTATCGCCAGATACAGTCATTGATAGTTGACACCGTTTGTCTGATCAATCGTATTTTTCACAAATGAAAAAAATGAAAAGATTTTTTTGGAAAAAATTTTTTGGGGAAGACAGGACTGCATCAGCAAGCCATCGTCGACGTGCTCAATGTAACCACATTGAGCCGTCCGGTCTTATCAATCATTTGCAGCCTGTGTGTTGAAATCACACTCTCCGGTGTTGTTTGAATTAATATATGCAACTTGTGTGTTCACAGCTTATTTTTTCAAGGAAATTATAATCAGAGAATCCCACAGTGCAATTACCTCAAGCACTAATCTCTAGCAAGATGAATCGTCAATAACCTTGTAATATCACAAACTGTAGTCCGTTTAACATAAATGCCTTAAATGCATGCAACTTGTATTCAGTATATATTAGGTGCTGACTCGACAGCGGCCGTGTTTCGCAGCCTACGGCTGCTTCTTCAGGAGTCAAAAAAACTCTTAATAAGCGATCTATTTAGAGCAGGACATAGAGTCTCGATGTCATCCTGTACAGCAACGCCGGGCTAGCCAGTAGTTTCATGGACATTTTATAGCTGTTGTTTCTGAAACTGAGAACAGAAAAGTTAAAGAATATAAATATCTCTGTAGTTGGATCACAGAAGATAGAAAACAATTAAAATACAAATAATTACTTGGAAATCAAACAATGATTTTTGAGAATGTAATGATTTCCTTAGGAGGAAATTAGATCAAAAGCAAAAGAGAAGGTTACAGGGTGCATAGATGTACTCTGTGGCACAATGCTAAAGTACAATATGAACCCTATAGAATAGAGATTGTAAAGAATTTACAATCATGTGAAATGCAGTGCTACAGAAGAATTCTGAAGATTTGGAAGGATATGAAACCTCATGTGATAAAGGGAGATGGAAAACCTTGGTAGATAACCGGGTCAGGTAATAAGAGCTTCTGGTGACAAATTAGCAAATGTAGACATAACAGAACGATAGGGGAAAGCAAAGAGCAGTCTGTGCTGATTAAGCCAAAAATGGTCAAGATCTGGACATACAGGTGCAGTAAAAAGTAAAACTGAGCACAGAGAGAACCGAAGCTCCATAGTCCTCAACTTTTAAATCAAAGATGGCACCAAATGATGACTAAGCTTTTATTTCCTTGAAGACTCTGAATCTGGTAAACTTCATGTTTAATGAATCTCTGATGCATATTTATTTCCTGCTGTATAAAAAGTATAAACATGTTTTTAAAAATTCTGGGGTACATTTTAAAAGACAGCGCGCGCGTGTGTACTTTTATTCGTGCATCAGGCGCGAACAAACGTACGCTGGATTTTATAAGATATGCGCTTATCTTATAAAATCCGGGGTCGGCGCACGCAAGGGGGTGCACATTTGTGCAACTTGCGCGCGCCGAGCCCTGCGCGCGCTGCCCGTTTCCTCCGAGGCCGCTCTGAAATCGGAGCGGCCTCGGAGGAAACTTTCCTTCCACCCCCCACACCTTCCCCGCCCTTCCCCTACCTAACTCACCCTCCCGGCCCTATCTAGACCCCCTCCCCCTACCTTTATCTGAAAAGTTACTATTGCCTCCGGGCAGTAGTAACTTACGCGCGCTGGCGCGGCAGGCCCAGACACAGGCCGCTGTGTCGGGGCACTCGGCCACGCCCTCGGACCGCCCACACGCCCCCGAACACGCCCCTGATCTGAAACCATGCCGCTGGCCACGCCCCTGACCGCCCCTTTTTGCAAGCCCCAGGACTTACGCGCGTCCCGGGGCTTGCGAGCGCTGCCGAGCCTATGCAAAATAGGCTTGGCGCGCGCAGGCGGGGTTTAAAAGGGTTACGCGTGTACCTTATGCGCTTAACCCTTTTAAAATCTGGCCCGATATGTATTGAATGATGAAAATAAGCCAAGAGTAATTCTAAAATGTGGTTGTTGGTAAAGATATTTACCTCACAGATTTCTTTGTTTGTTATTACCCGTGGAGTACCATTGTACACTGTGAATCATAAAACAAAATGGTTAAATACGCTTAACTCAAATCTAATCTGCTTTGATTAAATCTAATTTCTTTTACCAGCAGATATGATCTCTAGAATAAATGGAAGGCAAGAATCAGACCTCAGTGACTGACTTCATTCTCCTAGGACTCACTCGTGACCCCAAACTACAGATTCTGCTCTTTGTGCTGTTCCTGCTGGTTTACATTATCACTGCGCTGGGCAATATGTCTCTCATTGTTATCTCTAGGTTGGATTCAAACCTGCAGACCCCCATGTACTTTTTCCTCTCTCACTTATCTTTTGTTGATATCTGTTATTCTTCAGTCATCACCCCCAAAACCCTGCAAGACCTCCTGGCAGAGAAGAAAACCATCTCCTTCCTTGGCTGTGCTCTACAGCTGTACTTCTATGCTGGCTTTGCCACTGCAGAGTGCTATCTGCTGGCAGTGATGGCGTACGATCGTTATGTGGCCATATGTAACCCATTGCTTTATTCAGTCATTATGAGAAGGACATTGTGCATTCAGCTGATCAGTGCATCATACACGATTGGCTTTTGTAATGCCTTCATAAATACAATCTGTGTTTTCCATTTATCCTTTTGCAGGTCAAATGAAATTAATCACTTTTTCTGTGATGGTCCTCCACTCCTAGTAATTACTTGTTCAGACACCTTTGTCTGTGAACTTGTAATTTTTATCTTTGTTGGGTTTAATATCATAAGCACCTTTCTGGCTATCCTAGTCTCTTACACTTATATTTTGTTCAACATCCTGAGGATTCGCTCTGCTGAAGGAAGACACAAAGCGTTCAATACTTGTGCCTCCCACTTTACTGCTGTGCTGATATTTTATGGAACAATTTTTTTCATGTATTTACGACCTGCTTCCAGTTACTCTATGAAGCAGGATAGAGTAGTTTCAGTGTTTTATTCAGTGGTGATCCCCATGTTAAATCCCTTGATTTACAGCCTGAGGAACAAGGACGTGAAAGCAGCATTGCTGAAAGTAGGGAGACAGCTAAGTAAAGCATTCAGAGGGCTTATTGGGTGAGAAATGTATATTCATTAAAATGGGAAATGGCAGAAATATCCAGTGAACGTTATATGCATAACTTTTCCTAAATATTCAACAGGACAAGTCTGCCTCTGAAAATGCTTGAATAAAGTTTCACTCATATTTTTTTCCTTCCAAGGTTGTGCATGGAACATTAGCTGGAAGGAGCTTTGAATATTGGCTCTAACAGGCAATAATTCTTTATTTTTTATTCTATATCAAAGGCATCTAAATTAAAGGCCATGAAATCACATTCTAATCTTGAATGACGTTTTGGACTAGAGGATGAATTTGCATTCAACATTCTGTATTCATTGAAGTGGATATCAATCACAAACACACCCACTAACACACAATAGTGTATTCCAGTAACGTTATTTGTCAACAAACTCAAAACGATGGTTAAATTGGTATATATTTGTAGCACTTCCAACTGCCATAAAACTTTGTTGGACCCTTAATCCTAGAGGCAGTGTTAACAACAGAATCTTTTATGATATAGGGTCACTTTGCTTTTAGTTAATATCACTTATATTTTGTTCATTTTGTATATATTTTGTATATTTTCAATAAAAACAGTCTCTCAGAATTGCTGATGAACTACAAGTCTTAACAACTGATATTTTATCTTTTTCAATGTAAAGCTGGAACAACCACGATATCCGGTCACAATCCCAAAAAATTTTGAAAATACTTATCACAGAAGAACGTGTCACAGTCCCAAACAACCACAATATCCGGTCCCAATCCCAAAAGGTTTGAAAATACTTATCACAGAAAAACGCGTCACAGTCCCGACACGGCCATGTTTCGGAATACAAGGTCCTGCTATAGGGGAATGACTTCTTCAACACTTCTTATCTGTGTAAATCCAGACACTGTTCCATCAGCATAACCGAATGGCTATTCGGGGCGGATTTTCAGAGCCCTGCTCGCGTAAATCCGCCCAAAACCGGGCGGATTTACGCGAGCAGGGCCCTGCGCGCCGGTGAGCCTATTTTACATAGGCTCACCGGCGCGCGCAGAACCCCGGGACTCGCGTAAGTCCCGGGGTTTTCGGAGTGGGCGTGTCGGGGGGCGGGGCAGGAGCGCGCGGCGTTGCGGGGGCGTGTCGGCAGCGTTTTGGGGGCGGGTACGGGGTGTGGCTACGGCCCGGGGGCGTGGCCGCGCCCTCCGTACCCGCCCCCAGGTCGCGGCCCGGCGCGCAGGAGGCCCGCTGGCGCGCGGGGATTTACGCCTCCCTCCGGGAGTCGTAAATCCCCCGACAAAGGTAGGATGGGGGTTTAGACAGGGCCGGGCGGGTGGGTTAGGTAGGGGAAGGGAGGGGAAGGTGAGGGGAGGGCAAAGGAAAGTTCCCTTATAGGCCGCTCCGATTTCGGAGCGGCCTAGGAGGGAACGGGGGTAGGCTGCGCGGCTCGGCGCACGCAGGCTATTCGAAATCGATAGCCTTGCGCGCGCCGATCCAGGATTTTAGCCGATACGCGCGACTACGCGCGTATCTACTAAAATCCAGCGTACTTTTGTTTGCGCCTGGAGCGCAAACAAAAGTAGGCTGTTCGCGCTCGTCTGAAAATCTACCCCTTCATGTGTAGCTTTTTTCTCTTCCCGCGGTCTGGATACAGACTCGCATAATTCAAAAATGGCGACGAACCGGAACCCTTTTAAACCCCTCACCAGAAAACTTGGCAACATCCTCAGTCCTCAAACAAGTCCTCTTCTCAAAAAGTAGTCCTCACACGCACGGTCTTCCACCACGTCCAACAATTAAGTCACGCCCTTGTATTTCTTCAAAAGTCTTCCACCTCGTTAGTGAAGTCCTCTATCACGTCCGATCGGCTCTTTACTCAGATATTCAACCAAACTTATTAAAGTATGGTTCTCTTACCAGAAGAATGTAGTATATATATATAACCTCTTCAAAAATGCGTGACAACCCAGGTGGGAAAAGTTATTCAAAACCATCCCAACGGACCAATCTAGTATATAGAATAAATATAGGCTCAGCAGAACCCCAGGTTAAATCAACGAATACCAATACAGTATCCCCAGGTAGACTTACCTCCAGAAGACCTTTCCTCCCTGTGATTACATCCCGGGGGCTATTCCTCTCAAGGTTGTATGACTTGTAAAGAAATGTCTCAATCTTGAGGCTAAGCTCTTTATTAAGTAAAAGTAGGAAATAAGAGACAGTTAAGAATACGAGAAATACAGTCAGTTCTCTGGAGTAGATTGAGACAGTTCTAATAATGATGTGTCCCAGAATCTACTCAAAAAATACATGGCATACAGCTTTCTTATATACAATCATTGATAGCAAAGTGCTTTACTATTTTTTTTCTTTTCCGGGACTTCCATATAAGAGATGGAAAAATACTGAATCTCCTCTAAAACCATGGCTAATGTTAAAGGTTGCCAAGTGTCTTATCTGAGAGATACTTTTTCTGTTCACTGGCTTCTTGCCTTGGGCTGCTCATGTTTCTCACAGAAATGCCTCTGTTTCACTTGTGCTGTATTTTGTTGAGTTAGTCTTTTTATTATTTATTATTTAATCCAATCTATCTTCAGGGATAGCGTAATATCTTAAATATAATGGGCCGCGGGTATTTTGAGTTATGCAGGGGCCTAGCTGGAATTCTGTGGGCCCTCTCAATCTGGGAACGGATGGTTGAATTTTACCTGGAGGCAAGTCGGAATCAGGTTAACTAAAAAGGCAATCGCGTCAGAGCCCTCTGCCCCTTCGGGAACGCCAAGGGTTCTCAGGTTGTTGCGGCGATTGCGGTTCGAGAGGTCCTCTACCTCCTGTTGTAATTGCGCCACATCACTATTGATCTGTGGCAGTGACACAGTAGAAAGTAGGAGAGACGATGTCTGGGATTCTACATCCTCGAGCCGGCTTTGAAAACTCATGATATGTTGACACATAATATGTAGATCTCCCCGAATCGCTGTCGTAGCTTCAATATTGTGTTGTATCATATCCTTCAATTATTTTAGCTCCAAAAGAACTAAGTCCGCCAATGCCATGTTTTTTGATGTTGAAATCTTTTCTGGCAAGGGTGGGTCTTGCTTCACCCTTTTGCGGTAGACATTTTCCACAAAGATCGTGTTCTTTCCCAGTGGAAATCAGCAGGGTTTAAGTTGGGTTTGCAGTTAATGTAAGCAAAGTCTGGCGGAGCATCAGGATCAGGCAGCCATCTTGTCTCAGCGCAAGAGCGCTACCCATCAGCAAAGGATTTTGATAAATATGCAAATATATATTTTATTGCATTATGTTTATGCTTGCAAGTAATTAAAAAATATCTCTCTTATGGTATTAAATTAATGACAAGCATACATTATAAGAAAAAATCAAAGCTATCTTCTAGGTTCACCGTGATTTCACCACCGAAACCTCACCGTGAATTACTAGTTGGCCCTCCTATAGCAGTATAAATAGTTGACAACTATGTGTGCTAGCTTAAAGGCTCTCTTCTGGCAATCAAAACATGCAATATTATAACACACATTGCAATAATGCCACTCATTTTCATTGATCCTGCTCAATCCCACCCCTTTGAACACTTTTGAAAAATTTGCATTTGCACCACAGGTTGCAATAACTATCACATGTGTTCTGGCATTACCACAGCCATTGGGGCCCTAAAACCATAACACATTTTGATGAATGACCCTGCTAGCCATTATCTGGATAAGAAGCTCTATTTGTGATGTTTCCAGCTACCTTAATGTTTTTCACTTATGCAACTAGGTAGCACTTTTCCATCTATGTAGTCAGATAAAGCAGAACTTATCTGGATATGTTCCACTTTCAAGAATTATAAGTCTAAGAATCAGCAAAGCATCTATTTAGTTGTATGGATTGGAATTTATCCAGATAAGTGTTGCACAACTGATGGACCCACAAATGTATATATCTAACTTTAAAAATATACGTGTGGAAATTTTATCTGCTCAATTTAAAGTCATTTAACCACCCCTCATCCCCATAAGTTGAGTTTCATGCATCTTAATCAGGAAATTTTCTAACATGCATATAACAATGAAATTACCAGTTTCCCAATTAGTTTTCCCATTCCAGTTTGATCTACATATAGCAGGTATAATTATATGCAAGTAAGCTGCCAAATCTAAATATATAAGTAGCAAATAAAATAGCAACTTACACATATAAATGTTAGCCCTGGCCCGGAACACCCCTGGCTCACCCCTTTTTTGCATGTGTACATGTATTCAACCCATTTTTAAAATAAGCATTACCGTGCTTGGGCCACGTACATGAGTACAGCCATTTTTGCTTGCATAAGCCTTTGCAAATTCACCTTCTAATGCACACTGGCACTGCCCAGGCAGAGGAAAAAATCAGTAGCAGCACAGCAATTTTCTCCAAGATCACCCAATTCCTTCGCCCTCCCTGAAAGGAGGGAAAAAACTGCAGCACTGAGTTACTGGCTGGAAAAGTGGGTGATACCAGTGGAGAACCGAGTAAAATGGGCAGCAGACAAAAAGTTGCTTGAAAAAATTCAAGAACTCTGTCAGAGCTAAATCTCAGCATTGTACTATGACATGATCAAATTTAAACTAACAACTGGAAGGGGGACAATAAGTAAATCTGCAGCTCTAACAATAAATTTTAAAAAGGGAAACTTTGATAAAATGAGGAAAATAGTTAGAAAAAAACCTGAAAGGTGCAGCTGCAAAGGTTAAAAGTGTTCAACAGGCTTGGACATTGTTTAAAAATACAATCCTAGAGGTGCAGTCCATATTTTATTTATTTTATTTAGCATTTTTCTATACCGACTTTCCAATAACAAAATTATTGATCAATTCGGTTTACATTTTAAACAATAACAACAATGACAAGTAAATGTCTTACAATGAACAGGTCGAATTAACTTGGATTAAGATATAAGGGGGTAATAACATAATTAACATGAGCGGTGCCTAATATAGGCTAGAGGCTGGGTTTTAATGATAGACTGCCAAAGATAATAGACTGCCAAAGATCATGTGATTTCTTGAGAAGATCTATATAGTTCTCTAGCGTGTTACCACTGAGGGGATATTGGCAGGGATATTTCGCAGGTTGATGTTATGGGAAAGCTTGGTTGAATAACCAAGTCTTGAGTCTTTTTTTAAATGTAGTGGAGCATTGCAGTGATCTGAGCTCTGATGGGAGAGAGTTCCAGAGTTTAGGCCCAGCTGTGGAGAAAGCTCTTTTACTTAATGCTGACTTCATCGGTGGAATTTGAAGGTTGTTTTTGTAGGCTTGTCTCACTGGTCTGGAAGATGTGTGGAGTTGGAGAGGGAATGTGAGCTCGAGTGGTGCCAGGTTGTGTATTGCCTTGTGGGTTACTGAGAGCACTTTGAATAGTATTCTGAATTTGACGGGAAGCCAGTGTAGGCTTTTTAAGATGGGTGAGATGTGGTCTCTTTTGTTGGACTTGGTTAAGATCCTCGCTGCAGCGTTCTGCAGCATCTGTAGCGGTTTTATGGCGTTGGCAGGGAGACCCAGTAGAAGTGAGTTGCAGTAATCTATTTTCGTGAGAATGATTGCTTGTAGAACTAATCGGAAGTCTTTGAAATGTAGGAGTGGTCTCAGTCTTTTTAAGACTTGTAATTTGAAGAATCCATCCTTTACGATGTTATTTATGAGTGATCTATAATTCATTTGGTTATCAAGTATAACTCCTAGATTTCTGACTTGTGGAGTTATTGTTAATTGAGTTGACAAGATGGTACTTGGAAGTGTGTAGGTTCCGTTTTGGGAAATGAGGAGATATTCTGTTTTGTTTTGATTAAGGATCAAGTTGAGGTTAGTGAGTAAGTTGTTGATGGCTTGTTGGCAAGAGTTCCAGAAGTCCAGAGTTTTTTGGAGAGATTCAGTAATTGGAATCAGTATCTGAACATCGTCTGCATATAAGTAGTGGACGAGATTCAGGTTGATGAGGAGCTGGCAGAGTGGCAGAAGGTAAATATTGAATAAGGTTGGAGAGAGTGATGATCCTTGTGGGACTCCTAAGTTGCAGGTGACTGGTGGAGATTCTTCCTTGTTGATCTTGACCTTATACTGTCTGTTCTGTAGGAACGATTTGAACCAGTTGAGGGCCTCATCTCTGATGCCAATTTCTGCCAGGCGATCTATTAATGTGTTGTGATTGACCGTGTCAAAAGCTGCTGTTAGATCTAGGAGGATGAGAAGACACGGTTGTCTGTTTTCAAGTTTAAGTAATATAGAGTCCGTTAATGAGATTAGGAGGGTTTCGGTGCTTCGAGATTGGCGGAAACCGAACTGCGATGGGGAAAGAATTTTGTGGTCGTTTAGGTATTCTGTTAGTTGTTTGTTTGCAACTCGTTCCAAGATTTTTGCGATGAATGGTAGATTAGCTATTGGGCGAAAATTGGCTGGGTTTTCAGGAGAAAGATTAGGTTTTTTTATGAGTGGTTTTATGATTGCCATTTTTAGTGGGTCAGGTACAATCCCGTGAGAGAAGGAGCAATTTATGATTTGTGCGATGGGTTTGGATATGATTTTAGCACAAGAGATGAGGAGATTGGTGGGTATGGTATCCTGAGGGTGAGAAGAAGGTTTGAGCTTTTTTAGGATATTTTCGATCTCTAAGGATGAGGTCGGTTTGAACTCCTTAAGGCTAGCCTTTTGTGATGAGACTGCAGCTCGAGGTATTACTGGCGTAGTGTAATTATTATTGTTATTATTAATGGACTGAGTTAGTAGATTTGGTATCTTGTTTTTGAAGTAGGTTGCCAGTTCTTCTGCTTTGCTTGCTGCTTTATCATCTGGTATGGATGTTGGTAGGGGTTTAGTGAGGGATGAGACCAAAGAAAAAAGCGCTCTAGGGTCGAAAATGAAGTGGTGGATTTTTTGTGAGTAAAAGTCTCTTTTTGCTTGGAGGATGGATATTCTGTAATGGTGCATCATGGTTTTGAATGCTGTGATGTTGGTGTATGTTGGGTTTTTCCGCCAGTGTTGTTCTTTTTTTCTGAGATCCTGTTTTAAGGATTTTAGTTTTGGTGTGTACCAAGGTTTTCTGTTGTCCTTGTTTGCTTGAGGAGCTTTGGTAATAGTTGGGCATGTCGTATCGGCCACTTTTTTGGTAATGTTGTTCCAGGACAAAATGGCTGAGTCCGCGTTAGTAAGGTCCAGTTGGTTAAGTTCATCCGATAGTCTGTTGCTGAGAATTTCCTGGCTGCACATTTTTTTGAATTGGATTGTGTTATTCTGCTTTTCTGGGAGTGTAGGTAGGTTTATCTTTAGTGTTGTGTTGATCAGCTTATGGTCTGACCAGGGAACTGGAAGGCATGTAGGGTGAGAGGAAAGAGTAAGTTCCTGGTTAATGAAAATGAGGTCCAACGTATGACCAGCTTTGTGGGTGGGTTCCTTAATTATTTGTTTGAAACCCATGCAGTTTAGTGTGCTTAGGAGAGTTTCACAGCTGTGAGAATGGGGAGATACATCCACATGGAGGTTGAAGTCCCCCAATAGTATCGCTGGTGTGTCGGAGTTGATGTGTTTTACTATATTTTCAATCAAAGGTGATGGATCGGTTTCGAGGTATCCTGGGGTGGCGTATGTAAGCCCGATTTGAAGGTGAGAGGATTTAAATACGGCAAATTCTAGAGAATGTGAAGATATTGAAGTTTGTAGTGACATTCCTAGTGTTTTTTTTGCTGCCAGAAGAAGACCTCCTCCTCGTTTTTTGAGTCTGGGGATTGAGAATATGTTGTACGAGTGAGTAGGGAGTTGGTTGTTTGTAGCGATGTCTTCTGGTTTTAACCAGGTTTCAGTGATTGCAAATATGTCTGTGTTTGTTTCCAGCAGATAGTCATGAAGCAGGTGAGTTTTCTTAGTCAAAGACTGTGCGTTCAGCAGTGATAAGGTGAAAAGTGACAGTCCCAGTAGTTGGTTTAAAGGTGAGATGACAATAGGGATGAGTCTTTTTTGTAAAGAGTGTGGTAAGGCTTGTTTTTTTGCTGATGGTCTCTTGAGGTTGTGGATGATGGGGATGGATGAGATCGCCATGATTGGTTTCGTAACTGAGCGCTGGATGGTTGCTAGTTGAGTGAGCGCTGTGTGTTGCTAGTTGAGTGAGCGCTGGATGGTTGCTAGTTGAGTGAGCGCTGGGTGTTGCTAGTTGAGTGAGCGCTGGATGGTTGCTAGTTGAATGAGCGCTGGATGTTGCTAGTTGAATGAGCGCTGGATGGTTGCTAGTTGAGTGAGCGCTGGGTGTTGCTAGTTGAGTGAGCGCTGGATGGTTGCTAGTTGAGTGAGCGCTGGATGGTTGCTAGTTGAGTGAGCGCTGGATGTTGCTAGTTGAATGAGCGCTGGATGGTTGCTAGTTGAGTGAGCGCTGGGTGTTGCTAGTTGAGTGAGCGCTGGATGGTTGCTAGTTGAATGAGCGCTGGATGGTTGCTAGTTGAGTGAGCGCTGGATGGTTGCTAGTTGAGTGAGCGCTGGGTGTTGCTAGTTGAGTGAGCGCTGGATGGTTGCTAGTTGAGTGAGCGCTGGGTGTTGCTAGTTGAGTGAGCGCTGGATGGTTGCTAGTTGAGTGAGCGCTGGATGTTGCTAGTTGAATGAGCGCTGGATGGTTGCTAGTTGAGTGAGCGCTGGGTGTTGCTAGTTGAATGAGCGCTGGATGGTTGCTAGTTGAGTGAGCGCTGGGTGTTGCTAGTTGAGTGAGCGCTGGATGGTTGCTAGTTGAGTGAGTGCTGGGTGTTGCTAGTTGAGTGAGCGCTGGATGGTAAAGTGCAGACTGGGCACTGGGTGAGATCTGGATGGCTGCTTACTAAATGAGCGCTGCCATGGCTCACCGAGATGAGTCGGAGTAAGAAAGAGTTACTGGACTTCTTTGGATAGATTTGGTTTAGGGGCCTCACAGTGCAGGCACAGGTGCTGCTGTTCTAAGGCGTGTTAGAGATATTAGTCTTTTGCCTGGGAGAAATAGAGGCTGACTGCTATAGGGATAGGCCCTGGGGCACTCCAAGGGGCTACACTAAGGGGCACACAAAGGGGCAAGCCCCTTTGTCGCGCTCCTTCGGCGCGCGGCGTTCGGCACGCGGCGCTGGGCTGGAAATGATTTAAAACCCCTCAAGGGCTGGCTCCTATTGGAGGAGCTGTGTCGGTGGGCGGGACGTTTGTTCGCTCACCTCGGGGCCTCGCGAGAGGCTTGTCCCTGGTCCACCTCCCCTGGCCCCGATGGGCCTACGCCGATCGCGCGGGGAGGGCCGACCCGGATCGAGGGGGCAGTGCAGGGCGGCGGCGCCGGAGAGAAAGGATCGCCTGCAGTCGTTTTCGGCCCTTTAAAGGGCTCTGGGGAGGCGTCGGGGCTTCCGGGGAGGGCTTAGCTGTGCCCTTCCAAATGCGGCTGCTTTTTTGTTTTTTAAATTCGCCGTGTTTTTGCAGCTGTTATTTCCTCACCTCGGGGCCTCGCGAGAGGCTTGTCCCTGGTCCACCTCCCCTGGCCCCGATGGGCCTACGCCGATCGAGGGGGCAGTGCAGGGCGGCGGCGCCGGAGAGAAAGGATCACCTGCAGTCGTTTTCGGCCCTTTAAAGGGCTCTGGGGAGGCGTCGGGGCTTCCGGGGAGGGCTTAGCTGTGCCCTTCCAAATGCAGCTGCTTTTTTGTTTTTTAAATTCGCCGCGTTTTTGCAGCTGTTATTTCCTCACCTCGGGGCCTCGCGAGAGGCTTGTCCCTGGTCCACCTCCCCTGGCCCCGATGGGCCTACGCCGATCGCGCGGGGAGGGCCGACCCGGATCGAGGGGGCAGTGCAGGGCGGCGGCGCCGGAGAGAAATATGTATTCCACACATTATAATATATGTATTCCACACATTATATGGAATACATATAATATATGTATTCCACACATTATAATAATATGTATTCCACACATTAAGAAAGGTGGAAGGAAGGCAAAACGATTACCGTCATGGTTAAAAGGTAAGGTGAAAGAGGCTATTTTAGCCAAAAAACATCCTTAAAAAATTGGAAGAAGGATCCATCTGAAGAAAATAGGATAAAACATAAGCATTGTCAAGTTAAGTATAAAACATTGATATAAGTTAAGTATAAAACATTGCACTGCCCCCTCGATCCGGCCGACCCGGATCGAGGGGGCAGTGCAGGGCGGCGGCGCCGGAGAGAAATATGTATTCCACACATTATAATAATATGTATTCCACACATTAAGAAAGGTGGAAGGAAGGCAAAACGATTACCGTCATGGTTAAAAGGTAAGGTGAAAGAGGCTATTTTAGCCAAAAAACATCCTTAAAAAATTGGAAGAAGGATCCATCTGAAGAAAATAGGATAAAACATAAGCATTGTCAAGTTAAGTATAAAACATTGATAAGACAGGCGAAGAGAGAATTTGAAATGAAATTGGCCATAGAGACAAAAACTCATAATAAATATATCCAAAGCAAGAAACCTGTGAGGGAGTCGGTTGGGATATTAGATGACAGAGGGGTTAAAGGGACTATTAGGGAAGATAAGGCCATTGCAGAAAGACTAAATGAATTCTTTGCCTCCATGTTTACTAATGAGGATGTTGGGTAGATACCAGTTCCGGAGATGGTTTTCAGGGGTGATGAGTCATACGAACTGAACGAAATCACTGTGAACCTGGAAGTTGTAGTAGGCCAGATTGACAAACTAAAGAGTAGCAAATCACCTGGACCGGATGGTATGCATCCTAGGGTTCTGAAGGAACTAAAAAATGAAATTTCTGATCTATTAGTTAAAATTTGTAACCTGTCATTAAAATCATCCATTGTACCTGAAGACTGGAGGGTGGCCAATGTAACCCCAATATTTAAAAAAGGCTCCAGGGACGATCCGGGTAACTATAGACCAGTGAGCCTGACTTCAGTGCCGGGAAAAATAGTGGAAACTATTCTCAAGATCAAAATCGTAGAGCATATAGAAAGACATGATTTAATGGAACATAGTCAACATGGATTTATCCAAGGGAAGTCTTGCCTAACAAATCTGCTTCATTTTTTTGAAGGGGTTAATAAACATGTGGATAAAGGTGAACCGGTAGATGTAGTGTATTTGGATTTTCAGAAGGCGTTTGACAAAGTCCCTCACAAGAGGCTTCTATGAAAACTAAAAAGTCATGGGATAGGTGGTGATGTCCTTTCGTGGATTACAAACTGGTTAAAAGACAGGAAACAGAGAGTAGGATTAAATGGTCAATTTTCTCAGTGGAAAAGGGTAAACAGTGGAGTGCCTCAGGGATCTGTACTTGGACCGGTGCTTTTCAATATACATATAAATGATCTGAAAAGGAATACGATGAGTGAGGTTATCAAATTTGCGGATGATACAAAATTATTCAGAGTAGTTAAATCACAAGCAGACTGTGATACATTACAGGAGGACCTTGCAAGACTTGAAGATTGGGCATCCAAATGGCAGATGAAATTTAATGTGGACAAGTGCAAGGTGTTGCATATAGGGAAAAATAACCCTTGCTGTAGTTACACGATGTTAGGTTCTATCTTAGGAGCTACCACCCAGGAAAAAGATCTAGGCATCATAGTGGATAATACTTTAAAATCATCGGCTAGGTGTGCTGCAGCAGTCAAAAAAGCAAACAGAATGTTAGGAATTATTAGGAAGGGAATGGTTAATAAAACAGAAAATGTCATAATGCCTCTATATCGCTCCATGGTGAGACCACACCTTGAATACTGTATACAATTCTGGTCGCCGCATCTCAAAAAAGATATAGTTGCGATGGAGAAGGTACAGAGAAGGGCAACCAAAATGATAAAGGGGATGGAACAGCTCCCCTATGAGGAAAGGCTGAAGAGGTTAGGGCTGTTCAGCTTGGAGAAGAGATGGCTGAGGAGGGATATGATAGAGGTGTTTAAAATCATGAGAGGTCTCGAACGAGTAGATGTGAATCGGTTATTTACACTTTCAAATAATAGAAGGACTAGGGGGCATTCCATGAAGTTAGCAAGTAACACATTTAAGACTAATCGGAGAAAATTCTTTTTCACTCAACGCACAATAAAGCTCTGGAATTTGTTGCCAGAGAATGTGGTTAGTGCAGTTAGTGTAGCTGGGTTCAAAAAAGGTTTGGATAAGTACTTGGAGGAGAAGTCCATTAATGGCTATTAATCAATTTTACTTAGGGAATAGCCACTGCTATTAATTGCATCAGTAGCGTGGGATCTTTTTAGTTTTGGGGTATTTGCCAGGTTCTTGTGGCCTGGTTTTGGCCTCTGTTGGAAACAGGATGCTGGGCTTGATGGACCCTTGGTCTGACCCAGCATGGCAATTTCATATGTTCTTATGTACACAGAAAGAAAGCACACATTGCACAATAGATTTTAGACATGCTTAAAATCATGCTACATATAATTGTAGCAATTTTCGAAAGCCATTTACTTGAATAAAGTGAACATAAGTGGGTAACTCCTATGGACAATTCAATGGCATGGTATTGTAGCAATTTTCAAAAGCCCACTTACAGAAGTAAAATCCATTTACACATGTAAAACCCCATTTTATCCATGTAAATGCTTTTGAAAATAGGCCCTTCATCATCAAGATCAGTGTCACTGGATCTGGAGAGCAGCAAAAGATTAAAATAGGAAAATGTTTCTTTGCAATATGTTGTCTATGTTGTCTCCTTGACAACATGGCCTACTCATAGGGGCGGATTTTCAGAGCCCTGCTCGCGTAAATCCGCCCAAAACCGGGCGGATTTACGCGAGCAGGGCCCTGCGCGCCGGGAAGCCTATTTTACATAGGCCTCCCGGCGCGCGCAGAGCCCCGGGACTCGCGTAAGTCCCGGGGTTCTCGGAGGGGGGCGTGTCGGGGGGCGGGCCCGGTCGTCGCGGCGTTCCGGGGGCGTGTCGGCAGCGTTTTGGGGGCGGGTACGGGGCGTGGCTACGGCCCGGGGGCGTGGCCGCGCCCTCCGTACCCGCCCCCAGGTCGCGGCCCGGCGCGCAGCAGGCCCGCTGGCGCGCGGGGATTTACGTCTCCCTCCGGGAGGCGTAAATCCCCCGACAAAGGTAAGGGGGGGGGTGTAGACAGGGCCGGGCGGGTGGGTTAGGTAGGGGAAGGGAGGGGAAGGTGAGGGGAGGGCAAAGGAAAGTTCCCTCCAAGGCCGCTCCGATTTCGGAGCGGCCTTGGAGGGAACGGGGGGAGGCAGCGCGGCTCGGCGCGCGCAGGCTATACAAAATCGATAGCCTTGCGCGCGCCGATCCAGGATTTTAGTGGATACGCGCGGCTCCGCGCGTATCTACTAAAATCCAGCGTACTTTTGTTTGCGCCTGGAGCGCAAGCAAAAGTAGGCTATTCGCGCTCGTCTGAAAATCTACCCCATAGTCTGTAAAGTCTGTTAGGTCATACATGACTAATTGGAAGGGTTGACTGGCTGCTAGACTAAATAACTCTTCTTAACTCTATTACCCTTGATCCTTCCTCCATTTATTTTTATGGCACATAGACTTCAATAGCCCACAAAAATGAGACAAGAACGAAACAAATCAGACAATAGGATTTGTCTAATTTCTGAAACCTGCTCCATTTCTTTTGGGGACATACATCCCATTTGTTTGGGATGCATATTCATTTTAAATTAATGTGCGTTTCTAATGTAAGTACCATAGACTAATTAATAGCAGCGTATACTAATGTTCAAAGATGGAAACTAATCATAATCCTGTCTGCAATGATGAAAGTGGTTATGCTGAGGGTGGGAGGAGGAAATTCACCTACTAGATGCAAATGATGGATCATGGCACAAGGATCTCAGCCAAAGTTCTGTTTGACCTGGAGACCCAAACAAGAGAGAGGAAGGTTGTCAGTCAAAACAAAACAAAAACAAAAATCAAAGCATGAAGCAATTGTAGTTTTGAGCTGAAATCATTAGTTCAATTATTTAATATTGCTTATGCTTTGCCTATCTGACTCCAGGGATATGGTAAACTCCAGGGAGCATGTCCCATATGTACGGTACATAATTTAAACTCTCCAAGAGGACTTAGACACCCGCATATTACAAGTATCAACATTCATGTGAGTGCTGTCTTGTATGTAGATTAGCTGCATAGATATATGTATCTAGATTTATTTTGCTTAGTATGTATTAATATTTGAGACATAAAACAAATATTAACAGCATTTTTCTACATTTATTTTTAATAATATTTTAATTTCATTATATTTGTGTGCATCTGTTTATTAATAGCATTACTCTATCTGCTATATCCCTCATATAATTGTAGTGTAGGAAAATTGTATGTTTTTTACTAAATTCTTCTGAATAATTTTTTATTTCAGTTTAAATAAAAGTTATTTTTCACCAGTTTTTACAGAGTATTTTATCCCTTTGTGCTATCATTTAAGAATACATTTTATATTGCCTATTGTTCTTGTCTTCTGCCAAGGGTGATTAAATAATTTGTTATAAGCAGGACCAGATCCTAGGTACCAGGACAAGGATCATGCAGTTATTTCCTTTAAGAAACCATAGTTTGCGTGTGTCTCAACCTGTCAAAATGTATTTGTGACACCTGGGATTGTATGACATGAAATTCTCACAAAAAAATGAAGAATCATTTATGTGTCCCACGTTTTTCCCCTTTAAGATTTTTCATAGCCATTTTCAAGTTGTTGCTGATGAAAATGAACACAGAACATGTTAAAGAATATAAATATCAATGCAGTTGGATCACAGAAGATAGAAAACATTTAAAATAATGAATAAGAACTGGTAAAGCAAAAGATGATTTTTGAGACTGTAAATATTTCCTTGGGAGGAAATGAGATCAAAAGCCAGAGAGAAGGCTTAGGATGCATATATCTTCTCTGTGGCAGAATGCTAAAGTGAAACATGAACCTATAGTAAAGTGAATGCAAAGAATTTACACTCATGTGAAATGTGGCACTATAGATGATTTCTGAAGATTGCTGGAAGGACGTGATCTGAAAAGAAACCTGATGTGATAAAGGAAAATGGAAAAATGTGGCAGAAGACCAGGTCAGGTAATTAGAACTTCTGGTGGTAAATTAGCAAATGAAGTACATAAAGGAACGATAGGGGAAAGCAAAGATTAGTCTGGGCTGATGAAGCCAACAAATGGTCAAGATCTGGACAAACAGGTGCAGTAAAGAGGAAACCTGAGAACAGAGAGAACTGAAGCTCCATAGTTTCCAGATGAAGATTGAGCTTTTATGATAGTGAGAATTCTGAATCTGCTAAACTTCATGGTTAAGAAATCCCTGATGCTTATTGCTTTTATGCTCTATATAAAAAGTTAAAAATTGCTTTTAAAATTATAATTATTGAATGATGAAGAAAATAAGCCAAGAGTTATTCTAAAATTTGGTTGTTGTTCAAGATATTTACCTCACAGATCTGTCTGCCTTTTGTTTACTGTAATGTAGCATTCCCCAGTCACAGCTGTCAATTGTACACTGAGAATTATAAAACAAAATGGTTAAATGCACATTGCTCATATCTGATCTGCTTTGATTAAATCTAATTTCTTTTACCAGCAGATATGATCTCTAGAATAAATGGAAGGCAAGAATCAGACCTCGGTGACTGACTTCATTCTCCTAGGACTCACTCGTGACCCCAAACTACAGATTCTGCTCTTTGTGCTGTTCCTGCTGGTTTACATTATCACTGTGCTGGGCAATATGTCTCTCATTGTTATCTCTAGGTTGGATTCAAACCTGCAGACCCCCATGTACTTTTTCCTCTCTCACTTATCTTTTGTTGATATCTGTTATTCTTCAGTCATCACCCCCAAAACCCTGCAAGACCTCCTGACAGAGAAGAAAACCATCTCCTTCCTTGGCTGTGCTCTACAGCTGTACTTCTATGCTGGTTTTGCTACTGCAGAGGACTTCCTGCTGGCAGTGATGGCGTACGATCGTTATGTGGCCATATGTAACCCATTGCTTTATTCAGTCATTATGAGAAGGAGATTGTGCATTCAGCTGATCAGTGCAACATATGTGATTGGCTTTTGTAATGCCTTCCTACATACAATTTTTGTTTTCAATTTATCCTTTTGCAGGACCAATATAATTAATCACTATTTCTGTGATATTCCTCCACTCCTACTAATTACTTGTTCAGACACCTTTGTCTATGAACTTGTACTTTTTATCTTTGCTGGTTTTAATATCATAAGCACCTTTCTGGCTATCCTAGTCTCTTACACTTATATTCTCTTCAGCATCCTGAGGATTCGCTCTGCAGAAGGAAGACACAAAGCATTCAATACTTGTGCCTCCCACTTCACCGCTGTGCTGATATTCTATGGAACAATTTTTTTCACGTATTTAAGACCTGCTTCCAGTTATTCTATGGAGCAGGACAGAATAGTATCAGTCTTTTATTCAATGGTGATCCCCATGTTAAATCCCTTGATTTACAGCCTGAGGAACAAGGAGGTGAAAGCAGCACTGCTGAAATTATGGAGACAGCAAATTACAGTATTCAGAGGACTTATTAGGAGAGAAATCAATACTCAATAAGATGAGTATCAATGAGATCAAAAGCTAGAGAGAAGGCTTAGGATGCATATGTCTTCTCTGTGGCAGAATGCTAAAGTGAAACATGAACCTATAGTAAAGTGAATGCAAAGAATTTACACTCATGTGAAATGTGGCACTATAGATGATTTCTGAAGATTGCTGGAAGGACGTGATCTGAAATGAAACCTGATGTGATAAAGGGAAATTGTAAAATGTAGCAGAAGACAAGCTCAGGTAATTAGAACTTCTGGTGGTAAATTAGCAAATGAAGTACATAAGGGAACGTTAGGGGAAAGCAAAGATTAGTCTGGGCTGATGAAGCCAACAAATGGTCAAGATCTGGACATACAGGTGCAGTAAAGAGGAAACCTGAGAACAGAGAGAACTGAAGCTCCATAGTTTCCAGATGAAGATTGAGCTTTTATGATAGTGAGAATTCTGAATCTGCTTAACTTCATGGTTAAGAAATCCCTGATGCTTATTGCTTTTATGCTATATATAAAAAGTTAAAAATTGATTTCAAAATTATATTTATTGAATGATGAAGAAAATAAGCCAAGAGTTATTCTAAAATTTGGTTATTCAAGATATTTACCTCACAGATCTCTCTGCCTTTTGTTTACTGCAGTGTACCATTCCACTGTCAGAGCTGTCAATTGTACCCTGAGAATTATAAAACAAAATGGTTAAATCCACATTGCTCATATCTGATCTGCTTTGATTAAATCTAATTTATTTTACCAGCAGATATGATCTCTAGAATAAATGGAAGGCAAGAATCAGACCTCAGTGACTGACTTCATTCTCCTAGGACTCACTCGTGACCCCAAACTACAGATTCTGCTCTTTGTGCTGTTCCTACTGGTTTACATTATCACTGCACTGGGCAATATGTCTCTCATTGTTATCTCTAGGTTGGATTCAAACCTGCAGACCCCCATGTACTTTTTCCTCTCTCACTTATCTTTTGTTGATATCTGTTATTCTTCAGTCATCACCCCCAAAACCCTGCAAGACCTCCTGGCAGAGAAGAAAACCATCTCCTTCCTTGGCTGTGCTCTACAGCTGTACTTCTATGCTGGTTTTGCCACTGCAGAGGACTTCCTGCTGGCAGTGATGGCGTACGATCGTTATGTGGCCATATGTAACCCATTGCTTTATTCAGTCATTATGAGAAGGAGATTGTGCATTCAGCTGATCAGTGCATCATACGCGATTGGCTTTTGTAATGCCTTCCTACATACAATTTTTGTTTTCAATTTATCCTTTTGTCGGTCCAATATAATTAATCACTATTTCTGTGATATTCCTCCACTCCTACTAATTACTTGTTCAGACACCTTTGTCTGTGAACTTGTAATTGTTATCTTTGTTGGTTTTAATATCATAAGCACCTTTCTGGCTATCCTAGTCTCTTACACTTATATTCTCTTCAACATCCTGAGGATTCGCTCTGCAGAAGGACGACACAAAGCATTCAATACTTGTGCCTCCCACTTCACCGCTGTGCTGATATTCTATGGAACAGTATTTTTCATGTATTTAAGACCTGCTTCCAGTTACTCTATGGAGCAGGACAGAGTAGTATCAGTCTTTTATTCAATGGTGATCCCCATGTTAAATCCTTTGATTTACAGCCTGAGGAACAAGGAGGTGAAAGCAGCACTGCTGAAATTATGGAGACAGCAAATTACAGCATTCAGAGGACTTATTGGGTGAGAAATCAATACTCAATAAAATGGCAAACATGAAAAATATACAGAGAATGTTATACATATAGGGGCAGATTTTAAAAAAGTACCCGCGTGCGTACTTTTGTTCATGCAACCGGCGCAAACATAAGTATGCCGGATTTTAAAAGATACGCGTATCTTTTAAAATCCGGGATCAGCAGACACAAGGCTGTGCAAAATTGGCAGCGGCCTCGGAGGGAACTTTCTTTCCGGTGCCCCCCACCTTCCCTTTCCTTTCCCTAACTAACCCACCCCTGGCCCTAACTAATTTTATTTCAAAAGTTACGCCTGCCCGAGGCAGGCGTAACTTGCGCGCATCGACGCACCATGTTCCAGTCCGGGGGCTGGTCCGGAGGCCGCGTCCACGTCCCCGGAACGCCCCTGGGCCGGAACCATGCCCGCGGCCCCAACCCTGGAATACCCCCCGATGAAGTGCCGGCCGCGACACGCCCCCGACACGCCCCCCCAGGAAAGCCCCGGGACTTACGCGCGTCCCAGGACTTGCATGCGCTGCCGAGAAAATATCATAGAAAATATCAGAAAATATTTTTAGGAAGGAGCGGAAGGTTTCATCTTTCATCTGTTAACATCTTTCCTTAAATGCAAATTTGAACATTAACCAACTAGTTGGCTATTCTAACAGATATGTTGGTTAATGTTCAAATTAAAGGATTTGCAATTAAAGAAATTTGGTGCTTTAAAGTTGACATTCAGTTGGTATTTAACTGAAAGTCGACATTCAGTTGGCACCTTGAAGTTGACATTTAATTGTTTGAAAAGTTGGCACAAGTAAGAGAATGGATAGATTCTTTAAAAATGTTTAATTCATGCTGGACACATATAAACAAAGAAAAACTAGGTTGCAGGAGATCGATTAATAATTATATGGAGTAGTGACAAAATAATGCTATGTGAAACCTTCCGCTCCTTCCTAAAAAAATGTTCTTTGATAAAAAAATATTTTTTGGGATACAATTGAAAAAAGAGGGTAGAAAATAATTATCAACTCACAGGGGTGGTTAAGAGCAAAGAATATAAAAAGAAAGTACTAAAATATATTAAGCAGGTGAAAGTATATGAGTAATAGAGTGTTAAATTGAGGTTATATCCAGAGATAGCTTAGTTGGCCAGTATTGCAGTATGTTGTATCTTACCGTTGAATTTTTACCAAGGTTAGTAACTATGGATATTAACCATTATACATATTTTGAAGGTTTGGTGTGATGTTTTAAATTGAGGGTATACATAGGCATTGTTTTCTACACTCTGGAAACACCTTCAAAATGAACAAAATGTCATGTTTTAGAGATCATGTCCTTAAATCCCTCTAGTAATCCAGGGTTATACATATGGCAGCTGTGTACTGTTCTGAAATGTGAGATTATGATTACATTTTCTGCATATTGAGGGAAAAGATACAATTTTTGATAACCTGAATGATGACTATGTAAAGATAGGATATGGAGGATGCAGAGTTTAAAGGGATTTGCGTAATTTGAATTTCTTGCAGAAGAAAAAGGAATGTCTATGGAGAGGTCAAAAGAAGAGGGAGATAGGATGAAAGTTTTGGAATTAGACAAATAATTTGCATTCATAATTCTGTATTGATTGAAGAGGAAATAGGTAGATGAAGTAAACTGGAATTTTTCATATATTTATCATCATAATATTTTCTTCTATATCATTATACAATCTCTTACTCAGAAAGATACCCAAATATTTTAGTTTTTGTGGGATGTACTTCAAATTTCAATCATACACTTCATTTCTAAGACTGTAACTGTAATCTTCTAATAGATGAAGCATATATCAAATGAAGAATTCTGGGAGTAAGCTATCATGTTTCACTTCTGAAAGCCATGGGCTTATAAATATTTGTTAGGTTTACATGATGCCTAAAGTTGTGTTTTTGACTCCGATATGGTTATTTTGGTATCATGTGAATCTAAGAACTTAAGTACATAACAAGTTGCCATACTGGGTCATACTGAAGATCCATCAAGCCCAACATCCTGTTTCCAACAGTGGCAAATCCAAGATACAAGTACCTGGCAAGTACCTAAACAATAAATAGATTCCATGCTGTTAATGCGGGAAATAAGCAGTGGCTGTTCCCTAAGTCAGCTTGACTAATTGCAGTTGTCTAAACCTTTTTTAAACTGAGCTAAGCTAACTGCCTTAACGACAACAAATTCCAGAGTTTAAATGTGTCTTGAGTGAAAAAGAAGTTTATTTGATTTGTTTTAAATGTGCTACTTGCTAACTTTATGGAATTCCCCCTAGTGCTTCTATTATCTGAAAGAGTAAACAACCCGTTCTAATCCTCTCATGATTTTTTAGACCTCCATCATATCCCCTCCCTCAGCAGTCTCTTCTACAAATTGAAGAGCCCTAACCTCTTAGCCTTTCCTAAGGGGGAAACTGTCCCATCCCTTTTCTCATTTTCGTTGCCTTTCTATGTAGCTTCTTTAGTGCATCCCTATCTTTTTTGAGATGCGGTGACTAGAATTGAGTGAGGTACTCAAGATACGGTTTCAAAATGGAGTGATACGGAGACATTATGAAATTCCCTGTTTTATTCACCCTTCCTTTTCCAATAATTCTTTCAATTCTGTTTGCTTTTTTGACTGCCACAGCCCATTGAGCCGACGATTTCAATGTATTGTCCACAATATCACCCATAACTTTTTCCTGGTTGGTAACTACTAAGATGAAACCTAACGTCATGTATCTAGGTCATTTATAAATAATATATTAAAAAGCACCAGTCCAATTACAGATCCCTGAGGAAAGCCACTGTTTTCCTCTCTCCACTGAGAAAACTGACCATTTAATCCTTCTGTTTCCTGTTTTTTTAACCAGTTTGCAAACCACCAAAACAGTTTTTCACTCTGTTTTTAATAATGTTTTGTAATTAAATTGCTTTATTTAAAATTATCTAATCTTGGTATTTCCACATAATTTGTTCTATTTTGTTGCTATTGTGGGGTATTGTGACTATTAGTGGCTGTTTTTTTTACCCCTGTTATATCCCACAAGATTCAGCAGCTATCTCTAGGGTTTCCAAATCAAGGGCAGGAAGCACCACATGCATCTGTGGCCTGGAAACTGGGGAAATGCTACCAAGCTGCCAGGACTCAGTATCTGCAGGGAGCGAAGTGTCTTACGTTTGTAGGGAAACTTTCATATCCCTAATTAAAAGGAGAGTACCAATTTACTGGGGAGGTACTGCGTAGAAGTAAGTGAGAGAGGCTTGTGTTTTGCTGTCCCAAGTGAGAACAGCAGATGATGTGTCCTAGCTGTTTATCATGCCAAAACACCAACTATCCTTGTGGATTTGGGGTTATACTTTCAAGCAGTCAGGAGCCTGTTGCCGCCTGCTGTGTAATATGTTTTCCTAATTTATGGGGAAGGAGTAGGAATTGTTTCCGTTTAAGAGTCAGCTTCCTTTTGACTAGTCTAGCCAGCCTTTAAGCTTGCTTTTGCTTTTTTTTAAGCCAATTTTGAGAATCCCCTGTGACAGCCAATCCCCTTGCTGCAGTGGATTGAAGTGCCCCTGATTCTGAGGCAGGGTCTGGGGTAAGGAAGACCTGGCAATGTGCTTTATCTCCTCCACAGTATAGACCTGACAGTGACCTGATGCAGAGGAAGTATATTTTTGTAGTAAATATCTTTGTGCACTATTTCTCAGTTTGGAGGCAAGGAAGCTTTATTCCACTGTTCCTGCTTTGTATTTGATTTTTTCCCCTTTTCGGTTCAAATAATATTTTTGTTCCATTTGGAGCTGATGGCCCTTGGTACCCAGGGCTCAGTAAGCAAACCCTTTAATGTGGAGCCTTTCATCCTGAAAGAAACAGAAGTGTGTAGAAATTCATCTAGAAGAAGAAATCCTAGCAAAGGTGTTATGAGAGGTGCCCAACAAGCATTGCATAAGGTGTTAAAGTATTTAATGAGAATTCTGGGAGAGTATTAAATCTGGGACTAAGTTCTGATAAACTATTCAGACTATTTTCTAAGTACCTTCAATGAGAAAAGTCAATAATTAATTGGGGTTTGAAGAAGATTTAACTAATTTCAATCTAAGGAATCATAGGAGTTAGGGAACTGGATAAAATATGGAATTCTGGTAAACAGAGTGCTTCCAGCAAATGTAGAGTCTTTGCTCTTGAAGAGGAGTGACAAGTTTATTATATTTTTCTGTTTTATTACTATTTATTGACTTTGACCAAGAAAGAAATTTCAGTGTAAATATTACTCAGTCTTATCAACTACCAGTAAAGAATTCATAAACCAATATTCTTAAAATTGTGTGTTTACGATCTGCAGAGACAGTGTTAATATTCAGTGTTGTGTACTAAGGATGGATAAAGGGCTAGTCTTGAAAGAAGCTGAGTATAAGAACTATTGTTCATCCCCACAATTAAAATTCTGGCACTCAGAATTTAAAGCTATCTGGTATGATGAAGTAGAGACTATGAGGCATTGAAAAAGTGCTGTATAGAAAAGGTCTTTTAGAGGACCATAATTGTACGCAATTTTAAACCCATAGCAATCTAAAACTTAACTAGGAACAGAACAAATTTAAGATGAAGGCAGCAGTCCAGCAGCAAGAGTGGGGCTCCCAGTCTTTTGCATTGAATGTTACATGTATGATTATTTACCCAGCAGTGAGAAATTGTAAATGTACATCTGATGGAAAGAGCTTTCTCTCAGAGAATAAATCCAATCTCTGGAGGCTAGAGCGGCAGACCTGGAGGAGCTGAGGCAGACAGAGAGGTATATAGATGAGACCTTCAGGGCCATAGTAGCCAAGTCCCAACTAACCCGGAAATGATTTGCCACGAAAAAAAAAAAAAGAACCGCAGGACATACGAAATTTCCCGCAGTTCCACGATAACAAAACCGGAAATGATTCCTGCATCCGATTCACATCGTTAATAAGTATTGCTGTTAAGCAGAGATGGCACCATAATGCGCAGATATGATCATGACTGTACGGCTTCTGGCAAAATTTACAGATGATTCGCTCATCATAGAACCTTTTTACATCTAAGATTCTATAAAAATGGCTACCGTGGTCTGTCATTTGTCTTAAAGCAACCCCGTTCTTTTGTATAAAGCACAACCCTTATGTTTACACCTAAATGTTGTTCAAATGTTGAGACATCACCTAGCATGACCTTTTTATACTCTGAACACCCTAACTCTGCATGCAGATTTTTAGCCCAGACTAACAGCTCTGTATCTGTGAGCTTTATTAGTGACATGAGGGCTGCAAGGCTCCCTGCAAAACATAGAGCGTTATCTGTGCTATTCAAGTCTATTAAATGCCTTCTCTTTTTATGTATGATTTGGCTGTATAGAATAGACCTGAAAACACTTCATGCCCCTCCTTCCCTGTTCCGTATAATAAGAACGACAATACAAAATGTCTCACCAATCTGTTTCTCTCTATAACTCTGCTTGAGTTTACTAACTTAATCTAAGAAATCATCAGCGTTCAGATCCTGAGGGTTTAACTTTCCTGCACGAGTGCAAGAGATCGCAAGAGATCACTCCAGGGCCCCCGCTGGACCACCAGGGACTTTTTAGCTCTTCTCCAAAACTGAGGGAGTTTTGGGGAAGAGCTAAGATATCTATCTAACTGAGCCAATTTTTAACTACTACTAACTAATCAGGTGATGCAACAAACCGTGTTAGTGCTCTAGCGTGCATTATATCATATAAATCGAGTGATAAATGCAATATTTTGCATGTCCCTCCCCTATTACAATGACCTCCCCTATACATATACCCTCCCCTATTACAATGACCTTCTTTGCGGTTCAACAACCAATTGAATTGTGTCCATGATAAAGCTACAAGAGAAGTTAAGTGCAACTTAATGGCTCTTTTGGTGAACGACATGTGACAATAAGAGAAATTCATAAGAATGGTGTCAAAATTTAAAAATTGATGGACTGAGCTTTAAAAGTGCCAGCATTTCTAGTTAATGTGGATGAGTGACACTGTCAGGATATGCTTCGTTTTTAGTGTTTGATATAAGACATAAAAGTCTTAAAAATAAAAATAAATATAAATTAAAATTGAAGATCAGACCAAAATAGAGAAGATGGAGGTTACACGGACCAATGATTAAAACAAACAAATAAATAGAAATCTATGGGAAAACAGTCTCAATTGAGTTTAAAAATCTGTCCTGAGGTCTGTGCTTCCTAATCATATTAGAAGTGCACAATGTGGGAATGCATTCTTTGGTTTAATTGTAGATATAAACAAGTTCCTGTCTCTATTAATTGCTGATATTCATGTTTTATATTTAACATTTTTTAAATGGCTAAGTTGCCTAATCATGTGTGCACCACACCCATTATCTTGTTTGTTTCCACCTCCAAGACCAGTCCCCACCCCAGTTCTCTAACCCTCTTGGCAAGATGGCTACCTCCACCTCTGAACACTGACCTCCCTGGTGTCTCCGGGACAGCGTGGACGATTGTGATCACCATTTTGAATCAGGAATCACCTAGGGCACGCGCACGCACGCCAACCCCTTTCTTATGCATGTCATGATGGGAACCTCAGGGGCATCCCCTCCGCATGACATCATCTGCCTACATGCATTTAACCTTTCTCAACCTTCCTTCCTATGAGTTAGCAAGGACTTCATGCCTGCTGAATACCTCTTTGTTGCAGATGCTCGTTGTTCCAGAGTTTCTGCTTCAGCTTCAGATGCCTTAGGTACCCACTCCTTGGGGGCCTTGCCGCGCTCTAGTGCTCTTCTCCCCAGAGGTCTTCCTCTGTTCCAGCCTGCACTATATCAGAGTGAGTACTGCTTCTACCCAGCCAGTGTCTCCATCTTCTCTTCTCTACTTCAGTGTGGATTCTTGGCGTCCCCACTCTGTGGACCACTACTGGATCTACCCTCTAAGCCTGTCTACTTCAGTGTGGATTCTTGGCATACCCCACTCTGTGAACCACTACCAGATCTACCTTTAACAACTACTTGAAGAGAGCATGTTACAATGCACCCCGCTCTGTGGGCTACTTCTGGATATCATCGCTGGGTATACTCTCCTCTGGACTGTGCCTTACTGTCCTTCCTACGGACAGTTCTCCTCATTGCACTATAATAAATACATCTCTTTCTCTGTGTGCATTACTGCTGAGAACTAGCCTATCGTGGCAAGTTCCTACAGGGCTCCTCCCTGTGGGTAAAGACATCTCTTGCCACGACTCAGGGCCCACTTTCAAGCCAAATTCTAACATTGAGAAGCAGTAATAATGGATAAGTGCACTCCTGGTTCTGGGTGCTGTACGTTTGTGGCCCCTGTCTTTTGCTGTTGCATAATACATTGAAGGCTATATACTGGATATGGCTAATAGTTTTAAAAACCATAAGTGAAGGAATGAAATAATTAAAGATAACTGGAAAAGGTATTTTAATGCATCTGAATGCTAGTGCAAGATCAAGAGTCAACTAGTACCATAAGGGAAGGGAACTTTGAAAGAACCTGAAAGATAGCCAGAGCAGAGGAGGAAACATCCAAAGCTACCAAGAATGATTCAGCGCAGCAGCAGCTGCAGCGGTGGTGCTGGATACTAAAATCACAAATAGTAGGAACAGAGCAATGCAGCAAGAAGAGTGGCAGCAAGACCCAAAACAATACAGCAAGGGCTAAAACAGAAATGGTATCAAAAGCTCAATGTACCAAGAGGGGCAAAGTGATATCAGGAGTAGCAGAAAGGGCCCATAGATCCAAGAATGATGCAGCAGGTGTGAGAATATGGATTTCCAGGGCAAGACCTAGAGTTGGCAAGGAACAGGGGCATAACTACTCAAAGGTACCAAGAGTGGTTTGGAGTCGCAGTAGTGGCAATGGAGATTAAAATCTCAAATGGTAGGTGCAGATCAACACAGCAAGAAGAGTGACATTTCCTAGCATGCAGAATAATAATGTTTGTCAGTGGCATATATTGTCTTCCTTAAGGATATCAACCCAGTCCTTAGGACACACTTAGGCAGTCAGGTTTTCAGAATATCCACAATGAATATGCATGAGATTGATTTGTATACAATGAAGGCAATGCATGCAAATCTATCTCATGCTTATTCAGTGTGGGTATCCTGAAAACCTGACTGGCTAGGTGAGTCCAGAATCCACTGGTTTACTGGCTGGCTAACCTCTGACCTATACTAAAGATGTACTACAATATTACATCCAGAAAGTCTCATATTGTGTGCAAAACTGTCTCTCATACCTTTATCATTTGTACTGATTTCTTGTGCACATACAAAAACTGTTTGACATGAGAAGATACAGATAAGGCTCAGGCTTGTGTTCATTGCAATATTCTTTTGATGCTAAGAGTAGTTGCAGATTAGAAAACAAGATAGCATCATATAGATTGAAAAAAAAACATATTGTCATCAAAAACCTCAAACCATACAATTCAGAGAATAGCAAACAGCTAGATGTTTCAAAACCCCCAAGGCATAGAGGCAGCCAGGGTGTCTTAAATAGCACAGAGGCATCAAAACACATAAGGCACATAGAACAGACAGGTTTATGGAAAAAGGAATTATGGAAATTATGGAACTCCATACCAAACTACATTCATCAACTTACTTCTAAAAATGACTTCAAAAAAGCAATAAAAATGTACATATTGTCTATGGACTTTCCAGACCCACAGAGTTAATCTTTCTTTGAAGTGATTTAAGTTATTTGTACCTCTGCTATTTCCTTTGTTTGTTTTTATCTCTGATTATTTTACTGATTTATGTATGTTAACAGATTATGATTTTATGTATATTAACTGTAAACTGCCTAGATCCACCAATGTATGTATATGCAGTATATAACAACCTTTAAAACAAACAAATAAATAAATAAATGTCATAACTAGTAAAGAGGCATCAAACCCACCAATGCACAGGGTATTTGTAGAATAGCTTAAACAGCATATTTGCATCAAAACCCCCAAGTTATCTAGCGAGAGATATTGGGAACCAACAATAGTTGATTGAAAATTCCAAAGCAAGGAAGTCACCAAAATAGCAGCAAAGCAGCACCAACAGTAGCATGAATTTCCCAAGGCACTGAAAATCATCAAAATGGAATATGTAATGGCAAATGTTTTTCAACGCACCATAAATGATCCAGAGGCAAGTTGGATAGTAACAGTGGCAGACTTAGGCAGACAATTTTAGTACCAGGAGCGAGATGGGGTGAGAGGAGAATCATGCCTTTTCTTTTCAAATTTTACAATTCATTTTGGATGCATAACACCTCACTATAAATAAGAATAAGAGTGAGTGAAGTAGCCAGGATCCTAGAGGTATATGACAAAAAAGTAAGATTAAAAAACCAGAAGAGAGGTAAGATGGGAAAAGAAACATATGTTTTCTTTGAATTTTTGCACTTTACTTTATGGGGAATACCTCATAACAACCAGGAAAGAAGTAGGATGAAAGATCTAGCATGGGATTCAAGCAGCCCCTAAGGTATAGTGTTAGGGTCATGGCAGCGAGGCATGGTAGAATAAAGACCCCCAATCTGTAGTATCAGTTGTATGGAAGCAGCAGGATAAAAGTGGTAGCAAGACCAGAAGTTGTAGCATCATGGGCATGGAAGCTATGCATTGGAGCAGCTAGTCCTCCAAGGTACCTTCTGCTGTCTTTCTATTCACATGGAAATTATGGAAAACTAAATAAAGGCAGATTGATTTTCAAAAAGACCTACTTTTTCAAAAATTATGGTTCCAGCCTTGAATGATTAGGAATAGTCTAGTGGTTAGAGCAGTAGGCTAAATACCAGCAGACCAGAGTTCAAGCCCCACAGTCACTCCTTGTGATCTTGGGCAAATCACTTTATTTATTTATTTATTTATTTTTGGTTTTTATATACCGGAAGTTCCTGTATAATATACATATCACTCCGGTTCACAGATAACAGAGATAACTATCGCCGGGATGGCGGTTTACATGGAACATATAGAACAGTTAATCTATTATAAAGTAGAATACAAACTAAGATCTACTAAGAACACATAAATAAAGCAAATAAACATTACAAAATTGCTGTGGGATGGGAGGGTTGTTACTTTACCCTCTATTGCTTCAGGTACAAACAGATTGTAAGCCTTCTGGGGATAGGGAAATACCTACAGCACCTGAATGTAATCTGCTTTGAAACGCTGAAAAAAAAAGTGTAAAAAGTAGAATGTAAAAATCTAAATAAATAAATATCTCCTGCCATTGAGAAAACAATTTCAATAGGCACAGGTGGGCAGAAAAGATAATGCTGAGCCATCACGGACAAGAATGGCATATCTGTGTCTACATTCTTGATGGGTGTTAGACTCCATTTCACAGAAATTTTAGCTGAGGTATTCTTTGTTCGGGTGTGGCAAGGATTTATGTTTCTAGCTGCTTTAGCTATGGTCTGTTTCAGAAATACAGCTCTGTGGAAGCAACTTGGTATTGGCATATTAAAATTTTGAGGGGAGAAGTAGCAGCTGACAGGATCCTGCTTGTTCTTACAATATTTTCTTGGGTGGCCACTCTTTTCTGCACTGCATGCCACTGTGCCTCTTTCTCTGGCACTCCGGTTTGTGCACCCTAGCTTCCACTATCTCCTTAAGTTTAAGTGAGATGCTTTGACCTGAGGGCAAGTCTCCCTTTCACCCATGGATCACAAAGCATGCCAAACATATACATTTTATTGTCTGTCTTAGGTTTCAGTTTTTCTTATGTCTGCCTCAGCAAGAAGTCTTTAAACTGCAACATCTCTTCTTCTATATCTTCTTGCTCATGGAAACTATTTCTTTTCCTCCAGAATATGGGGATCACCCTGCTCAGGATGGTGGTGCTGGAACTCAAATCCTCCTTGGCATTCATGAAGGGCTTCAGGATTTGTATCAATTAGATCATTACCGCCTAAACAGTGAGAAATTCACATGAATAGCTCTTTCCAGAGACAGATCATGAAGGGGTATCTACTTGTTCAATAATCTCTGCAGTATCAGATAGGTGGAATTCCACTGGTGCCAACATCTTGAATGAGACACTTATTAGGCATCTCAAATTATCCCTGCTTCTTATGGAGACCAGCGCCATATCAGATTATATCTGGGAGAACATCCAGAAGGGGTTTATCCAAGGTTCCACCTCTCCAGCTGGGGCAGGTTTCCTTTTTGTCGGTAAAAAATACGGGACCTTGCATTCTTGTATCTACTTCTGTGGTCTGAATGCCATCACCATCAAGGACTGGTATCCACTTCCACTAATATCCGAACTCTTTGATCAAGGGGCAAGGATTTTTTCGAAGCTGGATCTCCGAGGAACCTATTACCTGATCCAGATACGACATGGTGATGAATGGAAGACAGCCTTCAACACACGGGATGGCCATTATGAATATCTGGCCATGCAGTTTGGCCTTACCAATGCACCTGCTGACTTCTAGAACCTTATGAATGAGGTATTCTGATATCTCCTTTATGAGTGCGTGATCGTCTACCTCATTGATATTCTGATTTATTCCAGCAACCTGTGTGCCCATCGCCAACATGTCACTCTGGTCCTCCAATGTTTGAGGGAGAATCATCTCTAAGCCAATCTGGAAAAATGCATTTTTGAAAAGGAGTCCCTGCCCTTCCTAGGGTACATTATTTCCAGCCGGGGCTTCCAGATGGACCCAGTTAAACTAAGGTGTATTCAGGAATGGTCCCAAACCAACAGGCTGCGAGCTCTTCAACACTTCCTTGGCTTTACGAATTATTATCGCAGTTTCATCTGAAACTTATCCAAGCTAGCCGCACCCTTCACAGCTCTGACCCATAAGGGGTCAAAAGTTAAGACATGGCCTGTTGAAGAGGAAGTGGCCTTCAGTCCCTCAAGAGGTCCTTCTGAGGAGCGGGTACCTGTCATCTGAGGCTGGAACACAGAGCTACGAACGTATGTAGAGAGGCAAAATCAGTGGGAAGGGAATCCTTGCTAACTCTTAGGAGGAAATGAGAAGAGAGATTATATACATGTAGGCAGTGACGTCATGTGGAGGGGATGCCCCCAAGGTTCCTGCCATGATGTACATAAGAGGAGGGCTGGCACACGTGCATGAGTGCTTGCCCTAGGTGATTCCAGGATCAAAATGGCGAATGCAATCACTCATGCTGTCCCGGAGATGCCGGGGAGCTTGGCGTTCAGAGGTGGAGGCAGCCATCTTACCCAGAGTCAATGGATTAGAAAGAAGAGAGGTGAGCAACAGAGGGCGCAGCCATCTGCAACTGACAGGCTCAACAGTACCCCCCTTCTTAGTGCCCCTCCCATGGGTTTTGGTTTCCTAGGATAGGTCTGATAGAATTCTCGGATCAGGTTCTTATCAAGAATGTTGACAGCAGGCTCCCAGGAGTTTTCCTCCGGCCCATATCCTTCCCATGAAATCAAGTACGCCCAGTGTTTTCCTCTCTTACGTACATCCAGGATGTCATCTACTTGATATGTGATAGCTTCCTCAGCATCAAGAGGTATTGGTCAGGGGTCTTGGAGGAAAACTCTGAAAGTATGAGCGGCTTCAAGAATGCCACATGGAAGGCATTGTGTATCTTCATAGAGGAAGGCAATCTCAAGCTGTATGTCAATGCTCCTAGGTGTCGGAGAATGGAGAAAGGTCTGATGTAACGCGGCATGAAACACGCAGAAGGCAGCTTGAGGCAAAGGAATCTCATACTGAGCATTACTTTATCTTCTGGCTGGAACTGAGGTGCCTCTCTGTGATGTGCGTCATACTCTCTTGTGTACGTTAACAGAAGGTTTGTTTTAGAGCGGTGAATATGAGTGGCTCAGGATTTTGGCTTTGGCCGCAAGATATAATATATTTGGTATGCAAGACTATAATAGTTTGAAGGACAACATCTATGCCGCAAATTTCATCGATTGAAGACGATGTTTGAAGTTTGATATTTAAAGGATGGGATATGAGTATGGTGGCATTGAACGAGCATAGCAGAAATATTGTGGAAATGACAAATCGCGGCAAGAACCCAGTACTATGTGTGATGACGCTTCAAGTATTAAAGCAATGTAAAGAAGATTTATTCTGATTATGAAGACGCAAATAAGGGAAGATATACAACATTTTTCTGGAGGATACCGACATGATAGTATAGTTGCACCATTGTGAATTGTTAGTCCCTGAAGAAGCCCGCGTGGATGGGTGAAACGAGATCTTCGTTGGAGTTATCAAACTTATATGTTGAAGCAATTGATTTGCTAATTGTTGTTACCCATTGAAAAATGTATAGATGTAGGGTGACTACACATTACAAGATGTTAATTTATGTACAATTGTGTTAAGTATACGATCATGTTGGCAATTTTTAGGGGTTATGAGTATTAAGGGGAGTATGGATAAGTAGAGAATGAATGGAGGGTAATGCATGGATAATATAGTTTTAATGTAAGGGAGATCATTATACACATAGTGGGTCTTATGTATTAGATTAGTTGAGTCTAATTTAAGTGTGTAATTGTACATACATAATAAAAAGTATTTTGCAGCATTATAATTTGCTGAGTCCCTCTGGAGTGTATGTATATTGAGTATTACGAACAGAGGTAGTGCATGGACATTAATTACCTGGTGAGGTTTCACAAATAGTTTAGCCAGTTCAGCAGCGGAAGGTAGCCCGGGTAGTGCCACGAAGTGTGCCATTTTCGAGAAGCAATCAACAGTCACCCATATCATGTTGTTCCCACCAGAAGGTGGCAAATCCACCATGATGTCGATCACGATGTGTGTTCAGAGTTCTTCAGGCACTGGCAAGGGTTGGAGAAGACCCCAGGAATGTCCAGCAGGAGCTTTCTGTCTCACTCAGGTAGCACAGGAAGCTATATATGCTTGTACATCTGCCTATATCATGGACCACCAATAAAAGCATTGAAGCATGGCCAACATGCGAGCTTGTCCAGGGTGACTGGCCAAATGAGAGTCATGTGCCCATCTCAATAGCTTCTTCCTCATTCCACGAGCCAGCACTGTTTTACCAGTGGGGACCGCATGATTGGCTTCCAAAACCACCTTCTCTAGGTTGATGATGTGGTGAGGTTCGTCGGGCACATCTTCGGGTAGAAAGGAGCACAAGAGAGCATCTGCCAGGACTTTCTTCTCTGCAGGACAGTATTTGAGCAGAAAGTCGAATTGGTTGAAGAATAATGACCACCTGGCCTGTCAATGATTAAGCCGCTGTGCATGATGCAGATATTCCAGGTTCTTGTGTTCTGTATACACCATTATTTGGTGTTGAGCTCCCTCCAACCATGGGTGCTACTCCTCAAAAGCTAGCTTAATAACTAACAGCTCTTTATCTCCAATTCCATAATTCCTCTTGGCTGGAGTGAAATGCCGAGAGAAAAATGAGCAAGGTTGAAGTGTGTTGGTATCGCCGTTTTGGCTCAGCACAGCTCCCACGCTGACATCGGAGGTGTTGACATCGATGATGAATGGGCAACGAAGATCAGGGTGGCAAAGACAAGGTTTTTTTAGGAAGGCCCCTTTGAGGATTTGAAAGGCCGCTACAGTTTATGGAGACCACTGAGATGGGTTGGCTCCTTTTCTTTGTGTTTAAATCTTTTCATTAATAGCAAAACAGGTATAAGTTGTATATATAACATACATTTCCTTACGTAAATCATGATACAGAAAGTGCAAAACAGCAGTACTTCTTATAATCGTATGCGTAAAGAGAAAAAAAAAGAAGAAACAAAGAGGAGCAGGGAAGAATAGATAAAGAAGAGGGGAGAGAGAGGAATACAGAGAGATAAGACAGGAGAAGAGTAAATAAGGATAGGAAACTGGCTAAGTGATGAAATCATCGTCAAATGTCATCCATTCTACTACAATGAGTTTATGTAGTCATTCAGAAGCTTCCATACCCTACCCCAAGATAGCAGACAGCGATATTTAATAGCCATTGACTGTTCGTATTTGCTAAAGATACAAACTGAATTCCATCAAAGGTGCTCCGAAAGCAGATCACTGTGTTTCCAGTTAGACATGATATTGTGTATAGCCACACTCAGTAAAAAATCTAGTAATTTACGAGCGAGAATGGGAGTATTATCAAAGAATAGGTGAGAGGTTATGAAAGGCCTAGTACCATTGAAACAGTTTTCCATACTGCCTCCAGAATATGGATACATGAGGACAGTAAAAGAGCATATGGGAGAGTGATCCTTTAGCACCCTTGCAGGACCAACAAGCATGAGAGGTAAGTAACCCAGCACGGTGTAGCTTCCATGGCATCCAGACTGCTCTGTACATTACAAAGAAGGATGTCTGAGTTAGACTGGAAGACAGTGATATGCGATTGGAGACCTTCCATACATATGACCAAGCTGCTGAATCTGGTTGATGAGAAAATTCAGATAACCACACAGAGTAGAGGCTGTTAATGGAACGAGGAGTTAAATAAGCTTTAAGCAGTTTGTAAAAATGAGAAGCTAAATGGCCTAGAGCACCATACGTCTGGTAAATATTAAGTACATATGGTAAGTTAACTCCGACCAATTCAGGTAGAGAAATCACATGGAGAGCATTACAGAGTTGAAGCCAGGCATAAAACTGAGATTTTGGTAAAGTATATCACAATCTCAACTGCTCGAAAGGGAGAATATCATTATTCTGTAGGATAGAGTGGAGAAACCATATCCCTTGGGATTGCCACAAAGGTCAATTAATAGGGTGGCCACCAATTTGGATCAGAGTGTTGCACCAGATAGGAGCATAGTGGGACGTTTTCCAAGAGCTGGAATCAGGCATTTGAATTGTATCAAAATCCAAAAGGGCTTTTAGGTCATTCATGACTAACTGGAAGGGTTGACTGGCTGCTAGACTAAGTAACTATTCCTAAATCTGTTACACCTGCTCCTTCTTCCATTTATTTTTATGGCACATAGACTTCAATATCCTACAAAAATGAGACAAGAACGAAACAAATCAGACAATAGGATTTGTCTAATTTCTGAAACCTGCTCCATTTCTTTTGGGGACATACATCCCATTTGTTTGGGATGCATATTCATTTTAAATTAATGTGCGTTTCTAATGTAAGTACCATAGACTAATTAATAGCAGCGTATACTAATGTTCAAAGATGGAAACTAATCATAATCCTGTCTGCAATGATGAAAGTGGTTATGCTGAGGGTGGGAGGAGGAAATTCACCTACTAGATGCAAATGATGGATCATGGCACAAGGATCTCAGCCAAAGTTCTGTTTGACCTGGAGACCCAAACAAGAGAGAGGAAGGTTGTCAGTCAAAACAAAAACAAAAATCAAAGCATGAAGCAATTGCAGTTTTGAGCTGAAATCATTAGTTTAATAATTTAATATTGCTTATGCTTTGCCTATCTGACTCCAAGGATATGATAAACTCCAGAGAGCATGTTCCATATGTACGGTACATAATTTAAACTCTCCAAGAGGACTTAGACACCAGCACATTACAAGTATCTACATTCATGTGAGTGATATCTTGTATGTAGATTAGCTGCATAGATATATGTGTCTAAATTTATTTTGCTTAGTATGTATTGATATTTCAAACATAAAACATATTTAACAGTATTTTTCTACATTTATTTTAAATAATATTTTAATTTCGTTATACTTGTGTCCATCTGTTTATTAATAGAATTACTCTATCTGCTATATACCTCATATAATATTAGTAGTGTAGGAAAATTGTATGTTTTTTACTATATTCTTCTGAATAATTTTTTATTTCAGTTTAAATAAAAGTTATTTTTCACCAGTTTTTAAATAGTATTTTATCCCTTTGTGCTATCATTTAAGAATACATTTTATATTGTCTAATGTTCTTGTCTTCTGCCAAGGGTGATTAAATAATTTGTTATAAGTAGGACCAGATCCTAGGTACCAGGACAAGGATCATGCAGTTATTTTCTTTAAGAAACCAAAGTTTGCGTGTGTCTCAACCTGTCAAAATGTATTTGTGACACCTGGGATTGTATCACATGAAATTCTCACAAAAAAAATGAAGAATCATTTATGTTTCCCACGTTTTTCCCCTTTAAGATTTTTCATAGCCATTTTCTAGCTGTTGCTGATGAAAATGAACACAGAACATGTTAAAGAATATAAATATCAATGCAGTTGGATCACAGAAGACAGAAAACATTTAAAATAATGAATAAGAACTGGTAAAGCAAAAAATGATTTTTGAGACTGTAAATATTTCTTTAGGAGGAAATGAGATCAAAAGCTAGAGAGAAGGCTCAGGATCATATGTCTTCTCTATGGCAGAATGCTAAAGTGAAACATGAACCTATAGTAAAGTGAATGCAAAGAATTTACACTTATGTGAAATGTGGCACTATAGATGATTTCTGAAGATTGCTGGAAGGACGTGATCTGAAATGAAACCTGATGTGATAAAGGGAAATTGTAAAATGTAGCAGAAGACAAGCTCAGGTAATTAGAACTTCTGGTGGTAAATTAGCAAATGAAGTACATAAAGGAACGATAGGGGAAAGCAAAGATTAGTCTGGGCTGATGAAGCCAACAAATGGTCAAGATCTGGACATACAGGTGCAGTAAAGAGGAAACCTGAGAACAGAGAGAACTGAAGCTCCATAGTTTCCAACTTTTGTATCAAAGACCGCACCAGATGAAGATTGAGCTTTTATGATAGTGAGAATTCTGAATCTGCTAAACTTCATGGTTAAGAAATCCCTGATGCTTATTGCTTTTATGCTGTATAAAAAGTTAAAAATTGCTTTTAAAATTATATTTATTGAATGATGATGAAAATAAGCCAAGAGTAATTCTAAAATTTGGTTGTTGTTCAAGATATTTGCCTCACAGATTTTTTGGCCTTTTGTTTACTGTAGTGTTCCATTCCACTGTGACAGATGCCAATTATACACTGAGAATTATAAAACAAAATGGTTAAATGCACATTGCTCATATCTGATCTGCTTTGATTAAATCTAATTTCTTTTACCAGCAGATATGATCTCTAGAATAAATGGAAGGCAAGAATCAGACCTCAGTGACTGACTTCATTCTCCTAGGACTCACTCGTGACGCCAAACTACAGATTCTGCTCTTTGTGCTGTTCCTGCTGGTTTACATTATCACTGTGCTGGGCAATATGTCTCTCATTGTTATGTCTAGGTTGAATTCAAACCTGCAGACCCCCATGTACTTTTTCCTCTCTCACTTATCTTTTGTTGATATCTGTTATTCTTCAGTCATCACCCCCAAAACCCTGCAAGACCTCCTGACAGAGAAGAAAACCATCTCCTTCCTTGGATGTGCTCTACAGCTGTACTTCTATGCTGGTTTTGCCACTGCAGAGGACTTCCTGCTGGCAGTGATGGCGTACGATCGTTATGTGGCCATATGTAACCCATTGCTTTATTCAGTCATTATGAGAAGGAGATTGTGCATTCAGCTGATCAGTGCATCATACGCGATTGGCTTTTGTAATGCCTTCCTACATACAATTTTTGTTTTCAATTTATCCTTTTGTCGGTCCAATATAATTAATCACTATTTCTGTGATATTCCTCCACTCCTAGTAATTACTTGTTCAGACACCTTTGTGTATGAACTTGTACTTTTTATCTTTGCTAGTTTTAATATAATAAGCCCCTTTCTGGCTATCCTAGTCTCTTATACTTATATTCTCTTCAACATCCTGAGGATTCGCTCTGCTGAAGGAAGACACAAAGCATTCAATACTTGTGCCTCCCACTTCACCGCTGTGCTGATATTCTATGGAACAATATTTTTCATGTATTTAAGACCTGCTTCCAGTTACTCTATGGAGCAGGACAGAGTAGTTTCCGTGTTTTATTCAGTGGTGATCCCCATGTTAAATCCCTTGATTTACAGCCTGAGGAACAAGGAGGTGAAAGCAGCACTGCTGAAATTATGGAGACAGCAAATTACAGCATTCAGAGGACTTATTAGGAGAGAAATCAATACTCAATAAAATGGCAAACATGAAAAATATACAGAGAATGTTATACATATAACTTTTCCTTAATGTTCAGCAGGAAAAGTCTGCCTCTGAATATCCTTGGATGAAGTTTCACTCATATTATTTCCATACAGTTTTGTGCGTGGAACCTTAGCTGGAAGGAGCTTTGAATATCAGCTCTAACAGATGATATTTATTTATTGTTCCTTATTAATGGCATCTAATTAAAAGGACAATAAATTAGATTCTAATGTTATTATTCCAGGCTGCTTTGGCTTGACTGAAGCCGTCAGATTGCCATGTCATTTAGCTTTTGTCTATGACTAGTTCTCTTATACTAGTAATTCTTTACTATTCTCTTTCTCTGCTCTTTCAGAGCTTACTTTACATGAGCATTTCTGTGGATTTAGCAATGTTTTACAAATGTCTTATTGCCCACCCATTATGAGAATAAACCTATGCATGTATAACCCGTGTGTCTGTTTCTCGGACTAAGCAGAGATATTTCTGGAGATGGGTCTTTGCTATACCATAGTCTTTGTCTTGCATCTTTTTAATTGTCATTCATACAGGAGCTTCTAAAAACCAGTGAATATTGATTCTATTAGAAATTCATTTATTAAACAAGAAAGACCGGTATCTGCAAACCTCTCTCTTCTTCAGCCATACGATCTCCATTCCCCCCACCCCACCAAGACTACAGGAAAAGGATGCAGCTGTCTTACATTTTTACTTTATTATTTAGATGCCACATAAGCAATACAAGTACAATAAAATTTGACTTACATAATATAAACAGAACAAAATCAATACAGCATCAACAAAACTTGCTTGGAGCCACCTTCCCATATCAAACCTCAGCCTCAATCCACCACTCTCAGTTTCCACACTAAGAGATAGATTCATCAAACTATCGCATGCGATAGGAATAGGGGTGTGTTTTATGGTAATAGCTTATTTATTGCAAAGTGCACTATCTTAGCACAGGTATTACTGCAGAGTGTGATAACGTTTTGGAAAATATCCCCCTAAGATGGGAAAAGAAATATTTTATCCATCTTCCTGAACTGACAATAATTAATCATATTCCTAATAAAACATGGAAGGAGTTCCAGGTTTCAGGCATTACTGATGTAAAGGCCCTACCTCCATCCCTTATCACAGCTAAACTTACACACAAATTAATATTTTACTCACGCCAAATGAGAAACTCTAAGGGCCCAATCAGGCTGATGCCATGCCAATTTTGCTGATAGATATCTTGGTCCATTCACTGTCAAAAACAGAAAAGCTATAAGATAACAATTTCAATTTAGCCTGTTCTGCAACTGGAAGAAAGTGCAGATATGCTGCCAGCGAAGAAATCCTCTCCCCCTTCGCCTAGACTTCCTACACGCCATTCTAGCAGCGCTATTCTGAACAAGCTGTCATTTTCTTCTCAAAGTATAAGACAACCCTACTATAAAGGTGTTACAGTAATGCAACACCCCAATGACAAGGGCAAGAACCAAGATATTAACTGCAGAATCATCCAAGAAATGTTCTAACTGATGTATCCTAAAATGAAAACAAGTCTGCTTATATGTTTCACCTGCAAAAAAAATCCAATGAAAATCAAGGTCAAACATGACCCCAAGACTTTTCGGTTTAGATGAAATAGTAATTTCAAAGTCATCCAGAGATAGCTTAGTTGGCCAATATTGCAGTATATTGTATCTTACCTTTGAATTTTTACCAAGGTTAGTAACTATGGATATTAACCGTTTTCTGCTATTCTGCAGATTTTGAAGGTTTGGTGTGATGTTTTAAATTGAGGGTACCAAATAATCAATGCACTACAAATGTATTTAGAGGGATATCTATCTTGACACTCTATTACTCAAATACTATCACCTCCTTAATAAATTTTAGTACTTTCTTTTTATATTTTTGGCTCTTAACCACCCCTGCAAGTTGATAATTATTTTCTACCCTCTTTTTTCAATTGTATCACAAAAATATTTTTTTATCAAAGAAAATATTTTTAGGAAGGAGCAGAAGGTTTCATACAGCATTATTTTGTCACTACCATCCGGTAATGTACTACCATAATTGTATGCAATTTTAAACCCATAGCAACATAAAACTTAACTAGGAACAGAAAAATTTAAGATGAAGGCAGCAGTCCAGCAGCAAGAGTGGGGCCTCCCAGTCTTTTGCATTGAGCGTCCCATTTATGATTTTTACCCACTGGTGAGAAGTTGTATGTGTACATCTGATGCAAAGAGCTCCTTTCTCTCAGAGAATAAATCCAATCTCTGGAAGCTAGAGTGGCAGATCTGGAGGAGCAGAGGCAGACAGAGAGGTATATAGATGAGACCTTCAGGGACATACTATCCAAGTCCCAACTCCAGTCTGGCAGCCCTTTAAAAGGGTAGCTTTCAAACTAGAACAAAAGGGAAAACAGACAGTTGCTCAGCAGTGCATAGTTTGGACGGGGGTATCTTCAAAGAATACTAATGATGCATTAGATTTAGGGCATCCCAACAGAGTGGTTCCAAAAATAACAAAAGTAGTCAAAGTGCCTATAACTAAAAACTCACCTGAGCTAAAAGATTCCAATTTATCCCCATCAACTGAAAAGCAGAATGTAAATACAAACAAAAAACTCACTTTGAAACATTTGTATGCTAATGCCAGAAGCCTAAGATGTAAGTTGGGAGAATTAGAGTGTATAGCAGTGAATGATAACAGACTTAACTGGCATCTCAGAGACATGGTGCAAAGCGGATAACCCATGGTATAGTTTTATACAGGGCTACAAATTATATTGCAATGACAGAGAAAAACATCTTGGTGGCGGGGTGGAGCTTTATGTCTGGGATGGCATAGAGACCAACAGGATATGACTGCATGAGACTAAATGCACAATCAAATCTTTATGCAAAGAAATCCCTTGTGTGTTGGGGAAGACTATAGTGATAGGGGTATACTACCATCCACCTGGCCAAGATGGTGAGACAGACAGTGAAATGCTAAGAGAAATTAGGGAAGCTAACCAAAATGGTAGTGCAGTAATAATGTGAGATTTCAATTACCCCAATATTGACTGGGTAAGTGAAACGTCAGGGCATGCTGGAGAGAGAAAGTTCCTGGATGGAATAAAAGAAAATTTTATGGAGCAATTGGTTCAGGAACCAAGAAGAGAGGGAGCAATTTTAGATCTAATTCTCAGTGGAGCACAGGATTTGGTGAGAGGTAACAGTGGTGGAGCTGCTTGACAATAGTGATCATAATATGATCTTTTTTTAATTAATGACTGGAAGGGGGTCAGTAAGTAAATCCACAGCTCTAGCGCTAAAACTTTCAAAAGGGAAATATTTTCATAAAATAAGAAAAATAGGAAAAAACAGAAAGGTGCAGCTAGAAAGGTAAAAAGTGTACAACAGGTGAGGACATTGTTAAAAAAAAATACCAACCTAGAAGCACAGACCAGATGTATTTCACGCATTAGGATAGATGGAAGGAAGGCAAATTTATTACTGGTATGGTTAAAATGTGAGGTGAAAAAGACTATTTTATCTAAAAGATCTTCATTTAAAAATTGGAATAAGGATCCATCAGAATAAAGCATACGCATTGGCAAGTTAAATGAAACACATTGATAAGACAGGCTAAGAGAGAATTTGAAAAGAAGTTGGCCATAGAGGCAAAAATTCACAATAAAACTTTTTAAAATTATATCTGAAGCAGAAAGCCTACAAGGGAATCGGTTGGACCATTGATGATCAAGGGGTTAAATGGGCACTTAGAGAAGATAAGGTCATCATGGAAAATTAAACAATGATAAGGGACATGGCCTATGAGGAAAGGCTAAATAAATTATGAATGTTCAGTTTGGAGTAGAGATGACTGTGGGTGGATATGATAGAAATCTTCAAAATCATGAATGGACTTCAACAAATTAATGCAAATCTGTTATCTACTTGTTATGTTCTTATACTATTCTCTTTGCTTTTTTCCTATGTGCTCCCACATGCCAAGAAAAGGATTTGTCCTGCCCAGTTGATATATGTTGACTCTATGGGCATGGGTCTGGCTTTGGTCTCATATCTGTGAGAACAGAGAGAAATGCTGCAGTGGGTGGGGCGGCAGGATCATCCTAGCCATAAGAGACAAAAGGCAGAGATGATGAAAAAACATTATGTAAGAAGAGAAGAGCAAGCATGGGAATAGAGATGGAGCAATAAAGGATTGGGGATAAGAAAAAAAAGGAGATAGGAAAGGGGAAAAGAAAAAAGGGGCTTGGGAGAGCAAAGTTGGGGGATGGGGAAGAGGGAATGGGAGAGGATGAATACAAAAGGGAAGAAAAAGGACCTAGGATGGTAGGAAATTAAAGAAAAGTGGCAGGAGATTGAGAAAGGACCCTTAATTTGGAGGGAGGGGTAGCCAGAAATATAATAAAGGAGGAGAAGAAATGGAATAAGTGAGAGTGCAGGGAAAAGAGGAAGAGAAATAGTGATAGAAGATCATGTATGAAGAAGAGGAAAAGGGGAAAAAAATCAGTAAAGGATCAAGAAAGGAAAATAAAGTATTACAACATTTGCTGCTGAAGGAAAGAAAATAAAAAAGAGATATAGACAAGAGAAGAAAATTAGAAAAGAGAGATGCTGAGCCTGAAAATCAAACCAGAGTCACAAAGACTGGAATCTATTTATCCAAAAGAGAATAAGAACATAAGAACACGCCATACTGGGTCAGACCAAGGGTCCATCAAGCCCAGCATCCTGTTTCCAACAGTGGCCAATCCAGGCCATAAAAACCTGGCAAGTACCCAAAAACTAAGTCTATTCCATGTTACCATTGCTAATGGCAGTGGCTATTCTCTAAGTGAGCTTAATAGCAGATAATGGACTTCTCCTCCAAGAACTTATCCAATCCTTTTTTAAACACAGCTATATTAACTGCACTAACCACATCCTCTGGCAACAAATTCCAGAGTTTAATTGTGCGCTGAGTGAAAAAGAACTTTCTCCGATTAGTTTTAAATGTGCCCCATGCTAACTTCATGGAGTGCCCCCTAGTCTTTCTACTATCCGAAAGAGTAAATAACCGATTCACATCTACCCGTTCTAGACCTCTCATGATTTTAAACACCTCTGTCATATCCCCCCTCAGTCGTCTCTTCTCCAAGCTGAAAAGTCCTAACCTCTTTAGTCTTTCCCCATAGGGGAGCTGTTCTATTCCCCTTATCATTTTGGTAGCCCTTCTCTGTACCTTCTCCATCGCAATTATATCTTTTTTGAGATGTGGCGACCAGAAATGAACACAGTATTCAAGATGCGGTCTCACCATGGAGCGATACAGAGGCATTATGATATTTTCTGTTTTATTCACAATTCTCTTTCTAATAATTCCCAACATTCTGTTTGCTTTTTTGACTGCCGCAGCACACTGAACCGACGATTTCAATGTGTTATCCACTATGACGCGTAGATCTCTTTCTTGGGTTGTAGCACCTAATATGGAACCCAACATTGTGTAATTATTAGGAATGTGAATCGGTTTTTGATGATTTAAAACAATCGTCAGATATATTTTAAATCGTCAAAAATCGTTAAGAGTCGCGATACAATAGAAATTCCCCCGATTTATCGTGAAAAATCGTAAATCGGGGGAGGGGGGAAGACGGGGAAAACTGGCACAACAATAAAGCCCCTAAACCCATCCCGACCCTATAAAACAAATCTCTTACCTTCCCCCACCCTCCCGAACCCCACCAAAGCTTTTTACAAGTACCTGGTGGTCCAGTGGGGGCGTGGGGACCAATCTCCCGCTCTCGGTCCATCGGCGCCATTTTGGCTGCCACTCAAAAATGGCGCCGATGGCCCGATAAAAAAACAAACCACCCGACCCTTTAAAAACGACCCCCACCCTCCCGATCCCCCCAAAACATTTTAAAATTACCTGGTGGTCTATTGGTGGTCCCGGGAGTGATCTCCCATTCTTAGGCCGTCGGCTGCCACTCATAAAGATGGCATCGATGGCCCTTTGCCCTTACCATATGACAATATGGTAAGGGCATGACAATGGTATCCGTGCCATTGGCCGGCCCCTGTCACATTGAAGGAGCACTGGCTGGCCGGCGTCATCTTTAAAGATGGCCGCCGCCATCGTAAATATGACCGCCTTCATCTCAATTTTGATCAGTTCCTTGTTAAGTTTTAGGTTGCTATGGGAGTAGGAATGTATCTAACGTCCTTTAAATGTATTAGTGAATTCACTATGTGTCTGGTAGTGGCCTACAGGGGTCTGATCAAATTCTCAATAAAGTTTTTGTTGATTTTTTTTTTTTTTTGTGAAAGTGGCACCTGCCTATAAATTAAGGGATGAGCTAGGGGTGTGTGGGCAAGGGGTGGGAGGGTTGGGAAATACAAACAATCTAACTTCAGTTAGTCAGCCAGAGTGACTCACTGCTCTCTTGATTAACAAATGTTGGTACCTATTCAAACTCAATCACACTACCTCAACACCTTTCCAAGGTGAGTAACTGAGCTGAACTATTCAACCTTTTTACATAGGTATACACTGTTCCTAGCTTATTTCTAGCTTCTGGCTACTTTTTGGGTTTGTTTGTTTTTTTGTGGGTTTCTTTTTTTTTTATACAAACACTCAGTTTGTATTAAATACAAACACTCAGTTCTTTAAAAGTCTGCAGAACACTCAGTTCTGCAGACTTTTAAAAATAAACACACTACCTACTGCTTACTAGCTACCTTATTGATTGACTATTTAAAAATACAGTCTAACTTGTTTATTCACTGCCTTTCTGACTATTAAAAGCACAAACACACAAACATACTCAATAATATTCCCAAATAGTTAACTTTGCCCCAATATTTTTAAAAAAGACAATATCCCAAGCAAAAACTTACTGATTTCTTTCAGCCACCAGCAAGGTGATCCTCTCCTCTCAGTGTTCCCACTGGAGGGAAGCGAAATCAGGTAACCATTTCAGCTGTGTCCACTGTAGACTGCAGAAAAGCTTCCAATTTCTCAAGCTGATGAAAGAATTGAGTCCAGTTCTGATAAGTAACTTTCATTTGCGCTGGGTACATCAAGCCATATTGGGCTCCCATGGTGCGCAGCTTGGGGCGAAAAGTAAGGAACGCTTTCCTTTTGTCCGCTGTGGCCTTAGCAAAATCTGGGACAAAAATTATTGTGTGACCCTGAAATTGGGTGGGCAAATTGCATTTTGCAGCAGCTTAAATTGCAAGAACTTTTAAGCATTAGAGGGCGCAGATACTTCGAGTTTCGTAGAGGCATGGAGGTTATGCAGTGGGCCCTCTCTATTTCAAAAGGGAGATCAAATTTTACCTGTAGGCACAACAGAATCATCGCAGTTAGAAAAGTGATTGTATCAGAGCCTTCTACCTCTTCCGGGACACCAAGGACTCGCAAATTATTTCGGTGGTTGCAGTTCGAGAGCTCTTCCAAGTCCCTTTGCAATTGTTCCATGTCCCTGTTAATTCGTGGGAGTGACAAAGTTGAAAGCAATAGGGACGAGGTTTACAATTCTACATCCTTGGAGCCTACTTTGAAAGCTTGCTATCTGTTGAAACATGTTCTGTTAGTCACCCCTGATCGCAGCCATTGCTTCTGTATTATGTTGTATCATGTCCTTGAGTTATTTTAACTCTACGAGGACTAAGTCTGCTGATGCCATGTTTTTCGTGGCTGAGCTTTTCTCCGGTGTGGGTGGATCTTTTTTGATCCCATTGGCACTGCAAAAGTGGCTTCAATCTTACCCGCTTTTGTTGTAGACATCTTCCTGGGCAATTATAAGTATTTCAAGAGAGAAACCGATCAAAATCTGTTTGCATATATGATAAGCAGAGTCTGGCGGAGCCTCGGGATTAAGCAGCCATCTTTGACACTGCTCAAGAGTGCCCCCTGGGTTGGCTCCTTTTCTAGTCATGGCAGTGAGTGGTGCAGTTAAGGTGGAGTAATGTTTAATGAACGTACGATAATTTGTGAATCCGAGAAGATGGCGTAGTGCCTTTAATCCAGTTGGTTGAGGCCATTCTTGGATGCTTTTGGTCTTTTGAGGATCATAGGAACATAAGACATAAGAACAAAGACATAAGAACATGCCATACTGGGTCAGACCAAGGGTCCATCAAGCCCAGCATCCTGTTTCCAACAGTGGCCAATCCAATATAGCCTAGGAAAGGCATGGATTCCTGATGAAAGGCACACTTCTCGAGTTTTGCGTAGAGGTGGTTGTCTTATAATCTTTGTAGTACCTTTACTACATCTGCCTGATGCGTTCAAAGGTCTTGACAGAAGATTAAGATATCATCTAAATATACCACTATGCACTGGTATAGTAGGTCTCGCAGAATTTCATTCATCATATTTTGAAATACCGCTGGTGCATTGCACAAGCTGAAAGGCATGACTAAGTATTCTAAGTGCCCATCACAGGTGTTAAAGGCTGTTTTCCACTCATCCCCATGACGGATTTGGACCAGGTTGTAGGCCCCTTTTAGATCCAGCTTGGTAAAGATCTTGGCCCCCTGGAGCCTGTCAAACAGCTCTGAAATCAGTAGTAGGGGATAGCGATCCTTTGTAGTGATTTTGTTGAGACCTCTGTAATAAATACAAGGGCGAAGGGATCCATCCTTCTTGCCAAGAAAAAAAAACTCTCACCAGCCGGAGATTTGGAAGGTCTGATGAAATCTTTCTGCAGGTTTTCTTGGATGTAGGCCGACATGGCCTTGGTCTCTGGTAATGAGAGGGGGTATACCCTTACCTTGGGAGGCTCTGAGTTAGGCTTCCGGTTAGTTGCACAGTCAAAGGTTCTATGTGTTGTTAAGACATCTGCTGATTGCTTGGAAAAGACATCCTGGAAGGATGCATATTGAGGCAGTAGGCCGGGTAGCAATGGAATAGTAGGCATGCATGGTGTAATTCTCTTTAGACATCGGTCATGACAGCCAGATCCCCACTGTGAAAGTTCCAGCGTAGCCCAGTTAAACTGGGATGTGTGTTCTTGTAGCCAGAGTAAGCCGAGCACAACGGGGAAAATGGCTTTTTCGAGGACCAGGAAGCAGATAGTCTCAGTGTGTAAGGCCCCAGTGCATAAGCATATGGACTGCGTGGTAAGGGAGACTTCTCCTGGTAGAGGCTCACCATGTATTGAAGACAGCAGTAGTGGAGTAGCCATAGGCATAGTGAAAATCCATAGGTACTCTACTAATCTCTTCAGAATAAATTTCCCGCCAGCACCCGAATCCAATGTCTGGAACTTGAGACTCCCAGAAATGAGAGAGACAGGGAGAAATTGGGGAGGAGATGGTATAGTCAGACCTAGGAAGAGTCATCCAGCGGATCCTAGGTCTGCATGTTTCCCGGACAGATGGGGCAGGTTTGGACAGCATGGCTAGAATGCCCGCAGTACATGCAGAGGCCCATCCATTTATGATAGCGCCCACCCCCCCCCCCCCCGGCGGTCCGGGGGGCGGTCCCGAGTCCTACGGCACAGCAGCTATGCCAGAGGCAGGCGTAACTCCTGCAATAAAGGTAGGGGGGGATTTAGATAGGGCGGGGTGGGGGTAGGTTAGATAGGGGAAGGGAGAGGAAGGTGGGGGGGAGAGGAAGGTGGGGGGGAGAAAAAGGAAAGTTCCCTCTGAGGCCCCCCCACTTCGCCTCCCCACCCCCTGTTACCGCGGCATTCAGAAAGCCGTGCACTGATAGAAAATCCAGCCCTAAGTAACTTCCTAACTCTATTACACCTGTTCCTTCTTCCATTTATTTTTATGGCACATAGACTTCAATAGCCCACAAAAATGAGACAAGAAGGAAACAAATGAGACAGTGGGATTAGTCTGATTTCTGAAACCTGCTCCATTTCTTTTGGGGACATACATCCCATTTGTTTGGGATGCACATTCTTTTTAAATGAATGCACATTTCTAATGTAAGTACCATAGACTAATTAATAGCAGCGTATACTAATGTTCAAAGATGGAAACTAATCATAATCCTGTCTGCAATGATGAAAGTGTTTATGCTGAGGGTGGGAGGAGGAAATTCACCTACTAGATGCAAATGATGGATCATGGCACAAGGATCTCAGCCAAAGTTCTGTTTGACCTGGAGACCCAAACAAGAGAGAGGAAGGTTGTCAAAAAGAAAACAAAAACAAAAATCAAAGCATGAAGCAATTGTAGTTTTGAGCTGAAATCATTACTTCAATTTAATATTGCTTATGCTTTGCCTATCTGACTCCAGGGATATGGTAAACTCCAGGGAGCATGTCCCATATGTACGGTACATAATTTAAACTCTCCAAGAGGACTTAGACATCCGCACATTACAAGTATCAACATTCATGTGAGTGCTGTCTTGTATGTAGATTAGCTGCATAGATATGTGTCTAGATTTATTTTGCTTAGTATGTATTTATATTTGAGACATAAAGCATATTTAACAGTATTTTTCTACATTTATTTTAATAATATTTTAATTTCATTATATTTGTGTCCATCTGTTTATTAATAGCATTACTCTATCTGCTATATACCTCATATAATTGTAGTAGTGTAGGAAAATTGTATGCTTTTTACTATATTCTTCTGAATAATTTTTATTTCAGTTTAAATAAAAGTTATTTTTCACCAGTTTTTAAAGAGTATTTTATCCCTTTATGCTATCATTTAAGAATAAATTTTCCATTGTCTATTGTTCTTGTCTTTTGCCAAGGGTGATTAAATAATTTGTTATAAGTAGGACCGGATCCTAGGTACCAGGACAAGGATCATGCAGTTATTTTCTTTAAGAAACCATAGTTTGTGTGTGCCTCAACCTGTCAAAATATATTTATTTATTTATTTATTTATTTAGAGGCTTTTTCATACCGGTATTAGGAGGGACAGCATACCGGTTTACATTTTAACAGCAGGTTTGAAAATACATAACAGGGACTAAGAAACGGGAAGGGCTCACACAAGGTACAGAGTAGAAGTACAGAGCAACAGCAGAAGAGGTTCTTTAACCATAATGTGTAGAGCAATGATAACCGAAACGTATAAAAGTATAATGCTAGGGTGCAAAACATGGTCAATATAATAATTACATGGCCATATACACAAGGTACAGAGTAGAAGTACAGAGCAACTGCAGAAGAGGTTCTTTAACCATAACGTGTAGAGCAATGATAACCGAAACGTATAAAAGTATAATGCTAGGGTGCAAAACATGGTCAATATAATAATTACATGGCCATATACACAAGGTACAGAGTAGAAGTACAGAGCAACAGCAGAAGAGGTTCTTTAACCATAACGTGTAGAGCAATGATAACCGAAACGTATAAAAGTATAATGCTAGGGTGCAAAACATGGTCAATATAATAATTACATGGCAATATACACAAGGTACAGAATAGAAGTACAGAGCAACTGCAGAAGAGGTTCTTTAACCACAACGTGTAGAGCAATGATAACCGAAACGTATAAAAGTATAATGCTAGGGTGCAAAACATGGTCAATATAATAATTACATGGCCATATACACAAGGTACAGAGTAGAAGTACAGAGCAACAGCAGAAGAGGTTCTTTAACCATAACGTGTAGAGCAATGATAACCGAAACGTATAAAAGTATAATGCTAGGGTGCAAAACATGGTCAATATAATAATTACATGGCAATATACACAAGGTACAGAATAGAAGTACAGAGCAACTGCAGAAGAGGTTCTTTAACCATAACGTGTAGAGCAATGATAACCAAAACGTATAAAAGTATAATGCTAGGGTGCAAAACATGGTCAATATAATAATTAGATGGTCATATACACAAGGTAGTGTCATTACTGGAGGCAACACAGAGTGGCAACAATGCAGCATGATCGTTGGTACAAAGGAAGCGGTGAAAGATTAGGAGCGAAGGGGCGAGGAGGAGAGATGGATTAGTCTGGATAGGCTTGTCTAAACAACCATGTTTTAAGTTTCTTTTTGAAATTGGAAGAGCATGGTTCGAGGCGGAGACTGGTAGGCAGGGAGTTCCAGCGTGAGGGGCCGGCAATTGAGAGAGCATGGTCTCTGGTGGAGGCCAGGTGTGCTATTTTCAGGGAGGGCATGATCAGGGTTCCTTTATTAGCTGTTCTTGTAGGTCGATTAGACTGCACAGCACTGAAAGGGATATCAAGTCAATTGGAATTGTGAGAGTACGTGGCTTTGTGAATAATGGTTAATGTTTTATAGAGAATTCTGGAAGGGATAGGGAGCCAATGCAGGTCTTTAAGGTTGGGGGTGATGTGATCTGTTTTACGGGTGTTGGTGATGATTCTAGCTGACGCATTTTGGAGCATTTGCAGCGGTCATATCGTGGAGTAGGAGAGTCCTACCTGGGATTGTATGACATGAAATTCTCACAAAAAATGAAGAATCATTTATGTTTCCCACTTTTTTCCCCTTTATGATTTTTCATAGCCATTTTCTAGTTGTTGCTGATGAAAATGAACACAGAACATGTTAAATAATATAAATATCAATGTAGTTGGATCACAGAAGATAGAAAACAGTTAAAATAACGAATAAGAACTGGTAAAGCAAAAGATGATTTTTGAGACTGTAAATATTTCCTTGGGAGGAAATGAGATCAAAAGCCAGAGAGAAGGCTCAGGGTACATATGTCTTCTCTGTGGCAGAATGCTAAAGTGAAACATGAACCTATAGTAAAGTGAATGCAAAGAATTTACACTTATGTGAAATGTGGCACTATAGATGAATTCTGAAGATTGCTGGAAGGACGTGATCTGAAATGAAACCTGATGTGATAAAGGGAAACTGAAAAACATAGCAGAAGACAAGCTCAGGTAATTAGAACTTCTGGTGGTAAATTAGCAAACGAAGTACATAAGGGAACGATAGGGGAAAGCAAAGAGCAGTCTGGGCTGACGAAGCCAACAAATGGTCAAGATCTGGACATACAGGGGCAGTAAAGAGGAAACCTGAGCACAGAGAGAACTGAAGCTCCATAGTTTCCAGATGAAGATTGAGCTTTTATGATAGTGAGAATTCTGAATCTGCTAAACTTCATGGTTAAGAAATCCCTGATGCTTATTGCTTTTATGCTCTATATAAAAAGTTAAAAATTGCTTTTAAAATTATATTTATTGAATGATGAAGAAAATAAGCCAAGAGTAATTCTAAAATTTGGTTGTTGTTCAAGATATTTACCTCACAGATCTCTCTGCCTTTTGTTTACTGTAATGTAGCATTCCACTGTCAGAGCTGTCAATTGTACCCTGAGAATTATAAAACAAAATGATTAAATGCACATTGCTCATATCTGATCTGCTTTGATTAAATCTAATTTCTTTTACCAGCAGATATGATCTCTAGAATAAATGGAAGGCAAGAATCAGACCTCAGTGACTGACTTCATTCTCCTAGGACTCACTCGTGACCCCAAACTACAGATTCTGCTCTTTGTGCTGTTCCTGCTGGTTTACATTATCACTGTGCTGGGCAATATGTCTCTCATTGTTATCTCTAGGTTGGATTCAAACCTGCAGACCCCCATGTACATTTTCCTCTCTCACCTATCTTTTGTTGATATCTGTTATTCTTCAGTCATCACCCCCAAAACCCTGCAAGACCTCCTGACAGAGAAGAAAACCATCTCCTTCCTTGGATGTGCTCTACAGCTGTACTTCTATACTGGTATTGCCACTGCAGAGGACTTCCTGCTGGCAGTGATGGCGTACGATCGTTATGTGGCCATATGTAACCCATTGCTTTATTCAGTCATTATGAGAAGGAGATTGTGCATTCAGCTGATCAGTGCAACATATGTGATTGGCTTTTGTAATGCCTTCCTACATACAATTTTTGTTTTCAATTTTTCCTTTTGTAGGTCCAATATAATTAATCACTATTTCTGTGATATTCCTCCACTCCTACTAATTACTTGCTCAGACACCTTTGTCTATGAACTTTTACTTTTTATCTTTGTTGGTTTCAATGTCATAAGCACCTTTCTGGCTATCTTAGTCTCTTACACTTATATTCTCTTCAACATCCTGAGGATTCGCTCTGCTGAAGGAAGACACAAAGCATTCAATACTTGTGCCTCCCACTTCACCGCTGTGCTGATATTTTATGGAACAGTATTTTTCATGTATTTAAGACCTCCTTCCAGTTACTCTATGAAGCAGGACAGAATAGTTTCAGTCTTTTATTCAATGGTGATCCCCATGTTAAATCCTTTGATTTACAGTCTGAGGAACAAGGAGGTGAAAGCAGCACTGCTGAAATTATGGAGACAGCAAATTACAGCATTCAGAGGACTTATTAGGTGAGAAATCAATACTCAATAAGATGGCAAACACGAAAAATAACGGACTGATAAAGCAAGAGGGTAGGCTATCTAAGAAAGCCTTTTGGGCAAAAATGTAGATTAGACACCAAAATAGTCCAAGTGTAAACTTTATTTGAATGGAGACATGAATTCATACCAGTGCCCGACTCAGGCCGAGTTTCGCCCCAATTGGGGCTGCCTCAGGGGCTGGAAACAATAACTACATTATATAAATAATGATAAAAATGCAGTAGGACATACATAAATACATTGAAAATATAAAAAGTTTGAATAACTTTATATCTGAAAGGTGCCACAAATAAGGAAGAACATAATGTAACTTAATCAAAAAAAGAAAGAAACAGACAAGGGTATGGTAAAATGAAAATACAGTGTCAGAACAATGTTTGTACCTGTGTAGAGTTGGTTTCTTTATATATAATCAGAAAACTCTCTTAGGATTACTACACCAAATGTCTTAATAGTCTGGTGGTCTGTGAATCAATGAACAGGGAAATGGTAACTGTAAACATACTATAAAGAAGAAGAATAAATGAGAAAGTTGGCAAAAAATTAAAAATGAGATGTATGGGCAAATTGTGAAAATAGAAACAAGACGCTCTCTAATTGAAAACTCTAGTGGTTATTCTCTTATCTTATATCTATCTTGTGAGTAACACCATATCTATGTTTTTTATGGTGCCTAGTTAAATAAGATAACTACGCAAGCATGCAGACAACCTAGAGCTAGGTTACACTAACTAATAAAAGCAGGCACAAACCTATAGGGATTATTCAAAACATAAAAATGCAAAATGTAAAAACTGAGCCATTCAATTCGGGGCTGTAGAACTAGTGAAGTACATGATAAACGCCTCTCAAAATTGAGAAACGCCGGGAGCTCAATAAGCTTCCGTTCATTGATACTGACTGACACTAAAGTGGTTTGACTGCAGAATTTCTAGGAGACTTAAGACACCAAACAACGGAACCCAACAAATGAAGTACTAAAAAAATAGCACGAAAATCTTAGGTCTGATTTAAACTTACTTTAATGTTGATATAGTGACGTGTAGTCTCCGCACAGATACAGCAAGGACGTTTAAATCGCTGCTGAGACAGTGCGGTTTTTAAATAGAATCAAAAACGCGCCAAAAAGCCTGTCAATCATTCCAATGGGGAGTGGCTAAGAAAGTACCCATATGTTGAAAGACACAGATGCTGTAAATCAAATTAATCTAAAAAGATTTAAAATACATTGGAGTGTGACTAATAAAACAAAATCATATATTAGGAAAAGTCGTGAATAACACTCTGTAATGCTTAAACATCACACATTCTCAATTGGAGAAATCAATTGATCACGCTATTATTGCTTCTTCTGTGAACCATAACATTAGTTTAAGCAAAACCATATAGGTATAAAATACCTTACACCGATAAGTTTTAAAAATATATAATTTAATATAAGGCACATAAATTACAACAAACTACTAAATTGAGCACAACTTACAAAAATATTTTATTACAAAAAATCGAAGCAAATCTGATCGGATGCAAAGGTTATCCACTGAATAATAGTCAGAATATAGGCTTAAAAAAATGCCATAAGTGTGACTTTCTTGATTTTGCAAAAAAACTCTGAACTAATTTGTCCGCGGAACTGTAATTAAAACATTGCGGCTAGCATAGGTGACCTTATGGGAGTGACTTTGAATTGTGTCATAAAATTCTAAACAAATCATTTTTTAGACATTGTAACCAGTTATGGTTACCTATGGTTCGCACACACACAACAATAAGGACATTTAGATCACAACTGAGGCTGTGTATCCTATTCGAAAATATGGTGAAACTCGTCAAAATACTTTTCAAGCGCAAGCAAAAATAGAGTAGTTGAGAGGGTGCTCATATGTTTAGTCTAGGAAAAATGCCCATATTAAAAACAGATGCTATATAAATATGTGCCAGAAAAGAAAAAAAATAATAATAAACGTGGGATGAAAATGAACGGGCAGGACAAGTGTGAAATAATATTGTATTGTAAATATTAATAAACCGAATACTTGTGCCATAGGGGAACTATGTAATGAAAATAAATATTAATGACGATAAATAAAGTAAAAAAAATTTTGAACATTAAAAACAAAGCAAGCTACACATAGTATAAAATGGTATAGGATGAAATCACTGTATATTGATTCACATTAAATATGAAACAAACCTTACTGTAAAAGCAAATTATATCGCAGACAAAATAAATATTAAAATCAATCAAATAATGAAAACCAAAGAATGTACATTGTATATCAATAAAAAATTATCAACAATAAAAAATTGGATACCACATATGATATACCATAAAAATTACTGTGTATTGAGTAACATAAAAGAACAGGTAAAAACATTGATAAAAGACACAAAACATACTGTAAAAGCAAAATGAAAATCAGACAAAATAAAAATACTGTAAAAATCATTAAAAAAACCAGAGTAGTCAAATTTCTAAATTGAGCCCATTGGGTTCCATCATTTTGAATTCAAAAATATATTTCTGCTCTAGCTGTAACAACATTTTGTCTAAGTCGCCGCCTCGCCAATTAGGTGTTAGCTGTTGGATCACACAGAATCTAAAATCATTAAAATTATGATTCATTTGAATTGCGTGTTGAACAAGTGGTTTGGACTCTATTTTCCTTTTAATACTACTCTTGTGTTCTATGATCCGTTTGTTAAATTGTCTGATCGTTTTTCCCACATAAGCTTTATTGCAAGTACATAGTACCAAATACACTACCCCTGCTGTTTTACAATTTGTGAATGATTTCAATTTGAATTCTCTACTCATGCCTGGGATCTGTAGGCAAGTGACTTTCATATTTACAGGGCAGACAGAACAATTACCACATGGGCGATGGCCTGGGGGTCGCTTGTCAATAGGTTTATCAATGGGTAAGGCAGATGGGGAAACTAATTCCTTAATATTTTTCTCTCTTTTGTTTGCAATCATGATATTTTTACCTTTAAAACATGGTAACAATTGCAGGACAGACCAATGTTTTCTAATAATGTTGATAATCTGGAAAGACATGTGTGTATACGTCAATGGACACACGATTCGATCATTCGGTTGTTTATCTTTTTTGGTGAATAAAATATTCCTATCGATTGTAAATGCTTTTTTGAAACTGGCTTCTATATATCTATGTGGGTAGGATTTTTCTAAAAACCCGCTTTTCATTTCTTCAGACCGTAAAAGAAATAATGTTTCATTACCACATAATCTTTTCAACCTAAGAAACTGTGAATATGGTAAATTTCTTTGAAGTGACTTATTGTGGCAACTGGAATAATGGAGCAATTTATTAATATCAGTAGGTTTTCTGTATATGTCAGTTTCAAAAACCCCATTATTAAAAATGATTAAAATGTCTAAAAACGGAATATTAAAAGAATTAAAATTCATCGAAAACCTCAAATTAGTGTCCGTGTTCAACCATTTATAAAAATCCTGAAGAGTGTCTACATGTACTTTCCAGATGATGAAAACATCATCTATATATCGTTTCCATAGTAAGATGTTCTCTTTGTACTGATGTTCAGACAAATGCAATTTTTCAAATTTAGCCACATTTAAGTTAGCGACAGAAGGTGCCATCGGTGAGCCCATGGCAAACCCTTTTGTTTGTAAATATAATTTCTTGTTAAATGCATGGCCTACCACAGCACATCACTTCGGACCGAGGCCCACAGTTCACAGCAAAATATTGGAGGGCACTCTGCAAAATGTTTGGGGCACACATAAACTTCACTTCAGCCTTCCACCCACAAGGCAATGGTCAAGCTAAATGGACCAACCGCTCCTTGAAAACGTTCCTCTGTACCTTCATGGGTGATAAACAGGATGACTGGGTAGCCCTATTGCCATGGGCAGAATTCTCCTATAATCACCACATTCATTCAGCAACTAAAGCCTCTCTCCAAGTGGTGTTCAGTAAGCAACCTAAACCACCTTTGCTTCTTCCTCTGTCTGTACAATCACCAGCAGTTCAGCTCTCTGCCCGGCAGCTCCACTCTCTCTGGGAGTCCACTCAGGCCAACTTGCTACGAGTGGTGGAAGTCGCTAAGAAGGATACTGGTAGACATCGTCACAGGGCTCCACTCCTTAACCCTGGAGGTCGAGTTTGGCTGAGTACTCGCCATATCCGCCTTTGAATCCCCTCGATGCGGTTGGCGCCTAAATACATTGGTCCTTTTGCACTCACTGATCGCTTGGGTTCAGTCTTTCCCACTCTCACCATCATCCACCAAAACCTCTAGACGTGGTTGCAGATGAGGAGCCCATCTATCAGGTAAACAAGATCTTTGATGTCCGGTTCTATCATCACAGATGGGAATACCTGATCTCGTGGGAGGGGTTCGGTCCAGAGGAGAACACTTGGGAGCCTGCCTCCAACATTCTAGATAAGTCTCTACTCCTCCAATTCCATCAAGATCATCCAAACAAACCAAGATCCCCGGGGATGGGGAGTAAGAGGGGGGTACTGTTGGGAAATATGGCCGCGGGCAGCCGTGACTGGGCCCCCCCCTCGCTTACCCGCAGAAGCGGGGGCTCTCTGCCAGTTCCTCCACGCTGGTCCATACCACGGTGAGGCCTCCCAGCAGCATTCTCACCCCACGAGGGAGATGCCGCCAAACTCTGTTGGGGACTCCGCCCCTAGGCCAGCGCGCGCGGCAGGCCAATATTTAAAGGGGCTGCAGAGGGAAATCTCAGCCTGGCCCCCAATCCGATGTCATCCACAGAGGCCTATAAATAGGCCACTTCAGACCTCCTTACTTTGCCTTAGCAAAGTACTCTTTCAGTAGCTGGTTGCTGTCTCTGCATTCCAGCTCCTGTGTTCTTGTTTCTATATTCCTGATCTAGTTCCTGCTCTGCTCCTGCCTCCGAATTCCAGTTCCTGCTCCACTCCTGCTCCTGTGTTCCACTCTGCTCCTGCTTTGGCTTGACTCTCTGGTTCCTGACTTCGGCTTGGCTCTGGTATTCTCTGTCTGCTGCCCGTCCTGACCTTTGGCTTGTTCCCGACTCTGCTACGCTGCTGCCTGCCCTGACTTCTAGCCTGTTTCCTCGTTTCTCACTGCTGCTGCCTGCCATGACCTCTGGACCATCACTGTTTACTCTGCTCTTCTGCATGCCTCGACTCGGACCATCCACCCGATTCCTCTTCGCCAGGAGACCTCCGCCTGCCGGCCCCAGTATCCAAGGGCTCAACCTGCAAGGAATGAGGGTTGGTATAGGTGAAGGTCCTGTCAGGTCTGCTGGTCCTGCTCTGCCTCCCAGCTATGAGTCCTGCTGTGGGTCTTCCTGCAGTGGATCATCCAGTGCTCTAGCCGGCTCAAGGGTCCACATTAGCAAAGGTTTATTTACATATTCTGTGATTTTACTCTTTAGAATAGTTTTCACTATTTTTCCCAGCACTGAATTCAGATTGATGTTATCCAGATAACTCTGAATAAAAGACAACAGCAATAAGTTTTGTGTGTGGATGAATACTATGGAGAGAAACTGAGGAGGGATGGAGGGATTTCTTTTTTGAGTTTGTTGCCAGACACTTTTAAAACCTTAACCAAATCCTCTAGCAACAAACAATTCTGCACCATAATTGACTGAAAAAGTAGTTTCTAAATTGTTTATTAAATCTGAAAAACCATTTATTTTCATGGTGTGTCTCCAAGTCCTAGTCCTATCTGAAAAGATAAATATCTCTTCCATATTAATGGTAAATGGTTCCTACTCTGAAGAAAGAATCATGTTTCGTGAAGTGTCATAGGAATTGATATTGGAACCAGTCCTGTTCAATATCTTTGTGAGCGACTTTGCTAAAGGGATAGAAGATAAAGTTTGTCTATTTAGGGATGATACCAAGATCTGCAACAGAATTGACATGCCTGAAAAAGTAGAGAATGAAAAGTGGTTTAAAAAAGATTGAAGAGTAGTCAAAGATTTGACAGCTGGGCTTTGATGCCAAGAAATGCAGAGCCATGCATCTGGGACGCGGTAATCCATTAGAGCTGTATGTTATGGGGATGAAAGACTGATGTGCATAGACTAAGAGAAGGAATTTGGGTTATAATAACTAGTGATATGAAGATGGTGAAGCAATGAGACAAGGCGATAGCTAAAGGTGAAAGAATGGTGGGTTGCATAGAGAGAGGAATAACCAGTTAGAAAAAGGAGGTGATAATGCCCTTGTAAAATTACTTGGTGAGGCCCCTCCCGTAGTACTGTGTTCAGTTCTAGAGCCCATATCTCAAAAAGGATAGAGACAGGATAGAAGAGGTCCAAGAAAGTGTGACCAAAATGATGTGGTGCCTGTATTGGAAGGCTTATGAGGAGAGGCTGATGGGCCTTTAATATGTATACCCTGGAAGAGAAGTGATGCAGGGGAGATATGATAAAGATGTTCATGTACCTGAAAGGTTGATCTCTAAAGGCTAGAGGAGGAAATGAAGTAGAGAGCATGGGGGTTACTTGTTAGTGCAGCAGTTACTACCCTTAGCAGAAGGTTTGGAGTTTACTACCCTTAACCAATAAGCCTAGATGCTTTCAATGCAACTGCTCCCCCGCAGGAGGGAAAAGGGGAAATGGTTTTCAGACAAAAACAAAGGGCCCCGACGTCTACAGTCTGGAGTACTGATGTTCAGACATAAGGGGAGGCGCACAAGTCTATTTCTATGACCAAGTCCATATGGAAATGAATAAAGGATAGCTTGGGGGTAACTTGTTGGTGTAGTGGTTACTTCTCTTAGCAGAAGGCATGGAGATAATTACCCTTAACCAATAGGCATTGATGCTTTTAATGCCACTGCAATATTGTTCTCTGCTTTGGGGGGGGGGGGGGGGGGGTGTGACAGGAATTGGATTCAAACAACAACCAACTGGGGCCCTGACTTCTACGCTCTAGGGTACTGATATACAGACATAAGGGGAAAAGCACAGGACTGCTTCTAAAGCCAAGTTAATAAGCAAAGCGCATTAAGCAACATTATCTGAATTTTCAAGAAGGCTCATCACCCAGTAAAAATGCTGCTAGCAGAAAATGTTCATGGTTATCATAAGACTTAAGGATAACAGCACGGAATGGCAGTTGCTACCCTTAAGAGAAACATGGGGGTAACCTGAGAGTGTGGCAGTTACTTCCTTAAGAAGCTTGCTGGGCAGACTGGATGGTCTTTTTCTGCCATCATACTATCCTACTTTGTTACTATGTAAACTATCCCACACTATTTATGATGTTATGAGACTTTATCATATTTCCTTTCCATCTTCTCTTGGAAAGCTTTTCTTTATAAGGGAATTATTACATTCATGTATCATTTTTGCTGTTCTCTGTATTTTTCCAGTTCTGTTATTATATCTTTTTTGAGTAATGCAACCAGAATTGCACAGAAACCTCAAGATGTGTTTGCCCCATAGACCTATACAGAGGCATTGCATCATAAGAAGTATTAACAGCAGCATATATTATAACTCTTTTGATGGAAAACGATCATAATAATATGAAGGTATGTTGGGTCGGGGACAAGAGAAAGGGGTTTGAAAAATTCCTTTGGAAGTTGAAAATAATGAATCACAGCATTAGGATATCAGCCCTGATTCTGTTTGAGCTGGAGACCCAAAGAGGAAGGAAAGTTGTTTAGTCGAAACAAAAAACAACCAAAAACTCCATAAAGTAAATGTAATGTGTGCTGAAGATATTAGTTCCATTGTTGAATAAAATTCTTTGTAATTGTAATAATTGCTAATGTTTTCCCTGCCTGACTCTCTGGGGCATTAGCAACTCTGAAGAACATGTCTCAGGTGCCACTGCACAAACTATAAACTCTCCTATAGAATTCAGACACAAACATATTATAGAGGCATCAGGGTCCATGTGTATGCTGTCATATTTATGGTGAGGTCTTTGGGAAAAAATGATTGTGAAACCAGCACAGAACCAGTACAGAACAGAACTATTTTTTCTGCATTGCTGTTTAACTATCACCCTCTTAAATTTGTGTCCTTTAAACTTTGGAGAAATGGGTATTGCTGCAGTTAGGATGAGTTTTTGGAGGATTGGCTATATTACGTAAAGGGCAGTTTGGATTCAGGAAATGTCATGGTAATGAATCATTGTTATTGTCTCTAATGAATGGAGTTTATTATAGTACGGATTGGAAAGTAAGAAATCAGGCATTCTTGTCCAACAACACATCACCTTTTTATATGATTTATCTTAAAAAGATGATTGATAAGATGTGTAACATTGACGTTAGAGAGGTTTTTTTTTTACAGTGGTTTGCATCATATTTACAAGACAAAATGTGACCAGAGTATTTAGAAGGAAATGGTTCTGCCTGGTATATGAATTCAACAGAGATACTTCAAGGTTCAGCATTACCTACTGCATTATTCAACATTTTTATGTATCCTTTAAATAAGCTTATGATGCACTTAAGGTTTAATCTATAAATCATATGTAGATGATGTACAATTCAAAATCCTGAGCAAATGTGGCAGGATATTTCCAGTGGAATTGATTTAACATAATTTTGATAAAGTCAAGAAATAGTTTTATCTTTATCTTTATTATTGATTTATGAATTACCTACTGACAAAGTATTAGGCGATTTACAAATTTGCATAATAACAGCAAGAACATACAACAAAACATATGCAAATTGAAACAAATATACAAGATTTTAATTTGCATGAAACAGAAGCAAAAAAGGAAAAAAAGCTTAAAAGAAAGCCTGGGTAAAGAAAAATGTTTTCAAAACTGATCTCAAAGTCTTTGTACAAATTATTAGCCACAAATTCTCTGATAGAGAGTTCCACTGAAAATACTCTCTCACATCTTGGCAAGACAAACCAACTTTGGGGGAAAAAAAGCCCAAAACACTTCTCTGAGAAGACAGGAGATCAAGTGTTAGATTGTATATTCTCAAAAAAACAGAGCCTAATCTTAACAAATTATGGACTAGCATTGCAAGTTTATACTGAATTTGCTACTCTATTAGTTTAATGATTATAGGTTAGTTCAGGATAAAACATTTTGTTCTTTGGTTGAGTAAAAAGCCTGTTTTGAACTTCCATTAACTGTAAGTATTGATAACTCCCCTTTATATATTTGTGAAGAAGCTCATAACCTAGGAATGATTCTAGATTCAAATCTTTCTTTTCAGGTGCTAGTTATAAAGCTTTCTACAACTGCCTTTTTTTTTAAAGCTGTGTTTGGTTAGAGCTTTAAGGAATGTACATAGAATTTAGGTAGGTGATGCATCTTTGGTGCTTATCAAAATGGATTAATGTAAATCATTTTATGCAGGGCTGCCAAAATTTTGATTAAAGTGTTAAAGATGGTACAAAATGAAACTATGAGATCAGGTTATGGATTACGATGGGGAGTAAGTATTAAACCATATTTGAGAGACAAGAGTACAATTTAAATAACTGATTTTGTTACATAAAGTTATTTAATTCTGAATCTCACTGTTTAGCAGATAAGGTCTCCTGGTATATCTCTTCATGTATTTTGCATTCTTCATCTCAGTTGCAGCTTTTGGTATGATCTTCTATTAAGGTATACTGAATGTGCAGAACTGGGTCTAAAACATTTTCAGTAACTGGCCCTCATTTAGGGAATATCTTACTCTTAAAGCTCAGTGGTGAGCAAGATAATTTGAAATTTCCTAAAAAAATAAAAGCATTTCTTTTTGCACAGGCATTTACTGAATAAGATTAAATATACATTGTTTGATTTATTGAGATATTGTGCATGTTTTGCCATGAATGCTTTTATTATATCTGTTATTGTATTGCTGTTCTAATGTGTTATTTTAGGAACATATATATTTATGTATTTATTTATTTGAGCATTTTATATACCGTCATTCCAAATAATTATCACAACGGTTCACAGGAGATAATCATATAAAGTGGCTATTTGATGAGATATTATAAATTCAGATTTATACGTTCATAAGTCAGTTCAATACATTCAAGAAAACAAGTCAATACATAGAAGAGAAATAGTGAAGAACGTGGCGAGTAAAAGATGTAGATCAAGACATAGGTTGTACATAATTAATCATTCATCACTTTAGGTTGAGAGGATATGATAGGGATATGATTTAAGTTTGAAGTTCATATGGGATTTAAGCTCAAGAATTATTTAGTTCATTTAGAGTCTCTTTTCTTCTAGTTGAGTTTAGATAAGATTGTATGCATTTATGAAGAGCCATGTTTTTAGCTCTTTTTAAATTTTATTTTTATCTGGAATCACTCATAGCATTTTGGGTAGGAAGTTCCACAGATTAGATCAGTAATGGAAAAAGCACGGTCCCTTACCTCTGTCAGGTGTGAGCTTCGTATATTGGGGATAGACAGTAAATCCTTATTTTGGGATCTTAATGATCACTGGAGAATGTAAGGTTGCAATGGTATGGCAATTATAATCAGCATTACTGAGTTAACAATGTTAAATATTAAAGTTAGAACTTTAAATTGGATTCAGTAGTGAACTGGTAACCAGTGTGGAGAGATCATTGAAGGAGGATTGTGATTGAATTTCCTTGACCTAGTAGAAGTCTTGCTGAAGCATTTTGCAATATTTGAAGTGGTTTTAAGAGGTTTTCAGGCAGACCTTGGAACAGGGAGTTGCAATAGTCTAGGCTTGAGAATATTAAGGTTTGTACGTCTGAAAGTCTTCAAAGGCTAATAAAGACTGCTTGTTATAAGCAGATGTAATTATCTCTTATTGATGTCCTTTTTCATCGTGAGGTTCTCATCCAGTTGTATACCCAGATCTCATTCATGGTTGGAGGGCATAATTTAAAAAATGCCATTATCAGACCTTATGAAAATTAGGCTTGCCAAACTGGGTCAGATCAAGGGTCCATCAAACCCAGTATCCTGTTATTAACAGTGGCCAAGCCAGGTCACAAGTACCTGGGAGGATTCCAAGCTGCTTATCCCAAGAATAAGCAGTGGATTTCTGCAACTCTACCTTAATAATGGTTAACTGACTATTATTTCAGGAACTTGTCCAAATCTTTTTTAAATGCAGCTACACTAGTTTCACCACATCCTCTGGCAATGAATTCCAGAACTCTGGAATTCATTGGCTCACCATTTGATCTGTTTTTAAAAATTAGTATCACATTGGCAACCCTCCAGTCTTAAGGTACCATAGATGATATTACTGATAGCTTACAAATTTCCAATAGTAGATCCACAATTTCATTTCTCAATTCTTTCAGCACTCTGGGATGTATACCATCTGTTCCAAGTGATTTTCTACTCTTCAGTTTGTCAATTTTCCCTAGTACATCTTCCAGGTCCACTGAGATTTGTTTCAGAACTTCTGAATCATCATGTTTGAATATCATTTCTGGTATGGGTACAAATCTATTACTTCTTCCTCAGTGAATACAAAAGCAAATAATTCATTTAAGGGTAGACTTTAATAGCCTGGCTCTTACAAATACTGGGAGGTATGCACGTGGCCAGACCGGGCGTGCACCAAGCACATTTTCACAATGGCCTGACCATGCGAGTATCTCCCAATATGTGTGGAAGTTCCGGGCTCTGTAAAAGGAGGGTGGGATTCGGCCCGGACAGCAGCCATTAGGCCCTGTCCCATAGAAGCATGCACCGGCAATCAGCTGGCATGGAACTTACTACTGCTGAAACAGCAGGTAAGTTAAAAAATCAAAAAAATATAGGTTAGTTAAGGTAGGTTTAGGGGTTGGGGAGTAGAGGTTAAACGGGAGGAACAGTAGGTAGGGGTATAGAAAATTTACATCCCAGTCTGCTATTTAATTGGAGCAGACTGGGAGAGAACTGAACAAAAGTCCAATTGCATCGCCATGCCTGCTTTAAAAAATTCCCCCCTGCACACGGCTCTCATTCTGCCTGCACATTCGCACACCGAAATAATAATCAAGCATGCATGTGGGTGCGGGTATCATATTTTATAATATGTGCATGGCAAGAAGCACATGTTATAAAATTGGGGCGTCCATGTGTGTGCCGTGAACTTCGCTCACATGGACGTCCATGCATACATTTTAAACTCCATTGTCTCTCTTCTCTAGCTTTGTCATCCCTAAATGTCCCTTTTACCCTTTCATTATATAGTGGTCCAACTGACTCCCTCTCAGGTTTTATACCTCAAATATTATGATTTTTTTTGCTTATTTTCATATTCTCTCTTTGCCTTCCTTATCAATGAGTTGCATCTAACTTGTCAGTGCTTATGCTATTTCTATTTTTTGAAAGATGTTCTTTTGTAAATTATAGCCTCTCTCATCTCAACTTTTAACTATGCTGGTAGTTTATTTTGCCTTTCTTCCACTTGTTCTAATGTGTAGAATACATCTGGTTTGGGCTTCCAATATGGTATTTTTAAACAACATCCATGCTTGAGCTATACTCTTAACCTTTGCAGTTGCTCCTTTCAGTTTTTTCCTGAACATTTTCCTAATTTTTTCATAGTCAATTTTTTGAACTTTAAATGCTGTTGTAGCAGATTTGTTTTTTTGTGTTCTCCTTAGTTATTAAGTCAAATGTGATAAGGTTTTGATCACTTTTGCCAAGTGGCCCCAACATTGTTACCTCTCACACCAAATCCTGAATTCCATTAAGGACTAGGTCTATAATAGAGTCCCCTCTTGGTGGTTCTTGTACCACCTACTCCAAGAAGCAATCATTTATTTCATCTAGGAACTTTACTTCTCTTGAATATCCTGATATAGGGATGTGAATCATTTTTTGACGATTTAAAATATCGTCCAATATTTTTTAAATCATCATTAATCGTTAAAGAGTGCAATACAATAGAAATTCCACCGATTTATCGTGAAAAAATTGTTAATCGGGTTAGTGCACACTAATGGGAGTTAGGACACAACCTAAAAACCCACCTTGACTCTTTAATACCGCTCCCTTAGCCTCCACCACCCTCCCGACCCCCCCAAAAACGTTTTGAAATTACCTGGTGGTCCAGCGGGGGTCCCGGGAGCATTCTCTCGCTCTCGGGCTGTCGGCCGATAAACAAAAAACCCACCCCGACCCTTTAAAACAGCTCCCTTAGCCTCCACCACCCTCCCGACCCCCCCAAAAACATTTTAAAATTACCTGGTGGTCCAGTTACGTGCATAATCCTTTGAAAATCTACCCCAGTAAGTGTATTTTAATTCTTATGCACATACTTGGGTGCATCGTTTAGAATGTCAGTGTATAAATGTTCATACAGCCATATGTGCATGTGTGAGTGTCCCATCCTCATTTTAAAGTTGCCACCCCTGTGTGTATGCACGAACTCTTATGTGGCATTCATGTGTGCATTTATGCCTACTTAGGAGTAGAAGTAAATGTTTATGCATACATTTACACACATAACAACTCTAGAAAGTTCACACATAAATGGTTTCCCAACCATAACTCCATTCCCAGCAATGCCTCTTTCAAATACGTGTAAATGTGCATGTGAAAATATTTATGCACATACTTTTACTCTGAAAACAAATCGGAAGCTGATCCAGTTAGCTGTGTAGCAGTAAAGATAGCGAAGATCGGTGTATGGAAAAAGCCCTTTATTGAAATCAAGCCAGGGCAAATTTCAATAAAGGGCTTTTTCCATACACCGATCTTCGCTATCCATACTTTTACTCTTACAACCCCAGTATAATTTCAAAAGGCCGATATACTCATGTAAAATGACATGTTATGATTGCACTGTTTTGGAAAAATCACACCTCATGCATCATGGCCTTTTTGCTGTTTCATTCAGGTACTACAGGAATTTCCTTGTCTTCAGACCACTTAAAATATTAATGTATGTATTGAGAAATGGAGATACATCTTTACTCATGTTAAATTCTGGTGGTTGGTAAATACTTTTTAAGCTCCTGGATTTCAGTGGCTTTTATTTGAAAGAAGCAAACAATAAATTTGTTTGTTGGGAAGATGATTTTGAATTGCACAAATTTCTGAATATTTTAGTGTAGTATAGAGATGTGAATCGTGTCCTCGATCGTCTTAACGATCGATTTCGGCTGGGAGGGGGAGGGAATCGTATTGTTGCCGTTTGGGTTTTAAAAATATCGTGAAAAATCGTTAAAATCGTGAGCCAACCCCCTAAAACCCACCCCGACCCTTTAAATTAAATCCCCCACCCTCCCGAACCCCCCCCAAATGCTTTAAATTACCTGGGGATCCAGTGGTGGTCCAGAACGGCGGCGGTCCGGAACGGCCCCCTCAATTGAATCCTTTTGTCTTCAGCCGGCGCCATTTTGCAAAATGGCCACCGCAAAATGGCGGCGGCCATAGACAAAAACGATTCGACGCAGGAGGTCGTTCCGGACCCCCGCTGGACTTTTGGCAAGTCTTGTGGGGGTCAGGAGGCCCCCCCAAGCTGGCCAAAAGTTTCTGGGAGTCCAGCGGGGTTCAGGAAGCGATTTCTTGCCGCGAATCGTTTTCCGTACGGAAAATGGTGCCGGCAGGAGATCGACTGCAGGAGGTCATTCAGCGGCGGTCCGGAACCCCCGCTGAACGACCTCCTGCAGTCGATCTCCTGCCGGCGCCATTTTCCGTACGGAAAACGATTCGCGGCAAGAAATCGCTTCCTGAACCCCGCTGGACTCCCAGAAACTTTTGGCCAGCTTGGGGGGGCCTCCTGACCCCCACAAGACTTGCCAAAAGTCCAGCGGGGGTCCGGAACGACCTCCTGCGTCGAATTGTTTTTGTCTATGGCCGCCGCCATTTTGCGGCGGCCATTTTGCAAAATGGCGCTGGCTGAAGACAAAAGGATTCAATTGAGGGGGCCGTTCCGGACCGCCGCTGTTCTGGACCACCGCTGGATCCCCAGGTAATTTAAAGCATTGTGGGGGGGGGGGTTCGGGAGGGTGGGGGATTTAATTTAAAGGGTCGGGGGTGGGTTTTAGGGGGTTTTAGTGTGCCAGTTTTCCTGCCCTCCCCCTTCCCCCGATTTATGATTTTTTAACGATAAATCGGGGGAATTGGTATTGTATCGTGGCCCTAACGATTTTTGATGATTTAAAATATATCGGACGATATTTTAAATCGTCAAAAAACGATTCACATCCCTAGTGTAGTAAGCATGCTGATCCCTGCTGAAATACTGTAGAATATAACACATTCTTCTACGGCACAGATGGAGATTGTGATGAAATAATTTACCATCCTAGTCTGGGGGATGCTGATAGACATGCTGCTCATTGCTCCTGCCGTTGATGTGTGACATCATAATTTAAGCCACTGTTTTATCCTGTTATGCTTTGTCTATGCTTCAGGTATTAAAATCCACACAGTACATGACGTTATTATGATCCTTATCTGCTATTCTCTCTTTCCATGCTTCTGCTGACTCTCATAGGATGGCAGCATTGTATGGCACTTCCATGGATCCTGCTGCTGCATGCCGGACTTGAATAATCCAATAACCTGCACGATCAATGTTACAGGGGCAGCAGAGCAAGGAAACTTGTGAATCAGTGCTCCGACAAAAGACCACACTCTTGTTTTCTTCAGCAAAGGTAGCAAAGCAATGCACTGTTACTGATATAATCTTTACACTTAGAATCATAAAACAAAAAGGTTATATAAATGGTTCTGATCTGCTTATTTCAATCTAATTTCTCATACCAGCCTAGAATACATGGAAAGCAGGAACCAGACTTCAGTGAATGAGTTCATTCTCCTCGGATTCACTCATGACCCAAAACTACAGATCCTGCTCTTTGTGCTGTTCCTGCTGGCATACATTGTCACTGTGGTGGCTAATGCTGGCATCATTGTTGTCAGCAGGTTGGATCGGAACCTTCAGACCCCCATGTACTTTTTTATCTGTCACTTGTCATTCATAGATATCTCCTATTCTTCAGCCATCACACCCAAAACCCTGCAAACCCTTCTGGCAGAGAAGAAAACCATCTCCTTCCTTGGATGTGCTCTACAGCTGTACTTCTATGCTGGCTTTGCCACTGCAGAGTGCTACCTGCTGGCAGCGATGGCATACGATCGTTATGTGGCCATATGTAAACCATTGCTTTATTCAGTCATTATGAGGAGGAGATTGTGCATTCAGCTGATCAGTGCATCATACATGGGTGGCTTTGTTAATGCCTCAATACATACAATTTCTATTTTCCGTTCATCTTTTTGCCGGTCCAACGTAATTAATCACTACTTCTGTGATGGTCCTCCACTTCTAGTAATTACTTGCTCAGACACCTCTGTCATTGAACTTGTAATGTTTATCTGTGTTGGGTTCAACTGTATAAGCACCATTCTGGTTATCCTAGTCTCTTACACTTATATTCTCTTCAGCATCCTGAGGATTCGCTCTGCCGAAGGAAGACGCAAAGCATTCAGCACTTGTGCCTCCCACTTCACTGCTGTGCTGATATTCTATGGGACACTATTGTTTATGTATTTACGACCTACATCAAGTTACTCTATGGAGCAGGACAGAGTAGTATCAGTGTTTTATGCAGTGGTGATCCCCATGTTAAATCCCCTGATTTACAGCCTGAGGAACAAGGATGTGAAAGCAGGCCTGGTGAAAGTATGGAGACAGTTATTTACAGCAATAAGGACTTTTTAGTTCAAATGTCAATTTTTAGTGAGAAAAATATCAGAGGAAAGTTACCTGCATAAAGGTCTTTCACTCTTATGGTTCTTTGGGATCTTCATGCAGTGTTTTCATCCTCTGCAAGGCAATAAGGTCACCCATGACTTATAGGGAAGAGCTAGTTGATATAGTTTCATTCATCTGCTCCCCATTGATTTCTATGATCTATAGCCTTCAATGAAGCATAGAAATTAATGGGGAACAAAATGAATGTGATAAATAGTTTTAATATTTTTGTGAGTCCTCCATTCATTTCTTGGATCCCACTAATGAAGCAAGTGAGGTCCCATTCATTTCTGAATGCCCATTCATTTTAAAAGAATGCACATTTTTATATTCAGCTAAAATTTAGCAGGGTAAAAGAGGTATTCTGAGGGCATTTTTGGGAAGGACTAAGTTATCCAGCTGAGCCAAATTTTAACTATAACCAAATAATCTGGTGATGTATCAAGCTGCGTTAGTGCTCTAGCATGTGTTATATTATGTAAATCGAGTGATATATGCAATATTTTGCATCTTCCTGCCCAGATACTCTCCCCTATTACAATGACCATATTTGCATATGGTTTGCATGCATGAATAATGCAAATATATGCAAGCAAGGTAATGCATAGTCAATTTGATGTTAATATTTTATTCTGGCTGACAAAGAAGATGGTCAGCCATGAAAAAATAACAACACCTATTTGAAATGCTTTAGACGTGTAGCAGGAGGCCCAGGACAAGCATGAGGATCGCAGACCTCCCCCGGCATATTTAAAGTAGCAAGAAAACAATAAAAGTTGGGAGAAATGGGAGGTTAAGTGGAGAATCAGTACTGGCACTTGTCTCAACTTGGGGCTACTAGTTGAGGAGGCCCTGACTCCCCCCAAAATATAAATAAAAAAACATGCACCCATGTGCAGATGACCCTGCACCCCCCAAATACCACAAATTAAGTAAAGGTTCCAGCTCTATCCAGCCCTTCCCATCCTCTCCCCCCACCCCACGTGATGATGAACACCCTTCCCCACCCTCCAAGTGACAGTGAGGACCCTCCCAATTAAAAACTAAAGAATGGGGTGGGATGGGTTGTGGCCCTGGCAAATGGGAATAGGTGGGATTCAAAGCAGAGAAGGTGTGTGGGGTGGGGGTGGGGAATGACTTTGGGAGAGGGGGGTTCAGTTTGCATAGCCTCTCAGGGTTACACATAATACCCTCTGTTGCCTCAGGTACAAAATTAGATTGTAAGCCCTGTGGGGATAGGGAACTACCTACAGTACCCGAATGTGATCTGCTCTGATGTAAACTCTGAAATGCCAAAAAGCAAAATACAAATAAATAAATAAATACATTGATAAGCATTTGGTGGGGAGGGGAGGGAGAATCGTACCACAACAACCTTTAATTTTTCATTTTTCCTTTGACAGTGCTGCATAACCAGATATCTTTTGAAGATATCATGTTAAGTAGCAAGTTATTTGCTTGATAACAGCTTGATACGTATCCTGTAACATTTTTTAGTTAACCAGCTCCATGTTACTGGATAACATTTAAAAAAAGTATATTCAGTGGCATGTTTAACCCACTGAATATCTGGGGCAAGGATTCCAGATAACTTTAGCCAGATAACTTGTCCACTCACCTGCTTACTGAATATTACCTCATTAATGTTTTCTTCAGTTTGGCAAATGAGTCAAACCAAACAAAAATACATTAAACAAGTTGAAAAAAAAACGAAAAAAAATTGACCCCAAAAAGAAAAAAAAAACAAACAAACAAAAAGTTGGGGGCTGCACATCCCCTCGGCTTTAGAAAAATGCTTTTGGCTGTTGCTAGTCTGCACTACTCTGATCTCACCCACCTTGATAGTGAGCAGAGAGAGACTGTAGCAACTTACTGTTGATTTTTCTCTTCCATGGGGTAAGTGGAGACAGGATCTAGGTGTGGGTGGGAGAGTAGGGAGAGTTACTTGGATGCTACAGAATGATTTGTTTTTCTTTGCCTGGGTGGGCAGCACTAGTCCAGCGAGATGAGCAGTGCACAGAAACTGAAGCATACCAGCCAGGCTGCCAGGCTGTTTTTGTCTGTGGAACCTGTCTATAGTCTCAGCACTTGAGCATGGCACAACACTGTACTGGTTGTGTGTGTGAGAGACAATTCTCCTCACAGATGCACTTTATGTTGTACTGTCAGTTGGTGTACTGTACAGTCAATTATGGTATTACTAATAAAGAAAAAAAATCCTTTTATTTTCCAAATCCAAATAAACAAGGACAAATTCTATCATGTCATGGAAAGGTAGAAGGCAAACTATTGTTAGTGGAGGCAGCACTAGGGGTGTGCATTCGTTTTTGACGTATTCGCAATCCGCAACGTATATATCCCTATTCGTTGTATTCATGGGGTCATGAAACGTATGGTGAACCTTCACGAATACAACGTAACTAACGAATAAACCCCCCACCCTCCTGACCCCCCCAAGACTTACCAAAAGTCCCTGGTGGTCCAGTGGGGGTCCTGACGCGATCTCCTGCATTCGGGCTGTCTGCTGCCGGTATTCAAATTGGCGCCAATAGCCTTTGCCCTCACTATGTCACAGGGGCTACTGGTGCCATTGGTTGGCCCCTGACACATAGTAGGAGCAATGGATGGCTGGCACCATCTTGGTAGAGGAATCCCCAAGCTGATAGTATTCCCTAAGCCCCTTCCAGCAGTCAGGTGGCAGGCCAGAGCCCTCCGCCATGAGTCGGAAGTGACAACCCAGCATGTAGGAAATGGGATGGTGTTTGGTAGCACTGTTTTGGGGCAAGAGGCAGGCAACATCAAAATTTGTAATGAAGAGCATCAGGGAAATGATTGACCAGCCACTGCAGGTAATAGAGAATGTGGGTTTTAAGCATTTTCCGCAGGTGCTAGTCCAGAATTACAAATTTTCTGCAGGTGCTAGTCCAGAATTACAAATCCTAACTGGATGGCCGGCGCCATTTTAAAGATGGTGCCGGCCTTCCAGTGCTCCTACCATGTGACAGGGGCCGGCCAATGGCACGGATACCCTGTCACATGGTAAGGGCAAAGGGCCATCGGCGCCATTTTTATTAACGCAGCCGATGGCCCAAGAGCGGGAGATCGCTCTCCGCGCCCCCACTGGACCACCAGGTAACTTTACAACCTTTTTTGGGGTTCGGGAGGGTGGGGGAGGGTTTTTTGATTATCGGATCGGGCGCAGCCGATAATCAAAAATCAAATCGGGCCGGGCGATAAAAATTTTAAGATTTGGATCGGAACCGGAACCGATCAGATTCCGGTTCCGATTCACATCTCTAATTAGTATAGCTATGTTTAAAAAAGGATTGGATAAGTTCTTGGAGGAGAAGTCCATTACCTGTTATTAATTAATTTGACTTAGAAAATAGCCACTGCTCTACTATTACTAGCAATGGTAACATGGACTAGACTTAGTTTTTGGGTACTTGCCAGGTACTTATGGCCTGGATTGGCCACTGTTGGAAACAGGATGCTGGGCTTGATGGACCTTGGTCTGACCCAGTATGGCATGTTCTTATGTTCTTATGTAGGAGACTTTATCTGCTAAACAGCGAGATTCAGAATTAAGTAACTTTATGTAACAAAATCCGTTATTTAAATTGTACTCTTATCTCTCAAATATGGTTATTTAGTCTTTCAGACTTGCGCGCGTCACTGAGCCTATGCCAAATAGGCTCGGCGCACACAGAAGGGGTTTTAAAGGGTTGTGCATGTATATTACGCGCGTAACCCTTTTAAAATTTGCCCCAATATGACTACAATTCTTTAACTTGTTTAATTAAAAAGACACCAGGTGTGACTGTCCCCTTAGCAGTACTTGTGTGTGTTACTTCTGTGATGATTTAACCCTCAACTCTTATTTGATAATGCTGCTCCTCAGGGTGTGAATAAACAAGATTACTCTACGGGCCAACTTTCAGTTTGGAGTGTGATCTCTCTTGCTTTCTGCCAACCTCACATGTTAAAAGGAGAAGGAAAATCAGTAACCTTGTTTGTATTAATACTTGCAAAATACTGCTGCCGATATGTGTAATGGAATATTTCTGTGAAAATCTCTGAGCTTTCTACATATGTGGGAGTGTTGATTTAATGTGTGTGTGTGTGTGTGTGTGTGTGTGTGTGTGTATGTCCAGCAGAGCTGAATCTATTGTGCAGTTTTGTCTGAGTGTGTGTGTCTCTCTTTAAGGGTTGTTTGAGTGGTTCTCATTGGGTGATCTCTATGGGCTAGATTCATTATTCTTCAAAGAATGATGAATTCAGTGAAAAAGGGGGCAGGGAGAAGGGGAGGTCAGGCCTGCAAAAGGCTGCAGCTGTTCACACCACGGCGGTGCGATTTCGCCGGCCGGAGTGAGGCCAGCTGCAGCCTTTTGCACAAATAGCACCACCGTAAAAGGTGGTGCTATTCGCCGCACTACTACCGGCGATAATGTCCCTCACATTATCACTGGAGGCAGTGCCGCGGCCAAGTCCTCCCCCTCCCCACCATGACTCCTCCCCTACCCATCCCAACTCCTCCCCTCCAGCTTATTTGCATCCTATCGCACGGGAAAAGGCCATTTTCTTGTGCAATGGGGGTTTATCGCATGCGTTAGGGCCTTATCGCATAAGAATAACATTGGAACACAAGGATATCAGTGTACAAGATCTAATTATGTAGTGAAGCACTGTCTTCTTTAGGTAAAAGATTAATAAGATTTATTTGAAATGATCAAATAGTATATTAGTAACATTTCTTTCTTAGATGTTTAGTTAATTTGATTGTTATTGTACTAAGATGCCTAAGGTGCAGTGTGCTGCTACCTGGTGTTTCATACCTATGTTTAGGAATTTTGTTTATACTAAAACAGAATCTAATCTATATCTGTACTGTACTATGTACTCCATGATTATCCCTAGTTTAAATGCTAAGAAAAAAACAAAATTTTTTCTTTTCTTTCTCTATGCTGTAATTCTGGACTAAATTCCAGTTACATTTTTCCTCTGGGCAGAGAACAGAAAAGAAATATTGATAAATATTTAACTTGGCAACAAGATTTTTATTATACATACTAGAAAATCAGCAAAGGTTTTTTTTTTTGTTTAAATGTATTTATTCAAGAGAGGATATGAACATAGTTACATAACCAGAGAAACTAAATATACGTATGAACAGTACATTTCGAAATCATCATATTCCCCTCGTCTGTGTTTCTATGTAGGTAAATATTGAGGAAAAAGGAAGAGAAAGGGGTAGAGAACAGAGAGTAAATAAAAAGATAAGGGAAGAAAAAGGAAAGGAAAAGCAGAGAAGAAAGGAGGGCAGAGAGGCAGGACAGAGGAGAGGGAGAAAGAGGAAAAGGCTTGCAATGAGATAAACCAAGGAACCAGAAAAGCAACCACCAATCACCGCTAAGACAGTGAAGCTATGTAGTTGGTGAGAGGTAGGGATGTGCATTCATTTCATCCATTTCATACGTTTCCTATACAAGCATGCAATATGAAACGTATGAAACATATGAAACGAATGCACATCTAATTGACATGTAATGGGATACGTATGAAATGAATTAAATGAATGAAACGAATGCACATCTAATTGACATGTAATGGGATACGTATGAAATGAATTAAATGAATGAAACGAATGCACATCTAATTGACATGTAATGGGATACGTATGAAATGAATTAAATGAATGAAACGAATGCACATCTAATTGACATGTAATAGGAAATGTATGAAATGAATTAAATGAATGAAACGAATGCACATCTAATTGACATGTAATAGGAAATGTATGAAATGAATTAAATGAATGAAATGAATGCACATCTAATTGACATGTAATAGGAAATGTATGAAATGAATTAAATGAATGAAACGAATGCACATCCCTAGTGAGAGGCTTCCACACTCTACCCCATGATAATATACAATGATATTTAATAGCTATGGCTTGTTCATATTTACTAAATAGACAGATGGAATTCCACCACAGGTGTTCCGAGAGCATATCACTGTGCTTCCAATTAGCCAGAATATTGGGTATGGCTACAGTCAATAAGAAGTCCAACAATTTCCTTGATGGTAGTGGGAGACTAAGGCCTGGATTCACTAATGCCGCAAGACTTAGTGAATCCTGGTGCTAACGGGGGGCAGGAAGACGAAGCGGGGGTGGTCCTGTGCTAGCCGGCAGCGATCGCACCTCCAAGTGAACTAGGCAGCGATACGGCACCTTACCATTTCGCTGTCTTTGCCCCAATTCTTCCTCTTCCTGGGCTGATTCTGCCCCAATGTAGCTAGCACACGTGTGCGCTAAGCTTTCTAGCAAGCGTGCAACTTCTCCTCCAAGAACTTATCCAAACTGCTGTTTGGATCCCCTCTGGAAATCCAAACAGCAGAATTGAAAGGGGGAGAAATAGCCAACCCTCTCAGGTGACCATGCCGCTCATTCCCTCTTGAGACTGTAAAAATTCTTCAAGCTTTTGTGGTTGATGAAAGATATGCATTTGGTTTTAGTATGTAATTTTCATTTGTGCTGAGTACAATAAGCCATATTGGGCTCCCAGTGTGCGTAGCTGAGAGCGAAGGGCTAAAAACGCTTTTCTTTTGGTAGCAGTGGCTTTAGCAAAATCCAGAACAAAGATAATCATGTTGCCTTGAAATAGTAACTGCGCTTTTTGTTTCACCACCGCTAAAATAATGAGAAGTTGGGGATAGTGTAATATCTTAAATATAATGGGCCGCGTGTATTTTGAGTTACGCAGGGGCCTAGATGGAATTCTGTGGGCCCTCTCAATCTGGGAACGGATGGTCGAATTTCACCTGGAGGCAAGTCAGAATCAGGTTAACTAAAAAGGCAATCGCATCAGAGCCCTCTGCCCCTTTGGGAATGCCAAGGATTCTCAGGTTGTTGTGGCGATTGCGGTTCGAGAGGTCCTCTACCTCCTGTTGTAATTGCACCACATAACTGTTGATCTGTAGCAGTGACACAGTAGAAAGTAGGGATGTGCAGAGCAAAAGTTTATGTTCATAAGTCCATAAGTCGAAAGGGGGTCCCATTTGCGGTCAATATGGACATATGGAGAATTCCATAAGTTGAGTCTATGTCCATACGTGCAAATAAAAATTTAAACCCCTCACCCTCCTTAATCCCCCCCCCCCCAAGACTTACCAAAACTCCCTGGTGGTCCAGCAGGGAGTCAGGATGCCATTTCTGAACTCCTTTGCGAGGAGCACGTGACGCGGCGTCACGTGATTCCCTGCACGATCGCTCCGGGGGACCCTCGTTGCACCCAAAAGGAACTTTTGGGTGCAACGAGGGTCACTCCGAGGGTCACTCCGAGGGTCACTCCGACGTGACGCCGACGTCACGTGCTCCTCGCAAAGGAGTTCAGAAATGGCATCCTGACTCCCTGCTGGACCACCAGGGAGTTTTGGTAAGTCTTGGGGGGGGGGGGGGAATTAAGGAGGGTGAGGGGTTTAAATTTTTATTTAGGATCAACGATTGCGATTTCCAACTTATTCAACATAGCTATGTTGAATAAGTTGGAAATCGCGATCGTTTTCGCCTCATCACTTTTTTAAGTTAAAAAAAAAATAAGTTGCGTTTTACATATGCGGTCAAAACGAATGCACACCCCTAATGATTACCTTAGAAAAGGAAGCTGTCTATATATCTCAATGCAATTTCAGTGAGCTTTAAGACAGTCAAGACTGGTTAAGTCTTTCAAAGCTGGACTGGGTTAAGTAACTTAAATAGTGATATTTTATTAATTTAGCAGACATAAATGAATTCTAGGTTTTCTCCAATATGCTTATAATACCTGATTCCATGAGGAGCATGTGTGTATGAGAGACCTATAGGGATTAGATCCCAGAAGTCATTGTATTAAATATAAATCTTCTAAGTCAATGCAAACACTGAGATATCAGAGATGGGAACGAGAGGAGATTTTATTAAGCAGGTAGGATGCGCACTTTTCTGAGAGAAAAAAATCTAATAATATTTATACAATATATTGTAATGTATCAAAATAGTGTAATCATACTTTAGCAGTCTTTAAACATAGAATCGATTACTACAGCACCAGAATGATTGCGCAGAACAGTAAAATGTACTATCCTGCTATGTTTCGCTTTGGTGCACAGAATCTACTTAAGGGATAAACACTGTTCCTTGGCAAAATGTTGAAATAGTACTGTAATAATGTAATTTAGATTATTTGTATTTATAAAATCGCCTTACCTTGTGAACCCAAGTAGAGTGGTAGAAGTAATTTAAATGAGTATGAAGAAAGTATCTAGAAGGCAGGTCTAGTAAAGCATTATTGAGCTGGATAGCCTTCGCTTTCGAAGTCTCCCACTTCTGTGCGTAGGCAGCATGGAACGGGCTTTCCAATCTGGGATTTGAGAAGATGCTGGCTGAGAGCAGCCACTATCAGGGTCCTTGGGTCTGACCCTGCTTGGCTGCTGTTATGCATGTCTGCGGAGGACAAAAGAGTTATAAAAAAGAGGGAGAGGAAGGTTGAGGGCAAACTTAGATGTACTTTTTAAAAATGTCGTAATAAATATGTCAGTGCAGGCAAGAGAAAATAGAGAAAAAGATGATATAGAGAAAAATATAAAAAGTCAGTTAAAAAGAAGTAGACATTTTCACAAAATGATGAAACCAAGAAGGCTAAGCTGCTTGATTATGGCTTACTGAAAGCCAGCTTTAGATTTAAATATGCTTTCATGGACATAGCTTTGTTTTTTTTTAAAAAGATTTTTCAAAGAAAGTTGAATATTTGAGCTAGTTTTTTTAACCTTAGTTCCCAAAAACTCAGCTTTCTAATTTTAGGCCTCACATTTGCCTACATTTAGGAGCCAAAGTTAGGGATCTAGCACGGAAAACTAGTGTTAAGTACCCAACGCACTTCCCTGCCCTGACACCTCCTTGTTAGGTGCCTTAAATTCTTCAAGAGGAATGATGCCTTGTGTTCTCAAATATGAATCCACGGTGCAGGACTGACACAGACTGCATTCTCCAGGCTCCAGTAGATCACAGGAGGGCTCTGGGCACAGCTGATTCATGATTTGAGAGTCAAGGATGAAGATGAGATGCCCATCCCAGTAATATGACTACCCAGGCAGCCTGATGGCATTAGTCAAAGCTTTGGTATGAACTCTCCTCTGGTGTCACACACTATTCCCTAGTAACATAGTAATCATGGCAGACAAAGATCAAATGGTCCATCGAGTCTGGCAGCAATTTGCTTATGGTAGTAGCTGCCATTCCGTGCAATTTACCCCGATTCTGTTAAGGGTAGTAACTGCCACTCCGTGCAAGTTACCCCCATTCTGTTAAGGCTAGTAACTGCCACTCCGTGTAAGTTACCTCCATGAATTCTTTTAAGTGAAGTAATTGCCACTCCATTCAGGTTACCCCCATTCTGTTAAGGGTAGTAACTGCCACTCCATGCAGGTTACCCCCCCCCATTATGTTAAGGGTGGTAACTGCCACTCTATGCAGGTTACCCCCATGAATTCTATTAAGTGTGGTGACTGCCACTCCATGCAGGTTACCCCCATTATGTTAAGGGTAGTAACTGCCACTCTATGCAGGTTATCTCTATGAATTCTATTAAGTGTAGTAACTGCTGCTCCATGCAGGTTACCCCCATGTTTCTGTTAACGTATGGAGTAACCTGCTTTACTATGGGACTCTGGACAGCTGGAGCAAGAACAGAAGGCATAGACAGTGATGTGAGAACTGTGTACTATATGTGCAGTCTCCTAGCTATAGTGGGAGTGAGTGCCTGTTTGCTTCATCATGTGTGAAAAAGCAATTTTCACTGCATGTTTGAGCATCACTCACATCAATGTTTTAAATATCAAGAGGTAGATATTCAGTGGTGCCTGAGTGTCACAGTTATTTATTTATTTATTTATTTTTAATTTTTATATACCGATGTTCCTGTAAAGTATACATATCACACCGGTTTAAGCAGATAAATGTATCTGGTTAACTTTATCCAGATTTTCAGCAGCACTTAACCAGGTAAAGGTGCTCGTGAACATAGCTGGATAAAGTTAACTGGATAAAGTTATCTTATTAACTTTAGGCCTCCTCTTCACTCTGATCAGAATTGGCTGGCCATCCTTAGCCAGACAGTGGTGAATATTCACAAGCTGCAGCTAAGGTTTCACTGCACCTCCAGAACATCTCAAAACCCTCCTTGTCGTATATACATTTTGTTCAGGAAACAAAGATTTATTCAAGTACATTTCAAAGTCAATTCTTTTGACTACCGAGTCCGACCTCTAAGGCCTCAGACTTGCAAACACCCCTATGAGTGTTGCCCGAAGCTTGTTCCGCTGTCCTGACATCACCACCCATACTTTCCAACTCTAAGCCCACCGTACACAGCCTGTTGCTTGTGTATCATCTCCTATACTTTCTGAGTCTGAATCGATCACTAGGACACAGAGAAACATCCTGCTCCTCGTATTTGTATTTGATATGTGCTGTTGTATATTTTATGCATTTTTGACTGATATATTGTAAGCCTTTCTGGGTCCTTTTTGGTGGAGGGCAGTACATAAATTGAAAATGTAATATAATGTAATGCAAATAGGAACCTTCCCCATCTTTTTATGCAAAAATATAATTTGATTCATACATGCCACTATGCCACATTTTGATTTATTCCATTATTCTCCTTACTTCAAAATGTTTATAACAGTGTTGTTTAACTGAAAACAATCAAAGGTTATTGTCTTTGGAAAATGTCCTCAGTGGGAGATTATCTTCTTACTATTTTCATAACCTGCTACAGGAAGTTTGTTTAGATTTAAGAATAAAGAGTTTATAAAGAATAAATGACTTGCAGTGTGACGTGTTCCTCTAATCTAATATACTGTTAAATCCTAGAGAAAATGTGCTACCAGCTAGTCAGAAACATTTCATCTGAACCAGAATTGGAATGAGTTTGGCACTATTAAAAAAAATGGTTTTGTTTCTCTATATTCTAGATGACATTGATTGGGTCAATGGAGTGGATGAATGGAACAGTGACTGAATTCATTCTCTTGGGATTCACCAATGATCCAGTGCTACAGATTCTGCTCTTCTTTGTGCTTCTACTTGTTTATATTATCACCCTACTGGGTAATATTGGTATTATTACACTAATTCATATTGACGTTCGGCTTCATACACCTATGTACTTCTTTCTCAGTCACTTATCTTTCGTAGATGTTTGTTATTCTTCAGTCATTGCCCCCAAAACACTGGAAAACCTCCTTGCAGAGCAGAAAACCATTTCTTTCCTTGGGTGTGCCTTGCAAATGTATTTTTATGCTGCTTATGCAAATGTAGAGTGCCTCCTGCTGGGGGTAATGGCGTATGATCGTTATGTGGCAATATGCAGCCCCTTTCTCTATACAGTGAGTATGAATAAAAGATTCTGTTCCCTATTAGTAACTGGGGCATATTTGGGTGGATTTGTCAATTCCCTGATACATACGACTATGGCGTTCCACTTAACCTTCTGTGGGCCCAATTTGATAAGTCATTTCTATTGTGATGTACCTCCACTGTTAAAGCTCTCCTGCACCGATACATCTGTTAATGAGCTTTTGCTTTTCATAATTGTCACACTAAACTGTACAGCCGCTTTTGCAACTATCATGGTTTCTTACTCTTACATTCTCTCCACCATCCTGAGAAGAATCCGTTCTACAGAAGGAAGATACAAAGCATTCAACACTTGTGCCTCCCACTTCACTGCTGTACTGATATTTTTTGGAACAATTCTTTTCATGTATTTACGACCCAAGTCCAGTTATTCCAACCAGGATAAATTAGCCGCAGTATTTTATGCAGTGGTGATTCCCATGTTAAACCCCATGATCTACAGCTTAAGGAATAAGGAGGTGAAAGGAGCCCTTAATAAAGCAATAAAACATGTGTTTGCAAGGTAACAGTCAATCAGACAAAATGCAATAGACCCAAAAAGTTCAGGTTATATATATGGGAAACATCCAATATTTTATTTATACCTCTACCAGATTTTAAAATAATTTTATATCAGTTCAAATTTTGTGGTTTAAATATTCTAATAGAGTCACTGCATATAATCACTGAGAGTCTGTTTTTCTCTAGTTCTGTTACAGAAGGCCAATCTTAGTGGCCATTTTGTATCTTGTTGGGAAAATGCTTAGTAAATAAGGCCCTTTTGAGGCGGATTTTCTAAGTTCGCAGAACTTAGAAAATCCGGTGGTAACAGGGAGCGGGGATATAAAAGGTGTAGTTATTCGGTGCAAAATAGGCAGCGAAAAGGCTCCTTACCTTTTCGCTGTCTGCGCCGTCTTCGCGGAGTCGGCCCCAGTGATGCCCCAACTCCTCCTCTTCTGGAGTTGACTCCGCCTTGATGTACCCTTCGCAGGCGTGTGCTACGATTTCTAGCTATCGCATTCTTGCGCTGGTAGTGCAAGCGTGCGATAGCCTTAGAAAATAAGGCCCTATGTGCAGTACTGATGTTGCTAGGTGGGATAATATACATTCTTTTTGCAGTATTTCATATTGTATCTAAACAGTTTTCTACCCTATATTGCACTAGCATATTGGTATGCTAGTTATATTACTTTATCCCAGATTTCCATATACTTAGAACAGACCCATAATACCAATGATTGCTTATCCCATTATATACGTTTATGGAAAAGTGTTTATGGGAAAGTGTTTAGATAGGAAAAATTAACTAGTCATATTTAGAATCTTTGCTGCAAGAAATCACTGCAATTGCTTTATAATAAATTCTAACTATTAAAATTTATTTTACCTTTTTTATTACCATTATTATTTAAGAAAATATTTTGTGAAAAAAAAGTTTTGATAGAGAGAAGACTTCAGTATTGGCAAGTACTGCTCTTTTACTCTCTTAATTTTATTTTTAATAAAAATGCTTGAAGTCACTTTCTGTTAATTACTGATTATGGTACTGCTGTGTTTCCAAAGAAAGTTCTTGATACCTTTACTGGTCTTTTCTTTCACACAGCCATGGATTTTAATATCTTCAATTAATATAGATCTTTCATGTAGTGGTATCTTCAATTTTTACAAACTTTGACCATAATTGTAAATTTTCACCATAGCAAGTCATCTATGTTGAATTTTACTTCAGCCCATCTTGAGTTCTGAACGGGAAACCTTCACACCGTTCCAAATAACTTTTCATTTAACTGAACATAGCTTTATATTTATTTATTTATTTAGGATTTTTTTTTATTTTTTTTTTTTATATACCGACATTCTCGATACAAATATCAAATATATGTTCTGTAATGAGTACTTCTTTCCCAACAAGATCCCGACAAGTTTTAGTAGCAAGGCACTTATCTTTTTGCTTGTTACTTGTTGTTTTGGCGAAAGGCATACCATGCCTTTCGCCAAAATGAAATGCTTGTTAACCACTGCCAACGTGGCCGACGTTTCGCTTCAACGCTGCATCAGGGCGGACTCTATAATTCAACAACATAAAATAAATTTATTTATTTGCATTCAACAAATCTTTCAGTTCATGCTTCTGTCGGAAATACTCACAGTTTTTGTCAATACCCTTCTTGTTCGATTGCCGGGCTTAGTCTGAAAAATTTTTTTAACATGGCTGCGCTTTTTTTATCTGGCTGATTGGCTTGAAAAAGACCCAATCATTGTGTCTGTGATGGTACGTATGACACTCTGGCATCAAATTTAAAGGTCTGTAGAATTGCTTGACAGATTTATGCATGCTCATTGATCTCTTTTGATTCCTGGTTCCAGCAAATATGCGTGATGACGCATGATGCACTACGACATCAGATTTAAAAGTCTGTTACATTCTTTTGACAGTTTCGTGTATGCTCAGTTTTCTTTTCTGTATTGATGGGATCTATGTAAGCCCTGTAGTTGTTTAGTGCCATCAAAATGGGTTTCACCGGGACTGCCAGATCCCATTATTACAGCCTTTGAGCATTTAGTATTACGAGATTTGGAGAAGTTGGAACAGACACCTTACCATTGTATAGATAATTTGACGGTAGGGGAATGCAGAGCATGTGATAAATTACAACATGATAATTCAATAACGACCGGCGGATAAGGGAGGGGGGATAGTTGTTATGGATACAGATATGTATAATGAAGAAGTTGAGCGTCAGCTCTCAGATAGGGAATTCTATAGACCTCTGCAAAGAGATCCTACGCAAGGTTTACAAGACAGGATAATGGAGATTGTGGATGTAGCTGTTCAACAAAAATTAATCACTACAAAGGAACAAGATTTTTTGTTAGAATTACAACCATCTATTCCGGTATTTTATATGGTACCGAAAATCCATAAATCATTGGTTTCACCACCGGGACACCCGATAGTGTCCAGTATTCAGTCTATCTTAGAACCCTTGTCGAAATACGTAGACACTTTTTTGACTGCTCTAAGCACCCCGCTTACTCACCTCTCTACCCTGCCGAGGAATATCACCTTAAAAAAGCTCTAGGCACCCGCACCTCGGGGGTCCTCACTTCTCACTACTCCTCGGGCCTCTCCTAACTAGACAACCACTCCTTGGGGGTCTTATCTCTATTTCTTTCAGGAACTTCTACACCTTATGGTACTCGCTCCTCAAGGGCCTATCTGTCCAGTTCCTGCACCACGGACCTTCGGTCCCACCATCTCATTTGCCAGGAAGACATCCGCACTACACTACTGTGAGTACCTCTGCAATCCAGTCTCCAACTCCACCCACCAGGTTGGCTATTCCAGCGCTGCGGTCTCTACCACCTTGAACATCTGGGTGAGACTTCTACATCTGAAACTGTCTGAGCGCATTGGCACTTTGCTGGACTTCAGAGCCTTCCTTCCTGCCTCATACCATCTATCAACAAGCAGTACAATAAAGCTTTCTACCTACAAGTATCTACTCTCTGAGTCTAGCCAATCACTGTGGTTCCCCACGGGGCCCCTCCCCGTGGGAGGAGTTATCTCCAATGTGACCAAGGGTCCACAAGATGCCCCAAACACAACAGATTTCTAACTCCATGGACTCGGCTCAGCTTGTGGTCTTGGCCTAGCCCAACAGATCATGGAACAACAAAAGTCTTTGGAGAGCCTAGCTACTGCCTTCAATCAGTTACATGCTCAACTGAATTCTTCAGCAACTCCTGTGAAAGAATTGCTGTCTCCAGTGGTAACCCTCAAGACCACTGTAACTCTATCCACACCTACCCGTTTTACGGGTGAAGCCAAAATGTGCAGAGGGTTTGTTAATCAATGCAGCATGCATTTTTTATTACAGCCTACCCTCTTTCCCACTGAAGCTTCCAAGACTACCTACATCCTATCGTATCTCGAGGGACGAGTCTTGGCTTGGGCTTCACCATTATGGGAATGTGAAGATCCTATCCTGAATGACTTACCAGGATTTCTAAAACTTTTCAAGTCTAAATCTATGCCTATTGCTTCCAGCCTACCGTTAACTTCCTTAGAAGAGGAGCAGCCTATGCAACTAGGCCAAAGCCATTTAACTTCCAAGGGGAAATGCTTTCGCAAACGCATGGGGTTATGCATGTATTGTGGCCAATCGGGTCATTCCATCCAAACCTGTCCCATCTGTACGGGAAACTGATGGGCCTAGGACCTGCAGGAGGACTTCTCCTGGGCCTCACCTCTCCTACTCCTCTGTTATCCTTACCAGTATCTTTGCTCTGTGTATGTTTTGAATTTCAGACTCTCGCTCTCATTGACTCTGGTGCTAGAAGTAATTTTATTTTGAAGCACTTAGTTGAACATCTACGGATTCCTACCATGCCAATAGCTAAGCCATTGCTATTGTCCTCTATCCATGGAGAACCACTTCCTGGAGGAGTATCACTGACTACCCAGGTCATTGGTCTGCGCACCGGAGCGTTACACTCTGAATCCATCTCATTTCTCATATTGGAAAAGGCCATGCATCCGGTGGTACTGGGATTGCCTTGGCTTCAAGATCATATTCCACAATTTAATTGGACCATGTTGGAACTGTCCCAGTGGGGGCCTGACTTTCATGGTCAGTGCCTCACGGAGGTTTCAACGCTCATTTGCATGCCCACTACACCATCGTTACCTGGCTTACCTCCACAATACGCTTCATTTCAGGATGTTTTCTCAAAGCAAGCAGCAGATGTACTTCCACCGCACAGAGTATTTGACTGCCATAAATCTGAAGCCTAATTCAGAACCTCCCAGTTTACCCTCTTTCAGTAGCTGAAACTAAAGCCTTGCCCACCTACATACAAGAAAACCTGCAGAAGGGATTCATCAGACCCTCCAAATCCTTTGCTGATGCAGGCTTCTTTTTCGTAGGGAAAAAATATGGCACCTTATGCCCCTGCATTGATTACAGGGGCCTGAATGAGATTACCATCAAGGACAGGTACCCCTGCCCTCAATTTTGGCTCCAAGGAGCCAAGATATTTTCCAAACTCGATCTTAAAGGAGCTTACAACTTGATGCGTATCCGCGAAGGAGACAAATGGAAAACTGCTTTTAACACCCGCGATGGACACTTCAAATATCTCATCATGCCCTTCGGCTTGAGTAACGCACCTGCAGTCTTTCAAAATATGATAAACGACATCTTACGGGACCTACTTTATCAATGTGTGGTAATATATCTTGATGATATATTGATCTTCTCTCAAGATCTGCAAACTCATCAGGAGGATGTCAAGAAAGTTTAAGATGCCCCTGAGGTTCCTGCCACAGAGTCTTCAAAAGAGGGCCTGGTGGCACATGCCTAGGAAGACCCGGAGTTGGCGTGGATTGCAGCGGCATCTCGGCTGCCATGAGGAGCCTGGAAGAAGCAGAGGTATGTGGCGGTAGCGGCTAGCCCCAGCCACGAGCATGCCCGGAGAGGAGAGAAGGGCAATAAATGACGTGAGTTGAATTGGTCGCAGCCATCTGCACCAATGATCATAACAGTTCCCTCTTTTGGCACTTTAAGCTGTCGCTGTTTTTTTTTTTGCTCCTTTTACAGTGATTTGGAAAACTCCTGCCAATGCTGATACTCCCTTTATGGAGCCTAAGGCTGTTCATGTTTCTTTGGTGACACTTTTCACAGTCTTTCTAGGTACCTTGGAGTTCTTTCCCCCTCCTGATGATTTCTTTCCACAAGTTCTAAGACAATTGATTGGAAAACCGCAATTTTGGAGCCCAATGCTTCCCCCATTTCTTTTAATGGCAAACAAAAAACAAATCAAATGAAAATATACATTTTGTTTTGTTTTGAAATTGAAGAAATGAATTGGACCCTCATGAAATGAATTTTGAAATTAAACTAATTTTTTTCTCCTGCACATTCCTAAGCACTATGCAATGTCTGGAACTCTGATCTTCAACATGATCAAATCCTAAGTCATCCACTTGAATTTAACAACTCACTTTTGGTCAAGGAGGATCTTATAGAATCTATCCAGGTATTCTGAACTGACTGCAATGGAATTTTCTCTTGGGTAGTTTTAATAAACTGTATGGTAAAATAATTAAACATAGATGCACTATTATTTTTAGTGTATAAAATAAAATTGCATGACATGCCCAATTCTCTAAGAGGCCGATTTACAAACCTTATGCATGGTGAAAAAGAGAAATATGTGTGTAGCTGGGTTGAGCGCGTCCCATGCAGATTTTCTCAGGCCCACAGCCACATGCGTATCTCCCGGTACGCACATTGCAAAGGGTTTATAAAAAAGGGGTGGGCCAGAAGCAGGGTGTGGACGGGGTATAGGTGTGGTATGGGTGGTGTATGGGTGAGGTGGGACAGCACCATTACGGCACAATCCTGCTGAAGCACATGCTGAGAATGATGGACCGGTGTAACCTGCTGCTGCTATGGACCATGAGTAAGTATAAAAACAAAAAATTATAGGGTAGTTAGCGGGGTTTTAGGGGTTAGAGCAAGTTGGGTAAAGGGATGCGGGTTAGGTAGGGTGTTTAGGAAGTTTGCTCTTTTTCTGGAGCAGACTGGGAGAGAACTGGGAAAAGGCTTATCGTGTTACCGCACACATCTACTTAAATCCCCCTCACTTATACACGTGAAACGGCACTAGCACACACATGTGTGCACCGATATAAAATGTGTGCACCGATTTTATATCGCATGTTATAAAATCGGTGATTTTATAACATGCGCATGTTTACGAGTGCATTTTATAAAATTGTAGAGTCCATGTGCAAGCGTCGGCAACCATATGCACATGAACCCCGCATGTGGGTCTTAAAATCTACCTTTATATTAATGATATGCAAAGCATGCAACAGCTAAAAGCTTATGCTAAATAAAGGGTGAAGCCATCAAGCCATCTTCTTGAGGGTGAGTAGAAGTATTCACTAAAAGATTCATAATCTTTCCTGGAGTTGTGGTGGTAAGATGGGGTTTAGGTAACCTAGAAAGGCCCTACTATCTTTGATGGGCAAGTGACCACCTGGTACTTCCCAGAAAGATTTAGAATAAGAAAACTTGGGGTTGGTTCTTATGGGCCATATTCTTGCTTCAGAAATTTGGGTGTTCTTGGTAATGCACTGGAAGTGCCATGTACTGATATAAAGGAGATGGAAGGGTATTTATAGACCACAGATGGACCTTGATTTTTTATTAGGGTGTTGGCAGGGAAGTTGGAGACCCTGCAAGAAGCTGATATTTTGATGGGGAAGGGGATAGTTGGGAGAAAGGTTACAAGGACAGTTTTCATCCTGAGTTGATAGAACACCAGCACTGTGAGCACATTAACATTTAGCATCTACCTCCAAATTCTTGGCAAATTTAGTCTTTAGTGAATAGCGAAATAATATTAATGAGTTCATTATTTTCCTATTTGCATATTTTGCTCGTACTTGCACTTTTCAAAGGAATCATGAAAGAAAAATTAACATATATGTGCCTAAGTAGCCAGTATTTGCATGCATGTTATTTTATAAACATTGACAGTATGTGCATACTTTCAGCTTTGCAAGCACATTTACCGGCATAGCAAAGAGCAGGGTCAACAGGTATGCTCAGTAGTTGCTATTTAATAAGAAATATTCACATACAAGTTATCTAACTTAATTGCACAATTTTGTATCTGCTAATTGACTAGCACAAATGAAATTGGACTTGTCTGTTATCTGCAATTTTTAGCTGGGAGGTCTGAGTGAACTGGCGGGGGTTCAGGATGAAGTGCTAGAAGGTCTAGATAAACTTGAGATGGATTGGGTGAACAAGTAGAGGTATTGGCAAATAGTTCCCCCCCCCCCCCCCCAAAATCAGGAAGGCCCATAACACAATGGCTTGTCTAGGGCAATGGGGAGGGGAGGCAGCATGGAAATTGTTTGCATGAGGTAGCACAATCATTAGCACCATCCCTGGTCTTGTTCCTCTTATAATGAAGTACTGGCTGCTAAATTGGGAATCAGATCCACCATGTATTGACTCATCCTGTGCCTGAAGGAAGAACATGGTCAAATTTGTTTTGTAGTTTTGTCAATGATAAACTCAAGCTATTATTTTAAACCTTCTGCTGTCTGACACTGGTATATTTGAGTAAAGACAGCATTTGTCTAAAATTTATTTAATTACATTTTATGAAACCAGATATCTACCCAGACTCATGTTTATTTATTTATTTATTGAGTTTTATATACCGTCATTCGGTTTCGCCATCACAACGGTTTACAAAGTTTCGATGTTTAACAGGGTGTCCAAAAGATTAATGTGATTGTTAGCATAGATATTGTAGGCTTTATAGATGAGGTTCGGATGTCATACTATACAGGTTCAATTATGTTCTCATCTTTATGAACAATTTCATATTTCCTTAGCACAGTTCATGAAAATTAAAAAATGCAACTGAGAAGCACTATTACTTATTAGAGTTCATTCCTTCTTATGTTAATATAATTATGGCTGGAAATGTTTTGCTTGATGAAAGCATTTTTTTCCCAAGACTTTCTTTAGAGCTTGTTTGACATCATTGTTCCTGAGGCTGTAGATCATGGGATTCACCATAGGGATTATCATTGTGTACACTACAGAAACCGCACGGTTTTTATCCATAGAGTAATGGGAACTCGGAAAAACATACATGAAGATAAGAGTCCCAAAATATAAAACCACTGTGATAAAGTGGGAAGTGCAGGTGGAGAAGGCTTTGTGTCTTCCCTCTGAAGAGCGGATTCTCAGGATAGCAAATACAATGTAAATGTAAGACAGAATTATTGATGTAATGGTTACAATGGTAACAATGGAAGCAAAGGTAGACAGCACAATCTCATTGAAGAAGGTATCTGAGCATGAGAGCTTTAACAGTGGAGGGACATCACAATAGAAATGATTGATCTCATTGGGGCCACAAAAAGATATGGAGAAAGCATTAACATTTTGAATCAATGAATGTACCAAACTAACTATGTATACGATTGCCATTAACTGGATACGGACTCTCTCTGTCATCACAACAGTATAGAGTAAGGGGTTACATATCGCCACATAACGATCATAAGCCATCACCGCCAGTAGCAAACACTCTGCAGTGGCCAGGGTAACATTAACATACAGTTGTATAGCACAATCAAGCAGAGAGATGTTTTTTTTCTCTGCTAAAAAGTTAGCCACTGCCTTTGGGGTGATAGTTGAGGAACAACAGAGATCTATGAATGCTAAGTTGCAGAGAAAAAAGTACATGGGTGTGTGAAGTTGAGGATCAGTTCTAATTAACAGGATAATGCCAATGTTTCCCAGTAGAGTTAGAAGATACATGGCCAAAAACGCAGTGAAGAGCAAATTTTGCATTTTGGAAAGGTCAGAAAAACCTAATAAGATGAAATCAGTCACAGGGGTTTGGTTTTTGCCTTCCATTTCCCAACAAGAGAACACTGGGCATCTGCTGCAGGAATGAGAAATAAATAACTATATTTGATTCTTATTTTTATTCATATTATTGAATTTCATCTTTTACACCATTGGATCTCAACACAGTTCTCAGGACACACCCAGTCTGTCAGGTTTTCAAGATATTCATAATGAATTTGCATGAGATAGACTTGTATGGACTGCCAACATCCATATTGATTTTGGATAGCCAAAAAATCTGACTGTCTAGTTTTTGCTGAAGATTGGGTTGAGAATTCCTGTTTTATGCCAAAGCAAAACAGGTCAGAATCCAAACATTATACATGATGATTAATAATGATTTCACTTTATTATTGATCATTCAGGCTGGATATCACTTTCCATTTTTTTTTAACTCAAATATAGGGTTGAAAAATGCAATAAGCTGAAGAAGCTCCATGACTGGCAGAAAGTACCTTCCAGTCTTGAGTATAACCAGGGCTGGATTTAGGCAGAGGTAAGTTAGGCATGTGCTTCTGGCCCCAAATTTTGATAGGCGCCATTTTCTTGCCAGTGTTGTCATCATCCTTATAGGCAAGCATGCCCAGCCTCCCAAGATTTAAAGGGCCCGCAGCAGGAAAAATGGTCCTGGTGCCCTTTGATGACATTATTGGCTCCCACTATACAAGACTTCTTCCGACCAGCAATAGATGCCTCAGTAAGAAGTCTGCTGCCTAAGAGGAGTGGGTATTGCTCCTGTGTTCCTGTTTGATCGTACGTTCCTGGCACCTGATTCTTCCTGCATTCCTGCATTGCCCAGCCTGCCTTATCCAGCCCCACCTGTCTTGTCCAGCCTTACCCTGCCTAGCCATCTTATCCAGAGTCTTTTGTGTCTTCATCCATCCTTGGCCTGATCTCCTGACACTGACCTTTTGCATTGGACCTGACCACTAATGAATCACCTGCTTTTTCATTACAGTCAACTGAAACCAAATTGGGCAACCCTTAAATCTCCAAATGGCAGGGCTTGAGACATTAGCATCACAAATGTTACACTGAACGAAAGACATTCTGCCAGTAGTGACTAATATACAAGTTGTTAGATTGGTACTTAGATCTTATATTATTCACTTAACTAAAGGGCTTGGAAGAGCTTATCTGATCACAAGCTCAGGTATGTGTGGCTCTGGAGAGACACCATACAACTTATTTTACTTCTATTGAGAAGTGCTGCTCGATGACCCCCTGCAGTACCTGTGAGTCACCAGACCCAGAGGCTAACAGCCAGCCCTGTTTTAAAATTCATCAACAGTTATTTAAATACACACTAGCAAAGATTCTAAAAACACTAACTAGATAAAATATATAGAGATTTTAAACCATGCAAAACTGAGGAAATGCTGAAGAAAAAAGAGCATTGTTAGTAAGGAATAAGTCTATATGATTGACTAATAAATTAACAAATTAAAATTCAGCTTATCTGGCCACAAGCTCAGGTATGTGTGTCTCTGGAGAGGCACCTGTGCAATGTATTTTACTTCTATTGAGTAGTGATCTCTTGCTGATATTGTTCTATTGTCTTCTGCATTTCCTCTGTTTGGCATGGTTTGAAATCTCTATATATTTTATCTAGCTAGTGTTTTTAGAATCTTTGCTAATGTCTATTTAAATAACTGTTGGTTAAATGCAAAAAGGGCTGGTAGCCTTTTGGTCTGGTGACTTACAGGGCACTCACTGCAGGAGGCCAGCAAGCACTACTCAATGGGGTAGATTTTCTAAAAGTGTGCACCAGGCGCAAACAAAAGTACGCCGGATTTTATAAGATACTTATGCGTGCAACCCTTTTAAAATCTACCCCAATAGAAATAAAATAAACTGTACAGGTGCCACTCCTTAGACACACATACTTGAGCTTATGGTCAGATAAGTTGATTTTTAATTTGTTAGCCAATAATATAGATTGATTTCTTGCTGGCATTGTTCTATTTTCTTCTGCATTTCCTCTGTTTTACATGGTTTGAAACCTCTATTTTATCTAATTAGTGTTTTTAAAATCTTTGCTAGTTTGCATTTAAATAACTGTTGATTAATTAATTAGATTTTTATATTCACTTCAAAGTGTACATCAAAGTGGGTTAAACAAAAAGGGTTGATAGACTCTGGTTCTGGTAACTCACAGGGCACTGCAATAGATGTCAAAAAAATTAAACAGGTACCTCTCGAAAGACAAACATACCTGAGCTTGTGACCAGATAAGCTGAATTTTAATTTGTTAACCATAATACTGACACTTCAAAGTGTATAACATTTAGGTACTATAGGACTTACAATCTTCGGTATTTCTAAGTTCTGTATGAATTTTAACACTAATTGTTTGCTTGTACCAATTGTTTTTCTCTGACATTACTTTTTCAAAAGAAGACTCATATACATATAGAAACATAGAAACATAGAAATGACGGCAGAAGAAGACCAAATGGCCCATCCAGTCTGCCCAGCAAGCCTCACACATTTTTTCTCTCATACTTATCTGTTTCTCTTAGCTCTTGGTTCTATTTCCCTTCCACCCCCACCATTAATGTAGAGAGCAGTGATGGAGCTGCATCCAAGTGAAATATCTAGCTTGATTAGTTAGAGGTAGTAGGGGTAGTAATATGCACAATATGCACTAGATTAGCATTAAGGGGGCAATATCGAAAACTATGTATTTAAATATCTGTGTGTAATTTCACACATGCACTGTACTTTGCATTTGCTTCAAGGTAGATGTAAATTATTTGGATACAATAGTATCTGCACTCTTCTGCCAGCTTGCATTTTCAAAGGGAACCTCATTTTCTAAGGGGAGTGACCTTTGAAAATAATCCTGCGCCCTCAGGCCTGCAAGCTCCCTTGGGTGCAAAGTGCCCCCTAGTCCTGCAAACACCCAGAGAAATTGCATCATTGTCCTCCTCCTATCTTCAGTTCTACTGCATATCTAACACACGGATACATGCAATACATACAGGATGGAAAGACTTTGTATAACGTATCAAATTCCACATTCTTTTTAATGTATGCAATCTAATGCAAATCCATAACACTTCCCTGTCTAAAATATTGCTTTATTTTATCTGATTGCTTTTATTCAGATGTCTAATATTGGTCTCAGACAAAACTGATGTGTTGTAGGTGATACCTTTTATTGGCCCATCAAAACAATTATTCTAGTACAAGGGTGGCCATCTCCCATCCTCAGGAGCTACAAACAGGCCAGGATATACACAATGAAAATGCATGAGATTGATTTGCATACAATGGAGGCAATGAATACAAATCAATCTCATGCATATTCATCGTGCATATCCTGAAAACCTGGCCTGTTTGTGGCTCTTGAGAACTGGAGTTGGCCACCCCTGTTCTAGTACATGAACTTTCAAGAGCAGGAAGGTCAAGTTTTCAGATGTGGTTTCAAAATCTGTGTAATGCAATCTCTTTTTTGCTAGATCAATAAAAGGGATGACAACTGACAAAGATCCCTGGTTTTTCTTTTTATTCAGCTTCATCAAAGAAGATTCTGTGGTGTTAACAGAGTCCACATTTTGCTCATAACAACCTATAAAATTGCTAGCTAAAGAATAGTAATAAAGTTAAAACATATCTCCTGAAAGCAAATCCAAGCACTGAATGAACTTCAACACTTGCATGCTTAGTCTAGAAAGGCAAAAGTAGGGCAGCAGATCAAATTCTATTTTGGGAGGGCCCTCTGAAGTGCATTTGGGTCAAATATGAAACACAATCAGGCCGATACAGAAAGAAACGCGGGAGAGCGGGCGAGCGCCTGCTCTCCTGGCGCGCGCACAGGCCAGTGTCCTGTGTACGCGATACAGTAAATAAAATTATGCTAATTAGGGCCCGCTATAAAAGGAGGTGCTAGGGACCCTAGAGCGTCCCTAGCACCTCCTTTTTGACAGGAGCGGCGGCTGTCAGCGGGTTTGACAGCCGACGCTCAATTTTGCCGGTGTCGGTTCTCAAACCCGCTGACAATCACGGGTTCGGAAACCGGACGCCAGCAAAATTGAGTGCCCGGTTTTCAACCCGCGAGCCGCGGGAGCGCACTGTACTGTATCGGCCTGAATGACAAAGTACTCTTGCACATTTTGCAATATTCAGAGTTTGGTGTGCTATGATGTTTATAGTGCAGAGTATTTCTATCTTTGTCCAGATTTAATAAAGAGGCCTATTTAATACACAGTGGAAAATTGTATAAACTATTTAGTTTTATTTTTTTATGCTGTTTTGCTTCCCGGACCCCAATGCAAATGAGCTCACTAGAAAAATAATATTAATTGTTTTGCTACAAGCTTTATACCTCATTGATGTGCATTTAAAATTTTGTGAAATTGCATTCGCAAAGCTATACTTTTAATATATGCTCAGCGTAATCAGTTGCTCTACCTAATTTCATATCAAAGAAAATCTTTAACATTGAATTTAAATACAATTTTTCACATGTGAAACTCTGCATGAAAAATAGCTTTCTGTAAAGCAATTACAATTTGTGTACAAAAAGTGTAAAGAGTACACAGGATGGCAAACACCACAATATGACAAATAACACTATTTTCTATTTTAGCAGGTGAAGCAGACTTTGTGCAAAATCTTGCCCATTTTAGTACTCTGGCCTCATGGTTTACAGCACCCATACTTTATTCTTTCTGTCTCGTTTTAACCTACATTACAGAAATCCTAGTGATTTCTGCAAAATTCTTCTATTTACCTTAAAAATAGATCTTTTAAGCCTGAAGAAAAATTCCTTGTAGTCAAGGCCAGGCATTAATATGAAATCTAGAAATGTTAATAAATCCTATATAGAAGAGAATTTATTGGAAATCTACCATCACCCAAAAATATCCATCTTACCTCGGCAACTAGGAGTGCCTTTCTTCCCAATTAAAAAGTGCCTGAGTCTGCATGAAGGAGGCAACCTCTATTTAACCATTAAATGAGCTTTGGGACCCAAAACCCAAGAGATTCCAAAACTATCTGTGTTAATTAGCATCTTACATTCAGTTACAATATATTCATAAATCTCTTTTTGGGTCTTTAAGCATTCCTTCTGAGATCCAGAATGATGGATGTTGATGGTATTGAGAGGACAGAAGCAGTTCAGAAGAGGATAGCCAAACTGTTGTATTTCTTATAATGCAAACTTTGCATAGGCTTAAGGAAATTAAACATACTACATAGAATGAAGACTGGATAAAGAGAGAAATTAAAGAAGTATTCAGATATCTAACCAGATTCAATAACGTGCAAGGAGACAGAATTTTCCTTCAGAAAAAGCTGAATGACATGGGGGTCATAATATTTAGTTGGAAGGAGGAAGGCTCAAAGGAAACATTAAACAGACTACTTTATTGAGAGGAAAGAAATGCATGGATTACCCAGTAAGAAACATGATGGCAGAAAAAGACTTTATGGCCCATTTGGTCTAGTCATCTTCCCAATCAATTTTTCATCATAATTCCCATCACTTCCTTAGATATCTGCTGTATTTATTCCATGCTTCCTTGAATTCAGATACTGTTTTTATCTCTACCACATGTTGGGGGAAGCCATTCCATGCATCAACCACCCTCTCTGTAAAGAAATAATTCCTAAGATTACTCTTGAGTCTACCTCCTTTCACCCTCATCTGCTTTTCATTGAAAGAAGCTTGCCTCCAGTGCATGGAAACCTTTAAGATATTTGTCTCTATTTTATCTCCTCTCTCTTGCCATTTTTCTAGGGTGTACGTTTAGATCTTTAAGTCTATCCCCATATACTTTAGAACGAAGACCACTGACCACTTTAGCAGCCTCCCTCTGGACAGACTCCATCCTGTTTATATTCTTTTGAAGGTGGGGTCACCAGAACTGCACAATGTATTCCAAGTGAGGACTCACTAGGAACCTATACAGGAACAATATCATCTCCCTTTTTCTGCTTACTATTCTCTCTATGCAGTCAAGCATTTTTCTGGCTTTTGCTGTTGCTTTATCCACCTATTTGGCCACCTTAAATTCATCAGATATAATCACTCCCAGATCCTGCTCTTTCTTCGTGCTTAGAAGGATTTCACTTACTTCACAATACTGTACCTCTTCCTTGGGGTTTTTGCATCCTAAATGCCTTACTTTGAATTTTTAAGCGTTAAATCCTAGCTGCAAGATCCTAGACAATTCCTCGCATTTCTCTACATCACCCCTCATGTTTTCTGCACCATCCTGGCTTTCCACCCTGTTACAGAGTTTGGTATCATTAGCAAAAAGATAAACCATTCACTATGTCACTCACTAAAATGTTGAAAACAACCGGTCCAAGGACCCATCCCTTAGGCACACCACTAGTAACAACCCCTTCTCAGAGAAAACTCCATTTACCACTACTCTTTGTTGCCTCCAATTCAGCCAGGTTCTAACCCAGCCATCATTTTAGGCCCCACACTAAGGAAGTTTGTTATATTTATGAGTCTCCTATGCAGAACTGTGTCAAAGCACTCACTGAAATCTAAGTACACTACATGTAGTGCTCTCCTTTGATCCAAGTCTCTTTTCATCCAATCAAAGAAACTGATCAGATTCATCTGACAAGGTTTATTTCTGGATAGATGGAGTAGAAATAAAACAGTAGCTTCCCCGAATTAATTCTAAGTAATATTTAATGTTTGCAATTTAAACATTATTTGCAAGTTTGGAAAAAGGGGTCAGAACTAGAAGAATGCTCAAACAATAGTTGCAGGAGTATCAGGGTAGAAACACAACAGTGCTCACTAACCAAACCTCCAAACTTCTGTTGGAACAGAGAGACATCCACTGGCCCCACCATCAAAGCTGTCCTACATTCTTCGGAATGCAAGGTGCTAGCCTCACCTTCCTCTTCAGCACTGAGCTTGAAGAAACCTCCAGGAAAAACAATGAATACTCAAAAAGGCAGGAAACACAAGCAGGAGGCATTTTAAGGAGGTACCATATCATATCTGATTAATCAAGTGATGAAAAGGATACTTTGGAGGCATTCTGGGACAGAGTTAAATTAGCCAGACAACATCTGTCTAACTTAGATATTCAGAGAGAGCCAGAAAATGTATCCAGCTAAGTCAGGTTGTGCTTTAAAACATGGGCCCAACCTTGCCCACCCTCCCCCACCACTCCAAAAAAAAGGAACTTTTGTTTTTACAGTGAAGAGTTTATTTTCATTTTAACTTCACTTCTCCTGGGCCCGTACATTAACCTTTTCTTTCTGGACACAGCCCTGAGTAAAGGGAAAGTGAGATTTAAGTGCAGAGTTTTTTTTTTATAGAGGCCTGCTGCACTCATACAGCTTAGGCACCTTAATGTCTTGGCTATTTTTTCCGTCACTGTGTGTCAGCTTAGATACCTTATTAAAAAACAAAATTATCTCCCAGGACTTTTGCATCTGCCCTTCAAAAACAGATAGGTCTAGCGCCACTACTCACAGCAAGGAAAAGGTCTGCATTTCAGGGCTGTACATTTCTCCTATACACCAGTACAGTCTATGTGTCCACATACATGATTACCAGAATGGGGTTGAAATGGGCATCTCAAGCTCTTTTGAGCTTCCTCATGATCTGATCTAGTTATCTCCTCTGGTCTCTTTGTTTTGATCCTCCCAGTTTGACTGCTTCTAGCTGTTTGTACTGTTTCAGGATTCCTCCAGTCTCTTTCTCTTGTCTCATCAAGATGTTTTAGAAAATCCATCATGCCACCATACATGAAAATGCAGGTTGTTGGGGTTTTTTTTTTCCCTGTCCTGAACATCATCTGTTTATCAGAAACACATAGAATAAGTACTTAAAGTAATGCCATATGTCTATTTTCTCCCAGAGCTTCCACTGGTAAAAACATAGTTTTATTCTAGACCAATTACAATAAGTGTTTACTATACAACAGCATCTATTTCTGTTTTAGGGTAGTACTGTTGCCCTGAGGGGGATACATTTTATTATTTTTAAATGTTTTTATTGCAAATACATCCTAAAATTATGATCTTTTATACAATTCCAAAGATACACAAAAATTTGAATTTTCCACAGGGGCATCCAATTGTTTCGTCAAATCAATCTATCTTGGAGACTTTGTCTGTATTTGTGGACTCTTTTTTGCAAGAAAAAGTCCAGTCTGCATATTCATATGTGAAGGACACCATACATATGTTGACTAGATTAGAATCCATGCATTTAGATAATTCTGCTCATTTCCTTGTAACTTGATATTCAACCATTATATACAAATGTTCTGCAGAAAGAATCTTTATCTATTATAGAAAAGATCTTGAAAAGCAGACCTAAACCACATCGTATACCCACATCTTTCATTTGCCCATAAAGGAAACCCATAAAGTCTAATTATTCCTCAGTGTAATTAGTGGAGATAAGTAATTCATTTCATTTAATTTATCTAGATTGCTTGAGATCATTACACCTCGATATCTTTGTTACACTTAAATGGATATGATTCCTTCAGACATCTTTTAGACTCCGGTTGGATCCAAATTCATAGAATTTCTTTATTAGCTTCATTTAGCTTATATCCTGATATCCTACTAAATGTATTTATCACATCTAGCACTAGCCTCAAAGTCTAAGTAAGATCTGAAACATATAGGAGCACATCATCCCACTAACAGTGCTATGCAGTTATCCATTCAAGCAGCCCCAACAATCCCTGAGAATTCAGGATGTTGCCGAATCAGTACTACAAAAGGATCAATAGCTGGGGCAAATGGAAGGGGCAAAAGAGGTCACCACTGCCTCATATCTCTGAAAAGAGGGAAGCTCTGGGATATGAAACCGTTCATTTTAACTTGAGCCATGGGTTCAGTTTAACCTATCTAAGGACCTGATTCATCAAGATCTTCTCTCATAGACACAGAATGGGAGAAAAGCTTTAGTGAATCAGGTCCTAAGAAAGTTCTACCCCAAGCCAAACTTAACCAGGACTGCATACAAGTAGGTCCCCTAACAAATGCTCTCAGTATCCAACAAAACCAGAAAGGACTCTTCTCTCCTACTTCTAACTTTATATATTAAACCTAAGGTCCACCAAACATTATACGATCCTTTTCTACCTTTTATAAATCTAGACTGATCCTTGTTCAATAAACCAGGGAGCACCCACTCCATCTGGCTCACCAATATCTTGGCCAAGATTTTGTTGTCATAGTTTCGTGTTCGTAGAACCATGGGAAATCTTCATTTCCCGTGGTTCTGACCACTTTTTTTTTTTTTTGCTGTCCTGTGCTCTTAACTGTGCGAACTGGGAATGAACTGGTTTTACTGGCAATGGCGTCAGTGCATGTCCCTTCTAAAATTCCCCCACTTACGTGATACAAACACTCAAACACACTAAAGCATATGCCCCAATTGTTTACTTTTCCCCAAAACCTTTAAGTTCTAAAATTTCCTCAAGCTTGATGGTAAAGAGAAAGGGGAAGACTAGCATCTTGCATTCTGAAGAATCTAGGACATCTTTGATGGTGGGACCAGTGGATGTCTTTTTGATCCAATAGAAGGATGGTAATTTAGATAGAGAACACTGTGGTGTTTCTATCCTGATACTCCTAAGGCTATTGTATGAGCGTTCTTTTAGTTCTGACCATTTTCTACTGCCCAATTATAAACTTGCAAATTATGTTTAAAGCACAAATATTAAATATTACTTAATGATTAAAATACTCTCTCAGTCAATTTACTTCCAATCTCCAGTTTAGGGCCCCCACAATTTTAGTTCTACCCGCTCTACTGGGTATTCCACGCATCCTCTTCCCTCTCAATAACGTAGACTTTTCAATGTTTCCTTTCAGCCTCCCTCCTTCCAACTTTATATTATGACTTTCATGTCATTCAGCTTTTTCTAAAAGAAAATTCTATCTTGTACGTTATTGAACCTGGCTAGATATCTGAATACTTCTTTCGTATCTCCCTTTATCCAGTCTTTATTCTTTGTAGTACATTAAATCCCTTAATCTTATGTAGGGTTTGTGTTGAAAGAAAAACAACAATTTTGTAGTCTCTTTGAAACTGCTTCTATTCTCTTAATGACATCAACACCCATCTTTCTGGATCATAGAAGGAATGCTTTAAATCACAAAAATTTATGAAAATGTTTTAACTGTGCACATTATTAACACTTAATTGATGAATGTAACATGTTAATTAACACAGGATAGTTTTGGAATCTCTTGGGTTTTGGGTCCCAATGGTCATTAAATGGTTAAATAGAGGTCGCCTCCTTCATGCAAACTCATGCACTTTTTAATTGGGAGGAAACGCACTCCAGAGGTAAGATGGATATTTTTGGGTGCGGGTAGATCTCCAATAAATGTTTGTTTTTTTTAAATAGTTTTATAGTTTTTGAGAGTAATATAGTCCATTTTTTTTTTATGGGATTTCATACTAAAGCCTGACCTGAGCTACATTTCTTCAGGCTTAATATATCTATGGAAGCATTTTTCAGAAATCACTAGATTCAAACAGTGCAGATTAAAATGAGTCAGAAAGGATAAAGTATGGATTTTGCAATCCTTGAGACCAATAAAGAGGGCAAGATTGCACAACGGCTGCTTCACCAGCTAAAATGGAAAATAGTGTTATTTGTCATAGCATGCCCTAGTTGTCCTTTTGGTGAAGAAGCTTTAATTGTTTTGCAGAAAGCTATTTTTCGTGCTTTGCTTCACATTTACAAAACTGTATTTAAATTAATTATTAATGAGTCACTGTGACTCAAAATTGCTACTGCTTCACTCTGAGCACACATTAAAACTATAGCTTTGCAAGTGCAATTTCACAAAAGTTTAAGTACATATCAACGAGTTGTAAAGTGATTGCAAAAACATTTGTAACAAAACTATTTACATTATTTTTCTAAGGGGCTCATTTGCATGGAAGTCCTGGCAGCCAAACAGCATATAAAAAAAGCCAAAACTAAATACTGCATACAATTTTACACTATGTAGTATATCAGCCTCTTTGTTAAATCTCGAGAAAGGTAGACATACTCTGCACTATAAACAAGATAGCACACCAAACTCTAAATATTACAAAATATGCAATAGTACTTAGTCATTGTGTTTCATATTTGACCCAAATGCGCTTCAGAGGGCCTTCCAAAAATAGAATTTGATCTGCCGCCCTACTTTTGCCTTTCTAGCCTAAGCATGCAAGTGTTGAAGCTCATTCGGTGCTTGGATTTGCTTTCAGTTCTCCATACCATGCCTGAAAGTGTGGTGATATATTTTTATTTTATTACTGTGCTTTAACTAGGAGCTTTATAGGTTGTTAAGAACAAAATTTGGACTCTGTTAACAACACAAAGTCCCCTTTTTATGGAGCTAAATTAAAAAGAAAAACAGGAATCTTTGTAAGTTTTATTGATCTATCAAACCAGATATCCTCATACACAAATCTTGAAACCACATCTGAAGACCTGACCTTCCTGCTCTTGAAAGCTCATGTATCAGAATAATCTTTTTGATGGGCCTACAAAAAGCATCACCACCTACAAAGACACCAGTTGTCTCAGACTAATATGGCTATTAGACATCTGAATAAAAAATATCAGAGAAAATAAAACAATACTTTGAGACACAGAAATGTTATGGAGTTGCTTTAGAATACATGGATTAAAAAGAATGAGGATTATGATCTTGCATAATCACTTCTCTCGTTCTGTATTTATTGGATTTAACACTGTATTGGATATGTAGAATAATAGAAGATAGGGCAATAATTCAACTTCTTTGGGAGCTTGGGGTACTTTGTTCTCATAGGGAACTTGTAGGAGTTAGCACGCGCTAACAAAAAGTAACAAAAAGTAACACAATCTAATGGTTTTTGTTAGCGCGCACTAACCTATCCCTATCAATTAAAAAGCAGAATGAAAATACAAACAAAAAACAAACTTTGAAATGTTTGTATGCTAATGCCAGAAGTCTAAGAAGTAAGATGGGAGAATTAGAATGTATAGCAGTAAATGATGACATAGACTTAATTGGCATCTCAGAGACATGGTGGAAAGAGGATAACCAATGGGACAGTGCTATACCGAGGTACAAATTATATCGCAATGACAGAGAGGAGCACCCGGGAGGAGGTGTGGCGCTTTATGTCCGGGATGGCATAGAGTCCAACAGGATAAACTTCCTGCATGAGTCTAAATACAAAATTGAATCTTTATGGGTAGAAATCCCTTGTGTGTCGGGGAAGACAATAGTGATAGGGGTATACTACCATCCACCTGGCCAAGATGGTGAGATGGACAGTGAAATGCTAAGAGAAATTAGGGAAGCTAACCAAATTGGTAGTGCAGTAATAATGGGAGACTTCAATTACCCCAATATTGACTGGGTAAATGTATCATTGGGTCATGCTAGAGAGATAACGTTCCTGGATGGAATAAATGATAGCTTTATGGAGCAATTGGTTCAGGAACCAACGAGAGAGGGAGCAATTTTAGATCTAATTCTCAGTGGAGCACAGGACTTGGTGAGAGAGGTAACGGTGGTGGGGCCGCTTGGCAATAGTGATCATAATATGATCAAATTTGATTTAATGACTGGAAGAGGAACAGTGTGCAAATCCACAGCTCTCGTGCTAAACTTTCAAAAGGGAAACTTTGATAAAATGAGAAAAATTGTTAGAAAAAAACAGATAGTTTTTGATGTAATGCCTCTATTGTATGCAAATGTATCTCATGCATATTCATTATGAATATCATGAAAACCTGATTGATTGGATGTATCTAGAGAGCTGGGTAGAGAACAAATGGAATTAAAAAAGAGATTTAATAATATGAGTTAAAATCTGAATCAAATATAATTATTTATTTCCTTTCTCATTCTTACAGCAGATGTCCAGTGTTCTCTCCTTCGGAAATGGAAGGCAAAAACCAAACCCCTGTGACTGATTTCATCTTATTGGGTTTTTCTGACCTTTCCAAAATGCAAAATTTGCTCTTCATTGTGTTTTTAGCCATATATATTTTAACTCTACTGGGAAACATTGGCATTATCCTGTTAATTCGAACGGATCCTCAACTTCACACACCCATGTACTTTTTTCTCTGCAACTTAGCATTCATAGATCTCTGTTATTCCTCAACTATCACCCCAAAGGCATTGGTTAACTTTTTAGCAGAGAAAAAAAACATCTCTCTGCTTGACTGTGCTATACAACTGTACGTTTTTGTTACCATGGCCACTGCAGAGATTTTCATCCTGGCGGTGATGGCTTATGATCGTTATGTGGCGATATGTAACCCCTTACTCTATACTGTTGTGATGACAGAGAGAGTCCGTATCCAGTTAATGGCAAGTGTATACATAATTAGCTTGGTGCATGCATTGATTCATACTTGTAATGCTTTCTCTATGTCTTTTTGTGGCCCCAATGAGATCAATCATTTCTATTGTGACGTTCCTCCACTGTTAAAGCTCTCATGCTCAGATACCTTCTTCAATGAGATTGTGCTGTCTACCTTTGCTTCCATTGTTACCACTGTAACCATTATAGCAATAATTCTCTCTTACATTTACATTGTTTTTGCTATCCTGAGAATCCGCTCTTCAGAGGGGAGGCGCAAAGCCTTCTCCACCTGCACATCCCACTTTATCACAGTGGTTTTAATTTTTGGGACTCTTATCTTCATGTATGTGTTTCCGAGTTCCCATTACTCTCTGGACAAAAATCGTGCAGTTTCTGTAGTGTACACAATGGCAATCCCTATGGTGAATCCCATGATCTACAGCCTCAGGAACAATGATGTCAAACAAGCTCTGAAGAAAATCTTGGGGAAAAAATGGCAAGCAAAACATTTCCAGCCATGATTTACATCAACGCAAGAAGGAATGAACTCTAATAAGTCACAGTTAGTTGTATTCTTAAATTGTCATGAACTGTGCTATGGAACTATGAAATTGGTCATAAAGATGAGAAATAGAATATGGGTAGAGGTGAGGGTTCATTAAATGTAATTAAATACATTTTAGGCAAATGCTGTATTTATTCAAATATTCTAAATGTCAGTGAAGAAACCCTTTCAAATAATAGCTTGAGTTTATCATTGACAAAACTACAAAACAAATCTGAACATTATAAACAAATGCACATCGTTATGTGCATTTGTTTATAATGAATGGCACATCCAAAACAATAGGACCCTGTTTATTTCATTCCTGGAGGCCTACAAAACAAATGGGGTCCTTCCCACCTATGAAACATATCCCAATCGTTTCATTCGCTTAGCTCTCATAGATTTCTTTGGCTCATTAAAGTCTATGGAGCCATAGCAAGTTCATGAGAAGTCTATAGAGCAACCAACTCTTGTCTGTGATTCATGTGTAACCTCGCAGTCTTGTCATGAAGTGGGCAGGGCAAGTCAGCAAAGTGACCAGAATGCCAGCATATCACTGAAACCTTTTTCTAATTTAACCTATTGGTGCTCTGTGGACCCAGTGATGCTGATCTTGGGATCTGAGCCTGTGCATTTCTTTTGGACATTGACTGGGAAGTTTGCGCTTCTGGTTGAATTCTCACAGAGTGTTCACCTGTGCTTTGCCTTTTGTTAAAACCAGAAACATTAGAAATGCTTTGGCTGCTATTCGTCTGCTCTGGTCTCACTGTCACACTCACCCACTGAGAAAGGAAGGCCTGTGACAGGCTGTTAGTATTAGCCCTTTGCCACGGCCTTTCCTCTCCCTTTGGGCAGGCAGGCAGGCTTATTCCATGGGCTGGAGAGATTGGGGCCCATTTGCAGTGGCAGTACAGAGTGTTTTGTTTCCTCTGACTGGGTAGACACGGTGTAGTTCAGTAAGCAGTGCAGGTAGTGCAGCAAGAGAGCAGGTTGCCATTTTGTTTGTGGATCCTGTCAGCGGTGCACAAGGCAGAGCATTTCCAGCTGTGCTGTATGTGCATTAGTGATAAAGACAAAGCTGGATTATCTCTGTGTGTGTGTGTGTGTGTGTGTGTGTGTGTGTGTGTGTGTGCGTATGTGAGATCAATCAGTGGTTTTATACACTAACATTACACACAGTTCCATTCAAAGTAGTAAAGAAAAAAATCCCTATTGTCAAAATCCCCAGTAGGCCCTGCAGTGACAAATTAAAGTGAGGGAACACTGTTGGTGGCAAAGGAGACCCTAAAACAGGGAGTTCTCCACCTAAAATGAAAATGGCAGGAGAGGCAGGCAGCTCCAGTTGGAAGAAACTGAAATATGGAGAGGATGTGCCACCACCACCTGATTCTCTCCCTGTTATTTTGAAGGGGAGGGCTAGGGTAGGCAGTACTAATAGCAGGGCAGAAGAGAAAGCAGTGCAAGACTCAAAACCACCAGCAGTGGAATCTTCCTTAATCAGCACTGAAGAGGCAGCAGAAACAGCATTGGCAGGAGCAGAATCTGAATAAGAATCTCCTCTTACAGGATTGCCTGAAGAAAACATTGGAAAGCTATTAGCTGAATGAAGTTTTGGAGGATTGGTTACCAGCGGCTTAGTGGCTTACCCTCCACTTCAGTGATGGAGCGTTACGTTCGCTGGCCGCGGAGCCCCGCAGACCGCCCTACTTACCTCCCGCCACCCATCAGCATCAGCCGCAGTCCCCGGCTCGCTGGCGGGCGTGGGGAGCCGCTGCCGACACAGGACACCCCTTCCCGGGTCTGCCAGAGTCTCCCCTCTGCCTTTGGTGGCCGGGGTGACACAGACTGCCGCCCCGGCACGGGCCTTTCCTATGCATGCGCGCGCCCCCTCTCAGGACTTAAAGGGTCGGCGGCGGAAAAATGCTGCTGGCTTCTCCAGATGACATCATCAAGTCCTGCCTATTTGAGGCTGCATCGGGCTCCCAGCGGGCAGCTTGGCAACAGGTCTCCTCGCTATCTTCTCCAGCATGCTCGCTTGGTGTTCCTGATCCTGTGTTCCTGATCCTGCCTTCCAACTCCTGTTCTGGATTCCTCTTCCCTTGGATGGAACTTGACTCTTCAGCCAGCTTGCTTCTTGACCTCGTCTTCTGCTGCCTGCCTCTGACATCTGGACTGGACCTGACCATGTCTTCTGCCACCTGCCTCCGAACCCTGGACCGGACCCGATCATGCCTTCTGTCTGCCTTGACCCTTCGGTCCCTCATGACCCTCCGCTTCGTTCGGCCATGCCGTCTGGATTATCCATGCAGAGGCCCACCTAAGACCAGCCATCCCTGGTACCCAAGGTCTCAACCTGCGGGGAATGAGGGCTGGTAGTGGTGAAGCTCCAGCTGGCCTCTACTTCCCGTCCGGCCTCACCTCCTGACAGAGGGGATCTGCGGGGGTCTCACTCACAGGTAGCTCCAACATCACCTCGGGCCAAGGGTTCACATTTTGTAACTGATTGCCAAGCCCATGGACCCGGTGGAGGCATCCACCTTGCAGGCCATTCAGACCTGGCTCAGAAGATCCTCGAACAGCAGAAGGTCTTAGAAACCCTTACTACGGCAGTAGAGTGACTTGGGGCTTGTCTGGATTCCGCTGTCTCATCAGGCCAGTCGGTTCCTCCTGCTCTGGGCTACATGGCCTCCATTCTGACTGCATGCCCTGTCATAGCATTCCCTGCTTCTCCACATTTTTCCGGGGACCCGCAACATTGTCGATGCTTCCTGAACCAATGCAATATGCATTTCTGCCTCCAGTCCGCGCTCTTCCCTGATGATGCGGATGATGGGTAATTGCCAGATTCTTGTGGCCTGGTTTGAACTCTGTTGGAAACAGGATGCTGGGTTTGATGGACTCTTGGTCTGACCCAGCATGGTAATTTCTTATGTTCTTATGTTCTTGTGAAGACCACCTACATCATCTCACTCCTGGATGGCATGGCCTTGGCATGGGCCTCTCCCTTGTGAGAGAGCTCTGATCCTGTTCTGCGGGACCTGCAAGGCTTCTTGGCCCTCTTCCGCACTGTCTTCAACGATTCTGGTCGGCAGACTGCCTCTGGGTCATCTCTCCTCCACTTAACGGATTACATTATCGAGTTCTGGACCCTTGCCTCGAAACTCCACTGGAGCGAGGACTGCATATGCTCCTTCTTCCTAGATGTACTGGCTGCCCGGATAAAGGACGAGCTGGTGGCCCGTAAGTTACCTACCTCCCTAGATGCCCTCATAAATCTAGCCGGCCGCATAGACCGCCGACTCCATGAGTGGACCCGTGAATTGCAACTTTCAAAGAGGCATCCACCCACTTCCCAGCTCTCCTGGCATTCTCCCTTTTCCAAGCAGAGCCCCACTCCAACTGGGGCCACAGCAGAGGAACCCATGCAGCTGGTTCGCAGCAAGTTAACCCCAGAAGAATGCCTCCAATGCCGGCTATCAGGGGCCGACAGTCGGCGCCATTTTGAATACTGGCAGCCGATAGCCTTTGCCCTCACTATGTCACAGGGGACGACGGCAATACGTTTCGCTTCCCCATGATTACGGCCCTATACTTTGCGGATCACCAATTCATAGGGAACGAATGCACACCCTTAGATGTCAGTATGGATTGCTGTAGGAATGGCTCACACGTAGTACTCTTACATTCCACCTAGGCTATTCACTTGCATGAGAAAGGGTGGGGGGTGTGAAACTTGCCAACATCAGAACTCAAATATACAGTCTAACATTTCGGAATGAGTTGACATCAGCCTGTATTTCGCACCTTCCACCTGGAGTGGGCCTAATAGTCCAGTTAATTGGGGGTGTGCATGGTTCCTAGAGCTTTAGCTGCCAGGGATTCCAGTTTTAGGAGGGGGGGTTGTGAATGTTAAGAAGCTGCCACTGAATATGGGGATGCAGAGATGGCAGGAATGCAGAGTGGCAAGGACCTCCTAATGCCATCTATGTTGGGGTTATTCAGATAAATGGTTTGGGGAAAAGTTAGTTAGTGCCAACATGTAGCAGATACCCAGTGAGGGCTGGGGGTTGAGTGGTTGGTTTTCTTGGCAAGTGCCTGAGACCTGGTGGCATTCCTAGTTGAGGTTCCCTTTTTCTAGGCACAGGTCTCCTTAGCCTCCTTTCTGTAGATCATATCATGGACAGTTGACATAGAGGCTGCCACTCCATATCCCATCATTTGACACTCACTCTGCAATCTGTATACGCTGGCAGGGTATGGCTACCTGCCTTATGAAAGTCAATAGATTTACTGTGCATATGTAGAGGGAGTGGCACATATCTACTGTATAAACTAGGGGACAGGTTTAGCTTAAATCCTTTGGTGCTTCACTTGTCCACTAACCAACCTTTCCATTCACCACTGCTATTTACTTGCTGACTGCAGGAACAGGGTGTCAGCTGCTGTGTGACAACTGTGGAGGAGTGTGAGAGTAGTGTCATGTACAGAATGCCCATAGATCAAGAACAGAGGGCCTAGAGGGCTGTGGCTGTTGCTTGGGACCACGCAGACTTCCACAGACTGGAAATGGCCTGGCTTGGGGATCTGTATAATACATGAAAGGTAAGGATGACCTACAGGTAGTATCCAGATCATGAAGGCAAGCTACTACAGGGATGGCAGCCAATCATTGGAAGCCTGCCTGGTCCCAAGCAGCACTACAAAAACCCACACTCACTAACCCTCTAGATGTTAATATAATCATAAATGTTTGTCCTTTCTGTTATATTCAAAACCTAATGGTTTAAAACTTCAAAACTTACTTAGAACAACACTTTTCACATTTGAACATAATCACCAAAAGGTTCCCAGAGAAAGATATTTTTCTCTGGTAACCTTTTGGGTTCGCCATGTTTTGAGGTAACATCGGGCAGGGCTTTTGCGAGCCTTTTCAATGGATTTAAGTGAAGTGCAGCAGCTAAGTGGCTTCCCCTGACGAAGAAGAAATGCGAAACTTGGCCTTGGTTGGGGTAAACGTTGCCAATGTCACATCGAAGGTTTGGGGAATCGAGCTTAAGTTAAGTGACTTTAGATTCACCTTTTTGGGTTTTTGAATATTTTTGGCGAACTGTGATCCTCTGTGATGCTTTTCACATTTCTTCAGGAAGCATTTGAAATAATTTAAAAATAACAAAAAAATTATTTTTGAGAAAATAAAAAGGACTCTAGGGTGGACGGTGGTGCTCATGATTAAAAAGCTAAGTAAGGTACATTGGGATGGTGCCCTAAAAGTTTTATGAAGCATCACTTACACTCTTTAAAAATTTTTCTCTGGGAACCTTTTGGTGATTATGTTCAAATGTGAAAAGTGTTGTTCTAAGTAAGTTTTGAAGATTTAAACCATTAGGTTTTGAATATAACAAAAAGGACAAACATTTATGATATATTAACATCTAGAGGGTTAATGAGTGTGGGTTTTTGTAGTGCTATTTCCACTGTGTGTGGATTGGTGGGGTTTTTGGTCCCAAGCAGCAGCAGTAGCCCTCTAGGCCCTCTGCTTTTGGCCTATGAGCATTCTCTACATGACACTCCTCCTCCTCAATTTATTTATAAATTTAGCTCAAGCCTATTTATTGATAGCTCAAGATAAGTTACATTCAAGTACAAAAAGTCATAAGCACACTCCAACGCTATTGGGTTGGCACCATTATAGCAGCATCATAATACAAAGGTGAATCTTGATTCCTAACATTACTCTATACGCATTCAATTGCAAAAAGGAATCCAAAATGTAACATACATATGTTATAAAATATTTCATTTTATTTTATAGCATCATATAGAATGCACAAATACATCAAATTTTGCATCCATTATCGTGCCTTGAAGAAATTATACACATTACGCTTGGATTACCCATAGTTATTTTGGTACACCGACGGATTATTGAATAGGAGAACATCCCCTGAAGAAAGGTCCTGTTGTGGACCAGAAACGTGACTGTGTCGGGTTTTTCAATCATACCAGATAAGTCGGGACATTTAATAAGCATGCTTTCTAAATAATTTTTGGCACAAAAAATATTTAAAAGAAAAAATATGCAGTTTCACCTATGGTGTATGTGACAATCGATCAAAACACTGGATGGAGGAGGTTTGGTTATGCATGGAATGAGTTCACCCATGGGGATTTAATACTCTAATATATGAAACCCTTCCTCTGTCCTTTTAAAAAAAAAAATTCTCGTTAAAAAGGTGAGCACTAGGAGTCAGAAGAGACTCCAGAGCCTTTTGTGAAATTATTTTGACCAATATATGACTCATTGTCTTGAGCACATATAGTGAGTTTTGATTACGTGGATAAAATATATCTATGGGGCATTGATTTTTGATTTGATATATACAAATCTTGTCATTCAATATATTACATCAAACACAAATTAATAAACTTATTATCTAATATAATTTTACAAATGCCATCATTCCTTATATTACCTACCTACTTCATTGCATTGCAAACCCTGTTGAAATTGCACACTTACATCATACCCCACATCATGTCCATTTTCAAATACCATCAAACTCAACACAACAGTTAATTAAAATAATAAACAAGCAGTTATAAAAATTAGATAATCCACTACTTTCACATTGACATTTATACAATTTTGCATATAAAACTCCAAAACGTGTCCAATTGCTTCACCTATCGTGGCTTCTTCAGGGGCATACAATCTCCACGTCCCTTTATTCTCTTAAATCTGATATTCTCCTCCAAATCCAAAAGCATTGTGTATAGTTTAGAACAGTCAGATCTTGGTGAACCATAGACTGCTATGACAGTAATTAATAAGCAATAATTGCTTGTGATCTATCTAATGTTTGGGTACTGGCCAAGTACTTGCGACTTGGACTGGTCATTGTTGGAAACAGGATGCTGGGCTTGATGGACCCTTGATCTGACCTAGTATGGCAACTTCTTATGTTCTTATGACAATTCTTTTCTGGCATGCCTCAGAGTACAAACTCTCACTGCTGTAACCGGATTCCCAATATCAAATCACATCGGTAGGATATATAATATTCTCTCTGTTCTATTCTGAAACCGCTCTGTAAGCTGCTAATCTAAATAAGCTACCAACCATTCCATGACACAATCGCTTGCCATCTTAGAATAAAAAAATGTGTTTATAAAATACTAGGATAAATCATACATGTCACTTACGCACGAATGCAATACCACAAATAGGTTCAGCTATATTTTAATTTTAATGTGTAATTGAACACCTGATTTATTGTAAGATTTCACATGTACTAAGCCAATATGTAGCATGTACATTATAGTGCTTTACTCTATAGTGAATGGGTGCTAAGTGGATAAGTGTTTTTGCCACCCCATGGATGCCTCCATGGCTACAAATATTTAAGTACCTACATTTAGCTGTGTGAGGGAGACAATCATTTAGTCTCCCTGCTCCCTTATTAAGTGGTCAGATGCTGCTGATAACCGGACCATAATGAGTAGTAAGTTATGTAAGTTTTATTCCAAAGAGACTTGTTCCACTGATTATAAAGTACTACCTGCTAAATCAGGAATCAGATCCACTGTGTATTTACTCTACCTTTGCCTGAAGGAGGAACATGGTCAGATGTATCCTGTAGTTTTGTTAATAATAAGCTCAAGCTATTATTTGATACTTTCTCTTCTCCAATATTGGGAATATTTCAGTAAATACAGCATTTGTCTAAAATGTATTTAATTAACATTTTATGAGTCCAAACCTCTATCCATACTCGATTTCTCATCTTTATGACCACCTTCATATTTCTTTAGCACAGTTTATGAAAATTCAAGAATGCAACTGAGGAATACTATTAATTATTAGAGTTCATTCCTTCTTGCGTTGATGTAAATCATGACTGGAAATGTTTTGCTTGCCATTTTTTCCCCAAAATTTTCTTCAGAGCTTGTTTGACATCATTGTTCCTGAAGCTGTAGATCATGGGATTCACCATAGGGATTATCATTGCATACACTACAGAAACTGCACGATTTTTATCCATAGAGTAATGGGAACTCGGAAACACATACATGAAGATAAGAGTCCCAAAATATAAAACCACTGTGATAAAATGGGAAGTGCAGGTCGAGAAGGCTTTGTGTCTTCCCTCTGAAGAGCGGATTTTCAGGATAGCAACAACAATGTAAATGTAAGACAGAATTATTGCTATAACGGTTACAGTGGAAACAATGGAAGCAAAGGTAGACAGCACAATCTCATTGAAGAAGGTATCTGAGCATGAGAGCTTTAACAATGGAGGGACATCACAATAGAAATGATTGATCTCATTGGGGCCACAAAAAGACACAGAGAAAGCATTACAAGTATGAATCAATGCATTGACCAAACCAACTATGTATACAATTGCCATTAACTGGATACGGACTCTCTCTGTCATCACAACATAATAAAGTAAGGGGTTACATATCGCCACATAACGATCATAAGCCATCACCGCCAGTAGAAAACACTCTGCAGTGGCCATGGTAACAAAAATGAACATTTGTATAGCACAATCAAGCAGAGAGATGTTTTTTTTCTCTGCTAGAAAGTTAACCAATGCCTTTGGGGTGATAGTTGAGGAATAACAGAGATCTATGAATGCTAAGTTGCAGAGAAAAAAGTACATGGGTGTGTGAAGTTGAGGATCAGTTCTAATTAACAGGATAATGCCAATGTTTCCCAGTAGAGTTAGAAGATACATGGCCAAAAACGCAGTGAAGAGCAAAATTTGCATTTTGGAAAGGTCAGAAAAACCTAATAAGATGAACTCAGTCACATGGGTTTGATTTTTGCCTTCCATTTCCCAAATAGAGAGCGCACTGGGCATCTGCTGCAGCAATTAGAAAGAAAATAAATAATTATCTTTTATTTTGGCTTGAATTCATATTATTGGCTTTCAACTTTTATTCCATTGGATCTCAACCCTGTCCTCGAAACACATCAAGTCAGGCAGGTTTTCAGGATATCCACAGTAAATATGCATTAAGAGAGATTTGCATACACTGCCTCTATTGAATGTAAATTTCTCTCATGCATATTTATTATTTTGTCTATCCAGAAAACCTGATTGGCTAGGTGTGTCCTGAGGACTGGTTTAAGAACTCCTGTTCTATACAATACTGTGACTACAGGAGCAAACACAAGTCAGAATGCAAAAGTTATATATGTTGACTAAGAAAGATTTCAGCTCATTATTGAACATTCAGGCTGTGTATCACATTCTTCTTCTCATCAGATACAGGATTAGAAAATGCGGTGGGCTGAAGGAGCCCCCTAACTGACAGAAAGTCCCTCCCAATCTCGAGTATAACTTTGTATAAATAGAACTTGAATTAAGGAATTTTCTGAGCTTGATTCATCCAAGTTTGTGATTTATTATTATTATTATTATTATTATTATTTATAATCCAGATTTAGAAGATTTTCTAACAGAAACATATTTTCCAACTTGTCAAATAAAAGTAAACTCATTCGAGGCCCTGAATATCTTGGAAAAGTAGAATAAACCTCTTTTCTTTGCCTTTTTACACAAGCCCTTATTTTGACTACCCTAACAAACTACAGTCTAAAGGGCTAATATTCAGTCTGCTATAGAATAGCTAAGAGTCAGTAGAGAATCCAAGATAAGAAAGAGACAGAAACCTCAGCACAACATTCAAGGGTCTTCTGACAAAAATCTTACATCTACCAATAGCTGACATATGGAATCAGTGACGATCCCAATGAAGAAAAATTAAAACATAATATAATAAATATTTTTGGCAGTACACTTCGTACATAGGGCTGAAGCAACCATTAAAGAAACAGATCTGAGGATCATGGGAAGCTTGGAACATGGAGAAATTAAAAGAGAACACAATGTCACAGCATTTCCTGCCCAAAGGGAAGCTTACAATTATTAAGAAAGCCACCAGTGGTATGTGATGCATACATAAGAGGCAGATGTAATGCTTGTGGAGGGGATTTTATAGTACAGATGGAGGTGGCTCAGTGGTTATGACATGAATATCAGGTTTGAGAACAGGGTTTTCTCTGTATATTTCTCCTTAAGGCTACTGTCACATCTGTGCTTCTCAAGCCTTAGATTAGGGGGTTTAGCATGGGGATCAATATGCTATAAAATAAAAACGTCACTCTATCCTGATACAGGAAATAACTGGAAGAGGGTTGTAGATAGATAAAAAGTAGAGTTTCATAGAATAGAATAACAGCAGTTAATTGGGAAGCACAGTGTCTTTGTTTTGTTGACTGAATCTTTAGAATCATATAGAGAACATAAATATAAGAAATCAAGATGGAATGAACCAATAAAAGTAGTACAGATAAACATCACAATTTCATTAATATAAGTGCTTGCAGAACATTTTTAATAATGGAGAGATATCACAAAAGGAATAGTTGATTGCATTGGTACTACAGAAGGACAAATGGAAGGTTAAAATACTATAACTTCTAAGGCAGACTGCAGGAGGTCTCCTACATATGAATAAATTATGAGTTGAGTTGAGCATCCTTTAGACATATTGAGAGCATAAAGCAATGGATTGCATATTGCCACATAACAGTCATTGGCCACCACTAGCAGTAGGAGGCATTCAACGGTTCCAAAGAGAGCAAACAATATAGTTGTATTGACAACCTGAATAGGCGATGACTTTCTTCTATACTAGGAAGTTGAACAGCATATTGGGGGTGATGGTTGATGCATAACAGAGAACTATAAAGGACAAGTGACTGAGAAAACGTACATGGGGGTGTTAAGGTGAGGATAATCCCAAATTAATGTAATTATGTCAATATTGCTGATCACAGTGAAACCATAAATCAGCAGGAACAGTGGGAAGAATATAATCTGAAGGTCGGGATCATCAGTGAATCCTAGGAGAATAAACATATTTTCTAAGGTCTGATTTGTTTTTCTCATTATTAAATTCCTTTCCTCCTAAGAAGAAATACAACTTAAAAAATATATATAATTAAATGAGTATTTATGTGGATATGATTATGGTTTCTTTATTTATAACCCGCTTAATAAACCTAAGCAGCTCACATAAAGGACATTCAACATAACTTCTTGGAAGAAATCGGTAGCCAATGAGTCTCATCTGATTTAAATTACAAGCACCGGTGACAGTCTTAGAAAAAAATTGTAGGCCATAGTTAAATTGTCCTTTTTGGCTGCAAAAATGTCTTCAGAGAACATGTGCAAATCAACACCTATAAATGAACTTCAAAGCAATTTATAGAACATGTGCAAAATTGTTCTCTTAAATCTCTACAGCTATTGCCACCAGACTGCAGCAGAGATGTGTATTTTGGGTTTCTCTGGGTGGGAATTTCCTTTTGTTATTTTTTTTTCTTTTTTTTTTTGTGTGGGCTGTTTTATTTTATTTTTTTTTTGTTTTATAAAGTTTGAGCATGTGGTGCATGCTTGTACACACATCAGAAGTTATGTTTATGAGCACAACGTATGATGTGCACACACAAAATGCTATTTGTGTGTGCAGCTCTGCACTGATAGCACAAACTTCCAAAAATGAATGCAAGCATTTTCATTGATTTTGGATACTCAGTTGATTGTTCAGAAAAAAATGCATTTATTTGATATAAAAACTTCCTTTTTATATCATCTTAGTTGGTGACCCCTGTGCTATTTAGCTCTCTTCTAAAGTGCACTTACATCAATGCTCTAGCATTTAATTTTTTTAAAAAGCTGCAATACATACATGATTTAAAGGAAATAGTAGAAAGGAAGAAAACTGGAAAACAACTTATTTACAATACTGCCACAGATAGATTAAGATAAGGATTTTTTAAAAATCCAAATGCAGATGGTCTTTTTTTTTTTTTTTTAGGAAATTAAGGAAGAGAAGCACAGATAGGAGCTGAAAAGGTGTTCCCTAATGTTTTCTAATGGCAAAATCATGTTAGCAAAGGATTTATCACACAGAACTATACTTTCATCAGATAAAACCAAATTGAAACAAAACGAAAGCTGGTGTTTTGAACAAATTCTTTCCTTCTTTCTCCCTATCCGCTAGCCGACCTGAAACACCACAGGTTTCATGCTGCAGCTTTTTCTTCTCTTCCAAGTTTAAACTCCAAACTTCACAGGGTTTTATTGTGGCATTGGCCTTCCTTAGAGCCTAAATACTTAGTCAAATCAACCAATCTCATCTTTCTTAAACAAATGTTCCCTCTGCTACTGCTTCAGCTGTGTTACTCTTTACCTTCTTTGTCTTCTCCCTCTCTTGTCTTTACCTCTTCAAGCTATGCCAATGCTATGGAAACTCACTTTCCTCCAGTCCTTCTTTCACAGTTCATCAGTGTCTACTCTTAGTCCAATAATGGCGAATGCTTGATAAAATGATAGGAATGAATGACATTTCAGTACTTGCAAGATTTGAAATAAACCCATGAACATTACTGAACTTCTCTTACCTTCAACCTCTAATACAAAAAAATATGAATATTAGGATACATCTTCATCTTTAGAGCAAAGCTTGCACTAATTATTTACACTAAAAAATTGTATATTGTCTGTATTTCCTCTCAAATTATTATTATTGTAGCTCTCTATAAATCCCGCCCTGTAAAATCAACATTTTGTGAGTTCTTTGTACAGTGAAGTTTATATTGAGTTAAAAGACCTAAGGGAAATAATCTCCTTGGACTTATCTCATGCCAGGCACACAGGGAGTAACAATAGTAAGAATTCCATGCTCTGATGTTTTGATAGAAGTATGTATGCAAATGGATTCTATTATTTAAAAGGAAATACAATCTTTCAACCAAGTAACTGCTTCAGTTATCATAGCACAATATACTCCATTTACAGAAGCAAGGAATATTATGACAGAGAAATTGTTTCAAATTATAGTTATTCAGAAGTATTGCAAATACCCATTATTTTCTCATCTTCCTAACCAACTACAATTAATGAAGATAGTATACTAATAAACAGACACCCCCTCCCTCCATATTCTCCTCAGATACTAACTCTTCTTTCTGCTAAGATTCAGAGAATCAATGACATGAATCCTCTGAAACAGTACTTTCTTGCATGACCCACTGACGACATTGTTCAGGAACCATCATGGAGGTGCACTGTGATGGTTTTGACTGCTCTACTCTTACTACTGGCCTTGCCTTTGCCCCTCTATGTCAGTTCCAATGCTACTCTCTCTCTACTGCCTCTGCCTTCTCCTTCCCTTTAGCAATACAGCTACAGTGGCTGCAAGGAGCACATGTACTTCCAGCCTCAGCTTCTTCTTGCTTGACAATGTCTGTACCTGCCTGTCCCTAGGCCAGTAGTTTCCCCCTGAGAAAACAATTTCTCTCTAGCTTGGGAAGTGAAGTGCTGGTGGTGCTTCTGGTTCTTCCTTGAATGTTATTTGATTTATTTATTTTAAAGGATTTGTATCCTGCACCCTCCGGTGTTCTAGATGGGTAACAATAAACATATATAATAAAAAGAATGATAAACAGCACAAACAATAATAAAATAAAATATAATTCAGCAATATTTACCAGATTTCAAATATCATAAAATACAACTACAGACTAACTGGTATAATCTTATATCATGAACAAGGCATAGGGAAGTGTACACTGAACAGATGGAGTAAGCCTGTCGCAATTCAATGTTTCAGAGGCAGAGCACAGTTTAGCGAGTGTAAGCTTCCTTTCCCAAAGAAGGGAAAGCTTTTGTCTCCATCTGCCATTACCATAGCATATTTCCCTTCCTCTCATTGCCTATGGCATGATGGAAATGTAGCATGCCAATAGGAGTGCCCACTGCCTAAAGAAAACAGTTTGTCTTTTTCAAGTAGCATGTTTGTGCACACTCCACTTTACACTACTTTCACGCATATACACAAGTGTGGAATCTGTCACACATTGTTGTGGCTCACCTTGCCCAGAGGGCGGAGTTAGCAATCTGTTGTAGATCACCCCGACAGGAGGGCGGAGTTAGCTATCTGTTGTACTTAAGCTACAGAGATAGCAATCTATTATGCTTCCATTACGGAGTTTTTTAAACAACTGGATACCAACCGTAGTAATACAATAACAACTCTAATAGAAAAAACTACGTTGATTCAAATGCCAATGATATGTTATATATTTACAACAACCCTCATTCGGGAGCTTGATGTATACACTAAATTGTGTTACATTCTATTCACTTAAGAGTAATATGGGATTTGTAACCCATTATAAAGTGAATTGCTCACCACCGAATATGTATAATCATCGGGTTTGTTGTTATAAATGCCTCATGAAACTGCATGTGTCCAATAAATTCAATTTTTTCTGGGTTTTTTCTTTTTTTGTTTTATACTTTTAATATTTTCTTTTACTTGCACACTTGCTCTTTGGATAACATTAACTATATGTACACAGTCATTCGCATCTACTGTGTGCTTAACCACATTCTGAAGTATATCCACAGAAATAGAAAATACTTATCATGGTATGAAACGGCAGCGGCAGCAAACTTCTATGCCCTGCTTTGAAGACCCGACTTTTTACTGCAGATTAAACTGCTTGCAATGCCCGACACAGCGCGTGTTTCGTAAAAAAGACTTCGTCAGGGGCGCGGGCTTCAACATTACTAAAATGCAAAACATAGCAGATTAAACAATATTACTATTATATTCTTCAAAATGTCTCATTTGTTAGAAAAGAAAACATACTTTTTATTTCCCGGACAAAACTCCTCTCAGCGTTCCTGCATATTTCAAAATGGAGCCGTCAAAGAAACTAATTCGGGGAGGTATTTAAACCATTTGATGGACTGCCAAAAGAACCAATGACAGTTCTTGAACTGACTTTCAATGAACCAATGAAACAGTAGAAAGATGGACCTTTAAATTAAAGACATCCACTCGACAGTATCATTCATACCATTGGGATATTCAGTGTTTAATTTAAAAATCCAATGTTGTTCCTTATAATTTAGAGAAGAACGTATATCACCACCTCAGGGAGGAACAGAAATGTGATCTATAATTGTCCAGCGTAAATCAGTGAAATCATGTCCTGCAGCCAAACAATGTTGCACAATGGGGGCCTCCATATTCTTTGTGTTGAGACGACTCCGGTGCTCCCATAATCGAACTTTAATGGATCTAGATGTTCGTCCCACATACAGTAAAGGACAATTACATTGTATAACATAGATTACATTACAAGTATTGCAATCTGAAAAACATTTTTTGATGAAATTTTCTTTACTGACTGGATGTTGCCAGGATGTACCTACCATAGTGGAACTACACATATCACAACTGTCACACGCTTTATGTCCATAAGTGTGCTAGTTGGCAGCTGCCTTGAGAAGAAAGAAATCCTTGCAGTTTTGCTTGTCCCCTAGACCAGTGGTCCCCAACCCTGTCCTGGGGGCCCACCAGCCAGTCGGGTTTTCAGGATATCCACCATGAATATGCATGAGAAAAAATGTGCATGTTATGGAGGCAGTGCATGCAAATTTTATCTCATGCATATTCATGGTGGTTATCCTGAAAACCCGACTGGCTGGGGGGATCCCCAGGACAGGGTTGGGGACCACTGCCCTAGACTTTAATGGGAAACGTAAACAAATACATTTCTATTCGTTGCCACTGACCTAATTAAAAAGAACTTTCCGGCACATCTAGACATGTTGCCTATGCATATAAACACCCTATGAACTCCAGAAGGCAGCGCTCTTTTGCACAATCAAAGTATTAGAAGGGCATTAACAATAAGTTTGAGAGATTGAGACCAGACTCACTAAACCCTCTCTTTCAAGGGTTCACACGTTCAAGGCATTCACAAAAAATAACCCATTTGGAGGCATTATCCCAAAGTAAATGGAACTTTTATTGTTACATTTTTTTTCTTTTCTACTGATGACAGTAGTCCAATAAAATGGTATCAATCACAAATTATTTGTTGACCCTTATCCTACATATTCGTGTGGACTAACATGGCTGAAAGAGAGAGAAATCCATTGAAAAGGGCAGGTAAAGAGCATTGTGTTAAATTTGCCTGATCCTTAAAATGAGACCTCTGGGAAAAGTTACCCACACACTTACTTTTTATACAAGTTTTGCTCGTGCAAGATTTTGCGGGGAACTTTTTCTTTTCCAGTTGCTGACAAAATTAAACCCATAGGCAAAAGATTTGTTATTTCAAAGTTCTGCAAACATTCTGACTTGCATGTTTTAGCAATTTTTTTTTATCCTATTTTCAATCTGATCTCAAATCTGACCTTACATTATCTTTCTAACATTTTTTTGGTTGTAAAGGTTGAAAATGTGAATATTTCAGTGATGATTATAGCGTATAGTACACAGCTGTTGATCAGTTTGGTGACTGTTTGGCTGCAGAAATCAAAGCTTGTAGTCTATTGTTTCTTCTCTCTCTTTAGCGCAAGGCAAACTTAATTGCCATAGTCAGCGTCACAGCATATCCTGCATGAAGAGAGTAAATAATTAGGAGAGGCAGAGAAGAGGAATGGAGAAAAACAACTAAATAAAAACATCAAGGATGCTATGTGGTTAGGTCTCTGGTTGGAGATTTCTGCCCAGTCCAGGATTTTGAACTTCCATCCCACTGCATTGTGGTATTTGTAGTCCTGCTTCCTCCATTTGTAATCAGTATTAAAATTGACAGAATTCATCAAGAGGGACATCTTATAAACATAGACTAATGTCACCTCTTTCCCTACCGTCTCAAAAATGGGCCAGATCACATGTTTAAAAGACAAAATTTAATTTTTGAACATCAAATATGCAGGAAAGATTTGTCCATATATTTTTACATTCTGTCTGCTACCTACTGTGCATAATAAAAAAAATGCTCAGAGACTCCCCCATGATTCAATATGGTTGCTTGATATGTGCATCTGTTCTCATTCATTTTGGCAGTTTTTTGCAAATACATGTTTTTGCAGGTATAAAATCTAAATTTATGCACATAGGTGCAAACTGCACAAATCAGAGAAAATTTCAAAAGCAATTGTGCACATAAAACCTGTTTGTGAAAATTCATCTAAGCATAGAGGAAGCTTAATAAAGTATGCATAGAAGAGACTCCACAGGTACTTACAAGCGTAAGAAAAGGAAGTGTTCCCAGGGAAAAAGCTGGGCAAGGAAATCATTTACACACATATTTTTGATTTTTGAAAGCATATGTGTAAATGATTTCTATGTTCGGACAGCTGATTTGTGTAGGTAAATATGGGGAACAAGAGGTCACTTAACCTCTCTTTGGGTTATGCTGGTGTGCTTGTGACAGAGATTATTAAATAATTTGCTTTATACCTTTAAGAAAGTGTGTTGAGGGAGATCCACCTGGAGGCGTCTCTCCTTGGGATCAATATAAGATGGTGTTCTTAGAGGGAATTGGAAATTTTTGTGTTCATTTCCCTACGACATTTATTATTAAGCTTCACAGTTTCTTTGAGGGCAGCCAGTCTGTTCAGTCCAGCAAGGACAAGGCGTGAGAGATCTTTGCTGAGATCTTAGGAGGTGCCGATGACAGCCAATGACACAAGAAACTGGTGAAAATCCTTTGGGAAGTGAGAACTGTATTGGTGAATGAGAAGAATTCTGAGGGGTGATGTGAATATTGAATCCCATCTTAAATAAGAAAAAGGGTGAGTATGTTTTGTATGACTCTAAGAAGATTGGAGGAAGAGAGTTTTGTTATTATTGCTGGTACTGCTGTAATAAACTGCAAACCCTGATTCAATTAATGTATTTTTAAAACTCATTAAGCACTGACTGCTGTGGACCTCCACAAAGGACAATAAACGTTTTGTTTGAATATACCCTTAAGTGAGACCTTACTTAATCCCAAGAGTGGGTTTGTACGAGGCATCTGTGACTTCAAGGAAGAAGTTGGGTGCAATCAGAGGAGTCACAGAGGGGAAAACATGTTTTGAGTAAACTTTCCTTATTCAGGCTGAGAAATGCAGCCCATGCATCTGTGTCAGCTCCCTGACACCATCTGCTTAACCATTGGCATCTTTTAATCCTACAGAGACTTGTGCTTTGCTCACAGAGAGGCACCAGACCCTCTATTATTTTATGTGCCTCCCCCAAATAAGAGGTTATACATACATTTAGCCGGATTGATTGAAATCATTCCTGGGGGCAGGCAGATAGTGCAGAATTTCAAATCTGTGTTCATTGTTTTTCAGCAATATTTTTTCCCACAGAAAAAGAAAGTGAAAAGTCTGCATTCTTTGTACCTGTAGGCAGTTTTTAAAGGAAAGCTAGCCAAGTACTTGTAAATATGTAGACTTCTGAAAATGTTCCTCTTCAACCATAATTCATGCTTCTCAAATTATTTTGAACCATTTCCTCCTTGTCACCGCATATTCAATGTTGCAAGCTAAAAGTTGTAGTCTGACCCAAAGAAGAGTGTATTAACTCCCGAAAGTAAGTCAAGAAATGTATCAGGTTTTTATTTAAGTGGACTAACATGGTCGGCACACTACTTAAACTAAAGGTATCATTCATAACTCTTAATTATAGTACATCAAAATAAAGAATCAATTTGACTCATTTATTTCTTCCAGAAACAGATCTGAGCAATCACCAAAATGGTCTGGAAGCTCAAAAGTGTCCATCAACAAACTGTCAGAGAATGAGATGTTCTTGGAACATTCCTGCAGATGAATGAAGAAATGAAATCTCATTTACCTGTTCTTCAGGAGGTATTTACAGACAAATGGAAAGGAGTAACTTGCAGGGTAATCATTCCACGTTATTTGATCTTAAACAAGAAAGAAAAGAATGTATCAGAAGACACAATTTGACTGAATGTACCTGGATTTTGTTTAGGTTGTGCAGTGATATCCTGATGTGAGCATATGGTGCTTGAAAGACTGTATACCAACACTTCAATAAACTTGAATTTTAAGAATAGTCAGACTCTCATATCATGACAACTTTTTGTAAGATGGCTGTTATAGCTTTCTGATGTCTACGTTTATACAGCACTTATGTACAAATGCACGTTGAATAATGTTTCTTATCCAAATTAAAGAGGATGCTCATTTACTCTACCCCAGGAGAATGAGAAGATGAATTGATTTGTCATGATTTGAGCCTGGAAGTTTAGCATTTTTCTTCCCACTACAGAAAATGTGAATTTAACAGTAGTAGGAAGTGATGGCTTTACCTGCTGAAGTGTTCATTAAACTGACGTCAAACATTTCTGGCATCACATCTTAGTATAATAAAAGAATTATAAAATCAGTGATTCCATCTCAAATAATTTTAAGGATGATATTCTGTCTCCTCTCTCAGACTCTGAATATATCTGACATGAGAGCAGCATACCCTGCAGCTATCCTGAAAAAATGAATGACTGTGGCATCTCTAGGACAGGGAACCATCTCTCTGAGAAGCCTGACATAGGGAAAAAAAAGCCTAGCCAGAAGAGGCCAGAATAAGCCAAGGGCTGCTACCTAGGTGGGGTTATTCATGCAGAAAAGCTGAATTCAGCCACTTGAAAGTACACAGTATGGAGTAGAAAAATGTATTTTTGGTTGATACATGAAGACTATGCCAGGTTTTATTTCAATACCTCCTGTATAGGTATGGAATAACCTTGATCCCTCTGAAGTGCTGAACACTGTTGTTGGCTATGGAGGAACAGGAAGTATAAGAATTTAAACATCTTATTTTACTGAGAATGCACATCTGTGTGATTGTTTCTACTGATCCAGAAATGATCCAGAGTAGGTTACTCAGGCTGTCATTCTAGGACACTTCCTTCCAGGAAGGCTCATTCTAAGATGGCCCCAGGAAAGAGAGTGAATTTCACCACCAGGAATGTGAGAAACTAGAACCTTCTCTTCACCATTCAAAGGATTAGAAGGAATCTCAGAATCATGAGTCAGTCCTGGAGAAGCCTGCAAGTGGAGTTTAATCATGGAGCTTCCTACCCATGTGGGTAAGGACTGAGTATGAAAGGGGGGCAGGAAGGGTTAGGGGGATGGGGGATGTTGGGATGGATGGGGAATTAGTAAGGAGATGTAGTGATGGGGGTGGTTGGGAGGTGGATGGAAAAATGGGTAAAGAGATGGGGAGGGCTCTAGATGCCGCCAGTGCTGTTCTGCATATATAGATGCAAAATGAAACGGTAAACTAATCATGACACAGGCAAAATAATGTTTTCTGAAAGTAGGGAAGGAACATAGCTATTATCAAGTTATAGATCTAGCAGTGAACCAACATGCTTTATTTCTATTTCTCATCTATATAGATTGAAGACCTTAAAAAGAAGGTCTGGGAACTGCGCAGAAAAGAGGGTGAGTGGCTGGACAAGCTACAGGCCAACCTGGAGTAGGTTGGGGGGAAGCTCAAAACATGGTTATGAAGGAGAAGAGAACATGCTCTATCGATTTCCTTCTTTCATCACAGGCTCCACCATAGCCCTGCTGAACAACAAGACCCTGTCTCTGCCTTGATCACCAAGAATCACTGATGTAAACAAATATACAACCTTAAAAATCTATGAATCACGACCTTCCCTGTCATGAAACACATGTTATGGACTAACATAACATAAAATGAAGCTAATAGTGTGTCAGAATCATATCCAAGGTATGTAATAGTCTCCCTTTCAACAAGGACCCATTACCTTGTGCCAGCTAAATTGCTGTAGCAGGCTTGCAATCCTATGCAGACTCTTACATATAATTCTCAGCCACTGTAGCAGCTTTATATCCCTTACCTAAATTTTGGCTGAATGCTTAAAAGGTTGCATTTAGGAAAACAACATATGGCAGGGAAACTTTATGAGGGCTGGCTATCCCCTAGAGCAGATAAATGATCAACAAATATGGCTATTATTCATACTCTTGAACTTTGACTTTTATGCCATGCTATCTAACTGTATCAAACCTACAAATAAACCTACTCAAGATGACACTGGCAGATGGATTGATAGACTCTTATCATTTTTCACAGAAAACAGCAGCTAGGAGGAGAAAAAAGAAGAAGCCAGGACCCTCAAGAGCCCCCAGCTCCTCCAGCAGGAGCAGCATCTATTCCTGCTGTAGGAAAATGCCGGCATCCACCACAACCACCTCTAGACCCTGCAACAGCCACCAGCCCCTATACTGTCTGCCCACGCCATAAACAGCAATGGCTACTATCCCTCTCCTCTTCCCCATAGGGCCTCCTTCCCCTTTGGCCTTGGAACCTCAAGACAAATGTCCTGATACTGCTCAGTCATTTCTGTGAGAGATTAGTGGGCAGGTCCTTGGAGACCTTCACCCCGATTCACTGCCGTGCCCTCTTGGCTACAAAGTCTGCATCTAGCATAGGAAGTGCTGTTCCTAGCCCAGAAAGCAGGACAAAATAATATTGGGATAGATAAAGAGAGGACCTGCATGACCTGCAGGCTGACTTTAGAAGGATGGTGGAGGAGATGGAGTAACTCTCCCATGCTCAAGAGGGCTACTCAGCAGATCTTGAGTTGAAGAACATGAGGTAACCATTGTAGCCTCAGACCTCTCAGGACCAAGCCTGTTGTGGTTCTGGTCCCTTTTTTTGTAAATAGTTAATGCCATAAGTTTTCCCACCTCTTTCCCATTTACTGCAAACTGTAAAACATTTTAATACTTTGAACATTTTATATAAAAGTTTTTCTATATTTTCTTTTCTGTGTGTGTCACTGAGGCTAAGGTCTATGTACACTCTCAGTTAAGCCCCTCCCAGGACAGCCAACTGCAACACTCTTTTACCCACACAGTGTCAAGCATGTTGTTTGTCATGCATCTCTGACCTGTAATCTCTATACTCCACTCATCTACCCTTCCAGCTGGCTATGAGTAACTTCTGTATATTTGGATATGCAATGTATACTAAGCTCCCCTGTAATGGACACAAGTCTTCAGAGATTTATCTCTACATTTGGATCTTATCTCTTCAAAATGCCTAAGAGCAGAGGTTAACCAAGCTATGAACACAGAAAAGCCTGTAGAGAGAAACATCTTATATGCTTCCCCATTACTAAATGTACTAAATGAGGAGACTAGGAACACACATTAAATGGCCTTTTCTACTACAGAACAACTTCCAGCAGAGAAGAGTGTCATCTACATGTGTAGGTAGGAGCTTCATTCACTTGAAGCTGTTTGTAGTTAGTTCTAATTTTTCAACTCTATATCTGAAAAGCTGCAAATGTCAATGAAAAGACAAATACTCTTTTTTAACCCAAAGAGATGAAGGCTTACCTGAAGTAATATAGGTGTCTGCTGTATTTATAGAACCAAGCCTAACCTTCTTCCTGCTCATACTGGCTAACCTACTTTGTATGGACCTGATTACCTCCAAGAAGGCTACTAACTTCCATCTGCAAATCCATTCATTTACATGCTCACACTTATATGTAAGAATAAGATTTCAATGGAAATCTGCCTGCAAGACTGGTTTGTCCTTTGTTCTATAAGACATGTAGGAGTATGTCCTATTTGAGGGCTCTCCACACAAAAGCTCCCAGTTAAGAGCTATCAAGGAATCCTTGTTGTTTAAAGTCCGGCCCTCACCCACCTCCTTCTCTTATCCGTAAGGACCTTCACACTACAAGCTTTCAGAGTTTGGCTATTATCTGAAGCAGGATAAGATTTGTAATTTTCCTCAGCTGCTTCCCATTCAAAAACTAAATTTTGTAGTGTAGATGAATCTACACATACCTAGTAGAAACCATCTGGCTGATTATATATTGTAAATGATTTTTATTGTTATAGTTTGATTGTAAATGATTTTTATTGTTATAGTTACTGAGTTACCTTCTGCTACTGGCTCCTCTTCTCCCCAGTTCCAGTACCCTTGTTTTAATGTAACTTTTGCCTTTTCCTCTATGTTTAAGTTAATGTTAACACCCCAGTTCCTTGTAAACTGATATGATATGATCTGTATCATGAATGTCAGTATAAAAAAAGCACTAAATAAAATAAATAAATATATAGAAATACACTATGCACATAAAATTTCCTATCAGATAGTTTGTTGCTATTCCTTACAGAGAAAAAAACAGGCAAAAATATAAAACATTCAGGCTCCTGAAGATGGTTTGGGAGGTTGGATAGCTGCAGGATCCATGTCATCAGGGACAGGAATAACCAGTCGAAGACTTACCCACATGGAAAGCTATAGGGATAAATACTGGACCAGCTCTGAAAGTCCCTAATGAGATAAAACCTTCTGCTATCTCATTTATATATGTACTCTACACCTTGATGTGGAAAATGTATGCATATACCACAACATTACAATGGCTATAAACACATATATTGAACCAATATGCATGAAAATAAACATACATGCATACATTTGCTATCAATTTAAAAAAAATGTATGTGAGTAATTATTACTAGGGATGTGAATAATTTTTCTGACGGATGAAAATATCGTACAATATTTTCTAATCCGTCAGATATCGGGGGGGGGGGGCCAAAAGCGATAGGAAAACCCCACAAAATGTTAGTGTGGTTTTCTTATTGTTTTTTTTGGGGGGGGGGAGGGGGAGAAAGGGCACCCATAAAAACAATGCCCAAATCCACCCCAACCCTTTAAATCAAATTATTTAGAATCCCCCACCCTTCTGACCCCCGAAAAACGTTCTTAAAGTACCTGGTGGTCCAGCGGGCATCCCGGGAGTGATCTTCCGCTCTCGGGCCATCAGCTGCCACTAATCAAAATGGCACCAATGGCTTTTTGCCCTTACCATGTGACAGGGGCTATCAGTGCCATTGGCCAGCCCCTGTCACATGGTAGGAGCAATGGATGGCCTGCACCATTTTTTAAAATGGCGCTGAATCCGATTTTTATTAGTGACCATGCTTATTCAGTTTGTTTGTCCCAATCTGAACAGAAAATATATTCATTCATCATTATTTTCCATTCAGATTAAATCAAATTCACATCTCCACTGGGAACTCACAGCCCGTTGGATGCATGCTTTCTGTGGGAATAATTTTCAAAAGAATTTACATGCTTAAAAATTGGCTTTAAATATGTAAATGGGCTTTTGAAAATTGCTACAATATATGCCATTGAATTGTCCCAAAGATTTACTCCCATTGGTGCACTTTACACTTTTGGTTTTTGAAAATTGATATGATAGTATGTTACATTTGAACATGTAGCTCCTTTGTAAATTGCATCCTGTATGAGTAGGCGAGGGTTTTAAATTATGTATAAAGTGTGTGAGATACAATGGTGACGGTGTAAGGTATAAAAGAATAAGTTGTGAATATAAATTGCAATTAATCTCAAAATAGTAAAAAATATATTTAAAGATTTTAAGCACACTTGCTACAAAGGTTAACGAGAGAAAATTTCAGTTTTAAAATACAAACATTTGTGTCCCCGCTGAGAAATGAAGAATTTGCCATTTTAGTTCTTTGCAAAATTTCAGTAACTGTTTAAAAAGAGTGGAAGATTTTCAAAACATTTGTGGTCTGTTATCTTATACTGTAGAGAAAAGGGGTCATAGCTTTCCTTTCTATCAATCTTATTAAGATTTAAACATATAAAGATGTTCCCTTAAGAAGTAATGGAATCTGAGCGGCTGTTGCACAACTCCAACCTAGGTTTCACCCAACCTCGAGAAGAAATAAATATAGTCAGGTCAGGAATTTAGTATAAATATTTCAATTTGTTTGCACATCGACACAGAATGGCAGGGGGCCAAGTGGGAAGAAAATAAAGCTTATCTGGGTAAGAACAATGTAATGCTTAGGTGACAGCCAAGGTATATCCTTAGCTAAAGCAGCTTAAATAGAATCAACCTGGCAGAATTCAATCTGCGCTTTTTGAGCTTAAGAATCCAACTGTTTCATCAAAATATATGGTTTAAGGAAACCTAATGGAGATCTTGAAAGCTTCCTGAGAAATTATTTCCCATCCCCACCCCACTCCAAAGAACAAGATCTATTTTCTACCTTTACTTTTTAATTTGTTTCAATTGGGAATTACACATCAGGAATTAAAAATAATCTCTGCATTTCTATAGCAGGGCGACCCTGGATCCACCCTTGCACTGCCCTGGCTAGGTATCACCATTGTCTGGTAGCTGGGACTCCATCCCGCAGGGTCCATAAATACTGAAGCTATGGCATCCCCAGCCACCAACAGCTTAACAGGAACAATGACTGCTTTTAGGGAACACTGCCATTGAATAAACAATGTATTACCAGGTAACAGCACTGATTTACTTCGGGACAAGCAAACTATAAATATGGTATGTTTACCTTTCCAGATCTGAAATATGTCAGTGCATTATTGTGAAATATAAAAACTGGCTATGATGGAAATTTGACTCATGATTGAGAAGAATTAGACAAGTGATATGTGAGAGGCAAAAAAAACAGAGCTTACCATTGTCTGGGTACCAAGAGCCAATAAAGTCTTCATCTCCCAAGTTATCTGGTTGTCCAGAGCCAAATGTTTCAAAATCCCATGTAGAACCATCTGTCCACATGTAATTCCCTTCCTTTAAAAAGTAAAGATTTAGTTAGAGACTGAAGAAATAGATAAATCAGTGGAGAAACGGAAAGCATTTGTATAAAATAAAAAGCAGAGATAAAAAGAAAGGCAGATCAGGATGTGTAGCCCCAAAATTTTTATTTTTTAATTCAGTGATTAATATAGAATTTTTTTTTTAGTTCAGTTCATTTTGTAAAATGAACACACACCCCTATCATTAAGCTAGAACATAAAATCTGAAACATTAAAAAAACAGAACCACTAGGAAAGAAATGGTATCCCAGGACCAAATGGCAAAGGCCTGGTATCAAGGCCTAAGCCCATGTCAAACCCAACACTGAGGCCTAGTCCTGCTGCCAAGACCTAGGACCTGCTGAGGCCTGGTCCTGATAGTAAGGCTTAAGCTGAGACCAGGCCCAGTATTGAAGCTTAGGCCCAGTGCCAGGTCAAGCCTTGACCAAGGTCCAGTGCAAAAGTCTAGGCCTGGTGCAAGGGCCCAAAAATTAGGCCCAGACAAGGCCCAGCATCAAAGTCAGACCAATGCCAGGACCAAGCCCTGTGGCTTGGTTCCTGCACTAAAGCCTAGGTCCAGAGCAGACCCAGTACTGATGTCAAGGTCCAGAACCATGGCCCAACCCTGATGCCTGGTTCTTACACTGAAGCCTAGGCCTAGGCCAGATCAAGTACAAAAGCCTAAGACAAGTACTGGAGCCCATTCTGAAGCCTGAACCTGGTTCCAATGACAGGCCCAGATGCCTGGTCCCAATGCTGAGGCCTAGACCAGGGTTGGGCCCAGCCCTATGACATGGACCAAATGCTTAGGCCTAGCCATAATGGTGAGACATTTGAAAAACTATGCTGCCCACCTGGAGGACAGCATCAAAGTTCTGTAACTTTGGCTCCTTCCACCTGTATGCTGGAGACATTTTTATGTACAGCTCTATATTTCAGTGGCCATACATCAAAATGGCACCATTCACTTTGGAGAAAGGTGCTGTAATGATATTATTCTGGTGCCATACTCCAGGTAGACAGCATTATTTTTCAAGTGCATGGATATGGGGGAGACATTTGGAGGTCATGGCCTAGGCCTCAAAAGTCATGCCCCCAACTTCAGTACTATAACCAGGCCTCAGGAATGGGCCCCAGTCTCAGTGCCCACTACTTAGCAAAATAACTATTTTGCTGGATAAATAGTTATCCAGCTAAGTAGTGGCCACTGAACATGACCAAATAAGGGTGGCTCAAGATGATTTATTCATTGGTGGCAATGTTTTCTGGATTCTGGGGATATTAACATTTCATTTATTCATTCATTCATCCCATTCAAATTAGACTATTGCAATGTTTTATTTCATGACCTCTCCTCTTCTCAATTACACAGGATTCAAACATCTCAGAATATGGCAGCAAAATTAATCTTTCATGCCATTTTCTTCTCTCCCTCACTGATACATTAAGATGAGGCCTTGATTTGGGTCAACAATTCTTGGTGTCTTTAGACATTTCTGCAGCATTTGATACAATCGACAACAACATTCTACTTTATAGGCTCCAGGAATTTAGAATTTCAGGTATTGTTCTTAAAAGGTTTCACTCCTATCTATCTGATCATACTCAATCCATCAAACTTAAAAATGAATTCTCTTCAATTCCCACTATAAAAGCCTGAGTTCCACAAGGTTCTGCACTTTCTTCTACTCTTTTTAATCTTTACCTTACTCCTATTTGTAAAATTCTTCCTTATCTGATTGTTACAAACTCTATGCAGATGACATTCAATTTGTTTTTGAGCATACGCCCATCATAGGATGATACACTCAAACACCTCAACATTTGTTTTTCTGCTATTCAAAAGTGGTTAAAGCATCATAAATTTTCATTAAACATGGCCAAAACTGAGTTTCTTGCTGTCCATAGTCCCTGCACTATTTTTAATTTCAGTTCCATTTCGCTTCAAGGGTGCAATTTCATTATTCAAAAGCAAATCAGAAGTCTTGGTTTTATAATAGATAACACCTTATCAATTCACCCACAAATTAGACACGTTATTTCCTAGGGGTGTGCATTCGTTTTGAACTTATAGGTAAAACGCAACTTTTTTTTTTTTTTTAACTTAAAAAAGTGATGAGGCGAAAACGATCGGATTTCCAACTTATTCAACATAGCTATGTTGAATACATTGGAAATCGCGATTGTTGATCCTAAATAAAAATTTAAACCCCTCACCCTCCTTAATCACCCCCCAAGACTTACCAAAACTCCCTGGTGGTCTAGCGGGGAGTCAGGACGCCATTTCTGTACTCCTTTGCGAGGAGCACGTGAAGTTGGCGTCACGTCGGAGTGACGCGGACGTCACGTGATTCCCCGCGCGTTCGCTCCGGGACCCTCGTTGGACCCAAAAGGAACTTTTGGCCAGCTTGGGGGGGTCAGGAGCGAACGCGCGGGGAATCACGTGACGTCCGCGTCACTCCGATGTGACGCCGACGTCACGTGCTCCTCGCAAAGAAGTACAGAAATGGCGTCCTGACTCCCCGCTAGACCACCAGGGAGTTTTGGTAAGTCTTGGGGGGGGATTAAGGAAGGTGAGGGGTTTAAATTTTTATTTAGGGAATCGGTGCACGTATGGACATAGACTCAACTTATGGAATTCTCCATATGTCCATATTGACCGAAATTGACCCCCCCTTTCGACTTATGGACTTATGAACATAAACTTTTGGTCTGCACATCCCTATTATTTCCCAAGGCTTCTATAGAATTTGTGTTTTGTCTAGCCTTAAAAAGCTTCTCCATCTTTGCAAATTTTGTACAATATGTCAGGCTTCAATTTTATTTTATTTATTTATTTATTTTATTTACCCGATTTTCTAGACCGTCGTTTAGTAAAAAACTTTCACAATGATTTACATACTTAAGAAAATGAATACATCTTTGAATATAAAATACTTAAATAAAATAGATAAGAACAGCATAAAAAGAATAAGAGTATTAAGAAGCATCACTCAGCCATTGTTGCGTCCGTCGGTCTACGATGGCTTCGCCCCACCTACCTCTCTCTACTTGGAGCTCCTCCCGCTCACCTTGGACTGATGGCCGCCACGGCATCAACCTGCCGACCTCTCCGGTGTCCCCGGACCGGCTTTGGTGCTGCCTCCCGCCATTCTCCTTCAAGGTACCTCTAGGGCACATGCGCACATGCCGCCCTCATCTTTATTTCCACATTGGCGCGAACCTCAGGGGCGTCCCCCTGTTCTGACGTCACGATTCCAGGGTATATCTGCCTGCAGCATTTGCTAGCTCGTTGAGTTAGCTTCAGGATTTGTACGGATGGGATTCGCTCTCCGTTCCTAAGCTACTCTCCCACTCCAGCTCTAACTGGAACTCTTACTACCCTTCGGGGCCACTAATGGGGTACCCGCTCCTCGGAGGCCTCTCTGCTTCTTTCAGGTGCTATCAGGAAACCGGTACTCGCTCCTCGAGGGCCCATGTTCCCTGTGTCGCTGCCTGCTACTTCTACCTTCTACTTGGAAGAACTAACTACAGTCATCACCTGTGAGTACAGAAACATCTCTCTCTATAGTACAGCTTCGCCAGAACCAGGTACTCGCTTCTCAAGGGCCTGCTCTCTGCTCCAGTGCTAGACCTCTCATTTAGTGGAATCTCTGCCTCTGCTAGTGAGTACAATGCTATTGAGTCTCTCTGCTCTAAGGGATCAGAAAGTCGCTCCTTGAGGACCTGCTCTCCCTGTCTCGGAGCTCTCCTATTTTACTTGGGACTCTGAATGCTAATTATATTGTGTGCTCATAACTCTGTCTCTTTCCACTACAGCATATATATAGATACAAATCTAAATAGTTCAAATTGCCCAAAATGAATGTGTTGTCCCTAAGAAAACCCCAGAAATGTTTTCGTGTTTTGAATTTGGGAAATAGTGTGCACTGTTGGTACGCATTATTTGCTATTTCCTGAGAAAATTCTATTTTCAAAAATTGATTACTGCAACTCTCTGCTAATTGTCCTTCCAACTATCATTACCAAACCACTACAAATGTTGCAGAACTCGGCTGCCAGGATTCTAACCAACACTAGTAGAGGAGAACACATCACACCTATACTAAAAAACCTACCCTGGCTCCCTATCAAATCCAGAATCATATTCAAAGTACTAACCATAACCCACAAGACCATTCATTCCCAAACTTCGCTAGATCTAAGCTTCCCACTTCGTCCTCACGCATCATCAAGACCAGTCAGAACCAGCTACTTAGGCACCTTATATGCACCTCCAGCCAAGTCATTGCTCAAGAAACATGCATTCTCGACTGCCAGCCCCTTTCACTGGAATGCCATCCCCACTGACCTTCGTCTTGAAACTTGTAGTTGAACGTTCAAAAAGAAGCTCAAAACTTGGCTTTTCACAAAAGCCTTCACTTAAAGATCTCTCCCCGAGCCATGACTCAGGGCTAGACTTATTCTCGCATTTCATAATCCCTTACGCTAGATGTCTGATGCCGTAACTATTTCATCTTATAACTTTGCCTCATGATTCCACCTGTTAGATGTACGTTATGCTGCACTCATGCTTATTAAGTCAGATGTAAACCCAACTTTTTGTTGACTGTTATTTGTAATTATTTGCAATTATGGGTACTTATTTATAATGATTTATAATAATTTAATTCTTGTTCTCTGCTTTATCTATAAGTTCTAATAGATAACGAAGTTATCCCTGTTATTTGTACCCACTTGTTTGATGTAATTTCCAACTTTGGTTCTATGTAAACCGACGCGGTATGTACTAGTACATGAACATCGGTATATAAAAGCCTTTAAATAAATAAATAAATAAATAAATAAATAAAATGTTTAAAAATTACTGACCCACCATGACTTGAGGGTCTAGGACTAGCAAAGTGCAGCCAGGGCTTCCCCAGGTTCCTCTGCCCCCTTTTACCCTCTGAGAAATCTTCCAAGTCCAGGCACAAGAAGGAAGCAGAAGTGATCCTGCTTACTCCTGCCCTACTGGCACCATTTTCTCGTACAGCCGTAGGTTTGTATGGCCATAAAAATAAATGCTGCTGTCTGACCCTGAGACTAGCAACATTTGATTTCACACTTGGAATCAGTCTCAGGGCAGAGAGGCACCATTTTTAAAAGATTTGCTTCTTTCCATTTCTTATGCTTGGACCACCACGCAAGGTATAGGTGGAGGTTGAGATGTCCCAGGTACTGGAGAATATCTGAGAGAGGTTGAGAAATGGGGTTGGATGTACGTGCAGAGACCCTGGCTAGGCTTGGCTTAGCCCAACCAGGAAGGCCAAGCCCTAGCTGATTTCTGGGTGATGCAGGAGACTGGGGAGGCTCTAGGAAGCGGTGGCATGGGTCCAGGGAGGCCCCATTTTGTACTATTTTTGTTTGTAGGATTTTTTTTAAGTTTTTGAAATTAAAATGAAAATTTGGTTATATTCTGTCTTTAGAGGACTAAAGATTGAACTTAAGTATTAGGATAGTCAGAAAGCAGAATCTTTAAAGGCATCTGGGAAATAAATTGTTAATTCTTTCCTGAATTCTTTAGGGCACTCAATATGTAAGTGAGAGGGCAAAGAGTTCCATATGGTTGGACTGGTTATTGAAAATGCCCTCTCTCTGGTTAAATCGATCCAGGCATAACGTGGAACTGGAATTGCTAATAATTGTTGGCTTGTGGAGCAAAAAGAATGGCAAAGGGTATATAGAGTAACTTTATGGTGGCTTAATACAGGGCGAAGTAATGTTATGAAGCATGTGTTGATGATGGATGAAATCTTGTATTTAATCCACCATTGAATTGGAAGCCAGTGTAATTGCATGAGTATTGGCTTAATGTGTTCATGTAACTTTGACCCTGCAAGAAAACAGGTGGCTGAGTTATGGATGATCTGAAGAGTTCAGCTCATCATTTTGAGGTATAGTACACATCTTACTTAGTATTCTCTATTCAAAAAATGTCAATAAAAATGTATCTCAATCTATAACCAAACGCAAGTTCATTACTGCAGACACATTTCTTGATACAGTAGTACCTAATCTGCCAAATACAATAGCTCCCAGTATTCAAGAAACTATTGAAAAATGGAATTCAGCCATTACTTCTTCATTAGATTCAATCGCTCCTCAAAAGACAATAAATATATCTTCAAACAAAACTAAATCAAATGCCCCATGGTATTCTAAAGCATTACATTCACTCAAATCCTCACTTAGAAAATTAGAACGCAAATGGAGAAAGAAAAAAACCCCAGAAACAAAAAATGCTTACTACTCCAACCTACGTCAATACAAAAAAAAAAATAAACTTAGCTGAAAAATCCTATTATGCAAACCAAATATCCAAAGCAAATGGCAACCCTAACATACTATTTAACATAGTAAAAACTTTAACTACCATTCAGAAAGAATGTCTCATTAAGTTCGACACTGCCTTATGTAATAAAATTGCTAACTACTTTATGACAAAAGTCACAGATATTTCAAATCAACTTTCTAAATTTCCTTTACTCTCATATAAAGATCTTGAACCCACCTACACATGGACAGAATTCACCTTGGTTACAGAGGAAACCATACAAACTATCATTGGAAAACAAAACCCCTCCAATTCCCCTAATAATCCCTGCTCTGGTGCTTTCTTTAAAGCATTAGGCCCACATGCTAGCAACTTCTTAGCACAATTAGTGAACCAATCTTTAGAAACAGGCTCTTTTCCATCCTCTCTCAAAAAAACCTCCATATTACCGATCTTGAAAAACAAATCTAAGGAAGACTTCGACCTCAGTAATTACAGACCCATTGCCACATTAACATCTTTGGCCAAATTAATTGAATCAGCAGTACTATCCCAACTATCAGAGTATTTATCAGACAATGACATATTACATACAAATCAACATGGATTTCGTAAAGGCCACTCCACTGAGACTCTTCTTCTGACTTCTTTTGATTCTATATTTCGGGCTTTTGACTCTTACACAGATCACATTATCGTTTTCTTAGATATATCAGCAGCATTTGATATCATTGATCACCAAATCCTTATTTCCATTCTTAAATCTATAGGTATTACAGGCACTGTATTACATTGGTTCATCTCATTTCTAACTGACCGTATTCAACAAGTTACTATAAATAATCATTCCTCCGATACATACTCCATTGCATCAGGTGTTCCACAGGGTTCCTCTCTATCTCCTATTCTTTTCAATATCTATCTGTTACCTCTCTGTCACATACTAGCCTCATTAAACATAAAATTCAAAATCTATGCTGACGATATACAATTCATGGTGCCATATAACATCTCCTGGTCCCATACATTATCTTTAGTATCATTATATTTCACAACCATCGATACCTGGCTTTCCCACAACCGTTTGAAATTAAATCCAAATAAAACAGAAATAGTTCATCTTTCATCAATAACTGATTCATCTATAGGCCCCCCCTCTCAACTTATATTCAATGGAACAACTATCCCCATATCAAAATCCGCAAAAAACTTAGGCATAACTATCAATACAGACCTTTCTTTAAAACAACATATATCTGTACTAACTAGGAATTCCTTCTACAAACTTCAACTCTTAAAACGTCTACGTCCCCTACTTTTCTTTCTTGACTTTCGGACTATTCTTCAATCACTCATCTTCTCTGGACTGGATTACTGTAATTCTCTATACATAGGTCTCCCAGAAAACACACTTCATTCACTTCAATTAATCCAAAATGCAGCAGCACGTATCCTAACAAATTCTTCAAAAAAAAAATCATATCACCCCAATACTTCAATCTTTACATTGGTTACCAGTCAAATATAGAATACAGTTTAAAATTCTATCCATTATACACTCTCTTATTCATACCCCTAACTCAGTTACTTTATGCTCCATCCTCTGCATTTACAAACCAACCAGACACCTAAGATCACTAGACAAAAATCTTGATATTCCATCACCTCGACAAGCCCGTTTAGACATCACCAGAAAAAGAGCTTTTTCAGTTATAGGTCCCATTTTATGGAATTCTTTACCAGACTCCATCAGATCCATATGCAACTCCAAACAATTCAAAAAATCATTAAAAACACATTTATTTCAAATTGCATTTCATATACCACCCACCAAATAATGCATCATATTCCCAGCTTTGGCACCTGATCTCGATTCTTTCACTTGTTTACTGATTTGTTTAAATTACCTATTTTATTTTAATTTTTACTTTATATTAATGAATAATTTTTGTAATTTTTATATCTTTTATAACTAAATTATCCTTAAGTAATCCTTACCTTTAGTTTTATTAGTTTTTATCTTTATTTTTATTTGATATTTGTAAACCGTTTTGATTAAACACTGTTTGTAAAGACGGTATAGAAATATTTTTAAATAAATAAATAAATAAAAATCTGCCTCTTTGCCGTTAATATGCTAAATTCAGTATCTGATGTGCCTACTAAATAAATTCAAATATTAAAGACAAAAAGTCTGATCCTGTTCCTGTTCATTCTCTTCAGATTACAGTTTATTATGGACTTGCTCTGAGGTTTCATTAAACACGAAAGTCAGGTTATACCGTGAAAATATCATGTCCTCCAATCCAGTAGGACCGCCCGTCCAAATGGCCAAACATTTTCCCCATAAAAGCAAAAATAAAGTCATTTTCCTCAACAGAATGAATGGAGGCCAGATGGGAATTCTGTAACAGGCATGCTTCCTAGAACAAACAAGAAGGAGACATTTTTATTAGCACAGAGATTTCTTTTTTCAGTAAATTCCTTTTTTTCTTAAAAAGTTAAATATTATAGTCCTAGAAAATGAACTGTAGAATGTGAGAAAAAAAACAAGATTAAATGCATTCACTAAAGACAGACAACAGACACCAAATAATTTGAGATAGCAAAAGAGCTCATTATTACTAACAATATCCTCCAATATCTGAGCTGACATTCAAACTGAAATGTTTTGGGTAAAGCAGAAGAAAACTAGCGATGGTTTGAAACTGTGTTCGAGAGAGAAAGATGCATATTTCCAAAATGCATAGAAATTAACGTGACATTTTTTGCTGGTGAACACTTTTGTGTTTTTTACCTCTGCATCTGCCCACGACATGCGAGTTGTAAAATTCCTATAACAGGCATCTTTGTACTGAACCCAACCTGTGGCACAGAATCCCTGAGCACACAGGCAGTTTTCCGCAGCACAGTTACCTATAATAAGAAAAATAATAAAACTAATAATAATTCATATTCATATAGCACTTGTAACCCCTGGCAGCATATTTCTGATTCATAGACTCCATGAAATTATACAAAGGGGAGAAGAGTTGAATTAGTTAAGTGTATTTAGTTTGCATCTTTTCATTGTAGCTCAAGGCAAGTTAAATTCGGGTACTGCAGGAATTTTCCCGTCCCTAGGACATGTGAGCGCAAATTCCACGTCTGCTGCATAAATCAGGAGATTTTAAAAGGGGAGCGTGCTGATGCTGTTCCCAGATTTCCCAGTTTGTCCCTCCAACCCCTCCTGCTCCGATAGCCATCACTACCCCCAGTTAGCTCCAACTTTTAAAACCTGCAGAGCTTCTGAGTTTTCTTTACATTTTAACTTACACAGCATCCATAGCAGAAATAAAGTTACAGGGCAGGGGAGCTTGGTTACAGCCACACATCTCAGGTTCACTCTGAAACGTCTATGTCGTCCCCCCCCCCCCCCCCCCCCCCCCCCCCCCCCCCCCCAGACCATTCCCATTCCACACCCCTTTTTTGAAAACTTTCAAGATGTTCACACTAAGGTATTTATGTGCGTATTCGGGTGCCTTTTAAAATATGGTCGGCATACAAAAGCCCGACTTATTCACACATCCTCCGACTGATGCGTGCTTGGGGCTTTTAATATTCAACTCTATTAGTTCAACTGAATTACATTTAAATATTATGTCAGAGAGTACCACAGTGTTAAAGGCAAAAAACATATGCTATGATCTTTTGTCTTATTATAGCTCTTTTCTAGTTCAATCATTTGAATGTTAGACCTTGCATTTTACTTGACATTAATAAAAAGCAAACACTGAACCTTTTTAACTGTAAGGACTTAAAATATATCAGTACTCTGTTATAGAGCTGTGGTTTGGTAGCAAGCCATGGTTTCATCACTGCTCAGGTGGCTCTGGCCTATTAAGCCATTTCGGTGAATTCAGGGATGCCACTGTTTGTAAAATGCCCCAGCACTTTTCCCCACTGATACATTTGAAATGGTGAATGCACTCTGTAAAACAGGGTTCTCTTTTGATTCAATGTGCCCCTAGACCTCAGATTTCATGTAAGCCTTCCTTTCCCTCACTGCAGACGTGAATACTACTGCTGCAGGGGCTGGGGTTGAAGGTGGACTGAGAGGCAAAAGGTCAGAGGCCATCCACCGCCTCCTCTTCCTTTGCCCTGACTGTATTGCTTTCTGTCTCCTCTACATGCTCAGTTGAAAACAGCATGCTAGTAACTAATAGAGATGTGAATCGGAACCGGAATCGGTTCGGTTCCGGTTCCGATTCAAATCGTGCATTTTTTTTTGTTCTGCCCAATCGTTTTTTGTTTTATCGGCTGCGCCCAATCCGATAAACAAAAAACCCACCCCGACCCTTTAAAACTGCTCCCTTAGCCTCCACCACCCTCCCGACCCCCCAAAAAATGTTTTAAAATGACCTGGTGGTCCAGTGGGCCCCGGGAGCGATCTCCCGCTCTCGGGCCATCAGTTGCCACTAATAAAAATGGCGCTGGCCATCCAGTGCTCCTAGCATGTGACAGGGGCCGGCCAATGGCACGGATACCCTGTCACATGGCAAGGGCATCCATTGTACCTGAAGACTGGAGGGTGGCCAATGTAACCCCAATATTTAAAAAGGGCTCCAGGGGTGATCCGGGAAACTACAGACCGGTTAGCCTGACTTCAGTGCCAGTGCCAATGCCATCGGCGCCATTTTTATTAGTGGCAGCCGACGGCCCGAGAGCGGGAGATCGCTCCCGGGGCCCACTGGACCACCAGGTAATTTTAAAATGTTTTTTTTTTTTTGGGGGTGGGGGGGTCTAAAGTACAAAATCATAGAATATATAGCTGGAACACAGCCAGCATGGATTAATCCAAGGGAAGTCTTGCCTCACAAATCTGTTACATTTTTTTCAAGGAGTTAATAAACATGAGGATAAAGGTGAACCGGTAGATGTAGTGTATTTGGATTTTCAGAAGGCTTTTGACAAAGTTCCTCATGAGAGGCTTCTAACTAAAAAGTCATGAGATAAAGGTTAAAAGACAGGAAACAGAGAGTAGGATTAAATTGTCTATTTTCACAGTGGAACATGGTAAAGAGTGGCATGCCTCAGGGATCTGTACTTTTCAATATATATAAAAATGATCTGGAAATGGATACAATGAGTGAGGTGATCAAATCTGCAGATGACATAAAATAATTCAGAATCGTTAAATCTCATGCAGATTGTGATCAATTGCAGGAGGATCTTGCAAGACTAGAAGACTGGTCATCCAAATGGTAGATGAAATTTAATGTGAACAAGTATAGGTGAAGCATATAGAGAAAAATAACCCATGCTATACTTACATGATATTAGGTTCCATAATAGGAGTTACCACCCAGGAAAAAGAGCTAGGGGTTACATTGAAATTGTCAGCTCAATGTGCTGCAGAATGTTAGGAATTATTAGGAAGGGAATGGTTAATAGAACGGAAAATGTCATAATACCTCTGTATCTCTTCATGGTGAGACCGCACCTTGAGTACTATGGCCAACACATCTCAGAAAAGATATAGTTGCACTGAAGAAAGTACAGAGAAAGGCGACCAAAATGATAAAGGGGATGGAACAGCTTTCTTATGAGGAAAGGCTAAAGAGCTTAGGGCTGTTCAGCTTGGAGAAAAGGTGGTTGAGGAGAGACATGATGGAGGTCTATAAAATCATGAAGGCTAGAACAGGTAAATGTCGATCATTTATTTACTCTTTCAAAAAATAGGACTAAGGAGCACTCCATGAGGTTAGCAAGTAGCACACTTAAACAAATCAGAGAAAATTCTTTTTTCATTCAATGCACAATTAAGCTCTGGAATTCGTTGCTGGAGGATGTGGCTAGGTCATTTAGTGTATCTGGGTTTAACAAAGGTTTATATATATTCCTGGAGGAGAAGTCCATAAACTGCTATTAATCAAGTTGACTTAGGGAACAGCCGCTGCTATTACTGGCATTAGTAGCATGGGATCTATTTCATGTTTGGGTATTTGCCAGGTACTTGTAAACCTGGATTTGCCATTGTTGGAAACAGGATGCTGGGCTTGATAGATCCTCGATCTGACCCTGTATGGCAACCTTTTATGTGCTTATGCTCCCTAATCCTGCCCCTTGTAGAGAACAGAAGGGGAGTGTGTGATCCTGAAGCAGAAACTGCAGAGCAGACTCAAAAAGAGGGTGAATTAGCACACGTTTGAAGCTCGAGAGAAATAGGGCCATTGGTCAAATTTTGTGTGGCTTTGATGATAAGCACTACAGTTTCAAACCAGTACTAATTCATCTTCTTTTGTGTCTGAAATCCAGGGCCCAGTTTCTGGCAGACCAACCCAGCATGGCATTCTGCCATTGTTTTCCAGGATCCAAGGAGGCAGAATAGAGGCAGCAGTGTAAATTGGTTCTGGCTTCTCTGCGGATGTGGAGCAGAGTTGGAGGTAGTGAGTATCATTTCTGCCCCACCTGTTGCGTGTTCTGGCCTGCAACCGGCCCTGTTCTCCCCTGATGCCCGGGTACCGGACTTGGCCCTTCCTCTCTGGCAGCGGTAGAACCACCTATTTGCTAAGCTCGACAAGTGCTTGCTTGAGAAGCAGATCCTACCCTTCCTGGGCTACATCGTTTCCCAACATGGCTTCTCTATGGATCCCAGTAAGCTACGAAGCATCCAAGACTGGCCCTGACCCATGGGCCTCCATGAACTCCAGGAGTTCCTTGGTTTTACCAACTACTACCGCCACCTCATAGCCAATTATTCTCTGGTTGCCGCACTTCCTAAAGACATGAGCAGCCCCATGGCCTTGATTTTTGTGCAATTTCCTGGCACAATTGAGGAAGCCAAGAAGAATGGCAAAGGTCGAAGTAGCATGTAGTGAATGCCTGTCATCTCCACTGCATCTGCTGCTACTGGGTGTGTTCACATATAATATATCTGTGAGTGTGTGTGTGTGAGAGAGAGTGTGTGTGTGTGAGTGTGTGTGTGTGTGAGTGTGTGTGAGAGTGTGCGTGTGTGTGTGTGAGAGTGTGTGTGTGTGAGTGTGTGTGAGAGTGTGTGTGTGTGTGTGTGTGTGGTAGGTACAGACTAAATTCTAACACTTTAGCTTGTCTGGATTTCCTTTTTCCTTGCTTTTTTTATTGCATTATATTTATAGTCATAATTTAAAACACAGAAATAATATTCTCCATGAGACTGAAATAAAATGATTTTCTTATTCAGGGAATTTATTAAAGGGAAAGTACATCATGTTGGATTTGACTTTCTAACCCTGTGCTCAAGGTATTTTATAATCCCAGCATTTCCTAACTCCAGAAAAGGCAGGAATGGAGAGCAACATTGACTTGCGTAAGCTCACAAGAATCATCAGTGGGAAAAGCAAGATTTGAACCCTGGTTTTCCTCACTCTCAGCCCATTGCTCCAACCACTAGGCCACAAGGATCTTTAGTGCAATATAATCCTACCTCCAGTAATGAAGAGGAGACCCAGAAGACACAGCGATGCACAGACATTCATGTCTAGGGAGAGAAAGAAGGTGTCATGAAAACAGCTACAACATGGCATGGACTGAATGCACTGAAGTGCAATTTCCTGGCACATAAAGACTATAAAATACATCGTAGTCATATTAAATCAGTCCGGGAACATGCCCCTTTGGTAGACCATTGGGTGGCAAAGAATCATTCCCTTAATGATATTCAATTCTTTGTTATTAAACAAATTATATTAAAGAATGAAGGGGATTTGTCTACTGCTCTTAGGAAATCCGAACAGCGTTTTATCTACAATTGGCGTACGACAGCTCCGTCTGGCCTTAATGGGCCTATTGAATGGAACGCATTCTTTTGAATTTCCTTGAATTATCCTTTTGGACTGATGTTGAGAAGACCTATAGTAAGAGGCAGTTCAGTGGGCCTCGGTTGAGAAGTAGTCAAAATAGGTTTGGCGTCCTTAGGATTATGTTTTGTTTTGCTTAATTCCCAGGTTTCTATATATAATCACATAAGTGATTATATTAAGCATTTGTGAGCATTGATTGTCAGGAGTATATAAAGTTTTGGAGGATTGAACTTGATACAACGTTTTGTGCCTGACGTAATGCGTCACATTTAATCATGTGTGAGTATGGCGATCCTGAATAATCGTGTTGGTGTGGAGTGCTGTAAAAAGTAGGTAATTCTTTGGAGTTTTGTTAAATGTGTTATTCATTATTTTCCTTTAAACAGAATTTTTGAAGCACAACATGTGAAGTGAGTTTCCTGAATATCACTGAATATCCCCAGATAAGGTTATCTGGATAACTGGACATCTTTTGAATGTCGCTGGATAGGTTTAAATTTATTTGGCTTCAGGTATCCAGATAACGTTAGTCTTAGCTGCCTATATTCAAAAGAATAGAGACAGTTAAGTGGCAATGGCCATTTTAAAAAAGTGTTGTGCGCAGACCTCATGGTCCAAATCCCAGCTCTTCTCCCCCACCCACCCCCCACTCAGGGCAATAAGAAAGTCTTCTACCAGAATAAGCCCCCAAACCATCCTTTAAACCCTCCGTGTAGAAATCAGAGTTTCCCAAGTGGGCCCCAGCCTCTACCACCTCCCTGGCGAAGCTTTTTCTGTAAGGACGGGCCCCTAATCCTCCCTCCCAGCTGGAACTTTAGACGACCCCTTTGTAGGACCAGGTCGAGGTGCGCTCTGATGTGAGGTACTTTCAATATGGCTTTAACAGCCATGCTGGGAGCGTAAATTTACAGCTTTGTTGCCGCTTCCAGTGTTGCTCTCGGATCAAACACCCATGACCGCAGTGCACCATGATCCCAGCCCTACAAAGGGGTTGATCCCAGCACTACAAAGGGGTTGACTAGGGTACCAGGTGGGTTTGGAGAGTTAGGGTTGGGGTGCAAGGGTGGGTGATTGCCTTCATTTAAGAGTAAAGTTTACTGGATGGGGGGTGGAGCCAGCACCGGCCCATGAAACTTTGATTTCTACATAACACTTGGAGGTGTGGGTGCTTGCTCTGGCAGCAGGATCTTTGAAGGCAGCAGGGGAGGATCAGGCGGTCTGGAAAGATGAGCTGGTGGGTTAATAAGGACTGAGGGATGAAGAGAAACTGGAGGATTATAGAGGGATTGGCTGGGGGTAGGAGGAGAAACTGAGGGGTGAGAGAAGGGGGGGGGGTCAACTGGATAACGGATGAGATTGGCTTACGTAGCGAGAGAAGGAGGGATAGATGATTTGTGTGAGAGAGAAGGGATCGGGAGAGAAGACTAAGAGAGAGCATACAGAACTTTTTAGGGGGATTGGAAATTAGAAAAGGTTGGGATTGGGAATGTGAGGGAGAGCAGGCCTGGAGACAGGGTGCAAAGACTCCAATCCAGATCCTCCCTCTCTCTATTCCATGTTCTCCTATCCCAGATCCTCTCCTCCCTCTAACTCTTGTTTTTTCTTTCCCCCCCCCCCCTCACCACCTCTCACTCATCTCCCCTTCTCCATTCCTCCACTCCTATCTCCTTTCTCCATTTCCTACAGAAATGACTCATAAAACACAATCTTTTAGCTTACGAAACAATCTGCATTTATTTTGTTAATGTCAATGTTCAATATGGTTCGGATGAACTAATCCAGTTTCATTTTTACTCTTAATGTGGGGAATTTTTAAACATTTTATTTCAGATTAGGCAAAGATATTCTGTTTTTCAAATCTAGTTTTTGAAAACAAATGATTTGACTATGAACAAATGTCCATTATTTTTAGTATTGTAAATGTGCTCACAGAAGCAGATAAAGAGAGATGCTGGGAGGGGTATTTTGGGGTCATTTGTCTTACCTGCTTTTACAACCTGCCAATAATGAAGGTTCTTCATTCCCTAGGTAAACTAAGATGTGAATATAAAATGTGCCCTGAACCTCCATCCACATTTTACAAAGAAAACTTGTGTTATGCACACAAATCGTGTTTTGTGTGCATAAAACCCAGTGCACAGAGCATGTTCCGTGCACATTAAACAGGAGTTGTGCTTAAAGGTCAGAAAACATGATTTCTGCACAAATTGTGTTGTATGCGCATGAATCCCGAGTACAGGAACCTTCACACCATGAACCCTGGGATCCGAAGTGGCCGATCTCCTCATCACTTTTATTTTTTATTTTTTTAAAAGCTTTAATAAGCCAGAGAGAGAAAGGGGGTGGGGAGGGGTGGGGAGAAGAGAGGGAAGACAACTTCAAACAAACACCAGCTTCTGCCCTCTAAGTCCTACAAGTCCCCCCTGGGGCTGGAAGCCTTACCCAGGGCTCACTTAACTTGGAAGCACCAGAAGCCTGGCCCAAAATACTGGGTTTCCCAGCCTTTCTGCTTGATTGATAGCAAACCTACTGAAAACTCCTCCACCTGGCCTGAAACCTGGAAGTCAAGTTCCTGCTCATCGGGCACGAATGTCCTGCCACCGGCTGGACACAGGGAATACTGGCTTTTGGTTGGAGCGGCACCGTGGTAACTACGAGTGATGTCATGGGAAATAAAAGTGTTTCCTCCGTCTCCATCTGCTAGTACGGGAAAGAAAACCCACACATTGTGACTGTTGTAGCAGGATGATAAGGAAACATGATTTAAGCCTACGCTCCTTTCCACATTGGGGCATAACAACTAACGCCTTCATTGACGTGGGATTTGCACGGAGGAGCACTAAAATGTGTACAATGTTTTGCTCAAGTCCTTTGTTTAATCGGAAGTAAAGTTGTGCACTGTGTACAATTCTGGTCGCCGCATCTCAAAAAAGATATAATTGCGATGGAGAAGGTACAGAGAAAGGCTACCAAAATGATAAGGGGAATGGAACAACTTCCCTATGAGGAAAGACTAAAGAGGTTAGGACTTTTCAGCTTGGAGAAGAGACGACTGAGGGGGGATATGATAGAGATGTTTAAGATCATGAGAGGTCTAGAACGGGTTAATGTGAATCGGTTATTTACTCTTTCGGATAGTAGAAAGACTAGGGGACACTCCATGAAATTAGCATGGGGCACATTTAAAACTAATCGGAGAAAGTTCTTTTTTACTCAACGCACAATTAAACTCTGGAATTTGTTGCCAGAGGATGTGGTTAGTGCAGTTAGTATAGCTGTGTTTAAAAAAGGATTGGATAAGTTCTTGGAGGAGAAGTCCATTACCTGTTATTAAGTTCACTTAGAGAATAGCCACTGCCATTAGCAATGGTTACATGGAATAGACTTAGTGTTTGGGTACTTGCCAGGTTCTTATGGCCTGGATTGGCCACTGTTGGAAACAGGATGCTGGGCTTCATGGACCCTTGGTCTGACCCAGTATGGCATTTTCTTATGTTCTTATGTTCACAGAAATGTGCAGACAGTCGCATGCTATGAGGACGCGCAGCTGAGGGCAACTTATTACATTGGGGCCAAAATTAGAAAATCCTTCCTGAGGTCTAAACTAAATGTCCCCAGTTATAATTTAAGCCTTAACCCCAAGGAGATGGAGAACAACTGATTCCCAGCCTCTGATCACTGCCATCAGCTCCCGGTTCTGCTAGACAAGAAGAAAACTGCTGTAACCTTCTTAGACAGTCTCAGCTGTTACAGGGAATATCTTTTCTCAGATTCCTGCAGAACATTTTGTAGTGCATTAATAAGGACCCTGGGACAACAGGTAAAAAGAAACTAGCAATATCAGGTGGTATTTATCAAATCATAACAAAACACTTTTCACATGAGCTTTTCAAGCTTTTTTTAAATAATGATATTCAATACATTTCTGATAAGATCAATAACCTTTTCCTAAATGTGCAATCCTGCTCTGCCTTGCTAGAATTACTGATATTCAGAGAAGTTAGTAACTTGTAACTTTAGGGAATTGTGAGAAGTGCAGAGATTTTCTTGGGTGCTAAGATGTTTTCTGTAGAGTGGTGCACAGATCCCATACATCCAGCACAAAATTCAGAGACAATAACCACTCACCTGGTTTTGGTGCTTTAACCTGTAAGAGAAGAGAAATATTTTTGCAGAAGAGTAGAAATGACGGCTCTTCACTGCACTGAAAATTTCTCTGAAGAGTACAGACTAGTCCAGAAACTCCCCGTTTATATCCCCTGCAACTCAAGTGATGTCAAAACAAAATGCAAATCAGGTGCAGGAAGCAGTAAAAGTTTCTTCAGAATAGGCAGGTATGGGATTACTGATTACAACATAGGCCACAGGGTCAGGATTACAGTCAGCAGATGCATTTATGTACTTTTCTGGTATAAGGATTCCTCAAAAATGAGGAAGAACAAAAAAGCATGCATGCACGCAGACTCACTCCCCCGACTGCCACAAATAAAATGCTCATGTGCATGTACACACAGATAAACTGCATTCTGCTGAAAATTCATCCAACTCTATTATCCATAGAATTTATTTATTTAACAGCTTTTCTATACTGATATTAGAGGGTACATCATATCGGTTTACATATAACTGAACAGAAAATACAAAAAACAGGGACCGGGGGGGGGGGGGGGGGAGGGAGGAGCAGGAGGGTGAAAACAATGAGGAAATACTTTGAACCGGTGGAAATACTGAAAAAGGACAGAAGATAAACTAATATAGGAACAGTACCTTGCAGGAAAGCAATGTAAAATGGTACAGGAACTTGCAAACAAACACAATATAATCTTGCAAAAATACAATATAACATGGCGAGGAGTCTCGTAAACGTACAAGGGGAAGAAAAGAAGAGGAGAGGGGGAGTCCGAGGAGAGGAGAAAGAGGGAGAGACTTTCCAACTCATACCAGCACTCAGAGAGGCCTACCTCGGTGCTCCTAGGAGGTGACATCAGCAGGAAGTGCCTGGAGCTATAAGTTGGGGCGACAGACGGCGCACTACCGCCTTCGGTGTGCTACCTAAGCCACGCGCTCCGTAAGGGGCGCGCGGCTTGGTCCGGCTTAGGCCAGCGAAGGCTGAAGGCTGCCGGGACTCTTTGAAGTGCGGTGTGAGGAGGACTCTCTTCAGCTGGAAACTCTTCTAAGTATAGTTTTGGGTAAATTCAGGATAAGTACTATCTTGCATAAGCTGTTTGTCTTGTACCATTACTTCAGTACGATATGCCTCATTCTAAACGTAAAGGAAGGGTCAGACAGGAAGCCTTAACCCCAGTGAGACCAACCTCTATTCAAACAGCTATTACAGGATATTACCCAGTGGCAGAAATGTTAGCCTCAGAGTATCCCATTGAAGGAGGAAGTGGTGAGCAGCCATCTCTCCTTCCGGGAGAAGTAAGTCTAAGTCCCGGGGCGCCATTACCACCTTTCCCCCCCATAGCGCTGCGTCCGACCATGAAATAGGCTCACCCTCCTCACGGAATGCGCTTGGGGGATTGAGTCTGATTAAGGAGTTCGTGGCCTTGGAGAGTCAGTGCATGTTGAGCAGGGAGATGTCATACTCCCTACTTCGGGGGAGGGACCTAGTAGGGTTAGTACACCTACTAGTAGGAAAGATTCAAACTTACCCATGGGGGTTAGTGCTAGACAAGAATCACCCATAAATAAATTGGAAAACCCAGTACAAGGTGTGTTTTCAGGTAGTCCTTCAAATATAACAATGGATACAATCTGGCATGCCATAATCGTTTTACAAAAAAATATTGTAAGTTTAAATACTAACATTAAAGATATGCAAGCTGTTTTGCTTAACATAAATCCAACAGTGACAAGTCAGGCTGAGAAAATGAATAAAATAGAACAAGAAATAACGCAGATAAAATCAGTACAAACAACAATTATTCAAGGTGAAAATCTGTTACTAAAGAGAATTGAGGGTATAAAGAATTCTATCAAGTATACCAACTTGAGAATTGTAAATTTTCCGAAGTGTAAATTAATTTCTCCCTGTGAGCAATTAAAAAACTATTGTTCAGAAATACTATCAATGTCAGGAGAAGATTTTCCTTCAATTTATAATGCCTACTTTATCAGTTGGAAAAATGAAAGTTTAATAGCACAAAATGAGGTAGAAACATCACTTAATGTTACAGAGTTAATAGAATCATCTTTCAGTTCCCAAGTAGAGAAGAGAGGCACTCTGTTGGTTAAATTTAAACAGATGTCTGATAGAGATAAAATTTTGAAAATGTTCTTAGTAAAGAGAACCTCTCTATACTTGGGACAGAAAGTGTGGATATACCCAGATTTATCTAAAGATACTCAATTGAGAAGAAAAAGGTTTTTGACTTTAGTTAATCAGGCTAGGACATTTGGGTTACAAATTAAATTGAGATTTCCCTGTAAATGCATAATGTTCAATGGGGGTGAAAGATATGTATATTATGAACCAGAACAATTGGAGAGATTCTTGGAAGCACAACGAAGCCAGGGTGAAGAATAGAATCTATTACCTATATATGGCATAGTTAAAATGTTCTTTTCCACTCATTCTTATCCGAGATAGTAGTAACAATGTAGCTACTTGTTATTTTTCTTTTTTTTTCTTACTGCTCATATACTGGACTCCCAATTTTTAGTAGTCTGGTAATCTCAGATTTGAAGGTTATTAATTTGTTTGTGTTCTTTATATGTAAAATGTTAATAATGACCAGGTGGTTATTTAACCTTCTTCTCTGTTAATGTAATTCAATTGTAAGATTGAATTTTGTGAAAAATCAAAAAGAAATAATAAAAAAAAAAAAAAAAAGAAGAGGAGAGGGCAAAAGTTACAGGGGAACAACAGAGACCTCTAATAATAGGAGGGGAAGGAAGTGACTGAGAGAGATACAAAAGACAGGGACGGGGAAGGGGGGGGGCAGGGAGGGAGAAATTAATAAGGAAATAATTTGAACTGGTGGAAAAGTTGAAGAAAGAGTGACAGAAAGATTAACTGAGGTAGGAACAGTACCTTGAAGGTAAACAATGAGACATGGTACAGGAACTTGCAAATAAATAAACCATACAATCTTGCAAAAACTACAATATAAAATGGCAATTAGACTTGTAAAAGTACAAGGGAAAGAATAGGGGAGGGGAGGGCAGAAGCTACAGGGGAACATCAGTGCCGTCTAACCTAGGGGCGAAGGAAGAGCAGAGAGAAGAGAATAAAGCGGGTACTGGGGAGAAGAAAAGGGTGAGTATAGGGTTTCCGGGGGAAACAGGGAAATGGAGGGAAACGGGAAATGTTGGGTGCAGGAAAAGGGGGGGGGGGGGGGGGAATAAATGGAGTCCAATTCCGGATATGCCTGTTTAAAGAGCCAAGTCTTTAGGTTTTTATTGAATTTCATTGTACAAGACTCTAGTCGGAGTTCAGGGGGCATAGTGTTCCAGAGGGTGGGGCCAGCAACGGATAGGGCTGAGCACCCTGGTGGTGGTGAGGTGGGTGGTTTTGAGGGTGGGGGTATAAAGGGTACCTTTGTGGGCTGTTCTGGTGGGATGGTTGGAGGAGTAGAGGGGGGCATTGTCAAGCCAAGGAGGATTGTGGTTGTAAAGGGAGATGGGGAGCCAGAGGAGTTCCTTGAGGACAGGGGTGATGTGGTCAGCTTTGCGGGTATTAGAATTCTGGCCATTGCATTCTGCAACATTTGGAGCGGTTTGACAGTAGAGTATGGGAGGCCTAGGAGTAAAGAATTGCAGTAATACATTTTTGATAGTAGAGTCGCTTGTAAGACTGTACGGAAGTCTTGAGCATGGAGCAGGGGTTTGAGTTTTTTAAGAATATGGAGCTTAAAGAAGCCTTCTTTTAAGGTAATATTAATGTGTTTTTTTAAGTTTAGTTGGTGGTCAATGGTGGTCAGTGGAGACCCCAATGGAGACAGAGTGCGGGAAAGAAGTTATGGGGAGGGTGGGGTCGCAGGGGGTGGGTGGCATAAGGTTGTGGTGGTTAGATATGATGAGAATTTCAATTTTTGAAGTGTTTATGGTCAGGTGGAGGTTGGTGAGGAGTGTGTTTATGGAAGCGATGCAGTTTTCCCAAAACTTTAGGGATTTGGGGAGGGATTTTTGTATAGGGATGAGGATTTGGACATCATCAGCGTATAGGAAAAACGTGAGGCCTAGGTCGGAGAGGAGATGGCAGAGCGGCAACATGTATATATTGAAGAGGGTGGAGGATAGGGAGGAGCCCTGAGGGACACCTTGAGATAGGCAGATGTGAGAGGATTTGGAGTTTCCAATTTTTACTGTGTAGTCTCTTTTGTTCAGCTTGGATGTAAACCACAGAGGGCTGTGCCTGTAATGCCAAGTTCAGATAGGCGGATAAGGAGGATATTGTGGCTTATAATATCGAAGGCTGAGGAGATATCGAGGAGGGCAAGGATATAGGATTGCCCGTGGTCTAGGCTCTTGAGAATGGTGTCGGAGAGCGAAAGTAAGAGGCTTTCTGTCTTGAGAGACTTACGGAAGCCGAATTGGGATGGGTGTAGAATATTATGATCTTCCAGGTATTCGAAGAGCTGGGAGTTGACGACATTTTCCATAATTTGGGCTAGAAAGGGAAGGTAAGAGAAGGGGCTGTAGTTGGATGGGTCGGTAGGGTCGAGGGTGGGTTTTTTGAGGAGGGGTTTGATGATGGCAAGCTTGAGGGGGTCAGGGACATTGCCAAGGGAGAGGGAGAGAATGATTTGATGGCAGCTAAAGATTGTAAGGCCTATCCATTTTGTCTGATTCACTTCAATAAATCCCAGTAGATCTTTAATTTTCTATTCTCTTCTTCACAATGACCTATCTTGCACTTTATGGAATTATTTTAATGTGTTTGCAGCCACCAGTCTTTCCATAACAAATATTTTCTGATATTATTTCTAAGTCTTCCTCCTTTGAGCTTCAGATCATGGCCTCTATTTCTACAACTCTTTTCTGCTTTAAAAGGTTTTCTTCTTGTTTATATAAGACCCCTATGACCTTATACCTGGTTGGATATTCTTGGCCTAGCCAAAGCCCTCCTGAACCTCCTAGGAGAGCTCCTTTGATTCTTGGATACCTGGCAACTAGTTCCTCTACCTGGGCAAAAGAGTGTTGAGGGTGAGATTTTTCTCTTTTCTCCAGGAAAAAACTTTAAAAAATGGGTCTGTCAGTAAATATATGTTTTATTAAATTATATAGCTACAAATCAAAGGCACAGCACTAGACTGGCTGCCAGGAGACCCCATCAATACTCCCTAGGGGCCTCAACTCCCCAGGAATTGTCCACTATGGGCAGGGAATGGGGAACTGCTAGCCCCAGTCTGCCCCCTGAAAGCATGCCTTGGAACTCTCTGGATTTGGCCTAGAGACTCCAGAATTTTGAGGGCCAATACCTGAAAACTCCAGGTAACCTGCTGCTAATGAAGGTCCAGAAGAAAAACTGGCTGGAGCAGCGCAGGCCCCATATGACAAGACAAAGATGAAGAGGAACGGCAGACCAGCACAGCAGAGGGAAGAAAATCAGGAGCGGTGGCCCTCACAATGCATGAAGAAGAAATGGGCAGCATTGGTCCCTCTGCGCAGAGGCAGGAAGAGCAGCAGTGTCAGGCTCACATGGAAAATGAAACAGGGGCAGCATAGGGCCCAATGCTGCAGAAGGAGGAAGAAGATGAGCATTGCTTCCATGGGCCTGGGGAAAGAGGAGGCTACTGTGGCTTGAGAATCAAGATTAGGAGAGAGAATGAGTGTGTGGGTGTGAGTGGAAGATACAGAGGAGGGAGGGAGTATGCATGTGTGTGAGACTTTGCTTTGTGTGTGGAAGAGGCAGGAGAGTGAGAGTTCATGTGTGCGTGGAAGTAGGAGAAGAGTGAGTGTACATGTGTATATGAGAGTGTATGTATGTGGGTGAATGAGGAATGAGAGTGAGCATGTGTGTGACAATGAGTATATATATGTGAAAGAAAGTGTGAGTGAACATGTGTGTATATATGTGAGAAACAAAATGTGTGCGCATGCTCCTCCTCTCCCCACTACCCAGTGGCAATCTCAGGTTGACTGAAAATCAAAACACAGATTATCATCAAGAGCTGCCAGCTCATAAGGCTATGCTGAAGGCACAGCACCAACCTGGCAGCTAGAAAGAGAGAGGAAGTAGAATTCACCAGCACTCACCAGGGCTCCTCCAACTCTTTAGCAATTCTCCACTCTTCCTTTGAGAGCAGTTGGCCCTTAAGGCCAAACCAAAGGTGGGACCTCTTTCTGGATAGCCTGATGCCAAAGGGTAGCACCAAAGGGCATGCCTCTTTATAATCTCTTTCATGCCCAATGTTTTGCCCAACCCCTACTACATAACATAGTAAACACCTGCAAAAAAATATTAAGTGAAGGGAAACCACTTAAATATTCTGTATAAGGTACATTTTAATCAGGAAAATACTGTTCAAAGGTTTCTGAATGTGTTATGCCTTTAAATCAAGAAGATGCCATTTAAATGTTCTAATGTTCTGAATGTGATATGCCCCCAGTCGAGAAGATACTATTTAATTTTCTAAATTTGATGTCTCCCAATCAATAGTCCTCACACATGGATGACATCAACAGATGAATTTCCGATACAGAAAACATTTCAAAGTTTCTAGAACTTTGACTTGGTCACCTTGAGCATAACCAGCATGCCCTATAGTATGCATCCACACGGGGTTCCTTTTCAATCTCTTCTTTTCCGTGAAGCTGCAGCATCACAGTCTGTAAGCCTTGAGTTTGGGGCCTAATTTTTGGCCAATTTCAGTAAACATTTTCTTGTGGTTTTCACGTTTTTTTGTGTTGTGTCACCAGCGGTTCCTCGCCATTCTTCCTTTGGCAGCTTAATCATGGTTTTTGATGTTTTGTTGGTGTTTCCTTTCATGTCAAACCCCGGGGATGGTGGTGCAGTCAGTGCCTGCCAGTCATCGACAGCCTTTGTCATCAAGTTTGATTTAACGTCCCTTTTCTTTTGTCCTGTCATGGCCTTGTCCAGGTTTAAGCGATGCTCTCAGTGCCCAAGGACCATATCCATCATGGACCCCATGATGAATGTGTCCTCTGTCTGGAGGCATTGCATGATGACTGGGGTTGCCGCAGATGCACCCAGATGACCGTGAAGGGATGTCCACTTCAACTCAAGAAGATGGAGCGCCACTTCTAGTTGCAGAAATCCGAGCTATCGGCATCGGAGGCATCGACATCAAGGGACCATGGAGCTGCATGGATGGACACAGAGTTCAGTTGTTAATTGAAGAGGATGACTGGCACAAAATGCTGGAAATCCTCCAGTTTGTGGAGCCTCATAAGGAGTTTATGGTGGTCTCATTGCACAACATCCTTAAGGAGTTGCTATTGAGGATCTGAGAATACTCCTTCACAGTGCCTCCCATGAACAAGAAGGCAGATGTGGTTTATCTCATTGAGAAGGCTGCTGGATCCGACAAGTGTCAGCTGCTTCACCAATCAGTGGTGGTCAAATCTGCTCTCAAGAGAGCCAAGTGTTCTCAGAGCCATTCTTCAGTGCCCCCGGAGAAGGATCATATAGCAATGGATGCTCTTGGGTGGAAGGTTTTTCAGGGAGCTATGCACATTGTGAACAAAGCATCTTACCAGCTCTACATGCACCAATACTTGCGGGACATCTGGAAGCAGGTGCAGGAAGTGGCCAAGCAGCTGCCTCAACAACAGCAGGCACCTTCATGTTGCTGGTGCATAAGGGCCTGGATTATGGAAAACCTGAGGTCCATGCAACCTACGATATTTTTGAAATGACATTGATGGTCTCTAAAATGGGAACTGGTACCCACAGAATGGCATGGATGCAGGCCTTGGATCTCTGAAGGAGGTATAGGAAAGACTTGCTGAAGTGCTATGCACTGGAAAGAATCTCTTTGGAGATAAGTTGAAGGATGCAGTAGTCCAGCTCCAGGACCACCATAAGACCCTCTAGCAACTCTCTGCCAGCACTCCAGACCTGTCATCTTCATCTAGGAGGTCTGTGAGATCAGGGCAAAAGAAGCCTTTCTTTCACCAAAGGAAGTACTATCCTCCGCTCTCTCTCACATCCACAATATTAGAATTCTCGTGGCTGTCCCAGGAATAAAGACTACCAAAGGCCCAGCCAGTGCCTCGGTCAATTCCTGGGAAGGGGTGTTGATTGGGTCATAGGAAGCATATCCCGGCCACCTGAACCAGAGTCAATGGCTTCACTGGTTGGGTGAAGGCTTCTGTTCTTTGCAAACCAGTGACTCAGAGTAACCTCAGACCAGTGGGTTATTTCCATTGTCCATCAGGGTTATAGATTAAACCTTTTGGATGCCATGTTAAATTGCCCCCGATCCTGTTTTGGGGTACAGTAGCACAACAGGAGGTACTGCTTGTGGAGCTCTCTTAATGGCCAGAGCAGTTGAGCCCATTCCACCAGGGCAAACATATATTGGACTGATTGTGATCCATAATTTTTCCACTTATAATGGGCAGGGGTTTTTAATGGTGGTTCTGGTATTTGTTTGCTGGGAAATCTCCCATTTTTGCTCAAGTAGCAATCCTTTGTCAGATTACAGACACTCTTCTCTTGTATCACAAATACTCCATGTATGCAAGATTTCCCAAGAAATCAAGAATCCCTTTGCTATACCCTGATATCCCGTTTACATTTTTATGGTCTACTTTTATTGTATTTTTGTCCCCCTTTTTCTATTTTTTTTTTGTTTTTTTTTTTTTTTTATATCATAAGCAGGGGTGCACTTCCCATACTTATCCTAGCCTTTTCCTAGGCTATATTCCCAGGGAATTCCCCTCCCTGTATTTCACCAGGCCCGGTATTTTTCCCAGGAGCCTCGCGCCCTATCTGTAAGCTGCAGGCTGTTACTGGAGCCTTGCGCCCTGTCTTTTAAGCTTCCGGCTTTACTGCCTTGCACCCTGTCTGTAAACTGCAGGCTTTTAAGCTGCCAGCTTTGCTGGAGCCTTGTGCCCTGTCTTTTAAGCTGCCGGCTATGTCAGGTACCTTGTAACGCTGAACGCTTTGATATTCATAGGAACACACAAGTCTCTTGATAACAGTGCAAAAACAACGAGTAAGCACATTTCCCTTAAAGGTCTCAATGTCAGTGCAATACAAATGGGACAGCACAAAAAAAAACAAAGAGAAAAAGACTAAAAATACCTTCAGGGATCCTGTGTCCTGTATTCCGTTCGAATCAAGAGAAGGGCCTCGGGCTGTGCTGTCCTGTTCCAGGCCAGGCCACAACCTGATTCATGGCAACAATGTACCATCTGTTATGAAAAAAGTTTACCAAAGGACAACAGAGACAGTGTATTTCTCCTAATCAAAAGCCTTTATTTCTTATGCGCATAAGGAAGTCAGCTCCTAAGCCTGAGAGACTGACTTGGTTAGATATTGAATTGGCTAGTCTTAAATACAGTTTTGCCTTAGTAATTAAAACAACACTCCTTTGATTTAAGGTCACAAGGTGAAAAGAAACATTTGCTTACATCTGACATTCCAGAGTCCTGGGAAACTAACTAACCTTGAAGATCTACATTTTTTATGACTCTTTACTGTGGGTCTAAGACTACAAAAAGATACATTATTTCTTCTGCTATCTAAAGGGAGACAGTTCGAAAGAAGGCCTCAAATTGCAAGCAGTGCCCCCCTGGAATTCCACTGCACAGATGCCTACCATAAATTTTTTATTATCACAGGATGAACATATTGGAGTAAAGCATTTTTCCAAATCAGCCAATTTTTGCTTGGTAGATCCAGTGATGGTGACTCTTTCTTCTGGCAAGAAAATAAAACAACCATGTATCCAGGAAATTTCATAGCATGAATTATCAAAACGGATAGGACCTCTTACTTAATATGGTTGCATTCTTTTAAATTTCACTAATGGTGGTTAAGCTCAAAAAAGCTTTATTATGCAGACTTTGCTGAAGTACCCCACAAGCGATCTGCATCCTTATAATGTATAATCATAGGTTCTCTATATTTCCGTTCTTTCTTGAATTTTTATGAAATATTAAGAAAAACACTTTTTATTCAATCCATTGATAAACTATTGAATCAGCCAAAGACACTTATCTGGATTGCAACCTGATAGATTTCTGCCCGTGCCTCAGCTTAACCTTTATTTTGCCCAACACAACCTGTGTTTTGAAAGACCTCCTTCCTCAGGGGCTTGAAAGGGCAGTTAATTTATATCTAAAATTCAGAAAAAACTTCAAAATTTGTACATATACTTCTAAAAACCATCCTTTACTCTAATCTAATAAAATACATATGTATCTTGGTTGAATAAGGCAACAACAAACTTCAAACATTGTCCAGGCATTTCCTGGTCGTGTCCGCCATTTTGTGTACCTACATTTATATAAACTGATTGGATCACTGAATGACCAATAGGATGCTGAATTACATTTGAAAGGACCAATGAATGACCAGACAGCAAAAAGGCATTTTAAACCAATGACAAACAATCAAAATTATCATTCAGCCTTATGGGATAACTGTAAATAAATCCACCGTTGTTCTTAATAATTTAAAATACCCTTGAGGTCACCACCTCTATCTGAGGCAACTACTACTTCCAATATAGTCCAACGAAGATGGTGAAAATTATGATTATACTGCAAACAGTGCTTAATTATTGGCACTTCCAGCATTTGTGTAATCAGACGGCTGTGATGTTCCCTCAGCCAGACTCTACAGGTCTCATGGTGCATCCAACATATAGTTGAGGGTAAGTACATTGTAGCAAATAAACTATATTTTGTGTATTACAGTTAGAGTTGAAACATTTTTGTATGTCTTTTTACCAATAAGATGTTGCCACACTATACCTTCCATGGGGTTTATACAAATATCAAATGTGCCACAGGGACGATGACCCTGATATTGAGTTACATCTTTCTCATTTGACTGGAGTGACACCTGAATTACCTGATCTCTTATGCTAGGGCCCTTCTTGAAGGAAATCAAATGCTCCTCCATGAAAGTAGAGTAAAATTGAAGAACGTGCCAATGGTGCTTGATACTATGGGCTATAAAAGTAGCTCTCTCAGAATGTTGTAGAACACAAACTGTTTGTGGCGAATGGTCTTTATTGTGATATTCTAATCAGGAAGAACTGGGAGAATACAAATCCCTCTTATATGCTGCTCACATGACTGACAACAGATATCCTCTTTTGAAAAAGTGCTTTGCTAAAATATATGCTTATATTTTAAATTCCATCAAAAAGGAACAATTCCTTTGAATACAAAAAAATTGGCTGACAGGGAGACCATTTTTAAAGGTTCATGGATGAAAATTATGGTATCTTAGTAAATTATTCCTGTCAGTTGATTTTTGAAACACCGTAGTTTCCAATGAATTCTCTTTTTTTAATATTAGTATGTCTAAAAAAGAAATTTGATCCAAAATATGATTAATAGAAAACTTTAAACGGGGGTCACTAGTATTAAGATGATCAAAAAATTATTCTAAAGATTCCATTGTGGAATTCCACAGAAAGTACAAGTCATCTATGTACCTGACCCAAAATGTGATGTGTGAAAACTGTGGCAAAGGATAAACAAATCGGTGCTCCAATGCATTCATTACAAGGTTGCCTGGACAATAGCGGTTGTCTAGGTTAGTGAGGACCCCGAAGGGAAGTTGGAAGCGAGAGACCCCCGAGGAGCAGGTGTCTAGAGCTCCTGCTGGAGCGAGGCCCATAGCGAAAAGAGGCATCTAAGCTAGCAGCTTAGAGCAGGCAGAGTAGTGAAGCGAAGTCTTTGCTAACTCAATTTTGTAGCGGAAGTGGAGGCTAGTTAAACCCGGAGGTACTGACGTCATGCGGTGGGGCCGCCCCCGAGGTTCCTGCCATGACGTGTATTTGAGCGTCAGAGCTGTGTGTGCTCATGCCCTAGGAGGCCACGGGAATAAGCATGGTGGATGGGACGCCCATGCTGATCTGAGTACGCCGAGGCCCGCGGTACTTGGCATCAGAGACAACCATCTTGCCCAAAGAGAGAGAAAGGGAAGAACAAGAGGTAAGGCAGAATGGTTGCCCTTTACAATGGTGTCAAGCACAGTTTGTGCTTGACACCATTGTATCTCTGCAGTTGTGACATTATTTCCTACTATTCTCCAGTTCCAAGCCAACACTGTGTGATCTTGAGCAAGTCATTCTCGAATGTACCTGAATTATGCACATTGTTGCAAGTCTAAAAGCACCTTCATTAACAAATTGGAACAGACCTGCTACCAATGTTTTTGGATTCTAGTTGGTGTCAATCTGAATGAGGTATGAGATAACTACATTGTTTCCTGTCATATGACAAAAACGTTTTTACCCAAAAACTGCCCAATCAGTGTATCTCATAACATACCAAACCTCAAAACCACACCAATGAATTTGGGAATAGAATTATACTTTGTAAGACCTCATATATTGGATCAGAGAGCTTATAAACTCAATAGCTCTCACTGAAATTCAGTAGGAATTTACCACAATTATTTTCATCTGTGGTTTTACCATATTTATAATCATAGGTCTTGATTATACCTTTTTTATAATTTTTTTAGTGAATAGCACTTATCACACTTATCTTATAGGTTGAGTGACCAAGAACGCTGAAGGAGTGATCATATATCCTAATGCCCGACACGGCTCGTGTTTCTTTTAATGCTTCATCAGGGGCAAAAATTCAATATGATTGCTTTTTTGTACTGTCACCCTTTCCGTGCTTTCAGCGGCTCCCAAAAGTGATCCTCCATCTTGTTATTCTGCGGCGGTATTTAAACCAACCTACGGATTCTGACAAAGCCGATAGGAACTTTTGCGTCCATGTCAAACCAATGCTGCAACGCGCTGTGTGTGTAATGTCATACTAATGTTGCCCAATCCACTGCATCGTTCATGCCATGCGGGCTTTGGGCGGATAATGTAAAAATCCATTTTTGCTTGATAAAGTTCAATTTAGTTTGAATATCACATCCTCGAACGAAGTACTTTACTTGATCAATAACTGTCCATTTTAATTGTTGAAATTGATGATCTTTCTGAACACAATGTTTTACCATCGGAGCTTCAATATTTAGCGTGTTGATCTTGCTGCGGTGCTCTCTCAGACGAATCTTAATCTGCCTGCTTGTGCGTCCTATATAAATGGACGGACACGGACACTGGATTAAGTAAACCACATTGGTGGATAAACAGTTAATCACCGATCTTTTTTTATATACTGTGCCTGACATTTTGTTCCTTTATGCTTCTATTAAATTGCAGTTTTAGCAGCTTGATTTGTTTTATATGTGTTTAAACTGTTCCCTACAGATAGCACATCTTTTGTTTTTCTTGGAGGCTCTGTAGGTTCCTTGTTATAGCAATAAACTTCCCCCTGAGGAAACCGCTTGTGTGGTGAAACAAATGGCCTTTGTTGAGGCAAGAGGACTCCTTTCAGCAATAAAGGAACTGGTTTGACAAGAAAATGGAGCAATTGCATTTGTCTTTGTGCATAACTTTATCATCAAGGAATCATTTCTATGATAGTCAAACGGTCATGCAGTACTAATATTGTAATTTCTTTTAGCACAGTGTGACAGCAGCTAACAGCAAAGAGGATGAGAACAGATGGGATGTTTCTCTTCTTCTTGAACCAAAGCACAATTAATTCAGAAAACTCACTGTAATAATGCAGAATTCAAAGACAACACAGAAGCAGGATGCATCCAACCTCCATGACTGAGAGACAGAATCCAACTGAAACAGTCAGGGATTGCAAAGCAATACAAAGGATGGAAAGTTCAGTGATTCACTGATTTAGAGAAATGCTTCCCTCTGATATGTTCCCTTGATTTGTCACTCTGGTTTCCTTGACAACAGATCCTGATTCTCCACTGACCAGTGTTGTTTCTCACTTATCCAATATCCTACTGACCAGAACTCAGGGAGAATTTATACTGGCTGGCGACTTTAACAGTATTCTAGATCGGAATCTACATAAGTTACAATTGCCCAAAAGTTTTAAAACTTTTGGGCAATTGTTATGCAATTCTGGGGTTATGCAATTTTGGACCCGTCTAGGGCTTCTGGATGTTTGGAGTCTCTTGCATCCCGAAATTCAGGAATATACACATGTCTCCAGAGCACATTACACCATGTCCAGAATTGATTATATTTTAATACCCACTACTTTATTTTCAAGCATAGCTGAGGCGGATATAGGATTAGGATCTATTGTGATCACCGACCATGCTCCGGTATGGATTGACTTGTGGCTGTCCACATCTCGCCCTGGTCAAAAAGTTTGGCGTTTTCCTGGCCATTTAAATGATAAGGAGTTTCACCAGTATATTAGGCAGAAGTGGGATGAATATGCTCAACATAATGTGCAACACTGTAATGACCCTTCTTTATTTTGGGAGGAGAGTAAAGCAGTGCTTAGGGGGGACATAATCGCCTATTCAATTATGAAATGTAAAAAATTAAATGCCACCATTTTAAAATTAGATTCTGAGCTTCAGGCTGCAAAACAGTCACTGGCCACTTCCCCAATGGCGTCTCACAGAGATACTTATAAAGCGTGTCTGCATGCTTTAAATGCGCATCTTCATATATGTGCCCAACACTCTCTTAAAGCCTTGAAGCATTTCTTCTTCTGCTACGGGAATAAATCTAGTAAGTTATTAGTGAGACTAGTGGCTATCCAGCAGAAGAAGATGTTTATTGGCAGTCTTAAATCCCCTACTGGGAAAACAGCCTTCACGAGTACGGAGATTTGTGAAATATTCCGTTTGTTTTATGAAGGGCTATACAGTGAAGATAGATTGGGGGGTCAATCGGAGGAGGACTCTTTTTTTAAAGATTTTAAACTGCCGCAAATTCCAACAGTTCACAGGGAGCTGCTGAGTAGACCTATATCAGAAGGAGAGGTGCAAGGGGTAATTTTCTCTAGTAAAAATCATAAGTCCCCGGGCCCTGATGGCCTTACTTCAGAGTATTATAAGATTTTATGTTCTTCCCTTACGGGCCCTATGGTGTCTTTTTTTAATCATGCCTGTGAAGTGAATCATTTTCCCCACAATTTAATAAAGCCTATATTACGGTTTTACCTAAGCCCGGGAAGGATCCCCCTTCGGGCCATCCATTGCTCCTACCATGTGACAGGGGCCGACTAATGGCACCGGTAGCCCCTGTCACATGGTAAGAACAAAGGGCTACCGGCGCCATTTTGATTACTGGCAGCGGGCGGCCCAAAAGGGGGAAATTGCTCCCGAGACCCCCACTGGACCACCAAGGACTTTCGGCAAGTCTTGGGGGGTCGGGATGGTGGGGGTTTGTAATTAATTACATTTGAAGGGTTGGGATGGGTTTGGATTTTATTTTTTTTTTAATGTTCCCTTTCTCCCCCCAAAAAAAATAAATGATAGGAAAACCACACAAAATTTGATGGGTTTTCCTTTTGTTTTGTCAGTCCCCGAAATGCAGCAAAATAGGAACATAAGAAAATGCCATACTGGGTCAGACCAAGGGTCCATCAAGCCCAGCATCCTGTTTCCAACAGTGGCCAATCCAGGTCTTACTCTACCAGAACCCACTGTAATCCAGTTGTTCTTGGGGTCTTGTATGCTCTGTGTAAGTAGGGGTGGACATGTGAGCTGCACAATTGTGAAGAATGGGTGTCTTTGGGACACAGGTCTTATCCTACCTAAGCCCACAGTTAACACCTTTTTTGGGGGCTTTTAATTTTTCTGTGGTAATGGGAAAACAATTCCTAAATTCTGTAAATTTGGAGAGGATTTTTTGGTGGTTTCCGATACTTTTTATTGCAGCTAATTCAGTTTTAATTTGAGCCAACTCCTTCTACATGAAAGAGAGCTCTGAACAAGTGGGGCAAACCCTAAGCTTCCAGATAATTTGCCTCAAAATAAAGGCTCCACAGATGTTACACTGGATAGTCCTCATTTTGCTCAACTGAAATGATAGAGAACATCTAAGGAATTACCAAATTTACAAATGATCTTGTTTTCAATTATGTATCCAGGCAGACAATATTAGAAAAACAAACCCAGGGGTGAGGTGGGAGAGAACTAAACAGTTAACACTTGTCCATGGCTGTTCACCAGACTCTGTATCTGCTATTGAGTTTGAACAGCCCCTCCCCCAGACAGCTGGCTACCAAGAAAAATAGAGATTACAGGTCTTGCACTACATACATGCAGAAAAATATCACCAGAAAGGAGTCTAACATAAGGCCAACTGGCTTTTTTAATTAATTGGCTACAATAATCTGTAGTTATGGGTGTCTCCTTGAAATCCATAGGAGACTGAGGAGTTCTTAATGGCCCCAGTAATGAACTCCCAAAGGAGAAATGCCCAATGCAGACACTTTTGCAATTAAACACCACAGGTAAACATATAACAATGAGTAAAAAAAAAATCACATAGCGAGTTCTGGAAGGCTACCAGCTCACTGGTCCAAGGACCTAGCTTCCCCTCAGCCCAAGTCCAAATACCTTGCTTCTCTTCAGTAAAGAGACTTGTGTCCCGGCAAAACCAGTTGTTCCTTCCCCACACTAATCAGTTGCTAGGAGAATAGGCTATTTCCTCTCTCAGCCCCAGAAAAAGCACCCCTTTAATTTCCAGTTTAAAAACTTCCCCTCCTATCACCAAAGCAGACATTTTTACAATTAAACATCACAAGTAAACATCTAACGAGTAAAAAATCTCTTAGCGAGTTCTGGAAGTTACTGATCTAGATCAGCTCACTGGTGCAAGGATCTAGCTTCTCCTCAGCCCAAGTCATAAATGGGTCAAACAGGAATGAGTATAAGGGAGGGATGTTGGCATCTGTAAGGAGGAGAATGGTATATAGATAAAGGCTCGAATAAAGGCCAAGGGGAAGAAGGATGTCTACTGATAAGGGTTCTGAAAGCCAAGGAGGATGCCTTTGTTATGAGGATTATATGAAGGCTTAGAAGACTAGACATTCCTTGGCTTGTTTTCTATAGTTAAGGTATTACAATTTCAGCAGCTATGCAGTCTCACCATGCCCTGACTACGACGCCTCCCTACCAGCAGAGGCCTCCGTGAGCCCCGCTCAGAACAGTTCTCATCATCTGATCCCTGGTCTTGTGACTCAGCCTGCCTTGCACTATCTATCACCTCCACCAGGGGGCATAAATGAGCTTACACCCCAGGCTGCCCAAGCTCCTCCTTCCTGCCTGCACCACATTCAGACTCCAGCTCTACATAAACCTGCCTTACCAAACCCAAGATGCTTCTGCATCGAGTCTTTCTTGGTTCCTTTTCCTAGCCACAGTTACCTTGCGCCTTTCAATCTCAGGCCTATCCTTGTTTTGCCTTGTGGCCATCTGGCATTCTCACTCCTTGTCTCACTTTGTGGTCATCAGGCATTCTTCATCGTAGCCTTGTCTTGTGGCCTAAGGGGCTCCCTGTTCCTTGCCTTGCAGTATAAGGGCTTTCTGCTCTTGCTTTACCTTGTGTCTGTCTAGGCCTGCCTCTGATCTCTGATCTATCCAGGCCTTAACCTTGCTCTGTGGCCTATCTAGGCTTCTCTTTGTCTTGCCCCTCAGGACCTTCTGCCTAACGTTGCCTTCGAAATTTCATGTTCTGTGTTGCCTTCTTCTGGCCCTGTCCTATCTTAGTCCAAGCCTCAGTTCCAGTCTTACCTGCATGTTCTCCCTGTCTAAGCCTCGGCTCCAGTCTTACCTGCATGCTGTTCCTATCCAAGCCTCAGTTCCAGTCTTACCTGCATGCTCTTCCTGTCTAAGCCTCGGCTCCAGTTTTACCTGCATGCTGTTCCTGTCTAAGCCTCGGCTCCAGTTTTACCTGCATGCTGTTCCTATCCAAGCCTCAGTTCCAGTCTTACCTGCATGCTCTCCCTGTCTAAGCCTCGGCTCCAGTCTTACCTGCATGCTGTTCCTATCCAAGCCTCAGTTCCAGTCTTACCTGCATGCTCTCCCTGTCTAAGCCTCGGCTCCAGTTTTACCTGCATGCTGTTCCTATCCAAGCCTCAGTTCCAGTCTTACCTGCATGCTCTCCCTGTCTAAGCCTCGGCTCCAGTTTTACCTGCATGCTGTTCCTATCCAAGCCTCAGTTCCAGTCTTACCTGCATGCTCTTCCTGTCTAAGCCTCGGCTCCAGTTTTACCTGCATGCTGTTCCTGTCTAAGCCTCGGCTCCAGTTTTACCTGCATGCTGTTCCTATCCAAGCCTCAGTTCCAGTCTTACCTGCATGCTGTTCCTATCCAAGCCTCAGTTCCAGTCTTACCTGCATGCTCTCCCTGTCTAAGCCTCGGCTCCAGTTTTACCTGCATGCTGTTCCTATCCAAGCCTCAGTTCCAGTCTTACCTGCATGCTCTCCCTGTCTAAGCCTCGGCTCCAGTTTTACCTGCATGCTGTTCCTATCCAAGCCTCAGTTCCAGTCTTACCTGCATGCTCTCCCTGTCTAAGCCTCGGCTCCAGTTTTACCTGCATGCTGTTCCTATCCAAGCCTCAGTTCCAGTCTTACCTGCATGCTCTCCCTGTCTAAGCCTCGGCTCCAGTTTTACCTGCATGCTGTTCCTATCCAAGCCTCAGTTCCAGTCTTACCTGCATGCTCTCCCTGTCTAAGCCTCGGCTCCAGTTTTACCTGCATGCTGTTCCTATCCAAGCCTCAGTTCCAGTCTTACCTGCATGCTCTCCCTGTCTAAGCCTCGGCTCCAGTTTTACCTGCATGCTGTTCCTATCCAAGCCTCAGTTCCAGTCTTACCTGCATGCTGTTCCTATCCAAGCCTCAGTTCCAGTCTTACCTGCATGCTCTTCCTGTCTAAGCCTCGGCTCCAGTTTTACCTGCATGCTGTTCCTATCCAAGCCTTGCTCCAGTCTTATCAACCTGTTCCAGCCTTCCTCCAGTCTTTCCAGCCTGTCCAAGACTTGCTTCAGCTTTGTCATGCTGTCCTGTGCCACTCTGAGGGTGGTGCTCTCTCACTCTACCTGATTCAGAGCCATAACATAAGGTAGTTTGTTTCAAGACAAAGAGATATTGCGGTAACTTATTCCAAAGTTTTGGTGCATGACAGCTGAACGCCCATCGTCTTGTGCAGGTGAGTTGAGCAGTAGTCAGTGGAGCGGTGTAGAACAGAGTTCTCTGCTGGGCATATAGAACGACAGAAGTTGGGAAAGATACTGAAAGGCCAGATTGTTCACATATTTGAGGAATAGGCAGAGCGTTTGTAACTATATCAATCAGGAGCTAGTACAGCTCCCAGTCAAACACAGGAAGTCAAGGTAAAGCTGGAGCTCAGTGAGGTCTGGGTTATTGAAGCAGGAAGGGGAAATGGGCAGGGGACTGTCAAATTATATTGGTTTATGTTTATGAGTCAAGGCAAGATATGTTCCCCTCTGTATACATACAGTAACATCAAATATCACTGGATAAGAGCATCAAGATAAATGGGAAATTCTATCTTCCTCTAAGGAATTCTATTACACTGTCTTTAGCTATTACCATTTAAAGTCTTCACAGTGAATAAAGCTTTGATAACAAGACAACAGATGTCATAACTTAACTGAAGCAGGCAACAGTTTTCTATAGAAATTGTATCTATCATTTTTAATATCAGTGTTTCCTGTAGTTTTAAATTAATTTAAATGCACACAGAAAGACTCATTATACTAATGATATTGTTTGATAGCTTGTTTCCTGCTTAATTCATTAATGTTCAAAAGTTTTTCCAGATATTTATTAGAATGCTTACTGTACTTCTTAACAATGCCCACAGGAACTACTTTGAAAGTTTTGTAATTGTCTGTAATTATACACTGGCTTTTAATGGTGCCCAGGGGCATGTGCTATCATTAACGACTCATAGTGAGTATTTTCTCAGCAGCAATCTCAGTTGATAAAAAAAGAGATGCATGAATTTTCATATTCAATTGTTTTTGTAAAGAGCAATCATTAACAATTAAACTGTTATGGTCACATTTTCATGCCCATGTAATGCATGCTAGAATTATTCTAGACCTCAGTACTAAACAGAAGTGGAAGGGTTGTGAAATAAGCACTGGAGGAAACGCTGAGTCATGTATTGGCCTTATAGTCACGCTTACAGGTTCTATGTGATGTTGCACTGGGAAAAGCAGAATTATCTGAATGCCGTTCTATCAAACATTGTTGAATACTGAGACACTTCACTTGTAATAATCCATATCTGCCCCTCACCTCGAGTAACTAGGTGGACCTCCTATAGAGGTATAAATACCGAGGGCCTTATGGCTAGGCTCTCTCTCTTCCTCCTCCCCCTCCCCAGTGGTGGTAGGTAGCTTAAAAGACTAACAATGTTATGTGCTGTAAAGCCATGTCGCACAGCTTAACGCAAATGATAAAGGTGTAGTTATTTGCTGCGTTAAAACTGTGCAATATGGCTTTGCAAATTGCAAAGCCAGCCCACTTGGCCAGAAATCCTGCACCAAAAACCACCCCTTTTCTAAATTAGCATCGCACCATGCGTTATGGTGCGTTTCACATGTAAAAAATGCCTTGACGCAGGCAAAAAGCCCATAACGTAGCTTGGAAAATAACCCCCTTAGTAAGCTGCCTGAATATTATCCTCCACTCCTTTATGTGACTCAAAGTCTGTTCACACCATGCACGCCTTTAACCACATCGAGAGGGGGTGTTCAGGTCAAGGAAGGAAAAGGACAAGGGTAGATTGCATTTTCAACTCTATGGTATATATTTTCATAGTAGCAAATATGTGCATAAGTAGCTTGTATTTGCATACATGCTATTTTATAAGCAAAAAATAAGTGCAGCGTTTTGGTTCCTTTTGAACTTTTACTTGCACAAAATAGGGTCGGTCTTGGGAAATTTTGAGGCAAGTCAAAGAGGAACATGTGTAAGTTGCTATTTTATAAAAGAGTTATGCAAATACATTAGACAACTTATTTGTGCAGTTTTACACCTGCCAATAATCAAGTACAATTTATATTAGACTCATCTGTTGTCTGTTATATGATAATGACCATAATCATAATCATATCATAACAGCATAATTACCCGTATCATGACTTTATAATTATTATACATGTTTATTATAAACATAATTGTAATTTTTTATCAGGTTTGACTAAAGATAATTACTGAAGTTCTTTTGAGTTTATATCCCCTAAGGTTACCAAACCTGTTTCAAAAACTCATGAAATCAGGGTGCTTTGAAGTCCATAAGGAGACACTTGCTGGTTACTAAGGTACGTTAAATCTTTTTTGTGTCCAATATAACATCCTAAGAAATATTCATTATTGTGTCAAAAATACTTCTTGAGAGAGACCAAATGACACCGTGTGCAGACACTTCCAGGCTCATTTTTCAAATCGCGTTAAAGCTTCAACGTGCAATATTAGGCTCTAATGAACGTTATATCTCATTTATCGCATGATATATGCAATATTTTGCATGTCCTTGCCAAATAGCCTCCCCTATTACAATGACCTTCTTTGCATGTACTTTGCATGCATAAAGAATGCAAATACATGCAAAGAAGGACATTACTAGGTTATTCTATGCAGATATTTTATCATGACCGACTGAGAAGGCGGTCAACCGCAATAAAATAATAACACCTCCCTGGTATGCGTAAGATGTGCTGTGGGATTCCTGGGACCCTAACGCAGGTCTCGACGCTGCCGCCACACATTTAACATGGCAGTGAAAAAAATTAAACACAGGACTGGGGAGGGGTGGCCGTCACCACTGCCGCCACGTGCTTACTGTCAAAGTTATTTTTCTTTTAGGGTAGTGGGAGCACCTCACCTGACAATCCGGATTGAAACAGGGGTCATTGCTGAACCCCACTCAACCTCTCCATTTGGCTTTGTTTTTTTCTTGGCGGCCAGCAACCCTTTAAGATATTGGCAGTCCCATGAGGTTGGAGCCGCCATCGCATTAAAGGGCAACCTGCTGCGGTCTTTTGTATCATGGTGTTCGGCTGAGATACAAAAGAAAGCATCATGAAGCCATGATGTATTTTCAGGGGAGGGGCCCCTCAATCTTGGCAATACCCCCACATAATAGTGGGACACTTCCTGTGAAGACACATAGACATTTGATGAATCTAGGCCTTGGTTAGGAGCTCTGGTACGCTAAAAAAACATTTTTGGTTTTACCTGATTTTTTTCATTGGTCTGATGGTCAAATGGTGGGGGAATCCCTCTCCTCATCCTCAGCCAACCCATCTGGGAAATGTGGTGATACCCGAGTTTCTCCAAGTTCCCCCATTGTTGTTGTTGGTGGTTGCTGCTTCAGGTATTGTCGAGAGAGAGATCCACCTGCTGGGAAAGGATTCTTATGTGCCCCTGATCCTTGACAACAGATCCCCCCCATCCCACATTTTGCCACGATGGCATCTTCACTGTGTGACCTGGATTGTCAGTGACCCAGATGATAACATTGGGGAGCTGCAGATACCTCTGAAGTTCATGGCAGCAGAAGTAGCTGTACAGAACATAGCAGATACAATGCTGTCGACTATTGAAGTTGGTTGTTCAGTTTGTGAGACTCTGTCTCCGGTGAGTGGGGTTCCAGCTGCTCATCAGAATTTGCCGGCTTCACTTACTTTGTTTAAACTTAGCAGTAAGCCATCCCCCTTTACACTAGACAGTATTTAGTAAGGGTGTGCATTCATTCCCTACGAATTGGGAATCCGCATACGTTTCAGAACCCCACGAATGCAAAGAATAGGGACCTAAGAAGGGATGTAGCAAAGTTTGAGGAACAGTCTAAGATCTGGCAGCTAAGATTTACTGCTAAAAAATGCAGAGTAAAAACCCAAGGGAAATTTACAATATTGGAGGTGAAATTCTTCTAAGCACAAAGGAAAAGTGGGATCTAGGGGTAATTGCATCTGGTGATCTTAATGTGGACAAAAAGATGGATAAAGAGATGATAAAATTTATTTATTTATTTAGCATTTTTTTATATACCGTCGCTCAGGTTCCATCGAAACGGTTCACAACAGGTTAAAATAACATTTTCCTAGTACCTAAAATACATTGTAAACTTCTAAAAAAATACATAACAAAATAGCAGAATTTCCTAACTAAAACTATGACATATCTAAAATCAAACATAGATTCAACTCAAAATCCTTCGGATAGTACATTAGAATCCTATCCTAATTAAAAATAACTAAAACGCATTTTGTTACAATCTAAAATGACTTTTCTAATAAAAACTAAAGTCAGCACTGGTACCTTAAAATTCATTGCAGGCGATCTAAGGTGACTTAAAAGCCAGATAGATGCTTCACTGCATAGGGAGAGGAATGGTCAACAGTAAAAGGGAGGTGATTTTGCCTGTATAGGTCCCTGGTGAGTCGTCCAGAGGGTAGTTATTAAAATGGTCAGTGTTTTTCATTCTAAAGGCATATGGGGACAGACTTAAAAATCTAAACATGTAACCTTAGAGGAAAGGAAAGTTAGGGGAGATATGATAGAGACATTCATATATCTTAACAGTTTCCATGCACAGGAGGTGAGCCTTTTCCAATGGAATGACTCTTCTGGTATGAGAGGTCATGAGATGAGGATGAAAGGGGGTAGATTCAGGAGTAATCTTAGGAAATATTTCTATAAGAGAAGGTGGTGGATGTGTGGAACAGCCTTCCAGTAGAAGTGGTGGAGACAAAAACAGTATTTAAATTTAAAGAAATATGGGATATATAGAGAGAATCTCTATAGAAGTGATTCTATATTAATTGGATGGATGGGCAGACTGGATGGGCCATACAGTCTTTTTCTGTCATCATATTTCTATGTTTCCCCAATGCAGCTTGTGACAACCGTTGATGCTGCTTGCCTGCTCCTACAGGACAGTGAGTTGGGAATACATCCCATCGGCTCCATGGTAGCTGGGAAGGGGTGGCTTAGGAGATTGACTTCCCCTGTTCTAGAGATTTCCTACTGCTACTGTTTCTCAGACTGTCAGGATCCGCAGACTAATGCTGGTGTCCTTCTCTGAAGACCACACTACCGAGGGTTCATACAGCCTGCCACTGTTTGTAAGGTGCCCCTACTGATGGACTTGTAGTTGTAACAGTGAATGAACTCTACATAATGCAGGTCCTCCTTTGCTCTGAAGTGCCCCAAACCTCACCCTTCATACAGGACTTCATATCCTGTTCTGCAGGTTTGGGGGTTTCTCCTGATGGGGCTAGGGTTGAGGATGGGCTGAGGCAGAAAAAGACATAGGCATCGCACAAGCCACCTATTTCTCCTGTCTGTGGGGAATTATTTGAAGCTAAGAAAAGTATTAAAGCACTGTTTTTAAAGATGCTTTTATGATAATTTGTTATATTTATGTTGTTAAAGTATTTGTCATGATTTGTGACTATTTTAACTGTAATCTACACTAAACAATTTTATTGGAAGGCACAGAATATATGCTATGTTAATAACTAAATAATCTGTATTGCTTTCTCTCTCCTCTACCTGCGTAATAGAAGATAGCTTGCTAGTAAATAGATATCCCCCCCTGCCTCCATATTCTCCTCAGCTACTAGCTCTTCATTCTCCTCAGATTCAAAGAATCAATAACATGAATCCTCTGAAACAGTACTTTGTTGCGTGACCCACTGCAGACATTGCTCAGGAACCATCATGGAGGTGCACTGGATAGTTTTGACTGCTCTGCTCTTAATACTGGCCTTGCCTTTGCTCCTCTATATTAGGGCAAATGCTACCCTCTTCTACTGCCTCTGCCTTCTCCTGCCTCTTAGCAATACAGCTAACAGTGGCTGCAGGGAACATATGTTCTTCCAACCTCAATTTCTTCTTGCTTTATGATGTCTATGCCTGCCTGGCCCTAGGCCAGTAGTTTCCCCCTCAGAAAAAATTTCCTTTTAGCTTGAGAAGGAGAGTCCTGGTGGTGCCACTGGTTCTTCCAGATGTCCTGGGATGTTATTTTATATATCTACTTTAAAGTATTTGTATCCCACATACTCCAATGTTTGGGGCTGTTAACAATAAACAAACATAATAAAAACTTAAATAATAAAAAGGAAAAATAAACAGGATAAACAATAATAAAATAAAATATAAGTATGCAAATAATACAAAAAACAAGTACAGACTAACTGGTATAATCATATTATGAAAGAGGCATAGGGAAGTATACAGGGAACAGATGGAGTAAGCCTTTCACAATTCAATGTTTCAGAGGCAGAGCACAGTTTAGCAAGTGTGAGGTTTAGCAAGCTTTTTCTCTCCATCTGCCATAACCACAGCACATTACCCTTCCTCTGTGGCATGATGGAAATGTGGCACGCCAATAGAATGCCCACTGAATAAAAAAAAAAGTGTCCTTTTACAAGTAACATGCTTGAGTGTGTAATCCACTTTACACTACTTTCATGCACATCCAGACACCTAGAAACATAAGAACATAAGAATTGCCTTAATGGGTCAGACCAAGGGTCCATCAAGCCCAGTATCGTGTTTCCAACAGTGGCCAATCCAAGTCACTAGTACCTGACAAATACCCAAATATTAAATAAATCCCAAGCTACTATTGCTTATTAATTAATAGCAGTTTATGGATTTTTCCTCTAGGAACTTATCTAAACCTTTTTTAAACCCATTTACACTAACTGCTTTAACCACATCCTCTGGCAATGAAATCCAGAGCTAAACTATGTGCTGAGTGAAAAAGAATTTCTTTGATTTGTTTTAAAAGAGCTACTTGATAACTTCATGGAGTGCCCTCTGGTCCGTCTATTATCTGAGAGAGTAAATAACCTATTTACATTAACTTTTTCAAGTCCTTTCATGATTTTGTAGACTTCTATTATATCCCCCTCAGTGGTCTCTTCTCCAAACTGAACAGCCCTAACTTCCTTAGCCTTATCTCATAGGGCAGTCGTTCCACGCCCCTTATCATTTTTGTCACCCCTCTCTGCACTTTCTTCAGTGCAGCTATATCCTTTTTTAGATGTGATTACCAGAATTGCACACAGTATTCAAGATGTAGTCTCACCGGGGAGCAATACAGAGGCGTTATGTCATCCATCATTTTATTTGCCAATCCCTTCTAAATAATTCCTAATTCTATTTGCTTTTTTGATTGCCACAGCACATTGAGCTGATTTAAATGCATTATCCACTATGAAGCCTGGATCTTTTTCCTGAGTGGTAACTCCTAAGATAAAACCTAACATTGTGCAAATACAGCAAGGATTATTTTTCCCTATGCATCACTTTGCACTTGCCCATGTTAAATTTCATTTCCCATTTTGAAGCCCAGTCTTCCAGTCTTGCAAGGTCCGCCTGCAATTTATGACAATCTGCTTGAGATATAACTACTATGAATAACATTTTTTTTTATTTATTGTTAATAAATTTAATAAATATTTTCAAGAAATACACATCTTGAATGAAATCAGAGATACATAATGTCAACCAATATACCTCAATAAAAGAAACATGTAAAAAAATTAACATCTCTGTTAATCAAAGTCCTCAACATGGGAGCCTGTACCACAACCTCAGGTATATTTAAAAAAAAAAAAAAAGGAAATAGGAATCTGCTGTGCGAAGAACTATTCATTGCTTATTACAGACCTAAGTGCCCAATTATCACTCAATCAGTAACAATTAGAGAATAGCTGGTTACTGGTACAATCTTATGTGACAGAAGAGAGCTGGTTTGGCTGAAAAAATATATAGGAATAACCTTGATTACTATACTATTTATTTAAAAATTTTTATTTAAAATCTTTTCTATACCGTCGTTAAGCGGGTGCCATCACATTTACAAGGAAATTTTAAAATTAATAGGGCCCCAATCTCAGAAACCCGAGGTCTCATTAATAAAAACTGTTTCCTTCTTTTTTGGGTAATCCTTGACAAATCTAGGAAGATACTGATTTTATAGTCCATAAAAGTTTCTAAATGATGGCAAAAATACATCTTTAATGTCCATCCTTATCCACCTCTAAAAGAAATGACACCACCAGAGTTGCTAGGGTAATCAAGTCCTTTTGGGTGGTTTCAAGTGTTTCTGTGAAGTTTAATCGTGGCGTCACCGTTGGTGTAAGAACTTCCATTCCTTTCTGATCTTTGGAATCCTCTCTCCTAAATGGAGATGTTAAAGGTAATGTCTGTTCTGGAACTTTTAAGATTTCAAGTATATATTTTTTCCACATATCCTTTGTAGGGATTAACTGATCCCTAGGAACATTTATAAACCATAAATTTTTCCCCTTCATTAAATGTTTCAAATTTACCAACCTTGTAGACAGCAACTGGTTTTCCTTGATCAACAATGCCTGAAATAGCGATTTATTATTTATGTCCTGCTGCAATACTTCAGTGGTGTTCTTATGGGATAAAATATCTCTTTCCACATTTCTTATACGGATATCTATATTCCCTAAGTAAAAACCGGGATCATTTGTTTAAGGATGTTTGAATTGAGAGTCTGAATGACCTCCCATATTGAGTCTAAGGAAATCTCTGTTGGTCTTACCAGATCTGTTTTAATGAATTCAGACACTACCAACGTTTCTCCAGCTGCTGGCTGAGACGCAGTGCTTCTGGACTGTTCCCCGGCCTCCGATGTTGGCAAGGAATGTTCAGGGGCCACCTCTGATGTTCTTGCCTCCAGTTGCCCCCTCAGGGTCCAACCAACATCGACTGCTGTGGATACGCGGGACTGGGCATTAGGCGCCCTTCTGCAGGATTTGCCGGGGCTGTCCTTTCTCCCGGGGAGAGAGTACTATGTAGCTCAAGGGAAGTGTCGGGTAAAACTTCCTCCTAAACACCTCCCAGTGAGACCTCTCCCGGTTCTCCCATTCTCCGCTGCACATGGGCATCCATGGGCCTGTTTTAGAGAGAGAAGTTGTCGGCTGAGCTTCTCGCTCTTTAGCCTGCCACTTTCTTACTGAATAAGGCATATTGGAGGAGGAAAGAAAAGCGACCCTCACGGAGCAACCTCATACACATCCAGCAGGTTCGGGCATCTTAGATCAACTACGATGCATAATTTTGTGTCATCCGCAAATTTGATCACCTCACTCATCAAACCCCTTTCCAGATCATTTATAAATATATTAAAAAGCTCTGGTCCAAGTAGTAGAGATCCCTGTGTGGAATCTGTCACACACAGGCCGAGACTGCAATCCACACAAGCACATACTCTGTTGTTAAAAATGTTGACCCTGCCCCCTTTTTGTTAGTTCACGCATGTGCGTATTTGTGCATAATTAACAGCTTTTAAAATATGCATTGCTCATATGCAGCCCACATACTCACGTGCATGAGCCTGTTTGTGCAAGCAATGCTTTTAAAATTCAGCCCAAAGTGAACAGAAATGGTTTTCAGTTAAACTTCCTTTCACTTTGAGCTAGAAAAAGAAAAATAAGCCATGTCAATCTATGCAGATGCCAGAAAAGATAGGGTTGGTTAAAAATGTGTTTCCCCTTGGTAAGTCCTGCTCCCTGATTCTTCCTTCCCACCCCTTGCCACCTCAGCCCCTGTCAGTCCAGGGCCATGTGTGACATCACTGGTTGCTAAGCAGTGATCGCTGTACTTAAATGTGCTAGCTGGCAGCTGCCTTGGCAAGAAAGAAATCCTTAAAGTTTTGCTTGTCCCATAGACTTTAATGGGAAATGAAAACAAAAACATTTCTATTAGTTTATTTTAATTTTATTTATTTAAGCATTGTATATACTGTCATTCCAAAAGATGATCACAACGGTTTACATTATCAGTCTTCATATACTTGATCAAAAATCACATACTGTGTGGCAACATTCACGTTCCAGGTTAGTTGATTAAAAAGAACTTTCAGGCACATTTAGTTATGTCGCCTGTGCATATGTAACACCTATGGAGTCCAAAAGGAAGCTCTCATTGGCACAATCAAAGTATTAAGAAGGGCACTAACATTAAATTTGAGAGGCTGAGACCAGACTCAATAAACCCTCCCGTATGATGCGGTTCATTCCTTTGGATTCACAAAATTAACCCATTTGGAGACAGTAGCCCAAAGTTAATAGAACTTTTATTGTTACATTGTTTTCCTTTTGTACTGACAGTAGTACAATAAAACGATATTAACTACGTATTATTTGTTGACCCCTATTCCTACATATTCAAGTGGACTAAAATGGCAACAACAATATTTTGCCTCAATGGTTGGAAGAAATCCATTGACAACACGTTTTGGGCACAGAGCACTGTGGTAAATTTGTCTGATCCTTACAATGAGACCTCTGGAAAAGTTACCCACACAATTACTTTTTACACAAGTTTTGCTCGTGCAGATTTTGCGGGGAACTTTTTTGTTTTCCCAGATGCTGACAAAATGAAATCAAGAGGCAAAAGATTTGTTGTTTCAAAGTTCTGCAAACATTCTGACTTGAATGTTTTAGCAATTTTTCACCCTAATTTTAATCTGATCTCAAATCTGTCCTTATATGTCTTCTAACGTTACTCTGATTGTAAAGGTTGAATTATAGGTCATGCAAATTAGAATATCTCAGTTGTATTGCAGAAATCAAAGGTTGTCCTTGTGCTCCTTCTCTCTCTTTAGCACAAGGAGGCAGACTTAACGGCCATAGCTATTGCCATAGCCACTGTCACAGCATATCCTGCACAAGGGAAAGAAATAATTAGAAATGAGGACAACTTAAGATATAAAAGATCTGGTTGCTGGTGTTGCTACACAGTCAGTCACTATAAGCTAGATAAAGATGCTAAGCTACAAGGCTGTAGAACATTTTGAGCTGATATGAGGTTATTTGACATTCCATCTGAAAGCAAGGATAAGGTCAGTTTATATTTTATCTAAGATCATTGAAGCATATCTAGAACAAGAACAAGGATGAGGCCAATTGACATTCCATCTAAGATTATAGAAAATATTTTTAGAACAAACACAAGATGCTAATACTGGAAAATTCCAAGAAAATATTTACATATGAGAAAAGGATTTATTAACTTCAAGAATTAAAGCAAACTGCCATATGACTATTCAGATTATTTGTTTATAATAGAAAGCCAATCATAGAAATTTTGACAATTATGTAACCTAGGGGTTGAAAATATACAACTGAAATTCTTTTTTTTTTTTTTAATTTATAATTTTTATTGATTTTTCAAAATTAGACAACAAAAACAGGCATATAATTACACCATAACTTCAAATTACAAATCCAAATTTTACCTTCAAATAACATATAATGGTCTAATTATGATCTAATCAAAGGATGTCATTACTATACTTATCTAAATAATAACAGAGGCATTGCAAACTAGGGGAGAGAAAAGGGAAAATAATATAATTCTCACAGTTGCATTGTAATCTACCTTATAAATGGCCTGTGACCGACGGCCCGCAAATGCGCAGTAGAGCACAGCTCTACTGCGCATGTGCGGGCAAGGACGTCGATCAGAAAAAAAAAATGGCGGTGGGGCCGCAGGAGCGGGAGGAGAAGCAGCGGCGCCGCGCGCGCGCGGTGCCGCTGCTTCTCCTCCCCAGATCTGCCGGCAGATCTCGGGGGGGGGGGGGGAGGGTGTCACTCCCGCGCCCCCCGAGATCTGCCGGCAGGAGCGGGAGGAGAAGTAGCGGCACCGCGCGCGCGCGGTGCCGCTACTTCTCCTCCCCAGATCTGCCGGCAGATCTCGCGGGGGTCACTGCCACGCGCGCGGGGAGTGACAGCCCCCCCCGAGATCTGCCGGCAGGAGCGGGAGGAGTCAATGGAGCCGGGTGAGGGTTGCGGGAAGTCGCGCTTACGGCGCCGGGAGGAAATGGAGGTGGGTGAAGGGAGGGACTGAGTGGGAGGGAGGGAGAGGGGGACTGAGTGAGTGGGAGGGAGAGGGGGGACTGAGTGGGAGGGAGTGAGGGAGAGGAGGGAATGAGGGAGAGGGGGGACTGAGTGAGAGGAGAGGGAGGGTGGAGAGGAGTGGGTGGGGGAGGGGGGTGGTGAAGAGTGAGGGGAGAGAGAATGAGGGGGAGGTGAGAGACAGAGGGATGTAGCCCGTTTTAACGGGCTTTACGGCTTGTCCTGTAATAATTTACATTTCACTGGGCTATACCTGGTGACATGACTAGCTTTTTTTGCTCAACAAAAGTTTTCAGATGGTCAGGAGTAAAGAATATATAAACATCCTGATGTTTCTTAACAATACATTTACAGGGATATCTAAGGGTAAATGTAAATCCCATTGACAACAACTCCTGTCTGAAAGTCAGAAACTCTCTTCTTCTAGTTTGAGTAGAAATAGATAGATCAGGGAAAATTTTAACCCAACTTTCTTGAAATATGATAGGATATTTGCCAAAATATTTTTTCATAACTTTATTTAAATCAAGTAAGTTTGTAAAAGCAACTAATAGCAATCCCCTATCAATTATCTGATTGTCAGTGCTTTCAAGGAAATTTGTGAGATTGCCCTGAAAGGGCATCTCCTCACTATTCAAGTTGGGGGTTTTTTTAGGTAAAAAATAGCAATAGCTGATTATTGGAAGATCGTCTTCCGAAAAGCACAAGGTTTCCATTAGAAATATCTTCAGCGTTTCCATCAGCACCTGCCCAGCTATCCTAGGAAAGTTGAGCAGACGTAGATTTAGGCGCTTATTATTATTTTCAAAAGATTCACGTCGTCTAGACAAATAATCTCTATCTTTTGCTACTATTGACTGAAATTCTAAATTTTTTTCCTCTTTATCTTCTAGAACCTTAATCCTTGATTCTGAATTTTTAATACATTCTCAGATTTGCCTTAAATCCTGCTGATTATTCCCTGTCACTATGTCTACCTTTTTCTCTAGTCCTTTTATATCCATTGACATTTTTGCGATCATGTCCCATAGCAGTTCCAGTGTGACCACCGCAGGGTGCTTTAAGGCAGGGGTCGGGAACCCATGGCTCGCGAGCCAGATATGGCTCTTTTGAGGGCTGCATCTGGCTCGCAGACACGTGTTGCCATACTTCGCGGTTCCCCGCTGACCCAGCTGCTCCCCGGTCCTCCGCCGCCCGGGCTTAAAATGATGTCAGCCCGGGCGGAACGCGGCAGGACAGCTGGAGTCAGCGGCACCGGCGTGCTCTCTTCTCCTCCCCCCGCGGCCCGGAAGAGGAAGTGGAGAGCATCGGGTGCCTGCGCGGGAAGAAGAGACCACACTAGCGTGGTCTCTTCTTCCGTGCAGGCACCCGATGCTCACCACTTCCTCTTCCGGGCCGCGGGGGGGAGGAGAAGAGAGCACGCCGACTGGAGTCATCCGGGTGCCTGCGCGGGAGTCATCGGGTGTCAGCCGGGTGCCAGCGCTGGAGTCATCGGGTGCCTGCGCGGGTCATCCCGCGCAGGCACCCGATGCTCTCCACTTCCTCTTCCGGGCCGCGGGAAGAAGAGAGCACACCGGTGCTCTCTTCTTCCCGCGGCCTGGAAGAGGAAGTGGAGAGCATCGGGTGCCTGCGCGGGAAGAAGACTGCAGCGCGGCTCGGAGGAAAATGAAAATCTTCAACCGCGGCCGATGGGACTCCGCCTTCGCCTCCGCGAGGGCTGAAAATGAAGGAGGTTAGCGTTGGGAGGTGGCTGCTGCTGCCGCGAGTTCCCGGGGGGGGGGGGAGAGAGAGAGTGAATGAGCGAGCAAGCATGTGTGTTTGAGATCCTGTGTGTGTGAGTGAGAGATTGCATGTATGTGAATGATTGAGAGCCTGTATATGTGAAAGAGAGTATGTCTGTGATTGAGATCCTGCCTGTGAGAGAGAGAGCATGAATGTAAGTTTACCATTGGGAACCTGTATGTGTAAGTTTGTAATTGAAAACCTGTTTGTTTGAAAGAGTATGTGTGTATGATTGAGATCCTTTGTGTGTGAGAGAGATCATGTGTATGTATGATTAAGAGCCTGTGTGTATAAGTAAGAGAGAGATCATGTGTGTCTGTGTCTGATTGACAGCTGGTTTAGGTGATGGAGCATGTGAGTATGTGATTGAGAGCCTGTGTTTAAATGAGAGAGAGAGACCATGTGTGTCTGTGTGATTGAGAGCTGATTTAGGTGAGGGAGCATGTGAGTATGTGATTGAGAGCCTGTGTTTAAATGAGAGAGAGAGACCATGTGTGTCTGTGTGATTGAGAGCTGATTTAGGTGAGGGAGCATGTGAGTATGTGATTGAGAGCCTGTGTTTAAATGAGAGAGAGAGACCATGTGTGTCTGTGTGTGATTGAGAGCTGATTTAGGTGAGGGAGCATGTGAGTATGTGATTGAGAGCCTGTGTGTAAATGAGAGAAAGAGAGGACATGTTTGTAAGCATGTGAATGAGAGTCTGTGTGTGAGAGAAAAAGACAGCATGTATTTATGTGATTGAAAGCCTGTGTGTGTGTAAGCGTGAAAAGATAGACAGCATGTGTGTAAATGTGTAATTAAGAGCCTATATAAGTGAGAGAGAAAAAACATTTGTATATGTGAGTGACTGAGAGCATGTGTGTATAGGTGTGTCATTGAGAGCCAGTGTGAGAGAGAGCGCTGGTATGTGACTGAGAGAGGAGAAAGTTCCAAGCAAACCACCCCACCTCCTGCTAATTCAGAACAATCTCAGGACACCTGGATATCAAACGTTCCCAGGTATGCAGAGCAAAAAAATTTTTGTATCCTTATTATTTTTCATTACTGGATCTTTGTGTCTGCTATTTTGAAATATTTTGTTGGTATCTGGAAATGTTTTATATGAGTTTTTAATTATTGGATATTCCACTCATCAGCTGTTTCGAAATATGTTCTTTTTGTTAGTACAGTTTTACTGCTGATGATTTTATATTTCTTGATTTGTTTTATAAGGATGTGTGATGTTTCTTTTTTCCTTTGTTACACTGCATACAGAGACTCTGGCTTGTTGCAGTTTCCAATTCAGTTTTTGTCTGCATGCTTCTTGTTATGCGTTTTGGTCTCTTTATTCTATGTTAGGTGAGGGACAGCACGTGATTCAGGTGAGGTTTTCTGCTGGCGTGTAGTTTCTGTGTAGGACTCTATAGCAGCCTGACTTGGTCCGTTTTCCTAATAGGAGATGTATTGGTGTCTTAAGGCCTGGTGTAATATTTTCAGAGACTTATTGTACTTTAAAAGTGTGATCTTACATAAAATGCACACATTTACTTGTATTTAGTTTTAAACATATTGTATGGCTCTCATGGAATTACATTTTAAAATATGTGGCGTTTATGGCTCTCAGCCAAAAAGGTTCCTGACCCCTGCTTTAAGGCTTCATTCTGGCTGTTCTCTGAGGCTTGATCACCTCCCTCAGGCGTTGTTCCATTTCCACCTCCGATATCTCTAATCGGGGTTCCTGACTCGGTTGAATTGAGTCCCTCTAGTGGGCTTCCCATGAGTCCTTGAGCCGCCCTGTATATTGGGGGTATATCTAGATTGGGACTCAGCGAGGCTTCCTCCAATGACTTGGGCTGTTCTCCCAAAAAGCCCAAGTCTGCGGTATCCTTAGCTGCTGGAGATACAGGAGCGGATAAGAAACAAACTATCTCTTGCTGAATAGGAGATGGGGGGGGGGGGAAGCGAGGGGAAAATCCTTATCTTCCCCTTCCGTTTAGGTGGCATCTTAATACTACAATTTTAAATTATCAGCAGTCTGATAGTCTCTTATAACAATGCAATATACTTGCCTCTGTGGTGGTGACTGAGTGGCAGAGTTCCTCCTCGATCCTCGCTATCCAAGCAAAGCCAAGCAAAGCCAAGCAAAGCCGCGCGCGCCTAAGGGGCGCCCGTGGCTTTGGCGGCATGCCGGCGGCAGTGGCGCACCTAGGGTACGCCGTTCTTATGGCGTCTCCTCGGCCCCTCCTGATGATGTCAGGGCTGGCAGGCAGGCAGGCAAAAACAGCAGAGAAATCTCGGGGCTCTCTGGGTGCTCCTTTCAATCAGTCACGCCATACAACTGAAATTCTATATAATGCTGTGTTATCAGTAAAATCATTTAAGAGGGATTTTATGTTAGTGTCTTGCATAGCACTCTGCCTCTCCAAAAGATACCTTATTGTTTAATTTGTAAGAGTTATATTATTTTATTGCATTTAATAAAAAAACTTGTCTCTACAGCTAGTAGCTTTAAGCATTCTTATTTTCAGAGAACAACAGGCTTGTTCACCCTTCTTTTGTTGCTATTTTTTTTTCTTTCGATGTTCACTGGATTTACGACAAAGTATTTTCTTCATTTCCCTTCATCTCTGAGAGGATGATAATGGTTTTCAGCTGCTCCAATTTTGCAACATGACAGTTGCCAGCTCTCTTGATTTGTAATCTGGTGTTCTATTTTGATCCTTGCTAGCCAGATATGACTTAATATCTGCAGACATTTTGTCTTATATGCTTTACCTTTTCAGTTAACTTGGAAGCGATGGCTGATGTTTTCTTTTTAATGCCAGATCTACCTCATTCTGGGCCCATGAGCCTTCATGTTGCATTTATGTATAGTCAATATTGCTGTATGTTTCTCTTCTTTAACTTGTAGGTAATGCATTGGATGCCAATTATGTTCCCTTCCATATTCATTTGGACACAGCAACCTTTTCAGTTATTATTTATCATCCCGAGTTGGATGGCTTGAGCAGCCTATTTCCGTGCCTCTCCAGCCCTATCTATCTAGTTTCCCGGATGTTGGAATATTTTGGCGCATCACTTTTTAGAGGTGCATTGTTTCTTTTTTTCTCTACTTTTGCCCTCTCCTTTCATGTTCCCAGAGCTTCCCACTATGTCTCCTTTTACAGCCCTTTTGGATCAGTGCCCATCCTTACTCTACCCTCTGGGGATTTTCACTCACTGTAGTGTCTGCATTTTATCCTCTCTATTTTCTATGGCTACTGATCTGAGAGTATTTACTTTGAATGTGGTTTAAACCACTTTATTAGAATCACCAAAGAGCCAGTACGTTATCCACAATAATCAATCCAAATGTAACAGAGGAAACAAAAATGAAAATTTAGAAAAAAGACACGGGTCAGCAAAGCATAATAGAGACTTTCAAAGTGAAGGTGTCAGAAGCCTGCCAGCGTGTTCCATTCAAAAGAACACAACTCATGACAGACAGATTTTTAGCGAGGGCATATTCTAAAACAGTTGTACAAAAACATTCCTTAGAGGAAAGTATAGTCATTGGGAATGGTTATCTTTACCTTGTACTGTTCCATCATCTTCATGCATGACTTGTATTTTACCTTTTTCAAATCAAGTACAGGCCTCTATTTTATGGAATTGGCATGTGTTACAGATTCATGGCATCTTTAAAGATGACCACGTATCACCTATACTAGAGGTCCCAATCTATGTGATTTGTTAGTTCATTCTGATTTTACAAGTTCCTAGTTGGTCGAATCTACTATGATAAATGGGGCTCATAGCCCTTGTGGAAACTGTTCTGTGTGTCATATATCCATGAACACATCCTCAGTTACAATTCATGTGATAAATCGGATTTTCACCACTACATGTACTTCATCTTCAGTAATTTATTTGATTGAATGGCCTTGCAAAAAAAGTTTACATGGACAAGACATCACGTATGATAAAAGCCCATATGATTGAACACCGTTAACGCTCTTACACATCAGAGAACCAGTGCTCCATTGGTTCCTCATTGTGAGGAGACGCAGCATGATTTCAATGATCTACGGTTTTGTGTCATTGATCAACTTAAGGTCAGATGGCAGGGGGTAATTTAAATTTGAAACTACTTTGTTTAGAGCAAGGTTGGATTCACAGAATCAGTTATACCTGTTAGACTCAATTCAGAATGTGATTTTTAAGTGCTCTTTTGAATTGACCATGTGTTGTGTATGTCATATATCAACACTCTTTTTCAGGTCTGCATGCATCAGATGTTTCGTATGCTACTATCATGCTATAACAATTTAGATTGTGATCTAATTTTTCTGCAGTGATCATACGCAGTGCATGTTGCTCATTAACATTCTCTTCCAGGTCCGCATGCGTCAGACGCTACGTATATTTTCACCATGCTTTAAAGTGCTTGCCTCTTTTCAGTTTTATACATCCTTGAATCATTGAGACCTGGCAGTCTAGATTGATGGTATACCATTGGGCACACAGATAAGTACATTATCAAGATTTTCTTCTTGGTTTATTTATTTGGTATTTCTTATATTTTAGTGGATATAAACTGTGGAACACTTTCTACCCCTGATGAAGCTTTTCTAAGTGAAACACCAGCTGTGTCAGCTTTTACCTCAGAATCCCATCATCAGCATTTGTATTTCCCATGCCATGCACAGCATTAAGGATTATAGACTAAAATATTCTTCATTACACTTATTCAATGTCTGCACACAAAAATAATTTTGCACAAGATGGATGATCGAATTGACACCTTCACTTTGAAACTCTATATTATGCTTTGTTGACCCGTGACTTTTTTCTAAATTTTCATGTGTGTTCCCTCTGTTACATATGGATTAAACCACTGTATCAAATAAAAGAAAGTTTTGGATCATTTTAACACCTCTACATCCTGACTTAGTTTTCCTATAAAAAAAACTCACTTGTCACATGTTGAATCTCTTAAGCTTAAACAGGATTGGGTTGGCCCCCGCAACTCATAAAAAGAGTGAGGTGGCTAAACTAGTTCACAAATCCCTATCTGCAACATATTCAACAAATATCTGATCCTGAAGGTAGATGGATTGCTGGAGTGGTTTCTATCCATAATACTAAATTACTGTTAAATGTTTATTCCCCTAGTGTTGATGCTCATACCTTTTATACTGATATTTCTACCCAGCTTCATACTCGTGCTGAACTTCCAGTATTAATGGGAGGTGACTTTAATTAACCCGCAGATTTGATTTTGGATCATCAATCCACCAGCCCTGCCAGACTCTGTTTCTCATACAGTGGTTACCATCCTTATCTCCTCCTATGGTCTTGTCAATCCCTGGAGATTATTGCATCCTAAGGATAAGAACTGCACCTTTTTTTCTTAGCTGCATCAATCCTATTGACATATAGACTACTTTTTAATTCTCTATTGCACTCTATGATTTCCTCAATACTCTATTGCACTCTACGAATTCCTCAATTTTCTCTATACTCTACAATTTCCTCAATACATTTTAGTTCTCTATTGCACTCTACGATTTCCTCAGTACTTATTTCTGATTATGCTATGGTTTCCTTATTTATTCATTAGTATCTGCTGCCATCTAGTGAACCTAGCTGGAAATTCAAAGCAGATTTGGTAGAAGACTAAAGTTCAATCTCGAATTTCAGCATTTATTGAAGATCTTTTTGCCATTAATAACAATATCAATATCACACAGCAAAAGATAGGGAAAACTTTTAAATCTACCTTGCAAGGCAAAATGATCAATTATTAATTCTGTCCATGCTCGCAGAATCTTTAAGACTCAACTCATTGATTTCAACTTGTCAGATTTCTCTCAGAGCATGCTTATATTGGCTTTCTAGATAATTCCCTTGTGCTCAATCTCTGTCAACTGAAATTTCCATATAATAAACTGCTCAGCAATCAAGCTGGTAAAGCTTTATTTCTTCAGAAATCTAGATACTATTCAGAGCAGAAAAATTCTGGTAGATGGCTGGCTAATTACCTTCGGACACACAAAGATCAATGGATTGCAGCTTAAATCTAGACTGGTCCAACACTCTACACAAGCTGAAATTCTTCAAGAATTTAGGGATTACAAGCTTTCCCTCTATACCTCTGAGTCTCGTAAAGATCCCTCTCTTTTATCTAACTTTCTTTCTTCCTTAGATTACCCATCTCTAACACCAGTGGAAAGAGAGAGGTTTGATAAACCGATTATTCAATCTGAAACACGGCTCACTTTATCCACCCTCCAATCCAGGAAGGCCCCTGGTTTAGATGGATTAATGGTAGAATTCTACAAAGTATTTGCCTCTCTGCTTCTCCTTCATTTGGAGTCTTTTTATTCTACCTTGAAGGACATGCATAGTGTTGTGGCTCCGCACTTCAACAAGCCAAAATAGTTTTTCCTAAACCTAACAAAGACCCACTACTAGTTACCAGTTATAGGCCAAGCTCTCTTCTTAATGTAGATTATAACAATTTGCTAAACTGCTTACTTTAAGATTTAGTACTGTGGTAGGTAAATTACTCCATGTCTCTCAATCCAGATTTATGAAATGTCGGTTTATTATAAACAATGCAAGATTCTTTCTCAATCTCTTGCATATATCAAAAAACATTCCAGAGACACTAGCTGCTTTCTCTCTTCCTGATGAAGAGACATTTGACCTTGTTAAACAGGATTATCTCTTTGATGTCCTGCATTGGTTTGGCTGTGGTGGTGACTCCTTTCTTTCCTTAACCAAACTATTATATAGTTCTCCAAGATCCTCTCTCTCTATCAATGGCATTTTCTCACAACAAGTGCTTTTATAGAGGGGACATGACAGGGCTGCTCTTTCTCTCCATATCTGTTTAACATCTCTTTGGAACCTCTTCTTCTATCCATTCAGCAAGACCCAGAAATAAAAGGGATTTGGTTTTGTGGGGTGGAATTTAAATTGGAAGTTTATGCTGATGAAGTCCTCTTGTTTGGCAGCCAACCCCTGCTTATGATTCCTAAAATAATGGAGTATATTTCCTCCTTCTCACACATTTCTGGCTATCATGTTAATTGGAGCAAATCAGAATTGATGCCCCTCAATGGATGAGCCATTGAATATGCTTCCCAACTTTATCAGATTTGCTGGGTTCCTGGTGACCTGAAATATCTTGGTTATCTATTTTTACACTTTGCTATCTTTGACCCTCTCTAAAGTAGAAGACCATATAATCACTCTTTTAACTAATAGTGTCAGTAGTAGTCACCACTGTTCCTTTCTTGATGGGGTCATCTATACACAATTAAGATGGTGCTTGCCCCTCAAGTTAACTTTATTCTTAGTATGCGTCAAATGCTATTTTCGCACAAATTGTACCATAAACTAGATGTCATACTATGCCACTTTTTATGGAATAATAAATCACCCCATCTAGCATTATGAAAACTCAAATTACCCAGGCAAAAGGGAGTGGTCAGTTTTCCATACTTTCGATTTTACCACTTTTCATTCATATTACAGCAGGGTCTTGCCTGGATTTCAGAAGATGTTTATTTTCTATCTCTCCCAGTCTGGCACCCATTGGAACAAGAATAGCTAGACTGAATACTTTATTCACTATCATTGCTACAATCACTTATTTTCACTCTCATCCAATTTTTTAGCTACCTATACAGCTTTCCATGCTTTGGCAAATGCCATCCAACGTCCCTTCGTTCCTTGGAAATTACCTGCATTGATAACATTGTAGTTTAATTCCAAATTTATGATTGCCAGGAAATCCAGATTGGCTGGTGTGGCAATCTGCTGGTGTCTCATCCACTAATCATATACTTCAAAATGGCAACCTACACATTTTACTCAATTACAAGAAAAATTCCAACTTCACCCCTCTCAGTTTTTCTGCTGGGCCCAACTAATATCATGCCTCCATGGGGCATCAATAGATTACACTCTGATTTCCCAATTGCTCCAAGTGGTCAACTTATTAAATACCCTGACTCTCCATGGCCATAGTGGTTCCTGCATTTAGAAATATTTTAAACTCAACTCCTTCCAACCCTACACTGGTTTAGAAAGACTTGGATGCACAAATTGTCAATATCTAATGATTTTCCATGGTTCCTATTTTGGGATAAATTCATATGCGTGTCTCTTTCTTCTCATCTCACTCAATCGATGTTTTCATTGTTTGGCACATCCTGCAGTTTGGACACCTTGGGCCATGCATAAAGCTGGTATTTCTGATAACCACAATTTCTGGTCTTGTGGAACCCCCAAGGCTGCCCTATCTCATCTTTTATATCACTGTCCGTCTACTAATGATTTTTGGCATGATGATTGGCATATGATCTCCATTATGATGAATGTAACCTATCCTTTAACCTAAAATCTCATTATTCTTAGTCTTTTGCTGTCCAGCCAGCCTTATCCTCATTGGAAACTATTACATTTTTTATCTATTGCTCTTAAATTCATGTTATTTAACTGGAAAAAATTCACTAATTTAAATGCTACCTTTTGGTGGCACACAGTTTGTTTATACTACAGTTATGAGAAGGAAGCGACCAGGAAATACCAGTAATTACTTAGTTGGGTGGCTATGTGGAGGATAGTAGACCACTTCTTTATGACTCCTGACAGTGATAAATAATGATGTTCTTCTCCGCTGCTTTGATTATATCTAGCTCTACTATTTCTTCCTATTCAAGATGTTAGTTGCTCTTCTATAGTTAGGTCTGCATCAATCTGGTTCAATATTGGTTGTATTTCCTTATATTTTTACATTATTGTATTCTATTCCTTTGTATGGAAGCTCCCCTCTTTTTTCTCCCCTGATTCCACCTGTTGTATAAAATATAAATTCAATAAAGATTTCACTTAAAAAGAAAATGACACCAGTGACTCAGGCTCCCCTTTGCTTCTCACAAGAAAGGGACAAAGGGGAGCCTTATATCAATCAGCACTATCTTGAATTATGTCACTAGCAAGGCAGAAGAGACTGGGGATTACTAATACCTGAGGCGACTCAGCAATTCACTGTTGTGATTAAAGGCATAGAGAGGTGGGGTCATAAGGAGCAAGCATGGAGTTGAGTATTGGTGAGATTGGGGTTTTAAATGGGGGAAGGCTAACATGTTTTTACTTTTGTGATGGTGCATCAGGGAAGGCCCAGAGGAGGGAGCAGGGAGGTTTGACTACAGAAAGTTTGTAATGGAGGGGTACCTGCCCCTTTAAGGAATAAAGGCACATTAAACGGCCATTGGTCTCAGGTAGAAATTTAGCTATGCCTATTAAAGTGTAATTACCTTTCAGATTGTGAAGTTTATTGCAAGTCATCTTAAACTTTTTAATATTAGTGAGCTGCTTTGCACATTCAGCCTAATATTATCTGCAATATCAATATCTCAATTTAATGTATTTTATTGTACATTAAATGCCAGTATCGGGATTTAATGTACACTGACACAATAACACTGGTTAGGAAATAGGTCCCTCAGTCCAGATAAAGGTATGAATGAGCTTCCACTGCATGCATATGATGTGGCACTAAATTAGGTCCTAGGTTCAATAGAAAATAGCCCTTGGAGAAAACCTGAGGAAGGAGGAAGTCACTTAGCCTCTGTTTCAGCTATGCAAGTGCGCTTGTGGCAGAGGTTTTCAGATAATTTGGTATATACCTTTAAGAAAGTGAAGGAAATCCACAAGGAGGAGTCTCCTTGGGATCAATATAAGATGGTGTTAATGGTGGGAATTGGATATTTTCTTGTTCATTTCCCTAAGAAATTTATTATTAAGCTTCCCAGTTTCTTGGAGGGCAGCCAGTCTGTTCAGTCCAGCAAGGACAAGGCGTGAGAGATCTTTGCTGAGATCTTAGGAGGTGGCGATGACAGCCAATGACACAAGAAACTGGTGAAAATCCTTTGGGAAGTGAGTGAACTGTATTGGTGAATGAGAAGAATCCTGAAGGGTGATGTGAATATTGAATTCCATCTTAAATAAGAAAAAGGGTGAGTATGTTTTGTATTACTCTAAGAAGATTGGAGGAAGAGAGTTTTGTTATTATTGCTGGTACTGCTGTAATAAACTGCAAACCCTGATTCAATTAATGTATTTTTAAAACTCATTAAGCACTGACTGCTGTGGACAATAAACGTTTTGTTTGAAGATACCCTCAAGTGAGATCTTACTTAATCCCAAGTGTGGGTTTGTAAGAGACTTCAAGGAAGGAGTTGGGTTTGTAAGTGACTTCAAGGAAGGAGTTGGGTGCAGATAATCACAGTGGGAAAAGGATGTTTTAAGGAATTTTTCCTTATCCAGTCTGAGAAATCTAGCCCATGTCTCCATGTTAGGTTCTCTGTACCATCTGCTTGACCGTTATCATAGTATGAACCCCATATAGACTTGTGCTTAGCTCAGAAAGAGGCACCAGGCCCTCTATCATTTTATGTGCCTCCCTAAAAATAGGTTAAACAAACTTTTAGCTGGATTGATTGAAATCATTCCTGGAGGCAAGGCAGAATTTCAAATCTATGCTCATTGTTTTTCAGCAATTTTTTTTCCACAGGAAAAGCAGGTGAAATGTCTGTGGAATCTCTTTACCTGTAGGCAGTTTTTAAAGGAAAATGAGCCAACTATTTGTAGATATGTAGATTTGTCTAATAATGACTCTCTTAAGACATAATCCAATCTTTTCAAATTATTTTGAACATTGCCTTCTTTATTTTCACCATATATGTAATAGGGATGTCAGGGAAAAAAATGTGGTTTCATTTCTCTTTTCAGGAGGATTTTTTCACATGAATTTCGGTTTTGGGAATGTTTAATTCATTTCATTCGTGTAACAAAAAATCAAATATTTACCCCCCCCCCCCCCCCCCCAAATAAGAACATCCAAAAAATTTAAAATGGGCCCTCCCAAAGCCTCCCGCCCACCCAAAAAAATACTGGTAACAGAATCCCTCCCGGCCCTCAGTTACCCGATCCGGTGGGGATCCATCAGTGAGGCCTAGATGTAGGCTGAGGCTGCAGCAGGACACTGGGGCCTCAGCCTGGACCCAGGGCAGATGCCGGGACCAGGCCCCAAGGCCAGACCCAGGCCATACACCATGGCCTGGCTCAGAGACTGAGTCCTGATGCCAGGGCCTTGACATGGATCCAGGCCCGATGCTGGGTCTGGATTGGATTAACTCCGGTGTGACCCCAGCAGATGGCATCAATTGAAGAAGAAAAGAAGAGGACATCAGATTTGTTCCAAGGCCTGTACTCTGGGCCTAGGCCTGACCTACTGGCCAGGTCTCAGCATCGTGCCTGGGTCTGGGCTCTGGCCTAGGCTGTGGCCCAGGGGTCAGGCCCAGGGCTAAGCCTCGGCCATAGCTCCAGCGTTGCACTTAGGCATAAGGCTATGGTGCCAGCTTTGGGCCTCAGTCTATACCCTAAGTGAGGCACCAGCCTCACGCCTAGGCCTAGGCTCAATGCATTCATTTAAAATGAATGCAATAAATAAGGTTTGTTTCATTTGGGGGTGCCACCAATTCATTTCAGACCCCCCAAATGAAATGAATTGGCCTTATTCATTGAATTTTGTGCATTCATTTTAATTGAATGATCATCCTTAATATGCAATTTTCTAAGCTAAAGGTTCTATTTTGAGCCAAAGAAGTGAGTATTAACTCCCGAAAGCAAGTCAAGAAATATATTAAGTTAGTCCAATAAAAAGTACCAATTGATATAGCATAGTATAAATATATATATATATATATATATATATATATATATTGTTGTTGTTGTTTTTGTTTGTTAATCTTTATTCATGTGTATTTAAGTGGTCTAACATGGCCAGCACACTACTTTAAGCTAAAGGTATCATTCATGAATCTTAATAATAAAATATCAAAATAAAGAATCATTTTTAATCATTTTTTTTCCAGAAGCAGATCTGAGCAATCATCATAGTGGTTTGGAAGTTCAATATTGTCCATCAACAAATATGCCATCAACAAACTGTCAGGGAATGAGATGTCCCTGGAACATTCTTGCAGATGAATAAAGGAATGAAATATCATTTACCTGTTCTTCAGGAGGTATTTACAGACAAATGGAAAGGAGTAACTTGCAGGGTAATCGTTCCAGGTAATCTTATCTTAATCAAGAAAGAAAAGAAAATATCAGAAGTGGCTATGGAGGAACAGGAAGTATAAGAACTTAAGAGATATTTACTGAGAATGCCCATCTGTGTGATTGTTTCTTCTGATCCAGAGTAGGTTTTTAACAGTGACTGACAAACTTTTATTACTCAAGCTTTCATTCTAGGACACTTCTTTCCAGGGAAGGTTCATTCCAAGATGGCGTCCCAGAAAGACAGCTAAATTCCTCCACCAGAGGCACTCCTGGTAGGGAGACACTAGGATCTTCTCTTTCCCATCCAGAGGGTTAGAAGGAATCTCACAACCATGAGGCAGTTCTGGAGAGGCCTGCAAGTAGAGTTTAATTATGGAGCTTCCTACCCATGTGGGTAAGGACTAAGTATAAAATGGGGAAAGGGAGGGATGGGGGATGGGGGGATGTTGCTGTGGATGAGGTGGATGGGGATTGCTATGGAGATGTGGTAATGGTGAATGGTGATGGTGAATGGGAGGTTGGGTGTTTGGGAAGTGAGATGCAAAATGGCACTGTAAACTAACTATGACACAAGCAAAAGGATGTTTTATGAGAGGAAGGAAGAACAAAGCTATTATAAGAAATAAATATAATCAGATCTAGAATTTAATTTAAATATTTCAACTTGCTTGCATATCAACACAGAATGGCAGAGGGCCAAGTGGGAAGAAAATAACATTTTCTTGGGTAAGAACAGTGTAAAGTTCAGGTGACAGCTGGGATATATATAGAAACATAGAAATGACGGCAGAAGAAGACCAAACGGCCCATCCAGTCTGCCCAGCAAGCTTCACATTTTTTCTCACACTTATCTGTTTCTCTTAGCTCTTTGGTTCTATTTCCCTTCCACCCCCACCATTAATGTAGAGAGCAGTGATGGAGCTGCAACCAAGTGAAATATCAAGCTTGATTAGTTACGGGTAGTAGGGGAAGTAACCGCCGCAATAAGCAAGCTACACCCATGCTTATTTGTTTTACCCAGACTGTGTTATTCAGCCCTTATTGGTTGTTTTTCTTCTCCCCTGCTGTTGAAGCAGGGAGCTATGCTGGATATGCTTGTAGTATCAGTTTTTCTTCTCCCTTGCCGTTGAAGCAGGATATGCATTGAAAGTGAAGTATCAGGCTTATTTGGTTTGGGGTAGTAACCGCCGTAACAAGCCAGCTACTCCCCGCTTTGTGAGTGCGAATCCTTTTTTCTTCTCCCCTGCTGTTGAAGCAGAGAGCTATGCTGGATATGCGTGAAGTATCAGTTTTTCTTCTCCCCTGCCGTTGAAGCAGAGAGCTATGCTGGATATGCGTGAAGTATCAGTTTTTCTTCTCCCCTGCCGTTGAAGCAGAGAGCTATGCTGGATATGCGTGAAGTATCAGTTTTTCTTCTCCCCTGCTGTTGAAGCAGGGAGCTATGCTGGATATGCGTGAAGTATCAGGTTTTCTTCTCCCCTGCCGTTGAAGCAGAGAGCTATGCTGGATATGCATTGAAAGTGAAGTATCAGGCTTATTTGGTTTGGGGTAGTAACCCGCCGTAACAAGCCAGCTACTCCCCACTTTGTGAGTGCAAATCCTTTTTTCCACATTTCCTCTTGCTGTTGTAGCTTAGAGCGATGTTGGAGTCACAGTAACCATGTGTATGTTTATTGAATAAGGGTATTGTCTCCAGGCAGTAGCCGTCATTCTGGCTAGCCACCCACTCTTTATTGACGGCCTCTTGATTTTATGGATCCACAGTGTTTATCCCACGCCCCTTTGAAGTCCTTCACAGTTCTGGTCTTCACCACTTCCTCTGGAAGGGCATTCCAGGCATCCACCACCCTCTCCGTGAAGAAATACTTCCTGACATTGGTTCTGAATCTTCCTCCCTGGAGCTTCAAATCGTGACCCCTGGTTCTGCTGATTTTTTTCCTATGGAAAAGGTTTGTCGTTGTCTTTGGATCATTAAAACCTTTCAAGTATCTGAAAGTCTGTATCATATCACCTCTGCTCCTCCTTTCCTCCAGGGTGTACATATTTAGATTCTTCAATCTCTCCTCATAAGTCATTTGATGAAGACCTTCCACCTTTTTGGTCACCCTTCTCTGGACCGCCTCCATCTTGTCTCTGTCTCTTCGGAGATACGGTCTCCAGAACTGAACACAATACTCCAGGTGAGGTCTCACCAAGGACCTGTACAAGGGGATAATCACTTCCCTTTTCTTACTCGATATTCCTCTCTCTATGCAGCCCAGCATTCTTCTGGCTTTAGCTATCGCCTTGTCACATTGTTTCGCCGACTTCAGATCATTAGACACCATCACCCCAAGGTCTCTCTCCTGCTCCGTGCACATCAGCCTTTCTCCCCCCATCGAATACAGTTCATTCGGATTTCCATTCCCCATATGCATGACTTTGCACTTCTTGGCATTGAATGTCAGCTGCCATGTCTTCGACCACTCTTCCATCTTCCTTAAATCCCATCTCATTCTCTCCACTCCTTCCGGCGAGTCCACTCTGTTGCAGATCTTAGTGTCATCCGCAAAAAGACATACCTTACCTTCTATCCCTTCCGCAATGTCGCTCACAAAGATATTGAAAAGGACTGGTCCCAACACCGATCCCTGCGGTACACCGCTTAAAACCGCTCTCTCTTCAGAGAGAGTTCCATTTACCATCACACATTGTCTTCTGTCCGTCAACCAGTTTGCAATCCAGGCCACCACCTCGGCACTCACTCCTAAGCTTCTCATTTTATTCACCAGTCTCCTGTGCGGGACAGTGTCAAAAGCTTTGCTGAAATCCAAGTAGATGACATCGAGTGCTCTTCCTCGATCCAATTCCTTGGTTACCCAGTCAAAAAAGTCAATCAGATTTGTCTGACAGGATCTTCCAATGGTGAATCCATGCTGCCTCCTTAGCTAAAGCAGCGTAAACAGAATCAACCATCAGACTGTGTAGATCAAGTCAATCTGCGCATTTTGAGCTTTCCAAAGTATCCAGCTGTTACACCAAAATATATGGTTTAAAGAAACCGAATGGAGATCTTACAAGATTGCAGAGAAGCTATTTTCCCAGCCCTGTGAACAAGATCTTTTATCTAACTTTACCTTTTAATGTATTCCTATGGAGAAGTACATGTCAGGAATTAAAAACAAAATCCTCATGTACTTTATCAGGGTGACCCTGGATCCAACCCAGCACTGCCCTGGCTAGGTATCACCATTGTCTGGTAGCTGGGACTCCATCCCACAGGATCTATAAATACTGAAGCTATGGCATCCCCAGCCACCAACAGCCTAACAAGAACAATGACTGATTTTAGGGAACTCTGCCATTGAATAAACAACTTATTGAAAATGTACTACCAGGTCATAGCACTAGTTCACTTAGGACAAGCAAACTATAAATAAGAACATAAAACATAAGGCTTGCCATACTGGGTCAGACCAAGGGTCCATCAAGCCCAGCATCCTGTTTCCAACAGAGGCCAGTCCAGGTCACAAGTACCTGGCAGGATCCCAAGGGGTAGATGGATTCCAAGCTGCTTATCCCAAGAATAAGCAGTAGATTTCTGCAATTCTACCTTAATAATGGTTAATGAACTTTTCCTCCAGGAACTTGACCAAATCTTTTTTAAACGCATCTACACTAATAGGGGTAGATTTTAAAAATTTGCGCGATCGTGTACTTTTGTTCGCGCCCCAGGCGTGAACAAAAGTACGTTGGATTTTATAAGATACACGCGTAGCCGCGCGTATCTTATAAAATCCGGGGTCGGCGCGCGCAAGGTGGTGCACATTTGTGCAATCTGCGCGCGCCGAGCCCAGCGCGCGCTGCCTGTTCCCTCCGAGGCCGCTCCGATTTCGGAGCGGCCTCGGAGGGAACTTTCCTTCACCCTCCCCCCATCTTCCCCTCCCTTCCCTTACCTAACCCACCCCCCCCGGCCCTATCTAAACCCCCCCTTACCTTTGTTGGCAGATTTACGCCTGCTAAAAGTAGATGTAAATCTGCGCGCGCCAGCGGGCTGCTGGCGCACCGTCACCCAACCCAGGGGCCGGCGCCACGCCCCCGGGCCCGCCCTCGAAATGCCGCGGCACGCCCCCGAAACGCTGCGTCATTTCGGGAACGCCTCCGACACGCCCCCTCCCCGCCCCTTTTATAAAGCCCCGGGACTTACGCGTGTCCTGGGGCTTTACGCGCGCCGGCGGCCTATGCAAAATAGGTGCGCCGGCGCGCGTAAATCCGGAAGGATTTACGTACGCAGGGCTTTTAAAATCTGCCCCATAGTGTTCACCGCATCCTCTGGCAAGGAATTCCAGAGCTTAATTATGCATTGAGTAAAAAATATTGTCTCTTATTGTTTTAAATGTATTACCTAGTAACGTCATTGCATTTCCCCTGGTCTTTCTACTTTTTGAAAGAGTAAATAACTGATTAATGTTTACTCGTTCCATTCCACCCTTTATTTTATAGACCCCTATCATATCTCCTTTCAGCCATCTCATCTGCAAGTTGAAGTTGAAGAGTCCTAACCTCTTCAGCCTTTCTTCATAGGAGAATTGTTCCATCCCCTTTATCATTTTGGTTGCTCTTCTCTGTACCTTTTCTAATTCTGCTATCTTTCTTGTGACGTGAACTGCATACAATACTCAAGATGAAATTGCACCATGGAGCGATACAGAGGCATAATGATATTCTCTGTTTTGTTCGCCATTCCTTTCCCAATAATCCCTAGCATTCTATTTGCTTTCTTATTAACCTTTCCAGATCTCAAATATGTCAGTGCATTATTGAGAAATATAAATACCAGCTGTGAGGGAAATTTAGTCTGATGATTGAGAGGAATTAGGCAAGAAATAATAGGTGTGAGATAAAAAAAAAAGTACTTACCATTCTCAGGGTACCAAGAGCCAATATAGTCTTCATTTCCCAAGTTATCTGGTTGTCCAGAGCCAAATCTTGCAAAATCCCATGCAGAACCATCTGTCCACATGTATCTCCCTTCCTTTAAATATTAAAAAATTAGTCATAGACTGAAGAAATAGACTACCAATGGAGAAATGGAAAACATTTGTATGAAATAAAAATTATAGCAGAGGATTAAAAAAAAAGCAGGTAGGGAAGTGCAGCACCAAAATTTTTGTTTGTTTTTTAATTTCTTTTTTGAATTCAATGTTTTTTTTTTTGTTTGGTTCATTTGCGAAAGCGAACACACATCCCCATCATTAATCTAGAAAATAAAATCTAAAACAAAAAACCAACAGAACCACTAAGAAAAAATTGTGTCCTAGGACCAAATGACATAGGCCTGGTGACAAGGCCTAGGTCCAGGTCAGACCAAACACTGAGGCCTAGTCCGGGAGCCAAGACCTAGGACCTGCACCAGAGCCTAGTCCAGAGGCCTTGTTCCTAGTGGTAAGGCCTAAGATGAGACCAGGCCCAGCATTGAAGCCTAGGCCCAGCACCAAGTCAAGCCTTGAGGACTGGTCCTGGTACCAAGGCCTAGGACTGGGTCCAATGGTGACTTTTAGGCCTGGTGCAAGAGCCCAAAAATAAGGCCTACTCTCAGGGCAAACGGATACCATTTTTAAAGGATTCCAGTGAGGAAAGAGGGAATGGAGCTTTGCTCCTTTCCATTTCTGGTACTTGGACCAAACAGAAAGGTAAGTAGAGGCCAAGATGACCCAGGTCCCAGCAAACATCTGAGAGTGGAAGGGAAGAGAGTTGGAGGTGCCTATGGAGGCCCTGGTTAGGCTTGGTTCAGTCCAGCCAGGAAAGCCCAAGCCCTGGCTGATTTTTGGAAGGGGTGAGAGGGGTGATGGAGAGGCCTGGGGAGGCTCTGGGAAGCAGTGGAGTGGGCCCAGGAGGCCCCGTTTTGATTTTTTTTTTTGTTTGTTTGCAGGATTTTTTTTAAATTTATGAAACTAAAAAGACAATTTGGTCATAATCTGTCTTTAGAGGACTGAAGCTTGAGCTTACACTAGGACAGTCAGAGAGCAGGTCTTTAAAGGTGTTCTGGAAAAGAAAAGTTTTAACTTCTTTCCTGATTTCTTTATGGCCCTCAATAATTTGCAAGGGAGACGGTAAAGAGTTCCATACGGTTGGGCTGGTGATTGAAAAGGTCCTTTTTCTGGTTGAATTGAGCCTGGCATAACCTAGAGCTGGAATTGCCAAGAATTGTTGGCTTGCAGAACAAAGGGAATGGCAAAGGGTATATATTTTTACAGTTGAATTAATCCAGGGCAAAGCAATGTTATGAAGCTTGTGTTGATGATGGATGCTATCTTGTATTTGATCTGCCATTGAACTGGAAGCCAGCGTAATTGCATGAGTATTGGAGTGATGTGTAAGTAAACATGTGGCTGAGTTCTGGATAATCTGAAGAGCATAGTACACATCTGCCTCTTTGCCATTAACGTGCTAAATTCAGTTCTTGATGTGCCTACTAAATACATTTGCATATTAGATAAAATGTCCGGTCCTGTTCCTGCTCATTCTCTTCAGATTACAGTTTATTATGGACTTGCTCCGAGGTTTCATTAAACACGAATGTCAGATTATACCTTGAATGTATCATGTCCTCCAATCCAGTAGGCCTGCCCGGTTAAATGGTTGTGTATTTTTCCCATTAAAATATAAATAAAGTCATTTTCCTCCGAAGAATGAATGGAGGCCAGATGAGAATTCTGCAACAGGCATACTGCCTAGAACAAACAGGAAGGAGACATTTTTATTATTATTTTTTTATTAAAACTTTAACTATTGAAGTTCTAAAAAATGAACTTTAGAATGTGAGAATAAACAAGATTAAATGCATGCATTAAACACAGGCAACAAACACCAAATAATTTGAGATAGCAAAAGAGTTCATTATTACTAACAATATCCTCTAATATCTGTGCTGACATTCAAACTGAAATGTTTTGGGTAAAATAAAAGAAAACTAGTGGTGGTTTGAAATTGTGTGCATGAGAAAGAAATATGTATACTTCCAAAATACATAGAAATGATTGTGTTTGCTGGTGAACAGTTTATGTTTTTTACCTCTGCATCCGCCCAAGACATGCGAGTTGTAAAATTCCTATAGCAGGCATCTTTATACTGTATCCAACCTATGTTACAGAATCCCTGAGCACACAGGCAATTTTCCCAAGCACAGTTACCTGTTAATAACAAGAACAATAATAATAAAAAAATAATAATTTGCATTTATATAGCACTTCTAACTAGGGATGTGCACTGATTATTTTTCAGGTCATTTTCTTTTTGGGTTGTTATCTGTTTGATTTCATTTTTAAAATGGTTCATGGGGTATTTATGTCAGGTTTCCCTAATTTCAGAGTTAGTCCGCACAAACTGAAAATGTCAAGGATAAGTTTAATTAATAGTGTAAACTGGGGAGCAGTTCCTTAGCCAGAGGTACAGTTCAGCATTCCCATTGGCTGTCTTCTTTAGTTACTTGTCTGTGCTGCCAAGATTGCAAGCTGGTGTTTGTGGGGGAATGGCCAGTGCCTGGCAACAAGTGTAAACAAACAAGTGATGCAATAAATAATAGCATCAAGTTCTAGCAGGCAAAAGTAAAAGCTTGTAACGCAAATGCATATTTTGAATATGCCAATCCCTTTGTATTTTAGGAAAGGGGACCTGGCATTTTGGGACATGCATACTTTGAATTCCCCAGGTGTGTGTCTGTGTGTTTGGGAGGGATAGGGGTGACTAGTGAGAGAGGAAGTGATTGGGGTGAATGTATGGGGTGGCAGGTGGGAGAGAGACTGATGGAGTGGTGACTGGTGAGAGAGGCAGCCTAGTGTGTTGGGGTGACTGGTGAGAGGGGGAATGACTGGCGTAACTTTATAGTGTATCAGGTGGGTGATAGAGACTGGTTGAGGTTGTGAAAGAGAGGCAGCTTGGTGTGTGGAGGGATGACTGATGAGAGGAGGAGGACTGGGATAGCTGTATGGGGAAACAGGTGGGAAAAAGACTAATTGGGGTGGTGACTGGTAAAAGAGAGAGGTAGCCTGGTATATGTGGGGTTGGTGATAGGGGGACTGGTGATAGGGGGAGTGACTGGGGTGACTGAATGGGGTGACTAATGCATGTAAGGGGGGTGGAATTTTTAAATATATTATGGGAATGGACTGGGAGGGAACTTCCTAAACCTTCTAGCTAATCTGTCTCCCTTTTCCCTTATTTTCCACAACTCCTAAAATCAGACTATCTATCATTCTTTTTTTGTTTTACAACTTACCCACAGTCCAGGGCAGGAGCAAGTTGCGTGAGTCCAGCGTTTGCTGCGGGTGCGGCAATGGGACAGCGCTTTAATAGCACTGCCCCAGCCTGCTCATGCCCTGCCCAGACCCCGCCCTGGATCCGCCCCTTTTCCTCATCCGGTTAGTGCGTTTCTTCGTGCTCCCGAAACAAGACGAAATCGACAATTTCATTGCCATTGTCTATTTCATTTAAAACGAATGCACATCCCTACTTGTAACCACTGTCAGCGTATTTCTCACTCACAGACTCCATGAAATTATACAAAGGGGAGAAGAGTTTAATTAGTTTAGTGCATTTAGCTTGCATGTTTTCATTGTAGCTCAAGGTAAGCTAAATTCAGGTACTGCAGGAATTTTCCCCGTCCCTAGGAACAAATAATGTTGTTAGAACTATTGCTCACAGAGACGGTAACTTTCAAACCAGTGAGTGTGTGCACATTTGCCCTTATTTGCCCACGCCCAGGGATGCAACCGTTTTATCGCATATGCGCACGTGTGCCATATTGTAAGTGGGCAGGTGCACGTGTGCGCAAATCCCGCTTCTACTGCGTTCATCAGGGGATTTTAAAAGTGGCGTGCCCTGACGCCTTTCCCAGTTTACCAGCTCGTCCCCACTTTGCCCACTTAAGAGAGAGGTCCTCCAACCCCTCCCGGTTTGATAGCCATCATGCCCCCTAATTGACTCTAACCCTTAAAACCCACGGATCTGCCTAGTTTCCTTTAAGTCTTAACTTACGCGGCATCCGTAGCAGAAGTAAAGTTACGCGGCAGGGGACCTCAGCGCACACCGTTTATGCGCCCATTGCAGGATCACTCCCTGAAACATCCAATGCCCGCCCCTTTTCAAAAACTTTCAAGATGTGGATGCTGCGGCACTTACCTGTGTAAGTGGATGCTTTTTAAAATACACTTGGTGCATGTGAGCCCGACTTATTCACGTATCCCCGATCGAAACGCACATCGGGCTTTCAAAATGTACGTCTGTTAATTCTTCAGCTGAATTACATTTAAATATTATGCCAAAGGCATCCTTACTCCAGAAAGAACAGGAATGGAGAGCAACATTGACTTGCGTAAGCTCACAAGAATCATCAGTGGGAAAAGCAAGATTTGAACCCTGGTTTTCCTCACTCTCAGCCCATTGCTCCAACCACTAGGCCACAAGGATCTTTAGTGCAATATAATCCTACCTCCAGTAATGAAGAGGAGACCCAGAAGACACAGCGATGCATAGACGTTCATGTCTAGGGAGAGAAAGAAGGTGTCATGAAAACAGCTACAACATGGCGTGGACTGAATGCACTGAAGTGATAACATTTAGTACCATTAACATTCTGTGGCGCCGATGCAATAAAGTTGCATAGAAAGCGGGCGCTGAACAGTCAGTGCTAGGGTTTTCATGGCTGTCCGCCGCTAAGGAGCTTTTTTTTTTTTTTTTTTTGAGCTTTTGCAGCACCTGTACTGTCAGGAATGGCCAGCAAAAACGGGTGCCTTTCTTCTACACACAAAAACCAATGCCGGGTTTATCGGCGTCGGTTTTCATGGCTGTCCGCCGGTAACGAAAACAGATGCCGTTAAACTTGGCGTTGGTTTTTGTGATGGGCCCAATCGTCAATTATTTTTTCTTTTCTTTCTTTTAATTCTTTTTTTGATGCGCACATCTATTAACGCCTGCTCCTGGCAGGCGTTAATAGATGATAGTTAAATGTGCGTCTGAGACTGACATTTTTCTTTTTGCATCGGGAGTGAATGCCTAATAGCCTCATTCACACGCATTTGCATGTGATGATTGTTATTACATTCACTCTGCTTTAGACGCGCGTTGAAAAGGCGCTAATCCCCTTATTGCATTAGGGGATTGATTAGCGCCTCTTCTACCCGCGTCCAACTGCACTTTAAGAGTGCATTCGGCTCAGCGCACCGTATTGCATCGGCCCCTGTATGAGGAAGTAATTCTTCTTCACACATAAAGCATTGCCTCCCAAATTCATTAGGTTCTTATGAAGGTGTAAATAAACAAGCAGATAAAGGTGACCCAGCTGATACAGTGTGCTTGGGTTGTCAGAAAGCATTTGACCAAGTCCCCCATGAGGGACTCATCAGGAAATTACAAAGTCATGAGAAAGGAGGCAGTGTCTTATTGTGGATTAGTAAATGATTAAATGGAGAAAGGGCATTAGTGGATTATCACAGGAAACTCTTCTAGGAACTATGCTGTTTAACATATTCATAAATGGAAAAGGGAACAACGAATGAGATGTCAAATTTGCAGATGATTAAAAAATGTTCAAAGGTTTTAAAACAGTAGCAGATTGTGGGGATCTAAAGAAGGAACTTGCAAACCGGTATGATGGTGAATAACTTAATGACGGTATATAAAAACTTTTAAATAAATAAATAAACTCAGAGATTATGCATCTGAGTGACAGATGAAATGAACTGTGGAAATGTGCAAAGTGATGCACAGAGGGAAAAATAATCCCAGCTACAGATAGAAAATGCTAAATTCACTATTGAGTCACTATCCAGAAAAAGGAGTCCTTCTGGGCAATACAGTGAAATTCTTGGTTCCATGTGCAAAGGCAGTCAAAAAAGCAAACAGAATATTAGAAATCATCCAAAAAGGAATGGAGAATAAAAGGGAAGGTATCCTATTGCCTCGATAATGAGGCAGGGTGAGGTGGCCGCTTCAGGTGGCAGAATTTTGAAGCAGCTAAAAGTGCCCCTTCAAAATTCTGCCCAGCCCCCGCCTCACCTGCCTCCTGTTGTGCCACCCTCCCGACCCCTCAAGATTCACAAAAATCCCTGGTGGTCCAGCAGGGGGCCCGGGAGCAATCTGTCACTCCCAGGCCGTCAGCTGCCTCCAACCAAAATGGTGCTATGGCTTTTGGCCCCCTACCATGTGACAGGGGTTACCAGTGCCATTGGCCGGCCCCTGTCACATGGTAGGGGTAATGGACAACCCACACCATTTTTTAAATTTTAAAATTACCCCTACCATGTAACAGGGGCTGACCAATGGCTCCGGTAGCCCCATCACATGGTAGGGGCTAAAGGCCACCAGCACCATTTTGGTTGGTGGCAGCCGATGGCCCCGGAGCGGCAGATCACTCCCAGGACGCGGCTGGAACACCAGGGGTTTCCGTGAGTCTTGGGAGGGGGGAGGGTGCATGTGGTCCCCGCCTTAGGCAGAATATTGCTTTGAGCCCTCCCTGCAATTTGAGAACTGTGTTCAGTTCTAGTTGCCCAATCTCAAAAAGATATAGTAAAACTAGAAAAGGTACAGAGAGGGTGATCCAATGATACAAGGGATGCAATGGCTTCCCTATGAGGAGAGGCTACACAGGTCAGCTTGGAAAAGAGATGGCAGAGAGGGGACATGATAGAAGTTTACCAAATCATGAGTAGGGTAGAATGGGTACATAAAGGATGGTTATTTACACTTTCATATAACATAAGGGGACAACCTATGAAACTAACATCCAGCAGATTTAAAACAAATTGTGGAAAGATCTTTTTCACTCAGTGTACTATCAAGCTGTGGGGTCTGTTGCCATAAGAAGTGGTAAAAACAACTAACATAGTATATTTTTTAAAAGATTTTTACAATTTCCTGGAGGAAAAAATCCATAAAACATTAATAACCAGTAAGTCACTGCTTTCCATGGGGCGAGTAACAGGAAATAGTTTATCCAGATAATGTTTGCTTTCACTGACTATATTGAAAAGAATATAAGCCAGTTAAATATAAGCCAGTTAAATATAAGCCAGTTAAATATAAGCCAGTTAAATGGTGATGGCCCTTTAAAAAAAAAAAAAAAATGTTGTGTGTGGACCTTATGGACCCATTTCCAACTCCTCTCCTCCCCCACCCGAACTCAGTGCAATAAGATAGCGTCTTACCAGAGCAAGCCCCCAAATGCCTGCTGTTTTTTGTACTTTGAACTCTCCTATCTTTGAACTCTCCTATCTGTGTATATAGTTGGTTTACTCATATTGATTTATATTTATATCTAGTTTTCACCCCCCTGTTTAATGTACTCTATTGGTTATACGTAAGGGCTCCGCCCAAAAGTTTTTGTTTTTTGTAAACCGATGCGATGTGTCAACGGATGTCGGTATAAAAGAGACCTTAAATAAATAAAATAAATAAATAAATAAAACCACCCTTCAGATCCTCCATGAAGAAAACAGAGTTCTTACAAGTGGGCCCCAACCTCCAGCCGGTGCCATCTTATGCTCCTACCATGTGACAGGGGCTGACCAATGGCACCGGTAGCCCCTGTAACATAGTAGGTCAAAGGCTATCGGCGCCATTTTGATGCGAGCAGGCCGGACAGCCCGATGGCAGGGAGGGAGAAATCGCTCGCGAGACCCCGCTGGACCACCAGGGATGTTAGTAAGTCTTGGGGAGGGATCGGAATGGTGGGGGGGGGGGGGGGGGGGGGTTGTATTATACTAAATTTTAATGCTTGGGGTGGTTTTTTTTATTTAAAAAAATAAAATGTGCCCCTCCCCCCGTACAAACCTGAAAAACACATTTTTCTCATAGTTCGGGGAAAATCTGTTTCAGGGGGCAGGGTCCCTGAACCACGACAAATTAGGCAATTTCATTGAAATTGCCTAATTCATGATAAATGAATGCACGTCTCTATCAACTAATCAGTTATTGAACTGTTCGCCAAATAGCAGGCAATCACACTGCCAGCCAGAAGCTCAAAATTCCACTTGTATTCTCTTCAGGTTGCTGAAAGGAGCAATCAGATACACATAAATGCAAAGAGAGGCAGATACCACACCATATCCAGACAGGCACCTCACAGTAACAGCAGCACAAACTCCTTACACTGCCAGACACATTGTGAACTAACACAAAACCCTACATAAAAGACACTCAAAATCTATACTGCAATCCCATCATAACATAACAGTAATAACACCAAGGACTCAAACAACAATAACCCTACCTGTGAAAAAGCAAGGGTAAATATTACACTGGGTCCCAGAATACCAATACACCACCTACTGAGGAAACAAAACAAACCTGATTGCTATAGATGCCTACACAGACACTACACATTAGCAAAATCTCTCATCATGGTCACACGCACAGAACAGAGACAGACCCTCACCAAATACAGAATAAAGGATCACAAATTAGAACCAGCAATATGCAGACAAAAACTGAAATGGAAACTCCAAGAAGCCAGACTCTGTCTACAGTGTAACAATGGAAAAACAGAACCACCTTTCCTCATAAAACAATAAAATCAAGAAACATAAAGCATCAAGTATAATAGCAGAATCATACTAATAAAAGAATAAATATTTCAGAACTACTGACAAATAGAACAACATCTATTAAAGTTGTAGATATATTTTTTAATTTCCCAAACACCAATAAAATATTTCAAAACAGCACACACATATCAAATAACACCCAATAATTCAAACTAATGAGGATTCAAAAAAGCTCCTGCTGTCCATACCTGGGAAGTCTTGATTTCCAGTCAAGGACTAGGAGGCTATGAGGACACCCAAACTTTATCCTCTCTTGCTCACACACACACCCACATGTTCATTCTCCCTCACACGTATACATACATCAATCAAAACCCCTAGATCGATAACCATTGGTTATTAACCAATTTCTCTTGAGATGGGGATGAATTAACTGCAAGTAATAACTCATAAATACCCCCTCACTCAATTATATCCAACTTAACGGCGCATCCACTATATGACCTTCATAATAGGCATCATTGTGTGGTAACACGTACCTTCATTCACTCTGCCTTATTTATAATCATCGGTCAGTCCATATAATATTTTTGTGCAATAATGACCTTTGTTTAATCTGAAGTAGAGTTGTGCACAAAAAACTGTTCACACAAATGCACGCTACATGGGCACACGCTGAGCACAACTTATTACATTGGGACCAAAATTAGAAAATCCTCCTTTACAATTTAAGCTTTAACTCCAAGGAGATGGAGAACAACTGATTCCCAGCCTCTGAGCACTGCCATCAGCTCCCGGTCCTGCTAGACAAGAAGAAAACTGCTGTAACCTTCTTAGACAGTCTCAGCTGTTACAAGGAATATCTTTTCTCAGATTCCTGCAGAACATTTTGTAGTGCATTAATAAGGACCCTGGGACAACAGGTAAAAAGAAACTAGCAATATCAGGTGGTATTTGTCAAATCATAACAAAACACCTTTCACATGAGTTTTTCAAGCTTTTTTAAATAATGATATTCAATACATTTCTGATAAGATCAATAACCTTTTCCTAAATGTGCAATCCTGCTCTGCCTTGCTAGAATTACTGATATTCAGAGAAGTTAGTAACTTGTAACTTTTGGGAATTGTGAGAAGTGCAGAGTTTTTCTTGGGTGCTAAGATGTTTTCTGTAGAGTGGTGCACAGATCTCATACATCCAGCACAATATTCAGAGGCAGTAAACACTCACCTGGTTTTGGTTCTTTAGCTGTAAGAGAAGAGAAATCTTTTTGCAGAAGAGTAGAAATGACGGCTCTTCACTGCACTGAAAATTTGTCTGAAGAGTACCTTCTGGTCCAGAAACTCCCCGTTTATATCCCCTGGCACTCAAGTGATGACAAAACAAAATGCAAATCAGGTGCAGGAAGCAGTAAAAGTTTCTTCAGAATAGGCAGGTATGGGATTACTGATTACAACATAGGTCACAGGGTCAGGATTACAGTCAGCAGATGCATTTATGTACTTTTCTGGTATAAGGTTTTTCAAAATGAAGAAGAAAAAAAGCATGCATGCACACAGACTCACTCCCGGAAGGACCCGGAAATATTCACTGAATAAACTCATGTGGCTAAGCATGGTGAACATTCCGAAGCAGGCAGAAGTAAGTAGAGGAGGAGAATTTCAATGGCCCAATAGCGGACTTTTCCCTACTGGTATCTTACCTTGTCCCTCCTTCAGGGGAGACATTCCTCATCAGTCAGAGAAAATTCATCCAGTCAGAAACCATTTTCAGCTACATAGATAAAGCACTCAGAGAAAAACCATTAACGTGTATCAAAATTAATACATATCTCAACTGGAAAGACTCCCAACAGAGACACAGAAATACAAATGCTCTCCCAAGCCTCACACACAGAGAAGGTCCTAACTATTAACCAGCAGTTTTAACACCCACCTAACCTTTGCAATGTAACACCCCATAGTTTTTTGGTCTAATAAATGCCCCTGTAATATGCTTTGAAGCAACCGACCAGCTGCATGAGGCAGAACAGAAGTAATAAATTAAATTGTGTTCCCACAACATATTACACAGTAAATTAACAATCCCCTCAAGGCATCACCGTTTGAAGGAGAAATTCTTATTCCTTTTATTCCATTATAACTATCCTCCCCCATTTCCTTCCCTGTGTACTCCTCATACTCTAACCCATGCATAGAAATGCATTTGGGCTTGTGAGTGCTGCAAAACACCGGGAGAAGGTGTTTTGCAGCACTCCCTACCCCTCTACCCACCCACCCCTGGGGCTTGTTTTCTAATAAAGACTGCCTAACTTCCCATTGGCAGCAAGATAAATTAGTACATTGGTAACAGTCAAGGAAATACAAATCACAAACTACCAAGATGAGGACTATCCAATGTAACTGCTGTAGAGCCTTTATTCTGAGGGAAAGCATCTGGAAACTTAGAGCTTGCCCAATTTGTGCACAACTCTCTTCCTTGAAAATGGAGCTGACTGAGATAAAAGCTCAATTAGCTTCAATTAAAAGTATTACACCCACATTGCATTACACAGATAATAATTCCCCAATATCACAGAAAAACCAGGAGTCAAGAAAAGGAGATCCATTACGCTCAGGTAGGACCCAAAGTCATCCATTCTTGACAGATGAGCAGCCAACAGGTACACCCTCCCACTCAAACAGGTCATTAAGAAATTCTTTACAATCCAGGATTACAGTGGGCTCTGGTAGAATTAGACCTGCGATAAGGAGACACACAATGTACCAAATGCAAAAAGAACAAGCCCTCTCTATATTAAAAACTGAGGAAGTTCTTGAAAAAAACATTGCAGTATTACCAGAAAAGAGAGAAAAAACACAATGCATGCAGTATTTCAAGATCCATAACCAAAAGAAAAATCTAATTGAGATGGATAACTCTGTCAACAGTGGCACAACTACAAACAGAAAGAGTAAAGTGAATAACAAATCTCAACTAATATCTCATAAGGAGTCCAGGAAAAGCAATAACCTTAAAGAGAGTACCTGGAAGGCTATGACCACAAATGCTCATAGTTTGGGAAATAAAATCCCAGATCTGCAGGCCCTAATGGCTGAGGCAGAATTGGACATTGTTGCTATCACAGAAACATGGTTCACAGAATCTCATGAATGGGATACAACAATACCAGGCTACAACTTGTTAAGGAAGGACAGAGAGGATAGAAAAGGGGGAGGTGTGGCTCTTTATGTCAGAAACAACATCCAAGCATCTGAGCTACAAGGAAGTTGGGGTAAAGAAGAAGCTCTATGGGTCGACCTAAAAAAAGATGACGGAGTGTCCATTTATATTGGAGTGGTTTACAGGCCTCCAAACCAAAAGGAAGAGCTGGACAGAGATCCGATTGAAGACATCCATAAGATAGGTAAGAAGGGAGAAGTGGTGATCGTGGGTGACTTTAATATGCCAGATGTAGACTGGAAAATCCCCTCTGCAGAAACTAAAAATAGTAGAGCAATAATGGATGCCATGCAAGTATCTTTGTTCAAACAAATGGTGTTGGAACCCACGAGAGAAGGTGCTATACTCGACTTATTGCTCAATAATGCAGATAATGTCTCAGATGTCCAGGTGGGCGCCCACCTCAGCAGCAGTGATCATCGAACGGTATGGTTTAATATCACTAATAGAATAGGGAAAAGAACCACAAAGACCCGAGTTTTACAGTTCAAAAACACAGACTTTGAGGAAATGGGAAAGTACCTGGAGGAAGAACTTAAAGGATGGGAGAACGAGAGAGATGTGGATCAGCAGTGGACCAATCTAAAAGGAGCAATCACCAAGGCAACTGCTCTATATGTTAGAAACATAAAGAAAAGCAAAAGAAAATTGAAACCTATCTGGTTCTCAAAGGAGGTGGCTGACAAAATTAAAGCTAAAAGAACAGCATTCAAGAAATATAAAGGATCCCAAAGGGAGGAGCACAAAGAAGAATATTTGTATCAACTGGGGGAGACGAAGAAAACAATCAAGTTGGCAAAAAATCAAGCAGAAGAGAGGATTGCCAAGGAGATAAAAAATGGTGACAAAACATTTTTCAGATACATCAGCGAAAAGAGAAAGGTCCAAACTGGTATAGTAAAATTGAAAGGTGGTAATGATCAATGTGTGGAGACAGACGAAGAAATGGCAGAAATATTAAACGAATACTTCAGCTCTGTGTTCACTAAAGAAGACCCTGGAGAAGGACCATCTCTACACAACAAGAAACTGGAGGGAAGTGGAATAGATGAAAATCCTTTTACAGTAGAAAATGTGTGGGAAGAGCTAAAGAACCTGAAAGTGGATAAAGCCATGGGGCCTGATGGGATTCATCCAAGGATATTGAGGGAGCTCAGAGATGTTCTGGCGGGTCCACTGTGTGACCTGTTCAATAGATCCCTAGAAACGGGAGTGGTGCCGAGAGACTGGAGAAGAGCGGTGGTGGTCCCGCTTCACAAGAGTGGGAACAGGGAGGAGGCTGGCAACTACAGGCCGGTTAGCCTCACTTCGGTGGTGGGAAAAGTAATGGAGTCTCTGCTGAAAGAGAGAACAGTGAACTATCTACAGTCCGGAGAATTGATGGACCAGAGGCAACATGGATTCACCAGGGGAAGATCCTGTCAGACAAATCTGATTGACTTTTTTGACTGGGTAACCAAGGAATTGGACCAAGGAAGAGCGCTCGATGTCATATACTTGGATTTCAGCAAAGCTTTTGATACGGTTCCGCACAGGAGACTGGTGAATAAAACGAGAAGCTTGGGAGTGAGTGACAAGGTGGTGACCTGGATTGCAAATTGGTTGACGGACAGAAGACAATGTGTGATGGTAAACGGAACCTTCTCTGAAGAGAGAGCGGTTTTAAGTGGTGTACCGCAAGGATCGGTGTTGGGACCGGTCCTGTTCAATATCTTTGTGAGCGACATTGCGGACGGGATAGAAGGTAAGGTTTGTCTTTTTGCGGATGACACTAAGATCTGCAACAGAGTGGACACGCCGGAAGGAGTGGAGAGAATGAGACGGGATCTAAGGAAACTGGAAGAGTGGTCGAAGATATGGCAGCTGAGATTCAATGCCAAGAAGTGCAAAGTCATGCATATGGGGAGCGGAAATCCGAATGAACTGTATTCGATGGGGGGGGGGAAAGGCTGACGTGCACGGAGCAGGAGAGGGACCTTGGGGTGATAGTGTCTAATGATATGAAGTCTGCGAAACAATGCGACAAGGCGATAGCAAAAGCCAGAAGAATGCTGGGCTGCATAGAGAGAGGAATATCGAGTAAGAAAAGGGAAGTGATTATTCCCTTGTACAGGTCCTTGGTGAGGCCTCACCTGGAGTACTGTGTTCAGTTCTGGAGACCGTATCTACAAAAAGACAAAGACAAGATGGAAGCGGTACAGAGAAGGGCGACCAGGAAGGTGGAGGATCTTCATCGCATGACGTACGAGGAGAGATTGAAGAATCTAAATATGTACACCCTGGAGGAAAGGAGGAGCAGAGGTGATATGATACAGACTTTCAGATACTTGAAAGGTTTTAATGATCCAAAGGCAACGACAAACCTTTACCATAAGAAAAAAATCAGCAGAACCAGGGGTCACGATTTGAAGCTCCAGGGAGGAAGATTCAGAACCAATGTCAGGAAGTATTTCTTCACGGAGAGGGTGGTGGATGCCTGGAATGCCCTTCCGGAGGAAGTGGTGAAGACCAGAACTGTGAAGGACTTCAAAGGGGCGTGGGATAAACACTGTGGATCCATAAAGTCAAGAGGCCGCCAATGAAGAGTGGGTGACTCGCCAGAATGATGGCTACTGCCTGGAGACAATACCCTTAGTCAATAAACATACACATGGTTACTGTGACTCCAACATCACTCTAAGATTCAACAGCAAGAGGAAATGTGGAAAAAAGGATTTGCACTCACAAAGACGGGAGTAGCTGGCTTGTTACGGCGGTTACTACCCCAAACCAAATATCCAAATTACTACCTCCACCTTCCTCTATTCCTGATGCCTTTCAACTAGCTTGATCACTCCATTCTTATACTTCACTTTCAATGCATATCCAGCATAGTTCTCTGCTTCAACAGCAGGGGAAAAGAAAAACTGTTACTTCACACATCCAGCAGAGCTCTCTGCTTAAACGGCAGGGGAGAAGAAAAAAGGGTTCGCACTCACAAAGCGGGGAGTAGCTGGCTTGTTACGGCGGTTACTACCCCAAACCAAATGTACCTGATACTTCACTCTCGACGCATATCCAGCATGGCTCTCTACTTCAACGGCATGGGAGAAAGACTGATACATCACGAATTTCCAGCATAGCTCTCTGCTTCAACGGCAGGGGAAAAGAAAAACTGATACTTCACGCATATCCAGCATAACTTCAACGGCAGGGGAGAAGAAAAAAGGATTCACACTCACAAAGCGGGGAGTAGCTGGCTTGTCACGGCGGTTACTACCCCAAACCAAATGTGCCTGATACTTCACTTTCGATGCATATCCAGCATAGCTCTCTGCTTCAACAGCAGGGGAGAAGAAAAAAACTGATACCTCACGCATATCCAGCATAGCTCCCTGCTTCAACGGCAGGGGAGAAGATAAACAACCAATAAGGGCTGTATAACATAATCTGGGTAAAAACAAATAAGCATGGGTGTAGCTTGCTTATTGCGGCGGTTACTACTCCTACTACCTCTAACTAATCAAGCTAGATATTTCACTTGGATGCAGCTCCTCCACCGCTCTCTACATTAATGGCGGGGGTGGAAGGGAATTAGAACCAAGAGCTAAGAGAAACAGATAAGTATGGGAGAAGAAATGAGGGAAGCTTGCTGGGCAGACTGGATGGGCCATTTGGTCTTCTTCTGCCGTCATTTCTATGTTTCTATGTTTCTATATAATTTATTTATTTTATTTATTTATTTGATTTTATATACCGACAACCGTTTGCACATCGTGCCGGTTTACAGATAACTTATAACAAGTAATATATAGGCAAGGCCTTTACAAGGAACAGTTTTTAACATAATGCAGTAACATGGCAATTAACTAGATAAATAAGTAGGGGAGGGAAGGGTAGGGATATACGGGACAAAAAGGAGGGGGGGAGGGGTGAAAAAGGAAAACTGAAGGAAAAGATATGTACAGGGGTTCAAGGGACAATTAATATATACATAGGTTATATACAAGGTTTGTTTTTTTTTTTTTTTTTTTTTTTTGTTTAGGTTTGAGGGTCCTTGGAGGGGGTGGGTGTCGGGTGTAGGTCCTGAGGGGGAGTACTGGTGAGAGGTGGTGATCCGGTTAGGGTGTTAGTGAGAGATGAAGATGATTGGGGGTAAGCTTGGAGGAAGAGCCAGGTTTTGAGTTTCTTTTTGAATGTGGGTGTGGAGGTTTCGGTACGTAGGTCAGGAGGCATGGAGTTCCAGAGGGAAGGGCCTGCGAGGGAGAGGGCCCTATTGGTGGTGGAGATGAGTCTTGTGGATTTTATGGAAGGAGGAATGAGGGTACCACGGAGAGAGGAGCGGGTGGGTCTTGTGGAGGTACGAGGGAGGAAAGGTGGGTTTAGCCAATTGTAATGTTCGTTAGTAATACTTTTGTGGATGAGGGTAAGGGTCTTGTAAATAATTCGTGAGTGAATGGGAAGCCAATGGAGATTAATGAGGGTGGGAGTAATATGGTCTTTCTTATTGGCATTGGTTAGGATGCGTGCAGTGGCGTTTTGAAGGAGTTGTAGAGGTTTGATGTGGGTAGCAGGGAGACCAAGTAGGAGTGCATTACAGTAATCAATTTTTGAGAAAATTATAGATTGAAGTACTGTGCGGAAATCAGAGAAGTAGAGAAGAGGTTTGAGTTTTTTGAGGGTTTGTAGTTTGAAGTAACAGCTGCTAAGGATAGATTTGATGTATGGTTTGAAGGTTAGTTGGTTATCGAGAATAACCCCCAGGTTTCTTGTGTCAGAGAGAAAGTTGGGGGGGTGGAGGGTGGAGGGAAAGGGTATGGAAGCTTGTTTTGAGGAGATGAGGAGGAGTTCCGTTTTTTGCGGATTAAGGGCTAGGTGCATGTCAGTGAGGAGTTGGTTTATGGAGGTGAGAATGGTGTTCCATTTTTGAAGAGCAGTGAGTACAGAATTTGTGAAGGGTATGAGGATTTGCACATCATCGGCATAGATGAAGTGTGTAATACCAAGGTTGGAGAGGAGGTTTGTGAGGGGGAGCATGTAGATGTTAAAAAGGGTGGAAGAAAGGGAGGATCCTTGGGGAACGCCACAGTCGAGATTAACAGGGGGGGATGTAAAATTGTCGGTGAGGACTGTGTAAGTTCGGTTTTGGAGGAAGGACTTTATCCAAGAAAGAGCGGTACCTGTGATTCCTATGCTGATGAGAGTGTTGATGAGGATGTTATGATTTACTGTATCGAAAGCGGCGGAAATATCTAGCATGGCGATAAGGTAGGAGTTACCGGCATCCATACCTTTGATGATAGTGTCTGTGAGGGAGAGGAGAAGGGATTCTGTACTGAGGTGTTTTCGGAAACCATATTGTGTTGGAGGGAGTATGTTGGCTTGTTCTAAGGGAGTATGTTGGCTTGTTCTAAGGGAGTATGTTGGCTTGTTATAAGGGAGATTTCTTGGCTCCAGATTCACCCTTAACTGCCGGCTATCTGGGTCCAGTGATGGATGTTGCCGTCCCTTGGCCCTAGTGGTAATGTCGCCCCCTTCCCTCCCCTGGGCAAGGGACAACAGAGCAGAAAGTCTAAGGCACGGCCTTCATATGTTCACTTCCTCCCTTCACGTCCCTGAATGGCAGGACAAGAGGTGCAGGATTAGGGAGCAGAGTGGCTTTCCTCGTACTCCTTAGATAGGGTGGGGGACATTGAATGGTGGAGACTGAATAGGGAGTAGAGCAATTTTTCTTTGTTCTGTCTCTTCCAGCTTCACCAGTCCCTTCTGTTATCTGTTGAGTGAGATTCAGCACAAATGGGAGGCAGCAAATCATCAGCTGGTCTACTGCCTCCCCCCCCCCCCCACTCCAGATGTTTGCCACCCTAGGCACAGGCCCAGTATATCTATTGGCAAATCCAGGCCTTACTGGGTGTCTGGGTTCACTCTTACCTGGGAAGATATGTGCACTCTGACTCTGGGTCTACATCCCTCTAAGAGGACCGAAGCTCTTACTGTGCTTCATGGCCAGCCTTCTAGTCCTGCCTGACTTGGAAGAGTCTCTGTTGACCAGCTCTTCTAGTCCCATTACCTGCTATTCAGTTCTTCTTGGCTGGGAGGAGGTCCTTTTCCCAGGACCCTTAGCTCAGCTATGTCAAAGGCCTTAGATTTAATGCTGCATGAAAGGGAAAGGTTCCATCATCAGATATTCTTCATCTTCCTACCGAGCAGGTTGTGTATTAGCATAGCCAGGCAGTCTGAAGGGAAAGCATGTCCCCCAGGTTACAGAAAATAATAAACTGCAGCTTGGATAGGCAGAGAAAGCCAGCATGAGGCTGCTATACCTGGTCTTAGCCAAAAGACCAGGAACCAAACAGTGTGTGCGGCACAGAGGAAGATCCTGCCTCACATTCCCCTTCTGTTTGGATTTTCTTCGTTTCTAAAATCCCTCGGCAGCTGCATTTCTAAATGCTTTCCCTATTTTTGTGTAATGCATATTCTTTTCTTTTTTTTAATTAGAGGTCTAAGCCTTAGGCTTCTGCTGTTGTTTGTAGCAAAGGATTGTTTTTCAGGAATTTCCTGTCTCTTGCAAATTCCCCATTTTGACAGCTTCAAGTTATATTTCCCCAAGAGTCTGTATACTTCCTCCTACTTTCTTGTATTACATTTCATTTCAACAAACAATATACTAACTTTCTATGCCCAATCAGTCCTATCATGCCATAGATGAGGGGTTTCAAGCACTTTTTATCTCTTTGGAGAATTTGAATGTCTCTATCATATCCTCCATCTCTCACCTCTTCTAGGTCTCTAGGGTAAACATATTTAAGACCCTTCTCAATGGGACTTAGGTGCAAATAGCACATCATTTTGGTGGCCTTTTTCTGGACCGTCTATATTCTGTCTATATCTTTTCAGACATAGAGCCTCCACAGCTGGATACAATACTCCATGTATCTTCCCACTACTGCCTGGTACAGCAGCATTATTACCTCCATTTTAGCCATACATATGGTATTTATATTATTACATGTTTTATGTACCTGATCCTGCTGCGTTTTTGTTAACTGCACATGTGCAATAAATTATGCATGTGAACTTCTTATCAACAAAATGAAGCATGTAACAGGAAAACTACACAAAATTTGAAAAACAGGATGGAGGGCATAGTGGCCAGAACAGTGGGACTGGTTGGGTTCTCCAGGCCTACAACCAGTGAGATCCAGGAGCCAGAGCAGCAAGATCTCAGCAGGGTTCACAAGGCTCTGCCAGCAGAAAAGAATGAGGAGGAGCCACTGGCCAGTCAAAGAGAAATAGGAAGACCTTTGCCCCAATCAGGGCCCAGGAAGCAGCAACAGTGGCTTGCCCAGGAAGAAGTGGAAGCCATCCAGATCTGATCAGAGCCCCACTGGGAGCAGGAGACATAGTGACCTGGGAGGCAGCAGCAGCGATTGACATATAGAGAAAACGGCCTGCTATTCAGGTGGATGAGAGAGGAGGAGAAGCAGAAAATAAAGTGAAAAGGAAAGTTGGGAGGGAATAAGAGAACCTAGGTGGGGGGGGGGGGGGGGGGGGGGGGGAGAAGAGAGATGACTGCTTTTTGGTAGAGGGGAGAAAGACACACATAAAGATTGTATTGAGGAAAAGGCTGAGGGGATACACCAATGTAGTATCGGGGGGATACTTGCCAGGGAAAAAATATATTAAGAGTGTACTTTTGCCACCTTCTTGTAGGGGGACCAACACCCCTAAAAAAATGTTGCTGGAGATGACAGGATTATATGGCAAATTAACTTCATCCCTGGTGCATAAGTCCCAGTGAAATTACAGAATCTCCGTTGAATGCATCATATAAAAGATCCCCACATAATGAGTGCAGGCACCCTGTCCAGCCATCACACGGGAAGTACACAAACAAGAGGCCTCTGGATACCTCTAGTAGGAAGACACTTTCTGGGTGGGGGCCACAGGAAAGGTAATGTGAAGAATGCCTTTGGAACTGTTGGGTACGCCATGGAATACACCTTTCCAATTGTTTTACTACTAGTTGATAGGAATATCATATCCACTGCATATATCACACTATCCGATGTCCATAACACCTCTTCAGCATTCTGATAAAGACCAGGAAGGCAGTATAAATAGATTCATTTAAATTTAACACTGGTACATACTCTGTATCGCTCCATGGTGAGACCGCACCTTGAATACTGTGTACAATTCTGGTCGCTGCATCTCAAAAAAGATATAATTGCGATGGAGAAGGTACAGAGAAGGGCTACCAAAATGATAAGGGGAATGGAACAACTCCCCTATGCGGAAAGACTAAAGAGGTTAGGACTTTTCAGCTTGGAGAAGAGACGGCTGAGGGGGGATATGATAGAGGTGTTTAAAATCATGAGAGGTCTAGAACAGGTAGATGTGAATCGGTTATTTACTCTTTCGGATAGTAGAAAGACTAGGGGGCACTCCATGAAGCTAGCATGTGGCACATTTAAAACTAATCGGAGAAAGTTCTTTTTTACTCAACGCACAATTAAACTCTGGAATTTGTTGCCAGAGGATGTGGTTAGTGCAGTTAGTATAGCTGTGTTTAAAAAAGGATTGGATAAGTTCTTGGAGGAGAAGTCCATTACCTGCTATTAAGTTCACCTAGAGAATAGCCACTGACATTAACAATGGTAACATGGAATAGACTTAGTTTTTGGGTACTTGCCAGGTTCTTGTAGCCTGGATTGGCCATTGTTGGAAGCAGGATGCTGGGCTTGATGGACCCTTGGTCTGACCCAGTATGGCATTTTCTTATGTTCTTATGGTCTTACATACATGATTCAGAAAACAAGTCTACATCACAAAATAGGAAAAGAAGAAAAAAAGTCTTTACAAGACCACAAAAATAAGAGATGCAAGTAGATTCTGGGCAAAGAACAGAATAAGAAAACAAGCATACAAAGATTATTAATAACAGTCAATATTACATTACATTGCCAATGGAGACAAAATGCAACCAACAAACGAAATTACGATCCTTGTAGCATTTTAGAATCTAAAAGGATACACAACATTGAAGGCTCATAAAAAATATATTTTACATTATTCTAAAACCCATTTAATAAATAATAGATAAATAAAACACTTTCCCTTTGCAGAGCAGTTCTGGGGGCTCTAATTACTATTTTTCTGTCAGGACCTTTGCTATAAAGACTGCCCTCGAAGACAAAAGAGGATGAGGCAAACCATGGAGCAGAGTATTCAAAACCTCACCAGAAACATCCACAGCATGGCTTTATGGTAGAGACCCAAACTTTCCTAAGAGAAATTTAAGACAATATTAATCCTTTGAGCACAACAATTCAAACCAGCCACAGACGTTGTCACTAGCATCCAAGAGGGAATCCAGGCTCTGAGATCCCAGCAGTGGTGGAACAATGGTCGCTTGGACCTGGTGCACGTTTTCATTTCATGTCTCTTCTCCCTATCCAGTGCTTCTCTCTTCTCCCTACTTGAAGAGGGAAGAAATCCTGTACATCAGGCAGTTTTCTCCTTCTTCCCATCGGCCGAAGGAGGCAGGGCAGAGCAAGCCTTCAGCTGGTCGCCTTCATGTCAGATGCATTTTCAATGCTGTTATGGCATTCTCTATAGGTATCATTTATGGGACAAGTCTTATCCTACCAGAATCCACTATTTTCAATCTGTTAATTGAATTATGAACACAAACCATCAGCTCTTGGTGAAAAACAGCAAACTAATCACAGCAAATATATTTAGTCCAAAATAGAGTAAAATTAACTATAATAAAAGTGCTCACAGGTTGCACAAATGTGCACCCCCTTGCGCCAGCCGACCCCGGATTTTATAAGCTACGCGCGTATCTTATAAAATCCAGTGTACTTTTGTTTGTGCCTGGTGCGCGAGCGCGTAATTTTATAAAATCTACCCCTATGAGTACTTTCACCCACATTGTAGTGGAGGCATTCCTAGGAATGAGTTCAATGGGGAAGTAAGCAGTGTGTGCCCTTCTGGATTTTCTAAAGAACATGATTTGTTTTGGTTTCAAAAGTAGCCACAGGAAAAGCAGGTGCAATCTTTGTGGATAGTTTTTCCTTCGTCAACTTTCAAAGTGAAAGTGCACATGCATTCTCACTCTGGAAACTGGTGGAAAGGCCACAGGTACAAGGTAAATGATGAGCTTGCAGCCACGTGGGAAGCTTGAAAATTGCTCCTTTGTACACTTGACTATCAGTGTTTATTTGGTTAACTTAAGTTGGACAAGGGTCCCTGATCTGAATGCCCTCTTCCTGCCCCTCACTTTCCTGGATAAAGTGCTGGCTAAGTGGCAGCAGCTGACAGTGCCCAGATATTCAAAGAGCAAGCTACTGTAGGTCTGAACTTAGCCAGCTAAGTAGCATTGAACATTGAGCCCAACAATTTTGTGAGTAGGATAATTTCATTAGTAAGCTGAAAGCTGTGGAGCATAGAATCAAGACATGATTTCTTAAGCAATGATCATAACTACCTCCCTGCTTGAGTCTGTAAATGCTACCTCTGAAGCATCCCCTGCTGACCTGCGCATTGGAAGTCAAGACCCAGCTTGGGGATTGTCCTAGGGGTCTTCTATGTGGCAGTGCACAGTAGTTGCCACCTGGTTCATTGGTATTCCTATGCACTAATTTTAACTTGCTTGTAGTACAAGGACCCCTTAGTGCAGGGTTTTCCAACTTGTCCTAGGGATTCACAGCCAGCTGGGTTTTCAGGATATCCACAATGAATATGCATCAGATAAATTTGCATATTGCGGGGGACCTAGTTTACGCAAATATATCTCATGCATATTCATTATGGATATCCTGAAAATCCGAATGGCTGGGGGCCCCAGGACAGGTTTAGGAAGTCCTGCTTTAGTGGTTTATAACCAGCACAACAAAATATAAAAATCTGGGTGTTAAGTTTTGTTTTCTAAACAAATATTAAGCAGTTGTTTATTATGTGCTATGCATTTGCTTCTAAAACATTTTCATTTTTCTCTCCATGAAGCTGTCATATTGGCCATCTTATCTTTTATCAATATTTCACTGCTCCAGGGCCACACATTTTTTAAATTAGCACAGAACTTATAAAGCAGTCTTGCACAAAGTTTGACTCAGACTGACACAATTGTGCAATCTGGAGATTGCACAAGGATTTTGTAAGCCATTGTTTGATCACTAGAAGGAAACCAGAATTATACAAGCAGCTTGGGCCCAACCCTTAAATGTGGTTCATAAAGTTCTACAAATAAAGGAGAAAAAATAGTGAAAACATATTTGCAACAAGATTAATTCCAGGGTAAATCTAAGGAAATGTCTACAGTCTCTAAACCATTTTTCCTTTTTTGTACAACAGCTGTTGCAGTTTGTGTTAAGATATATTGCTGATTAGATCACAGACAGCCCAGTGATTAAAAACCTTTGAACGTTCTACATGATAAAAGCCTCACTTCTCTCAGCCCCTTCAAACGTTTTCATTGCTTTTATCTCACGGGCAGGCAGCTCATTTGAAATATCTGTGTATATTTATGTGATTCAAGGAGTTAGAAGAATTTCCAGAGTTTGTACACAAATAGAAGGTTACGCGCTTGCACTGCCATATTCCTTCCGTACCTCAGATTGTAAGGCACCTGCTGCAGCAGGAAAACCAGAAAATCCAGGTCAAAATGACCTTTGGACATCCTGTTGTGAAAGGAAGCACATCCTACGTGGACAAAGTCAAGCCTTTTCCTCATCAGGCGAGCACATGGTTGTGACCAAGTCAGCAGCTAATTCACTTTACCACTTTTCTGTAATTCTAAGATGACCAGAATAGTTCTTGCGTTTTTTCACTTTTGATCAATGCCATCTGAACCTGAGATGAAATGATGTGGATTTCAGAGAAGGCATTCATTACATTTCTTTTCTGAATATTTGAAATTGCAGGCTTTTCTAAACAGCAGAAACATTCCCTCTATAGCATCCTCCATAGAAGAAAATCCCCTTCCTGACTAACAATATCCCTTTTTACCCCTTCCTCTCCTAAGGCTCCCTCACTTTAATGTAAGCTGCATAGGACTTTGGATATCACAGCGTACACCGTAAATATTTTAAATAAATAAAATTGGAATGGGGCATAGAACTTTCTCATTTTTTTCCCTCTGTAGTTTTTCCTGCTCCTTTTGACTTACAACTCAACCATAATTTGCTAAATCTGAAATGAAAGACCCCTTTTCATTTCATTCGTGGGCCCCTGAAAATGAATGAGCCACTTCCCATGAATGAAACGTGTCATTCATTTATTTCATTTGTTTAGCTTCCATAGACTTGATGGATACATTAAAGTGAATGTCTCTATTAATGTGGCTGGTCATGTAGCAGCCACCAGCCATTGCCTGAGACTCACGTGTAATGTCACAAATTGCAAGGATGTGTCAGCAAGGAAACCAAAATGCTAATGTGGTTGAATGTATCAGAGTGAAGCATTTATCTAAATCAGCCAATTGCTGCTTAGGTGATCCAGTGATGCTCATTCTTACTTCTGATTAATCAAAAATACCCAAAGCAGCATGAAACTCATGAATGTCCAATATATTGCTACTGAAAAATGAGGGCTTAACTATTCTTTTATACAGTGACCATAATATAGCACTTCAGGATTATTGGGCTTTTTAAATAAACCCTGTATCAGTGCTAGGGCTTTATAATCATCAGTCACTCTCTAGATAATTTATGCATGCTTTGTATTAGAGCTATAGATACGCTTATAGATGCTTTATATTAAAGCTATCGATTCACTTATCTGCATCAAGTCCACTATATTGTCGAGCCTCTTATTGTCCGTTGTCCAACATTGCAATGTTTCGGAGAATGCGCTCCTTCTTCAGGGAATCAAATCAATTGAATTGCGGCATCCTGATATGTGGACTATTTGTGAACTTATCTGTAATACATAAAGCTATGTTAAGAATGCCCTTTTAAATCAATTGTTTTATGTTTCTTTAAATGGTATCGGTGAAAAGAGAGATGCTAACTTGGTCAGTATGTTGCTGTGTGCTAACTACTGGATCGAAAACATCTTCAATGCTACAAGCACAAATTGTTTAGTAACTGATAAACACCAGCTTGTCCTTCGGGTAACATTTACAAAACAACGATCCACTTACTTGTATGAATGTGGTGCTGCGAGCTACCTACTGCTTCAAGATGCCTTAGCCATTACTGACAAAAGATGTGCTCAGTGGCCACCATTTTTTTTTTTTTTTTGAATGTAAAGTTTTATTAACTGAATAAACAGCACAATATGACATAAACAAATACAAGTGTCAGTAGATTTTTTTTCATAGAATAAACCCTCCCCCAAATCCCTCCCTTCCCTTCGCCATACAAATACCTCATGAGATCAAGTAAACCACAATGGTAATATCAGCGGAATGCATTGCAGAAAACGGGTACGTTGTTTAAAACCTGACTTCTATGGCATAAAGTACAGAATGTAAGAGGAAGAACATCACTTTTTCGAGATAGCAGCTGAAAAGCAAGAACATCTCCCGTGGGTTATATGCTTTAGCCTAGGCAACACCAAGCTACAAGGTACACTAATAGTCTCAGCCACCATTTTTAAAGGGAATTCCACTGGCCAAAAAATTGATTAACATCCAGAAATGATTTGTGTTAGAATTAAATGAGGGTACACCACTCTATTTTCTCATTTAAACCATTAAGTTCTATAGATTGTAAATGATAAATCCATTGATTTTCTTTATAGTTGAGCATGCCTGCTCTGTCACCTCCACACCATGTCAAAGGAACATGTTCTAAGATGATCCATTTAAACTCTTCAAAGTGGTGGCCTTCCTTAATGCAATGCTGTACAATAGGCGCTTTCAAATCTTTGTGGTTAATCCGACTTCTATGTTCTATGAGCCAGATGGCATCATTTTCGTATGTCAATCAATTTTTTGATTGAGAGAGAAGCTTCTCCCCAGTCTGAGGCCAAGATATCCCTCATCCCAGATTAGCATTCGATTCTCCTGCAACCGGAGCTGTTGGACTCCCCTGGAGCTGGATCCCCCATCGACATGGTGAACCCAGAATTTGGAGAGCCACTAGGAGTTGTAACAACTGGTCAGCACCTGGGTATACAAAGTCTAATGGCTAGTGTTTCAGCAATCAGGACTAGTTGTGAGGAGCAGTTCGAGATGTCAGCTGACATTTCTGTTGTACCGGGCCCCGTTGGAGCAGTGGGACCATAGGCAGTGCCTTTGACTACACCCCACATTTCTGGTCCCAGGAATGGAGAAAATTGTTTGTGGGGTGAGAGGTGAGATCTCTCTAGAATCTATATTGAATGCAGTTAGTACTATAAATATCACTAATGAGAGACAATAAAATTAATATTGAGAGAGTGGAGTTGTGTCATTTTTCTGAGAAGGTTCTTGACCTTGAAAGAAAGGTAACCTCAATTTAATCTAACAATGACAGTTTGTAAAAAGATAATTTAAAATTACAACATAAGCTGGAAGTGATGGAAAATAAACTGAGATCTCTGAATTTGAGAATCTTGAACTTTCTGCAGACTTCTTTGGTCAGTCCAAGGGACTTGTTTAAGAAATATCTACCAGAAGACCTAAAGTTCACTCCGGAAGCACTACCAACTTTAAATAAGGAATATTATCTTCCTCAAGAACAGCGTGCTATTGATCCTGAAGCTGGGCAGGAACAGCTGAATTATAGACACTTTAGAACTGTCTACTTATTTAGAGAATTCGCAGGACAAGGTTGCGTCGTGAGCCTCCTTGTTAATATCTTTTGTCTGTGAGCCGGTAAAAATTCTGTTATGCAGCTTTTCTTTAAATATAAAGTATCTCTGTTTATGTATCCCTTGAAACTCAGGCTAGACGTAAGCAATTCCTGCAGATGAGGCAGGACGTGCTTAAAATTTGTAGTGAAGTTTTTCTTCTCTTTCCATGTAAGTGTCTCTTGACGTATAAAAATGAGCGATTTTTTTTGTTTTTGACCATTCACAGTTGAGAATATTTTTGAAGCTAAAATTGCCCCTGCTGTTCCTATATAGGTTTTGTTAATGAGAAATCCTAGCTATTTTGAATAACTCTAGGACTCCTTTTTTTCTTCCTGTAAGATTACTGTAGGTTGTTTATATAATCAGCTTCTCTGTATTTCTTTTCCCCTTTGCTAATATTGTGGCCTGTAAGAGATCTGAGCCATATTTATCATTTTCCTCGATTTATTTGTATAATTATTACATTTTCTTAGTACCTATTTTCTTTACAAATATTAATGTAATATTATTTGATAAAATTGAATAAATAAATGGTTGAAAAAAAAGAAACTTCACTTAAAATTATTTTGGCTGCTGTGTTCATCTTTACATGTTTTTATTGTTACATTTTACTATTACTCACTGAAAAAGGAAGGCTTGTGTTTTCTTTTCACAATTTTTCTCTCCCATTTGGGGGTGGTACTGGGCTTTAGGAGTGATTTAGGACCAATTACAGTGATCCAGCAGCTGGCTAGCTAAGCCACAGAGTACCCAAGACACAGAGGAGTAGATTTTAAAAAGATGCGTGCGGGCGTACATGTGTGTGTGCTACCCGGCACGCACACATGTACCCCAGATTTTATAGCTTGTGCGCGCAGGTGCGCACAAGTTATAAAATCAAGGGTCAGCGTGCTCAAGGGAGTGCACAATTGTGCACGCCAAGCCGCACTACCTTACCCCGTTTCCTCCCAGGCTGCTCTGAAATCGGAGCGGCCTGAGAGGGAACTTCCCTTCCCCCTAGCCTGACCTTCCCACCCCTTCCCCTAACCTTTCCCCCCCCCCCCCATGCTCTACCCCCCCATCCCCCTAACCTTTATTTTAACTTTTGCGCCTGCCTCCGGGCAGGAGCAAGTTGCGCGCACCGGCAGACTGCAGGCCTGCGATCCCCGGCACAGCGGCAAATATGGCCGCTCTGACGGGAGCCTGACCCTGCCCTGTCCTGCCCCCACCCCACCCCTTTTGTAAAGCCCCAGGACTTACACGCGTCCCGGGGCTTTACGCGTACCGCCAGGCCATTTTAAAATAGGCTTGGCGCGTGTAAAACAGATTACATACGTAAATCTTCTGAATTTACCCACCTAACCTTTTGAAAATCCAGTCCAAAATGTTTTCTTCTATGTCTGGGAGTATAGGGAACCAGATACAGTGAATTTACAAAGCAGGCAGGCAGATGAACACTTTGTAGATCCTGTTGCTGTACTAATGCACACACAGAGGAGAACAGTATCTGTCAACTGAGCTGTGAGCAGTGTGTGCACTGTGCACTAGTGTAAAATACTACAGTGCATTGTCTGTGCGTATAGTTCCTCATTAGCACAGAGTGATCACTTCAGTCAGTCAGTGGTATTGTGTTAATCTTTGTCAGTTCTATACATACTCAACATCCCTTTCATTTAAATCCCAGTAGGAAGGCACTGCATCTAATAAATACAATCCCATGACATCTGGGAAAGGCAGAGGCCAAGATAAGCCGGCAGTTGGCAGAAAATTCTATAAAACAACAATGAGTCCCTCAATAAAAATAAAAAGGGTTTAAAAAAAAATGTCAGGAGAGGCAGGCATCTCAAGCTATAAGAAATTTAAATTTGGAGAGGATGTGCCAGCATCTCCTGGTTCTCTTTCATTCCCTGTGTCAGAGGGTAGAGAAAGGGCAGGCACTAGCACCAGCATCAGGGCACCACCAGTGCCATTGGGAGTAAAAATGCAAGTCATAAAAGCACCAGTACCACCCCCAAATGGGAGTCCTTTAGTGCTGAAGAAGAAGTAAAAGCTTCTTCAGAGTTTGAATCAGAATCTGCTTTTTATTTTTGCAAATATCTTTATTGGGTTTCACCACAGAATATAAGGATAACTTTCCACTCAGACATTAAGACTGAAAAAGAGTGAATCCTTCTACACCCAACACTTTGCATCATTTCCCAAACCATCCCACCCTTTTCCACCATCACTCTATCCATCCAACAAACCAACAGATTGATACCACTGAATCCAGTTTCCATAGTGCATTAAAGGAACATATAAGACTCTCCAAATATGTAACCATCGTGGGTAATGTTAGAATTGACTGTACTGGGCAAATATTAGGGATGTGAATCATTTTTGAACAATTAAAATTGTCAGATAATTTTAAAATCGTCCTAAATCGTCAGAGTGCACGATACAATACAAAATGCCCCCGATTTATCGTCAGGGGCATTTGTATTGTATCGTTAAATAGGGCACGGGAATTATTTGGGGGAGGGTGGGAAAACCGGCACACCAAAACAACCCCTAAACCCACCCCGACCCTTTAAAACCAATTCCTTACCCTCCCCCACCCTCCCGAACCCCCCCAAAATGTTAAATTACCTGGTGGTCCAGTGGGGGGGTCCCGGCGCGATCTCCCGCTCTCGGGACATCGGTGCCATTTTGGCTGCCACTAATTAAAATGGTGCTGATGGCCCGATAAAAAAAAAAAAAAACCCACCCGACCCTTTAAATCGACCCCCCTTATCCTCCCCCACCCTCCCGACCCTTTTTTTTTTTAGGGAGGCCCGTGCCGCTAAAAGAAAAAAACCCCACCCGACCCTTTAAATCGACCCCACCCTCCCGACCCCCCCCCCCCCAAAACCTTTAAAATTACTTGGTGGTCCAGGGGGGCCTCGGGGAGAGATTTCCCATTCCCAGGCATCAGCTGTTCTAAAAAAAAAAATGGCGCCGATGCCCCTTTGCCCTTACCATGTGACAGGGTATCCGTGCCATTGGCCGGCCCCTGTCACATGGTAGGAGCACTGGATGGCCGGCGCCATCTTTACTCATCAGCCCCTATTATACTATACTCTATAATAGGGGCTGATGAGTAAAGGGGAAAAAAAACCCAACAAGAACCTGAAAACTGTTAAATTAAAAGAATACTTTTAGGTCACTATGCCTAGTGTTTTAGCAATGTGTTACAAGGCTGGTGACTTTATAGGTCTGTCTGATTATATTTAACAATTATAATGTTATGATGTTAGGCAGATAAGGATTTGGTGATATTACTTTCTTTTGCTTTGTCCAATAAGAGCAGGTGAGTGAGGGGGTTCGGGGGGGAGGGTGTGCAGGATAGAATGAACTGGGGATCACTGGGTGGAGGGAAGAAAACAAACTCACCAGGGATTGAAGGGAGGGGAGTGAGTGCATGAGGGGGAGTGAGTGAGTCAACTGGGGAGTGAGTGCATGAGGGGGTGTGAGTGAGTCAACTGGGGAGTGAGTGCATGAGGGGGAGTGAGTGAGTCAACTGGGGATAAGCAAACCAGGGTGAGTGAGGAGTTCAAGGTGGGGAAGGAACCTTGAGTGGGTGAGAGGATTGGGTGGGGAGTATGTGAAAGAGGGAGAATTATCAGGAAGGGAGAGGAGTGAGTGAACAGAGATCCCTTGTGTTTGTCCCATGGTTTCCTGAATTCAGATACTGTTTTTGTCTCTGTCACCTCCAATGGGAGGCTGTTCCATGCATCCACCACCTTCTGTGAAATATTTCTTTCTGGAGGGCGTGGTGAATGCATGGGAGGGCTCCCCAGTGGATGTGGTGGAGGTGGGGGAGCAGTGTCTGAGTTCAAGAGGGCATAGGATGAATGCAAGGGATCTTTTAGGAAGTAATGGGAATTATGCTAAATTAATGGGTCATATAATCTTTTTCTGCTGTCCTGTTTCTATGTTTATGCTTTGAATATGAAAATATTAAAATGTATACTGTCAAAGTACGGGAAAAGAATGTTAAATATTAAAGTATGATAATTCATATTAAGCTAAATACTGCACACGGTGTGTGGTGTCCATAAGGAATTGAAAGAATGATTTCACTCTATGCATCCTTTACAGTTGTTTACCAGAAGATCTGAAGTATGACTGAACTTCCTCAGGGTAAGAAGCTGCAAGACAGAATCCCTGGAGCTTTTCTGAACATCTTTAAAAGATTCAGGAAATTATGAACTACTTAGGTACAGTGAAAAAAAGATCCATTTGCCGAGTAGGTATGTTTTCTTTATTTTATGATTCTTAGTGCTAACATTATAACAATTCATTCTCTGTCCCCACCCTGCCACTCTACAAAATGTGAAAATATTGTAAGTTGTGTGAATGGATGTATTGAAACATTTTGCTTATTCATAAAAGACACAGATTACACTTTATGACTTCCTGTTTTATTGCTGCACTGGCTTTGAAAGACAGAAGTCATCAAAGTGGACTATTGTCTTCAAACTCTAATGCTTCAATACTTTGGTGGTCCTTTTTTGTTGCTCTAGACTATTTTTGCTATTTTTCTAAAAACATGTTCAAGTATATGTATTTGATTTTGAATTTTTGCCTAAATAGTTTAGAATTTTATACGATGGAAGAGAAATGGATGAGAGTCTGGGCATTGGGAGAAAGGAGAATGAAGTCACAGAGAGTTGATATGTCCTATAAACTGTTCATATCACAGAGCGGAAAATTACCTGAATTCCATGATCTTACAGAAAAACAGTCATGCTGGGACATAACGAATGCTGCAGGATAGAAGTAGCCAGAAACTGACTGGGATCCATGACGGGAATGAGATTTCTGGATATCCTAAAGAATAGTCAACCGCCTCAGCAGGTAAGATCCCCAAATAGATTGGAGGCAGCTTTGGATCAGTTGCCTTTAAAGGAAGCAGATATTGTAAGAGAGATAATAATGCAGATCACAGAAAACTTGAAAAACTGGTGACTGAAACATATCAACTGAGTTCAGGTCAAAAGCAGAAAAGACAAGAAAGAAAAAATCAAGATATTACACTGAAAAAAAATGCCAGCTTTTAATCTTACAAGAAAAAAAGACCCAATATCGTATAACATGTAACTAGATACATTAAACAAAGACCTGTTATATTTGGATGAAAATTGAGTGTACCTTCATACGATGCGAACAACAGGTTCTGCTATCGTGTCTGTGAGCCTAATTCATTAATTCTAAATCATTCTAAATCATTAGGTACCTCAATGCGTTGCTGTTAGATTATGTTAATGTCCACTTGTTTATGTACTCTTCAAAGTGAAATTTGTAATACTGAATATTATGACGCTGGCCTTAGCCACCACTTATCTTGTGCTTGCTCCAATAGTCAGTCTTGTACAGCAGACACCTAGATGTTTTGGAGCAGAGGCTCCTTCAAGGGCTGAACATTATCAAGAAGGACTGGAAAAACACTGTGGAATTGTTGACGGCTGAATTGACTTAAGTGGACTTCTGCGTTGTTAGTGCTGTCTGGAGAGCTCCGTGTATTTTTGACGGCTGCTCTTCGCGGCTCCTTTTAAGATTAAGCTTTTAATCTTATGCATGAAAGACTCCAAAATTCACCCAAAATAATTTTGGCTTCTAGATAGCCGAAAGCAATGGAAGTAGATTTTAGTCTAAAATCATGTTTGGTAAATGCAGAACCTTAGAAGAATGTATCTCATGATCACAGCAAATTCCAAAAGCCATTTACCCTCATAAGTGCATGTAACATGGATAAATAACAACATAAGAACATAAGATATGCCATACTGGGTCAGACCAAGGGTCCATCAAGCCCAGCATCCTGTTTCCAACAGTGGCCAATCCAGGCCATAAGAACCTGGCAAGTACCCAAACATTAGATAGATCACAAGCTAATCTTGCTTATTAATTACCGTCATAGCAGTTTATGGACTTTTCCTCTAGGAAGTTATCCAAAGCTTTTTTAAACCCACTTACAGTAACTGCTGTAACCACATCCTCTGGCAATGAATTCCAGAGCTTAACTATATGCTGAGTGAAAAAAACTTCTTTGATTTGTTTTATTGCTCTGTTTATTTCCTTGTTATTACCCGTTATAATGTAATCAGTTAATTTGCTTAGTTCAATGTATCCTATTGTTTTCACTGTAAACCATGGTGAAGGCTTGCGCCAAACTACGGTATATAAAAACCATCAAATAAAATAAAATAAATAAAAAATAAAATGAGCTACTTGATCACTTCATGGAGCACCCCTTGGTCCTTCTATTATCTGAGAGAGTAAATAACCAATTTGCATTAACTTGTTCTTGTCCTTTCAATATTTTGTAGACCTCTATCATATCCCCCCCCCCCCCCTCAGTCATCTCTTCTCCAAACTGAACAGCCCTAACCTCTTCAGCCTTTGCTCACAGAGCAGCCGTTCCGTGCCCCTTATCATTTTGGTCGCCCTTCTCTGCATTTTCTCCAATGCAACTATTACTATTTCCATTTTGAGATGCGGTGACCAGAATTACACACAATATTCAAGGAGCATTATGACATCCTCCATTTTATTTGCCATTTCCTTAATTCCTAACATTATTAGGCAGGGAATGGCATAGCACATTCAGCCGACGATTTCAATGTATTATCCACTATGATACCTAGATCTCTTTCCTGGGTGGTAACTCCTAAGACAGAAGCTAACATTGTGTAAATAGTAATACAGCATGGGTTATTTTTCCCTGTATGCATCACTTTGCACTTGTCCATATTAAATTTCGTCTGCCATTTGGAAGCCCAATCTTCCAGTCTTGCAAGGTCCTCGTGCAATTCATCACAATCCACTTGAGATTTAACTACTCTGCTTAAGTTTGTGTTATCCGCAAATTTGATCACTTCACTCTTTGTACCCCTTTCCAGATCATTTATAAATATATTAAAAATCACCAATCCAAGTACATATCCTACTCTCTGTAGGATTAAATGTTATAGGCAATTCATTGGCATGTATTGTAGCAATTTTCAAAAGACCTCTTACATAGGTAAAGTTCATTTACATGTGAAAAACCTAGTTTTAAACATGTAAATGCTTTTGAAAATCAGGTCAATAGGGCCAGATTTTTAAACCTACACGCAGGCGTAGTGTTTGGGTAATTGCCAGGTTCTTGTGGCCTGGTTTTGGCCTCTGTTGGAAACAGGATGCTGGGCTTGATGGACCCTTGGTCTGACCCAGCATGGCATGTTCTTATGTTCTTATGTTCTTATTTGTGTAACTCGGGGTGCACAAATCTATGCCCGATTTTATAACATGCACCCTCCCTTCCCCTACCTAACCCACCCCCCAGCCCTCTCTAAACCCCCCCCCCCCCCCCCCCCCGACCTTTGTTGACAAAGTTGTGCCTGCCTTTGGGCAGGCGTAGGCTGCGCGTGCCAGCTGATTGCCGGTGTGCAAGCCCCCGGCATGACCGCTGTGCCGGAGGCCTCGGCCCATTTTGTCAAGCCTCAGGACATATGCACATCCTGGGGCTTGCGCGTCTCTCCGGGCCCATGCAAAATAGGCTCGGTGTGCGCAGGAGTGGGTTTTCGGGGTTACACGCGTAATATACACTCGTAACCCTTTGAAAATCCACCCCATACTGTTTTGTCTTTACCAACTCATCCAGGAGGACATTTTAGGCATCTACCACCCTCTCTGTTAAGAAATATTTTCTGACATTTGTTCTGAGTTGTCCACCTGGAGTTTCATTTACTGACTTCTAGTTTTACAGTTTCCTATTCAACACAAAAAGTTCAAAATATGTGCATCATTAATGTCTTTCAGGTATCTCAAGATCTGTATCATATCTCCCCTGCACCTCCTTTTCTCCAGGGTATACAAATTCAGATCCTTCAACCTCTCCTCATAGGTCTTCGGATACAAACCCCCGCAATATTTTGGTCACTTTTCTCTAGAATTCTTACATCCTTGTCTTTATCCTTTTTGAGATATGGTTTCCAGAACTGAACATAGAGAAAGGACATTATTACCTCATTTTTTTTTACTGGTTATTCGTCTCCTCATGGAGCCCAGCATCCTTCTGGCTTTAGCGATTCCCTTGTCACATTGCTTCGCTGTCTTCAGATTCCCAAAATTAAGTTGAGATCCAAACAGCAAACAATGCAAAAACACCAAAAATCCCATGCAGGAATAATCCCCAAGCTGGTATATCGGGGCAAGGCAAGTAGGAAGAGAGGTAGTAGCAGCAAGATCCCTAAAATGGCATATCAGAGGCATAGTATGTAAGAATAGTAGCATCAAGTTTCCTAAGTTGGTATATTTATTTATTATTTATTTAATTTTATATACTGACATTCAAACTAGTATAATCACATCATTTACAAAAAGTAAACAGCATTGCTTACAATGACATTTGAGCAGAGATTCTTATGGTAGGACACAAATACAGCTTATTTGGAAGTACATAAATACAGCTTAGTTGGAAGTATTGGTAGAGGTAGAAACGTTAGTGTAACATTCATTCTTAACTAGGGTAGTCTTAGGAGGAAAGGGGGATAATGTTAATTTTGTCAACATAAACAGGGGTTATTCAAAACAAGTCTAGACATGTAATATCAATTTTGTTTGGGTTGGGTAAAGGGAGGTGTATTCAACTTTGTTTGGGCAAAGGGAGGTGTATCTAACTTTGTTTGGATAGTCAAGGGTTGGGCAAAGGGAGGTGTATCTGCTGAGGCAGACAGAGAGGTATATAGATGAGACCTTCAGGGACATAGTAGCCAAGTCCCAACTTCAGACTGGCAGCCCTGGTGCTGCCTTGGAGGAAGAAGGTCTCATGATTGGAGAGCATCAACCTGGTGCAGCAGGAAAGGATCCTGTAGCAAGGACCTGCTCTCCAGGTGATGCATTGTCTTTTCGCACTGAGGATATCTCCCCAAGGCCTACAGCCCAGGAGGGAAGGGTTAGGTCGGCCATCATAGTTGGTGATTTGATTATTAGGAATGTAGACAGCTGGGTGGCTGGTGGGCGTGAGGATTGCCTGGTAACATGCCTACCTGGTGCGAAGGTGGCGGACCTCACGCGTCACCTAGATAGGATTTTAGACAGTGCTGGAGAGGAGCCGGCTGTCATGGTACATTTGGGCACCAATGACATAGGAAAATGTGGGAGGGAGGTTCTGGAAACCAAATTTAGGCTCTTAGGTAGAAAGCTTAAATCCAGAACCTCCAGGGTAGCATTCTCTGAAATGCTCCCTGTTCCACGCGCAGGTCACCAGAGGCAGGCAGAGCTCCGGAGTCTCAATGCGTGGATGAGACGATGGTGCAAGGAAGAGGTATTCAGTTTTGTTAGGAACTGGGGAACCTTTTGGGGAAGGGGGGAGTCTTTTCCGAAGGGATGGGCTCCACCTTAACCAGTGTGGAACCAGACTGCTGGCGCTAACCTTTAAAAAGGAGAGAGCAGCTTTTAAATTAGAACAAAGGGGAAAGCCGACAGTCACTCAGCAGCGCATGGTTCGGAGAGAGGTATCTTTAAAGGATACTAATGATGCATTAGAATTAGGGCATCCCGACAGTGAGGTTCCAATAATTAGAAAAGTAGTCCAAGTGCCTGTAACTAAAAACTCACCTGAGCTAAAAGATTCTAACTTATCCCTATCAATTAAAAAGCAGAATGAAAATACAAACAAAACACAAACTTTGAAATGTTTGTATGCTAATGCCAGAAGTCTAAGAAGTAAGATGGGAGAATTGGGAAATCTGCAAGAGGCAGGAAATTCCTGAATAACAATCCATTGTTACAAACAACAGCTTGGATGGAGCAGGCACAAGGAATCCGAGGGCCAGCAAAGTTCAAGACACAGGACCAAGACAGGACTTGGCTTCAAGCAAGGATTACCCTCTGGAGGCTTGAGCTGCAGTAGTGAGGAAGGCATTGTACCACGAGGCGCCCTACTCAGCCCGCCCATGGGGCTGGTCACGGACCACGACATGGCACACCAGGAAAGGTGGCAACAAGGAACCAGGGGTTCAGGACATCTGGACTGGATCATGGACATCAGGAACAGGAGACGGACATCAGGAACTGGAAGACAGACATTAGGACTGACTGTGGACATCAGGAGCGGAAGACGGACATCTGGACTGGATCGAGGATGTCAGGACAAGCAAGGAGCTCCAAAGAAGAACAGGAAACACAGGACCTTGAAGTGATGGAACAGCGAGACTCCTGGAGCGAAGGACAGAAGATCCCAGGAGCGTCTAACTCCTTGTGAAGGCAAAGCTTGAATGAACACTGGGCCCTTTTTTAGGGCTCAAGAAGACTACACCCGGGGAGGAGCTAGCAGGGGGCCACACCTGGATGGCCCTTTAAAAAAAGAGGAGAGGCGCGTGCCCCTGCCTAAGGAGAGCTGGAGAGGAGCAGACATGATGGTGGCATCCTAGCCACGTGGAGGGCCCAGGAAGGAGCAAGGCAGGCTGCAGAAGTGGCTCCAGCCACAAAGAAAGAAGAAGGAAGAGCAGGCAAGCTGCAGGCACCGGCAGGGATGACTTCCCTGCCGGGTACGGACCCCGGCAGCAGCAAGGACGGCTTCCTTGCCTCCGACGACCCGAAGAAGAACAAAGCAGGCTGCAGGCAAGGCAAGGACAGCCTCCCTGCCGTCTAAGGACACCGGCAGCATGAAGACAAAAGCAGGAGCGGCAGCGGCGGTCCCATCAGCATAGGATGGCTCCTGGCTGCTCCGCCCTGCCGTGCAAGGCAGGAGGTGGCCGGGGAGGAGCCTGGTGATGGCGGCACGACTGCCTGGAAGAAAGCAGTGCCAGCGGCCCATTTGGCAGCAGCAGGTAGGGGGCCTGCCCACGCTCGTTGCGGGCAGGTTCATAACAACTGGGGTCCACCAATGAAACAAAAATGGTCTCATTTGTTGGATTTTACCATTTGTTTCAAATGAATGCAAGTCCTTACTGACTTACATTCAAATCTAACTGGTTATGTTTAATATAATCGGTTATGTTTGGATGTTATCCAGCCATGTGCGAGCCAGATAATGAACTACATAACTGTCTATATTCAAATATATAGTCAGTAAAGAGTCCTTTAGATCTTAGCCTGCAGTCTATCACTCCAGAATACCCTAAAATATAATTACATACATAATGCCTGATCCTCCTAACAAACCCCAACCACCACATTAACATTAAAAAAGCAGTGGGCATTAGTGCCATGAGGCCACCCCTGCTCCTTCCCTGCTTTTTGTCTATAAAATTAGGATCCACTTCTTTCCCCCCCCCCCCCCCCCCCCCCCCCCTTCCCACTCACCTGCAACCTATAGTCTATGCCTCAGATCCCACCTCCAATCCCAAAAATCCCAGCCAAGAACATGGCAATCTCTTACTTGCTCATGGCCACTTCCAGTGTTTTTCTGGCAATAATACTGGAAACATAGAAAAAGAATGTTGCTGTCATAGTTGGTTAAACCTTTTGAACATTGACCCTGATATTTCCCTGTCTATTAGTGATACTGCTGTAGTCATGAACATAGTTATCAGACATGTTCATTTTTCTGAGCTGCTGCTAATTTAATGGTAAGGTTTAGCAGCAAGGGAGCATGGGAGCATAACCGACACGCTCAGTGAATATCTATCCAAGGAACTCCCTAATCTGGATATCTCCAACCCCAACGCAGCCCTTCTATCCTGGCGCATATCACGGAGTCAATAGCTAATAAACTTTGCCCCGAAGTGACGAAAACTATCAACTGGACACAAAAAAGAAAACAACCTTTGTTCTTACCAGAACTTAAACGGATGAAGCAAGACCTCAGACACAAGGAAGGCACATGGCGGAAGACCCCCAACACCACAACACAATCCGATTATAAATGCACCATGCATCTTTATAAGATCTCTCTTTTACAAGCAAAAAAAGACTATTATGCCAGCAGAATTCATGATATTCAATATGATGCTAGGGCCCTGTTTTCCTATGTATCCCAACTCACTAAACCCTCTGCCCCCACCATCCCAGACGACCAGGCCCAATCCAAAGCAAATGAGCTAGCACACTTCTTTCAGGACAAAATTGCAAACACACTAGCGCTTCTCCCCACCAACCCAATCCCCCCAGCCCTAAACTCCAACACTACATTTCACCTTGGAGCCACCCTCGACTCCTTTGAGCCCACTACCCCCTTGGAGATTGAATCCACCCTCATGAAGTTGAAACCATCCAGCCATCCGATGGACCACATCCCAACTAAACTTCTGCTCCTCATCCCGGGTGCTATCTCCAGAGTATTGGCTGACATCATAAACTGCTCCCTAGCCCAAGGAATATACCTGGATGAGCTAAAAACAGCATCCCTCAAACCCCTCTTGAAGAAACCCAACCTGAACACAAAAGAACTCTCCAACTTCCGACCCATATCCAACCTCCCTTTTCTAGCAAAACTCACAGAGAAAGTGGTGAACACACGGCTCTCAGACTACCTGGAGGAACACAAAATCCTATACCCTTCACAGTACGGCTTCCATAAATCATCCAGTACAGAAACCCTCCTCATCTCCCTATCAGACCACATCCTCTTGGGCCTAGACAAAGGGCGGTCATTCTTGCTTGTCCTCTTAGACATCTCAGCGGCGTTCGACACCGTGAACCACACCATCCTTCTAAACCACCTCTCAGACAATGGATTAACTGGAAACGCCCTCAGATGGTTCAACTCCTTCCTTAACAACAGGAGCTTTAAGGTTAGAATCAATAACAAAGAACCCCCTAATTTCAAATCAACTCTAGGAGTCCCCAAGGCTCTTCTTTATCCCCTACCCTCTTCAATATCTACCTACTGCCCCTCTGTCAGCTGCTCACAAACCTAAACCTAATACACTACCTCTACACAGACGATGTTCAGATCTTGATCCTTATAAAAGAATCCCTTCCAAAAACGCTTACCTACTGGGAGAATTGCCTTAAGTCCATTAACCGCCTTCTCACCAGCCTGAACCTGGTTCTCAATGCAGCCAAGACAGAAATCCTTCTTATCTCCCCCCGACCACTCGGACAGCACCAGTCAGACAGTCCATAACCCCCAGACCACTCAAGTAAGAGACTTAGGAGTAATCCTTGATAACCATCTGAACTTAAAGAAATCAAACAACATCACCAAGGACTGTTTCTATAAGCTTCAAGTTCTGAAAAGACTCAAACCCCTTCTTCAGTTCCAGGACTTCAGAACTGTTCTCCAGTCAACACTTTTCTCTAAAACTGACTACTGCAACACTCTCCTCTTAGGGATCCCGATCTCCACCACCAAACCACTACAGATGCTCCAGAATGCAGCAGCCAGAATCTTAACCAACACTAACCGGGGAGCTCATATCACACCCATACTCTGAAACCTGCACTGGCTGCCAATAAAATACAGAATTTTGCACAAGGCACTCACCATAATCCACAAATCCATCCACAACCAACTACCTCTAGACCTTCGGATCCCATTCAAACTATACTCATCCGCAAGACCCATCAGAGAAGCATATAAAGGAACCCTTCAAGTCCCACCAACTAAATCCACGCGTCTAACTTCCACAAAAGAACATGCATTCTCCACAGCCGGCCGCTTCATCTGGAACAACTTGCCGACTGACCTAAGATTGGAACCCTGCCTTCTAACCTTCCGAAAAAAACTTAAGACCTGGCTTTTCGGCCAAGCCTTCCCTTAAGTTCTAATATATCAACATACTTCTCACTCAGACACAGCTCAATTGGCTAGACTCTCGATCCAGCCCCAGTATATTCATATGTATTCTACCTCTAGTTTTTGCTATCCTTTTACTTCCTGGCTACTCTAGACCCCAAGTTCAATCTCCCTGTTATATGTAACTGTGCTTTGGCCTTCCTGTTATATTGTTATTTAGTTAATCCCTAAGTTCCATGTAAACCGGTTTGATATGAATCTTGTCATGAAGATCAGTATAGAAAATGTCAAATAAATAAATAAATAAATAAATAAATGATGGGAAGCTACTCGGGATTAAACATACTTTTCAAATTTTATTTTTATATGTTGATCCTATTCTTATGATTGGGCTCACTTTTAGTATTTTTCTAATGCTCTTTACTTTTCATTCCTACAGATAAACATTTCTGCCATAATGGAAGAAAAGAACCAGACCATGCCCATCAAATTTTATCTGATGGGATTCTCCAATCATCCACACCTCCAACCCTTATTTTTTGCCACATTCTTCATTATCTACATGCTAGCCTTGCTGGGCAATATTGTGATCTCGACCATCATTACCATTGACTCTCGCCTTCATACTCCCATGTACTTCTTTCTCATCAACTTGTCCATATTAGACATCTGTTGCACAACAGCTGCTATTCCTAAGATTTTACAGATCATCCTGTCCGAGGAGAAAACTCTTTCCTTCTCTGGATGCATAGCTCAGTTATTTCTTTTCACCTCAGCCTTGAGTGTTGAGCTCATGCTATTGACAGTGATGGCGTACGATCGCTATGTCGCAATATGCATCCCACTGCATTATGCAACCATCATGAGCAAGAGGACTTGTGTGCTTCTGGCTACAGCTGTCTGGCTGCTTGGATTCACAAATTCAATGACACACACTAGCTTAATCCTGAAGTTAAAGTTCTGCCAGCGCAACATTCTTGACCACTTCTTCTGTGAAGTCACACCGGTGTTAAAAGTAGCCTGCTCGGACACTTACATCAATGATGTGGTGATTGTAATTTCAGATATTATATTGGGTATGGTTTGCTTCCTTTTAACAGTCATATCTTACACATATATCATCTTAGCCATATTGAAAATTCGTTCTGCTGAGAAAAAGAAGAAAGCATTTTCTACCTGTGCATCCCACCTCACCGTTGTGACGTTATTCTATGGAGGTGTAATATACACCTATGTTCGACCTGCTTTCAGCAGTCACCTGGAAGCAGATAAAGTAATATCAGCAGTTTATGCTATTATCTCCCCTGTGCTGAACCCTATTATTTACAGTTTAAGAAACAAAGAGGTTATCAGTGCTCTCAGAAAATTAGTGGAAAGAAATGTATTGTCACAAAAATAGAACAATTTGAAATATATTCAAGCACTCAGAAAGAAGGATAGAGACTGAATATACTTGAAACAGGGAGTAGACTATGGCTTGACTTGCACCCTTGCTCTGTGTCATAGATGACCATGTTCAAGGATCCATAATTCATTTATAGGGACTGTTCAACTTTTGAGGACAGTTTTCTGAGAGATCTATCTGATAGCTGTATCACTAAAGAGTTATTCAACTAGATCCCTTGGGGAGAAATGTTTTCTTCTCAGATCTATCTTCAAATATGAATGTCACAAAAATAGAGGCCCACTGACAATATAGAATATAACAATAGTAACTCTGATAAACATAAATTTTAATGATCTCTCAAGACCATCATAATAGGAACTACTGGCTCTGCCAGCCTTCATCTTGCCTTAGATATAATTATATGGTCATAACATAGTCTATTGTTTACTTTTCTTATCAAGTAATGCAATTACAAAAATAAAGCATTTATCTCTTCCGGCAATATATGGCAGTATATGACAGTTCATAAATGTTTATCTCAGCTACAAACCCACGGGCTATATCTGTTCAACTTAAAACTTTAAAGCAATCTTATATTGACAGTTCCATAAAATTCTATTTGCTGCACTTTTCAAATTGTGATGCCTAATATTTCTTTTATTTGGACATTCTTTTCCTCACTTCATCTCTATTCACATATGTTAAAAGGACAGACCTTTGGACCGAGGTGGAGTTGGCACAAGCTGCAGGGAGGAGCCCTACAGGTCCCCACCATCAGCTTGTGGAAACATATGAGCCAGAGGCCCAACTGGAGCTTTGCCTATTCCAGCCCACATTCCTCTTAAGTTGAACCCTCAGGTGCTAGGGCCAGCAGGTCTTAGGTGGAGCCCTCTGCTGAAGTCTTGAAAATCCATAGGTTGAAGACAGGCCAGGGTTAGGGCAGGCAGTACTCATGGAAGGTCCAATGATCAGGTGGTGTTCAATGGCAGGCAGCAGTCAAGAGATAGTCTGTTGGTTAGGCAGTGGTCAGTGGCAGGTGGCAATCAAGAAATTCTAGGCAGAAAGCCAGTGTCCAAGTTGGAGATCCATCTGAGGAAAAACGGGACAGATGGGCAGAGCAGGAAGACAAGGAGCACCACAGGAGGCAAGGACTACAAGATTGAAGACTGACCACAGGGACTGGAAGACAAAATGAAGACCACAAGAACTGAAGACCAAGATGAAGACACAGAGAAGACCAAGAACTGAAGACATGGGGAAGACCAAGAACTGAAGAGAGTAATGCAAGAGAAATTCTGAGGCAACTCACACTACACAGTGGTAGGCGACTTGTTGCTGAGGCGAGAACTGCAAGGAAAAAGGGACTTTTATAGGCCAAGGCCTCTGACATCAACTGTGGGCACCATGGAGGATTTCCTGGCACGGGCCCTTTAAATCAGGGCAGATTGACTGTTCACATGCCTAGGGACAGCCATGTTTGGGGCTGGTGGCATTCTCACTAGTGTCTCATCAGGGCTGCAGAAGAGTGGCGGTCTGTCATGCATCTGTCTGGGGGGTGCCTTCCTCGGTGTCGGGGGTTTCCACTAGCAGCTCAGGGCTAGAGGTAAGAACGGTGGTTTGCAGGGGAGACCATGGACACCAAACCCAAGAATATGGTTTCTTCTGTTTCCATGGTTTCCTTCAAAGCATTCCTCTCTGGCTCTGTATCTGATAGCCCCTCTACTAGTCTGCGTTTGTCCAAATAAAATAAATATTAGCTATCACAATTTGTAGCAAATGATAGAATTTTAGGAAACCATCAACTGAAAATTGCTTAAAAGTTTCAAGTTGAATAGATACATCCTCTAATGCAGAGATCCATCATATCAGGGATTTTGGCTGAGATGAATGGTCATGATCTGTCATATACTGACAGAAGAGATAAGTGCATTATTTTTTAATTGTATTACTTGATAACAAAACTAAAAAAATAGACTATGTTATGACCATATGTTTATATTTAGAGGATTGGGATATCTTGAGTGGTCATTAAAATTTATGATTGTCAGAAGTACTATTATTATTATATTCTAAATCTATCTTCCTGTATTTACTAGGTACCTAAATTTAGCTGTGGTAAAAAATGGGCCAATTTAAAGGAGGAATTGGACTGAGGAGGGAAAATACATTAGTAGATTTAATTTTCATACATACATGTATATTTTCAAGGGTGAAAAATAATTAGGAAAAGTAAGGTCAATGAATACTTGTGTAATATTCAAAGAGAATCGACCTTAGGTGGGATACTGAAAATTGATCCCAAGCCTTAAAGAGTACAGCAAAAGTAACAGTGACATGAACAGCCCAAGGATCTGTGAGGGGGACAAAGCATGAAAAAACAAGGGTGAGAACATTTGAAGGCATCATTAGAGGGGCAAAGAGCATCAACAACAGTGGCAATAACACCCCATGGCAGAGAGAAAGGGGTAAGTACAGATAGGTCGAAGAAAAAGTGTGTGTGTGTGAGTGGTATTTTGTTCAAATGAGAACATACATTTTAATTCTATGGGTGAATGATTGAGAGGTCCTGGCTAGTTCCCGGCTTGCTGATACCTTCATATACTGCTAAGTATTTAAGTTTTCCACTGTGCATTACATGTGATTCCTGTGGTCCTTATGACATCCCCACGAGTAGGAATCCACTGAAAGATACTTAGCAGTAACAGTTTAGAGTACTGTGAGGATTCCTGAGCTGAACTTCAGAGGGAGAGGACCTGTGCTGTCTCTGGCTGTGCAGAGGCCTAGTAAAAGCAGCAAAGCCTAACAGAATACACAGGGAGCACTGATAATTGAATGTATCAGTATATGAGAGCCTAGTAATAATATTAATAAAGAAGAAAGGTATGAAAGTGTGCTTGGTAGTTTAAATATTTTTTAATTAAGCTGACCTGTGAGATTATTTGTCAGATAGATAGCTGTTTGATTGAGGAAGGATAAGTGAGAAATTAATAGAGAATTTACATAAGAAGTCAGTATTTATCAAAATACTATTTGTTGAATAAGAGGGTAAAACTGATGTATATAAACCAATACCTCTATATACCTATTTATGGTGATTTGAATATTTAAGTAAATTATGCCCAAGAGTAATTATTTAGAATAAAGTCATAATATTATTTACGTTAGTAGGTCTTATATGCCAAGGGGTAGATTTTCAAAGGGTTACGCGCGTAAGATATGCGCATAACCCTGAAAACCTACCCCTGTGTGCACCAAGCCTATTTTGCATAGGCTCGGTGGCGCGCACAAGCCCCAGGACACACGTATGTCCCAGGGCTTTGAAAAATGTGTGTTTCGGGGGTGTGGCTGTGGGCGGGGCTGTGGTCAGTGGGTATGCCCGGGGCGTGGCAGCGGTCCGGGGGTGTGACCGAGTGCCCCGACACAGCGGCCTATGTCGGGGCCTGGCGCGCCGGCAGCGAGTCGGCGCACGCAAGTTACCCCTGCCAGAGGCAGGCGTAACTCTACGAAACAAGGTTAGGGGGGGATTTAGGTAGGGCTGGGGGGGTGGGTTAGATAGGGGAAGGGAAGGAAAGGTGGGGGACCAAAAAAACTTTCCCTCCAAGGCCACTCCGATTTTGGAGCGGCCTTGGAGGGAACGGGGAAAGACATCGGGCCTCCCCTAGGGCTCAGTGCATACAGGGTGCACAAGTGTGCACCCCCTTGCACACGCCGATCCCAGATTTTATAACATGCGCATGGCAGCGCACGCATGTTATAAAATCGGGTGTACATCTGTGTGCGCTGGGTAGCGCGCACAAATGTACTCCCCGCGCGCAAAATTTAAAATTTAAAATCACTAGAAGAAACATACAAATTAGCAGCCAATTACCTAAACAGTATAAAGGAAATACTAGCCAATCTAAAACTCATCCTCAACTTTGACAAAACTGAATTAACATTATTAGACAGAAAGATCAACTCTCTTCAAATACCACCATGAACCAAAATTCGAACCTATCTCCAATCAACCATGCCCACAACCTTGGAGTAATAATTGACAGAGAACTTTCATTCAAAAACCATATATCAACAAAAATCAAAGACGGTTATCATAAACTACTTACACTCCATCATCTAAAACCTTTTCTTTCCAAGAATGACTTCAGATCAGTCCTTCAATTACTAATTTTCTCCAACATAGACTACTGCAACTGTCTTCTTTTCAACTTACCTCTAAACACCATTCGCCCATTCCAGATCATGCAGAACGCAGCTGCAAGAATACTCACAGGATCAAAAAAGCATGACCACATCACACCAACACTTATTCACTTCATTGGCTACCAATAAGATACAGGATTGAATACAAAGTCCTATCCATCTTATATAAAATTATATATGAAGAACAAGAAAATTGGCTAAGCCCCTACATACAACTACATACCCCAACCAGAAACCTTAGGTCAGCAAATAAAAGACTCCTAAAATCGCCACCAACGCACTCAAATCAACTCACCTCAACCCAAAAAAGAGCAATCTCCCTTGGTAGCCCAAAACTTTGGAACTCCCTACCGACTGAGCTCAGAACTCAAGAAAACCCAAAAACCTTCAAAAAGGAACTAAAAACATGGTTGTTCAACAAAGCATACCAACTCACACAATGAACAACACAACATCATCGCCCTCCAATCCACCCTCAAGAATAAATGAAATACATCACATCTATGTTTTCATAAATAAGAAGTGAAACAAAAAACTGAACTAAATCCTTACACTTGTTATCTCCTATGCTTAATAACAGTTTGTACCTTGTAACCCTTGTTTAACCCCCCCTCATCCCTGTAACCTTATTTTGTAAACCGTTATGATGGCGTTATTTTGATGATTCCGAATGACGGTATATAAAACTAATTAAAATCAGCCCCCAAGTGTGTATATTAAAAGAAATTGACACACTTCCTCTGTATTGCTTCATGCCAAATAATCTTCAAGCAAGATTAACACTAAAATAGATAATCTCCCTCTGAAGAAGTTAGGGAATCTAATTACTCTTTTGTTTTGATAGTCAATAATAAACTTTATTGTCCAGTCACAAACACATAGGAAGGTTCTAGTTGGCGGAAGAGAACTATCGGGAATAGGGAGATAGCTTTTTCTTATTGATTTGTTAAAGACAGAATAGTAGGTAAAGATACATCATGTTCAAGATCTTGCCCAAGAATGCCATTTTCGCTTGCCAGCCACGTACTGCTAGCAACTAAAGCATCTCATCCTCAGGTAACCCAAATCAACAAATGCCAATCACTAGCACAAACTCCACCCTCCCCATCTCCAAATCAATGAGAAGACAAGCAAAGTGTGTGCCTACCTATATATGGAACATTAAGCACATTGGGTACTAGTAATTAAATACCGACACATAAAGACATTCAATAAGATAGGATCCTATAGATTAGTGAAAGCTAAACTTTCCTGAAGCTCTTTATCCTGGTAATCCATGGTGCACCTGAAACACAAAAACATGTTCAACAGCGAATCAGTTCTTAAAAATACAAGTAAGATACACACATAGATATGAACTCATGCATGGGTGTTTAACTGAAAAAAAAAATACTTATCTGATGTAAGTCTGGTTCAGTGATAAAGAATTGTTCTTCCTTTTGCTTGTTGCCTTAAAGAAGCAAATATTTAATACTGTGTGAGATTTTATTTAAGGGGACTTAAATTGTTCTAACTATATATATATATATATTCAACATCAAGTTCTATAACACAACCAGCTCATTTAACTGTTCGTTGTAAATATTTAAAATACTATTAACCTTTTCTTTTTCCTTCCTCTCCCAGTTTAAGCATCCCTGTTTTTTGTAGCTGCTTTCTTCCGCACTACAGTTCCAGTTTGTTTTTTCTTTCTATGCACCACTGTTTTAATGTAAACCAGCATGATGTGATTTTTATCATGAATGCCGGTATATAAAAACCTTAAATAAATAAAAATAAATAAATATTGTGTTAAAGTATTGTACAAAGTGCTATTATACACAAAACCATCCACTCACAAACAGCACTCAAATTAAATCGCCCTCTACAAGTTCATACAGCCTCCAGACCCATTAGACAAATGTATCTTGGCACCCTCTATGTACCCCCAGCCAAGTCTTCAATGAAGAAACGTGCCTTCTCTATAGCCGGTCCCACGCACTGGAACAATCTACCATCAGACCTCCGCTTAGAACCCTGCCTGCGGACATTCAAGAAAAAACTGAAAACATGGCTCTTTACGGAAGCCTTCACTTAAAGCCTTTTGCTATCCTGAAAGGCCCACATTGTAGCTGTACTAGTCTTATCTAATACTTGTATTTGCATATTACTCCTAACATCCCCCACGTTCGAGGTATATCCAATGCCAACAGTTTAAATAGTTTATTATTTCCACACAGTTACACCTACTATTTTCTACTTATTTACTCTTTATTATTATTATTTATTTTCTACTTATTTACTCTTTATTATTATATTATTTATTGTTATATGCATTCTTTTTACTGTTTTCTATGCATCATGTTTACTGTTTATTGATTTCTGACTATTAAGCATCGTTCTATGTACACCATATCTATGGTAATTCCCAATCTGGTTATATGTAAACCGAAGCGATATGTACCAGTACATGATCTTCGGTATAAAGACTTTATAAAAGTCTTTAAATAAATAAATAAATAAATAAATAAATAAATATTGACAATAGACTACAACTACTGTTGGTGAAAAATGACATTGTTACTGATATTTCATGTCACTTTACTAATTTAAACAATTGTCACCAATAAACCCTTTAAACTTTACCTTTGGTAATTCTTTTTCTAGGTGGATGCCTGGTATTGTTATAACACCATTTTACAATTTTCTTTAATTTTCTTAGCCTACTTGGCTACCTGTATGTGACACTGTGCTGCACAATAGTTTGAATATCAGGTGCTCTACACAAAGCAGCAGAAATAGTAACCCAAAGACCCCAAGGCACCAAAAGAGGGACAAAAGGAGCAACAATAGTGGCTTGAAAGCCCTAAGGCACCATAAGAAGGAGACCCCGAGGCAAAAAAATGAGCAAAACATGCACAGGAACTCCCCAAGGCACTAAAAGAAGGACAAAGGACACCATCAACAGTGGCATAAAGATCCCAAGGTACACTGAAAAGGGAAAAACATCACAAACATAAGAACATGAGAATTACCATATTGGGTCAGACCAAGGGTCCATCAAGCCCAGCATCCTGTTTCCAACAGTGGCCAATCCAGGCCATAAGAACCTGGCAAGTACCCAAAAACTAAGTCTATTCCATGTTACCGTTGCTAGTAATAGCGGTGGTTATTATCTAAGTCAACTGAATTAATAGCAGGTAATGGACTTCTCCTCCAAGAACTAATCCAATCCTTTTTTAAACACAGCTATACTAACTGCACTAACCACATCCTCTGGCAACAAATTCCAGAGTTTAATTGTGCATTAAGTGAAAAAGAACTTTCTCCAATTAGTTTTAAATGTGCCCCATGCTAACTTCATGGAGTGCCCCCTAGTCTATTATCTGAAAGACTAAATAACCGATTCACATCTACCCATTCTACTCCTCTCATGATTTTAAACACCTCTATCATATCCCCCCTCAACCGTCTCTTCTCCAAGCTGAAAAGTCCTAACCTCTTTAGTCTTTCCTCATAGGGGAGCTGTTCCATTCCCCTTATTGTGGTCATCCTTCTCTGTACCTTCTCCATCGCAATTATATATTTTTTGAGATGCGGCGACCAGAATTGTACACTGTATTCAAGATGGGGTCTCACCATGGAGCGATACAGAGGCATTATGATATTTTCCGTTTTATTCACCATTTCCTTTCTAATAATTTCCAACATTCTGTTAGCTTTTTTGACTGCCACAGCACACTGAACCGACGATTTCAATGTGTTATCCACTATGACGCCTAAATCTCTTTCTTGGGTGGTAGCACCTAATATGAAACCCAACATTGTGTAATTATAGCATGGGTTATTTTTAGGGATGTGAATCGGGCTTTGGACGATTGAAAATATTGTCGATATTTTCAAAATAGTCAGAAATCGGGGGCTCCCCCAAAACGATAGGAAAACCCCACGATATTGATCATGGGGGTTCCCTTATCGTTTTGGGGGAGGGTGGGGAACAACGGCACATAAAAATAGCCCCTAAACCCACCCTGACCCTTTAAAAATAACCCCTTAGCTTTCCCCACCCTCCTGACCCCCCCCAAAAAACTTTTTACAGGTACCTGGTGGTCCAGTGGGGGTCCCAGGAGCGATCTCCCGCTCCCGGGCCATCGGCTGCCACTAATCAAAATGGCGCCGATGGCCTTTTGCCCTTACCATGTGACAGGGTATCCGTGCCATTGGCCGGATCCTGTCACATGGTAGGAGCACTGGATGGCCGGCACCATCCAGTGCTCCTACCATGTGACAGGGGCTGACCAATGGCACCAGAAGCCCCTGTGACATAGTAAGGGCAAAGGCTATCGGCGCCATTTTGAATACTGGAGGGTCCCCCAAGATTTGCCAAAAGCCCCTAGTGGTCTGTTCTTGACTTCTCACAACTCCAGAAATCCCTAGTTTGGATTCTAAACAGAATCTCAATGCACTTTCAAATTTTTTGTGTCTGAAACATGTGACGTAATTTCTGTGAAGGAAATCTCTAAAGGTTTAAGACAGCTTCTGAAGGGAAGTTAGGACCAGGCACTCCTATTAAAAGTAATGACTTAATTTGAATAAACTGATGTTTACTGATGTTCAAAGTAATGTTTAATTTGAATAAACTGAGGCAAACAAAAGTAAAATGAGATGAGACTTCCAAAGTGAAATAGTAGAAAACATGAAAGAAGGTGATAATGAGATGCCGAGGGTCACTTGAGAGTCAGGGTTAGAAACCTTGGATTCCTCATGTAAGGCGCATAAGGAGTAGTAATAGGTAACTATTACTACTCCTTATCCTGACCATTTTTAACTACTTGTCACACTTCCTTTACTTCTTCTATACAACTGGTAAAACTTGAAAATAATAACTAAAAGTGTATTTTAATTCCCTATGCCTAGTTTTTTATCAATGTGTTACATTATCTGGTGACTTTATAGGTCTGTTTGATTTAATGCAACAATTATAAAGTTATAATGTTAGGCAGATAAGGATTTGGAAATATTACTCTGCATATGAAAATATAAAAAATTATATTGGCAAATTATAAAAAGTTTAAATATTAAAATATGACAATTCATATTTAGCTAAATCCCACATACTGAATGTGGTGTCCATATGGAATTGAAAGAATGATTTCACTCTATGCATCCTTTACAGTTGTTTACCAGAAGATCTAAAGTATGATTGAACTCCTCAGAGTAAAAAGCTTCAAAATAAGATCTCTAGGGTTTTTACAAATGTATTTAAAAGATTCAGTAAATTATGAACTACTTAATTACAGTTAAGAAAAGATCCATTTGCCAACAAATAGGTATGTTTTCTTTATTTTATGGTTATTAGTGCTAACATTATTACAATTCACCCTGTGACCCCACGCCACAACTCTATAAAATGTGAAAATATGATAAATTATGTGAAAATATTTATTGAAATAATTTGCTTATTTATAAAAGACACAGATTGCACTTTAGGACTTCCCGGTTTATTGAAACATTTGCTTTCAAAGTCAAAAATCATTAGACAAAATGGGTACTATTGTCTTCAAAATCTATTGCCTTCATACATCAGTGGGCTTTTTTTGTTGATTTTGCTGCTATAGACTAATACGGTTATCTCTCTAGAGATTTTTTCAAGTATATGTATTTGATTTTGAATTTTTGCCTAAATAGTTTAGAATTTTATACTATGTACGAGAAATGGATGAGAGTCTGGGCATTGGGAGAAAGGAGAATGAAGTCACAGAGAGTTGATATGTCCTATAAACTGTTCATATCACAGAGCAGAAAATTACCTGAATTCCATGATCTTACAGAAAAACAGTCATGCTGGGACATAACAAATAGTGCAGGATAGAAGTAGCCAGAAACTGACTGGGATCCATGACGGGAATGAGATTTCTGGATATCCTAAAGAATAGTCAACCGCCTCAGCAGGAAACATCCCCAAATAGATTGGAGGCAGCTTTGGATCAGTTGTATTTAAAGGAAGTAGAGATTGTAAGAGATAATGCAGATCACAGAAAACTTGAAGAACTGGTGAATGAAACATATCAACTGAGATCAGATCAAAAGCAGAAAAGACAAGAAAGAAAATCAAGATATTACACTGAAAAAATGCCAGCTTTTAATCTTATGCATGAAAAACTCAATTCACCCAAAAATGCAAGCTTTTAATCTTAAACAATTTGAACCTAACTCTGAGACAAATACCAATATCAAAAACAAAAACAATTTCTCACAAAAAACGTATATGGTGGACTGGCCAAAGTCAATATATATTACCAAGTGACCATCATAAAGCACCGGGTTGAATTAGTGTTGAGGAGTACACTGCAAGAGATTCACCATTCATCTGGGACAAACAGCATGGAAGAAAATTAAGGTGAGAACCTTCATATATCTGTGGCACCTATGTATATAGTTGGAGGCATAACTTTCAAAAATCCATACAATCTCTTAGATTTCTTTTTGGTAGAAAATGTTGGATTAGTAATCAAGGATGTTGAAGGCACACCATCTATAGAAATGAGGAGCCATTGCAACCCCTGAGGAAAGAGCAATCCTCCGAAACGCTGCAATGTCGGGAGTTTACATCTGAAAATGGAAGTTCCTTAAGCACATTTCGTTGGAATAAGTAGAAAGCATGGATTGCTACTATTATAAGATTTAGTGACAACCAGCACATACAACTTGTGAGTTCACATTTTAATATGCAAGTTCCTTAAGTACAATTCGTTGGAATAAGTAGTAAGCATGGATTATTACCATTGCAAGATTTAGTGAGAACAAGCGGACATATCTTTTTAAAAAAAGGTATACAAAGATAAAAAGATTAAATATAAGAGATATATTCTTACAAAAAAATTATACACATAAATTGAAATGCATTCAAAAGTCATGGTTTCCCAAGTGAGTAGTGATTAAAAAAATGTTTTGAGCACAAATAAACAATAGTTTGTGTTGTAGAACAAGGAACACAAATTCAACCCGGTGCTTATGATGGTCACTTGGTAATAGGGATGTGAATCATTTTAGGACGATTTAAAAAAATCATCAGATAATTTTTAAATCATCAAAAATCATTAAGAGTCGCGATACAATAGAAATTTCCCCGATTTATCGTGAAAAATCGTAAATCGGGAGAGGGCGGGAAAACCAGCACACCAAAACAACCCCTAAACCCACCCGACCCTTTAAAACAAATCCCCCACCCTCCCGAACCCCCCCCCCAAAATGTTTTAAATTACCTGGTGGTCCAGTAGGGGGGTCCCAGCGCGATCTCCCACTCTCGGGTCATCGGCACCATTTTGGCTGCCACTAATATAAATGGCGCCGATGGCCCGATAAAAAAAACAAACCACACCCGACCCTTTAAAATTACCCCCTTAGCCTCCCCCACTCTCCCGACCCCCCCCCCCAAAAAACTTTTTACACATACCTGGTGGTCCAGGGGGGCCGCGGGCAGCGATATCCCGTTCCCAGGCCATCAGCTGCGCTAAAAAAAATGGCGCCGATGGCCCTTTGCCCTTACCATGTGAGAGGGCAAAGGTAGCGCCGGCGCCATTTTGAATATTGGCAATACGGCCCGAGTGCAGGAGATCGCTCCCGGACCCCCGCTGGACCCCCAGGGACTTTTGGCCAGCTTGGGGGGGGCCTCCTGACCCCCACAAGACTTGCCAAAAGTCCAGCGGGGGTCCGGGAGCGACCTCCTGCACTTGGGCCGTATTGCCAGTATTCAAAATGGCGCCGGCGCTACCTTTGCCCTCACTATGTCATAGAGGCCGACTGTCGGCCTCTATGACATAGTGAGGGCAAAGGTATCCCTCACTATGTCATCCCCAAGTAGGGATGTGAATCGTGTGCCCGATCCTTAAAACGATCGGGCACACAATTCACATCCCTACTTGGTAACATTTATTGACTTTGGCCGGTCCACTATATAAGTTTTTTTGAAAAATAGTTTTTGTTTTAGCTTTTAATCTTATGCACGAAAGACTCACTTCACCCAAAATAATTTTGGCTTCTAGATGGCCGACAGCAATAGGAATTAGATTTTAGTGCAATATCACCTATGGTAAAAGCAGACAACTGAAAACAAAATTTGGCAGAAATTGACAAAAGAAAACTATGCAGTATAGGAGGAGGAACCACCATAGATATGCCAGGATTGCCCTCACTTCTACCCTTGGTCTCAGTTACCTAAATCAGTGGTCCCCAACCCTGTCCTGGGGGCCCACCAGCCAGTCGGGTTTTCAGGATATCCACAATGAATATACATGAGAGAAAATTTGCATGCACTGCCTCCATAACATGCAAATTTTCTCTCATGCATATTCATTGTGGATATCCTGAAAACCCGACTGGCTGGTGGGCCCCCAGGACAGGGTTGGGGACCACTGACCTAAATGTGAGAGAGTCCCTGTGAAGAGAGAGCCACTGAGTATGCCTGTGTGTGTGTGAGGGAGAGAGATACACTGAGTGTGAGAGTACCTGTATGTGCATGTGAGGGAGAGAGAGAGACACTGCATGCGAAAGTGTTCCTACGTGTATGTGTATGAGGGAGAAAGAGTCACTGAATATAATGTAACAGGACCCGAAGGCCACCGTGCCCTCGGGTCGTAACGGGATCCGAAGACCCCAAGCCCTTGGTCCCTACATCTGCTGGAAGTCGTGCTCGTAACACTGATATTGCCAACATCTACATGGCCCAATTTGAAAAACTCCATCTATATTCATCTCAGTGGTTTAGTCACATCGCATTGTGGAAACGATATATTGATGTTGTTCTGTGCATCTGGGCTGCTTCTGAAGAAGAATTTAAAAATTTTCTACAATGGCTCAATGCACAGAATTCACATTTACAGTTCACGGCACAATACCATCAATATTCCATTGCTTTTCTGCACATTCGGTTGGTACAAGAAGGTCATAGGATTGGGACTACTCTCTACAGGAAAGAGACTGATAGGAATCATTTTCTTCACTATTCTAGCTACCATCCTAGAAAATTGAAAGATGTTCTCCCCGTTTCTCAATTTTTGTGATTACGCAGGATCTGTTCCAGTATAGGAGAGTTCCAGCAACAAGCATCCAATTTAAAGATAAGATTTCTCCAGAAGGGATATCCCAAATCAGTTATTAATAAAGCCTTCAAGCATGCTCTGTTTGCTAAAAGAGATTTACTACACCAGTATAAACAGAAACCGTTTTGTCAGAACTTGACATGTGTTATGAAGTATTCAGCATACACCAATGAAGTAGTGCAGATCATAAAATCACATTGGCATATATTAGCACTACATAAAGTTTTTGAGCACGCACCTAGATTTGCGTATTTATGTGCACAGAACATCAGAGATCTTATTGTCAGGTCTGCTTTTGACTCGTCACCACTAAGCCCTAAAGGAGGAGGTCATCAAAGTTATGGTAGGTGCGATATGTGTGCAAAGACCATAGTAGGACACCAGTAGAAATCTCCAACATTGGACATTACAGTAGATTTGGTGTCATCCATGAGATGTGATTCAGAATGTATTGTGTATGTTATACATTCAGTACCCCTGTGATCGAACACCGAAGCTGTATTAAAACCTCTAAATTAACAACGTCTCTTGTCCAACACTGTTTACAAGCTCATCATAGCTTTGTGGATCTAAAATGGCTGGTTTTAGAACAACTGTACCAGGGGACACGAGGAGGAGATATCCAAATACACTTAACTCAACAGGAACATTGCTGGATCTTTACATTGCAGTCATCCCATCCACAGGGTCTCAATGAAAAAAATTAATCGGTATACATTAATTTGAATAGTTTCAGATTTACCGTTGAATTTATTGGAAACATCTGCATATTCCTCGTGACTTCCTCTCCGTTTCATAACAATGAAGAATATCTGTCTGCAGATTTTTTGGCTTTTTTGATTTAACAAGCTACGACCTGTTTGAAAACTATCTCCTTTTTAGGACTTTCAAGTGTCCCTGGTCGAAGATCATGAGACATGCCTTGCACTTGGGCTGGATTGTCATTTCCGGAATAAATATCAGGCGGACCTGATTGAAGACCAATTGCAAAGGAGATTCTCTCTACATATCATCACATCACATCCCTCCCCGAAACATCACATCATCCAGTCCCGCCCCCGACACGCCCCCTTCAAAAAAACCCGGGACCGGCGCACAAGGCCCTGCTTGTGTAAATCCGGGCGGATTTACGCAAGCAGGGCTTTTAAAATCTGCCTGAGTGTGTGCAAATATGTTTTTGTCTCTCACGCACATATATTTACAATTTTATGTATGTACCCTGCTGACTGACTCCTTTTATACACAAAAACAAACAGAAAGAGAACCATGATGATTGGCAAAACTGTACTTCAATTCAATCTGTCTGCAAATAACCTCAGTGCAGTGCACAAAAGAACGGTCTTCTCTGGCATTCTCCATTCTCACCCTGTCCCAGGGAACAGACAGAGAGTGGTGACTCTGCCTCCCTGTCACAGTGAGAGCACCGTGACACTGGCTGCAGCAGTGAAGATCAGAAAAAGCCATTTGCCAATGCCTTCTTTTTATAAGCTTTTCTTTCATTTTAGTAAAGTTTCTGAACACAAAACCTTTTTCTGCAAAATCCAAGGGAGGAAATGGAGTTTCTTTCCACATTCTCAAATCTTTCAATGGGAGGATATCAGTGCTATTAGATTCAGATGGCAGCTATAGGCGAGTTAAAAAAAATGCTTTAATTTGATTGGTCCTCCATCCTGTATATTTCCCTAGGTGTTCCACCTTGGCGCTGGCCATCTGCTATGTCGTGCAGGCAAGGGTTGATTGCTGTAGTTGCCAGCTTTCTCAACATTGTTCACTAGAATTATGTTAGTTGGTTGAGTCCTTTGAAATTAAATACTGCATGGTTATATTTTCCCAAAGACATCGGCAAATTGGAGATGTCTGCATGACCATAGTTATTTGTTTATTTCTGTAGTCATAATTATACCTTTTCATAAAAAATCACCCCCCCTTATTTTTGAGTGACATTAGTTCTGACGCATTTTGCGTTTTTAAATAAAAATTAAAAATGACAGCGTCTTCACAATCGATTCGGTTGAGTTTATAAGGGCAAGTTAAGCAGCCGTCTATGGTGTGCTGTCAAATTTGTAACGCAAGTCATTCAAATATCTGTTTGTTGTGGCATTATCAATGGGCATATTATTAAGTCGTTTTCACATATGTATTTATGCAGTTTATATTTTATCTGTGTTACAATTACTAGTAGCCAAAAATTTTTTTTCCGTACACAGAGAGTAGTTCTTTTTCACTTGTTTCTACAAGTGATTCCTACACACCAAAGTAATACACAATTATCGATATAATGTTTGGCACACTTTTTATAATAATGTAGTCATAATTCATAGCTAATATTTTTCTTTGTGAATCACATTTTCACGGCACATTAGCAGTTTTCACAATGAGCGATTTCACTTTGTACAATTTTTTTTAATGGCATTGCTAGTCATTTTTTATTTTTTTCACTCTAGCCTGATTTTGTATTTTAAGTATTGTTTTTTAAGTTTCGCTTAGTCCTTACATTATGAACAATTGAATACTAATCATTTGTCCATCTCGGTTCAAAGCCATACTATAATACAAATTATAAATTAAGTATCTTTCACTTACCTAAGTTTCTGTTGTTCCAAAATATATAGCCGAGTCATATTTTTTAACTTTGCTTTTCAACAAATTTGTTTCCAAAAGATATCGGTATATTCATTACCTTGTGTTGATGAATACATGAAAAAACAGTGATATCGCTGCCAATAAGCCTTTTTCAAGCTAATCTAATAGTAAGTACACATTGTTAATTGTTACACATTCCTTTTCAAAGCCACAATTTTGAGTGCCAATATTTGTTTCAAGTTATTCTTATTTCTTATCATGCCAGCTTATTTAGTCTCAATATATTTTTTTATTTTTTTACTATGTCAGCTCATTTGTCACTTTATATTGCAGAATACTTAATACAGTCTTTTTTAAGACTTGGACTCTTTCATCTTATACACGAATTTCGTTGAGGTAAAGGACATATTTATGTTGTTTTGATTACATGTAATTCGACATATTCTGTTTGTTACACCACATTTTCATGTTACCATTTTATTCATTTTTATTAATTATGTTTTTATGATTTCTATTATTTATCAATGTGTGTTGTTTGTATGTTGTAGCCCCTGATGTAGCCCCATTGTAAGAGGGCGAAACTTGGCCAGAGTTGGGCACTCTTTACACATTCGTGTCATCTTACAATAAAGATTATCCAATTTCCCGGACATTGGCTGCTAATCCTGTTTTGTTGCCCTCACGGCTTTGTTAGACAGCCTTCCTTGCTGTTTCTTCAGTCCAGCTTTCTCAGTACAGCAGATTTCAATAGGCTTGTAGATTTTAATAGGAAACATTAATGAATGACATGAACATTTTTGCTTGAATTCATGGGCACTCTCCATTCATTTAGGGGGGTCTACAAATGAAACAAAAATGGTCTTATTTGTTATATTTACCATTTGTTTCAAATGAAGGCATTATGGTAGCTTACTGGCTACCATTCAAATCTAACTGGTTATATTTGACTATAACCAGTTAGCTTTGGAAGTTATCCAAAAAACAAGATGGTAAACAATCCAGGAAAGCCATGGAAATGGAAAAACAAAAACTGGACTGATGCCTTGGAAAGTATTTTATTTAATTAATGTTGAACATGCTCGACTCTGGCCAAAGTTTCGCTTTATGGCTGCATCAGGGGCTCTTCAAATTAGGTAACATCTAGAGTATGTACTCTAGTGCAATATATATCCACTCTGGGAGTATCCACTGATTTCATATGTCAAAAATGACTTTAAAACATATCTTGTTCATTAAACCTCTAGGAGTATCGGAGTCAAGGCTATAGCGATTTGCAATGAGAAGAACTCTGTAGCCTATTTAAATGATCCTTATATCCACAATTGAGAGCGTAGTGTTGTACTGCATGCGATGGCGCATTTCAGTGACAAGACATCGTATGGCGCAAATTAATTTAGTTGAAACAAATCCAACCATTCAAGATAATGCTCATTCCTTCAGATTTCCTTTAGATACAAAGACCATCTCATTTGTCAAAAGAAAAAAAAGGTTTGGAAGTTATCCAGCTGTGTGTGGCTGGGTAATCTTCCACGTATCTGGCTACTGTATATTCAAAATTCGCACTGAACAATATGGATATTGGATGTTGCAGAATACAAAAATGTTAAATACTTAAAGCAGCAAATTGGTTCTTAAAATTAAAACCTTTGAGGCCTTTAGGCCTGAGCCCCTAGCCCATCACCCCAGAAAACACAAACATTTAATTGTATCCATAGTGCCTGACCCTCACCCCGCCACTGTCCCCCATCCCGCCACCTAATCCTCCCAACTCACCCCAACCAACCAAATTAAAATAGCAGTAGACACTAGCACCATGAGGCTGCCCCTGCTTCTTCCCTGCTTTTTGTCTGTAAACTTAGGATCCACTCCTCCCCTCCCCATTCACCTGCAACTTGAAGTCCAGAAGTTCCCAAATCTGTCCTGAGGGACTCCCTGCCAGGCAGATTTTCAGGATATCCACCCTGAATATGCTTGAATATGGAGGCAATGCAGGTAAATTTATCTCATGCATATTCAGGGTGGATATCCTGAAAACCTGACTGACTGGGGGATCTCCAGGACAGATTTGAGAACCACTGCTCTAGTCCGAACCCCAGATCCTACCCCATTTCCAAAAAACGCAGCCAGGTGTTGCTCATGGCCAGCTCCGGTGTTGATTTGACAGCAGCACTGGAAGATAGGAAAAGAAGGTTCTTGTCATGTCTGGTTAAACTTTTTGAAAGCTGATCCAGATATTTAGTGATACTACTGAAGTCATGCACATTGTCAGTAGGCAAGTTTAGATTTCTGAGCTGCTGCTTATTTAATGGTAAGGTTTAGCAGCAAGGGAGTGTCATGTGATGCTATTCTGGATTACACCAAAATAAGCCCAAACAATATTCCAGAAACCTCCAAACTGTAAACACATCAAATCCAATGGTAACTGGTTCAATTTTGTGTCCAATACCAAACATGAACCTTATAAGCAGTCTCAAAAATTTATTTTGTAGGACCTCTAAACTCGATGAGTTTGTCGATCGTTCAAACTCATACTTGGGTGAAATGGTCCAGTTGACTCTTTTCAAACATATATTGATTTACATCGTTTTTTTCGTCGCCTTCAGCTGAGGTTATTTTTTAGTGGCTCCAGTGATTATGTTGGCGATTCTTCAATCATTACGCCGAAGTCTTCATGGGTGCCACCCGGTCCTGTGGATCCGACCATTTTCACTTTTATACAACTAGTTCTTAGAGATGTTGACAAACTAGAAAGTGCTCCTACAAATCGAAATAGACAGTATGCTCCAGACTGGTCATATGATCAATATTGTGCTGTAAAAGAGCTAGCCAGCAATTCTAAAGTGGTGGTGAAACCCGCTGATAAGGGCGGAGTCATTGTTATTCAAGACACTACAGACTATGTTGAGGAGATCCACCGCCAACTCGGTGACTAAGTATTATCAAGTGCTTCCATTAGATCCAACTACCGATCTGCAAGATGCTATTGATGATTTGATCCTAGAAGGAAAAAATAAAGGTTTTTTGACGTCTAGAAAAGCATGTGCTCTTAAGGTATCTCATCCTATGCATCCAGTCCTATACACTTTACCTAAGATCCATAAAAATGTGGAATCGCCACCTGGGCGTCCTATAGTATCGGGTAGAGGCTCAATTCTAGAGCCTCTTTCAAATCTTTTGGATTTTTTTCTCAAACCTTTCGTAAGAGAGGCTGCCTCCTATCTTCAGGACACTTCACATATGTTGCGTTTATTATCAGAATTGCCGCCGCTACCAGAAGAGTGCTGGTTGGTCACCTTGGACATAACTTCATTATATACCAATGTGCCCCAGGATGAAGCCTTTGTTTTGGTTGAAGGGATTTTACATTTGCATCCCCGTCCTCATAGGATTCCCACCAAGTTTCTTCTAGAGTTGGTGAAACTGGTTCTATTTAAGACCTTTTTCAAGTTTAATGAAACATTTTACCTTCAGATACAGGGAGTGGCGATGGGGGCCACTGTAGCTCCAGACATCGCAAATTTATATGTGACCAATTTTGAGACTCAAGATCTATATCCATCTAGGTGGTTTTCTAAGATTTTGCTATGGAGACGATACATAGATGACGTTCTGTGCATCTGGCAGGCGTCTAAAGAAGTCCTTTTGGACTTTCTACAGTGGTTGAATCATCTTAACCCCCATCTTCAGTTTGTTGCTCAGTTCCATCAAAATACTGTGTCATTTTTAGACATATTGATTCAGCGTGAGGGGCAAAAGTTGACCACCACACTATTTCGTAAAGAGACAGATTGCAACCATCTCCTCCAATACTCTAGTTACCATCCCAAGAAACTTAAAGATGGTCTCCCCATCTCTCAATTTTTGAGGCTGCGAAGGATATGCTCAGACAAGGCAGAATTTATAAAACAAGCTGAGGATCTTAGGGAACAATTTATTCAAAAAGGGTACCCAAAGTCTAATTAAGAAATCTTTTAAATGTGCCCTGTTTGCAAATCAGGACTTGCTATTACAATACCAGCAGAAACCATACAGCCAGGACCTTACGTGTGTCCTACGTTACTCTTCTCATAATAATGAGGTTGTGAGGATTGTGAAATCTCACTGGCAAGTACTCACTTTACATAGTGTCTTTGATTCCATCCCAAGATTTGCTTTTGCTAGAGCATCTAATATTCGGGATCTTGTAGTGCATTCAGCGTTTCAATCTGCATGTACGTTTCTCACCGCAGGGGGGCATCAGACCTGCGGACAATGTGATATGTGTACCTTGACTATGACGGGGAAGCAATGGAGCTTGCCCAACTCTGATATTGTGGTACAACAGCCAGTCCTGACCAATTGTGACTCGGAGTGTGTGATTTATGTGATCCAATGTCCTTGTGACAAAGTTTATGTTGGTCGCACGAAGAGGAAGATCAGGACAAGACTCATTGAGCACAGAAGTTGCATAAGAACTGGCAAATCCACTGCACCGCTTGTTCAACATTCTACCCAACTGGGTCATAATTTTATGGATTTACGCTGGTCTATTTTAGAACAGCTACAGAAAGGCACCTGGGGGGGGAGACGTTCAGGTTCGTCTTAATCGCCGGGAACATTTTTGGATCTACAGATTGGGTTTGGTAGATCCGCGGGGCCTTAATGAGAAGATACATTGGTATTCTCTGATTTGATTTTTGAATTTTGTGGACCGGTTTGAGAACTATCTGTATATTGGAAGAAACTAGTACCCTCTCTATTGCTACTTTGTTGATGTTGTTCGGGCTTTATTTTTTGGATGATCTTAAGAGTTTTTTTGTTTTTGTTTTTGCGATTCATTTTACATATTCCACGAGAGATGGAGATGTGCATTTACTTCATTCTTGTTATTCAACATTTGTTTTTGGAACATCTTTTTTGGCCTGTTTTCCTAAAGATGACCTGGTTGAGGACTTGCTTTGCCGCACTTGCACTTCCGGCGCGTACATTTAAAACCAGAGGGTCCGCCATGTTTTTTTGCTAAATGGCGGTCAAGAACGCTGACCGCCCATAAATGAAATTGGAGAGAACCGTGATAGAGCTGGCACTGCAGTCAAATTGAAGTTTTACACTGATGGGAACGAAGAATTCTCTTTGATGAGCCATTTGCCCCTGAAGCAGGACCCGGTGTGGTCCGAAACACAATTGTGTCGGGACACTTTTTGTAATGGAATTTACTGCTGAACAATTCAGATGAAGGAACTTTTCTAGCAATGGAATCTGCTGCTGAACAATTCAGATGAGTATTTTTCCATATCATTCTTGGGGGGTTTATGAGTCTCTAAAGATAGAGTCTCTAAAAATAGATTTGAAGAGTTTCTAAAAACAGAATATTTGTACCAGCATACTTCGGCTTGTTTCAGTCTATGGATGCATTGCTGCATAACTTTTATTAAAAATGACCTTGGTTGGGTCTAAAAAATGAGATAATCAAAAATAGGTATTTGACTAATAAAGTAACTGGACCATTTCACCCAAGTATGAGTTTGAACGATCGACAAACTCATCGAGTTTAGAGGTCCTACAAAATAAATTTTTGAGACTGCTTATAAGGTTAATGTTTGGTATTGGACACAAAATTGCACCAGTTACCGTTGGATTTGCTATTCTGGATTAAACATACTTTTCATGTTTTATTTTTATATGTTAATCCTATTCTTATGATTGAGCTCACCTTTAGTATTTTTCTAATGCTCTTTACTGTTTCATTCCTACAGATAAACATTTCTGCCATAATGGAAGAAAAGAACCAGACCATGCCCATCAAATTTTATCTGATGGGATTCTCCAAACATCCACACCTCCAACCCTTATTTTTTGCCATATTCTTTATTATCTACATGCTAGCCTTGCTGGGCAATATTGTGATCTCTACCATCATTACCATTGACATTCGCCTTCATACTCCCATGTACTTCTTTCTCATCAACTTGTCCATATTAGACATCTGTTGCACAACAGCTGCTATTCCTAAGATTTTACAGATCAACCTATCAGAAGAGAAAACTCTTTCCTTCTCTGGATGCATATCTCAGTTATTTATCTTCTCCTTAGCTGTGGGTACAGAGCTCATGCTCTTGACAGTGATGGCAATTGATCGCTATGTTGCAATATGCATCCCTCTGCATTATGCAACCATCATGAGCAAGAGGACTTGTGTGCTTCTCGTTACAGCTGTGTGGCTGGTTGGAGTCATAAATTCAATAACACACACTAGCTTAATCCTGAAGTTAAAATTTTGCCAGCACAACATTCTTGATCACTTCTACTGTGAAATCACACCAGTGTTAAAAGTAGCCTGCTCGGACACTTACATCAATAATGCGGTGGTTATATTGGCAGATGTTCTAACTGGCATGGTTTGCTTCCTTTTAACAGTCATATCTTACACATATATCATCTTAGCCATATTGAAAATTCGTTCTGCTGAGAAAAAGAAGAAAGCATTTTCTACCTGTGCATCCCACCTCACCGTTGTGACGTTATTCTATGGAGGTGTAATATACACCTATGTTAGACCTGGTTTCAGTAGTCACCTGGAGGCAGATAAAGTAATATCTGCAGTTTATGCTATTATCTCCCCTGTGCTGAACCCTATTATTTACAGTTTAAGAAACAAAGAGGTTATCAGTGCTCTCAGAAAATTAGTAGAAAGAAATGTATTTTCAAGAAGATAGAATATATTTCAAATGGTTACTAACACACAAAATGGATAAAGACCGAATATGCTTGTAACTAGGAGAAGACTTCGGTACGGCTTGACTTGTGCTCTGCGTCATAGATGACCATGTCTAAGAAACCATAATTGATTTATAGGGAAGACTCTGAAGAGGTGTTTTCCTGAGGGAGAGTTTTGGGCACTTATCCTTTTATATGTTCAATGTGCCCTTGTGATGGAAATGAAACCCATTTGGAGAGCGGCAGGGCCAGATTAAGGCCAACCAATGCCCTAATCACAGCCCAACAATGGTGACCCCTTGGCCCTTCCATTGCTTAAATGAAAAGACATTAAGACTCAATAAGTGCTAAAGGTGAAATAAGAGATTGAAAATTCAGTTTTCTTCCAAGTCATCCCCCAGCCAGACTCTACAACTAAATTAAATACAAACTTTTTAAATGTAATTTTTTTTAAAATTGTATTTATTTAACACTAAATAGCAGTAAGCAATATAAGAAAATTAATTACTTATAATTAGGGAGCAACAGAAAAAAATGCACATTTTCAACACTCTGTGGTACCCCTCCTTCACTTGATGATATTTGCACGTGCTTATTTTGTTTAATGTTTAATTCAGGGTTGGATAGCGGGCAATGTGTGCCCATAACTGTGCAACATGCATTCCCTCTGGCACTTTTCACACTAACACAAATTCCAAGATTCTAGGATAATGTATATGAAGTAATTTATTGCTGATTTCTATAGGTAAATATATATTTTATTATTCATTCAATTCCTCCTACCATATGATATCCAAACCTAGTGCTTGCTTAGCTGCCCAGTTTGCCTCTTACTGCTCACAAAATAAAATATCTTGTAACATGACCAAGAGTCCATGATGCCTCTGAATAGTCTGATCTGTCTCTTTCTGGTCACATCTGTGGCTGGGTTGATTGGTTGCTCGTATGCCAAAGTTCTGATCACATCTGCTTTGGGGTGCAATTGGCTGTCTGGTCATGTGCCCTGGTTGTGTACCCAAAATTGTGTAAGAATTAATAGAAGCAAATAATAAAGTGTCCAGTTATATCCAGGTTCCCAATCACATGTGAGTACATGTTAAAGATATCTCTACCTCTGTGGATGTGTCCCTAAGCACAGGACTTGGAACTTGCCTATCCTCCATTGAGTAGAAGGATAATTATCCCAAGGTGGCTGGGATGAACTAATCATGAATGAAGGTTCCCTTCCCCACAGTACATTTGGTCCACATCTTACGCGCATACCCCTTTGAAAATCTGGCCCATTATACTTATAAGTTAAGAAATTTCACGATGTCAAACTAATTTTGTGATTTATATAATCAAATGTACCTGTAAACCATTTATGTCGGACAGACCACCAGATCATTAAGATTGCGCATTGGTGAACACAAAAGTTGTTTGAAAAATAAAAAAGAATTGGTTCCAATAGTTGTGCATTGCATTGCAGAAAATCATAAGATTCAAGGTCTACGTTGGTTTGCAATAGATCACATCAATAGATCACATCAAATTAGACATAAGAGGGAGCAATCATGTAAAATGATTATACCGGAAGCAACACCAATGGATTTTCAAGTTGGTTGCTGAAGAACCCAATGGACTAAACAGTAAGATAGAATGGAACAGCTTAATTCATTGAATATTGCGGGATATATAGAGAGCCGTTTAATATGGACACGTCATTACATGGCCACGTCAGCACGTGAGTCACAATTGGTTACAGTATTTTGATTAAGCCCGACTATCAGAGACTGAAGGTTTAATAATGTAACAGTGAGTATTGCCGACAAAAATTGATTGTAGCATTAAAATATACTGTGAGTTAAATGTGCTTGTTCTTCATAATGTAGAGCCCGCCCTGATGCAGGTTAGCCAAATGTTGACAACATCGGCGGCTGGGCGGCTGAGGAAAACACAGTGGTTTATAAGCACACACTTGCTAAAACAGAAAAACAGGAATTTGGAGCAAGTTGCAAGATAAGTGCTTTATATATTGTCAGGATAAATACAAAAATTCAGAACACATGAAGATATTTTGATCTCCATTCATAGAGTAATTGCAAGTTGGGCACTACAGCTAAAAATGTGATGCTGTTTAAGTGCTCAAGTCTTCTGTTCAGAAGTTGTTCATAAATAGAATTTTTGACTCATAGGGGTAGATTTTCAGACGAGCGCGAACAGCCTACTTTTGTTTGCGCTCCAGGCGCAAACAAAAGTACGCTGGATTTTAGCCGATACGCGCGTAGTCGCGCGTATCGGCTAAAATCCTGGATCGGCGCGCACAAGGCTATCGATTTCGTATAGCCTGCGTGCGCCGAGCCGCACAGCCTACCCCCGTTCCCTCCTAGGCCGCTCCGAAATCGGAGCGGCCTAGAAGGGAACTTTCCTTTGCCCTCCCCTCACCTTCCCCTCCCTTCCCCTACCTAACCCACCCGCCCGGCCCTGTCTAAACCCCCATCCTACCTTTGTCGGGGGATTTACGCCTCCCGGAGGCGTAGCCACGCCCCCGTACCCGCCCCCAAAACGCTGCCGACACGCCCCCGCAACGCCGCACGCTCCGGCCCCGCCCCCTGACACGCCTCCTGACACGCCCACTCCGAAAACCCCGGGACTTATGCGAGTCCTGGGGTTCTGCGCGCGCCGGTGAGCCTATGTAAAATAGGCTCACCGGCGAGCAGGGCCCTGCTCGCGTAAATCCGCCCGGTTTTGGGCGGATTTACGCGAGCAGGGCTCTGAAAATCCGCCCCAAAGAGTAAAGAAATTCATAGAAGATTGAAGAAAAGGATATAAAGTTAAAATAGCTAGAAAAAGAGGTTATAAGACCGGTGACTACAACAATTGGCTATTAAGTTCCTCCCCTGCCGTTGAAGCTCTCTGCTTCAGCGGCAGGGGAGAAAGGCCAGACACCCAGGCCTTGGAGGTGTTCTTCCTTTGGAATTCTTTCTTCTAACTTCTACGATGAAGTGATGCCATCTGCTCAGGAGGCACTGGAGTTAATTAACTTTGGAGCATCCTTTAAAGCATAGGACACCATTTTGATGAATGGTCTCCAAAACGGACCCCAGCATCAGGACTGGGCCAGGCCCTGGCATAGACCAATGCCCAAGCATCGGGACCCAGTCTCTGGGTCAGGACCCAGAGTGGTGCTTGGGTCCAAGCTCAGGATCAGGTGTTGGGACCCAGTCTCTGGAACAGGCCCTGGCCTATACCAAGGCTCAGGTATTGGACAAAGCTTTGAGGCCTGGACCTTGCATAGGGTCTAGGCTGAGTTTGCAGTGAGCTACTTTGGCTAGGATTACGCAAGTCCGAGTTTTTAGCCTGGGCCTAGTTGTCAGGACCTTGCTCTGGTCTAGGCCAAGGTAGTTCACCATGACCTCAGCCTAGGCCCTAAGCAAGGCCCGGGCTTTGGTCTAGGCCTAGGCTTTGATGTCAGATCCCGCTTGCACTGGGTAAGAGGGGGCCAGGGACAATCCTGGCCCCAGCATTTTTTCAGGTGGGAGGGATATGTGGAGGAAACTTGGGGCCTCAGGTGGTCCTGTTTCTTTTTTTTTTTCCATTTTTTCAGGGGCTGGGTTAATGTTTATTTCAATTTTTTAATGAAATAAACATTAGATGAAATGAAATTCATGTGAAAACCCACCCCCAAAAACAAAACAACATTTTTTCTTCTTCTTCCCATCCAGCATGGCAATTTCTTATGTTCTTAGGGGCGGATTTTCAGAGCCCTGCTCGCGTAAATCCGCCCAAAACCGGGCGGATTTACGCGAGCAGGGCCCTGCGCGCCGGGAAGCCTATTTTACATAGGCCTCCCGGCGCGCGCAGAGCCCCGGGACTCGCTTAAGTCCCGGGGTTCTCCGAGGGGGGCGTGTCGGGGGCGTGTCGGGGGCGGGCCCGGTCGTCGCGGCGTTTCGGGGGCGTGTCGGCAGCGTTTTGGGGGCGGGTACGGGGGCGTGGCTACGGCCCAGGGGCGTGGCCGCGCCCTCCGTACCCGCCCCCAGGTCGCGGCCCGGCGCGCGGGGATTTACGTCTCCCTCCGGGAGGCGTAAATCCACCAACAAAGGTAAGGGGGGGGTTTTAGACAGGGCCGGGCGGGTGGGTTAGGTAGGGGAAGGGAGGGGAAGGTGAGGGGAGGGCAAAGGAAAGTTCCCTTCTAGGCCGCTCCGATTTCGGAGCGGCCTAGGAGGGAACGGGGGGTAGGCTGCGCGGCTCGGCGCGCGCAGGCTATACGAAATCGATAGCCTTGCGCGCGCCGATCCAGGATTTTAGCCGATACGCGCGACTATGCGCGTATCTACTAAAATCCAGCGTACTTTTGTTTGCGCCTGGAGCGCAAACAAAAGTAGGCTGTTCGCGCTCGTCTGAAAATCTACCCCTTAGTTCTCACAACTCCAGAAATCCCTGGTTTGGATTCCAAACAGAATCTCAATGCACTTTCAAATATTTTATGTGTGAAACATGTGAAATATTTTATGTGTGAAACATGTGAAGTAATTTCTTTGAAGGAAATCTCTACAGGTTTAAGACAGCTTCTGAAGGGAAGTTAGGACCAGGCACTCTTATTAAAAGTAATGACACTGTTTAATTTGAATAAACTGAGGCATACAAAAGTAAAATGAGATGAGATTTCCAAAGTGAAATAGTAGAAAACACGAGAGAAGGTGATAATGAGATGCCGAAGGTCACTTGAGAGTCAGGGTTAGAAACCTTGGATTCCTCATGTAAGGCGCATAGAGCTTACCTATTACTACTCCTTATCCTGACCATTTTTAACTACTTGTCACACTTCCTTTACTTCTTCTATACAACTGGTAAAACTTGAAAATAATAATTAAAAGTGTATTTTAAATTCCCTATGCCTAGTTTTTTTTATCAATGTGTTACATTATCTGGTGACTTTATAGGTCTGTTTGATTTAATGCAACAATTATAAAGTTGTAATGTTAGGCAGATACGGATTTGGAGGTATTACTTTGCATATGAAAATATAAAAAATTATATTGGCAAAGTATAAAAAGTTTAAATATTAAAATATGACAATTCATATTTAGCTAAATCCCTTATACTGTATGTGATGTCCATAAGGAATTGAAAGAATGATTTCACTCTATGCATCCTTTACAGTTGTTTACCAGAAGATCTAAAGTATGATTGAACTCCTCAGAGAGTAAAAAGCTTCAAGATAGGATCTCTAGGGTTTTTACAAATGTATTTAAAAGATTCAGGAAATTATGAACTACTTAATTACAGTTAAGAAAAGATCCATTTGCCAACAAATAGGTATGTTGTCTTTATTTTATGGTTATTAGTGCTAACATTATTACAATTCACCCTGTGACCCCACCCCACAACTCTATAAAATGTGAAAATATGATAAGTTATGTGAAAATATTTATTGAAATAATTTGCTTAATCATAAAAGACAAAGATTGCACTTTAGGACTTCCCGGTTTATTGAAACATTTGCTTTCAAAGTCAAAAATCATTAGACAAAGTGGGTTTGGGTACTATTGTCTTCAAAATCTATTGCCTTCATACATCAGTGGGCATTTTTTGTTGATTTTGCTGCTATAGACTAATACGGTTAACTTTCTAGAGATTTTTTCAAGTATATGTATTTGATTTCGATTTTTGCCTAAATAGTTTAGAATTTTATACTATGGAAGAGAAATGACTGAGAGTCTGGGCATTGGGAGAAAGGAGAATGAAGTCACAGAGAGTTGATATGTCCTATAAACTGTTCATATCACAGAGCAGAAAATTACCTGAATTCCATGATCTTACAGAAAAACAGTCATACTGGGACATAACAAATAGTGCAGGATAGAAGTAGCCAGAAACTGACTGGGATCCATGAAGGGAATGCAATTTCTGGATATCCTAAAGAATAGTCAACTGCCTCAGCAGGTAAGATCCCCAAATAGATTGGAGGCAGCTTTGGATCAGTTGTATTTAAAGGAAGCAGAGATTGTAAGAGAGATAATAACACAGATCACAGAAAACTTGAAAAACTGGTGACTGAAACGTATCAACTGAGATCAGGTCAAAAGCAGAAAAGACAAGAAAGAGAAAATCAAGATATTACACTGAAAAAATGCCAGCTTTTAATCTTAGTAATATTATAATGACCCAACGTACAGCTTGAAAAGGAGAAATATAAGCCACAAGCGTTCTGAGGCTATTTATGATGGTTGTGCCATACACTTTTTTAAGAGTTTCTTTTTACAGCTGAATTTTCGTATTGTGTCAGCTTTTAATCTTATGCATGAAAGACTCAATTCACCCAAAAATGCAAGCTTTTAATCTTAAACAATATGAACCTAACTCTGAGACAATACCAATATCAAAAACAAAAACAATTTCTCACAACAATCTTATATAGTGGACTGGCCAAAGTCAATATATGTTACCAAGTGACCATCATAAAGCACCGGGTTGAATTAGTGTTGAGGAGTACACTGCAAGAGATTCATCGTTCATATGGGACAAACAGCATGGAAGAAAATTAAGGTGAGAAAAATCATATCTCTGGGGCACCTATGTATATAGTTGGAGGCATAACTTTCAAAAATCCATACAATCTCTTTGATATCTTTTTGGTAGAAAATGCTGAATTAGTAATCAAGGATGTTGAAGGCACACCGTCTAGCAAATTGAGGAGCCATTGCAACCCCTGAGAAAGGAGCAACCCCCCAAAACGCTGCATTGTCGGGAGTTCACATTTTAATATGCAAGTTCCTTAAGCACAATTCATTGGGATAAGTAGTAAGGATGGATTGTTACCATTGCAAGATTTAGTGACAACCAGCGGACATATCTTTCTTAAAAAAGTTAAAAAAAGATATACAAAGATAAAAAGATTAAATATAAGAGATATATTCTTACAAAAAAATTATACACATAAATTGAAATGCAGTCAAAAGTCATGGTTTCCCAAGTGAGTAGTGATATACAGACCCTTTGCGTATTGGTCCTACAAAACAAGTTGTATTAATGTCTATAATTTGTCAGAACTTGTGGCGAATTGTAATTGGAGAAAAAGATTGACCAGTGAAACCGCTCTGATATTTTGTATTAGTACTTTAAGGTTTCTGGATTACAATGTGTGGTTTTTGGACCAATTGGTTGTGATTAATAAATTTACCTCCAGATTTAGAATCCTGTTAATAGCACAAACATCATCTATCTTGTAGGGCTATCTCTCACAGTGTATGCAAATGTTTTTTGTCTCTCACACACATAGATTTACAATTTTATGTGTGTATCCTGCTGTCTGACTCCTTTTATAGACAAAAACAAACAGAAAGAGAACCATGATGATTGGCAAAACTGTACTTCAATTCAATCTGTCTGCATATAACCTCAGTGCAGTGCACAAAAGAACGGTCTTCTCTGGCATTCTCCATTCTCACCCTGTCCCAGGGAACAGACAGAGAGTGGTGACTCTGCCTCCCTGTCACAGTGAGAGCACCGTGACACTGGCTGCAGCAGTGAAGATCAGAAAAAGCCATTTGCTAATGCCAATGTCTTCTTTTTATAAGCTTTTCTTTCATTTTAGGAAAGTTTCTGACCACAAAACCTTTTTTTCTGCAAAATCCAAGGGAGGAAATGGAGTTTCTTTCCACATTCTCAAACCTTTCAATGGGAGGATATCAGTGTTGCTAGATTCAGATGGCAGCTATAGGCGAGTTAAAAAAAAATGCTTTAATTTGATTGGTCCTCCATCCTGTATATTTCCCTAGGTGCTCCACCTTGGCGCTGGCCATTTGCTATGTCGTGCAGGCAAGGGTTGATTGCTGTAGTTGCCAGCTTTCTCAGTACAGCAGATTTCAATAGGCTGTAGATTTTAATGGGAAACATTAATGAATCAAAAAATCACAGAAGAGAGGGAAAAGGATCAAAATCCAATCATTAAAGTCAAAGTGAAATAATGGCAAATGACAATATCATAAATAGTTGCTTTGGAATTTCAATCTGCAGCCTCTCGCCTCGCAATGGGCCGCAAGCTTAATTCAGCTTACAAAGCAATGTGTAACATTCAATCATTTATTGTCATATTGCTCACCATTGATTCTAATTTTATAATTTCAAAAATTCTTTTATTAATACTGAATTAATTTAATCACCCAAAAAAAGGTTTTAACGTGTGCCGTGAAAAAACCCATATACTTGCCACATCTAAGCTATCCAAAATTTACATTAAAATTCCCACATCAAAAATGTTGGAAAAAGGAATACTTAGCCAATTCGATTAGAGTATCCTAAGATGGTCGTAAAATACAATTCATAGTACTCCCGACATGATTCATGTTTCGATTGTTATTACAATCTTCCTCAGGGGAGTTTTCCAAATACTTTTACTTGAAAAGGCCAATATTCTTCAATACCTTAAAAACAAAATATATAAAATGTCATCCGGGTGAGTTTTTTCCTTTGCTGTGCTGTTATTGAATTTCATTTGAACCATGTCCATACATATATACTTTGTGGTTCTGTGAGTTTGCAGATTTCATTTTATATATTTTTTGTTTTTAAGGTATTGAAGAATATTGGCCTTTTCAAGTAAAAGTATTTGGAAAACTCCCCTGAGGAAGATTGTAATAACAATCGAAACATGAATCATGTCGGGAGTACTATGAATTGTATTTTACGACCATCTTTTTCCAACATTTTTGATGTGGGAATTTTAATGTAAATTTTGGATAGCTTAGATGTGGCAAGTATATGTTTTTTTTCACGGCACACGTTAAAACCTTTTTTTGGGTGATTAAATTAATTCAGTATTAATAAAAGAATTTTTGAAATTATAAAATTAGAATCAATGTTGAGCAATATGACAATAAATGATTGAATGTTACACATTGCTTTGTAAGCTGAATTAAGCTTGCGGCCCATTGCGAGGCGAGAGGCTGCAGATTGAAATTCCAAAGCAACTATTTATGATATTGTCATTTGCCATTATTTCCTTTGACTTTAATGATTGGATTTTGATCCTTTTCCCTCTCTTCTGTGATTTTTTGATTTATTAGAGAGGTGTTCCGCTTCTTGGTTTTTGATTAAACATTAATGAATGACATGAACATTTTTGCTTAAATTCATGGGCACTCTCCAGTCATTTAGGGGGGTCTACAAATGAAACAAAAATGGTCTTATTTGTTGTATTTACCATTTGTTTCAAATGAAGGCATTATGGTAGCTTACTGGCTACCATTCAAATCTAACTGGTTATATTTGAATATAACCAGTTAGGTTTGGAAGTTATCCAAAAAACAAGACGGTAAACGGTCCAGGAAAGCCACGGAAATGGAAAAACAAAAACTGGACCGATGCCTTGGAAAGTATTTTATTTAATTAATGTGGAACATGCCCAACTCTGGCCAAAGTTTCGCTTTATGGCTGCATCAGGGGCTCTTCAAATTAGGTAACATCTAGAGTATGTACTCTAGTGCAATATATATCCACTCTGGGAGTATCCACTGATTTCATATGTCAAAAATGACTTTAAAACATATCTTGTTCATTAAACCTCTAGGAGTATCGGAGTCAAGACTATAGCGATTTTCAATGAGAAGAACTCTGTAGCCTATTTAAACGATCCTTATATCCACAATTGAGAGCGTAGTGTTGTACTGCATGCGATGGCGCTTTTTAGCGACAGGACATCGTATGGCGCAAATTAATTTAGTTGAAACAAATCCAACCATTCAGGATAACGCTCATTCCTTCAGATTTCCTTTAGATACAAAGACCATCTCATTTGTCAAAAGAAAAAAAAGGTTTGGAAGTTATCCAGCTGTGTGTGGCTGGGTAATCTTCCACGTATCTGGCTACTGTATATTCAAAATTCGCACTGAACAATATGGATATTGGATGTTGCAGAATACAAAAATGTTAAATACTTAATTAAAGCAGCAAATTGGTTCTTAAAATTAAAAACTTTGAGGCCTTTAGGCCTGAGCCCCTAGCCCATCACCCCAGAAAACACAAACATTTAATTGTATCCATAGTGCCTGACCCCCACCCCGCCACTGTCCCCCATCCCGCCACCTAATCCTCCCAACTCACCCCAACCAACCAAATTAAAATAGCAGTAGGCACTAGCACCATGAGGCTGCCCCTGCTTCTTCCCTGCTTTTTGTCTGTAAACTTAGGATCCACTCCACTCCTCCCCTCCCCATTCACCTGCAACTTGAAGTCCAGAAGTTCCCAAATCTGTCCCGAGGGACTCCCTGCCAGGCAGATTTTCAGGATATCCCCCATGAATATGCTTGAATATGGAGGCAGTGCAGGCAAATTTATCTCATGCATATTCATGGGGGATATCCTGAGAACCTGACTGACTGGGGGATCTCCAGGACAGATTTGAGAACCACTGCTCTAGTCCAAACCCCAGATCCTACCCCAATTCCAAATAACGCAGCCAGGTGTTGCTCATGGCCAGCTCCGGTGTTGATCTGACAGCAGCACTGGAAGATAGGAAAAGAAGGTTCCTGTCATGTCTGGTTAAACCTTTTGAAAGCTGATCCAGATATTTCTAAGTCTATTAGTGATACTACTGAAGTCATGCACATTGTCAGTAGGCAAGTTTATATTTCTGAGCTGCTGCTTATTTAATGGTAAGGTTTAGCAGTAAGGGAGTGTCATGTGATGCTATTCTGGATTAAACATACTTTTCATATTTTATTTTTATATGTTAATCCTATTCTTATGATTGGGATCACCTTTAGTATTTTTCTAATGCACTTTATTGTTTCATTCCTACAGATAAACATTTCTGCCATAATGGAAGAAGAGAACCAGACCATGCCCATCAAATTTTATCTGATGGGATTCTCCAAACATCCACACCTCCAACCCTTGTTTTTTGCCATATTCTTTATTATCTACATGCTAGCCTTGCTGGGCAATATTGTGATCTCGACCATCATTACCATTGACTCTCGCCTTCATACTCCCATGTACTTCTTTCTCATCAACTTGTCCATCTTAGACATCTGTTGCACAACAGCTGCTATTCCTAAGATTTTACAGATCATCCTGTCCGAGGAGAAAACTCTTTCCTTCTCTGGATGCATATCTCAGTTATTTATCTTCTCCTTAGCTGTGGGTACAGAGCTCATACTCTTGGCAGTGATGTCATATGATCGCTATGTTGCAATATCCATCCCACTGCATTATGCAACCATCATGAGCAAGAGGACTTGTGTGCTTCTGGCTACAGCTGTCTGGCTGCTTGGATTCACAAATTCAATGACACACACTAGCTTAATCCTGAAGTTAAAATTTTGCCAACACAACATTCTTGACCACTTCTACTGTGAAATCACACCGGTGTTAAAAGTAGCCTGCTCGGACACTTACATCAATGATGTGGTGATTGTAATATCAGATATTATATTGGGTATGGTTTGCTTCATTTTAACAGTCATATCTTACACATACATCATCTTAGCCATATTGAAAATTCGTTCTGCTGAGAAAAAGAAGAAAGCATTTTCTACCTGTGCATCCCACCTCACCGTTGTGACGTTATTCTATGGAGGTGTAATATACACCTATGTTCGACCTGCTTTCAGCAGTCACCTGGAGGAAGATAAAATAATATCTGCAGTTTATGCTATTATCTCCCCTGTGCTGAACCCTATTATTTACAGTTTAAGAAATAAAGAGGTTATTAGTGCTCTCAGAAAATTAGTAGAAAGAAATGTATATTCAAGAAGATAGTAACCATTTGAAATATATTCTAACACACAAAAAGGATGGAGACCGAATATGCTTGTAACTGGGAGAAGACTATGGTACAGCTTGACTTGTACTCCTGCTCTGTGTCATAGATGACCATGACCAAGAAACCATAATTGATTTATAGGGAAGACTCTGAAGGGGTGTTTTCCTGAGGGAGAGTTTTGGGCACTTATCCTTTTATATGTTCAATGTGCCCTTGTGATGGAAAGGAAACCCAGTTGGAGAGCAGCAGGGCCAGATTAAGGCCAACCAATGCCCTAAGCACAGCCCAAGAATGGTGACCCCTCGGCCCTTCCATTGCTTAAATGAAAAGGCATTAAGACTCAATAAGTGCTAAAGGTGAAATAAGAGATTGAAAATTCAGTTTTCTTCCAAGTCATTCCCCAACCAGACTCTACAACTAAATTAAATACAAACTTTTTAAATGTAATTTTTTTTAAAAATTGTATTTAACACTAAATAGCAGTAAGCAATATAAGAAAATTAATTACTTATAATTAGGGAGCAACAGAAAAAAAAATGCACATTTTCAACACTCTGTGGTACCCCTCCTTCCCTTGATGATATTTGCATGTGCTTATTTTGTTTAATGTTTAATTCAGGGTTGGATAGCGGGCAATGTGTGCCCATAACTGTGCAACACGCATTCCCTCTGGCACTTTTCACACTCTAACACAAATTCCAAGATTCTAGGATAATGTATATGAAGTAATTTATTGCTGATTTCTATAGGTAAATATATATTTTATTATTCATTCAATTCCTCCTACCATATGATATCCAAACCTAGGGCCTCATTTTCTAAAGTATCACAGGCCTGCGATACTTTAGGCAATGAGGGGTGGGGGGCTGAAACGGGGGACGGTCCTGCCCTAGCCGGCAGTGATCGCACTGCCGCGGTGCGATCGCTACCAGTTTCGCACCCAATAGCGCCACCATAGAAGGTGTAACTATTGGGCACGAAATAGGACGTGAAAAGACCCTTACCTTTTCGTCATCCGCGGCGTCTTCGCGGAGTCGGCCCCAGTGACGCCCGGACTCCTCCTCTTCCGGGGCCGACTCCGCCCCCATCTTGGTATCGCACGTGATAAGGGACTTTTTGCATGCGAAACGTCCCTTATCACGTGCAATCCGTCTGGTAAATGACCCCCCTAGTGCTTGCTTAGCTGCCCAGTTTCCCTCTTACTGCTCACAAAATAAAATATCTTGTAACATGACCATGATGTCTCTGAATAGTCTGATCTGTCTCTTTCTGGTCACATCTGTGGCTGGGTTGATTGGTTGCTCGTTTGCCAAAGTTCTGATCACATCTGCTTTGGGGTAGAGTTGGCTGTCTGGTCATGTGTCCTGGTTGTGTACCCAAAATTCTGGCCTCATACTCAATTATTTTATACAACAAGATTACATATTTCTCAGTTCATTGTTTGGATCTGTTTGATGATTTTGTCTAGCCCTTAAAATGTCCGGGTGTTTAGGTTGTTCAGCTCATGGTAGTCCTCACCCTCACCCATATGGTAAATGGGTGTAAACGGCTTTGGATATGAGGCCTTTCCTGATTGGATGTTCCACATATAAGATAAATATCTGATGCTTTAGTAAAACACAGTTCTGCAGCTTTCATTAACTGATCAATGTTTGTCAATATTGAAACTCCAGGCTTTCCTACCAAGGTCCACAAAGCTTACATTTTCTTGCTAGTGACAGAGTTCACTCTGCACCCATCTTTACAGTTGGGTTTTTAACTATTGCAAATATTTATCTTGGTAAATACCAATTAAACTCTGCTTTTATGAGAGCTTTATATTAGTATATTCTTGTGGTTTGGTTAATGCATATATTTAACTGTCAATTTCTTTAAAAAGTCCATTATATGAGAAGTTCATTGCAGAAACTTAATCTGTTTTCAGTTTTAAATGTCTATTATTCCATGCCTTCTGAGATGCTTATGTGAAAAGTCAAAATAGAAATGTCAATATGAGAGGCTTATATGTTAGCCAGGACATTCTTCAGGAGCTTATCCTAACTTTTATGCACTTATTCTATATATAATTCTCCACCCCAAGCTCTAATCATAACAGTTCGACTGTAGAGGATAAGTTTTCAGAGGAATCCGTCCAGTAGCTGATAACTATGGAATTATTCAATTAGATCCCTTAAGGTGAAAAGTTTTCGCCTCAAAATGGCTAAATCTATTTTCCAATAAGAACATCACAAAATTGGAAGACCACTGAAAATATCGAATATAATAATTGTACTTCTGATAAAGAAAAGTTTTTATGAACTCTCAAGACCATCACAATAGGCACTACCAGCTTAGGTATAATCTCATTAGGGATGGGCATTCAATAGGAAGAAAGTTCCTCTTTCATTTTATTTTGTTAAGAAGCAAAATATAACAAAATTTTGTTGGTTTTCATGTTTTGTTTTGAAAAAAAAATGGATGCATTGGGTCTACGTCCAGTTTGTAACCTGGACCCCAGTCTAGGCGAAGGCCCAGGTGACAGGACCTGGCTTCCGGGCGAGGTCCTGGCTTTGGGACTCTCTCTCCTTATTAGGTTGCAGAACCGGGATTGGGTCCAGGCCGTAATGCCTGAGCCTTGCACACTTGGGGTTTTTTTTCTGTGCTAAGCTTTAGAAAACAAATCCCTGACCTGACATCAATATGTGAGGATGACCCAGCAAATCATTGTGGCTGAAGCAGAAACCCACACTGAATCCAGCCTTTTCAAATGCACTCCTGAATGTCCCCTGCCCCACAGAGTCTTGCCCATATTGCTTTTTCCCTCTTTGGGAATGAAAGTGGACCAGTCCTGGAGCTCCAGAGAATTAGTGTTCGGGGAATAAATTTGGTGACTGGGTTTAGGTAGGTAAGGGGGGGGGGGGTGCAGAGAATAGGTTGTATGGAGGGAGCAAGGTGTGGAGGTGGAAAGAACTCTGACTAGAGAGTGGGAGGAGCTGGGAGTGGGCAGAGGTTTTTGAGGGAAGTGATGGGTGTGGGGTTTGGTGGGGTGGAATATTTGCAGGGAGACAGAAGGGGAGACATAAAGGGGTGCACTAAGGGGCAAGCCCCTTTGGGACGTGGCACTAGGCACGCGCCGCCTGAGGCCGGTAATTTAAAAGGCCTCGGTGTGATGCAGCGACTTCACCCGGGGGGGGGGGGGGGGGGGGGGGGGCCCTCTGGCTGGGCTGTGCGATGTCCGGGTAAGTCGGCAGGCAGGTCGGACTCGGGTTGTGCTCGCTCCTGATCCCAGCGGATCAGCACCGGCCGCGCAGAGCTGAGCACTCAGTCGGAGGGTGGTGAATACAATTTGCAGAAATGCAGAATATAAATCTTTTTAAATAAAATCCTTTCAAATAAAATGTAAGCCTGGAGCATAGGCCCAGTCCTGAGCTCAGTTTCCCACCACTGAGACCCAGTATTGAGGCTTGGTCCCAGTGCCAGGCCTCAGATCTAAGGACCAATATTGGTGCCTAGGCCAGGCTCTGAGGCCCAGTCCCAGCTCTGAGGTCCAGGCATGAGGCCCAATTTACGCATGGGCCTGAGGCTCAGTCCCAGTGCTGAAACCTAGGCCTGGGTCTCCAGGTATCTTCTTCATGTTTCCATGCACTTGGAATATGATGCCGGAATGCTTTTACTTTGTGCTCTTCTGTCAGTGAAGCTGGCACAGTTTTGATGTATGGCCCGATATTTCTATGACCATGCGTCTGCTCTGCAGGAAGATGTCACAGTGATGTCACTCTGCTGCCACCTTCCGGGTGCATAATGTCATTTACTCAAGTACTAGGACACAAAGAAGATCTTTGGAGACCCTGGCCTACTCCTCAATGCTAGGACCAGGCTTCAGGGCCTCGCTCTGGCATCAGTCTCAGACCTCAGAGCCAGGACCAGCCTTGGCACTGTGACCAGGTCTCAAGGTTGGGCTACAGCACCAGGCCTAGACCTTGGCACTGACTCCAAGCCTGAGTACCTGGCTCTTTTTTTATATTTTTAAATGGAATGAATAAAAAAATGCCAGAAAATTGGGGGTATTTTCATAAAAGGCTAATTCTGGTTCTTTTCATTCTGAATTCACTGAAAATGGCTTCCTTTGTAGCAATTTTTTCCTCTAGTTAAAAACAAACTCATATCCCTATGGCTTACTTGATTTTTTTTTTTTTTTGCTAAATTTAAGGTAAACACAAGAATATCCTGTACCAGCAAAGAAGGATCATAGAAATAATACAAAAAAATACATAATTTGCATTTAAATATTTCACAACACACTTGCATGGATAACATAATATATACTGGTCCCCATGTGACAGAACCTTAGGTCTCATAGACAGAAATTTCTTTCTTCGCACCTGTGTTAATTCTTGTGACATCTGGATAAATCCAAATTTTTCCCCCATGGAAAAGATGATTCCTTTTTCTAAGAAAAAAATCTTATGACGGTGTTCCTATCACTCTTAAAAGTGAAAGTCACCGACATAGTCCCTCTTTGTAGAATCTCAATTTCTGCTTAGCTGGATTTGAATATCTTAGTCCCTGACACAAATTAGGGGACATTATGACAATGTCATGCTTATGTTCCTACAAGAACGAATCTCTTGAAAGGACATACAATGAATTTATTAATAATCAATTCCTCTCTGCTTGTGAGGGACTCTAAGGACCATATCCCTGAGGTTTTCTACAAAATATAAAACCTGTATAAGTTCCATACACCAATATATCAAAATCAGGAGGGAGATGAGACTCATCCACGGGTAAGTGAGAAAATACAGGAAGGCCTTATATTGGTAAAGATATTCTGAGTATCATACCTCTTACTGCATGAGTGCTCCCATTTGCATGTTTTGGGAGTAGACTGCACAATGACCCTACAAGTCAAACATGCAAATGATAGAAAATGTCAAGAGAGTTTTTAAAAATTCCACTACTTTAGAATTGAAATGATTTGATTTCCTGCGTATTTTCTGAATGTCTTAGAGTGGGAAAGTCTGTGTGCTGGATAGAGAAAGAGCTAATAACAGGCAAGGAGCTGTCAGAAAAGGGAATAACATCTTGAGAAAAGGCAAAGAAAAAATATTAATGGACAATTAGAGCAGAGAGAATTGGGGGGTAAATGGTCTGGAGAACTGGAAAATCAGACTTGTGCATATATTTGCCCATCTGTGTCTGCTCTGAGAATGATGTAAAAAAATGCCTTTATTAAAGAGTTGCCCGACTCTGGCCGAGTTTTGCTCTCGCAGCAGCTGCCTCAGGGGCTGTTAAGGGCAAAATTTGAAAATTAAAATAAAGATACACATGACACATGACACATAAATACATGTAAATAATGGTGACATACATACGTAAATAAAATGAAATGAACTTACATTGTGTGCACATATTTTGACAACATACAGAAGAAAATGTAAATAATTTAAATGAAATGCACAAACATAAATATATAAATACATAAATACAAAGATACGCACAAATAAAACATTTTTTAGTAGAAAATTGCTGTATTGACCTTAAAGAATTGTTTAAGGATGTGATCAAGAACTCAGTTAGTTTGTGTATGTGTGTACTGTTTTTCACAAAGGACATGGATATGGAATGGAGTATTGAGGACAAGAACTCATAATGTGTATATTTTTAACACAAAAGATATGGTTGCACAGTGGAAGTAGACTATGGTCACAACAAGAAAAAACAAACAATGATACCTGTTTCTATTCTGTTGATTTTGAAAAATTCAGTGGAAAGTCATCACCGAATGCCAATATCAATCTAAACAGAGCAACTTGGTGTTAAAATACGTCACATAAGTAATTTAAAAATGGAGTAAAAATATGATAAAAAGAAAATGATGGTCTTTAAAAGTATAAAAATGTAACAACCAAGATTGAATCATAAAAGAAAAAGAAAATAAAATGAACATAAAATGGAAAATTAAAAATAATAGCAGGAAATCAAAAAACAATGCTCTATGACCATGCACAATATGAATATTATCTACGGGGCACAGCATGTTCAACTAAAAAGTTTATACATGTCATTTAAAAAAAAAAAAAGTAAAAATAAATGAGGATAATTTATGGCAGTTGATTACCTCAGTGTTGTTAGTACAGTCAATCCCGCATGTGTTAAGTTATTTATTCGAATTCTCAAGCTGGCAAACAAGCATGATACTTAATACATTCCAGTCTGAAAAAAATTTTTTAAAACTGAATAACCTATTTTTTATGAGTATAGGAGAAATGAAAGCAGTTAGTTTTCCGTATGATTCATTAGGGACTAATATGCAAACGCTCTGATAACAGATTGTAAATGTGTTTTAAAAGGAGAACAAATACCATTGTTCAAAAAGATTGTGTCAACTCACTTGTTCAATGCCTTGTGTAAAAGCGAATGTAAGATAGCACATTTCTTGTGTTCAGCCCCTCATTGTCAAAATCGGCAGGAGACTATAAAATATAAATTTAAAGTAAATACTATGAGCAGACTAACAGAGGAGACTTCTGTTTGAAAAATACCATATTCTCCTTACCTTAACCACTTACCAAAAACTGAACACGGTGGCAAGTAACATTTTATTTATTTTTATTTAACAGTTTTTTATACCGACCTTCATAGTAAATAACCATATCGGATCGGTTTACAGTTTAACAAAGGGGAAACTAGAGTAACAATTCAAGTAAACGAAAGATAATAATAGGTAGGAATAAGTCAAAGTTACAATCAACAGGGGGAGAGAACTTGGGAGCTTGTAACAAGCTGTAAAGAAGAAAGGCCGGTAAAAGTATTGTTACCATAGAGTGTACAAGTTAAAAAACCTAAAAACGGAGCTTTAACCTGAAAGTCTCAGGTTAACATCGGGGGTATTTAAATATGTTCCCACAGCGTTTTACTGAAAAAGCCCACCAAAAGATAAACTGGTTTAATGCGTTTTTTGCGCAATCACAGGGACTGTTTGCTGTTTTTTGTCAGCAAGGATCAAAGCACGAGTGACATATTAATCAAGAGACCAACCGTGCATATGTATTTAAAATCAAAAAATGTATAAAAATAAATTGAAACTAAAAAATTCATGTATGAAAATGGAAAAGAGAATAAATTAAAATTATCAGCCAAATCTATATAAATAAAGTATAACCTTGAGTGCGACTGTTCAATATTAAATGGAAGACACAGCAGTGCGGATGCCATACAAGTTAACTGGTCTGGAGAACTAAACTAAGCCCGATGTTGTGCATGGTATCGATCAAGGGTGTATATTAAAGAGATGCTAAACAATAAATCAAACCATATATATGTAAAAAAAAATTTTAAATGTGAGATTTAAGCATTCATTAAAGGATTAAATAAAAACATGGACCATGTTCATGTGGAAAAAAGAAAAAGGGATACCTAAAGGTGGGCTTGATAGTATAATCATAACTATGCTTAATGGTTGATGAATTGTGTGTCAAATTAGTCAAGCCTTATAATATCATATATCTTAAAAAGAATAGAACTATAAAAATGTTAAAAAATGAATGTAAAAATTTTTTTTTTAAATATAATAAACATGATGCTCAAATAAATAAATTTTAAAATATGAAAAATTATATGTAAAAATGAGATCCAAATCATAAAAAACGTTTCTAAAAAAAAGAGGAAATGATGAATATAAAAATGAAATCATGAAATAAAATGAGAAAACACCATAAAAATATAATACCACCAAGTTGCTCATAGGTAAACTAAACACTAAGATCGGTATCACAGTTGAGTCCAAAAGAAGATGCAGTATTAAAATAAAAAATGAATTTTTGTTCCCATCTGAGTAAAGTGTTGTCAAAATTGCCTCCTCTCTAATTGGTATATGGATTCTTAATAATACAGAATCTGAAATCCTCAAACGTATGGTTCATTTCGACTGAATGTGCGACCAAAGGTTTTCCCTTGCTGCATCTGTTTATGGCACTTTTGTGTTCTATAATCCTCTTGTTGAATTGCCTTATGGTTTTCCCTACATAAATGAGGTTACATGGGCAGATGGCAATATAAATAACACCTGACGATTTGCATGTAGTAGAATCCAATAATTTGAAAATCTTTTCTTTTCTTCCAGTTTTTAAGGACTGTACTTGTAAATTCATGGAGCTAACGCTACACCTGCCATAGGGTTTGTGTCCAGGTTGTGTCTTTGTTATAGGTTTATCATCAGGTAATGCAGAAGAGGATAAGAATTCTTTTAGGTTCTTGTCTCTTTTGTTGGCCACCATAACTTCTTTTCCTCGGAAGACTGGAAGTAACTGGAGGATATGCCAGTATTTTCTGATTATTTTGGTGATGTCATAAGATAGTCCTGTAAACGTTAGGGGACAAATGACTTTATCCTCTCTCACAGATTTTATTCGGGGTCTCAATAATTCAGAACATTTTTGTGTATCTGCTCTTAGAAAGCCATTGTCAATGCATTCTCTTGGATATCCTCTTTTTAGAAACCTGCTTTTCATTTCTACTGATCTCTTCATAAAAGTTTTTTTGTCTGTGCATAATCTTTTAAGATGAAGAAATTGACTGTACAGTAAGTTCCTTAGTAGAGATTTATTGTGACAGCTATTAAATGTTAAAAAGTTTATTTATGTCAGTAGGTTTTCTATATATGTCCTTTACAAAACCAGCAGGAGTGTTTTTAATTAGAATATCTAAAAAAGCAATTTCTTGGGTATCATATTGTATTTTAAATTTTAAGTTATCATCAAGGTTATATAGCCAATTGTTAAAATCCAAGAGTTCATTGACATTGCCTTTCCATATCAGGAAAACATCATCGATGTATCTTTTCCAAATTACAATATTATTTTCATATCTGTGATGTGTAAGGAAAGTTTTTTCAAAATTGGAAACATACAGGTTTGCTATAGATGGGGCCATAGTTGACCCCATGGCTACTCCCTTAATTTGTAGATAGATTTGCAGATCGAAAGCAAAAAGTTATTGGTTAAGGCAATGGTGGCCAAATCTATAATCAATTGATTCAGTATGTGTTCATGTTTCTACCATGAATGGTTTGTTGTATAATTTCTATAGCACTATTTTGGGGAATGTTAGTGTAAAGGGAGTCTACGTCCAATGTGACCATAATAATGTTATTGTTGTTAAGTGATGTGTTCATTAGGATATTGATCATATGAGCTGAGTCTCTAACGTATGACAGCATGTCTGGGACATGGGGACGCAGGAAGATATCTATGAATGTGGAAAGAGGTTCTAAGCGTGAGCCATTGGCTGAAATAATGGGTCTGCCTGGTGGATCCATCGTGGACTCGTGTATCTTTGGTAATGTGTACAATACCAGCACCACTGGATGTTTTACACTAAGGAAGGAGATCTCTTTTTTCGTGACATAATTTGATGATTCTGCTATAGTGAGAATTGTATCAATTTCTTTTTTTATATTCTCCATTGGATCTTTGTTCAATCTTTTATAAAAATTTTTGTCAGAAAGTTGTCTGTGTATCTCTGCTGTATAGTCAGATCTATTCATGACAACTATTGCACTGCCTTTGTCTGCTTGCTTGATGACTATTGTTTTGTCTTTACTCAAACTTCTAATCACATTTCTTTCTGGTATGGTGATATTGTGTTTGTATTTAAATTTTCCTTCCTTCTCTTTTAGTATTAGTGTCTCAAAAGTAAGTATTACAGGGTTAGGTGGTCCACTAGGCATCCATTTGCTTGTGGGTTTTACAACGGAGAAATCTGTCATTGTGGGTCTGGTTGAAAAGATATCTAGGATTTTCAACTTTCTAGTGAATTTGAATAATTCTGTCCTAGTTCTGAAAGCATTGTACATGGCAGTTGGTACAAAGGACATCCCTTTGTTCAAAATGGCCATTTCATCTGTATTTAATATTCTGTTGGAGATATTGATCACTTGGTTATCTTCCTTTAGTATGCTGTTTTCTGATATGGGTTGTAATAACCCCTGCCTCTTCCTCTCCCTCTTCCTCTTTCCCTCCCCCTCACTGGTATCATGTCGCCTTTCTTTTCTTGTGCAAATTGTTTTGTCAAATCTTTTTTCCAAACCTTTCCTAACTGAAAAACCTGATATACTGGGATATTTTTTTGGATTGGATCATTATGGACTGTACTGAAAAGAGGTGCTGAGGGATCTACGCTGTCTCCATTATCACTGCATATACGCTTGGCTCCTCTATCAATATTTGGGCTTGTATATTGTCTTTCAACGTGTTTTTCAGTATTCATGCTTTTATCCTTATCATACATATGATGTGGAACATCATTCTTTTTTCTATAATTAAATCTGTCGTTGAATTTACATTTCTCTTGTCCCTGCCAAGGGTATACTGTGTCATTTCTATAATCATTTTCATCCCTTTTAAATTTTTCGTATTTGGTACTCTTAAGGTCCTTTGTGAACTTGTCCAAATTAACCTTATAGTCCTCATAAATCATGTTGAAACACAGATCCTTCTCTTATAAATATTGTAGCTGTTGGTCTAATTCAGCTTTTAATTTGTCTTCCCTTTTCTTGGCTGTCTTGATGATCAATATCATAAGGTCCAGCGAACATTTATTCAAGATAGCCTCCCAGCTATTCATGAATACGCCATCTTCTTGATACATGCTCGGGCACTTGTTGATCCTGCCTCTTGGTATTCTCTTGTATCTATAATAGTCAAGAAGAGAGGCATGTAAGGCACTTCTCACCACACCTTTAAGATTAATAGCGTCCTCCCATCTTTGTAGAAAATCATCAAAAACCTAATTTTCTTTGAAAAACGATTCAGATGGCAATAAATCATGTAATGTGCCGTCACCATTACTGAGTACATCCTTCCAGGGTGAAAAGGACATTTCCGGTAGAAGGGATGGACCCAAAAAACAAAGTGGAACCCGATCCAATATTGCTAGTAAGCGATGAGACGAAGAAGATCGTTGTAAAAAATGCCTTTATTAAAGAGTTTCCTGACCCTGGCTGAGTTTCGCTCTCACAGGAGCTGCCTCAGGGGCTGTTAAGGGAAAAATTTGAAAATTAAAATAAAGATACACATACACATGACACATAAATACAGGTAAATAAATGAAGGTAACATACATATGTAAATAAAATGAAATGAACTTACATTCTGTGCACATATTTTTACAACATACAGAAGAAAATTTAAATAAATTAAATAAAATGCACAAACATAAATATATAAATACAATGATACACAGAAATAAATAAACCATTTTTTAGTAGAAAATTGCCATATTGACCTGAAAGAATTGTTTAAGGATGTGATCAAGAACTCAGTTAATTTCTCTATGTGTGTACTGTTTTTCACAAAGGACATAGATATGGAATGGAGTTTTGATGACAAGAACTTATAATATGTATACTTTTAACACAAAGGGCACGGATGCACAGTGGAAGTAGACTATGGTCACAACAAGAAAAAACGAACAATGATATCTTTTTCTATCCTGTTGATTTTGAAAAATTCAGTGGAAAGTCATCACCGATTGCCAATATCAATCTAAACAGAGCAACTTGGTGTTAAAATAAGTCACATATGTAATTTAAAAATGGAGTAAAAAATGATAAAAACAAACTGATGGTCTTTAAGAGTATAAAAATGTAACAACCAAGATTGAATCATAAAACCAAAAGAAAATAAAATAAGCATAAAAAGGAAAATTAAAAATAATATCAGGAAATCAAAACACAATGCTCTATGGCCATGCACAATGGGGCAGATTTTCAAAGGGTTACGCGCGTAACCCCCGAAAAACTGCCCCTTCCACCCCCTGTGCATGCCTAGCTTATCTTGCATAGACTCGGCAGTGCGCACAAGCCCTGGGACGCGTGTAAGCCCAGGGCTTTCCTGGGGGGGGGCATGTCAGGTAGGCGTGTCGCGGCCGGCGCGTCATCGGGGCCGTTCCGAGGGTGGGGCCACGAGTGTGTGATTCCGGCCCAGGGGCGTTCCGGGCAGGCATAACTTGTAAAATAAAGGTGTGGGAGGGAATTGGTTAGTTAGTTAGGGCTGGGGGTGGTTTAGATAGGGGAAGGGAGGAGAAGGTAGGGGGGCCGGAAGGAAAGTTCCCTCTAAGGCCGCTCCAATTTCGGAGCAGCCTTGGAGGGAGCCATGATTCCTGATGTCTGACCTGGGCATCCTTCAGTACCCCGCTCCTCCTTCGACTGGAATGGTAGTGCGCTTCGTGACAGCGCAGACCATGGCGTCCACTTTGGGGACAGCGCTGACCCTGTATTTTATACATGGTCTCAATAATTCAGAACATTTTTGTGCAACTACTCTTAGAAAGCCTTAGTCAATGCATTCTCTTGGATATCCTCTTTTTAGAAACCTGCTTTTCATTTCTACTGATCTCTTCATAAAAGTTTTTTTTGTCTGTGCATAATCTTTTAAGACGAAGAAATTGTACGGTAAGTTTCTTAGTAGAGATTTGTTGTGACAGCTATTAAATGTTAGAAGTTATTTGTGTCAGTAGGTTTTCTATATATGTCCTTTACAAAACCAGCAGGAGTGTTTTTAATTCAAATATCTAATAAAAGCAATTTCTTGGGTATCATATTGTATCTTAAATTTCAAGTTATCATCCAGGTTATTTAGCCAAATGTTAAAATCCAAGAGTTCATTGACATTGCCTTTCCATATCAGGTAAACATTATCGATGTATCTTTTCCATAATACAATATTATTTTTATATCTGTGATGTGTAAGGAAAGTTTTTTCAAAATTGGTTTATTTTAGTTCTCCAGACCAGTTAGTATGTATGGCATCCACACTGCTGTGGTCTTCTGTTTAATATTGAAGAGTCACACTCATGGTTATATTTTATTGATATAGATTTGGCCGATAATTTTAATTTATTCTCTTTTCCATTTTAATACATTAATTTTTTTGTTTCATTTTGTTTTTGTACATTTTTTGATTTTAAATACATATGCACGGTTGGTCCCTCGATTAATATGTCACCCGTTCTGCTTTGACCCTTGCTGACAAAAAACAGCAAACAGTCCCTGTGATTGCACAAAAACCGCATTAAACCGGTTTGTCTTTTAGTGGGCTTTTTCAGTAAAACGCTGTGGGAACATATTTAAATACCCCTGATGTTACTTGCCACCGCGTTCAGTTTTTCGTAAGTGGTTAAGGTAAGGAGAATATGGTATTTTTCAAACAGAAGTCTCCTCTGTTAGTCTGCTCATAGTATTTACTTTAAATTCACATTTTATATTCTCCTGCCGATGTTGACAATGACCGGCTGAACACAAGAAATGTGCTCTCTTACATTCGCTTTTACACAAGGCATTGAACAAGTGAGTTGAGACAATTTTTTGACTAATGGTATTTGTTCTCTTTTAAAACACATTTACAACCTGTTATCAGCACATTTGCATATTAGTCCCTAATGAATGATATAGGAAAATGAACTGCTTTTGTGACTCCTATAAAAATAGGAGTCACAATAATATAAATAATATATAAATAATATATAAATAAAAAGTAGGTTATTCAGTTTTAAAATATTTTTTTTCAGACTGGAATGTATTAAGTATCATGCTTGTTTGCCAGCTTGAGAATTCGAATAAATAACTTAACACATGCGGGATTGACTGTACTAACAACACTGAGGTAATCAACTGCCATAAATTGTCCTCATTTATTTTTACTTTAAAAAAAATAACATGTATAAAGTTTTTAGTTGAACATCCTGTGCCCCATTTATGATTCAATCTTGGTTGTTACATTTTTATACTCTTAAAGACCATCAGTTTGTTTTTATCATTTTTTACTCCATTTTTAAATTACGTATGTGACTTATTTTAACACCAAGTTGCTCTGTTTAGATTGATATTGGCAATTGATGATGACTTTCCACTGAATTTTTCAAAATAAACAGGATAGAAACAGGTATCATTGTTTGTTTTTTCATGCTGAGAGCATAGTCTACTTCCATTGCGCATCCGTGTCCTTTGCGTTAAAAGTATTCATAAGTTCTTGTCATCAATACAACATTCCATATCTACGTCCTTTGTGAAAAACAGTACACACATACACAAACTAACTGAGTTCTTGATCACATCCTTAAACAATTCTTTCAGATCAATTAGGCAATTTTCTACTAAAAAATGGTTTGTGTGTATCATTATATTTATGTATTTATATATTTATGTTTGTGCATTTCATTTAAATTTTCTTCTGTATGTTGTTAAAATGTGTACACAATGTAAGTTAATTTCATTTTATTTACATATGTATGTCACCATTATTTATTTACATTTATTTATGTGTCATGTATATGTGTATCTTTATTTTAATTTTCAAATTTTTCCCTTAACAGCCCCTGAGGCAGCTCTTGTGAGAGCAAAACTCATCCAGAGTCGGAAAACTCTTTAATAAAGGCATTTTTTACACCGATCTTCATCTCGTCACTTACTAGCAACATTGGATCGGCTTCTGCTTTTTTTTTGGGTCCATTCCTTCTACCGGAAATGTCCTTTTCACCCTGGAAGGATATACTCAGTTATGATGATGGCACATTACATGATTTACTGCCATCTGAACTGTTTTTCAAAGAAAATGAGGTTTTTGATGATTTTCTACAAAGATGGGAGGACGCTATTAATCTTAACAAAGTTGTGGTGAGAAGTGCTTTACATGCCTCGACTCTTCTTGCCTATTGTAGATACAAGAGAATACCAAGAGGCTTAAGGATCAACAAGCCCCCGAGCATGTATCAAGAAGATGGCGTATTCATGAATAGCTGGGAGGCTATCTTAAATAAATGTTCGCTGGACCTTATGATATTGATCATCAAGACAGCCAAGAAAAGGGAGGACAAATTAAAAGCTGAATTAGACCAACAGCTACAATATTTAAAAGAGAAGGATCTGTGTTTTGACATGATTTATGAGGACTATAAGGTTAATTTGGACAAGTTCACTAAGGGCCTTATTTTCCAATATCGCATTGGTAACGCATTAGGGGGCGTTACCAATGCAAATGAGGCTTCTTTCGTGCAGTGGGGAAACATCGTGTGCGGCGATGTTTTCGCCATTCGCGAAAACATTAGCGCCGCACGCGATGTTTTCCCACTGCACGATGATTCTTTCAGGGTTTTATCGCGGTGCACGATATGTGGCACTTTTTGGAGATAGTCCCAGACAGCCTGTTTTGAGAGAGAGAGAGAGAGAGAGAGAGAGAGAGAGAGAGAGAGAGAGAGAGAGAGAGAGAGAGAGAGAGAGAGAGAGAGAGAGAGAGAGAGAGAGAGAGAGAGAGAGAGAGAGCGCCTTACTATAGTGCCTATGCCCTACATAGGTATTTGAATCCCTATGGGAGGGCTACCTACTAACTCGGGGTGGGGATTAGGTATGAGTGTCGGGGGTTGGGGGCCACTTTTGCATTCCACATGAGACCTACTGACAGAAACAGTGGTCTCTAGTGCAGATTTGCTGGCCGGAGTGAGGACGCTCACTCCAAGCGGAGATTTGGCCAACATTTTCTCCACCTAGCATGTTGTTGCCCAGGTAGAGTGTCCATCAAGCTAGGTGGAGAGAACGTTGCCCAAACCACTTCTTGGTGTGAGCGTCCTCACTCCGACGGCCAGCAAATCTGCACTAGAGACCACTGTTCTGTCAGTAGGTCTCATGTGGAATGCAAAAGTGGCCCCCAACCCCCGACACTCATACCTAATCCCCACCCCGAGTTAGTAGGTAGCCCTCCCATAGGGATTCAAATACCTATGTAGGGCATAGGCACTATAGTAAGGTGCTCTCTCTCTCTCTCTCTCTCTCTCCTCTCTCTCTCTCCTCTCTCTCTCTCTCTCTCTCTCTCCTCTCTCTCTCTCTCTCTCTCTCTCTCTCTCTCTCTCAACAGGCTGTCCGGCACTACCGTGGATGGCGATAATCCTTTTCTGGCCCGTAGCGCAGTCCATAACGCGAAGTTGGAGTTGTAGTTAAAATCCGCGATAGCAGCCGCGCTACCACTGCGGTTGTTTCGCCGCACACGATACACAGGTTCCCGCTTTACATATGCTCCGCCCCCTGAATACCAAATGACTAATTTGCATTCGCGAATCGCGTTAACAGCTGTTAACGCGATTCGCGAATTTATCGCACGCGGTAAAGTGCTTTGAAAATGAGGCCCTAAGGACCTTAAGAGTACCAAACACGAAAAATTTAAAAGGAATGAAAACGATTATAGAAATAACACAGTACACCCTTAGCATAGACAAGAGAAATTTAAATTCAACGACATATTTAATTATAGAAATAAGAATGATGTTCCACATCATATGTATGATAAGGATAAAAACATGAATACTGAAAAACACATTGAAAGACAATATACAAGCCCAAATATTGATAGAGGGGCCAAGTGTATACGCAGTGATAATGGAGACAGCGTAGATCCCTCAGCACATCTTTTCAGTACAGTCCATAATGATCCCATCCAAAAAAAAAACCAGTATATCAGGTTTTTCAGTTAGGAAAGGTTTGGAAAAAAGATTCGACAAAACAAGATGCACAAGAAAAGAAATGCGACACGACACCAGTGAGGGGGAGTGGAAGAGGGAGAGGGAGAGGCAGGGGTTATTACATCCCATATCAGAAAACAACAGCATACTAAAGGAAGATAACTGAGTGATCAATATCTCCAACAGAATATTAAATACAGATGAAATGGCCATTTTGAACAAAGGGATGTTCTTTGTATCAACTGCCATGTACAATGTTTTCAGAACTAGGACAGAATTATTCAAATTCACTAGAAAGTTGAAAATCCTAGATATCTTTTCAACCAGACCCACAATGACAGATTTCTCCGTTGTAAAACCCACAAGCAAATGGATGCCTAGTGGACCACCTAACCCTGTAATACTTACTTTTGAGACACTAATACTAAAAGAGAAGGAAGGAAAATTTAAATACAAACACAATATCACCATACCAGAAAGAAATGTGATTAGAAGATTGAGTAAAGACAAAACAATAGTCATCAAGCAGGCAGACAAAGGCAGTGCAATAGTTGTCATGAATAGATCTGACTATACAGCAGAGATACACAGACAACTTTCTGACAAAAATTTCTATAAAAAATTGAACAAAGATCCAATGGAGAATAAAAAAAAGAAATTGATACAATTTCTCAGTATAGCTGAATCATCAAATTATCTCACGAAAAAAGAGATCTCCTTCCTTAGTGTAAAACATCCAGTGGTGCCGGTAATGTACACATTACCAAAGATACACGAGTCCACGATGGATCCACCAGGCAGACCCATTATTTCAGCTTAGAACCTCTTTCCACATTCATAGATACCTTCCTGCATCCCCACGTCCCAGACATGCTGTCATACGTTAGAGACTCAGCTCATATGATCAATATCCTAATGAACACATCACAACAACAATGACATTATTATGGTTACATTGGACGTAGACTCCCTTTACACTAACATTCCCCAAAATAGTGCTATAGAAATTATAGAACGAACTATTCATGGTAGAAACATGAACACACGCATACCGAATCAATTGATTATACAGTTGGCCACCATTGCGTTAACCAATAACGTTTTTGCTTTCGATCAGCAATTCTATCTACAAATTAAGGAGGTCATTTATCAAAATGCGCTAAGGCGTTTTCGCATGCGTTAAGGGCTTATCGCATGCGAAAACGTCTTTAATGCATGTGATAGCACCATATCGTATGGTGCGATGCAAATTTGGAAAAGAGGAGGAGTTAGAGGCGGGCTGGGTATGCCAGTGTGCGAAATGCTATCGCACAGACTTAACGCCGATTTTAACTACACCTTTTTGAATAGCGTTAAGCCATGTGATAGCTTGGGCAATGTTCTCTCCACCTAGCTTGATGTTACCCATGTAGAGAGTCCATCAAGCTAGGTTGAGAGAACATTGCCCAAATCTCTCATCTTGGAATGAGTTTTCTCTCTCCATCGGTCCTCAGATCTTCACAAGAGACCACTGTTCTGTTCGTACGTGTCACATTGAATGTCAAAGTGGCCCCTAACCCCCTACACCAATACCTAAACCTCACCTCGAGTTGCCAGTTGGGCCTACAATAGGGATACAAATAATTATCTAGGGAGAGGATACTATGGTTAGTCTCAGTCTCTCTCTCAGTCTCTCTCTCTCTCTCTCTCATGCAGGAAATACATTAGGTCTGGCACTTATCAAAAAGGTTAGCACAATATGCACTAACTTAGAGCATCCTCAGAGGGAACATAGCTTCCCCTACCTTTGTTGCAAAAGTTACACCTGCCTGAGGCACACCATGTTCCAATCCAGAGGCTGCAGCCATGCCCCTGGGCTGGTGTCACACCCCCTAGCAAAGCACTGGGTCTTATGCATGTATCCCTTTGAAAATCTGCCCCATTATGCACAGACAAAAAAACTTTTATGAAGAGATCAGTAGAAATGAAAAGCAGGTTTCTAAAAAGAGGATATCCAAGAGAATGCATTGACAATGGCTTTCTAAGAGCAGATGCACAAAAATGGTTTGAATTATTGAGACCCCGAATAAAATCTGTGAGAAAGGATAAAGTCATTTGTCCCCTAACGTTTACAGGACTATCTTATGATATCACCAAAATAATCAGAAAATACTGTCATATCCTCCAGTTACTTCCAGTTTTCCAATGAAAGAAACAAGAACCTAAAAGAACCTAAAAGAATTTTTATCCCCTTCTGCATTACCTAATGATAAACCTATAACAAAGACACAAGCTGGACACAAACCCTATGGCAGGTGTAGCGTTAGCTCCATGAATTTACAAGTACAGTCCTTAAAAATTGGAAGAAAAGAAAAGATTTTCAAATTATTGGATTCCACTACATGCAAATCGTCAGGTGTTATTTATATTGCCATCTGCCCATGTAACCTCGGATATTAAAAGATAGGCGCAGCTACGCGCGTATCTATTAAAATCCAGCGTACTTTTGTTTGCGCCGGTCACGTGTACAAAAGTACACCTGGGGTTAGTTTTTTAAAATCTATCCCATTGTGCATGGTCATAGAGCATTGTTTTTTGATTTCCTGTTATTTTTAATTTTCCATTTTATGCTCATTTTATTTTCTTTTTCTTTTGGTTTTATGATTAAATCTTGGTTGTTACATTTTTATACTTTTAAAGACCATCAGTTTGTTTTTATCATTTTTTACTCCATTTTTAAATTACATATGTGACGTATTTTAGCACCAAGTTGCTCTGTTTAGATTGATATTGGCATTTGGTGATGTCTTTCCAATTAATTTTTCAAAATCAACAGAATAGAAGCAGGTATTGTTTGTTTGTTTTTTTTGTTGTGACCATAGTCTACTTCCACTGTGCATCCGTGTCCTTTGTGTTAAAAGTATACATATTATAAGTTCTTGTCATCAATACTCCATTCCATATCTATGTCCTTTGTGAAAAACAGTAGACACATACACAAACTAACTGAGTTCTTGATCACATCCTTAAACAATTCTTTCAGGTCAATTAGGCAATGTTCTACTAAAAAATGGTTTATTTGTGCGTATCATTGTATTTATGTATTTATGTTTGTGCATTTCATTTCAATAATTTACATTTTCTTCTGTATGTTGCCAAAATATGTGCACACAATGTAAGTTCATTTCATTTTATTTACATATGTATGTCACCATTATTTATTTACATGTATTTATGTGTCATGTGTATGTGTATCTTTATTTTAATTTTCAAATTTTGCCCTTACCAGCCCCTGAGGCAGCTCCTGCGAGAGCAAAACTCAGCCAGAGTCGGGCAACTCTTTAATAAAAGCATTTTTTACACCGATCTTCTTCATCTCTTTGCTTACTAGCAATATTGGATCGGCTTCCGCTTTGTTTTGCTATGAGAATGATCCGGTCCTACTTACAAATGAATAAAGCCAAGTATGAAGCAAGCAAATTTCAACTTGGCTTGAGTTTGGCAAAAAGTTTGGATTGCCTTCATATTCACTTGGGAATTTTGTCTAAATGTATCTTAGTAAGAATCTTTATTGAATTGGACTGCTGCAAATTTTATATGGTTGGTGTTGCATTGTCAATGATTTGTTTTTTAGTTAGTAGGACTTTTCCAGCTGTCTGAATAATCAGATAAAATTTGGGCAGGCTGTAGGTGGATTGGGGTAGCATAATTTATCCAGTTAGCCTAACCAGATAAGTTATCTTTTATCTCGTTAAGTTATTCAGATAAATTATACCTGACAAAGAGCAGGTTTAACTTGTTTATTTATTTATTTATAACTTTCTTTATACCGAAGTTCAGGTAACAGAGTTACTTATCACTCCGGTTTACATTACAACAGGTAGTAAACAATGACAAGTTATTTGTAACCTACAAATGCACATTAAAGTTAAATTCTTTCCGTCTAATATGCTCCCTACAGACAAACTTAATGTACACACGTAGTTTATTGAAGTGAATTGTTACCGCACTATGATGGCACATGATTAACTCTAATCTATACCACTTACTTTATTCATTATTGTGCCTTGCTGTAAACCGTTGTGATGGTTATCTAACTTAACGACAGTATAGAAGAGCTTTTAAATAAATAAATAAACAAATAAATAAATAAGTCTTACAATGAACAAGGGAGTGAATAACTTGGAAAACATAACTAGGAAAAAGAACAATACGAACTATTAGAGCGCATGGACTTAAGGGATATCAAGCCCAACTTAGCTGTATATAATTGTTCGGGCTAAGTAGCAGCTTGTATGGGGATATTCAACTGCATCACCATGCCACTAAATATGCCTTGTAACTGAGCTGGATTACATCCAGCTAAGTTACATACCCAGATAAATTTTATATATGATTATTATTATTATTATTATTGACTTTCTGCATCATGTTGAGATGTTTTAAGAAAAGGAAACCATGAAACTATACTAAACTAAAATCCCATCAATCATAAAAATCTGCTTGAACTCCAGTGCAAATTCACTAGTCCAAATAATTATTGCTAGATTTTTGGGGTAATTTTAGCTGGGTATATTCAGGAGCAGACTTATGTGACTAAGTGCCTCTGATTATTTGGGTACAATTATTCCTGTAACTTTCCCAATCACGAGCCCACTGATACCAGGGGTGTTGTGATCTTCCTGCACGCAGTGCCCTATCCCTGATACCGGGAGTGTTGTGATCTTCCTGCACGCAGTGCCCTATCCCTGATACCGGGAGTGTTGTGATCTTCCTGCACGCAGTGCCCTATCCCTGATACCGGGAGTGTTGTGATCTTCCTGCACGCAGTGCCCTATCCCTGATACCGGGAGTGTTGTGATCTTCCTGCACTCAGTGCCCTATCCCTGATACCGGGAGTGTTGTGATCTTCCTGCACACAGTGCCCTAACCCTGATACCGGGAGTGTTGTGATCTTCTTGCACGCAGTGCCGTATCCCTGCTCAGTGCAGGAAGATCACAACACCCCCGGTATCAGGGATAGGGCACTGTGTGCAGGAAGATCACAACACTCCCAGTATCAGGGATACGGCACTGCATGCAGGAAGATCACAACACTCCCGGTATCAGGGATAGGGCACTGTGTGCAGGAAGATCACAACACTCCCAGTATCAGGGATACGGCACAAGTTCTAGTCACATTGACTGATCACATTACTTTTTTTGTCAAGCTACCAACTGTTTCCATTTCCCATCCCCCATATACTGTCAGTGGGAACCTTGGTAACATGAATAAATAAGAGGGCAGCCAATAGGAATACATATTCATTCCTAAACTGACCTTAACTGACCTGAAAAGTGTCAAATTGTATCATTTTCTGTTAACGGGAGTTAGTGCGCACTAACGCCCGTTAGTGCGCACTAATCGGAAAAACCGATTTTTTTTAACTAAAAAATCATGCCAAACACGATTTTCTTCTCCTGCCAGACGATTTCGATCGTTAAGACGATCGGGCACACGATTCACATCCCTAGTTAGCAAGGTCTTGGTAGAGAGAGGTTAAATATTTGAGCCGAAAGTTGGGTACTTCATCAGGGCCAAGGTATGTCCAGTTTGGGGCTTATTTTAATCTGGCTTTCAGCTCAATCTTTGTAACTTCAGACCATTCCATGATGTTGATGTTTGCCTGTTTTATACTACTGGGTATGCTGGGCAACCATTCTTCTTCTCTATGTCTACAGGATCTTCATGCAAACTTCTCCACAACTTTTCTTTTTTGTCTTTTGTTGTTGGTGTTTTAACTATATTAATGGTCTCTCTCAATTCCCTATAGAGCCATTTAGGTTCTCTCTAAATGGTGTCTTTCCTCTCTGTTTTATTCATATATATGCAGCTTTTGTGCTTCCAGTGTTATTTATCAATTTATTATTGAATGTTATGAATTTAAGATCTTCTGTTAGTGGATTTTTCTGTAACTTCAGTGTCCTTAATCATCTACACATAGTGATTTAATTTTCTCTTCTATCCAATTTTTCCAAGGAGAAGTTGTAATCCTTCTCCTGTTCTGATGCCCTTGTGTCCTTGTTGGTAAGGTTTTCTCAGTATTAATTTTTGCTTCACAACACTATATCCAATTTATAACCATGATATCAATAGATGTCTCCTTAATATGGACTATGGCCCTGTTCATAACACCTATCATGCTTCTAATTTTGGTTGTTAAAGTTATCTTTGATAGTCTTTCCCTCTTTCATGACTCCAGCATACCTATCCCTTTCCATACAGATCAGGAGCTCCAGTGTATGTTTTCTATGGTTCCTGTATTTCTTCCTTCTGACAGAGATTTTGAGGATAAAAACACCCCAGTATAACCAACAAACAAATAGGTGGGAGAACCAGAATGGGATTGTAAGGGGGGGGGGGGGGGGTCGAACAAAACAAAGAACAGAAAAAAATGGGGTGGGAGGAGAACTTGTAATTTCTTTTTCCTTTTTTCACATTTTATTTCTGGGGGAAAAACAAACACCCCAGTATAACAACAGCAAACAACACGGAGGCATAAACATTAGGAATGACTGCTAGGCTTATTAATAGCTTGACCCCCCAAGATGGCATATCAGGGAAAAGGAAGATAGGCAGAGCAATAGCAGCAAGACCCCTAAGGTAGCACATTGGAAACATAGCAGGTAGGCATAGGGGAAACAGCAAAATCCATAAGTTAGTACAGACTAGGGATGTGAATCGTTTTAGGACGATTAAAATTATCGTCCGATAATTTTAATATCGTCTTAAACCGTTATGGAACACAATACAATAGAGATTCTAACGATTTATCGTTATAAATCGTTAGAATCGTGAGCCGGCACACTAAAACCCCCTAAAACCCGCCCCCGACCCTTTAAATTAAATCCCCCACCCTCCCGAACCCCCCCCCCCCCCAATGACTTAAATAACCTGCGGGTCCAGCGGCGGTCCGGAACGGCAGCGGTCCGGAACGGGCTCCTGCTACTGAATCTTGTTGTCTTCAGCCGGCGCCATTTTCCAAAATGGCGCCGAAAAATGGCGGCGGCCATAGACGAACACGATTGGTCGGCAGGAGGTCCTTCCGGACCCCCGCTGGACTTTTGGCAAGTCTTGTGGGGGTCAGGAGGCCCCCCCCCCCAAGCTGGCCAAAAGTTCCTGGAGATCCAGCGGGGGTCAGGGAGCGATTTCCCGCCGCGAATCGTTTTCGTACGGAAAATGGCGCCGGCAGGAGATCGACTGCAGGAGGTCGTTCAGCGAGGGTTCCGGCGCCTCGCTGAACGACCTCCTGCAGTCGATCTCCTGCCGGCGCCATTTTCCGTACGAAAACGATTCGCGGCGGGAAATCGCTCCCTGACCCCCACTGGACCTCCAGGAACTTTTGGCCAGCTTGGGGGGGGGCCTCCTGACCCCCACAAGACTTGCCAAAAGTCCAGCGGGGGTCCGGAAGGACCTCCTGCCGTCCAATCGTGTTCGTCTATGGCCGCCGCCATTTTTCGGCGCCATTTTGGAAAATGGCGCCGGCTGAAAACAACAAGATTCAGTAGCAGGAGCCCGTTCCGGACCGCTGCCGTTCCGGACCGCCGCTGGACCCGCAGGTTATTTAAGTCATTTGGGGGGGGGGGGGTTCGGGAGGGTGGGGGATTTAATTTAAAGGGTCGGGGGGGGGTTTTAGGGGGTTTTAATGTGCCGGTTTTGCGATTTTACGTTTTTTTGATTTTTCACGATTTTTCACGATTTTTCACGATATTTTACCCCCCCCAAACGGCAACAATACGATTCCCTCCCCCTCCCAGCCGAAATCGATCGTTAAGACGATCGAGGACACGATTCACATCCCTAGTACAGACTAGGGGTGTGCATTCGTTTCGACGTATTGGCAATCCGCAACATATATGTTCCTATTTTTTGTATTCGTGGGGGGGTCACGAAAACGTATGGCAAACCCCCACAAATACAACGTATCTAATGAATAAATCCCCCACCCTCCTGACACCCCCCCCCCCCCAAGACTTACCAAAAGTCCCTGGTGGTCCAGCGGGGGTCCCGGCGCAATCTCCTGCACGCGAGTTGTCGGCTGCCGGTATTCAAAATGGTGCCAATAGCCTTTGCCCTCACTATGTCACAGGGGCTACCGGTGCCTTGGTTGGCCCTTGTCACATGGTAGGAGCACAAGAGGGTGCCGGCCGTCCATTGCTCCTACCATGTGACAGGGGCCGACCAATGGCAATCAATAGTCCCCAAAATGAGGGGATGCATGCAATTTGGTGAAAATCAGTCATAATCTGATGTCTTCTCTGAGTAAAATATATAAAATAAAGTGATTTTTTGAGAAAAGCAGCTAGAAACTGATCAATACATGTGGAGGTGACTGACTGGCTTATTCCACCCTAGAGGTGTCTGGAAGGTACCAATGGTCAAAAAGGCCAGGGCTGTAGTGTCCTTGAGGTGTACTGGAATGGTCTCGCTAGGTGGAAGTGCCAGGCGTGATCTAACTGCTGGAAGAGGTATTAGCATGATTTCTTTTTCAATTTCAGCCAGCACATGACTTTCTCCTCAAATAGATCCAAAAATTGTGCATTCCTGTATATTGCCTGTAAAGGGTGCCTTATCCTCCTCCTCCTCTGTTCTTTCTACCACCTCAACCATTGTGCTATGAGTATCCATGTTTATTATTTTAATTTTGGAATTTATTTCCCCTGCCAGTCACCCACCCAGAGTGCCCCAGACACACTCACTCATCCCCCAGGTATTTCCTAGTATGCTCCAGTCATATTCACTCACTCACTAAATATGTCCAGTTATACTCGGTAACTCCTCCAGTATCCCACAGTCTGCCCCCATATTCCACAGTCACATTGACTCAGGAGTGGATCAAGGAAACCTCCTGCCTGACATGAGGTATGAGATGGCAAAGTGTGGCATAGGTCAAATCATGAGAGCGCCAGGTGCGGGGGGAGGGATTCCATTGAGTCTGGCTTTTGTGGTTATTTGAAAAGCTATGGAAGAGGGAAGCACACCTCAAAGATACTACAAACCCTGGCCTTTTTGACCATTGGTACCTTCCAGACACCTCTAGGGTGGAATAAGCATGCATCCCCTCATTTTGGGGGCTATTGATTGCATTCAGATCCCTATAAGAGCAACTGGAAGGTCCTCCACTCCCTCAATATGCAGGTGGTCTGCAATGCTAAGGGAATCATAATGGATGTAGTGCCCAGGTTTCAAGAATCCTGTCATGATACCTCTGACCTCTTACAGTCAGGAATGAATGACCCCTTCCAGGAAGTGTGCTGCTCTCGCTACAGCCACAGAGCTACTAACCCATGCCTCTTTTCTCTCCCCGATATCCAGGTGGACTTATCGCATAGGCCCAGGAGGTCCATTCCAGCCTCTATCTGGGAACCATTAAACATCTCAACAAAGGTACATATATATTTTACATGTATGGTTTTACGCAGTATTATAGTCATGACATGCCAGCTCCTTAAATGTCCTTCTTACAAATAAAGCTCTCCTTGGCAGTATTGAGGATGTAAGGTATCAGAATTTCCCACAATAAACAGAGAAGCCTCCCTCCTGGAATTGGGACACTTGTCAACTCTGCAATAGAGGCCAGGACCAAAACAAGAAATATGACCCTGAGGATGTACTTTAACTTTACTTATGACCTTTTACTAATGTAATCCCTGTTTTCTGACTCATTTATATTACTCTTCCATTAAAATACTTTAGCAACATATACACTGGCCATACCAATAAACTTATATGAAATTCTTTCTGAATCAGTATTTTCCAATTGGATCATGCCCTACCAGAAGCTCTCAATGAATACCACTCTCTTGTCTCCCACCACCAAAATTAATGGGGAACAGGAGGACCTCGTTTCTCACCACCAAGGAAGCCAGCTACCTTCCCAGGGAAGGACAGCTTCTTAGCCTGAACCTGTCCTGGTAAAAAAACAAAAAAAGGAAGTGCACATGCATGCAGGTAAAAAATATGCATGTACAAGTTACCAGGTATGCACAGACTTTTAAATATAGGCACATATTTGTGCACAAATCTAAAATGTACACAGATAATTGTGAGGTCATACACATACATCATTTTTCAGTTGCACAGATGCATCCACACAGATTCTAAAATACAAAAGTAAATCTGTCTGGACCCATATGTGCAAGGACTGTTTTGAAAGTTATCCTCAGTGTGTGCAGTTTTGAAAATGTACAACTATGTACACTGTGGCTCCCTTGGCATAAGCCCCACCCGGGGAAGACCTCCTGTGTGCATTGTGGAAAAACAGGAGTACTTTTACCCTCATACAGGGTGGGTCATTTTCAAATAGCCTTTTAACTCATGGAATAGCCATTTAGAAGAGTATATAAGCTTTTGAAATTTGGCTTTCCAATTGAAACCCTAATTTATATTTCTGCATTTTCTTTGTAAGTCTTAATTTGTCACACTAGCATAACATTTCAGTAGCAAGGGAAAAGGTTACCTGTTCAAATGTTTTCTTTGCTTTACTTGCCAGAAAGAGGAGATAGTGCTTCTTCAGGAGCCTAGCCCCATGCTTCATGGTCACACAGAAGTAAAGTTGACATTGTCCCATCAAGACAGCCCACCTGAATCCTTCCAGGATGGTACATCTTACATTGGTGATATGGAGAATGACTTAGTCTATGACTGATCACTATTCTTGTCGGTCAATACTTCCACAATCTTTAAGGCACCATTTGCATTGTTTAATCTGTGGATTATTGAGCATCTTTAAAGTTTTATTATCTTCTGTTTATCCTGTGGGCAATGACAGCTCAGTTTGTTCTTTTAAGCTGTAGGTATCCAGAGGAGTCTAGAAAATCCTGTCTATCAATTTGTGGGAGCTAAAGAATTGAAGTTCACTAATGTTTATAACCGTAGAAGTTAAAAGTGTTGTGAATAAATGGAAGGCCAGAATCAGACCTCAGTGACAGAATTCATTCTATTGGGACTAACCAACAACCCAAAGCTGCAGATTCCACTATTCCTACTCTTCCTATTGATCTATATCATTACTGTTTTGAACAATATTGGGATCATTGTTACATCAAAACTGGATCCTCGCCTTCATACACCCATGTATTTTTTCCTCAGTCACTTATCCTCTGTTGATCTTTGTTATTCCTCAGTCATTGTACCCAATATGTTGGTCAACTATCTGTCAAAGAGAAAAGTTATATCCTTCTTGGGATGTGCTGTACAAATGTTCACCTTTTGCTTTCTAGGAATAGTAGAAGGTTTATTGGTTACAGTAATGGCATATGATCGATATGTGTCCATATGTAATCCTTTACTTTACACAGTCGTCATGAAGAAATTATTCTGTATACAGCTTGTGAGTGGGTCTTATCTGGGAAGTTTACTGATATCTTTAACATATACGATATGCACATTCAATTTGTCTTTCTGTGGGCCCAATATAATTGATCACTTTTACTGTGATTTCAACCCATTGTTAAAGCTCTCCTGCACTGACACATCTGTATGTGACAACATCAATTTTATATCCTGTATCTCTGTTGGCATAGTTTGTATTCTAGTAATATCTATGTCTTATTTCTACATCATCTCCACCATCTTGAAAATACGCTCCAGAGAAGGAAAGCAAAAAGCTTTCTCCACCTGTACCTCCCATTTCATTGTTGTTTCCTTGTTTTATGTAACAACTTTTTTCATGTATCTAAAACCCAGCTCCAGCTCATCTGAGATTAAGGATAAGATTGTCTCAGTGTCATATACGGTGTTGATTCCTATGTTAAACCCTTTGATCTACAGCCTAAGGAACAAGGAGGTAAAAGCAGCACTACGAAAGCTGATGTACAAAAGACTCACTTTCCATTAATATGGGGGTTGAAATAGAACTAAAATGTGCTTTTGTCCATAGAATTGGGGCACATAGAATACAGACACAAGTAGAAAAGGAGCATCTGATTTTTTTTTTAAACTTTGCAATTTTGTTTTTTTTTTATTTGTAATTTACTCTAGTCTCTTCTATCCCCTTCTTTCAATATCCCCTCCAAATCTAATCATCATCTTTCTTTGTCATGGGTCGTTGACCTTCCCAACCTTGTCGCTCTAATTATTCCACTCCCTCTAAGTGAACCCCAGACTTAGCCCTGTCCATACAAGATGTGGAAGAAACTCACAGTGCAGGGGCAAAGGCTGTTTACTCCAAGAGCTATAAAAAAAATTATCTTCTTCCTGGCCTGGCTTTGAGAATTTTATTTTATGTTTATTTATTTGTTTATAAAGTGTGTTATTCACTTTACTATAGAGGCGCTCAGAGTGATGTACAGCAAAGTTAAAAGTATAATTCATAATGAAAAAATTGTACTTAAAATGATGAATTGTAAAAATGCATATACTACTTATCCAAAGAAAATAAAACATATATATATATATATATGAACAATACCACAGTAAAGCCGAGAGAGTAGCTCCTCTGCATCTCTACACAGCTCCCGATTGCTTGTAAGGATCATAGTAAGCTCACCAGAAAGGGTATCCTTTTTTATTTTTTTCCCTCTCTCTTGATTGTAATAAGAACATTATCAATGAAACAAATGCAAAATTGGGAGTTAAAAGCATGATGGTTTCTCTGCCACAGACATACATGCGTCCCAACGGAATTTGTAGTACAACTAGCCACTTTAGCATTAAAGGAGAACTATTTTTTATTTAATGGTTGTTATTATCAGCAAGTCAGCGGCACCGCAATGGGTGCCACGATGGCACCTAGTGTGGCCAGCCTGTATGTGGGGGTCATTTGAACAACACTGGTTGGCTCAATGTCCCTTTCAAAAATATATTCATTGTTGATGGCGATATATTGATTATATCATAGTATTGTGGTCTGGTGGTAAAGTTATATTTGAACAATTTATGCAGTGGTTGAATGGTTGCGATATAAATCTACAATTTACCTCACATTATGGGGGTAATGTGGTATCTTTTTTGGATATTACCATTTCTAAGGAGAATGATGTTTTTTTTCTTCTCTATTTTTCAAAAACCATCGGATCAGAATACATTGCTTAGATATGTCAGTCACCATCCACAGCACCTAAAAGATAGCATTTCATTCAGGCAGTTTATAGGCCTGAGGCGTTTGTGCTCAACTACAGTTGAATTTAAAAAGAGAGCTGGAGAAATGTGAGATAGATTTGTGGCAAGGGGGTATCTAATTTCTATAAATAAGGCTTTGAAAAGGACATGTTGGAATAATCGAGACACCTTGCTGCAGTTTCAGGGAAAGAGAATTACAAAAAAATTAACGTGTGTGTTTTTCTACTTTGATCCATCAGGTTGCTAAGAGTATTGTTAAACATTGGAAGTTCTTCAATTATATCCACCTTTCCAAGAGAAACCGTGGATTGCTTACAGCAGAGGTCGTAATTTAAAGGGCCAGGTTGTGAGGTCACAGTTTGAGAGTACTGTGCATGAGAATTCAGTAGATTTGGGACATTTTGCGTGCGTATGTTGTTTAGTTTGTTCACAATCATGAAATAATGTGCATTTGCCTTTAGGAAAACTGGCTGACTATCGTCCCCATTCTAGAACTACTTGTACTTCAAGTAAAGTAGTATGCTTGATTTGGTATCCATGCAATTGAATGTATGTAAGGAAAATGATGCAGATGTTGAAAACGAGGTTGATTGAATACCACAGTTCATTAAAGTGTGGAAGGGAGGAAGCTCCACTGGAGGAGCATTTTTTAAAGTTTAATCACACATTAATGATTTATCGTTTACAGTTCTGGAAGTTTAAAATTGAATGTGAGAGGTAGAGATTGAAATTCATAGTTTTTACAGGCAGAACAGCATTGGATCTTTAAATTACAAACAGTTCAACCATTTAAATTACTATAGAAGGGTCAGCTAATAACTTGAGTTGAGGTTTTGGTGGTGGTTTAGGGTTTTGGGGCCAGTTTGACATGCAGAGTGAGACGTACGATAGTACCCTGTTATAGAGTCCATCAAGCTAGGGGGAGAGAACATTGTAGAACTCTCATCTTTCTGAGACTTTCCTCACTCCAAATGATGTAAAATCTTCACCGTGGTGTACTGTGCTGTTTGCGTGTCTCACTCTCCATGTAAAACTGGCCCCTAAACCACCACCAACTCCTCACCTCGAGTTATTAGTTGGCCCTCCTATAGTGATATAAATAGTTAAATACTATCTCTCTCTTTTACTCCACTCCACTCCTCTCCTCTCCCAAGCCCAAAAATGGTCAAAATGCAATTTGCAATCTTTATTACAAATTCCATTTCAGGCATTTCACACTACTTAATGCCAGGATAAAAGGAGTAGTTATTTCCAGCATTGATAGAATGCTTTATGCTATTGCACAGTGTGAAAATGTCCTTCATTTTAATTAATCCCACCCAAATCCCTCCCCAATCTAGCACCTTTGAAAAATTAGCATTTGTACAATGTGATAGCGTTAGTATTGCATGAGTTATGGTGATAACACGTGCATTGTAGCATTATTGCGTGCATTAACGCCATAACTCTTTTTGATGAACGACACTGCAAGAGGTGAAAAATGCTCTGAGAAAACTGCTGTATAAAAGATCACTTTTATGTGAGACTGGAAGATGAACGAGAAAGTAAGTGGAAGTGAGACAGGGTACTAGATCTTGTTCTTAAAGTTACAGGTATAAGAATAGTTTAAATGCGCATATATGAAACATGTTTGAGTTTTCAAAAAACAGTGAATTTTGTGTTGAAAAATAAAAAAATGTATTATTTTTCAAAAAGATGCACATTTTTAGGGGCCTACATTTTTCTCCCTTTCGACCCCCAACCTCGAGCCCGCCAGACCTGCGCTATCGGCGTAGACCCATCTGGGTATCCGTGTTGCGATCGGCCCTCCCACGATCTTCTGAGGCCTTGCCTGCATCCCATCGATGCTCCTCGCTAGGCCAAAGGACCCGCCCACCAACAGACAGCACAACGTCGCCCGTATGACATAGTGAGGGCAAAGGTAGCACCAGCGCCATTTTGAATATTGGCAATACGGCCTGCGTGCAGGAGGTCACTCCCAGACCCCCGCTGGACTTTTGGCAAGTCTTGTGGGGGTCAGGAGGCCCCCCCGAAGCTGGCCAAAAGTCCCTGGGGGTCCAGCGGGGGTCCGGGAGCAATCTCCTGCACTCGAGACGTTGGGTGCCAGGAACCAAAATGGCGCCGGCGCTACCTTTGCCCTGTCACATGGTAAGGGCAAAGGGCCACCGGCGCCATTTCTATTAATGCAGCCGTGACCCGAGAGCGGGAGATCGCGCTGGGAACCTCCCACTGGACCCCAGGTAATTTAAAACATTTTGGGGGGGTTTGGGAGGGTGGGGGATTTGTTTTAAAGGGTCGGAGTGGGTTTTAGGGTTGTTTTACGATTTTTTGACGATAAATCGGGGGAATTGCTATCGTATCGCGGCTCTAACGATTTTTGACGATTTAAAATATATCTGACGAGTGTTTTAAATCGTCAAAAAACGATTTACATCCCATTGTTCCCAACGAATGTCAGTCTATAAAAATGTTAAAAATAATAATATACCCGAAAATTTCAAAAGAGGGGAGGTAGGGGAAGGGAAGGGAAGGTGGTGGTGGGGGGGGGGGGGGGGGGAGGTAAGGAAGTTCCTTCCGAGGCTGCTCTAAAATTGGTGATTAAAATTATAAATGGTAGGTGCAGAGCAAAGCAGAGTTAGAATGCATGGCATTGATACATACACTCTACTCTCTGGCTGTGCCAATGCAATATATTACAGTTGTGTAGTACAATCCTGCACCCAGCAACACTCACAGTATGTGCAAAAATGTCTCTCACATAGGGGGTAATTTTCAAAAGCATTTACATTCTTAAAACTGGGATCTAAAATTGTAAATGCACTTTATGCATGTAGCTGGGCTTTTGAAAATTTCTGCAATGTATACCATTGAATTATCAATAGGATTTATATTCATAAGGGTACTTTAAATATGTAAATGGACTTTTGAAAGTTGCTATGATAGAATGTTATATTTAAGTACGTAACTTCTTTGAAAATTACTTCCAACCTGTGTATGTTTGATGATGCCTTCTTTGCATACACAAACTTTGAGACAGAGAAGAAACAGACATGGCTCTGACTGGTGTTCAAACAATATATAAACACAAACCTGTGTATATAATATTTATCAATTTTTATTTTAACAAAGTATCAAAATAGTTCATAAAAATTACCATATAAATCATTCATTCAAACCATTCATACTGATTACAAAAACATATTGCACAACAAATTTCACATATTACGTTACAAACAATATATTAAAATAAGTCGGAAGTCAAGATGAGTCTTGCAGGAGCCCGACACTGGAATGCATTGTTATATATAAATCATTAAACTAATACATGAGTAAGCAACTCCGGTCCTCAAGTGTCACAAGCATGTCGGGTTATCAGGATTTTCACTCTGAAGATGCATGAGGGACTGCAGGCAAATATGCCTCTTGCATATTTATTATGGATGTTCTGAAAAACAGATCGGTTTATGGCAGTCGAAAACTGGAGTGGCCTACCCCTGAACTAGTAGATCAATCTATAGTGGCTGAACATATGTTGATACCACAATTAATACAAGTCAAATTATTGCATTACAATACATATGGAATTGGACACCAAAATAATTTATAGAACCAAATCATCATTCCACTATTTTTATATTACTTATTCCTATGCTGATGTTATTTCTTCTCTTCCTCAGCTTCCTCAAGGCTTGCTTCACCTCCTTGTTCCTGAGGCTATAAATCAGAGGGTTCAACATGGGAATCACTAATGTATAAAATACGGAGATCACTTTATCCTGATTCAAAGAGTACCTTGAAGCTGGTCGTAAATAAACAAAAAGGCCCGTTCCGTAAAAGATAATGACTGTAGTAAAGTGGGAAGCACAGGTAGAAAAGGCTTTGCACTTTCCCAGTGCAGAATGTATCCTTAGGATGGTGATAATGATATAAGTATAAGAGATCACAATAGTCAATAGAGAGGCCATTGATAGGCATATTGCAAACATAAAAATGACAATCTCGTTAAAGTAAGTGTTGACACATGAAAGTTTTAATAATGGTAGCATATCACAATAGAAGTGATTGATCTTTGATCCACAGAATGGAATCATGAAAGTGCAAGCTGTGTTTACTGTGGAAGTCAGCAAGGCACCTACATATGCACTAGTCACCAGTTGAAGACAGACTCTACTGGTCATAATGGCAGGATAAAGTAAGGGGTTACATACTGCCACATAACGGTCATATGCCATTACTGCCAAGAGTAGGTTCTCTGTACTGACACACAGAATAAACCAAAATAGCTGGGCAACACATCCAAAGAAAGAGATGACTTTCCTTTCTGATAGGAAGTTCACCAGTAAGTTAGGAGAGATGACTGAGGAATAACAGAGATCTGTGAAAGATAGAGTACTGAGGAAAAAATACATGGGAGTCTGAAGGTTAGAGTCCAATCTGGATAATATAATAATACCAATATTGCCCAACAGAGTGATAATATAGACAAGTAAAAAGAGCAGGAAGAGGAGGATCTGTAGATGTGGATCATCTGTAAAACCCAAGAGAATGAACTCACTCGCTGAGGTACGATTGTTGTCTTCCATTGAGGTAAAATCTCATAGTACCTGCTTGACTAAAATGACATAAAATTAGATTTGAACAGCATTTGCAGTTATATTCAGTCTAATAATATAAATTAAACATCTATGGAAGGACAAAGAATAGATTATTGCAGGAAAGAAAAACCCCATCCTAATTCCATCATGCCATGGCAAGCAAAGGGAAGAAGAGGAAATGGCAGGGGCAGAGGATTTGGGTGTCACTGTCTGGCTGCCTTGCTGCTGATGCTACAGCTTGGCGATGTTGCTTCCACTCTGCCTGGATGCCCTGTTGCTGGCATTACACTTTAGCTTCTTCATGCCACTCATTCTTGTTGCCATGCCTCTGATATACCAATTTGGGCACCTTGCTGTCACTTTTCTTTGCTGCTATACTCCAGACTCTACAGCTTGGGGGTTCTTGCTGCCACTCTGACTTGCTGTGATACCTCTGATGTAACAATTTGGGGGCCTTGATGCTGTACCCCAGATTCTACACCTTGGGGGTTGTGCTGCCACACTGCCCTTGCTGTCATCCATGCCTCTGATGCTATAACTTGCAGAATATGTATGGCACACTGCCTTGCTGTCACCCTGATGTACCACCTTGGGGTATTTCTGCCACTCTGCCTTGCTGCCATATACCCCAAGCTGTACACCTTGGAGTGTTCTTGCCACATTAAAAGGCTGCTTTGCATCTCTCATGGTGTCTTTGGGTCTTCATGTTGCTTTGTTCCTCTATCAATGCCAAAGATTTTTTTCTGTCACCTTTGTCTGCTCTGTTCCCTCTTCAGGGTGCCTTAAGATGTGCATATCACACTCGGTGCCACTTTGCCCTTCTCATGCTGCCTTTGTGGGTTCAAAAAGCACTGTTATTGGTGCTCTTTCTGAAGCCTTGTGGTATTATTGCCACTCGTGTTGCTGCTTTAGTCATCTGAAGGTGCCTGGGAAAACTCCGGCCACAGCTGGTGCCCTTTTGCTTTGGGTATTCGTGCCAGAGTCTTGGCGCCTTGGAGTTATCTTTCCTCTTTTGATGATGCCTGTCCAAACGTGTCTTTAGAACTGATTAGAAAACCCCAGGTGTGAAGATCAAAATAGGCTGCATGACTTCCCCATAGACAAAAAAAAAAAAATACAAGTGGAAAAAAAAATAAAGAAAATATTTGTTTACATTTGAAGCAAACAGAAAGCATGGAGGTGGCCTACAAAATGAATAAACAAATCACTATGAAAATGATGCCTCTGCACATTGCTACCCTCTATATTGCTGCTAAGTATAGAAACCATTGAACTGAACATCAAAGCTCATTTGCTTTTCCTTCTGGACATGCATGGAAAGTCAGTCATCAATCGTGGCCGGGATTGAAAATGTATTGAACATAAAGGGATCATATATGTTACAAACATAATTTGAATATCTTTAATTGATTAACAAAAACAATTTAAAAATGTGTCACATAACCATACATAATTACAATACAATAGGAACACATATAAAATCAAAAAATTGGTGTTATTCTGTACGTGTCATTTAAAAACACTTCTTGCAACCACTTCAAGCATTTATTTATTTATTTATTTATTTCTTAATGTTAAGACATAGCTGCCTGGGCCGGACCTGGACCTGGATGTTTGAATGAATGCGGAACTTGTAATAACCAAAGAGGAAAGTGACAAAGCTTAGAAAGGCCTGAGAGTGGAGGTGGAGGAAGCCAGCCCTGTAACCGAATTCAAACATGCTTGAGACAGATAAAGGGGTCAGAGGTAGGAGGGAGAACGAAGGTTGGGTAAAAGACACAGGGGAAGCTAAACCTGGTTTAGGAATGGAATGCATAGATCCATCTATCCAAAGAGGTAACAAGAGGAAAGGAAGAAGCCCATTTCTGCAGAGAAAGCACCGTTTTACCCATGGAAATGGCTTTCAAAATGACTCTCCCTGGATGTTCATATCACAGACCAATACAATCCCTGCCTACCTGTGAAAGACAGATCTCTCTTGCATGTGCTTCCAATCTATTATTGACTGAAGCACAAACAGCTGGGTGCTTTATACTGAGTGGTGTGTACAGAGAGCTCTGGGACACGATTCCCAGGGTGTCATAATTAATTATCGCTAATAAGATCAGTCAGGCAAGCAAGAAACTACAGCATGAGCAATAAATACTACAAGGCAGCAGCGCCACGGATGGGTCTTAATGCTAACAAGAACCATGAACTGCAGATTCATTCACAGTGTAAAGGTTCATTTTCAAACGTTTCTATGTGGGTAAATGTGGTTGTCTGCACAATTATGGCTTTTGAAAATTGCTTCACCTCAGGGCAGATAAAATTATGCACTTTACTGGGTAATGAAAAAGAGTGGAGTTAGGTTGGAGGAGGGAAAGCGGGAATACATAACAACCAGAGACAGGGCTTTTTCCACAGCAGGACCAACACTGTGGAACTCCATCCCACCAGATTTGCGACAGGAACCCTGCCTCCCCACATTCAGGAAAAGACTCAAAACGTGGCTTTTTATGAAAGCATTTCCTGACCTAAACTGAACTTTAATCAGTCTTTGACTAGTCACTCTGACTTTACCTTAATACAACAATTAACTCCACAGCATTAGGGCAATTCGTATCATATGTATCTAGTTAAAAACCCCTGCTTCTTTTCTCTGTTCCAAGTTATATTACTACCTTGTTTTATTGTAACTGCAACTCTTAACTTTCACTTGTATATTGTTTACTATTACTACTACCTTTATAATTTATGTTATTTATTGTTATTTGTTATTTATTGTTATTTATGACCTCGTGTTACCTCTTCACTTGTTAATTGTAAACCGACATGATGCGATACCCATCGCGAATGCCGGTATAGAAAAACTTAAAATAAATAAATAAATAAATAAATTTAGAATCACCGTGCATACTTTTCAGCTTGTACCTTTCCACCCAGGGTGGACGTGCCAATGATTTTCAAAGGGAAAATCGACAAGGGGTTTCTTTGTGAAAATGAGCTTACAGGTCCTTGTGGGAACAAGCGGTGATTCCCACAGGCCTGGAAACAATCTAGTCTGAGTCCAGCTTTCTTCTCTCCTCCTCAGTCAGTGTACTCTCTTTACTTATAGTGTGTTGCTTTGCCTCAGCTCAGTGTTTGGACAGACTGGCAAGTAGACTGGATGGGCCGTTTGGTCTTCTTCTGCCGTCATTTCTATGTTCTATGTTTCTATGTATTGCATACAGGTGCTGCCTTCCTCCTGGAGACCTGGCCTGGTCTGGTTAGCCCCAGCTGGATCCCAGCTCTTATTCCCCAGTCTCTGGCTACACCTTCTGAGCCCCATCTGCCCTGCAGGATCCCGCCCATAGAGCATACTCTCCTTAGCAGATTTAAAGTGGACCAGGCATCTAGTCTAGTCCCACACAGCTAAATAAGGGAACACTAGGAGCACTGCCTCACATCTCCCTCCCCTCAGCTTGGAACAAACATCCCTAATCCCAGATGGACGAGTGAGATAATCAAATTTGCAGATGACACAAAATTGTTCAGAGTAGTTAAATCACAAGCAGATTGTGATAAATTGCAGGAAGACCTTGTGAAACTGGAAAATTGAGCATCCAAATGGCAGATGAAATTTAATGTGGATAAGTGCAAGGTGATGCATATAGGGAAAAATAACCCATGCAATAATTACACAATGTTGGGTTCCATATTAGGTGCTACAACCCAAGAAAGAGATCTAGGTGTCATAGTGGATAACACATTGAAATCATCGGTGCAGTGTGCTGCGGCAGTCAAAAAAGCAAACAGAATGTTGGGAATTATTAGAAAAGGAATGGTGAATAAAACGGAAAATGTCATAATGCCTCTGTATCGCTCCATGGTGAGACCGCACCTTAAATACTGTGTACAATTCTGGTCGCCGCATCTCAAAAAAGATATAATTGCGATGGAGAAGGTACAGAGAAGGGCTACCAAAATGATAAGGGGAATGGAACAACTCCCCTACGAGGAAAGACTAAAGAGGTTAGGACTTTTCAGCTTGGAGAAGAGACGACTGAGGGGGGATATGATAGAGGTGTTTAAAATCATGAGAGGTCTAGAACGGGTAGATGTGAATCTGTTATTTACTCTTTCGGATAGTAGAAAGACTAGGGGGCACTCCATGAAGTTAGCATGGGGCACATTTAAAACTAATCGGAGAAAGTTCTTTTTTACTCAACGCACAATTAAACTCTGGAATTTGTTGCCAGAGAATGTGGTTAGTGCAGTTAGTATAGCTGTGTTTAAAAAAAGGATTGGATAAGTTCTTGGAGGAGAAGTCCATTACCTGCTATTAAGTTCACTTAGAGAATAGCCACTGCCATTAGCAATGGTTACATGGAATAGACTTAGTTTTTGGGTACTTGCCAGGTTCTTATGGCCTGGATTGGCCACTGTTGGAAACAGGATGCTGGGCTTGATGGACCCTTGGTCTGACCCAGTATGGCATTTTCTTATGTTCTTAGATGTTGCCTCCATGCAGAGGTTGAAAATTGTTCCCAAAATGTACTTTATGACATCCTGCTTGGACTGTTCTTCTGCTATTACCAAGCCTCCTGGGTACCTTGCCACTGAGACAGAAGAGAAAAGAGACTGAGTTGGGGTCTTGAGGGTAGAAAGAGAGGAAGGAAAAAAGTGCTGGAATTTTGAATCATTTATTAATCTATATATTAAAAATCATTCAATATACAATAACATAATCAATGAAAGCAGTAATGTAATCTGTGATATCGACTACATGATCTGCAGTCACAGGAAATCACCCGAGACTCATCAGGGTACATGTTCAAAGGCTTATGTGACTTTTGGGGATAAGTTTGTAAAATTGTGCATAAATTAGCTGGAAAATATGCACATACAGTAAGTTGTAAGCATGTTTGCTTTGAAAATAATTGCAGCAAACTGTGTGTGCTCTCAAATACAACTGCTATTTGGTGCACATAGTTTTGCTGAGAGAATTCACACTCACATCTTCTAAAATGAAAAGTATGTTTATCATCCCCAACTCCGCCTGGACTCCACTCTCTGGAACATCTCTCCCCTAATTATGTAAACGTTTGCTCATGTGGTGTGTAATTTTATACCCATTTTGGTTGCATAATTTTCTAAAGCCCCATTTCTGCGGTTAAAGCTTTACTTTACCCGGTGAAGTCCCTTTGAAAATTAGCCTCCCATATGTGGATCAAAATAGAATTAACCTTCCATAGCTGGGTAAATGGATTTTGAGCTGGTGCAATTTGTTTGCATAGGAATAAAACATTCTGGCCGAGGCATTCTGGAAAATACACATGTACATTTAAATTTCCAAAGAGCATGCTCATAAAAGGAATGCTGCTATTGCAAATGTGCATCTTTACATATCATTTTTACAAAATGCGTGCAGTTTTACCTGCATTAACAATGATAAGAAAAAACACAAAGTACTGGGCAACTTGTATTTGAAAATCGGTTTGTTTTGTGCAAGCATAAAAGTACACATGAACTTTTGCTGTAAGGTTCCTTATTCAAAATTTATCAAGTTCCGTATAGATGCTATACTGTAGCTTTTATATTATAATTTGAATGAGATGAGACTACTATTAGTGTTTTATTTGTAAATCACAATGACTTACATAAAGCACTCTAGAAGGCAAATTAATTCATAGTTCAATCTACTAATCACTAAAGCCAAATGAAATAAAAGCCAGATAGCTGAATCCTGGAGAGAGGTAAAGTAACCTGAACAGGATTTCTCCTGAATCATAGTCCACAGTTTAGTCAATCCTCCCTTAACAAAAAATAAAAAAATCCAATGATATCTATCAGAATGCCACAGTCAGTCAGTCAACCGGAACCAAGAGATAAACACGTATTCTTCAGAAAATGACTTTAGTTTTATGAAGCAGCTTTTTCAGGGCATCTTTGATTTCCTTGTTTCTTAGGCTATAGATAAAGGGATTTAAAGTGGGAATTAAAACTGCATAAACAACGGCTATGACTTTGTTCACACTGGACTCATTTCCTGTCTGCTTTATGTACATGCTGAACATGGTACTATAGAAAATGATAACGACAACAAGGTGGGATGCACAAGTAGAGAACGCCTTGCGTTTTCCTTTGGCAGATGGGATTTTCACTACGGTAATCATGATTAAAAAATAGGACACCATGGTAGGCAGGAAGGAGCAAAGTATTACTATGGCAGAGATAATGACGCCAACTATTTCCTGAAGGTAGATTGAGGAGCAAGAGAGTTTTAGAACTGGAAAAGATTCACAGAAAAAGTGATCAATTCTATTGGGACCACAAAAGGAAAGTCTCGTTAGGAGTAGCACAGGGATAGTAGAAGTCACAAACCCTCCCATCCAAGCACTAGCAGCCAGTCGGATGAAGACTTGACTCCTCATTATTGAAGAATAATGCAGTGGGATACAGATGGCAACATAGCGATCTAGAGACATCAACCCAAGAATAAAAAATTCAGTAGCTCCTAAGAAGGTAAAAAAATAGACTTGCATCAAACAACCTGCATATGATATGGTTTGAAGTTTGCTGAAGAAGTTGACCAACATATTGGGGACAGTAACAGAGACATAACCAATCTCTAAGGAAGACAAATTAGCCAAGAGAGCATACATTGGTGTGTGAAGATGATGATCCATGATAACCAGAAGCAGAATCGTAGCATTGCCCATTACAGACATTATGTAGATGATTAGAAACAGAAAGAAATATAGGACTTTCAGATTCAAGGGTCCTTGAAATCCTAAAATAATAAATTCTGTCACTCTGCTTTGATTCCCATAATCTGTGTCACCCATATCTTCTCATAGATTTTATCTGAAAAAAAATATATAAATGGTAATTATATATTGAATTTATATATTTATTCAATAGCTTATATTCCATGACTTCCAAACACAGAATGTACAGTGTAGAGTACATTAAAAGAACATCTTTCTGAATGCCTTTACATCCATTTGAAATCTCTCCTGGTCTAGTCTGATAATGAGCTCCACATTGTTGCTGAGGCATATGAAAAATGTTCTAACCTTAATGCTTTTTAATCAATAGTTACAATTTGCTGCTACTCACAGCTGCTTTTTATCTGCCAACTATAGCTGATGAAACCAGTATGTATTACTCAAGTTTCTTTCCTACTACACAGCAATTATCTATGTACAAAAGTTTGTGAATTATGGTAATGAACTTGAATTTAGCTCTAAAACTTTACTGGTTGCCAGTGTAATTCCTTTAACACAAGCTGTGTGTAATCACTTTTGCATAAGCCCTTTAGCCTTCGTGCTATGGCATGTTGAATCAACTGGACTAATGGATTCGGGGAAGAGCCTTTCTAAGATGGCGGCACAAACGTTGACACTGGGCGTCCCACTGCTCCAATCTTTCCTGCAATGCCTCATTCTTCTCGAAAGAGACGTGTGAAGGAACGGGTTATAGTCGAAGCCCTTTCTGGCGTACCTCAGACTGGGCCGATGGAAGCCCATGTAGTCTGAGGCTTGAGACTACTGCTGGAATCACTGGGAGAGGAGCAGGAAAAAGAATCACTCACCCTCTCCCTTGATTCATCCACCATCTCATCAATCGGCGTATGGACTCCCCCACCGAATCCCACATCACTGAGAGTTTCAACCCCAGATCTCATCCATCTTTAACTGAGATGGAAGGTTTACCAGAGGCCTCTGGTGTTCAAGCGCTCAATACACTTGGCTTTCTGTAGGGAGCTGAATTTGGACATGGTGTAGAATTGCTGAACCAGGTAACAATTCCTCAGGCAACGGGACTATGACCTTTCCTGCTTTTCTGGTAAGACCATCCCATATTACATTAGACTCCATATGGGGTGCTATTGAAGGTCTGAGCAAGATGATTTATTCACAGTTTAATCCTATGGAAAATAAAATTAAGGATCTGGAGATTAGATTTAAATCGCTGGAAGCTGATAAGATTCGAATTAAAGATCTTTGTGAGGAAACTAAGTCTGAGGTTCAATCGGTTAAAGGTTTGCAATTGTCAATAATTAAGGATAATACGTAAATGGCTTCTAAAATTGAGAATTTGGAAAACACTTTAAGAAACCGCAATTTAAGATTCATAAACTTTCCAAAATGTTCATCAGTTCCTCCTAAGGAAAGGTTGAAAAGATATTTTCTTGAGGTGTTAAAGATTCCAGAACAGGCATTACCACTTATATCCAAAGCTTACTATGCTCTGAATTTTAAGAAAGAACTTGTATCGATATCACAGCAAGATTCATCAATGGTTATGAATAATCTAACTATGATTCTGGAGAAATCTATTACAGAAGAAATCAATCCGGCTACTTTAATACTAACATTTCTTCTTGAACCGGACAGGGACTGGGTCTTATAGCTTTTCTTCAGGCACAAATCTGTGTTATTTTTGGATATGCAAGTTCAAATATTTCCTAATATTGCAAAACAGACCCAGAAAAGGCGTCAGCAATTTTCGATATTGAAACCAAGAGCCATTCAAGTGGGAGCTATTTGTTTTTTTTAAGTTTCCATCCAAGTGCTGTATCAAAAATAGGGGCTTGTCTTACATTTTTCTTCAACCATCATAATTATCATTGTTTCTTGCTGATAAACCTCCTGTTAATGAGCCTGTTTCATTGGCAACTTAAAGATCCATTATTTCAGCGCTAGAGTCCTTAATTTATAGCCTCATTCATTGCATCATCTTTTATTCCTAAGTATAATATATATTTTTTCTTGAAATTGTGTGAGCGCTCCTTACACTTTGAGAACTTGATTTGTAATAGGCCTGACTGTGATTGATATCTACTTTTCTTTTCTTTGCATTTCTTGTGCCTTGTCAAATTTTCTTATCGAGATTTGTCTGGTAATATTATGTGAAATTTAATAAAGTATAAATAATACAAAAAAAAAAAAAAAGAATCAACTGGACTACATGTAATAATTATCGGAAAGTCCCACATATAAGGAGCTAAAATAATAAAACTGTCCCATATCAAAACTTGAAGAACTGTCCTGGATAAATCAGGCAAAAAAAAATAAATTTATGCAGCTTTGGCTACTAGCTGTGCCATAGAACCAAAGATAGAGAGGCTTTTGTAACTCTCTCTTTCAGGCCGATACAGTACAGTGTGCTCCAGTGAAGCGCACAGTTAACCTGCATTTGGACACACTAGCTTTACCCCTTATTCATTAAGGGTAATAGCGCATCGAAAACGCACATCCAACCCCCCCGAAACTAACAGCGCCCGCAACATGCAAATGCATGGTGATGGCCCTATTAGCAAGGCTACATTTAGTGAAGTTTTAATGTGATTTGGACGGATGGAAGGTGAAAGAAGAAGAGATTTGTACCAGGTTCTCTCTACCCTCATTAAACTAGGTAGAGAGGGTATCAAGCTAGGTAGAGAGAACCTGGTACAAATTTCCTTTTACTTTCCATCCCTCCAAATCACATTAAAACTTCACTAAAGGTAGCTGTGCTGTTCATATGTCTCACTGTGCATCTTAAACTGGTATAGATAGTTCTGAAATCAATGGCTCTCAGATGTGCTTGTTCTCTCTCTCTCATAGATATATACCTCTCTCTTGGCTAAAACAGCATTTGCAATAAATATTACAAATGGCATTATTGCATGTGTTAGGGCCCTAATGCATGTGATAATGTCATAATGCAATTTGATAAGTGACCCTCTGAGTTACAAGCATAAAACTTATCTGGCCAGATTACATAGGTTATACAGCAGCAAAGCTATACTGCTGAATATCTCTCTATCCAGCTAAGTTAAATCTAATCTATGACTGTTCTAGTTTGTTTGGTTAACTTAATCACCACTTATCCAGCTAAGTTATCTGAATAATAATGTCACCCCGATCTGGCCACCGCTTGCCCACTAGATATCCTTCTAACTACTTAGGTGGATAAGTGATTTATCCAGCTTAACGGCAGCCACTGAATACAGTCAGATATTCAGCAGCCACTACTTATATGGATAAATAATTTCTTATCCTGCTAAGTAGTGTTAAATATTGGACTCCTTTTACTGAGAGGGTGGTAGATGCTTGGAGTTGATGTAAACAGCTCTGTGAAAAAATTCAAGCATGCTTAGGACATATATAGAAGGCAGTGGTAGGAACAAGGTTTGGAAGTTGCAGTATTGCAAACAATCTACCTTGCACTCCGTCATGAGCAAGGCAAGGGGAGAGGTGATAAGGAGAAAACAGGACATGGAAAAATGAAGCAAAAGTTGGTTGCACTGCAGGCCATACTGGGTGGAAACTGGAAACCAGTAGACTACAATTACCCAGAAGCCAATTGGGCCAATGCCAGCAAGGTAGTGGCCCGCTACCTTCCAGCAAGGTCACAGGAACATAGGTGGTCAGATATTTGGGCAACAGTCTCATTAGTTTTGATAAGTGTTTAGATTATTACAAAGCCTGGTGGTAAGACATGGAGGATGGGAGGACCTTGGTATTGGATTAAGTAAAGGAACGTATATGCTCTTCTACCCAAGATGAGAAGACAACAAAAAAACTGACTTGTATAACGAGCCATATCAGCTATGCTGCTGAATATCCCTGTAGAAGTTATTTTATTTATGATATATAATTTTACTCACCCATTCACAAAAGGTGCTCTAAGCAGGATACAAAGCAATGTGTATAAAACCAGTGGTTCATGAATCTATCCTTCAGGATCCCAAGCCAATCGAGTTTTCAGGATATCCACAATAAAAATGCATGAGAAATTTGCATGCACTGCCTCCATAGAATGCACATTTTATCTCATGCATATTCATTGTGGATATCCTGAAACCCTGACTGGCTGGGGTTCCCCCAAGGACAGGTTTGGGAACCCCTGCTCTTTATGTTCAAGAGCAAGTTACCAACATCTAACAAATACGCAAACAAAGACTTCTTTATTTCAGGGAATTAGAAGATGTTAAACAATTTCACGATTCTTACTAAATTGTCAACACTCAGGGTGGGACATATATTCCTGATACAAAACACGTAGTGAGGAAACATTTTTAAAACAGAACCCAATATCTTCTCTTAGGTGCTGATCCTAATGCTGGATATTCATGGCAGTACTACTGATCTTGTTTTTCTTCTTCAAAATAGACCTATTTGTATAGGCAGAGATCAATCATCAAATTCTGAATTTAATCATATTTACAATAAATTACTGTTAATATTTAGTTCCCTAAAAATGATTTTACCCAATTTTCTCAGAGCTAAATTTTTAAAAATAAGTAATTAAGAATTAAAATACGTCCATTGACCAATCTAAGGGATACACAGTCTATTGACTGTAGATCTAACAATACTGAGAACCCTCATGTCAACCATACTTACTGCACTGGTTAATCTCAGACACTTTTCTTCTGCAGTTCCAGGATTCTTATCTTGGATGCATTAGCTGCAACTTATCTTATTGGATTACATTTGGGACATGGTCCCAGAAGAAACTCTAAGGTTATCCTACCAAGCTAATCATAACAGAATTAATTAGTTGCTTTGGGAATTTGCACAATGCAATCTGTATTCTCAATCTGTATTGTTCAATTCTGTATTCTCTCTAAACAAAATAATTTAGAACAAGGGTTGCCAATTCTGTTGTTAGGATTCACGGCCTGTGTGTAACCCTGTGAGACGCAGCACTCACCTCCGATGCTGCCTAGTCACAACACGGCTGGAATACCTCTGGATCCAGCCTCCCATGCCACCAAGCTGCCACGACCTGACCTCTCCAGTCTTATAAGGCCTCATGACACCCTCTGATGATGTCAGCCAACCATTCCTATAATAAAGGCTCCTCTGACAGCTCGCTTTTGCCTCAGCAATGGGTCTCCTGCTTTGCAGTGCATGTTGCCAGAATTCATGAATTCCTGCATCTTCAGTTTGTCTTGTCCTGCCTTGCTTTGAGAACTCCAGCCTTGCTTCATCTTGACCAGCCTTGCCTTACCTCATCCAGCCTTGGCTAGCCTCTTCCAGCCTCTTCCTTGCCTTACCTGAAGATTAGCTGCCTTACCTGAAGATTAGCTGCTCCAGAAGTCTGGCTGAATTTAAATCTTAAGCAGGGTGTATCTCCATGCAACCAGGAGCCCGTGGCAGGTTTCAGCATATCCTCTCATCATATGTGAACTCCTGGTGATCAGGCTGGTGCAAGGGTATTAGGAGCCCTAGGCAAAACATTCTGGCTTGCTCCTGCCGCCCCCCCCAGGTCTAGGCCCTGGCCCCTGCCTCATTCACTCAGACAGGCCCCCTCTCTTATACACACTTAGGTTCCTTGCCTCATTCACACATGCATCCTTACACAGGCTCCCTCCTTCTCTCTCACTAACACCATTGCTCTTTCATACACACACAATCCCTCTCGCTCTCACACACATACAAATGGAGGCACCGCTCATGGCCTACTGAGTCTCTGCTTCTCTTGTCTGCTAGCTGGATGGGCTAAGTTTGCTGCCCTACATGACTGCTTTTTGTGGTTGGCACCCTAGGCGACTGTCTAGTTAACCTAGTGGGACAACCAGCCCTGCTGGTGGTTGTACATGGTTCACTTATCTGACTTTCAGGGGGTACCTGGCAGGTCAGTTAATGGTCAATCTCCTATTGGCTGTTCAATGTCAGACATAATTTGCTCATCATGGCCTGTTTATAAAAAGTTCACAGTTCTTTCTTGGGTTGTACTTCTGCATATTTTTTAGTTCCTTTCCAGGCTATGCTGAGTTCTAGTCTTGGGTCAGCTGCTCCCATTGTCCATTCACATCCTGCTTTATTATATTATGTATGTATCTGGAACAGTTAATCTTAGGTGTACCACCTATCTAACTCCCCCTAAATTTCCCCTCTCAACATCTGGATAACATGTGATAAAATTAATAAATTCAGATGTCAAGATCTCATTTGAGCTAACCAGTAACACATGGAAGGGAATGATGCACAAGAACAATATTTGCAATTTCATTGTAAAGCAGGTCATTAATGCAAAATCAATGGTTGAGCAAAACAACAAGGTTTCAAAATTGTGTAGCACGTATGTGCAATTTTGATATTTCATTAATTCTGAAGAAATGTTGAAATTCTTGCAAATAAATGACTTGTGGATCCAATACAATTATCTATACAGAAGTTTCTAAATTACCTTATTAAGTAAAATCTCTTTCTTCATTAGAACTACCTCTATAGGGCAAGAGAGTGCATTTCTATACTCCTGCCTATAAGTGTAACCCCCCTGCGGTCAGTGTGCCTTTCCTGCATGGTTGGGGCCATAAACTTATTTATAGTCTATTTGAGGCTGGGACCCAGGCTAGCGGTAGACACTGTCTCTTTTCTCCCCAAGGTGTGGATCCTTTTCTACATAGGGGTAAAGTCATCTTTCAAGGTTCCAAGGACTAAGAGCACCTCTGGGAGAGGAATATCCCATAAGAAAGTTCACATTGTTAAAGTTTATTTGCAGATAAGCAGTGGTAAATGGGTTCAGTCTATACAGTCTCCGCCCCACCATTAATCTGGGTACTTTTTCTCTCTATCTGTGCATAAGTATCCCTCATAGGTGCCCAGGGCGTCCCCACTTCCATGGAGTAAAAGGAGTGGAGGCCCAGGGTGGGAAAAGTTACCCACTTGTGGTAATGTGGAAGGAATTCCATTCCAACCCTGAATAAAAAGATGCAAAACAGTCTTAGCACAGAGTTGTAGGTCCTCGCTCTCTCTCTCCCCTGGGGTGAAGACTCCTGTTTGTGTCCTCAATGTTCTCAATGTATCTGTTACTCACAGTTCGTTGTTCTCTTGGTGTTTGGATCCCTTAAGGGAGGAATCCAGAAGGAACAGCAGCTTCTGATGTTCCCTTTAGGTAGGAAGGGGCAGCCAAACACTTCCTCCTGAGCCTTAAATGCAAAGTTTCTTCCCTTGTAAACCAATTTAACAGCAGAGGGTCCTGGCACCAGGCCACCATCTTCTCAGTCCTTACTGATGTGTAAAGGGGCAGGTCTGCCCTTACCTGGGCAGCCCCAAAACAGGGTTCCCCAGTTCCTGAGTCTGGGTGCTGCACAGGCTCTCACACCAGACCTCCTTCCAAGAAAATAATATCCCCAGAGGGCTATCCCAGAAACCCTCCTGACCCTGGGGTCAGCTTCCACAGGCTGGGTAAGCCTGCTTTTCCTGACTGGGCCTGAAAAACAACAGAGGTCGTCCAGACTCCTCCTAAGGAGCTGCTTAAAAAACCTTCCAGGGTGTGACTGCCATTTCAGAGCCCTCCCAGGAAGGGGAGGCATCTGAATGGAAACCTCCCTCTTACAGATCTGCTCTGCTCTAACTTGGAAACAGGACTCACCCAGAGCTCATTAACAACCGGTTACATAAGGATAAGGAATGAGCCACATTTCTCTGTCTCCTCTTTTTACAGTAACGCTTACATACATGTTGCTCATAGAGGCAGCTGCAATACAGGCTCCTATAGCACCAAATGTTGGTGAGTAATATCCCAAAGCTCAGGTGACGTGTATTCATGCCTCCTCCCACCCACCTGTATGTAATTGTGTGCTGATAGGAAATCTCCTGTGCCAGGGAGAAAAGAAAAGCAAAACCCAGTACCATGTGCAGAAAAAAAATCTATTCTTATAAAATGACTATACGAACTTTGGATTAACATTCAGATGGGGAGATCAGCTGTAGACCATGTGATGATGCAGTATAATTTTTTGTACAAAACAATAAGACAGGACGTTTTGGGGGTCAGCTGATCTAATTCAATCTGAGCTGGCTACTTTGGAAACTACAATGTCCATAAGCCCTTGCAATTAAGGGTTGAAAGAGGCAGAGCAAGGAGCAGCTGAACCACAGTGACTCAGAATAACAGAGAGTGGCTCAGAGAGGAGGGGAGATGGTGGGAGCTGGAGGAACAGAGACAACCTGAATATCCCCAAGCCAAGCCATGGAGGGAAGCCTCTGAGGGAGAAGAGTCAGAGCCAGCTTTATAACAGCTTCAGCATGAAAGTTAAGTCCTCTTCCTTGGAAAAGCAGTTAGTGAGGAGAACCAATAGTTATTGGAGAGTTTAGAAAATTAAGCAGGCACCCTTTATGCAGGAAGAGAGGAAATTGTGTAAGGCTGAATTGTTGCTGCATTTTGTGTGTATCTGTTTTGTTTTTTTTAATTGAAGCACTACTACCAGTGTGAGGGCTTGAGTTTTAACTGATTGTAACTAGGAAAGTTATTGTGCTAAAGTAGAACTGGCTACCTGATTTAGGGAGACTTATTTTTGTTTTATGTCACTACTGTCTTAAATTTAAAGGGGAAGCTGGGGTAGCCAGCTGTTTGCCTTCTGTGTGTTCTCCTAAAAGTAGTGTTTTGTAGGCTGTCTCTCTTAGATAAGGCAATGATCCTGTCTAAGGAGCACCTGGAAAGTGAGAGAGAAAATGTATTAAGGAAACTTAGGGGACTTGAGGTTGTTCAAATAACAATTACTATGTTGGACTTTCTAAGCCTAAATACTGAAAAGATTTGTGGGCAAAAAGTGATAGAGAAAATGTGTGGGGAATTGAATTGTTTTATCTAGATGGTTTTGATTATGGATGATAATTTCTATAAATTGCATTGGAGCATCATTGGTATTTAAGAGAAATTCAAGGAGAGTTGTTTTGAAATGCTTCCTTTTATTGTGCTGGTTTGTAATTAGAACAAACTTGGGGTAAATCAATCATGATTTACCCCAACACAGCTCTCTGCTTCAATGGCAGGGGGAACATAGAAAGGTGGATCTATATACAGACAATAACCAACAAGGACTGAGTTACAAAGGCATGCGTGTAGCTTGCTTATTGTGGTGGTTACTACCCCTAATCATGGTAGATATTCACTTGGAGGCAGTTCCAACACTGCTCTCTTCATTAATGGTGGGGTGGAAGGGAAATAGAACCAAAAGGTTACTAAGAGCCAAGAGTAACAGATAAGTATGAGAGAAATTTAAAAAAAAAGTGATTAGCTTGCTGGGCAAACTGGATGGGCTGTTTGGTCTTCTTCTGCCGTCATTTCTATGATTGTGAAAGGTAAAAAGCCCAGGACCTTGTGAGTCCTCCAGTCTCGCAAAGTCATTTTATAGATGCTTAAAATTTCTCATCTTTTAACAGCAATGAATAATTTTGTCATCTGCAAATTTGATCACCTTGCCCCTTTTCCAAACTATTTATGAATATGTTAGACCACAGTACAGTTCCCTGAAACATGCCAGTATGTACCTTTCTCCACTGGAATAAATGACCATTTAATCCTTCAGTCTTCTGTCTTTTTTTTTTTTTTTTACCAGATACCAATCCACACTATTTCCTGTCCCATGACCTTTTAATTTCCTGAGGAGTCTCTCATTTATGTCAAATGTCTTCTGAAAATCCAGATACACTATGGAGATATTTTTCAAAAGTATTTGCATGCTTAAATGGATTTTGCACCTGTAAATACACTTCACCCAGACAAGTGAGCTTTTGAAAATTGCTACATTATTTTGCATTTGAATTGTCCATATGAGTTACTCGTACAAGTGCACTTTACACACACATTAATGGTTTTTGAAAATTGCTACGATATTATGTTACATTTATGCACATGTCTCCTTTAAAAATTCACCTGTCAATCAACTAGCTCAAGACTTCCTTTTACTAAGTCCATGTTGCCTCTTTTCCACTTGATAATATCTATGCATATGGCCAATTTAGTTTTAAGAATAGCTAGGGTGCCAGCTGAATTCTTTAGGTATTAGAGTGTGTGAGAGCTCACATTTTGGAATAGCAGAGAAACATAGAAACATGACAACAGAAAAAAACCATATGGACCATCCAGTCTGCCCATCTGTCCAATTTTTTTAGCATCACTTCCCTTCAGATCCCTTATTTGTCCCACGTTTTCTTGAATTCAGGTACTGTTTGTCTCCACCAACTCCACTGGGAGGCTGTTCCATGCACCAACCACCCGCTAGGCATGTGCAGAAGGAAAAAATTCATTTCGATTTGGTTTTCATTGCATTCATTTCATAGTGGGGAAAACCAATTCGTTGATTAGTTTTATTCATTTTCCAATTTCCCATTAAAGTCAATGGGGGAAGTATTTGCAGCCTATTTTTGGCTGCAGAATTGGAGTTTTCTTGTCAATTCTGATGAAACTTCTGGGGAGCAATCATCAGAATGAGAAAAGAGCTCCAAGGTACTTAGACTGTGGCAAAGTGGTATGAATAGCCTAAGGTACTGTAAAGGGGCAAAGGGGTACCAGGAGTGGCAAGAGTGCAGCGAGAGTGTCAAAAACACACCACAGCTTCAAAAGAGAGCACTGATAACAGCTGCATGAACCCTTGAAGGTAGCACGACAGGCAAAGTAGCAAGACAAGTGGCATCAACATCCTACAGCACAATGAAGAGGGAACATAGCAAGCAGACTAGCACCAACACACTGAGGAACCATGAGAGTGGCAAGAACACCACAAGGAGTTGAGTCATCTGGTGTGTGGCAGAAAGCTGATAAGGGCAAGACAGACTGGCAGAGCGGAGGTAGTCTAGTCCCTGTGGTTTTGATAGGGGCAAGACAGGCTGGCCCCGGGGAGAGTTCCCTTTCCTTTGTGCAGGAAAGGGCTCCCTGGAATGGGTTTGCCCCTAGAGTGGGGGGTTTCCATTGGCGTCTAGTGAGCTCTCGCTGGTGTTTTAAAATCTGGTGGAGTTAGCAGATATACAAATGAGAATTTTCAAGCCCGAGGAGGGTGCCATGTGAACAGCGGTTCAACATGGGTCAACAGGTACTAAGATAGGCCGTCTACACCTGGGGAGAGTTCCCTTTCCTTTGAGCAGGAAAGGGCTCCCTGGAATGGGTTGGCCCCTAGAGAGTATAATGGTACAAATTGTTAGGATTTAATCATGATTTCCTGAGCAAGACTGAGGAAGTTCTCTGCTCTGACCTGGAAACTAAAAAAATTGTTTGTTTTAATTAAGGATCCATGCTGTGAAGGATTAGTATTTTGAATTGCCAGAGAGTGAGGGTTCCCTTTGCAACGAGAGTTCAGCCGTTAGGACCAAAAGAAGCGCTGATGTCATCTCCCACCCAAATCTACAATATTAACCTATGTTGACTCTGTAGTTTACACAGTGCCTCAGTAAACTATGGGAAGACAGAGGATGAACGAGAGTGCAACTACCACCAGTTTTCTATAGTACTAGAAACATTACTGTTGGCAGCTAACCATATTATGAAGGTCTATTGAGCATATGAACTATGCAAGCTCCAAACATCTGAAGTCAGCTTTTTATGTTCTTACATTCCAAATGTTGCAAAACAGGAAAAGAATATTCTGGAAAGAAGTGATGCACAAATAGATGAAAGTGAAATTAGAAATACTAGAACTAAACTCGGACAGGCACAGCTTTTCAGATCAGACCCTTGTAGGGACATACAACTTGGACAGTGGATGGACAGGCACAGTGTTTCAGGTCACGTACATGTGTTGATATTATCTGGCGTATAGGAGGCAGTTGGAGCTGCTACAAGGCTTTCAATTGCTTTTATCTTGCCATTCACAGGGAAAACTTGGAAACCCAAGCAAAAGCAGGTTTATTTTCAAAAACACTAGCATTTCCATCAACTCTGGTGCCAGCCTTGAGCAGTGAGGGCTCATGATATCCCCTGTCATTGAAAATACATGTTCACTGGGCACACTGGTTGGTGGACATGACATATCGCTGAGCCACTTTGGCTAGGTGTGGCCAGACAGTGGGATTGTGTGCCCAATATGCCAGTGGATCTATCTGCATGTTCCCTATCAGCTGAGAGATACCATGTCACTGACAGTTGTGCTGGTGTCTCCTTTGCTTGGGTGGGCTGAGAGTCACTCATGCCAGCTGCTTTCTCTCTAGCCCGTAGCAGAACAGATAATTCTTTATGGGCAACATGCCTTTGGCTTTCTGAAGTGGAGTGCTGCTCCTGCTTGGGCTAGCACAACTCTCTGAAGTGCCTGCTGTTTTAAACAAAACCTTTGAAACCGCTGCTATCCCCAAAGACTTACTTTCAAAGTCCTTAGACCTAGCTTCCTTTTTCTTCTGATTAACAACCTGAAAATAAACTTTTTCCTTCAGTCTACTTGAATATTAGCTTCCCAATAACCACAAACTCTATCTGAGCGGTGATTCTCCAAGCGCTCTCATGGTAACTTTTGCTGGAGTTACAGACTCAACTAATTTTGAATCCGCCCCAACAGCTACAATAGCACTTACAGTTTTAGCATTCTCTAAAGTCGATGCATTTAGTTTAGTCAATAACATATCCAGCCCCTTAGTCAAATTCTTTAAAGACACTAAGGAAAAATAAGTCAATACCTCAGCAGCTGGCTCCTCAACCACAATTGTTAAAACTCAGACTCTTCATATTCTATCAGGTATGAGGGCTGACTCCCCAAAAATCTTTGGGGCAGATTTTCAAAGGGGTATGCGTGTAACCCCAAAAACCCGCTCCTGAGCGCGCCAAGCCTATTTTGCATAGGCTCAGCGACACGCGCATGTTCTGGGGCTTTGAAAAAGAGGCGGTCCAGGGGCGAGGCGGTCTGGGGGCAGGCACAGTGGCCATTTGCTGCTGTGCCCGGGATCGCGGGCCGGCCGTCACCCATCACACGGAGACAGGCGCAACTTATAGGACAAAGGTAAGGGGGGTGGGTTAGGTGGGGGGGGGGAGTGGAAGGAAAGTTCCCTCCAAGGCCACTCTGATTTCGGAGCAGCCTTGGAGGGAACAGAGGAAGGCTGCGCGGCTCGGCGTGCGCAAGTTGCACAATTGTGCACCCCCTTGCGCGCACCGACCCTGGATTTTATAATATGCGGGCGCATGTTATAAAATCAGGTGTAGATTTTTGCACGCCGGGTTGCGCGCACAAATCTATGCCCGCACGTAGGTATGAATATCTGGCCCTTTGAGCAGAAGTTGGGCTTTTTTCCTCTTGTACATCAAGCCTCAACATAAGTGTGTTTTGTATATCCAACTTGAGTTCTGATTGAAATCATTTGCTCTACCAGAATGGTTTCCATGGCCAATATTATCAGCAGCCTCATCTCAAGAGACAATTCTGCATTATCTGACAAGGAAACCTTAGATGTAGAAGAGTCCATCAATACAAATCTCAAGACCGTTGCTGCTTCACAATTTCTGGGCTATGCATTAGCTCCACTTAAAAGATACAGGACACAGGTTCCCCAGCTTCCTGTTGCAGATGGAAGGGCTTTATCCACAGGTCTGGTTAAAAGTGAACCTCCTATAGGATATACTCTTCCCTTCCACTTCAGTTACCATATAACCAACTCTTTAGCATAGGGAAGCAAAATGAAATTAGAAGTAATTGATGGGAGCTCACAAAAAACCTTAGCAGCCACAGTCATCTTGGGTCCCTTCCCCAGTGGAATTTGTTTTTTAATAAAATGTCAACTAGAGTCAATAGCAATCACACTGCTATCTCGTTCTTGCACTTCCACAACTATCAACAATAAATTTTACAGAGCTGTAGGGAATCTTCTATCGTTCAAAAAATAAATTAAAGTAAAATGGTGTTTCATTTCCTTAACAATTCTTAATTTTGTCTCAGTAGGTTCTTGACTGTCAAGGAGAAGAAGTGCATTTCCATTCAGGGCATGTAGGACGGCAGACCCACACTGCAGTCGGGCAACAGTGGACCCCCCTCCTGTGCGCTCTCCTGTTTAGCATGTTCAACCCGGAGTACAAAAGTACTATAGTAATAATCATTCAATCTATCATCCATCCATCCAAAGATCTTACAGCTTCTGCTAAGCTGCACTGATCATGCTATTGAAAACGACCAGAACTAAATGAGATTCAGATAATTTCCAACAGGGCAATGTTGAAAGGCATTAGAAATTATGCATGGTTTTTATTTTCTCCTTTCCTTTCTTCAGTACTATTTGCTGAAAGGACAAATATGTGACTCTAAAATGCCAGTTGGGTTTTCAGCTCATGACATCACATAAATTCAAATGAGTTTTCTAATCAGTGAGTGAGAGAGAGGCTACATGATCAGTATCAGGCATCTTTAGCAATCAGTTTTGTATGTGTAAATAGGGAGCTCTGCTTCTAAAAATGAAAGAAAACCATATAATAAAGCCTTTTTTATTTAAATAATAAAACATCTTCTTCATTTTTAGGATTTATGTAAAAATGCCATGTTTTACACATTTCAGTGGGAAAATAAGTGAGAATTAGAGACACACACCCATCATAGACGCCCACATTATTTCTATAATTTTTCAAACTACAGTAGGTGATTTTCCCTTTGCATCTAGTGATACTGGCCTGGGAAAAGGGAAATAACCTTTATTTTACTGCAGTTTCTGTCTATTATTTTTCTCATGGCTCTTTTGACCTCTTTGTTCTTGATGCTGTAGATCAGAGGATTCAGCATGGGAATCACAACTGTGTAAAACACAGAGGCCACTTTATTCTGACTCATAAACGAACCAGAATCCAATCGCATGTACATAAAAAATATTGTCCCATAAAACAAGGAGATGGCAGTGAGATGGGATGCACAAGTAGAGAAGGCTTTACGTCTCCCGTCTGTGCTGGTCATCTTCAGAACGGTGGAGAAGATGGAGGCATACGAGGTCAAGGTTATTAGAAAGCTGCTAAGCCCAAAGGCAACCACCAAAATAAAAAAGACAGTTTTACTAGTGATGGTCCTGGAGCAAGAAAGACTTAATAACGGCATGAAATCACAATAAAAATGATTGATCACATTTGGTCCGCAAAAGAACAAGCTGAATATGCAACCTGCATGTACAAATGAGATGAGGAATCCCCCTGCAAATACACCAGCCACTAGCTGACAGCAAACATCTGGATTCATGATGCTTGTGTAAAGCAGAGGTTTACACACTGCCACGTAGCGATCATACGCCATCACTGAGAGCAGGAATGACTCTGTCGATGTGAACACGGCAAAGAAATACAGCTGTGCTGCACAGCCATGGAAAGAGATGGTCTTTCTCTCAGCCAGAAGGTCAGCCAGCATTCTGGGAGTGACAACTGAGGAATAACAGAGATCGGAGAACGACAAACTACAAAGAAAGAAGTACATGGGGGTCTGAAGGTTAGGATCCAGCCTGGTTAATAGGATGATTCCAGTGTTTCCCAGCAGGGTGATCATATAGATCACTAAAAACAAGAGGAAGAGGAGAACCTGAATCCCTGGATCATCCGTGAGACCTAAAAGAATGAACTCTGTCACGGAGGTCTGATTCCTCTCTTCCATCATTCATCATTGTTCCTTCCTGTGGCTGAAACAAGCAAACTCATCAATATTTAGCATAGGCAAAATAAGATTTGATTTCTTTAATTTGAGCATATTTAGGAAGATGACTAAGACAGAAGGAGAGGCACTGCTACCATACAAAGGAAAGTCAAAAAGAAAAAGTGTTGAAAAATAAATAGTGCAAGAGGTATAAGTTCCAAAATCTTAAATACATATATAAAGCAAGCATAGATTAAAACCACATCTCAGAAAGTCATTAAGCCATATTTTTAAATGGCGTGTTTGCAAGTAAAGCAGTGAATGGTGATTAGTCCTAGAGAAGATTATATATAAAATGGTTAAAAACCGTCAAATAGAAGAGGATACTCATTTTGGCTCTCTATAATTATACACACTGTAATGTAATATTTATAATCATTTGTTTAACATATTAAAAACTTAGGGGTGGATTTATCAAAATGCGGTAAGTACTGCATGCTATAGCAAAAGAAGTGTGTTTTATGCTAATGAAGAGCTAAGTTAGTGCAAATTGTGATACCATTTTCAGATTCTGCGATAAGTGCCAGACCTGTTGTATTTCCTTCATTCAACCACCAGGGGACCATTGTTAATGGTCCTAGACACACGGGGGGGGGGGGGGGGGGGGGAGAGAGAGAGAGAGAGAGAGAGAGAGATAGAGAGAGAGAGAGAGAGAGCACCTGGCCATAATATCATGGCCCATAGGTAGGTTTTTGTATCCCTATGGTAGGCCCACCTAGTAACTCGAGGTGGGGATTAGGTAAGTGTGTAGGGGTTTAGGGGCCACTTTGACATTCTATGTGACACCTACGAACAGAACAGTGGTCTCTTGTGAAGATTTTCTGGCCTTCGGAGTGAGGAAACTCACTCCCAAGATGAGGTTTGGGCAAGGTTCTCTCCACCTAGCTTGATGTTACCCAGAAAACCTCACAACCTGCTTCTCAACAGATTAGAAAGTGTAACTATTTACAGATTCTGAATGTGATAACAGTTTCATTCAGAAACCCCATTTTACGAGAAGCCCATAATTGTACTCAGTAGAAAGATATGGCTCAAATAAGGAATGCAATATGTTTTGTCTGGTGGCTTGAAGCCTGCCCCTATAAGCCCACGCACTCACCCGGATGTTGCCAGCATCCTTATTCGCAGCACATGCCACCGACTTTCCCGTGCACAGCAAGATGCCACCAGTTCTCGCCCCTGTCTAAGCACGTGCGTGCCTGACAACTCAACATTTAAAAGGCCTGTGGTAGGAAAATGATGTGGCCCAGGGTTGATGACATTCTCTTCAGCCCTATAAAACAGCCCAGCAGTCATCTCTACCTTGCCTCAGCAAGATCCCTTACCTCATCCAGCCTGCCCTCCAGGTTTAGATTTCCTTTAGATTTTTTTTTTTTATATTCCACTTTATATAGCCTTGTCCAGCCTTGCCTCATCCAGCCTGCTTTCGATCCTTTTTCTTGACCAGCCTGCCTTCCATCCTTGCCTCTTTCATCCTGCCTTCCAGCCTTACCTCATCCAGCTTTGCTTTTCATCCTTGCCTCATCCATCCTGACTTCCATCCTTGACACGCCTGGTCTCCTCTTCAACCTTTCCTCATCCAGCCTGCCTATCTCTTTTACCTTGTCTTGTCTGTCTGTCTGTGTTACCCTTGTCTTGGGTGACTAACCCTGTCTTGTCTTATCTGTCCTGTCCTGTCCTGTCCGTCCCTCTTTGTCTTGTCTGTCTTGGCCAATCTCTTAGGTTCTGAATCCACGGCTCCCAAAAATAGGACATCAATACTTAAATATTCATGAAACATTTTCCTGCATATATTAGTCAGTCCTGATCTGATATAAATGTTCCAAGGCTGTAAACAATTGTACATGTGCTAAGCCTTAATGCGACATTGTAATGTCCATTTTATTGGATACGTAAAAATGACCATGAATGGATAAATAACTGGAGAATCATTACTGGACTTTTCCCCTTTTTTATCCAGTTAATCCTCTATGGAAGTCTTTCCTTCTTTCAGTGCTTCCGTTATCTTTTGACACATCTTGGCCATCCAGTGTCTTTCAGTAATGAGAAAATTAAATGCACTCTTTCTCCATTTGTTTTTGTTGGTTGATGTATTCCTCTTACCGTTTGAATATTCCTCAGTACCAAATAAGTCATCCTATAACTTCAGAAGGAGGAGGAGGACAAGTTATGTCTGTGGGAATGGGATAAATATTATTGAACTTTATGTAACATGGCGCCATTTGATTTAATTTTTCTATTCTATATTGCGTTATATATTTTTATTGCATTTTTTAATCTTGTATAATTTGTCTCCCTTTCTTTGATAAAATGTTTAATTTTACCTCTCTTATGGCTCTTTTGTAATTGGATAGATAGCTAAATATTTTATGTAAATACATAACTGCAACAATTCCCAACTTGTTCATATTCTATCAGACTTAAAGATATTTCACATACCTGTGGATGGAAGCTTCATTTCTTTCCTGTTTCCATTGTTTGGATGTTTGGATTACATAGGACATTTTATATTTTGTGCAAGGACAACTGGGAGACAATTCCCAGAGCACCTCACAGCTCTGAAAGTGAGGCCGAGGAGAAGCAATTAGGGTGATTAAATTAGAAATGTGCAGCTGTACCTGCTCTCTTACTTCTCACCTTCAATTTGAGTTTATTGTGCTTTATAAAGGTCTATTTTACATTATAATTTTATTAGATAAAGGGTTAATAGTGGATAATACAAATGTTACACTTAGATGACTTTTCTCTAGAGCAGAACACCTCATCTATGTAAATCTTATATTCTCATCCATGCATTTTCAGTATATATGTAAATTTATTTATTTTATTTTATTTATTTATTTGATTTTATATACCGACAACCGTTTGCACATCGTGCCGGTTTACAGATAACTTATAACAAGTAATATATAGGCAAGGCCTTTACAAGGAACAGTTTTTAACATAATGCAGTAACATGGCAATTAACTAGATAAATAAGTAGGGGAGGGAAGGGTAGGGATATACGGGACAAAAAGGAGGGGGGGGAGGGGTGAAAAAAGGAAAACTGAAGGAAAAGATATGTACAGGGGTTCAAGGGACAATTAATATATACATAGGTTATATACAAGGTTTGTTTTTTTTTTTTTTTTTTTTTTTGTTTAGGTTTGAGGGTCCTTGGAGGGGGTGGGTGTCGGGTGTAGGTCCTGAGGGGGAGTACTGGTGAGAGGTGGTGATCCGGTTAGGGTGTTAGTGAGAGATGAAGATGATTGGGGGTAAGCTTGGAGGAAGAGCCAGGTTTTGAGTTTCTTTTTGAATGTGGGTGCTCTTGAGTGGCATTTCCCATGCTGCTTTAGATGTAGGACTTTTTTTTTTGCATTGAGCTGGCCAGAGTTCATCCTTCTCACCCACCAGTCATAAGGTGCTGACATCACTTTTCATTCTTTCTAGCTTCCAAGGATCTTACTGAGTCTTACAACACAATAAGAATAATATGTGGTTACAGTCCTGTGGCTTTAAGGAGAATTTATTGTTCTTTATCCTGACACAGTCCTGTATGTTTGGATCCAGTAGATCCATTTCAGGCTGCAAAGAGAAATGTTGTTGTTATCCCTCCTTTCTGAATAACTCTTTGCTGTAGTATCCTTTCCTGCCACAAAATGGATGGATCAGGCTCATAGAACAAAGACAGTCACTCATTACATCTAGAAAGAGAGGTCATGGAATGACGGTGAAAGGGGGTAGACTCGAGAAATCTAAGGAAATATTTCTTTACAGAGAAGGTGGTGGATGCATGGACCATCCTCCCAGTGGAGGTGGTAGAGACAAGGAAGTATCTGAATTCAAGAAAGCAGAGGACAAGCACAGGCCGACATCTGAGGAAGTGGTAGGGATTATAAAACTGGTGTGGCTGGGCAGATTAGATAGGTCATAGGGTTTTTCTCTCCCATCATGTTTCTATGTTTCTTTGTCTTCTTCAGAGGGCCTAGACAAACAAAAATTATATTGGTTAGAGATCTAGTCAAAGACATACTCAAGACTGTAATGAAGGGGGAGGGGAGTATTATTAAAAAAATAAAATTAAGGGTGTTTGGATTTGTAGTCCAGCATTCCAAAGGTTCTCAAAGTGGCTGACAGCATTATTAGAATTCAGATACAAAAACTCCATGCTTCAAAAATCTTGCAATCTATATGGATACTTAAACAAAGGGAGATAAAGTGACTTGCCCAAGATCAGAAGAAGTATTAGTAGGGAAGCAGCATTTAAACACTTATTTCCCTTGCTCTCAGCCTACTGCTCTAACTGCTAGGCCAGAGGTTCCAAAACTTTACCCTGAACGACCTCCACCCTGAATATGCATGAGAGAAATTTACATCCAGTGCCTTCATTGCATGCACATTTTCTCATCTATATTCTTTGGGCATATCCTGAAAACCAGACCAGCTGGAGTCCCTCAAAGAGGGACTCCAGTAGGCCAGGCCTTCTCCCCAAGTGGGAGATTTTAATCTGCTGGAAGTAAATTGGATCACTCAATATCTGTAATCAATTAGAAGCAGAGAAATCCTGGATTCCTATCATGGGGACTGTTCAGACAAAGGGTAAGAACCCATGAGGAAGGGAAGATACTGTATCTGGCCCCTAAAAACACAGAAAGTGTTTCCACTGTCCAGGTAGGTGGTTACCGGAGCTCCAGTGATCATCAGATAATGTGGTTTAATATGACAAGAATCACACAAAGGTTAGAGTTCTGGATTTCAGGAGTATCAACTTTGTTATCATTGGACAGTATTTTTAGGACAGGGATGGACAACTCCAATCCTCGAGTGTCTCAAGACTGTCGGGTTTTCAGGATATCCACAGTGAATATGCAGGAGATGCATTTTCCTATAGTGAAGGCAGTGCATTCAAATGCATCTCATGAATATTTAGTGCAGATATCTTGATAACCCAACCAGCTTGCAGCAGTTGAGAACCAGAGGGGCCTACCTCTGCTTTAGCAAGTTCTGGAAAGGGAGAAAGATGTTTGGGAAGTAGAAGAACTAAAAGGGTTAGTGGGGGCAGAAAATGATTTTCTTAGGAAAGTAAAAATAAAACAAGAGGAAAAAAAAGCCTGGTTATAGTTATCAAAGGAGGTGGTTAAAAAAGTAAAAATTGAAATATTAGAATTCAAAAAGTACCAGGAAAGGGCAGGGAAGGAAATTTGGAAAAGTTTTGAGAAGCAGGGAATGTACTCAGGAAAACAAATGCAGGAACAATAGAGAAACTGGTGAAGCAAGGTGAGAAGGCTTTTTTCAAGTATGTATGCCATTGATCGCCAAAATTATGGAAAAGATAGTCAATAAACAACTATCTGAATATTTGGAAGAAAACAACATTCTTGTATCTTCCCAGTATGGCTTTCGGAAATCGTTAAGCACTGAATCTCTCCTTATCTCTCTTACCGATTCTATTCTATCTAATATGGACAAAAAACAACCACATCTTTTGATACTACTAGATCTCTCTGCAGCCTTTGACACTGTCAACCATTCATCTCTATTAAAATGTCTGGCAGATATAGGCATTAAAGGAACAGTCTTCAGCTGGTTCAAATCCTTCCTAGCAAATAGACAATTCAAAGTAAAGATTAACAACAAAGAATCACAACCGATCCCTTCCAACCGGGGGGTCCCTCAGGGTTCCTCCCTTTCCCCTACCCTCTTCAACATTTACCTCTTACCTCTATGTCATCTACTTACTAAACTAAACCTAACTCACTATCTCTACGCGGATGACATCCAGATACTCATTCCCAATCTCAGAATCCTTACAAAAAACCTTGGCTCACTGGAACAATTGTTTGCAACAGATCAATCATCTTCTCTCCAGCCTTTGCCTCATTCTTAACAACAACAAAACTGAGATCCTAATCATCAATCAAGACATCAACATCAAACTTCTAAACCCAGCTGACCTAATCAACTCATCCACTCCCATATTAAATCACTCACCACATGTTCGAGATCTAGGTATCATGCTAGACAATCAGCTCAATTTTAAAAAATTCATAAGCACAACCACCAAAGACTGTTTTTATAAGTTACAAGTCTTAAAAAAATTGAAGCCTCTTCTTTATTTCAACGATTTTCGGATGGTCCTACAAGCCATTATTCTATCAAAAGTCGACTATTGCAATTCGCTTCTCTTTGGCCTTCCATATTCATCCATCAAACCCCTCCAAATGCTACAGAACTCTGCAGCCAGAATCCTTACCAATATGAATAAAAGAGATCACATCACCCCCATTCTCAAGCTCCTCCACTGGCTGCCTATAAAGGAAAGGATCCTATATAAAGTACTCACCGTAATTCATAAATCCATTCACAATATCTCTCCTCTTCAATTATGTAACCAACTACGCCCTCACTCCTCCTCTAGACCCATCAGAGGAGCATATAAAGGCACACTCTATGTACCTTCAACAAAATCCTCGCATCATAAACGTGCCATATCTATAGCAGGCCCCATTCAATGGAATGCGCTCCCACCAGACATTCGGCTTGAGTTCTGCCACTCTTCATTCAAAAAAAAACTTAAAACCTGGCTCTTTAGCCAAGCTTTTCCAGGACCATGATCATCATTTTTTCCCCTCCAACCACCAAGAACATATCTTCTTCACAAACCCCCATTTTCCATACCACTACCTACTTCGGTATCTAATCTCTTGCTGCAGGACACTTGAGACTTTCTCACTTATACGTTATAATTTTTATGCTCAATAAGACCTGTCAACTTAATTGTTTAAGTCTTTTTTTTTTTTTTTTTTCTCCTTTATCTTTTGGTCATCAATGTTACAACGTTATTGTTAAATTTTGAACTTATGTACACTGTTCCAAGTTTCATAACCTTGTTCTATGTAATGCCTTTTGGCAATTTTCATGTTCTGTTTCAATGTAAACCGATGTGATCTTTATTTCATATAGGAACACCGGTATATAAAAATCTAAAAATAAATAAATAAATAAATGTATATGTAAATTAAAGGAGAAACCCAGGCCTGGATTTATACACAGGCACAGTAGCCTTTTACTTAAATTAGCAAAACCGAGGCGGGTAGTCCCTCCAGGTTGCAGGCTTCCAATCCCATCCTTCACTCTCCCAGCTACTGATTCTTCATTGCCACCTTCACCCCCAACAAAACCTCAGATCTCCCGTGCTGGTACTGCTGTTCTGAGAAGGCAGCACAGCAAACATGCAGAGACTGAGTCAGCGTAAGACACCCACCTCCCACATGGAAACCAGATAGGAAAGGGTCGTTGTTCAGCTTTTGAGTGCGGAGCCACAGGCTGACTGAATCCCCACTCTGTCTTCTCAGAACAGCAGCTCTAATACTGGAGTCCTGAGGTCAGTCAATGGGGGAATAGTGTGAGTCGAGGTAAAGAATCGCAGGGGGTAAGACTTGAGGGAAAGAATTGATCCCCAAGAGATTAAGATCTGCTAGGGTTAGGAAAAGGTTCAGAAAATTGGAGGTCTGAGGACCGGTGGTAGTAGTACAGAGTCCACATTGATAGTGCCAAGGCAGCAGACAACACAATTTGTCACTGGATAAACTGCAGAGGTGGTGTTGTATTACTGAGAGGAAGTAAGGAAGAATGTGTGCAGTGTGACAAGGGCAAAGTAGAAACAGTAGGCAAATATTTTCACTGGAGAAGGACCTCCGATATGTGGCAGGGGGTACATTTTGTAATAGAGTAGATGACATAATATTTAGAGGAGAAATAGTCTAGTTAGTTTACACAGAACTAGCAAAACTAAAAGTGGACAAAACTTTGGGACCAGAATATCCAAGGAAATCAGAGACGTTGTGGCAGCACCACTAATAAATCTGTTGGATCAGTCTTTGAAAATGAGTACAGGTCTGGAGGACTGGATAAAGCTGTATATTGCCCATTTTCATAAAAGTGGAACTAAGAAAGAGATTCCTTTACTTTATCCTCCATTTAACCAAAGTACCTTGGGAGACACGTGATGCAGTGATCCCAGGAACTACACTTCTAACCGGGTTCCAGGTGCCATCCCCTGCTATCAGAGATAATTTGCTGCATCCATGACCCAAAAAGACTCTTGATCTCATCTGAACAGTTCTTATGAATATCAATAAATATATGGGCAAGTCTCCTTCTGGTATGCCCCCTCAACCAGCAAAAAAAGTAGAAAGAAAAGAGTAAGCCCAGCATGGTGAAAATGGCCGCTGCAACAACCAATGTTGAACCGCGCCCGATAGCTGAGAGTGCAGTATGTGCAATAACTACAACATAAGAAAATGCCATACTGGGTCAGACCAAGGGTCCATCAAGCCCAGCATCCTGTTTCCAACAGTGGCCAATCCAGGTCATAGGAACCTGGCAAGTACCCAAAAACTAAGTCTATTCCATGTAACCATTGCTAATGGCAGTGGCTATTCTCTAAGTGAACTTAATAGCAGGTAATGGACTTCTCCTCCAAGAACTTATCCAATCCTTTTTTAAACACAGCTATACTAACTGCACTGACCACATCCCCTGGTAACAAATTCCAGAGTTTAATTGTGCGTTGAGTAAAAAAGAACTTTCTCCGATTAGTTTTAAATGTGCCCCATGCTAACTTCATGGAGTGCCCCCTAGTCTTTCTACTATCCGAAAGAGTAAATAACCAATTCACATCTACCCGTTCTAGACCTCTCATGATTTTAAACACCTCTATCATATCCCCCCTCAGTCGTCTCTTCTCCAAGCTGAAAAGTCCTAACCTCTTTAGTCTTTCCTCGTAGGGAAGCTGTTCCATTCCCCTTATCATTTTGGTAGCCCTTCTCTGTACCTTCTCCATCGCAATTATATCTTTTTTGAGATGCGGCGACCAGAACTGTACACAGTATTCAAGGTGCGGTCTCACCATGGAGCAATACAGAGGCATTATTACATTTTCCGTTTTATTCACCATTCCCTTTCTAATAATTCCCAACATTCTGTTTGCTTTTTTGACTGCCGCAGCACACTGAACCGACGATTTCAATGTGTTATCCACTATGACACCTAGATCTCTTTCTTGGGTTGTAGCACCTAATATGGAACCTAACATTGTGTAATTATAGCATGGGTTATTTTTCCCTATATGCATTACCTTGCACTTATCCACATATCAGAAGCCCTTGTCTGATGATGTTTCAGCTCAAATTGCAGATTTAAAAGAATCATTTAGCTATTTTGGCCGAGATTGGATAACGTGGAAGGCCATATATCTATGGTAGAGAGTGAGGCACTGAAGGTGGAGAAAAAAATTTCAAAAGCTTGAGAAAATGGTTGTGGTGCAAGATGAAAAACTGGAAGAATTAGAAAATTGCTCGAGGCACAATAATTTGCGATTCATTGGTTTGGGGGAAATGAATGAAGAACAAAAATTGACAGATATACTCATGCAGTGGCTTCCTGATTTTTTACATCTACCGGATCTAATGGGTAACTTAATCATCGAGAGAGTCCACAGGCTTGGGCCAAAGAGGGGAAATGATAACCGGCCCCTCATTGTGATTTCCAGATTTCTAAACTTTCTCCACAAACAACAAATTTTGCGGGCTTCCCAAAAATCAACCTCCCTGAATTATGAAAATGCCCAAATTACAATTTTCCAGGACTTCTCTGTCCTCTGTCTGAGCAGGACTCACTTCTATTGGGAACCAAGGAAAACTCTCACTCTATTGGATTTATTAAATGGAGCTCTCAGATGGGCAGAATCTTTTAATCTAGGGAAAAACCCCTTCCAAAACTGATAGCATACAAAAAAGTCTATGGCACAGAGAGTAAATCCTCCTTTTCTCTCCCCACCAGATGGGTGTTCCCAGAGATGTTGCCTTCCTTTACTAATGGTTAGCAGATCTTTTGGATTGCTTTGTTGTGATACAGTCTCTTTAGCACTCTCTCTTAGATCCCAGATGGAAGAGATCCTCCTTGAAACAATCAGTTCTTTTGCTTCTCACAAGAAGTAAGAAGCAGCCAAACTTCCTCCTGGATTTTCTAACAAAAATGCTTTTTTCCCAAAAAACTGATTTTAACACTGGAGTTGTTCCTTGCAGTGGGTTATGGTCACTTCCTTCCTCATTGCGGGTATGGAGGGCAGATTTTCCCTATCCCTGGGCATCCCAGACACAAGGTTTGACAATCTCTGTGCCTACAAAAGGACCAGGTGTCTCACAAAGCTCCTACCATGAAAAATCTCAAAACCCTCAAAGGGATATCCCAACCAGCTAGTGAATAGACTGGAAGGAAAACCCTGCCGACCCTAGCCTTATTTTACTGACTGGGCCTGCAAAACAACAAAATCTAAACTTCTCTACACCTCTGCACTCTTTGACAACCTAAAGGGACTGCCTTTCAAGCTCACTGTTAAGAGCTCCTAAATAGACTTCCAGGGGGCTGGCCATTCCAGACTCCTAAAACGGAGGACCATAGGGTCTACTACATGAATTTTTATCTGTATTAATGGCATGGTATTGAAACACAGTATTTGAGCACCTTGTATTTAAAAAATCAACCTGTTTTGTGAAAGCATAACTGTACATTTTGATGGGAAGACTAGATGGGTCATGTGATCTTTTTCTGACATTGTTTCCATGTTTTTATGTTATAATATAGCTATAAGGTACCCAATTCAAAATATTCCCAATTCTGTATAAATACTATCTCAGGTTCATACTCTGTTAGGTAGCTCTAGCTGAGTGAATGGTTAATAAGGAGTTCCCATATAAAATTACTCTCTCTCCCTAGAACCCCATGTCATATAAGAATAACACATCATTGATCCTTAGAGATAATGTATTAGTATGAGAGCAATAATTATTTTATAAGAACAAGGAAACCCAGAAATCAGACAAAAGATATTCCTTAAAAGAATATGCATATTTATTTCATATGATAAAAAATATAATCTTTAAGATCAAGTCTTATCTTAGATACAGAAAGATAAAAGATGGCTATTCTTATCAAATATGAGTTAATTGCCAGTGTGGTCCCAGACTGCTATCTGCCCTTGTGCGGTAGTTGGAAATAGCAATACTTGAGTACTGATTTTGCATTGTATTTATACTTTTTATTTGTTAATAATTTATGATATCATTACTCGGAAATTTAGGCACCCAGTACTCTTAAATTGATAAAGTCTTGTCTCAGAAATTTAGATACTGAATTCCTAGTACTCTGAGAACATCATTTTTCCAAGAAATGTATACCCATGTAATTCATGTATTCTTTATCTAGAAGATTACAAACTAGATGCATAGGAATCTAAACACAGTGGGGTCGATTTTATTTTTAAAAAAAGCATGCGCAAACAAAAGTACGCCGGATTTCAATAGATAGGCACGTAGCCGCATGTATCTGTTAAAATCCGGGGTTAGCACGTGCAAGGTTGCCCAAAATTGGCAGCCTGCGCATGCCGAGCCGTGCAGCCTGCCTCCATTCCCCCCGAGGCCACTCCGAAATTGGAGCGGCCTCGGAAGGAACTTTCCTTCTACCCCCCGCACCTTCCCCTCCCTAACTCCCCCCAGCCCTATCTAAATCTCCCTACCTTTGTTTTAAAAGTTACGCCTGCGTAGGCCAGCTGGCCAGCCAGCCGGCGCGCAATTCCCCGGCCCGGGAGCTATTTCGTAGGCCTCGGCCATGCCCCCAAAACACCCCGGGCTGGAACCACGCCTGCGGCCCTGCCCCCTAATGAAGCGCTGGCCATGACATGCCCCTGATGACGTGCCGGCCACGACACACACCCCCAAGAAAGCCCTGGGACTTTCGCACGTCCCGGGGCTTTGTACACACCGGCAGCCTATGCAAGATAGGTTCGGCACGCGCAGGGGGGGTTTAGGGTAGGTTTTCGGGGGGTATGCACGTAACCTACATGCGTACCCCTTTCAAAATCTGCCCCAGTAAGTCTTACATCATCTATTCATAGTTAGCTGGATGAATGACTAATTCTGCCCTCAAAAAAAGTTCAATGCTATCAGCATGTTGCAGTCAGTCAATTGTAATTGAGATAAACACATATTCTTCAGAAAATGACTTTAGTTTTATGAAGCAGCTTTCTCAGTGCATCTTTGATTTCCTTGTTTCTTAGGCTATTGATGAAGGGATTTAAAGTGGGAATTAAAACTGCATAAAAAACAGCTATGACTTTGTTCACATCAGACTCATTTCCTGTCTGCTTTATGTACATACTAAATACGGTGCTATAGAAAATTATAACAACTATAAGGTGGGAGGCGCAAGTAGAGAATGCCTTGCGTTTTCCTTTGGCAGATGGGATTTTCAGTACAGTGACAATGATTAAAATATAGGACACAATGGTCAGCAGAAAGGAGCACAGTATTACTGTAGAGGAGAAAATGATGTCTACCGTTTCCTGAAGGTGGATTGAGGAGCATGAAAGTTTTAAAACTGGAATAGCTTCACAGAAAAAATGATCAATTAAATTGGGTCCACAAAAAGGAAGTCTTGTTATGAGTAGCACAGGGATAAATGTAGTCACAAACCCTCCCATCCAAGCACTAGCAGCCAGTCGGATGCAGATCTGACTCCTCATTATTGAAGAATAATGCAGTGGGATACAGATGGCAACATAGCGATCTAGAGACATCAGCCCAAGAATAAAAAATTCAGTAGCTCCTAAGAAGGTAAAAAAATAGACTTGCATCAAACAACCTGCATATGAAATAGTTTGAGTTTTGCTAAAGAAGTTGGCCAACATTTTGGGCACAGAAACAGAGATATACCCAATCTCTAAGGAAGACAAATTAGCCAAGAGAGCATACATTGGTGTGTGAAGATGATGATCCATAATAACCAGAAGCAGTATCGTAGCATTGCCCATTACAGACATTAAGTAGATAATTAGAAACATAAAGAAATATAGGACTTTTAGAGTTAGAGGTCCCTGAAATCCTAAAAGAATGAATTCTGTCACTCTGCTTTGATTTCCTTCATCTGTCTCACTCATGTCTTCTGATAGATTTTACCTGAAAAAATATAAATGGCAATTATGATTGCAACAATGAAGCTCAACCTAGACCATTAATCTTCATGCAAAAATGTACAAGGTATTGAATTACCAACTTGAAGTGTGCATGAAAATGTTTTTAATTTGTTTCATTTTTTTCATTTACATTTTTTCTATTATATGCATAATAGCAAAAAGAAAAAAAAAAAAAGTAAAGGCCTTCCCATGGACAAAAAACACTGGGGTAGATTTTATAAAAAAGCACGCACGCGTACTTTTGTTCATACACCAGGCGCAAACAAAAGTAAGCCGGATTTCAATAGATACGCGCGTAGCCACGCGTATCTATTAAAATCCAGGGTCTGTGCGCGCAAGGCTGCCCAAAAATGAGGAAAGGTACACAAAGATGGGATTTCTACAATGTACTCTCGCCCTAGCTTGATAGCACCCAGGTAGCGAGTGCATCCATACAAAACATGCTCTATACAGTCAAGAGCAATTAACCAACATATATAAATAACTCTATATGAGTTTAAATTTCTGTAAATAAATCTATATGAGTTTAAATTTCTACTGTATTTCTCTATTCTCCCAGTTCAATCATCCTTGTTCTTTGTTACTGCATTTTCATCTGCACAAGTTCCAGTTTTATTGTATCTTACACCCCCTGTTCAACTGTAAACCGGCACGATGTGATTGTATCATGAATGCCGGTATATAAAAACCTTAAATAAAATATAAGAAATGCCCTAATAAAGACTTCTAATGCCCTGAAATAATAGTTAAAAAAAATTTCATGATTCTTACTAAACAGTCAACACTCAGAATGGGACAGATTTTCCAAAGAGCACCGACACAAAAATCACACATTTTAAAAACAGAAGCTAATTTTTACTGTTAGATGCTGATCCTAATGTTGGATATTGCTGCCATTTCTACTGATCTTGCTTTTCATCTTCAAAATAGATTCATTTAGGCAGAGATCAATCATCAAAATTTGAATTTAATCACATTTATAATAAACTCCTGCTAATATTTCATTCCTTAAAAATCATTTTTGCCCTTTTTTCTCAGACTTAGATTTTAAAAAATAAGTAACTAAAGATTAAAAATGTGCCCATTGGCCAGTCTAAGAAATACACACTCTATTGCCTCTAGATCTAGCAATACTGAGAACCCTCCTGACAAACATACTTACTGCACTGGTTAATCTAACAATTGTTTCTTCTGCAGTTCCAGGTTTCCTATCTTGGATGCATTAGGTGCAGCTTTATTTATTGAAATACATTTGGGAACAATTTCCCAGAAGAAACTCAAGTTTTTCTTACCAACAAAATCACAAGAGAATTAATTAATGAGCTGCTTTATTCTTTGGGAATTAGCATACTCTCTTCTGTTTTGTTCTGCAAAATTTGTTCTATCTTTCAGCAAAATAATTTAGAAAAATATTAGGAAAATACATCAATCAACTAGAAAAGAGTTTTACAAAGCAACTCCCTTGCAAGAGATGAACATGATAACCGCATTCACAACACTGAACCACTTAAGGATCTAACTTCTCAGTAACAATATTTGCGTACCATCATCCAGGGAAGAGAACACTATTGAGTAAAATTTCAAATTGGCATAAAATATTAGCATGAGCATAAGTAGCCTGTATTCGCGTATATGCTATTTTATAAACATGAAGGGCCAAATATTCATAAGAAAATGGCTAAGACCTAGATTTACCAACGTCGCAGAGCTCCCTGAATCGCGCACTAAGGGGGGGGCGGTCCTATGATAGCTGGCAGCGATCGCACCTCCGCGGTGCCAATGCTGCCGGCGTCGCGCCAAAAAACTACACCATAAAAGGTGTAGTTATTCAGCGCGAAACGGACAGCGATAAAGGTGCTTACCTTTTGCTGTCAGCACAGTCTTCACGGCATCAGCCCCGGTGCCGCCCCGACTCCTCCTCTTCCGGGGTCGATGCCGCTCCGACTCCGCCCTCCATCTTGGTATTGCGTGCGGTCCGCTTGGAAAATGACCCCCTAAGTAAGTTAAATGGATAACATTTTCCTTCCTAATTTACATGGGATATATTTAGCAGCTTAGTTATGCTGCTGAATATCTCCTATTCGTTGCTACTTAGCTGGGTAAGTTATATCCAGATAAGAAAGTCCTGCTTTGTGGCAGGGGGGAGGTGGCTGGTATAGGTGAAGCTCCAGCCTGGCCCACTACAGGGAGCATTCACCAGCTGTTTGACTTAGGCAGCAGCAACTACCCCACAGCAACAAGAGCTCACACCCATGCCACCCATCATTTGTCTCCTTTCACGGACTGTTTATCTTCCAAATTAAACAACATTTTGACCAATTTTTCCACTGTTCCTATATGGTTTTGGACCTCATTTCCTAAGCATTTTTCCTATAGATACAGAATAGGAGAAACGTCTTAGTAAACCAGGCCCTTTGTAATTTGCCTGAACATTGTGCTGTTAAGTGGTCTGTATGTGAAACTGTTTCTGCCTTTGAAGTTTTCTGCTCATTATCTATGTTGAACCCATTATTTTGTCCTTTAAAAACAAGGAAGTGTATCTCCTTGAGTCTGTCTGGCCAGATCCGGGAAGACACGGACTTTCAAATCAAGAAAACATTCTAAACAATGATGAAAATACATCTTGAGAATCCATTCTCTATCGGGTTGCAGAGGTAACCAAATCCTTTTGGGTTGTTTCCAAAATATTAATAATATCCAATTGGGAATCAATAGTAGTAAGAGCCTGGGCACCTTGTTGGTCTTTCGGTACCTTTTTTAAAAGGGTGGAACATAATAAACTTTAGAAACAAAAGGAAGAGTTTGCTCAGGAATCTTAAGAGCTTCAACTAAATATCTCATCCACATATCTCTGGGAGAGATTAGCGGTCTTTAGGAAAATTAATAAGGTGAAGATTCTTAGCTCGAGCTTGATTTTCCAACAATTCCATCTTGTTATTTATCTCAATATTGGGGCAGATTTTTAAAAAATATGCGCACCTGGCGCAAACAAGAGTACGCCAGATTTTAATAGATACGCGCGTAGCCACACGTATCTTTTAAAATCAGAGGTCGGGGCGCGCAAGGCTGCGCAAAATCAGCCTGCGCGCGCCGTGCCGCACATCCTGCCTCCATTCCCTCCGAGGTTGCTCCGATTTCGGAGCAGCCTCGGAGGGAACTTTCTTTCCAGCGCCCCCTAGCCACGCGTATCTTATAAAATCCGGGGTCGGCACGCGCAAGGGGGTGCACATTTGTGCAACCTGCGTGCGCCAAGCCCGGCGCATGCTGCCTGTTCCCTCCACCTCCCCTCACCTTCCCCTCCCCTACCTAACCGAACCCCCCCCCCCCCCCGATCTAACCCCCCCCCACCTTTGTTAGCAGATTTACGCCTGCCAGTGGCGCACCATCACCCGACCCGGGGGCTGGTCCGGAGGCCTCGACCATGCCCCCAGGCCAGCGTCACGCCCCCAACATGCCTCCCGCCCCACCCCGAAATTCGTGCTGCCCACCCGACACGCCCCCTTTGCAAAGCCCCGGGACTTACACGCGTCCCGGGGCTTGCGCACGCCGCCGAGCCTATGCAAAATAGGCTCGGCGCGTGCAGGGGGGGTTTGGAGTAGGTTTTCGGGAGGTACGCGCGTATCCCTTTGAAAATCTACCCCAGTATGTCTCAATATCTTTTGAAACTGTTGAAACATTCATTTATCTTTGCTTCAGGTATCTTATAATATTCTGCATGTTATGAATTGTAAGTCTGGAGTTTTTACCTTTAGTTTTTCTGTATTTGTAGTATCATCATTAAAAGATGTAAATCACCAGTTACAGTTAGTCTTGTTTGGTTTTTTTTTATTAGAGATATATTAATATTTTTCCATTTTACTATTTAAGAACATTTGTAAGAATAAACTTTCTGATCACAGGACAATCTCGGTGCTTAGATAACAAAGAAGTGCAAGGAAGGACGCCAGCATAGGGAGTGCTTAGTACATGTTGCTGTATCCATCTCAGTCAGGCCTCTCAGATATCCAGCAAACTCTGAAACTCCAATTTATTTCTTAGGATATTGGACTCGCTGTTTGATTCCGAAGCAGAACCTGCCAGCACAACATTGTCTTCCTATAATCAATAAAAATGGAAAACTAAGTCAAGCACATTTCATTCATAAAAAAATAGGGATGTGAAGGTGTAAAAGATAATTTTGGGCAGCTTAGCTAGATCCTCAGAAGACTTTGTAATGCAAAGAGAGCTATGGATCAGAGCAGACCCCAATGATTAATGATTGTAGATAGATAGATATATAACTTATAGTTTAATTACAAGGATTATAAAGGCATGACCCTATCACACCTGTTTCCCCTTCATTCCTGAGAGGCCCTGGCAACAATGAGCTGTTAATGAGTTAAGATGACCTCAAAAGTCATCTGGTATCTCTTAACAACTGTTTTGGTAAGAAATAAGGGTGGGGAAGATCAAAGACTAGTACTGAAATGCCTTTCTAACTAGCTGGTTGTAAATCTTTTGTTAAAGTGCAAACAGAATACCTAATGCTTGCAGACCCTAAATTTAAGTCAGAAAAATAAAATATATATAGAACTGCATTTGCCAATTTTCTTTGGATGATCCAAAAAGAGCAAAGAGTGAAACAGCTGGTTCTTTTACAGTTCCCCGGGTTTGCAGTCTATCAGGTTTTCAAGGACACTGCTTGTAGAAGGAAGACCTGTGAGGGAAGTGTCTTTTGTATAATATCCTTATTTATGTCTGCATTAATATAATTCTGTTTATCTGTATTGATTTATGTAAGGCTTACTGTGATACTGTATTCATTTTGTATTTATATTACTTATCTTTGCTGATTCATTATCCATATATTAGCAACATTTAGTAAACTAAGTTTTGCTTTTGCAGTATTTTGTTTTTGCCTGTTGTATGACATAATAGATCTCCATATGGTCACCGCTTACAGAAGGCCAAAAAGTTGAATTTGTATTTTTTCATTGGGGGGGGGGGGGGCACAGTTATGTTTGTTTAATGTTGTTTTTTTTAGTTTGGTTCATTTGATGTCTAAGATGCAGCCGGTGCCATTATGTTGTACATATGACATTTCAACATCGACATCCGGGCTGCCGGCACCATTTCTAAATATTCAGATGACAAGGCAGGAGTGAGTAGGCTTCACACCTGCCCTTTTCATCTTTTTTATACAAACCCATTGGAAGGGGGTAAGTGGGGGCTGTGGAGAGGGTTGGACTTGGGGAGGGGGCAGGAGGGACCTGAGGAGGACCTGGCTGGTCCTTGCTCAGCCCAGCCAGGTAGGTCCAGACCCCAGATTGGATTTTACAGAGAGAGAAGAGGGTTAGAGGGCCTTGAGGAGGCCGTTTATTTTTTGTGCATGAAAACAAATACGCAAAAATTTGGAGGTATTTTTGTGAGAAGCCATTTTTGGTTTATTCCATTCAGAAAGAACTGAAAATGGCCTCATTTATCCTATTTACTATAGTTGATGAGTGCACGTCCCTATAGAATAATTTCATGAGGACACCACACTTGTATATATACATACAGGCATACATACAAACACATTACCTGTTCTGAAGATTTGCCACAGCACATGGTTTTCAAAGAATAACCCACAGAGTAAAGTGTTATGCATAGTTCAAGTGAAATGATGATTATCAGCATTATGAGATGATTGGCGTAAACCTTCTTGAAAAGTTCCTGTATAAAAGAGCATAATTATCTGCATCATTAATCTCTTTAACCATAATTATTATTTCTCTCTTTCAACACCATCATCCTGAATATTAATATTTTATCCTGCATGAACGCCCTAACACCATCATGCAGCTTTATCACCCCAGCACTATCATCATCCTTGGCACCATCCTCAAAATTATTGCCATTGCAGTTTTTCCTCCTATTGCTCCCATTACAAATATCCTCAATATCACTCATCAATACCATCATCACACTCCTCAGTACTATTAGCATCCACATCACTATTATCGTTCATCATTACCCCATCAAAAACTTTAGCAAAATCATGACTTTCTTTTTATTCATCAATAGCATTATTCATATCCTGCACCAAGTGTCCAAATTACTACCATAGCTAGCACTTTTGTTATCCTCTGTATTGATATCCTCATGAGCACCAACACTGCCAGCATCATAACCAACTGAATCACCACTTTTGTGATCAACTCTAGTACCAACTTCTGACCCATTAGCATCATCATCATCATCATTTATGTCTTACTTTTGACATTCTAAACCTCAGAAGTAGCAAGTCCTACTTTCTACAAGAACTATCCTGTACTTTCAGATCAAGGAAATAAGATCAGTGTTGAATAAGGAATAATGTTGATGTATTTTGATTTTGCAGAGATATTTAATAAATTGTCAGATTAATGGTCACTTTATAAAGCAAAGAAATTAGTAATTTAGGATAAAATATACAAGTCGCTAATTAAAAATAAGTTGGGTGTCTTTCATAATGCTAACTAATTATAGGCAACCAGAACTGGTGAGTTTCTTATTGATAAGCTCTGCAGATCTGGAGGATCAGTTTAACTGCTTTTTAGGGGGTCAGAAAGGATACTTTTATCTAACAAATATACAGGGTCATTCACTAAGCTGCAGTATCTTTCCCCAAAGGAAAAAAATATTGTGAAATTCACAAAACCACGGTAATGACTCTATGGCTTTTTTAATCCTTTGGTATTTTTCTCAACAGAAAAATATCATGACGGTCTTGTCATGACCACAAGAAGCGGGTCACCAGCTTCTTGTGAATTACAGCAAGACCGTCATGATAGATGTTGAAAAATGTTCAAAGATAAGTGTGGCATATTTGCACGGTTGAGATTTTACTCTTCAAGAATTTAATTTTAAGTGCATTTCAAAAAATTCTTAAAAAATTATATGCTAACATTGCAGTTGTAGGCAGAACTGAAATGACCTATGATTATATATAAGGCTGAGTCCGAACATGCGAAAGCCTAACACGATGAAGCCTAGTATGATGGTCATGACAACATAAGATATTGTTAAAGAATTAGCTATAGCCCTGAGATCTCCAGCCAGAGATTCCTTTATGGGTAAACAGATGGGAATTTCTTAAAGTTGTGTGGGGCTAGGAAGTTAGCTCCCAATATTAATATTTTATGCAGGTCAAGGTTTCTAGCATGTTTAAAACCACTAATGATGCAGACCTTTCTTTAGTATAAACTGATGCTCAGTAGCAAGGATGTTAGAGATATGTACTGTTTATTTTCTTCTAAACGCTAATCCTACAAATAAAAGTCTAATTCTGTGGATAATGCACATTGTCTTGCCTGAACTCTTAGGATTGCATAGATATAGGTGGTACTAGAGAGAATTGTCTGTAGCAGTGCCTGCTCCGTTAGCTGTAAGGGGAGGGGGACAACAGGTGCACAGTTCCTGAACCCCCATCGCATACAATCCTATCAGACCCCCCTCTAACCTGCAAAAAGTCATCAGTGGTACTGAGGGGACCCAGAGCTCCCGCTAGGCTCTGGGCCTGTGGTGGTCATTTTCCAGCCATTTGCCCCTAACATTTTGGAAAATGGCCACCGTAGGCCCAGAACCTAGGAGTTGCTCTGTGCCCCCACTGTACCATCAATGACTTTTTCTAGGTTACAAGCATGGTCCGAGGTTGGGTGCAACTATGATGGCTTCTGGATGTCAGCCAGGTGGGAAGACTTGAGAGAGATCATGCATGGAAACTCCTGATGAGACCTGAGTAGGAACATATAAGAAGAAATGCTACTTGGAATTATTCTGACATAGGTAGGAAGTGATAAGGACAAAGGAAATCTGTAACAGCTACCTGAATAGTAAGATTGAAAGAAGGAGAAAGTGTGTAGGCAGGGGGAAGACCTTGGAGAAGGTAAAGTAAAAATACATATTACGCATTTCAAACAATACTTACTGTTACATGATTCTTCTTGTCTCTACATGAATTTAATGTATGATAAAGAGGGTCACTGTAGTTTATATTGCTTCCATAGTATGAGCAGGAATCATAATAATAATTGTCGTAATATGGAACAACATATGTCAGCATCTCAGCACAGAAGACCATTCCAGGAATAGCGGCACAAATACTGATTAGATTCATCAATAAGGCCAATAGTACCTAAACCAGAAAGCAAAGCAGAAAAGTAGTATCATTTATTTATATCTGAACATCATAGTACAGGAACGTGTTTAAGACAAAAATATGGAAACCAATGCACTCGCAGAGCCACATACGTACATGGACACAGTCGCCATGCATATCACACAGCAAGGGCTGGTTTTAAGAAAACGTGAAGGCCTGATTTACTATGCTTTCCCCCCCCCCCGTAAACATGGAATGAGAGAGAAATGTTAATAGATGAGATCCTCAATGCAGAAACAAAATCTACAGGCAGAAAATGTTTCAGAAGGCATTGAGGGACTTTTGCTGGATTTTTAAATTTAGCCTTTCAGAGCAAAGGTCCCACAGTTCTTACTGAACAAGCTTTCCCCTGCATTAGTTTGTGTAATTTTTTCACTCCCTAAAGTTTGCTAAAAATGTAGTCTTGTGCTAAAAATAAGTACTATTTCCAAATTGTTTTTGCCTGATTCTTACAAGGACACCTGACACCGCCTCACACCCACAGCCCATCCTCAGAGATCCTACAGCTGACACCCATAAACCATTTCCAGAGATCTAAGACTTACAGCATCTTCCGACAGTGACTCACAATCACATCCACTCAATCCAGACCCTATAGTTACAGCATCATCTGACTGACACTGTTACCTTCTGAAGAAACTGTGCAGGAACTGTAAAGAGTGTTAGGTTCCTGTAGGTACCTGGGGCTTCTGCTAACTTAGAAATACAAATCTCACCCAAGTAACTGCAATAAGTGTCACTGCTTCCAACATAAAACTCTGGGAGCTTGGGGTCATGGCTCTCAGTACCCCTGGTACGCTGATGACTCCCAGACCTACCCCCTACACCAGAAATTTCACAACAAATTCAATCCCAAAGTAGAGTCTTGGATGTCCTGTGTATCCTGCCACCTTAAACTTAACCAACAAAGTACCAAACACAACCTTTACCATCCAAAAATCCACCAACAAGAGGAAAAATGCCCAATCTCTTTAACTAAACTTGCGATTTGTATCAGGCAATTGAAGTGCTTGAAAGTGAATCTCTATCTTTTACCCACAATGGGCTATTGACATTATCATTTATAAGCTATTAACCTCCCCACATGTTAATATATGTCCCTTTTCTGTCCTACTGCTCTTATGACTAATCATCTTTCTCTGGTCATTGAGTTTTGTCCAGTCTCGAGGTTGATAGCACCTTTACCAAAGTGTTGGGTGATGTCCGTCTCCAAATGGAGGTACACCCGTTATCGTTGGTAGGTGAAACCTTTATGGAGATCATGTCAGTGATGAGTTGGAGTCTATTAGGAGATGGTCCAACTCATAAATTAGGGCGTATATTTGATCTAATTTTTATAAATCAAACTCTGATCCCAGAAATACCACAAAAACCAATGATTGAAAGAATTCCTTGGTCAGATCATTTTTTTATTTCATGTTTGCTCCAAATTAAATCTTAGACAATGTTGCTAAGACAGTTCCACTAATGTTAAGGCACTTGGTGACTTTGATCCCGACATATTCCATGAGCATATTTTACCCAAGTTGGAGAATTTGAATCTCCCTAATAATAATGATGTGGTTAGAATCTTATCTGGTATCTTACAGGGTCATTCATCAAAATGCGGGGTGGGATTAATGAAATGCTTCATAGTATTCAACTATTTGTATTTATATCACTTTAGAAGGGCCAGCTAATAACTCGAGGTGAGGTGTTGGTGGTAGTTTAGGGTTTCAGGGCCAGTTTGACATGCAGAGTGAGACATATGAACAGCACTGAGGTGTATTCAGTGAAGATTTGAAATCATTTGGATAGTACTCAAGCTAGGGCGAGAGAGCATTGTAGGAATCTCATCTTTTTGAGACTTTCCTCACTCCAAATGATGTCAAATCTTCACTGAGGTGTACTGTGCTATTATATTTTATATTTCTTGATTTTATTGTTTGATATTTTATGTGGAATGGTTACTGTTTATCTATTGTTACACTCTATACAGACTCTGGCTTGTTGCAGTTTACAGTTCAGTTTTTGTCTGCACATTTCTATTTATACTTTGTGGTGTCCTTATTCTGTATTTGACGAGGGTCTGTCTATGTTGGGTTGTATTAGACAAAAGTGAGGTAAGAGTAAGAGTGTGTTAGTTGTCCCATAGGCTGGTTTTGGAAAAAATCCCCTGGGCTTAAATTTTCCTGCAATCCGCCTCTATTCTGAGATATAAACTACAGTCATCAGGAATTCAATATCCTGTTGTCTGAAATACATTTGCACTTCCTTATTTACGTATTCTCCTCTGTTGTCAGTATGATTGCAGGTCTGTGCTTTAACTCGCTGCTCATCACTGCCAGAAATTCCTTGAGTTTTACCTGCATTATGCTTATGTGCTTTGTGAGATAAACTCTTGTAAATCTGGAGCAGCCATTTATGAATGTTAAAAAATACTTGCTTCCAACAAGGATCTCTGTCTTCACTGGTCCACCCACATCAGCTGTAGTGGATGACTTACTCTGCTTTGGCTGGCTTTAAGTAACAGTGCACACGTTCTATTGGCTTGATGCAACATACAGTTCACTAGCATGCTGCATGAGGATACTGCCAAATCTGCAATCAAATCCTTGCTCTGAAGATAATTTATTGATTCTGGGTTTCTGTGCTATAGATGTCTCTGCCACATGTTTAAGCACTTCTAGTGAGTTGGTTGGGTAGCTGCTTTCATTTTTTCATCTCTGCTGAGTTTGAATAGATCGTCATTTCTGATTACCTCAACTAGGGTCTCTCTCCCCTTCTGAGTTGTGCACATATTTCCATGGAAATGCAGAGTGAGGCCATTCCTGGTTAGGGAGCTTGTGCCTTCTTATAGCAGTTATGATACAATTCAGCCACCCCATTTGGTTCTCTTTACAGCTAATCCTTTCCCAACTGGGAAGAAAATGTTGTCTGTTGCACTGAAGTCAATTTCCGCCAGCTTATATCCAGCTGCTTTCTAGGGAGTTGTAGCCTCCTGGTTCTAACTCAGCGACTTCGTTGTTTATAGCATCACCAGATAAGGCTTCCCTCATCCTCCCCTTGTTCTCTTCCCATCACCTCTCTCCATCCCTTTGCTTTTGAGGGAGTAAAGAGCAGGCTGTCTTCAACAGTGCAACATCCCAATCCTGTTCCTGCCAAGGTCATCTACATCTGTCTCAGTGAAACTCCATTCAAGAAGACATATGACTCAAAAGATCATTAGGTTTTGCAGTACCTCAAGAACATTATAAAAAGTTCTAGAAGCTTCCGAAGAGAGAAAATTCTGAAAAATTATGCTGTAGTAGTTGTTTTGTTGTGGTAGACATTATTTATTACCATTCTTTGCATGTGGCTTTGATGTCTAAGAGTTCTCAATTCAAAACAGAACAATTTTCTTCGAAAAACAAGCACAGGGGTTGGAGGTTCTACTTATATCCCTGCCACTGGGACAACACAGCAACAAGGTCACATCAGAAGTATCTGTCTCCATTACAGAACGCTGAGTCGGGGAAGGGTATGCCAGGAGCTGCTGACGGGGTCAATTTTCAATTTAACTGTCCTTTGTGCCTTAGTAGGCTTTCAGAGCACAGCTGTTGGAGGATGACATTTTGCGATAATTTCCGAATAAAGCACTAGTAGATGTTAGCGAATCCAATAAACTATATGTAACCTAGAGCCTGGCACAGGCAACTAATAAATAATATTAATAATAAACTGTTGTATGTCCTAGATGTTTTTGGGCACTTCCAAATTTATGAATGGCCCATCTCTTACTAGTGTTCATTTGCAACCTCATTGGCTAATATCCCAAGAACTTCAGACTGCTGATTGCATAGGACCTCTTCACCTTGGCATAAAGCCCTTGTTTGTGCAATTGCTCTATAACTTTGGCTACTTATTAGTCATGGACAGTGAGATATTCAGAGTAGATCAAGATGTAATTTGGGCATACTACTGTGTTCTGATCCAAAATGACTGGGAAGATATCATTTAGCAGTATCTGGAAAACAGCAAGCATATTTGCAAGTCCAAAGGGCATGGCTGTCTTTACTACTGGACTTCTGTTTAATCTGCCAGGATAGCTTAAGTGTCTTTGCCATCGCAGCATCCATAAATAATTACTTCTGTGAAGTCAGGAGTTAGACGTTCATCTGGACAGTTATGTGCCAGGACTCCTGGAATGCCCTGGATGGGGTCACTGAGGTGGTCAAGGGTTGGGGGGGGGGGAAGAGTGTGGGCAGGCATAGGGCCGCAACATTATGCATGCGCTTCCTTTCAAGACCCAAATTGCAGTATGTCCCATAGGTCATTTGAGGGCAAGAAACTATGTCATGGCCTAAGTTCCCACTGCAATGCGCAGCTCAGGTTTCTTACCCTCACATCTCATTCAAAGAGATCTTACTTCAGCGTCTGACACTGTGTTATATTCTTCAGCCAAGTTTACCCCTTTTGGTGAGATGTAGGCTAGAACCCTAGCCGGTCTCTCAGTTTAAAACATGCAATGGTTAGGGACTTGGGGTGTCCAGATATGGAGCAACAGACAAGGCTATCTGCCATAAAAGGCACAGCGGAAGGTTTGCTGGGGTCCCAGAGACAAGGCTCAGCTGCAGTGGAGAGCAGTGGCAGTGAAGCTTGATTCTGTGGCAGAACAGTTAAGAAGTCTGTTCAAGCTGCTAAGAATATTTCCCGTTTCAGTTGACCCCTTCCTTGGGGCACGATTCTCTGCTTCAGGTAATGGGCTCATGTTTCCTGAGAACCTGGATCCCTCCTGGGATCAGGTTCAGTCCTCCCTAGCAGTTGAGCCTGACACAGCTCTAGACCCACATCCCATCCAGAGAGTCCCTACAGCGACGGCAAGTCCTGCCACTGCCTCACACCACACATGATGCGCATTGACTGAGAGAGAGCTCATGATACAGGATGGATACCTACCCAGCAGCGGGTTGGGCGTTTCTCACTGATGATGGAAATGACTCCAGACACAAGGAACTGGGAAATAAAACCAGATACGATTATGCACTTTACCAAAACAGTGCCATCTCTCCACCCTCGCTTCTCCCTCTCCCATTAGCACCAAGGACCTGTTTCTGAAACATCATTCATAACACAGCACGAGCTCCGATTTAGACTCATGATTTGCAGTTTCTGCATTATATCTATCGTGGATTAACGTTTTCAGTGTCCCTGGATAACAGAATCTGCTGTAAAATAGCAGGGAAGGTTTAAAAGAACTGAATGTTCTTATAACTTATTAAAAATCATAAAAGGCAAACTTTAAATACAGTTGTAGTGCTTTTTTTTTCACATATCTTCTTTAGCATTGCAGAACTCTGAGTATTCCCTCTCATATTAGCCATGAAATGGAAGGGATTTTATAGACTACTTAAGAATTCCTATAACATGTAGGTTATTTAACAGGAGGGACTTTGAATCAGAGAATTGCTTTAAAACCTTTCCCTCTACCGTTCTCTCCCTTTTTACTCACCAAGGCTCCATTCCAGAAGGGTGCACCTGTCATAATTATTCTTGAACCCTGGAGACTGTAATTCCCCCAGTCAGTAGATGAGAAAATTAACGCTCCGCTTGCAAGGCACAGAACCCCAAGGAGTAACTGTACAATCTGAAAGAGAAACCAGACTGGGTCAGCCCCACAGAGTCATGAGAAGTTAGAAAGCACACTGCAGTGCAATGTAGTATAAATGTAAGTAATGTGCAAGGTACCCTTACATTCCAAATTGAATGGCCTCAAAATGGTACAAAAATTATTTTAGCAGGATAATCCAGTCAGGAGCTGACAGAGGAGGCAAAGGTTAGACAACACCGGTACACTATTAATATTGCTGGAATTGTCTATCAAACCTAGCAATATTAATAATCCCCTCTGTCAAAAGGAAATTTTGTGTGTGTTGTTTTTCAAGGTTTACCTATAAGAATAATCTGATAGCAGGAATTCAATAGGTAGCCTAAAAATAAACCTGCAAGCTGCTATCATCTCTGCCCTTTAAAAGCTCCCAGCAATGAATTTCTGCAAAGTCTGGTTTTCAGAAAAACTAAATCAGAACATTGCAAACCGTAATGTTTCAGATTTTCATCTGAAACTCTTGGAAGCTAAAGCATTGCTGCACCTACCAACAGCAAAAGGTCAGCACTTCCAGAAAATAGAAATCTCTGTCAGACACTGAAGAAAATATCCATAAAATTAACCATGAAAAAGAAAAAAAACTATCTGTAAGAAGAATGTTTTATTGAAAGCAGATGTTATATTTACACTCCTTTATTGACAAAGGGAGGCTAATTTTAGAATATCCCGCATAGGGGTAAAGTCCACGTGAGGAAAATGCACACAGACTTCAGCCCAGATTTGCAAAATGAACTTGGGTATGTAAGCCATTTAGAAGATTGCGCGGGTGTGCAGAACCCAGCGTAGGAGCAGGTGTAAAAGAGTACAGGTACGTTCACACATATAACTTTGAAAATCAAACGTACATATGTAAAAGTATGCGTGAAATCACTTTTCCACATATTTTTACATGTACATGCGGTTGTGCCTATGCACAGGCAATTTTCAAAAACCCATTTACATGCATAAAATTGGGTTTACTTGCATAAATTCTTTTGAAAATTATACCTACAAGTATCTTTGGAAATCAGTACTCACACCACAGGTTGTCTGCTCCACTTTGAAGATCTTCCCAACAGGTTTAATCTTCGTGAATAGCCATTTGGCAGGATTCCCAAGGCCAGAGAAAGAGGGGCACATGTTGATATTTACTGTGACGGCCATTTTTTCCCCTCCCCCTTGGGCCGGCTCCATTTCGTTGGACTGGACGACGACCGAAGGCATGTCCTGCACAAGGAAAGAAGAGAAAAGATGGAACAAAAAGCTAAAGGCCAAGCTAAGCAAGGCCAACATTAATGAGCTGCTGCAATGCAAAATCATGCACAGCGTCTCATTAATATGGGATTCTGCGAAAAGGGGCACACACACAAAACAAGGCTCTGCAGGCCTGTTTTTGTTTACTGTTGTGAAGCCCACTTTTCAAAGATTTATTTCACAAAAGGGGGCTTTATGTGAAAACAGCTCACAATGTGTATTTGTACATTTCTGGGCGTTTTGCACTATTTTTTGCATGAAGCCTTTTTTATGAAAAAACTTCAAAGCTTAATATTTCGCCCCTTAATGCCCAGATATAGTTATTGTTTCTGGTTGACTGAGCTCCTATTGCCAGTTGGTTTCCAACTAATGCCTGCAGGTCTTGTTACTGCACCTGCCTAATCCTGTGCCTCGAGTCCATGGCCCGACACGTGTTCACCTTAAATCTGCTTTTATCTGTCCATTGGATTAACATATGTGCCTTAAGTCAGTTTCTAACCCTCTTGCAAATATTACACTTAAATACCATTTACATTTGAAAATCAGAGTTTGTGGAGAGCCATATGGAATGTTTTAGGGAAATCCAGATAAATTACAACAATCATGTTCCTTACATGAAAAGAGAGAGAGAACAATGTTATAAAATCAGCGCATCCGTGTGCCCACACCGGGAACCGCGTGCATCTTTTAAAATCTAGCTTTAAGCCTGATTGGATTCAAACAGCATCCGAGGGCCCTGACTTTTACAGTCTGGGAAACTGATAAGCATGGGGGTAACCTGCACAGTGCAGCAGATACTGGCATAAGCTTGCTGGGCAGACTGGGTGGATCATTTGGTCCTTTTCTGCCATCATTTCTATGTTTCTATGCTATTTCAATCCAAGTATGTAGGCATCTACTTTTTTGTTGATAGTTGCCAATAGGGATGTGCATTCTTTTTTACCCAAATGGATAAAACACAACAAATGAGCCAATTTTCAGTTTGGTTGAATGCAACTGAATCAAAAATAAAAATTTAAAAAAAAATCCAAAATTTCTACAGATTTTTTCAATTCAGTAGAGTGAACGATGGCAAATAGCGTGCACTATTTATCGGCGCATTCAATCACCCCCTTCGGCCTGGTCCTTCTTTATTCCTTCCACAGAGGTCACCAAGATAGAAAGGTCCAGCGGCAGCAAGCTCCAGACCCTCCAGCCCTGCCAGGTCCAGTCTCACAAAGCTGCTGGCTGGCTTGGCGACAGGAGCCAAGTTGGTTTATGGCCATGTGTTTCATGGAGGTAAAAAAAAAAACCACGATGCCAGTTGCAGCACTATTTATTGTATGGGCAAACCTGGAGGGCGCAGGTATGACTGAGGCTTGGTTCTGCCTCTTTCTTCCCAGGAGACCCTGTGGAAGGGGCAAGCAGGACCAGGGGGAACTAGGGAGAGGCTGAGGGGGGGGGATCAGGTGGGACAATTCGTTTGGCTTTGCTTCTGAAGGTGGGGGGTGTTAAATTTAATGTTTATTTCATTGTGGCAAACAAACCAAACTAAAAGAAACATTAAACAAATCAAAAACCCAAAATGAAACGAAACTAAAATCCCTAATTCCAATAATAACCTGGAATAGCGCATTAGACTAACTAGTAACTAGTCTATAGTTGTCTGCTTCTAAATGTGATTTCCTTTTTAATATGGGCCCCACATGTGCCACTTACACTTCCTTGACTGATTCGTCAGGTCTGAGGAGCTTCCCTTAGCTCATGTAAATAAATGTCATCTGGGCCTGGTGTCGGAAGTTTTACATAGTCCGATGCTTTTTAGTATAATCCACTCCCAGGATGGGAAATCTTGCTCAAGCTTAAGTTTTGTTCCTTCACTGGGCTTGCTTCTTCCAGGGATCTTTCCATTGTAGATACAGGAGAAATCGTGTTATTTAGTAATACTGCTTTCTCCCTGGCCCCAGCTTCATCTCCAGAAGGATCTGTGGCATTTCTTGTCGTCCGTTTGCTTATAAATGGAGATGAGAACTGATCATTTTAGCTTGCTGCATTACTCTCTTATCTTCTTTCTTGCAGGCTCTGTACGTTAGTTAGTAAGGCATTCACAGTCCCATCCTCATTTTTTTTTTTCATCTACAATCTTATTTTCAGATAGTTTTTTTCTACTTTTTCACTGTTTCTTATGTATTTTTATACTTATTTCCTATTGGTATACGCACCATGGGCAGCTATGTAAAATATTTTTACATACCTCCCATTTCCTGTCAATATATTTTCCAATAACTTCTATGCCCAGCATAACTTTCAAAGGGATTGGTTTTTAAATGTAATATCTTGATTTTTTTATCTTTCCAGTTCAAATATTACCACGTTGTAGTTACTGACTCTCCAATGCACTATACATTGCTGCTCTTCCACAATCCACTTCTAGTTTTGTAAAGACCAGATGTAAAACTATTCCTAATCTACAGGGTCATTTATCATTTGCGATAGTGCCCTAACACAGAAGATAAATAATGCAATGCAAATGTGTATGCAAATTCAACATTAAGTATTCCAGTGGGAGGAGTTTGGGCAGAATTAATGGAAATGAGGGTTGTGAGAGAGAGAGCCTCTGCATGGTCAGTCTGACTCTCTCTATATGTACCACTGTAGAGGGGCCCTTTGTTTTGTACAAATCTACTCCTCTAGTTACACTTTTCATCCATTATAATGACTACAAATCTTTAGTGATGTCAGTTTTACTATGAATATCTCAGAATATTTCTGTAACACCACTCACCTAATCCCACCCTCCCTCTCCCTGCGATATATTAATCAGCGTGTGAAGCAAAAAATAGCGCAGGTGCGATAAATTTATCGCGCCTTGCGGAAATTGCCTATGTGGCAATTAGCCCAACCATGCCCTCCTTTTTTTTTTTTTTTTTTTTTTTTTTTTTTTTTATTGCAGGTGCTATTTCTGCTATATTTATAGCATTTTAATAAATCTAGGGGCTAGTTGGGGTTTTTATATGCTGAAGGCAAAGCAGCATCAGTCCTTATGGATTTCCTGATATCTTGTCCCCTTCTACTAGTTTCTTTATTCTATTACTATTGCAAGTAGATCTACTTTTTGGATCTGCCTGGACTGACCATTGCTATTTGTTACTGGCCACGATTGACTTTGATGTGACCCAGCATGGCACTTCTTATGTTCTTAAAATACTGAGACGTCAAGCCTCATCTGATAGACAGCCCCGTCTATGCAAATTATACCTCACACATGTTCGACCAGTCAGGCAGTTCAGTGGCAGGTCTGCTACTAGAGTCCAAGGGTTACGATTTCAAATCCCAACACAACTTGCATAAAAAGGTAGTGGTGATAAACTGATAATACAATAACTAAGGAATATAATATAATATGGGAAGCATGTACAAATCTTGGTCTCTGTTACATCCTTCAGACAACCGTAAACTATGTTGTTCTTGCTATCCAGTCGCATCCATCACAAAGATGCACCCGTGCATAGGGTCACAAATTAAAAATCAGAATCGAACATGGGAAACACGGGGAAAAGGGAAATAGGGAAAAAGGGAAATAAAGTGAATGTAGATGTAAATAAAATGAGCTTACTCCTCTTTGCCCCCTCAGTCCCCTGGCATAAGAGCTTACGTCCGGATGCAGCAGCTCTCCTCTCACCTGGAGACCAGCGCCGAGTGAGCTCTCTCCCAGTGCAAGCTCCTCCTCCAACCCACAGCTGGGAGGTCTGCAACTACAGGAGGAGGCCTCAGCCCGCGTGAATGTGGGTCCAGTCCCAGTCTAATCCATAGCAGCACAAGCTTGCGACACACACTGCCTCCCTGCAGAGCAGGCGCCGCACAGTGCCAGCAGTCTCTCCTCCTGAGATGACACTCTTCAAGCTTTCCTAAATCCTCTTAGCACACTCTCTACGTCTCTCATCCAGATATACCTGCCCCGGCTGTCTTCCTCTCCTTTCTCACCTCCTTTTCTCCGGTCTCTCTTAGTTTGCTCCCTTACTGGTTTATTTCTGTGCCTCTGTGAACCAGGAAATGGGCTGCACCTTCATTTATTGCATGGCAATAAAAACAGAAATCCTGGATCTTTTCTCTGCTCCCTCTTTCCTGCAGATTCTTCTCTGTGTGGCCGACGTTTTCTGTCTCACTCATTGTCTCATTGTTACTGGTCTCTCTGATTCTTCTCTGTGTGGCTGACTGTTTCTGTCTTGCTCCATCACATTGTTACTGGTGGTCTCCCTGATTCTTCTCTGTGTGGCTGATGGTTTCTGTCTCGCTCCATCACATTGTTACTGGTGGTCTCTCTGATTCTTCTCTGTGTGGCCGACGTTTTCTGTCTCACTCATTGTCTCATTGTTACTGGTCTCTCTGATTCTTCTCTGTGTGGCCGACGTTTTCTGTCTCACTCATTGTCTCATTGTTACTGGTCTCTCTGATTCTTCTCTGTGTGGCCGACGTTTTCTGTCTCACTCATTGTCTCATTGTTACTGGTCTCTCTGATTCTTCTCTGTGTGGCCGACGTTTTCTGTCTCACTCATTGTCTCATTGTTACTGGTCTCTCTGATTCTTCTCTGTGTGGCCGACGTTTTCTGTCTCACTCATTGTCTCATTGTTACTGGTCTCGCTGCCTGCTTTTGCCCTCACTGTCCCCTTCCTGCCTCTTGCTCCGTTTGCCTCTCTTTCTTCTTCCTTCTCAAGCTCTCTGTGATTCTCTCTCTTAGTGGCCAATATTTAAAGACCTTTAGGCAGATAACTCAAAAATTCTGGCCAAATGCTGAAATTTCAGTATTTTCATTATCAGTCTAAAAATTAGCTAAATAAGTAACGGGCATTTTGGGGGCATTCTGGGGTGGGGGTGAGTTACCCGGCTAACTGATATTAGGAGTTAGTCAACAAGGTTTTGAGCTAACTCTAGTCGTACCTTGGAGCAGGTCTAAAAGGTATCCGGGACTGTGTTCTCGGATGACTTTAGCCGTAACTGGCGATATTCATAAGAAGCCAGTTAAGTTCCAATGACCTTTTAAAAAAATTAAAGTGGCAATCACTCATGAAAAAATAGTGTCCTTCCAGTCCAAGCTCCCTATCACCCTCTAAACCCTCTAAGTATTATTTAATAATAAGAGACTGATGGCTCAGCACCAACCTCCCGAGTTAGGCCCCCTGCAACACTAACTCTCCCACCCATCTGATACCACTACCAACCCATTTCATTCCCAGGATCACAGTACCCTGCAATCTCAGCAGCTTCTAATATCACTCTGGTGCCTTAGATAGGATTCGGTTTTAATAAAGAACAGGAGAGAAAGGAATGCAACACGCAAAGACATAATTAATCTCACCCACCCCGCCATGACAAAAAGGAGAGGAGGCCACGTCATAAGGATGTTACCCGACTAAACAATGATTCTGACCATTTAGATGGACTCGTTTGCCTTAGATCTTCATTAAATTAATTCCTTTAATACTTTAAACCAAGTGCGACCGTTTAATAGGGATGTGCATTTGTTGGAAATGAATGAGTAAAATGCAACAAATGAATCTGTTTTCAGTTTGGTTTCTTGTTTCCAAAATGAATGCACAGTGCTTCCAAAAATTCACAAAAGTTTTAGTTTTATTTCTTTATAGATGCATTAGATTCAATGAGGACAAGGGAAAGTGCACTTTTTTCCCTGTGCAGGCCAGATAGGGCAGAAGGAGCAATCCATTTCAAGCACTTTTTCAACCATCCAATGCCAGAGTGATTTCCTAATTTTCTTTTATCTGAAGCTGAAAATAAAATGTACCTTTGAGCACGCACAGGTTTGTGTTTTGCTTTTTCTCTGCTGCATTTCATAGAGAGAGGAGGGAGACTTTATGAAGTCCTTACTTATAAAAACATAGGAGAGAAAGAGATGGGCCATCCATTGCCTCTTGCTGACACTGTGTCAGAGGGCAGACTGTAATCTACCTGTGGACTGCTACAAGGTTACTGTACCATCCAGGTGTGTCTCTGCAGAGCAGAACGATCGGGCTTTTACAGCACTGATAACAGCTGCCATGATTCAGTGACTGGCAGGGCAGCCAGGTACAGACACCTTTGCTTTCTCTGCACGAGGAGTCGGTGTACATTGTACCATGTGTGTATGGCTCTTCCCCACACTGTCACTTAGTAACTTACTAGTGTAAGTCTAGACAGTCTTCAAGCAGACAGTGAGTAGTAGCGTGCTTTGCACTAAAAGTGACTGCTTTGCATGTCCCCACTAGTACTGAGTGATCAATACCCTATAACACTAAAAGCTCTCACCCACCACTAGTGATCTGAGTGTTTCAAATTCAATAATATATTCCACTAGAGATGTGCAAGGCTTTGAAAAAAAGCTTTAGAAACAAAAGGCTACAGAAACTTGCCCACAAATTTAGACAAGAGAGCCAACATGGAACCCAAACTAGATACAAGAGGTCTGCCAGGTGGAGCTGTTAAATTTGGTAATAAGTAAAAACAAGATTTCTGAGGCTGCTGGTTCCACCCAAAATGATGTTTCTTTCTCAGTGATGTAGGCCTTAGAAAAGGCATCATCAACCAACATAGATACTTCATCTATTAATCCCAATGTGAGATCAGAAGATAAGCCTCACACTGATAGCCTTCCTTGTTTAAAATCACAAATCGCCTCCCTTTTCAGCAGGTTTGATTATTATACTTGTGTCTCTTGCTATATCATTCAAAGCTAAGCATTTCATTTTTGATAAATTCATGGTGCAAAGTTTTTGAAGATTCCAAAACCTGCAAAACGTTCTTCTCAATCATACATTCAAAGGCTAAACCATAGGACGACCTGGGCCAGGAGGACACCAAGAGAACAGAGGAATCACAGAAGATGACATTTTAACATGAAAAAACAATTTAAGATTAAATGATCTAAAAATCCTAAAAGAAAGTACGTAAAACAAAAGAATTATGAAAAGATGTAGGTACAAAAGACAACCCTTTTTTCAAAACTTTAAATTCTGCCCGAAAAATACTTTAAGATAAGTTCTAAAATCTAATATGCCTTCCGAATACTTATTCATGACCCTACGGGACTTCTCCCCTCAATCATTGTTAATGTGCTCTATGATTCCATCAATTCCTGCAAAGGACATATATTAGATTCCTCTCCAAATGACACAACAGAAGAAGATAAAATGTGATAGTTGTTTTAGGTCTTGAGCATCAAATATTCGACATTCAAGCATACACATAACCTTGAACATAATCTCTTTTAAATTTCTTTAGTTGAAATTGTTTCAATTCTGTACAAAACGTTTTCATTGAACAAGTCAACTCGCCATATTTTAAATCAAACATACCATTACTCATAGAAGCCTTTTAAGCTTCTAATCCAAATTGTTCTTCATTTCAATTACTTAATGCCTGAGATCAATCAAAATCATTAGATCCATACTGTACATATCCAAAATTGAATTCCAACAAGATACAAAAACCTAAATTTTCCAAAAATAAGCACGGTTCTTTAATGACTCATAAGCCTATTGGTATACACATCATTTGAAGATATCCAATAATTCAATAAATATTCAATCATTTTAATATTTTTAATTATAGTTTTTCAAATTATTTTGTAATTCTTTAAAGACAGAAAGCAATCAAAGCTATCTCTTAAGCGAATAAACAACACTGACAAGGAAAAATAAAGCAGAATATCAAATGATCACAAGTCAAGGAAAGTGGACACATTCATATGAATCTGTTATCACTGGGAACCAGCCACAAGTTGAAAAACAGCCAGGAGTACAAAAAGGAAGTGAAACTCCGGCTGGCTCCACTCAAACTCTTTATTTATAAACAAAACCAAAATACCATGTAGACTAGAGACTGCTTATCTCAGCAGTCTCACAACAATCAAATATAGGCAGTTCTTGTACAGGCTGGCTTCCTACCTTCTCTCTGGGCCTTCCCAGCCTTCTGGGCCCTGTCTTCTTATCCAAGGCTGCAGGGATCCTCCTTGACCCAGAATCCCTTGCTGGGCTGGCTCTTAAGGAGTATCATACCAGATAGCTGTGGCCGGCCCTTGAAGGTGTTCTGAGGGAGTTTCTTACACACTGCCTCGCAGAGGCATGAACAAAAAGAGACTGGCATTTCATTTCATTAGCTGTCCTCCCAACTTGGGGAGAAAACAACACCTATCCTCCAAAATTCAATGCACACCAAACTTCACTCAGATGACGTTTGGAGGGATCTGTTCACCAGACTGTCATCCAGGAACACCTCCAATAACACCCACAACATTCCTCTGACAGCAGCCACGCATACCCTTCCTCACACCCACCCACCTCCAAATCTACGAATCATGTGCCTTACCTCACACCTGACCCCATCACCCTCTAACTCATGCACCATGCAGAACTTAAAGGCCAGGATATGTGGGGCAGATAACACCCACACATATATTTAGCTGAAAATGTCTGTATCCCAGCCAATAAAGCAATCAGAATTCACCAGGGTCAGAAATATATTACACTTTTCTTCATTTCTAACATGGATTTTTATTGACATGCTATAATTCACAATGAATGACAGTTACAGGAGACATGGCTTAGACTTGTTAGGAAAGAGCATCCAATCATTCTGGATTTGGAAAATACCTACATCTCCAGTATCAGAATGTGGAATAACCCACACTTGCTAACATTTGCATTGCAAAGCTAACTCTCTAGCATTAAAAGTAATAACTAGTCCAGGTGCTACGAGTGCATCCAGGAAGGAGCATGCACCTGGAGTATTGTGTTCAGTTCTGGAGACCGTATCTCAAAAGGGACAGAGACAGGATGGAGGCGGTCCAGAGAAGGGTGACAAAAGTGGTGGGGGGATCTCTAACAAATGACTTACGAAGAGAGGTTGAAGGGCCTAAATATGTATACCCTGGAGGAGAAGTGGTGCAGGAGAGATATGATACAGACTGTTGCGGCCATCGGTCGCAGATGGCTGCAACCACTCTGCCTCACCTCATTCTTTCCTCTTGCCACCAGTATCGGAAGGCTGGCTGCCTCTACCACAGCCTGCTGTGTCTCTTGGACCAAGCCAGGGCATTCCTATCTGCCATGTTCTCCTCTGGGACTTCCTAAGGTGCACACACTCGCGACACTTACGCTTTTACCCACATCATGGCGGGAACCTCGGGGGCATCCCCACTGCATGACGTCAGCTCGACACAGTACTTAAGTCTACTCTTGCTACAACCTACGAGTTAGCAAGGAGTTTGGTTCGCATCGCTAAGCCTCCACTTCGAAGCTGCCTCGCTTCACTCCAGCCTACTGAAGCTCTGGGTACCCGTTCCTCGGGGGCTTCTTGCTTCAGCCATACTAATCAGATACCCACAGCTCGGGGGTCCATTTGTTTTTGTCTTTCAGGAACCTCTCTCCTCGAGTGCCTATCCAGCTGGGATCTCTGCCTCAGCGAGCCGGGTTGCTCTTCCAGAGAGATCTGCACTCACCATCTGCCCTCAATATTTGTAGGTACCCACCCCTCAGGGCCTATCTAGCTCTGGGTATGTGCTGCAGCTCTTCTCCTACCCTCAGTATTTGTAGGTACCTGTTCCTCGGGGCCTATCCAGCTCTGGATGGTTATTGAGCATTCAACCCAGGATATCATCTACACTGTTCCTACAAAGCCTGACTTCTCCATTTCCATCATACTGCTTCGCTGCCTCCAAGACCACCGAGCTATGCTCTCTTCAGCCTATCAACGCTGGTCTTTCCCAGCTTCTACCTGCAGTATAATAAAGACTTGCCCGCTGTGTCAGTCTCCTGAGTCTAGCCTATCAGGTTGGTTCCCTACGGGGACCCTCTCCATAGGAGGAGTCATTGCCTGCCTGACCAAGGGTCCACAATGCCACAAACACAACACAGACCTTCAGATACCTGAAAGGTTTTAATGATACATATTCAACAAACCTTCTCCATTGGAAAGAAATCAGTAGGACTAGGGGTCATGAAATGAAACTCCAGGGATGAAGACTCAGAACCAACATCAGGGAATATTTCTTCAAGGAGAGGGTGGTAGATGCCTGGAATGCCCTTCAGGAGGAGGTGGTGAAGATAAAAATAGTGAAAGATTTCAAAGGGGCATGGAATAAACACTGTGGATCCCTAAAGGCTCGAGGATGGAAATGAGGAAAAGAGCACATGGGGGTGACTTGCTGGTGTGACGGTTACTACCTTTAACCAACAAGCCTTCATACTATTGATACAACTCATTATTGCTCTCTGCTTTAACGGCAGGAGGAAAAGAGGAGAAAAAGAGAATCAATTTCAGATAGCAACCAACAAGGACATGAATTTTACAGTCTGGGAAAACAAACAAGCATGGGGTAATTTGCTGATGCGGCTGTTACTACCCTTAACCAATAAGCCTTATACTTGTGATGTAACTGCAACATTGCTCTCTGTTTCAATGGCAAGAGATATAGGGGAATTGGACTGGGACAGAAACCAGCAAGGGCCCTAACTTTAATGGTTTAGGAAAATAAGTATGGGGGGTAACTGCAAGGCAGTTACACATGTTGTAACTCATTAACTAAATGCAAAACTCAGGCAGGATATTGGCACCAACACAACAGCATAAGAAAGTCATGAACAGAAAGTTATGTTTGTGCAAGCTTGGTGTACAAAGATTGTTCGTGCAATCATGTAATTCAACATGCTAACAAAGTAATTCTATCTGTTAATCAGTAAAAGCCATGACCTCCTCCTCCCATCCAAGTGTAAGTGCTTGCCTTTTGCTGTCAATATGTGCTGCAACTCAGGAGAGAAGGAAGCGTCAGGCTGTAAGGGCACAGGTTCCAGCTGCAGACACATCCTACCTAGGAGGGGAAACAATAAAGTGCCCTCAGCAGAGGGTACAGCTTTACCCGCAGTGAGAGCAGGCATTGGCCATTACCCCCCACTCCCTTAGTGCTGGCCATTTCACTCCTGCTCAGAGACGTTTCCAGCGTTGATGTGCTGGCGCTTCACCAATAATTACTGGCGCGGGGGAAAAGAAAAACCTGCCAAAGCCCCTCAATAAATCAATTTTTCCAGAAACAAGGTCCAGAGGATCCTACAAGTTTTGTTTTGTAAAGGACTTCAAAGGGGCGTGGGATAAACACTCTGGACCATAAAGTCTAGAGGAAGTGAATGAAGAGTGGGTGGCTCACGGGAACGACGGCTACTACCTGGTGATAATACCCTTATTCAATAAACGTACACACGGTTAATGCAACTCCAGCATTGCTCTAAGCATCAGCGGCAATGAGGAAATATGGAAAATAGGATTTGCATTCACAAAAAAGCGGGGAGTAGCTGGCTTGTTACGGCGGTTACTACCCCAAACCAAATAAGCCTGATACTTCACTTTCAATGCATATAAAGCATAGCTCTCTGCTTCAACGGCAGGGGAGAAAGACCGATAATTCACTTTCAATGCAAAGCCAGCATAGCTCTCTTCTTCAACAACAGGGAGGAATGAAGAAACGTGGATCTATATTCAGGCAACAACCAACAATGACTGAATTACATAGTCTGAATAAACAGATAAGCATTGGTGTAGCTTGCTTATTGCGGTGGTTAATACCCCTAACTAATTAATCTATTTCACTTAGATGCAGTTCCAACATTGCTCTCTACATAAATGGTGGGGGTGGAAGGGAAATAGAATAAAAAAGGTTACTAAGAGCCAAGAGTAACAGATAAGTATGAGAAAAAAAAAAAAGTGTGAAACTTGCTGGGCAGACTGGATGGGCCGTTTGGTCTTCTTCTGCCCTCATTTCTATGGTTCTATGTTTTGAGTCACAGTTGACAGTGCTGCAGAGCCGTTCTTTCTGAAGCTTCTTGTGATTTGCAGGTGAAATAGTTTGCAAACAGATGAATTCAGCTCCTCCAAATGAAGAGGGCAGTTATGTCATTGAATCAAATGCTAACACGCAAGCACACAAACAGCACTGAATTCCTCCAAATTTTGGGGCCCTCCATGAAAATAAGTAATGTCCTTTATTTAAATTAAAACCATATTATTAATTTCATTTCCTCCAGTATAAATGTTAACTAGAACCCTATTGCCAGCCACCTCGTTAACATGAGGTGAAACTTTCTCTTCTCATTAAAAGACTCTTGAGGGCATTTTATTAGTTCCAGAGGAGTTGGTCACAGCGTGGACCATGTCCCTCCCATCAGGGAACCCACACAGCAGAGCTTTCCTTTCTTCTGTGGATAAAATGTGCATTCAGCCTGGACAACAAGGAGTTGGATCTACTGTTTGGGATCTGCCAAGTACTTCTTAATGGCCCAGATTGGCCACTGTTGGCGAAGGGTTGCTCAGTGCTGACCCGGCATGGCTCATCTTATGACAAGACTAGAAAGGGGCCAACAAGGAACCAGTTAGAGCTGCACACTGCGCAGGAGCAGGGCAATAAAGAAATATGGGACCTCTCTCTCTTTTGTGCCACTGCTCCTAAATCCAGGTCACCCCCATCTCCAGGTGCTGGCCACCTACATCAATGGGGCCTTAAAAGAACTTTTCCAGCCGCCAGCTCCTATACCGTCTCTTTCCCTAGGGAGGGACAAGAATCTTTCTTCCTGGGTCCAGAGTGACAGGGGGGGGGGGGGGCAGTTATATCTCTTTTTCCCAGGGGGGGGGGGTAATACTTTTCATTCACTGTGAATGTTGCCAATAAAACCCTGGGGACCCTAAAATCTATTTCACTGAAGGTTACTTAAGAGGATTGTAGTTAAACACAGCCCTCAGCACCACCGATGCTTTCTAGTTTTCTCCACCTGTGCAAGAGTCTCTATTACCAGGACAAGGGAACGTCCACCCTCCCGTGCTTGGGTAAGTGCAGTTCCCAGACGGGCAGGGGGTCCTTAGGTGGTAAATAAAAGGAATGGATAACTAGGTCTCTGCACCGAGAGTCCCAATCTCTCTCCTAATGGGTGAAGATTCCAATTGGGTGTCCTCACTAGGTCTCTATTTGTTCTTACTCACGGTTCAGCTCTCCAGGGCCTCCTTCTCTTTGTTTTCTCCTTTACAAATACCTGATGGAAAGGGTCTTTCTCAGGAAGAACAGCTCTCAATGTTCCTCCTCAGGCAGGAAGGAAAGCAGACCTCTTCCTCCTGGCTCATGCAACCAAAAATCTTCTTTTTCCCAGAAACTGAGCCTAACCACCGGAACTGTCTTTGCATCAGGGAACCACCATTCCTCTGGTCCCCAAAGGACCATGAGCCATTCTTCCCCTTTTCAGTCTGTTCTTATCTATTTTAATATTAAATTTTAGTCCTATCTTAGAAAGTTTTGATAGAATTTTTAAGATATTAAAATGTGATTATTGTAGACCGTAGAGATAGAACTTGTTTCTGTACAACGGTCTATAAAAAAAACTGTATAAATAAATAAATCCTTAAAAAGGTGGCATATTGCAAGCTCTGCTGTAGACCGGGATTTAGTCTTCTCCCACGAGGAAGCAGCTTTCCCCACATATCTTCATTACCGGTTGTAACCCCTAAAAACATAAGGATGGTAAGAGGCATTTGGTGCATTTTTACCTTACAATCGACCTGAAGTGAGGTAGGTGAGTGAGTGAGTGACGGTCCACTTTCCGCACACTGATAATGATGGCACAGCCATGCCAGAGCTGGTTGCCAATGGCCCTACTTAGCGCAGTTGCCCCATCCCCCCCATGAGGCTCCAGCCTTCATGGGCGCGGCCCGTCCTCCTCTTGCCATGGCGCCTCTCCCCTTCCTTCCTGAGCCATTCAGCTCTCTGACGTGCACGCGCTCCACCTCGAGACCCCTGCCCTTTAAACAGCTGCTGTGTGAACTGGCAGGCCCACCCTGAGACTTGGGGGCTGGCTTACCTGCCTTCTGAAACCGCCCCACAAACCTGCACCTGACCGTAGTCCGTCTTTAAAATTGAAAGCGCAGCGAGAACAACTCTTCTAGCGAGGTTTGGTATCTGTTCAGTACAGCAGCTTTCATGCTCACCCCAAAGTCCCAGGTTGGTAATAGCAGGAGAGATGCAGGACATATCTTTATACAAATGGAGTCGCTATAAAGGAGTAGCTTTATTAGCAAAACAAAAGAATACATTTGTATCAAAGACATTGCAATTAGTTGTTTACACACAGAGGGGGATACTTTATAACCAGATCAGGGACAGACAATGTTAATCTTGCCCCATTGAATAATGCAGGCAGTAGTTTGTTTCACTACAAATCCCATAAATGCAATGAGACAGACGCAAAGTGATTACTAAGCGGCAGATTAAGAATCTTTAGTGCAGAAATGGCAAACCTAGAATGCAAAAGAGCTGAATTTCAGGATATCCACAAAGAATATGCTACCTGAATATTTGCCTATATTTGGTTGAAGAAACAGGTTAAAAAAAGCGTACAACGTGTGAGTCACAAAACCAGACCAGTGTGGAATCCTCAAACACAAGGACTGGGCTCCTCTGCCAGTGCCGCGTGCAAACGGGTTACTACCTTGTAAAGTAAGATTGGAGCAGGCCTCAGAGGATTAGCTTTCATATCTAGCTATAGAGATCTCCACCCTTCATTAGATCATTGCCCCAGTTGCTTCTTGTTAAACAGTTTCTGCGTGCTGAATTTTCTCCTCGTAGGGTGGAGGATGGGCTTCCGGAGGAGAGAGAAATGGCTCAGAGTCTTCATGCACCTGGATGTCATCAGTCTGAAAGGAGCAGCATAGAAGATCATCAGTGAGATAGATTCATCCCACCCTCCCCCTCAGCTGTACTGGTGTTTCTGCCCAATCACTGGTGACACGTTACATTACAAAAGCCGAGAAGGCACAGTCCATACAGGCAGCAGTTAGCAAACACCACTTAGCAACACATTCCATATGCCGAGGGCCACTTCTGCCTATAACTCACAATGAGGCAGATGTAATAAGGAGTTTTTCCATCATTGTGTCTATAGGAGGAGCACTTAGTACATCTGGGCCTACATTCACACCTCAGCCTAATCTGTTTTCCAGGTCTTGTGGAATGGAAAGGAATCTGAGCATTTTATAGAAAAAAGTGCAGAGCAGGCAATGCTGATCAGTTCCACACCATTCACAGACTGGCATCAAGTTAAACATTGACTTTTGTGAAACCTCCCATTTTCTGAGGTGCAGTCCTAGTAGACTGGTAGTGTCTGTACTGGAACTGAAGTTGTTAATGAAAAGTATTACAACCCACTGCAGCTACATGAAGCAGGCACAGCATAACAAGATGACCGTCTCATTTCACTTTTACATTTCTGGTACCATAATATGCGCTTGTTCCACCATGAACTGCTTGGAAAATAGCACTCGATTTAATCATGTACTGCTTGTTGAAATATACAGACCAACAGTCCTCCCTAAGAAATCAAAGTATTTCTCCTTTTTTCATTTTATATATGCAAAAATTTAGAAGTTTGGTTTTTTTTTTTTAAATATCTTTATATTGTTTCAAAAAAAAAAAAATGGGGGGTGGGGGGGAGGGGAACAGTATGCAGCTGTTATCGCCCCTGGAATCACTCACAGAAATGGCTCCTGGCAGGACAAGGCCTGTAGTTCAGATACTCAACGTACAGAACAAGTTGCCACAAGAAACAGTTTTTAAAAGGTCAATAACCTCAAGAAAAGGTTATGCATCAGTTGAAAGGCAGGGCCTGCTAAAAAGTCCAAGACTAGTTTAAGACTCCACAAGGGCACTGGGTAACCAGAAGAAAGGATGAAGATGCTTCACTCCTTTCAAGAAAAAGGGCCACATCTGGATGAGCCGACAAGGGCCTGCCATTCACCTGACCTCAGAAACAGGCAAGATCTGCCACCTGAACCTTTAAGGAATTAAGAGCCATAGCAAAAATTCCAAAATGAGCAGGATCTTAACTGAACGAGGAAGAACCCTTCCATCTTCACATCAAGCCTCAAAACACTCATCAAACCCGCACAAAAGCTAAGGAAGTGGAGAACTTTCTCTCTCAAAGCAACGTGGTAATCACTGCAGCAGAATACCCACGCTTCAGCAACAGAGCTCTCTCAAGGGCCATAACCTAAGACAAAATCAATTCGGATCTTCATGATGAGCAGGCCCCTGTCATAGCAGAGTCCTGTGCACCGGAAACCGGAAGGGAGAGTCCACTAGGAGCCTTCACAGATCTACGTACTACAGTCTCCTGGACAGGACCATCCCCCTGTGAGGGGAAAAAACACACCAGCAACTTGCCCTCCCACCACTCCAGCATGAACGCATCGATGCCCAAGAACATGCCATACTGGGTCAGACCAAGGGTCCATCAAGCCCAGCATCCTGTTTCCAACAGTGGCCAATCCAGGCCATAAGAACCTGGCAAGTACCCAAAAACTAAGTCTATTCCATGTAACCATTGCTAATGGCAGTGGCTATTCTCTAAGTGAACTTAATAGCAGGTAATGGACTTCTCCTCCAAGAACTTATCCAATCCTTTTTTAAACACAGCTATACTAACTGCACTAACCACATCCTCTGGCAACAAATTCCAGAGTTTAATTGTGCGTTGAGTAAAAAAAGAACTCTCTCTGATTAGTTTTAAATGTGCCACATGCTAACTTTATGGAGTGCCCCCTAGTTTTTCTATTATCCGAAAGAGTAAAAAACCGATTCACATCTACCCGTTCTAGACCTCTCATGATTTTAAACACCTCTATCATATCCCCCCTTTATGTGTCCCTAAACTAAATGAAACAAAAGTTTTATGTTCATTTTTGGAAGGAGGGATTGTCCAGTCATTTAAAAAGCAAACAAACTAAACCAAAAAAGAACTCATTTGTCATATTATTCTTTTCAAATGAGTGCACAATCTTACTGGGAAGTTTGTTTCCCAATCAGAGTAGAATATCAAGTATAGGTTCTAGACTATAAAACTCATAGGTTCTAGACTATAAAACTCAGCTCAAGATTTTTCCTGCACAGGATGGACAATATGTGACTGTTGTCATGAGAACACTGCTTAAGACTCTTGGTCCGTTTTCATACCGTAAAAGCCAAAATGTAAGGAAAGAAAATTTGTAAGCAGTCTTCAGTTAGCAGCCAGAGATCAACCACATACAGAAGACCCCAAGGCCTCGGTGACACAGAGCTTCAGTGTAGACGAGCTCTTTTAAATACATCCACCAAGTCATCTTCAGCCAAAATGATGCAGGGTCTGCATCAAAAATCATATTGGGAGAGACTTAGGGACAGAAATATGCATACCTTAGAGGAAAGAGGATATGATAGAGAAATGCAAATACTTCAAAAGATATAAATCAATCTTGTTCCCATTCTAGAGGAAGAGATCATGGTATGCGGCTCTAGACTAGGGAGGAGCATCTGAAAATGTTTCTTCACAGAAAGGAAAGCGGAACAGACTCCTGAAGGAGGTGATTAAGACAAAAAGGAACAAATAAAAAGCAGCACAGCATAAGAACAGATCCCTGGGGGCACAAGAGGATGGTAAGGCAGCAATATGGTGACCTGCACAGGGAAGCGGTCACAACGTGAAACAGCATTGGTCTTCCAAGAAGGCATGGGGTAACCTGTACAGGAGTGGCTGTTACAACCCTAAAGCATGGTGGTCCCTCCAAGGTAGCAGGAGTAACCTGCCTGGAGGCACCGCCGTTACAAAACAACCATCAGTGAGCATGAAGAGGCTGGATTTTTTTTTTTTTTTTTACTACTACTACAAAACTTGGTAATAAACATGTGGAAGGGGGCCTGATATTGGATTAAGAAAACATCTGGTACAAATAAAGCTGACGTCGACAAGGCCTCAGAGAAAGTGTTGAGGCCAGTACATTTGGGGATGCTTGGGAGAGATACAGAGGTGGGTGAAGGGGGTAAAAGGTTCAGCAGAGGGACTTGGTATTGGATTAAGGATGGTGGATCTGCCCCAGACTTAAAAATGGAGCTCATTACTGGGTGGGTTGTCCCTGAAGAGGCAACAAAAAAGGGGGATTCACCCCTTCAGGGATGAACAAGAGAAGCAGAATTGTTATTGGGCATAAGACAGGATATACATCCTCTATTTTTGGCGTGATGGGAAAGGGGATTAGTTTGGCTGGGGTTGTGGTACTTTAGTACATTGTATTTTGTATTTAGATACACGTACGGGATGGGATTTTGTGGGTTTATTTGGAATGACCTATTTCTCAGTTTTATATCATAGGGTTTGCCTATCCTTCAGTGAGTGTGTGGGATGGACTATTTTGTATATTATTTAGGGACTATTTTGTATTGTATTTTTATCTGTGGATGTTATCCACTTTGGGTTCATATTTCTGAAGCAAGCTGGTATAAAAAGTATTAAATGTAATGTAAAATGTGCTCCTCTACCCAAAGTGGAATAATCTCAACTGCCAATCAGGTCTTTGTCTGCTGTCACTTACTGCTGCTCCCCCCTTACCTGCTGAGAAGACTTATTACAGCACAAAGTCTTCCAGGCATAAATCACGGAGAAGCAAGTGATGCACAGCACGAGAATCATCATAACCATCAGGATGATGTCAACGCCAACTGCTAAATTCTGGATACGTGGGGGTGGAGAAGAGGAGAAACATATCCAGTTAGCAGCAGTAATCATTGAAAAAGCCACCAAGGTGAACAAAGTCTTCATCACCAACATCCCCCCCTATCACACACCTGAATATTAGTTCTCACTGCATTTACAGTTGGTGTGCAGCACACAGTATAATTACTGATATCCCACATTTCAGTAGGTTTTAACAAAAACACACTCAAGATACTGACTTCTCTTTTTTTAATAAATCGTCTGCATGCGAGAGCAAAAAGCAACTGAAAGTTTATCATTGCCAAACCTTGAAACTAGTCCCACCCTCACAACCATTTGTCTCTCTCACCAATTTTCCCACTCTTCTGTTTTTGCCCATAGTCAATTAATTCCCCCCCCGAGAAAGAAAGATCCCGTTGTCAGGATCTTTAAAGCATTTTCAGTCAAAAGATGGCCCATCATGCTTTATAAGTTTTAGAAACATTCATACAGCCTCCTCTGGGATGGAAAGTCTGGCGTACAATTTTGCTGCCAGATCTGCATAACTGACAAACAAAAAGGAGGGGTGGGTAGAGTAATCTTATCTGTGTATTACCAGTATGGACACAGATTTTACATGAGAAGGACATTGAGGTAATTGTATCACTTAAAACATGCAAATTATATTTATATGCTCTACTGTGGTGCCAACCAGAAAACCTTACAAGACACTTGTAACCCACACGGAATTAAGTCTATTATATCCACAAACTGGATAACACTTTTTAATGTACAAATCAAAGTCAATCCAAGAAAAAAAAAATATTTGTTACTTTAAATTATTTTACCACAGACTTATCTTGAGAATCCATAACTTTTTATTTGTGTATTAGTCTTATTGTAACACATGCTGGTTGTGGGCCTGGCCCTCAAAAAAGCCATGAGTAAACAGAATTACAATTACGGTACAATATAGCAAACCTCCCCTATCCAGACAGCACTAACTGCCAGCACTCAAAACCACAACCCTATTTATGAAAAGGCAACATTGCAAACATTACACCAGGCCCTAACACACCAATGCACCTCCTATTAGAAAACCAGAACAAGCCAAGCTGCTATAGATCCCTACACAGAAACTACATGCCAGCAAAATACCTTACCTCAATCACAAATGAGACTCAGAGACCCTGAACTAGAAGCTGGCAACTAGCCAGATTCTGTAGGCTGAGCAACAATGGAAAACAAACATACACAGGCCTCATAAAAACATCATTCATAATAAGAAAACCCCACTCATAGAAAGAATAAATATTTCAAAACAGCTGATTAGAATATCCAATTAAAGCCTCTTTTACACTTTTTTTTTTTTTTACAGTAACCAAACACCAAAACAGCAAACAAAACAATAATGTAAACTAATACAGTTTTAAAAAGCCCCCATTCTCCATACCTGGAAACTGCAAGCTGGGCTGCTGTGCTTCCACATGGCTGGGAGGCCGCTGATGTCTTCCTCCCATGCGACCCGGAGGCTGCCTCTGACCCAGTGCCCTCATGGCTTGGAGCTGCCATTCAGCTTCCCTCCTGCAGCTGAGGAAGCCACCGCCGATGCTGGAGTCTGGCTTTGTGGCCTAGTGCCGCTCCTGCTTCTTCACAGCATGGACACCGCTCTCCATGGTCCTGCCTCCTAGGCGCGCAGCTGCACCTCTCCTGCTCATTTAAAGGGCCCGCGGCCATGACCGATTATGTCATCCGGGCATCTCCACTTCAGCCCTATAAAAGGGTCCTTCACCAGTCCTCCAACGCCCTCGCAAGGAGACAGTCCGCTACTGGACTTCTCATCGTCTCCAGCTTCAAGGCACTGCGCTCTTCATGGGAATTCCCTCGTTTACTTCTGTGGTTCCTGGTCCTTCGTCTTCTCGTCCATGGTTCCTGGACTCTGATCGGATCCCGTGTTTTCATCTTCAGATGTCCCTGATGTCCTTGTCTTCGGATGTTATGTCTCCAGACATCATCTTCTTCCGGCTCCTCTCCCCGGATGCCTTTGTCCTCTGATGTTCCTGGTTCTGGATTCAACTCGTAGCTCTCCCGCCGATTTCTGCTTCTAGATGACCTTCTGGTGTGTCTTCCATGCCGGGTCTGAAGTTCCGCCTTCTGGATGACCTGTCAGGTGCGTCGATCATGCTGGGTCACTGAAGCCTCTGCCTGGGCCAGATCCTGCTTTGAGTGTCGCCCAGATTCCTCTTCATTCTGAGTTTTAACCTGCTGTCATCTTTCCACTCATCAAGTGTCCTAGTCGATGTTCCTGATGTTCTTTCCCCAGATGTCCTAATACTCCTCGGCTCTTTGCTTCGGTTGTCTTTGGCTCCGGGGCCAGCCCTAGCCTTCCCAGGGGATCCCGCTTCTAGTTGACTTTCTGGTGTTTTTTTCCTGAAGTTCCGCCTTCTGGATGACCTGGCAGGTGCATCGATCACACTGGGTCACTGAAGCCTTCTCCAGCTGGACTCTGCTTAAAGGGCTGCCCAGGTCCTCTTCTTCATCCTAAGCCTCTACCTGCCTCGCCTAGAGTCTTCGTCCCGACCATGTTTCCAAGTACCTTCATCCAGACCATGTCTCCAAGTGTCTTCGTCTTGTTCCAGTACCATCGCCTGTCCTCGACCTCTGTCTGTCCTGTCGCATCTGCCGTTTCCAGAGACCAGCATTGCATTGTTGGGTCTCTTCCGGTGCTTTCAGGTTCAACAGAGGTCAGAGCTTCTGGTCTTCAGCCTGTCTGCCCATGCTTGGACACATCTTGCCTGCCTCTGCGCTTCCTCGGAGCTCCTCTGCAGTCGTGCCGTGGTCCAAGGGCATACCAACCTCCCCGGAATGGGGACCGCTCTTTAGTGCTCCTGCAACAGTCTCCATCTGCTGGTAGAGGTACATAACCCACTGGTTCTGGATTCATCTGTCTGAACGCTAAGAAATTGTTATGAATCTGCTAGGGAGTTAGCAATCTGTTAGGGAATTGCTAGGAAGCTCCTCCTGGAGAGGGAGGAGTAGGAATCGGTTATACTCCATAGGCGGAGTTAGCAATCTCGTTATGGTTAGACTCCTAAGGAGGGAGGAGTTGGCTATCTGTAATGCTCTGCTCCTCGAGAAGGAGGAGTTAACCATCTGTAAAGGTATAGACTGCAGAGATAGCAATCTTGTAGGTATTGGCTCCTGTAGAAGGAAGAGTTGGCAATCTTGTTGCGAATCTGTGTTGCGGACTCTTGAAGTAGAGGAGTTGGCAATCTGTTACCAGCGGAGTGCTTGGAGAGGGCACCCAGCTGTAGAGGAAGGTAGATAGGTGAATCCTTGGGCCGACGGCAGATGACTCTGCCCCCAGGAGGATATCCTGAGAGGGACCACTGGCTAGGCTTGCATATGGAGACAGACACAGATAGTTCTTTTATTAGACAGATTAGTAGAATCACCAGAGGTGGCAGCAGTGAGTTGATATGCCCGGCAGGGCTGAAGTCCCTCAGATACTGGAACAGCGATCCCAGGGTTGCTGAGCTGTAGAGAAACTATAGATAGTGAGTAGACAGGGTATGCAATGTACATAGCCAGAACTGGATGACAAAACTCACATAAGGTCTTGAGAAGCTCAGTAGCTGGAACTGGTTAGGCCCTAGAGGAGCGAGTACCTGGTTCCAGGGAAAGCTCCAAGAGAGTGATGGTAACTCACAAATGTCTGTATCTGCGATAGCTTCCAGGCAGTAGAGCATCTTCAGAGTATTCAGTAACATGGGCCCTCGAGGAGCGAGTACCGGTTCTTATCTGTAATCTGAAATAAAGAGAAGAGAACGTGGCCCCCGAGGAGCGGGTACCCCTGGTAAGTCCGAGGAGGCAGAGTAGCTTGGACGAATCCTTGCTTACTCAAATCGTTAGCGAATACTGAGACCTTTTATATTGGAAACGGATGATGTCAGTTCAGGGGGACGCCCCCGAAGTTTGCACCCATGCTGGTACATCAATGGGAACGCGCACCCTACGTCAGACAACATGGCGGATCCGCAGCGTCGAACCGGTCCGGGGACGCCGGAGGGAGACGGCAAGAAGACGCCGCGGCAGCAGCCGTCCATCAGACCTGGAGGGAGTCGAGCAGCGATGGTCGCAACAGAAAGAGTCATTTTTTTTAACATTATTTCTGTGCCTGGTAACATTTTGGTTTTATTTTTTTCTTAGTTATTTTGGTAGGGGGAAAAAGGGATCCTGGTGGTCAATGCAGGGGAGGAAGGGAGCTTGCATGAGGAGAAGGGGGATGACCTGCATCCCCACATGGTACCAGTGCCCTCTCACCATCACTTACCAGTTGTCACCCTCTTCCCCACTCCCCATGCTGATCAGCAAGCAGGAAACTTGAGTAAACACTGGACAGAAAACCAAACCTTGCCCCCCTTCTCTTCTTATAAGCATGTGCAGAGTGCTAGTGCTTGGGACCCTGTCACTTGGTCCACGAAACAAAACCTTATCTTTACGTGATCTACCTTCTCAAGTATAAATTCCTGAATCTTTCTTTCTAAGTGAGGCATCTTACATTGAGCTGTCTTAATTCCTGTTTACAGTTGTTCAATCTCCATTTGTCTTCATCCCAAAAGTCATATCTAGGTGTGGGATCGTTCATTCTAGGAGAGGAGCGCCGATCTTCACACAACTCTTTATACCAAAACTCTCCATGGGACTTCCAACCCAGATCCATTGCAAGAAATACAATCCCAGCGATGGAAACAGCAAAGCTCACGAGGTTCATCCACGGTGCAAGCAGGAGCTAGAAAAGGAAGACAAAGAAAGATTAAGGAAAGGTAATATAAAACCGAGATGACCTGTGAATATTTCTCAATGCCTGGCTTCCTTTCTTGGTATAGAAATTTGCATGGGATGGTGACTAAACCAGTGGCAGGGCAGCTTTCATCATGTTCTGACCTCCTCGAGATTACAACTGAACTCCACTGGCCTGGCTACCTATAGGAAACCAAAAGTAAAGAGCAGAGATATTCTAAGCAGAGGAGGGGCTGGAGTCGATGAAAACCATGTGACAAAACGGTACAAAACCCTCAGCAGGATCCAGGCAGCCAGAGAGGCAACTACTCACCCAGCAGCGGGTTGGACGCCTCTCACTGAGGACAGAAACTGCCCCAGACAGGATGAACTGTGAAAGAAAGGAAAAAAAAAAAAAAAGATTGAAATCATAACCAAAACCAATGTATGTGACACTATACATTTCTGTACATAAGAGACTCAGGAACAGGCTAAACTTCAAGAGCTTTTATCTACATTATCTCTTGGGTATGCTAAAGTTTTATTGGGTTAACTGTGCCAATTCCTTACATGGGCCTAGATCTCACCAACTGCACGTGGGAAAGCTAAAAATGCAAAGAGTAAAATGTGTTCACACTTGCCATTGTTCAATGTGATGCCAGTCTCTTTAGCCTATAGAATACCTGGCCTTAAATAGCAGGAAGTCTCTAAAGTCATGAGCGGACTAGAACGGATAATGTGAATTTGTTGTTTACTCTTTCAGATAATAAAAGGACAAGGGAGCACTCCATGAAGCGAGCAAGTAGCACATTTAAAACAAATCAGAGAAAATTCTCTCACTCGATGCACAATTAAGCTCTGGAAATAGTTGCTAGAGGATGTGGTTAGGATACGTTCCTGGAGACGTCCATAAACTGACATTAATCAAGTTGACTTAGGGAATAGCCACTGGCATTAGTAGCATGGGATCTATTTAATGTTTGGGTAATTGCCAGGACTTCTAACCTGGATCAGACACTGTTGGAATCAGGATGCTGGGCTTGATGGACCTTTGGTCTGATCCATTATGGCAACTTCTTATATAACCTTAAGGTCTCAGTAGCATTATTGTATTACTGAGTTGTACAACTCCTCCCTCTTTCTTAGTTAATGTGGGCTAGTAAACTCAATATTTTCATTTGAAATCTAAATGGAATTTACTTCTGTTATTTCAATATATGGTTTGTAATTTATATAGTTTTAAAAAAAGGGATCAGAAAAAAATCACAATTTGAGAGCCCAAACTAAAGTTGCATTGTTTCCCCATTAATTATATCAGTAAAGAAATGAACCAACAATACAAACATTTTTGTTGTTTGTAATGAACTAAAGTAGAAAAAAAAGCTCTACTTCAGGGGATGGCGCATCCAATTGCCAAAGAGCTGAAATAGGAAAAAAAGAAGTCAAACCAGAACACTAGCACATAGCTTACGGAGTAACAGTGCAATCACACCTTCCTTTTAATCTTCATTACTTTCCTAGGTTCAGTCCCGACCCCGGAAGTAATCCCTCTTATATAAGACCTATGGGCCCTTAGAAATTCTCTAATTGGCTCGTATACTTCATCATGTGACATCATTAGTTGCCATGTAGAACAGTCAAATAGTTAATAAGAAACAAAACAGGACATCTACTGGCTCTTATATTCACGAAAAATCATCATCGATCACTAGGCTGAATGCAGAAATTTATTATAAAATATCAGACCAGCGAATACCAGTCACTCTGCATTTAATCCATGAGATGAGGGGGTTACAGAATTAGCTGAAAAGATCCAAAATTGCTCTCTTAAATTGAGTTTATAATGTAAGGATAAATCACAGCTGGAATTTACAACTTGTTCAATGATCCACCAGTACTCATCTGTAAAAGAATGAGACTTATCTAAACAGTGACGAACTATGGGAGCTTCTTTTTTTGAACTATTTGGCTGTTCTACATGGCAACTAATGATGTCACATTATGAAGTATACGAGCCAATTAGAGAATTTCTAAGGGCCCATAGGTCTATATATAAGAGGGATTACTTCCGGGGTCGGGACTGAACCCGGGAAGGTGTGATTGCACGGTTACTCCGTAAGCTATGTGCTAGTGTTCTGGTTTGACTTCTCTTTTCCTATTTCAGCTCTTTGGCAATTGGTAGCGCCATCCCCTGAATGGCGCTACCAATTGCCTGAAGCAGAGTTTTTCCACTTTAAACACGGTGTGTGTCGGGAATGATGGAATATAAATCAAATAGAGGTCTATAAAATCATAAATGGATTAGAATGAGTAAATGTGAATCAGTAATTTACTTCTTCACAAAAGAAAGACTAAGGGACAACCCCATGAAGTTAGCAAGCAGCACATCTAAAACCATTAAGCTCTGAAATTCATTCTGGAAAATGTGGTTAAGGCAGTTAGTGTAACTGTGTTTAAAAAAGGTTTGGACAAGTTCCTGGAGAAGTCTATAAAAAACAAACAAAACTTGCCAATTGTTAGCAATATGGGATCTCTTTACTGTTTGGGATCTTGCCGGGTACCTATGACCTGGATTGGCCACTGTTGGAGACAGGATACTGGGTTTGATAGATCCTTGGTCTGACCAAGTATGGCAATTCTAAGGTGATATTAGCCTCAATGTTGCAGAGAAGCACCTCTCATAGGTCACCAATATTCAGGCCACCTCGTGAAGTTTTGGTTAGGTTGTTCCTGGTCACTAGGACAACCTAGACTCAGAGAGAAACTTGCAAGCTTGTGGTGGACAGAACAGTAGGTATGATCTGCTTATTTTGAGGTCTCAAGGAGATCATTTATGCAATTCACCCTTCCTGTGTTCAGGGAGGAGACCCATCATTGTCAGAAGTGGCCACAAAGCCTGAGAAAAATTTAAAATCTCTGCCTACCAATAGCATCAAAGGTTTCACAAACTAACATCCATTACAAGAAACTTGTTTAGATTCCAGTCTCACCTTGGAGCAAAAACAGATGGTCATCCAGAAGAGTTCTAAACTCATGCATCATTTGTAGGGCTAGTTAAACTTCTTTTCCATAATATACCCAGGTATGCATGGACTTCTTGAAAACATTTTGTTATTAAAGTAGCACAGTCCCAATACTTCATTCAGGTATATAAATGTAAAGTCTCATTTATTCGAAAATTGGCAACTCCATTGTTATAAAGCGCAATCTTTCATGCACACGGGGTCCCCCGACACGGTCCCGTGTTTCGCCAGCGGCTGCGTCGGGAGGGATGCCCACAAACTCAAACAGGAAAATCTAAAATTTAAATTACAAAGGACTGTATAAGAAATGGCAATGGTACAGAATCAATACAAGTTAGTGCACGCATACATTTTACCTTAGACGGATTTCTTAAGTTCCAGGCATGGAGTGCATTCAAACAGGGTTCAGAGTCAACTTAAAAGCTGTCAAAACTCGCGCCAACCAGATTTCAAAGACCAATCAGAGAAGAGAAAGAGCCGACCAATCGCAGATGGAGTTGTGTCAGCTGCAGCCTATCAAAATCATGTAAAATGAAACCATTCGATTTCTTTGTTAAGGCCCTTCGGAGTCACACAATCTAACCGGTGTATCCACCTTTGTTCACATAGTGTCAATGAAATGTCAAAATCACCACCACGTAATGAGGGTGTCACAGTTTCTAAAACAAAAAAGAATAAATCAGAAATTGTGTGAGAGTGTGATAACCAATGATCAACTAGAGGGGCCAAGGTACGGGAATGTTTAATATTTGATCTATGTTCGATCATTCGAGTACGTATCTGTCTTGTGGTTTTACCCACGTATAGCATGTCACAAGGACAGCGAATGATATATACTACGCCTGCAGAGGCACAGTCCGAGTCTTGACTACCTTGGCACTGACAAAAAATTACTTTCGTTTTGAGTCTTCCTTTTACCAACAAATAAAAGGGACAGCAATGGGTGCCACAATGGCACCCAGTTTAGCATGTTTGTTCGTAGCTCAATTTGAGGAGACGTATATATACCCTTCGCGCTGGTGGAATTTTGTACACTCATGGTACCGTTATATTGACGATATTCTGTTGATTTGGTTAGGGACTGAAGTACAGTTTTATTTATTTTTTGACTGGTTAAACCAATGTAACACCCATATGCAGTTTAGCTTTTGTTTACACTATTCGGAGATACCCTTTTTGGATGTGTTAATATCCAACACAGGTTCCAGTTTTTCCACTACTATTTAATCGCAAGGACACTGACCGAAACACAATATTAAAGTTCGACAGCTGTCATCCGAAACATCTAAAAAAGAATATCCCCACCGGACAGTTCCTGAGGTTGCGTAGACTGTGCTCCTCCACGTCTGACTATGTACAAAAAGCTAAGGAGATGCTCTCCCGGTTTAGGTTGAGAGGGTACCCTTATAAAGTTTTAAGATCTGCCTACAAGAGAGCCTTATATGTTAACCGGGATTGGTTATTTCTTCCATCACGAAGGGATGATAATTCTTCTTTGAACTGTATTTTGCCGTTTTCACCATCCAGCCATGCGATATCTAGCATTCTCAAAAAACATTGGTCTTCCCTAGCACTTTCCAGTATGTTTCATAGTTCCTTAAGGTTTACGTACCGTAGAGGAAAAAACTTTCGAGATATCCTGACTAACTCAGATTTTCTATCAACACGCTCTAGTGGCATACAGATGGGCACCCACAGACCTTGTGGAAATTGTTCGGTATGTAAACACACGACCACTCTTTCTGACTTTACTGCACCTCTCACTACAAGGTGTTATACCCTACGTCAAGACTCGGACTGTGCCTCTGCAGGCGTAGTATATATCATTCGCTGTCCTTGTGACATGCTATACGTGGGTAAAACCACAAGACAGATACGTACTCGAATGATCGAACATAGATCAAATATTAAACATTCCCGTACCTTGGCCCCTCTAGTTGATCATTGGTTATCACACTCTCACACAATTTCTGATTTATTCTTTTTTGTTTTAGAAACTGTGACACCCTCATTACGTGGTGGTGATTTTGACATTTCATTGACACGATGTGAACAAAGGTGGATACACCGGTTAGATTGTGTGACTCCGAAGGGCCTTAACAAAGAAATCGAATGGTTTCATTTTACATGATTTTGATAGGCTGCAGCTGACACAACTCCATCTGCGATTGGTCGGCTCTTTCTCTTCTCTGATTGGTCTTTGAAATCTGGTTGGCGCGAGTTTTGACAGCTTTTAAGTTGACTCTGAACCCTGTTTGAATGCACTCCATGCCTGGAACTTAAGAAATCCGTCTAAGGTAAAATGTATGCGTGCACTAACTTGTATTGATTCTGTACCATTGCCATTTCTTATACAGTCCTTTGTAATTTAAATTTTAGATTTTCCTGTTTGAGTTTGTGGGCATCCCTCCCGACGCAGCCGCTGGCGAAACACGGGACCGTGTCGGGGGACCCCGTGTGCATGAAAGATTGCGCTTTATAACAATGGAGTTGCCAATTTTCGAATAAATGAGACTTTACATTTATATACCTGAATGAAGTATTGGGACTGTATTACTTAATACCAGCATTCGTGTTGGATTTCTACATAACTGGTTTGAATGCTGGCCATAGCTCGGTTTGCTTGTGGTTATTAAAGTAGCAACATATAAAGGAAACAGCAGAGAAGCTGCAAGCACAGATTCATCCCAAGTGATTACTGATTTTGAGGTAATTGAGGCAGTATTTGCAAAAACTGATTCAGAAGACTTTGGAATAAAAAAAAACAAAAAAAAAAACCATACACTGCATTATTTCCCCCCAATGAATGAATGAATGGAACAAATAAAGAAAAATACATTTGATTCATTTGAAATGAACCAAATGGAAAATAAAACCCCCCCCAAAATTTTGCATTTGCACATCCCTTCTGAAAGAACTGAACACATACACGGAATGGCAGTTACTACCCAGAAAAAAATGGGGCAGGCTAAATGGATCACCTGAGTCTTTTTTTGCCCTTATTTACTATATTACATGGCAGGGGGGAAGAAAAAGGAGGAAGGGAGAATAAATGTAAGATACAAAGGATAGAAATCAAACTGCAGACAGTTTTTACGTTTGGCAAGGATTTCCTGCCTTTGTTTCTAAGGCAAAGGACCCCCCAAATTAAGAGAAATGGTTATTATCCGACCCTCTTATTCAGCCCTTGTCACCAGTATAAAGAGGTATTTTCTGGAATGATTGTGGGGGGGGGGGGGGGGGGCCTGTGCTCAAAAAATCCCCCTTAGCCACAGTACATGTGACAAATGCCAAAGCAACTGCCCTTGCTCTTCTGGAAAACTATCTTCATGGTAAAGCCCAATAAACAAGGGCAGTCGCTTTTAGAAAAAGAAAAGTTTTTGGGTTTTTTTACAGAAGATAAGTCATCACACCAGCTGTGAGATTAAGTGAGCTTCTACTATCAGCCATCAGCCCCTGGACTTCCTGCACAATTGGCTGACGGGATTGCTCTCCGTCATTTTTGGGGTAACCAACCTATCAGACTGCACAGGCAGGAATCATCAGCTCACTTATTCTTCTAGCACTCACCGGGGCGCCAGTCCAGAAGAGGACGCCACTCCAGTATAAGTCATTAAAGGGCCCGGTGCAGAAGAGGATTCCAAAGGCCAAGACGACCAGGCCAAGGACCATCTGCGCCACCTGCAATTATAAAGACAGAACAATGACGCTGGCATTCCTGCTGGGGACCTTTCCCCGGCCAGCGGGGCTGCCTCCCTACAGGATACAGTACACACGGCTCGGAAATTGTAAGAATCAGAAACGTTACGGGCTCCATTTTCAAGAGGGAAGAAGAACTGCCCACCTGTTTTGTTTCTCCTTCGAGCCTGCTATCGGCCTGCTAAGATTAGGGATGAACTTGTTTAACCTGCTGGCACTGGAAATGAGAACCCAGCATTTTGTATTCTAGGTGAACTAAATCCCAAGTGAGATTTATAATCACACACAGAAAATGACAAACCTCAGCAGCCTCTTCTTACTAGAATCAGGGTGCAGTTACCAATACGGATTTCTTTCAGACCCCCAGACTCCTGTAGTCCCCCTTGCTTCTCATTTAAAACCGTTTCTCCATGAAACGTGTACTGCCGCTTACAGGATATTTCACGTTTAGATGCTTTGTAAACCGTGTGCTATAATATCCTCTGCAATGTCTAACCAGTTTCCCATCTCTACTGGGCAGTCCCCCTATAAAGTTTTATAAGCTCACAGAGCAAGATGGTGCCATGCGTGGGATCGGAACCCAGTTGGGTCTCTGTTTCAAAGCTCAGGGGCCACCCTGCCAACCCCAGAATACGTCTCATGGTTGCATAGAAATCTTGGGAGCAGCATATGTGCTTAAAAATAACGTCTACACTTTTTTTTTTTTAATCTTTTGAAATCATCCTTTAAGTATTGTAAATCTCCATGTACACTGTGCATTATGTTGTTTCTTGGATTCTCAGTGTGAGATCACCACTTACTCCAAGCATTTTCTGCTTGCCCTTGAATACATTCCCAGGCATTTTCTGCTCATCTGTGAGTGCAACATTTCCAGGCTTTACTTGGCTTCCCAGAGGCCCAATACTTTTACCCAGAGACTTCACAGACTCCATCAGGTAGGCGAGGGACGAGCCTTGGTTTATGGTGATGTTGATGACTGTACGGTCACGGGCATCGGTGGCGACCTCCGCCCCATTCACTCTCACCAGGCTGGAGGACATGTTGTGGCAAGACGTTTGCCTACAAAGCAAGAGTGTAAACCACAAAAATATAATCTGTATTTCGACATGGCAAATTCACTTGCAATACATAAACCAGAATAGGAATTAGTGCTGCAAGAAAGGAAGGGAGGTTTTATACCATCCCAAAAGATTAGAGTCACCTCATTCCCAGTCAAAGACGTACAAAGCATTCAAGAATCAGGATTTCTCCTGCACTGGAAATGTTTTTAATTCCAGCTCCACAAATTTTAGTCTCTCTTCCTGTTGCATGGCTAGTACTGTCTGATGTTGTATGACTTTGGGCAAACAAACAATTTTCCCTTCCTGAAAGTTGAGGAAAACATGAGAAGGGATCTAGCAAAGCTCGAGGAATGGTCTGGCAGCTAACATTTAATGCAAAACAAAAAAATGCAAAGTAATGCATTGGGCTGCAAAGTCTGAAGGGAACAGTACAGTTCAGAATATAGAGAGATCCCGGGATCTCTCCCAGGGACCCGCAGTCAGGTCTGTAAACCCTGGTACTCTGGGTCAAGAATTCCCAGGCATGATTACCATGGATCGCTGGCTTTCCCCAACACGAGTTGCTCTGTGCTTACCCCAGGATCTTTTTTTAAACTCCCATCATCATTTTTATCTCTACCACCAGTGAAAAACCATTCTGTGCATCTACCACCCCTTCTATAGACCAAAGTTGTCCATCTAGTCCTCCCAGTTGAGATTCGGCCACTGTGGGGTAGATGCAAATATAAATTCCCCTATTCAACCCAACACCAACTCTCCCATATCCATTAAAAAAAGAAAAAAAATCAGTGATGGCTTTCACCTCCTCTGCTGCTAATGCATTACAGGCCTTACCAACTTCAGTTTTGCATCTTATAAAACCAAACACCTAGGCCCCTTCTAGGTCCCACTGCCAAGTTTTATAAGTTTGCGTAGTGAAGCTTAGAAAACACATCCAGCCTCTCCATGCTGTTCAGGGCTGTGAGAGCCACTTATTTCAGGTCACCTCAATGCCTTCTTGTAAGCACAGTGAAGTCATACTCTTGCTGTTTTGGGCTGAACTGGGGCGCCATGCATGTTTCGTTACCAGCCTTTGTCACTAGGAATACCGATTATCCCACGCTTTGTCTCCATCACCTCCTCCGGGAGGGCGTCCCAGGATTCTACCACCTTTTCCAGGAAAAACAGGTCCCCATCGTTGCTCCTGAGTCCATGGCCTTGGCGCTTCAGATCATGACCCCCAACCCTTCTCCAGCTTCCTTTCTATTAAAACAAACTTTTGCATCTCAAACCTGAAAGGTATTAACGTACTCCCCGGCTCTCCTCTTCTCTAGGGTGCATCCTTCAGCCTCATCTCATATGGCTCTAGGTGCAGGACCCTGCACCATTGTGGCTGCCTTTTGCTACTCTCTGTCCTTTCTGAGATCACAGTGCAGCCTCGATCACCAACTTACACAGAGGCTCTCTCACTGCCTTTCTGCTCCTCATTATAATTACCCTAGCATGCCTCTGGCTCTACCTCTTTTCCTAGTGGAGCCATAGGATTTGTTCCCTTTCAGTTCTGCTAGGTTCTCTCTTTATCCACCGCGATAACTTATGTACCCTTGCCAGCAATCCAATCCCTTCTTCAGGAAATACCTAACAAAAAAATGTATTCAGCATTTTTGCTTTTTCCTCATCTCTCTCCACGCATTATTCCTCTTCTCCTTTCCATTTTACAGTCCCATCTCTGCCCTTCCTTTCACTCGCTTTGCCAGCTCAGCAGTCATTTCTTCCACGTGTGCCTTTGCCATCCTACCTTCCCTGCTCCTTTCAGCTTTTCCAGATGTCCCTCTCGGTGCTCCTTGTCGGAGGATCCTTTGCATTTCATGAAAGCTTTGTCCTTACTTTTCAGCCACCTCTTAGGAAAGCGGCTATTCCCAAACCGTCAGATTTTTCCTTTGTAAGGTTCCATTTGTGAATTTGTACCAGGGGTAAGCAAACCCAACTCTCTAGTGCCCTCGCTTCCACAGGAAACGTGCAGGCAAGTCGCCTTCCTCTTGGCCTCACACCTGCCAGGTTCATTTCCACAGCACAGACACACCTCTGCTTTAAGTCGCCTTGGAGAACATCTAAAAGCTGATTTAAAACAGTTTTGTAAATATTGCCAGTAAAATTAGAAGAGAACTCTTAATATCTAAAGCCGCAATATTGTACATTCCAGCATACAACGCCTCTCTCGGCTCCACTGATGAGCATGCACCGTCCAGCTGCATGGTCTGCATCCCTCACATCGACGATACGTAGTTTACATTGTATAACTGTTAGTGCTAAAATGCTACCTCTGATACACTGAGCACAGCGAATGTTCTGGCAGGGAAGGGAGAGATGATGTCACTATCATCGAGGAGGCTCTACCATTGTGTAAGAGACAGTTCCCACGTTGAAATTACCGTATATGTGGTGCTTAGACATAGCCTGTCTCCACAGGTGTTTTTCTATGTATTCACTGCTGTTCTTCTTCCACAGCAGCTTTGTTGGTTTCTCTTTGCTAATGCTGTGTTGATGCTTTTGTTCTGCATAGTTTCTCTGTTTGATATACTGCAAAATTGTTGGTCAGCCTGCATGTTCACAACTTCTGCTGTATTCATAGGGTCCTTCATTTTCAGTCATAAATTCCTGGATTTTTCCAAAAGTGATAAATCATATTTAACCGATTTTCACCTTCATTTTAGGCATTAAAGAGCAGCTCCAGAGCTGCAGATGTAGGGACTGCTGGAAGCCCTTGTGGGATGGAGTACCTGCAGCATTTCAAATCCCACTCCCACCCGTGAAAGCACTTCCTCTCCAGGATCGCTGATGTGTCAGTGGAGAGCCAGCACCCGCCTCCTTCTCCCCAAGGTGCCTGCTGCTTGGTGCCACCAATGCAGGATGTGAAGTGACCACATCCATAAGAAGCGCTTCCCAGCAGACTCCCTGGCTCTGCACAAAGCAGAAGGGCAGTGCAGCAGAGCAATGGGGGAGAGGGAGAGCAATGGACATGCGAGGAGAGATAGGGATGCTGCTCAGTGGGCGAGTGGGAAATCTGCTTAATATCGTTTTATTGTCCTGGCTTCTGTCCACCAAAATAAGATTCTATATTTACCCAGAAAAAATATAGTGTCACATTTTTCCAATGATTGCCTCTTTTTGTTCTTGTCATAATAAACCCAGATAATTCCCAGGAAGAAAGTTAAAAAACAAAAAACCCAAAACCAAAACTTTACTTCCTTATCTATTCAGTGTACCTGGCTCTAAACGTTTGACTTCTGACTAGAAGCAGGAGTGCCTGAGAGTTTTTGCCTCGTGTTTCCGGTCATCTCTGGTCAGTCTATGTGGCATCAGCAGCTAACCTGAAAGCCCTGCAGAATTATTCTCATTTCACCTGCCCTTATTTCTGAGGCTCAGACCGTGCTGGTCACTTAGCTCCAGTTTATGCTGTTAATAAAGTTTGGAGTTGAAGACATGGCCTGCTCTCTCTGCGAGTACAGGCAGAGTTAAGCTAAGCTTTCTGTTCAAGTCGCACACAAGGAACACGTAACAGAGGCAGAATAAGACATTTGTATAAACTGGTTATGCTTTCGTTATATGTTTGCATATCTAAGAGGAGAGGCACCTCAGTGTACTCTCTGCACACTAACTGCTACAGTCAAATGGCCAGTTTATATCCTGAGGGCTGCGAGTGAGAGCAAAACATCTTTAGGAGATGTTTCAGACCCCTACTTTTTTGTTGATATTTATTTTTTGATAATTGCTGTTTCTAAGCTTAGGGCCCAAGCAGGTAAGTAGAAGGCAGGGAGGCATCGTCCACCCAGCGGCCATTAACACGGTGGCAGGCGGGCAGAGGCAGGGGCTCCCAGGGGCCTGGAGCTTTTTGAAAATGGTGGACAAATGCCCGATTGGCAAAGCTGCCTCAATCATTAGAGGGGAGGGTATGCAAAGGTTTGGCACCCGACAGAAGAGGGAAGCAGCTCCCTCATCGCTCCGGGCGAGCAGCAGGTTTTTCTTCCACCCTCCTGCCCCATGGTATCTGTAAGGTTTGTTACTATTATGCTGCAGTTTTTGAGGTAAACCTGAGCCAAGTCTGATAATTGTTAAGTGATAAGATCCTGACCTGTGTGGGACGACGATGGGGCAGGTGTAGTTGGGGAGGGGAGGCTGCTACACGTTGCACCGACCCGCAGCGAGGTCATGAGTTGGGCTGCGGGTTCCTCCTGTTAAGGATAGGGAGGGAGGACCGACAAACGTCAGTGCACCTGCTGGGGGGGGGGGGAGCCCTACGTCACTGGGGCATGTGGGATGCTGCAGAGAGGGGGAGGGGGAGCCTTGTGTTTGTTCTGGCTCAGGTTATGTATTAGTTAATGATCTACAGCCTTGTGAAACCCCAAAACTTAGTGTCAGTGCATTTTGTTAGGATGGGGGGGGAATGCCAGGTGAGCCCCCCTATAAATAAATATAACACATTGCAGAATGCAACGCCTCTGTCATGTCCTCCAGTACACGAGCTGTGCTAACTTAATGGCAAGGATACAGCGTCCACCTCCCTCATGTCTGCATTATATAGTTTTATCAATGCTAAAATGGCTGCTCTCCTGACCAGGAAGGGACACCTAAACCCCATGAATTACAGAGCATGCATGCATTCATTTATTCCAACAGATAATCCTGGGTGAGGAGTGCTCTGTCCCCATTGCACAGCATTTTGTAGCAATGTTGCACACATACAGGAGGAAGCTTTCAATGCCTTTAGGACCAGCAGAAGCATTGTCTGCTTTACTGAAAACAAACACTGGGAAAAATAAAACAAACAAACAGTCTTACTCCAAAAACAGCAGCCTCAGAGCTGCCAAGTTACCGAGCTCCTGGGGTGAGATTTTAGGCCACTCCTGGCCTGCTGCCAGCCCTATCCTGATGCATTATAGGCCCTGCAGTATTAATTTAACTGGTTGCAATCAAGGACTACAAATCCCACACTGCTTTGGGGTATAAATCAGAAAGCAGGCCTGGAGCTGGGTAATTTAGCAGCCAAAATATGAGAAACTACAGGAGGAAAGAGTAATTTCCATGCAACTCACGTTCAGAAGTCACCTTTCTGGTGCACAATAAATGGGATTCAAATCCACCCCACAGTTTTACTGAAAACAAAAAAAGGAAGTATTTCGAGAAAAAAAAAGTCATTTGCATAGTGAAGAAGAAGAAGAAGAAGAAATACTGCAGAGCGTTTTCTGTGAATGCTCGAGAAACACAGGAAGCGCCGTCAGACTGAGGTCCTGCAGGAAAGGGCCTGGGCACCGCCGCGAGCCTCGTCCGGGACTCCCCGTCCCTCCCAGCCCTGGGCACCGCCGCGAGCCTCGTCCGGGACTCCCCGTCCCCCCCAGCCCTGGGCACCGCCGCGAGCCTCGTCCGGGACTCCCCGTCCCCCCCAGCCCTGGGCACCGCCGCGAGCCCCGTCCGGGACCCCCCGTCCCCCCCAGCCCTGGGCACCGCCGCGAGCCTCGTCCGGGACTCCCCGTCCCTCCCAGCCCTGAGCCGCACTCCCCGGGCCTCTCCGTGACCCAGGGAGAAGCCTCTTTGACGCACTTTCACCCTCTGCAAAAGCCTCCCCAGCTCCTACCTGGATCCCAGACGGAGCTCAGAAAACAAAGAGCCCGGCAGCTCTTTAAAGGCAGAGCCCGAGCCAGGAAGAAGGGAGAGGAGAGGGAGGCTCCCAGCGGCTGCTATTGCAAATGAAGCGGGTTTAGTATTCATTTAATGTATGTAAATATACATAGAGACTACCTCTCACTTCCAGTGTTAAAAATCAAAGCAGTTTGTTAAAAATGTACTCATTCCGCATTGAAACGCTTTGTTCCTTTCCCCTCACTTCTATTTCCAGTTTTCAATGCCTGCAAAGCCTCCCGATGCTGAGGGCTTCTGTCCTGGCACCGGGTCAGAGAGGTCAGAAAGTGGTAAGAGGGGTGATTCCCGTACCTGAGAAGTCTGAAGCGAGCTGTGCAAGCCCCAGGCAAGGAAATCAGCCGGGCCCACACCAACAGGAAGAAGGAGGCAGGCAATGTCAGCTGGCAGGGCCGAAGGAGGAGTCCCAGCAGCTGCCTGGGCCAGAAGGAGGAGGAGGTGGCTGCCACTGCTGAGCCTGGCAGGGGTGAGAGAGAGAATGTGTGCGGGTGAGGGAAGGAAAGAAGTGAGAGTGTGAGTAAGAATTGGTATTAGAGAGAGAATGTGTGAGGGTGAGGGAAGGAAAGAAGTGAGAGAGAGAGAACGAGTGAGAATGTGTGCGGGTGAGGGAAGGAAAGAAGTGAGTGAGTAAGCATTGGTGTTAGAGAGAGAGAATGTGTGAGGGTGAGGGAAGGAAAGTAGTGAGAGTGAGTAAGCATTGGTATTAGAGAGAGAATGTGTGAGGGAAGGAAAGAAGTGAGTGTGAGTAAGCATTGGTATTAGAGGGAGAGAGAGAGAATGTGTGTGGGTGAGGGAAGGAAAGAAGTGAGTGTGAGTAAGCATTGGTATTAGAGAGAGAGAGAATGTGTGAGGGAAGGAAAGAAGTGAGTGTGAGTAAGCATTGGTATTAGAGAGAGAGAGAGAATGTGTGTGGGTGAGGGAAGGAAAGAAGTGAGAGTGTGAGTAAGCATTGGTATTAGAGAGAGAGAGAGAATGTGTGCGGGTGAGGGAAGGAAAGAAGTGAGAGTGAGTAAGCATTGGTATTAGAGAGAGAGAATGTGTGTGGGTGAGGGAAGGAAAGAAGTGAGAGTGTGAGTAAGCATTGGTATTAGAGAGAGAGAGAGAATGTGTGAGGGTGAGGGAAGGAAAGAAGTGAGTGTGAGTAAGCATTGGTATTAGAGGGAGAGAGAGAGAGAGAATGTGTGAGGGTGAGGGAAGGAAAGAAGTGAGTGTGAGTAAGCATTGGTATTAGAGGGAGAGAGAGAGAATGTGTGTGGGCGAGGGAAGGAAAGAAGTGAGAGTGTGAGTAACATTCTATTGTTCTAGTGAAGGCATTAGTGCTGTTTTAACTTGCCCAAAATTGCCTAAAAATAGTTCAGAATCTTCAACAGATGATCCAATGGTATTCAATCAAGAAGTCAACTCCTCAATAAAGTTCCTTGAACTCCCGGGTTCCCAGGACATGGACTCGGCAGAGGCCTCCGCTCCTCAAGCCATCCCTGCATACGCACGCCCACTCGCTCTTACTTTTCTCCCTCTTCCAGCAATGCATGGCCACTCACTTTTTTCCTTAGACACACTCCCTCATGTACACACGCTTGCCCACTCACACTCATGTCTCTCTCTCTCACTTCTTTCCTTCCCTCACCAGCACACATTCTCTCTCTCTCTCTAATACCAATGCTTTTTTAGTATGTGTCAGGGGATTAAATCCCCTTTGTGATGTGGATTTTATAAGATACGGATGGGTATTAACGTGTGGAATATAGTATGAATGGTGGGTACTGCATATATGGTATATTATGCAACATTATTATTATGGGGCTGAAAAGTTGATTCTATATCGCTCCATGGTGAGACCACATCTTGAATACTGTGTACAATTGTGGTCGCCGCATCTCAAAAAAGATATAATTGCGATGGAGAAGGTACAGAGAAGGGCAACCAAAATGATAAAGGGGATGGAACAGCTCCCCTATGAGGAAAGACTAAAGAGGTTAGGGCTGTTCAGCTTGGAGAAGAGACGGCTGAGGGGGGATATGATAGAGGTCTTTAAGACCATGAGATGTCTTGAACGAGTAGATGTGAATCGGTTATTTACTCTTTCACATCAGGGGCTGTCCTATAATGAGGAACGGTAAGGCAGCTGCTTCAGGCGGCAAGATTTTGAGGTGGCAAAATTGCCCCCTGAAATCTTCCTGCCACAGCCGCCCCATTCTTCATTCAGGCAAACAACTCTGTCGGCAGGAAAACCTGCAGTGCTGGCGGTGTGGAGCAGTGAAATGCTGGCAGGGTTTCTACTCCCCGCCAACAAATAAAGGTCCCACAGCTGCTCAGAACTGTGACGTGTTGGCAGGGTTCCCACTCCCTGCCAGCAAAAAGGAAGGTCCCAGAACGCAGAACTGCGATGTGCTGGCGGGGCTTCCACTCCACAGTCCTGCGGCTGAAGAAGAGGCATTGCTGTGCTGGTAGCATTTCCCCCACAGCCGGCGGCAGGAAAGGGTCTGAGATGGCACCAGTGTTTTCCCCACAGCCGGCTGCAGAAGAGGCCTTGCGGTGCAGCCAGAGAAAAGATCCAAAATGTGTGTGTGAAAGATTTTCCCTGTGAGAGTGAGTGCTTGTGTGTGAGAGAGACTTTGTGAGTGTGTATGTATGCATATGAGAAGGTGGGGTGTGTATGTATATATGAAAGGGGGGGTGTGTATGAGAAGGTGTTAATATGTGTGTGTATCTATGAGAGGTGCTTGTGGGTGTATGTGGGTGTGTGTGTGTGTCTGAGAGAGAGTGCCTGTGAATACCTGTATATATGTGTGAGAGAGGTTAAAGTTTGTGCACCCTCCTCCAATTTACGACAATCTCAGGAGGATTGGAAATCTGAAGTTCCCAGGTATGGAGAATGGGAAATTTAAGTTTTTTTCCGTCGATAAGCAGGGCATTTAGCCATGCAGCGTGGGTGATGTCATCCGTGATGTCACGAGGCGGAGCTTACTCTCTCAGCTCGAAAGAGCTTTGAAGTGTGCATGCACTGGCGTTCCCGCGCTCCGAGCCATCGCCTCAGTTTTACTTTTTCCACGGTACCTCACGGACAGGTATAGCACTCTCCCTCCATCTCCTTAAAAAAATAAATAAATGATAGAAGAATCAGAAGAGCGACGCCCACCTAGCCACCATGCCGAAGAGCCCAGGTTTTAAATACTGTTGATGTGGAAAGATAATCTCAGTGACCGATAAACATAATTGTTGTTATTCATGTCTCGGTCATGACCAGGCCGCATGTAAAGATTGTTGCAGGATGTCCCCTCGGGCTAGGCGCCAACAGGCCGAGAAAATGGAGAGGTTGAGGCACCCATCATCATATGCCTCCTCTCCGTCCAACAAACCATCAACACAATCTTCTCCAGGAAAGAAAAAAACCCCGGTCTGAGGCTCCACGCCGCACCCATTTGGCTTCAGAAGGCCACGCGCTGAAAACTGAGCTTTAGCCTATTACAAAAATAGGACTCAGCCTATCGGGTGTATCTCTCAATTATTTGTTTAACCCGAATAACCCGGGACAACCAGTCTCTAAAAAACTGGCTGACGGCTTGCATCCAGTTCTGTTACTCCCAAAAGTTGATTTCTCTACCGAATCCAATTAGAGCTCACCAGATCCAAGGTGTCTCCATTCAAGACATCCGCAAGGCAGCAACCTGGTCTTCCATACACACTTTCACTTCGCATTATTGCCTAGACCAGCAATCCGCAGCAGACACCGTCTCCCTCTGCTGGCAGAGGTGCATAACCCACTTATTCTGCATCACCCATCTTTACTAAAGTGAAGGAAATGATCAGGTAAGTAGTAATTTCTCACTGTCTAACAACCATAGGCACAACCTACAGTAAAGTGAAAATTTTCCCTAATTCTTTAATTTAGATGCATAAATCTTGCCAAAAGCAGGCCATATGACAACAGACACAAGGGAAGAGGGCAAGCTTCTTAAAATAAAGCAGCACCCTTGAAAAGGTGGCAAGTTAGAAGTTCTAGGTAAGGCCTCCAACCTCTGTCTGGTTTGAAGCCTATGTTTCTCCCACCAGGAAGCATCCTTCTCTCCCCCTCATTATCGATTAGCACCTCTAACAAAAAAAAAAGGTGAGGATATGGAAGGGAACAGGGTGCAGTTTTGCCATGCAGTCTGCTTTAAGAACAAAGCTGGATTTGCAAATTCAGAGAATAATTTCTTTAAAATTTATAGTGCAAGGCGAGCAACTCTTATACCAGCATTGTTACCCACCTGACAATTAGCTGCTACTTCTTCAGTACATCTGGCACATACAACAAATTGGTAACAGGAGGAGACGTGGAAGACTGAACATGAAAATGGAGTCAGTAAGAAATAAGTTTTATTGGTGAAATTATCAATGACTTTACTTCATAATATGCAATAAATTGTTTTCTCAAAGCTCTGAAGCTCATGCTAAGCAGGTATAAGATGTGGGGGTTACCCCATGACCAAGCAGGGACAGGCAGTGTTAATCCTGCCCAACCAACTAATGTGTTTTATAGTTTGTTTCACTACAAGGACTTACAAGTCTAACACAATGAGACAGTCCTGCCCCAATTACCAGGAGCAGTTTAGAAAGCTTTAGGGCAGAAGTGCCTAACCCTCAGCTCCAGAACAGACCTGGATTTCAGGATATCCACAAGGAAGATCCAGGCAACACCTTTGTCTACATTCAATCTAAGAAACGTTATTACATAACTTCTGAGATCCTGAAAATCAGCCTTGTGTGGTCCTCCAGCAGGAAGATTGTGCATCTCATTGGGTAGAGAGCAGACAGACTGGCGTCTAGCATGTAAAAGGCAGACTGATTATTTGCTGCCATCGCGGGATATGGAGATCTCCACTCTAACTGGATCATTTCTGCAGCGGATTGTTTTAAACTGTTTCTGCATTCTCAGTTTTCTGCTTGGAAGGTGGAGGATTGGTTTCTGGAGAGAGAAATGGTTCCACATCTTTGTTCACCTTGATGGCATCGCTCTGCAATAAGGAGCACAGAAGAGCGTCCGTGAGAGATTCACCCTCCTCAGTATTGATGCTGAACGCAGTACAAAACATGAGAACACATAGGCAGCAACATTTCATCTTTCAAGGGCTCTTCTCCACCCAAATTTATGAGGCAAAGAGACACTTGGGGTACATTTTTAAAGGGCTGGGCGGGTGTCCATGTGCGTGTTGCTGCATGCATGTTATAAAATCCGATACCTGCGCACACATGTGCACCCGATTTTGTGCCCACGCAGAGGGGGGGGGAATTTTTTAAACACGTGCGGCCTTTGTCCAGTTCCCTATCCTCCTACCTAACCTTCCTCCTTTTTCCCCTCTCCACTCCGACCCCTAAATCCACCCTAACCAAACCTTTTGTTTTTCACAACTTACCTGCTCCTTCAAGCAGGATTAAGTTGTGCACGCCGGTTGGCTGCCGGTGCGTGCGTCACCAGGACAACACAAAATAACGCTGTCCCGGCTGGTCCTCGCCCCACCCAGACCCTGCCCCTTTTGATTCGAGCCGCTCTTCAGCACATACATGAAGATACGGGCATGGCCAGGGCCCTTTAAAAATCCCCGCGGCGAACACACGGCCTGGCCATGTGCGTATTTGTGTTTTTCCGCTCACTGGCATTTTAAACTATAGCCTCTGTATAGACCTAGCCCTAAATTATACCTCATGCAAAACTGATTTTCAGGCCTTCTGCAGTTGAAGAAGAGTCCATGCATCTTAGAGAAAACAAAATGCAGAACGGGCCATGCTGAACAGCTGGACGCCATTCACAGACCGACAAGTTAAACAGCTGCTTCTCTCGCAGACTCCACTTTCTATGGTGCAGTTCTAGACTGGGAGTGTGCGCACTGGAACTGAAGTCATAGTGGGTCGTAACACTTCATTTCTTCAGAAGGTACTGTTGGACAGACTTACTTCACCTCTGGCAATTTATGGAGCTATCAAGGTTTGTCTATAACTGAGTGTTTAGAAGTAGTTATAGCTGCAAAGCATGGACCACGTTGGCTGTTTTGAAGATTCGCCAACGCAGAAGATCAGAGTCCGTCCTTAGCACCTTCTCCTGATTTCTTGGAACTGGAAATAGTTTTGAGTTGTTTTGGACCATGTTTACTTTAACATAAGCAGCGGGTTTTGCACTTATACATAATTATTATATTGATTTTAGAGAATTTTTGCACATATCAGAACCAGGGTTTTCCCCCCACGAAGCCTGGATGTTTCAGCACATTAGACCTGCCATCAAGTGCTGTGGGGCTCTCTAAGGTTCTGTCTTCTTTGTTTTTTAAAAAATATTGCCAGATAATTGAGTTTGACAGTGATTTTTTTTTTTTTTTTGTATTGATGGTATCCCCTTCACCAGGAATCTTGGTTAGTTTAGTTGATTTAGATACTTTTCATTGACTCTACAAACATAAAAATGCTGTAGGGAAAAAATAGGAAGCAGAGCGGAAACCCACACACACTGGCTCCATTACAAACATTTTATACATTTTGAAAAGAATGACATTTTAAATTTGTGGCTTACTACTTCCTGCCTTTTTCTGTTTTGGGCACTGTGTCATAGAATAGCAGGGCACTTCTATCTCTGGAATTGGAAATTTGTTTTCCCCAAAGAATAGCAGCGAGCATGGGCTCTGGACATGAACTCAGCTCTCAAGGTCCTGCCTGCACAGGACAAACGAGCTGCTGGCACCACTTCATTCTTTTTCAGTATTCAGTAGCCAAAATATAGAAAATGTAACTTGTAAGCAGCCATGTACAGAAGACCAATGGCTCACTGACCCAGGAACTTCAGTGCAGAGCTCCTTTACATGCACCCTACTAGGAAATAATGAACAATTTCTGGGATGGAATTTATTTCATTTAAATGTTAAGATAATACTTTGTACAGAAACAGAGAAACTATGGCTTTGTAAATATTGAGAAAAGCTTAATAAATAAATAAATACAAATACACCCTACTAATTCATCTTCAGCCAGAATGGTGTAGAATCTGCACCAAAAACCATATGATGGGGGATTTAAGGACCAAAATATGTACAGTATGCCTTAGACATTTAAATACCTGACAGGTATAAATCAGGTACAAGCAACAAACTTTTCCCCATTCTAGAACAAGAGATCATAGTGTATGAGGCAGTCTCAAAAACATCTGAAATTTTCTGCACAGAAAGGGAGGAAGTTGAATGGAACAGGCTTGCAAAGTAAATAGTGAAGACAAACAGCAAGAGCATTAAAATAAATACACAGGATAAGTCAAGGAGAGAAGATAGTAAAGCTGTGGTAACCTGCACACAGGGGCCGTTACAATGCAGAACAGCGGGGGTAAGACCTCACTGTGCTTCCAAGAAGGCACTGGAGTAAGCTACGTGGAGTGGGTGCTGCAACACTAAACAGGCTGTCCAAGATGGCAACACAACGGCTGAAAACACAAATTTCCAAGAGGCTGGATATTTTTGGACAACCACCTCCATAATCTTGGTGGCTATAGGGATTACTACAAAACTTAGCAATAAGATGCGGAAGGGGACCTGGGTGTAGAATTAAGTGTCTTGTACAAAGATGGCCTATCAGAGGGCATGGAAGGCAGCACCTTTAATGGATTTTAGCCATGCTGTAGCTGGGCAGTGGGGGGATAAGGGATTGAGAGGTCAGATAAGAGAAGGTGGGGTGAGGGATTAGGAGTTTAATTGCTTATCTACCCAAAGATAAATAATATCACTGGACGGTCAAATCAGGCATTTTTCTACTGTCACCGCCAACCTCCTTACCTGCTGAGAAGAGTTATTACAGCACAAGGTCTTCCAGCCATAAACCACAGAGAAAAAAGTGATGCACAGCACAAGAGCCATCATAATAATCAGGATGACGTCAACGCCAACTGCTAAATTCTGAGGAGAAAGGAGAAAAAGAAAAAAAAAAAAAAAAGATATCCAGTTAGAAGTAACAATTTTAATTTTAAAGCATCATTAGGCCATCAATAATAATCAAATTTACTATAAGACCTTCATCACCAACATCCCCCAAATTAATGCACCTTGAATAATGGCTGTTTCATTTACAGTTGGTGTGCAGAGTATGCTATAATTACCAATATCCCACATTTCAGAAGGTGCCTTGGTTTTTGAAAAGAAGCACTGAAAGAGGCTCTTTATTTTATAAATCTTCCACATGCAAAAAAAAAAAAAAAAAAGGTTTGGACAAATTCCTGGAGAAGTCTATAAACTGTCATCAATCGAGTTGACTTGCAGAAAACTACCACTTACCAAGCATTAGCAGCATGGGATCTCTTTAGTATTGCAATCTTGTCAGGTAACTATGACCTGGACTGGCCACTGCCGGAAACCAGATGCTGGGCTTGATGTACCCTCAATCTGACCCAATATGGCTGAAATCCAGAACCTCCAGGGTAGCATTCTCTGAAATGCTCCCTGTTCCACGCGCAGGTCACCAGAGGCAGGCAGAGCTCCGCAGTCTCAATGCGTGGATGAGACGATGGTGCAAGGAAGAGGGATTCAGTTTTGTTAGGAACTGGGGAACCTTTTGGGGAAGGGGGAACCTCTTCCTAAGGGATGGGCTCCACCTTAACCAGGGTGGAACCAGGCTGCTGGTGCTAATCTTTAAAAGGAGATAGAGCAGCTTTTAAACTAGAACAAAGGGGAAAGCCGACAGTCGCTCAGCAGCGCATGGCTTGGAAGGATCGTCAAAGGATACCTAATGGCGCATTAGATTTAGGGCATCCCAACAATGAGGTTCCAATAATTAGAAAAGTAGTCCAAGTGCCTGTAACTAAAAAAACTCACCTGTGCTAAAAAAATACCAATTTATCCCTGTCAACTGAAAAGCAGAATGTTAATACAAACAAAATACACACTTTGAAATGTTTGTATGCTAATGCCAGAAGTCTAAGTAGTAAGATGGGAAAATTAGAGTTTATAGCAGTGAATGACAGACTTAACTGGCATCTCAGAGGCATGGGATAGTGCATACCAGGGTACAGGGTACAAATGATATCACAATAACAGAGAGGAGCACCCGGGAGGCGGTGTGGTGCTTTATGTCCGGGATGGCATAGAGTCCAACAGGATAAAAATCCTGCATGAAACTCAATGCACAATTCAATCTTTATGGGTAGAAAACCCTTGCGTGTTGGGGAATACTACTGTCCACCTGGTGAAGATGGTGAGACTGACAGTGAAATGCTAAGAGAAATTAGGGAAGCTAACCAAACTGGAACTGCAGTAATAATGGGATAAATTGCAGGAAGACCTTGCTAGACTGGAAGATTGGGCTTCCAAATGGAAGATGAAATTTGACATAGACAAGTGCAAGGTGATGCATATAGGGAAAAATAACCCTTGCCGTAGTTACACAATGTTAGGTTCTCTCTTAGGAGTTACCATCCAGGAAAGAGATCTAGGCATCATAGTGGATAATACATTGATCCACTATGATGCCTAGTGATAATACATTGATCACCATAGCACACCATAGCTTAGTGTGCTATGGTGATCAAAAAAGCAAACAGAATGTTAGGAATTATTAAGAAGGGAATGGCAAAGAAAAAACAATAGATGTCATAATGCTTCTGTATTGCTCCATTGTGAGACTGCATGAATACTGTGTGCATTTCTGGTCGCCGCATCTCAAGAAAGATATAGTTGTACTGGAGAACGTGCAGAGAAGGGCGACCAAAATAAGGGGCATGGAACAGCTGCCCTATGAGGTAAGGCTAAGGAAGATAGGGCTGTTCAGTTTGGAGAAGAAATGACTGAGGGGGGGGGGATATGATAGAGATCTATAAAATCATGAAAGGACTTGAAAAAGTTAATGCAAATTGGGTATTTACTCTCTCAGATAATAGAAGGACTAGAGGGCACTCCCTGAAGTTAGCAAGCAGCTCATTTAAAATGAATCAAAGAAAATTCTTTCACTCAGCGCATAGTTAAGCTCTGGAATTCATTGCCAGAGGATGTGGTTACAGCAGTTAGTGTAACTGGGTTTAAAAAAGGTTTGGATAAGTTCCTAGAGGAAAAATCCATAAACTGCTATTAATTAATAAGCAATAGTAGCTTGAAATTTAATGTTTGGGTAATTGCCAGGTACTTGTGTCTTGAATTGGCCACTGTTGGAAACAGGATACTGGGCTTGATGGACCCTTGGTCTGACCCAATATGGCATATCTTATATTATGAAATTCAGCTTGAGCAGTTTACTTCGCTTTGAGGGGGATGTAAGAGGGCAGTTAGGTACTTGTAGTATTCCCACCGATAACATTTATTCTTTATGGGGAACTCTAAGCTTTCCAGGCAGAGTAAGAAACTAATTGAGTATACACTGAACAGCAATCCAATAAAATACACCCTGCTTATGACCATTGACAGGGTGCTAGAGCCCTGGACCCAACCACCTAGTCCATGACAAAACCTTATTATATGAGCTACCTTATGAAGTGTCAGCAATGTTTGCCAGACAAGAGAGGTATCTTACATTGAGCTCCCTTAATCGCTGTTTGCAGTTGCTCAATCTCCATTCGTCATCATCCCCATAGTTATATCTGGGTGTGGGATCGTACATTCTACGAGAGGGGCGCCGGGCTTCACACGTCTCTTTATACCAAAACTCTCCATTGGACCTCCACCGACCCAGATCCCTTGCAATAAATACAATCCCAGCGATGGAAACAGCAAAGCTCACAAGGTTCATCCACGGTGCAAGCAGGAGCTAGAAAAGGGAACAAAGAAAGATTCAGGAAAGGTAATATAAAACCGAGATGACCTGTGAATATTTCTCGATGCCTGGTTCCCTTTTTTGTTATAGAAATTTGCATGGGATTATAACTAACTAGTGGTAGGGCAGCTTTCAACATGCTGTGACCCCCCTGAGATTATAACTGAACTCAACTGGCCTGGTTCCCTATAGGAAGCCAAAAGTAAAGAACTGAGATATTCTAAGTAGGGGAGGAGAGGCAGGAATTCATGAACCGTGCAAGCCAGGGTGGGTCACTGAGGGTAATATTCAGTAAGCTGGTGAGTGGACAAGTTATCAGCTAACTTGTCTTATATATTCAACAGAATAAACTTCTTGCTGAAGATACAGCCTAAGTTATCCTGGATACATTTAAGCTGTCATAACTTTAATCATAACTGGCCAGCTTTGAAAATTGCCAGGTAGGCCTAAAGATATGCAGCAGCAATTCCCACCCACCCACATACTAGGTGAGTGGGTGGGAACTGGACCGGGAGGCTCACAGCTGTGTTTAAAAAATAAAGAATGCTACTTATTCTGATAACTTTCTGCTTATCCAGATATCTTCAGAAACCTTATCAGCCCTTGTGTGACTAGATAAATTTGGGTCTGCTCTGAATCAGGTCGGAAAATAGAGTTATCCGGCTAGCTTAGCCAGCTATGGTTCAAAATAGGTTAAGTTAGCCAGATAAGTAAACCCCTCCCAGAAACGTCCCCCGAACATCTCTTATAGCTGGATAAAATGGCCGACTCTCAAATCTTGCCATTTAGACAGATAACACTGGTCTATAGCCAAAATGCATGTCCTCAAACTTTACTAATCTGGGTCACTGAGAACAAAAATGATGCTGAAAACTGTTTGGCTTTAATTTCAGTTTATGCTACTAGATCAGTATATGACCTTTGACTTGGGAAATAAGGAGGAAAAGTGAGTTAAGAATAGAAAGGATCACAAATTAAACTAGAAATGACTAATATATTTGGCAATCTATGTCTGGGTTTTTACAATACTTGCTTTTAGGATAAAAAGTGAATGATGCAATCAAACTCTTATTGCATCAGGCATGATATGAATTGCATTATGTTATTTATATAATTCATGGATGATGCAATCACAACTCAGGTTACATCACTCTGCTTAAAAAAAATTGCCCTAGATCAGTTCTAGAAATCATTCAGTGTCATTTGTCAGTGTTTAATTTTGATTTCTGTCTCTAGAGGATCAGAGATGCCTTGTACTTGTGTGAACAATGCAGATTACATCTACATTTATGGTGAGAAATCAGGACAAGAGTTGGGTGCCACAAATCTTCACAAATGGTTGAATAGGAAAAGGAAATTATGCCTTTTGCAGTACCAATGATTTTGAGAGAGCCAATAGATCACATTAACAATTGTTCCTTCTGCATGATGCCTCCAGTTGGGAAAGGTTTGTCAAAGAAGAAAAAATGGACTGTGCAGTATCTAAACATTTCATCTGCTATACCCCCAGTGCCACATGAAGGAGGACACCAGAATCTCTCGAGCCAGCTGAGGAAGAGAATCAAACTTGTGGTCCTGAACCATCAGTGTCATGTGACCAGATTTTCTTCCATCCTCCTCCTCTGAACCACACCCCATAACACAAAGTGAACTGAATGGCCTTTTCAGGGATTTGGAACTACCCAAGAATAAGGCACAGCTGTTTAGGCTCCAGACTACAGCAACAGAATCTCCTGAAGGGGGTGATGTTAGGTTTTCCATGTTCAGTGACAGTCAAAAGGCTCTTGTCCCATTCTGCTTTATGGAAGGTGGTCTTGTAGCCCTCAACATAGTTTATGGTCCAGATGACTGTAGATGTTCATTGAGGCATCAAGAGATGACTCTTTAAGTTGTTGTTCCATATAATGGAAAAGTTTTTCCATCAGTTCCAGTTGGTCATGCAGTCCATCTAAAGGAAACTTTATGACAACATGAAAACCTTTGAAGTACATAAACTATGACCAACATCAGTGGCAGCTTTGTGGCTACTTAAAGATTGTTGCTGTCATGCTTAGCCTGCAGACTAGATATACAAAGTAGGGATGTGAATCGTTTTTCTGACGATTGAAAATATCGTACAATATTTTCAAACTCGTCTGAAATCGGGGGCTCCCCGAAACCTATAGGAAAACCCCACAAAATTGTTTTTGGGGTTCTCTTATCGTTTTGGGGGAGGGCAGAAAACAAATTGCACACAAAAACCAACCCCTAAACCCACCCCGACCCTTTAGCTTCCCCACAGGTTGGGGTCACGGCCCCCTATTGCCAAAACCGTTAATACCAGCTACATTAGCTCCCAATGCCAGATCCTCCTTATCTCGTAGAAAATTAAACATCTCAACTAAAGGTCCCAGAATATCCGGCTTGAAAATCTAATAAAATTTGGATGACACTCCATCTGGACCAGGTGCTTTACTTGATTTCAAGTCACAGATTACCACAGATACCTCTTCAGTTTATCTTTCTATTCAATAAATCTCTTATTTTTTCTGTTAAACAAGGAAGAGGAACATCTAGAAGGAATCAGCGTCAGCCTCCCCAATTTTATTATCCTCTTGTGTATAGATTGATATAAATTGGGCAAACCTACGTGAAATTTACTTATCATAAATATAACTCCATTGCCTTCGGAACTAAGGAGTACTGATTCACTAAAGCACATCCCCCTTTAAAACTTGCCTCCAAGATGTTCCACGCAAGGTCAATTAACTCTTGAATTGGATTCAGTATGGGAAAGAAATAGGACGCTTTGCGTAAAGTGACCAATATGGGATTTTTCTTTTGATTATCCCCATCCACACCAAGCGTCTTCAGGGTTTGAGTCAGACTCGGCAATTCATCTTTGTGAAAAAAACAAAAGCAGAGTCCAATGTGGCTCCAAATCAGGTAGAATTTCTCCCTCTTCTGAGGGGAGAAAACCAAGCCCCCAGTCATCCAATGTATCATGATCCACATCCCTCTGAACATCTCCAGGGATAGCCTCCCTGTGGCATTTGCCTGCGGTGGCTGACAAGTAGGAGACCCAAGCATGCGAGCCTTTTCTAGTAGGTTGCTTCACTTCTGCTGGGCACCACTGCAGAAAAGCTGGCAGGCCCTGGAAAAATTCCACCCAGGAGAAGGAGGATAGATCCATTCCGAGGCCCAAAGGCCCAAACTGGCATTCTCTGGCCCCTCTCTCAAGAATGAACTCTGCCATTGGGAGCAAGGGGAACTGTCTGCTGTGTCACATCCAGCCCCACTACCCTCCAGAGCCACCATAGGCAGAGGGGAAGTCCCCAACGTCAGCAAAATCTGTAGCAGCCAAGTCACCTTGAGCATCTAAACAGCGCTGACATAGGCATAGAGACAGCGATGGCCAATTGCCTAGTTTTCCTGCACTCAGCTCTAGGTGGCCTCTGCTCTCACCCTAAGAGTGCCTGGATGAACCCGCGCAAGTATGTGCTCGTCTCGGCTGTGGCCTTACACGCCCACGTCAGGACACTGCCACACAGAGAGAATGTGTGCACACGCCTAAGCGAGAGGGAAAAGAAATTGCCACCACAGCTGACTGAACTGAAACTGAGAAGCAGGGCCTAGCCAAAAGCCGAGACGTCTCCACTCTACACTAACTTCCCAGAGAAGTGAGAGGGAAAGGGTTAGGGTAAGAGCAGCAGAGGAAAAATGCCAAGGGAAGGAGGACCCAGTAAGGAAAGAGGGGCCTAAGACTACCCTACTCTTTTTAAATCTGGAAGCCTGGTCAGGCTTCCAGATTTAAAGCGCTAGTGTGAGAGAGGGCCCAAACTAGTGTCACCTCAGGAGATCAAGCAGTACGTCTGACTCTTCTCCTAGTCAATCCCCACAAGGGAGTTGCACGTCCACCATCTGCTGGAGATGGAGAATTACTGGCGGGCTGATGCCGAGGCAGCTCTTGGTCGTGCGTTTTGGATGCGCTAGGCTACACCCAATGCAATAAGGGGATTAGCGCATCCATAAAGCGCATCAAAACCAGGGCGCAGCTAAAAGCGCTCACCACATTAAATGTATGTAGATGAGGCTATTAGCTATTACCCCCCCATGAAAAAAATCATTGTACGCCCGATGCATGTGTTTTAACATGGAAAAGCTTAACGCCAGCCCCAGGAGAGGTGGCTGGGTGTGTGCTAGGAGCACTTATTGTATGCAAGCCGATATTGCATCAGCCTGAAAGTCAGCAGGTAGCACATTTAAATCAGAGAAAATTATTTCACTCAATGCACAATTAAGCCAGAGGATGTGGGTAAGGAAGTTAATTAGCTGGGTTTAATAAAAGTTTTTAACAAGTTCCTGGAAGAGAAGTCCATAAATTGCTATTAGACAAGTTGACTTAGGGAGTGGCCACTGCTTATTACTGGCACTAGTAGCCTGGGATCTATTTAATGTTTGGGTACTTGCGACTTAGATTGGCCACTGTTGGAAACAGGATGCTGGGCTTGATGGACCCTCGGTCTGATCCAGTATGGCAGGTTCTTATATTTAAGCCATTCCCAGAATATTCAGTATTACAGGAAGCTGCTTCTTTCCATTACTACCCCCCACCCTCACTACCAACCCTGCTTCCAAGGTGCTATAGAAATGTTGTGCATTCTTTTAAATGTTTCTTTGCTGTCAAAACCCACCATCTCCATAGAAAATGCTCCAACACATATCCCCTCCAGCAGATTCACTGGGGGGAGTCACCAATGGCGTCATGGTGTTAGCCTGCATCCTTACCCGCCCATCTTCCAGGATTCAACTAATCCACCAGCGCCACCACCACCACCACATGCTGCTCTTCACAACGGCACTGGACTTTGCCAACAGTATCATCCTCTCCTGCTCTTAGGTAAACACCATAGACAAATGCAAGTCATCAATTCTTCTGGCATAAGGCAACAAAACATGCCATGTGACAAAGATATTAAAAAGCAGAAAACCCTCAGCAGGATCCAGGCATAGGATTAACGCAGCCAGAGAACCAGTTACTTACCCAGCAGCGGGCTGCACGCCTCTCACTGAGGATGGAAACTGCCCCAGACAGGATGAACTGTGAAAGAAAAGGGGAAAAGATGTACATCATGACAAAAACCAAAATGGATGTATGACACTACACTTTTGTAGGAGAGAGAGAGAGAGAGAGACTCTGGAATAAACAAGCTAGATGCCAATAAAATACCAGTGAAACCTGGACAGTTTTTATTTATTTATTTTACATTTTTGTATTCCACATTTCTAAGCCATCTCTCCCCCAACCTCACACTCTTCACTTGGCACTCCGCTACCTCTTCCCAATATGCTCTCCCCCCCACTCTCAGACACTCCACCCCCATCTACTCTCCCTCCCCCCCAGCCCTCCTACTTCCGATGCCCGCCTTGCATCGGAGAGTGGAGTCGGTAGCCTGAGAGAGCAGTTAGGGGAGGCAGCAGTGGCAGCTTAAGGGCCGCAGAGCATGGAAAGCCGCAGCTGCTCCAGGTTTTCACCAGCGGGATCTAGGCGATTGCTGCCGACACCTTTGGGTCCCAGGATGCCTGACAACTATTTCCTCTGTTTAACCAGACCGGCCCAACTTATGGGCAAGGCTGCTGGCACCCTAGGAGACGACTGCCTAGCTCACCTCACCCTGTCCAAAGACTAGCACGGACAGGAAGGCTCAGAGAACAAGCATGGTTCTGTTTTTCTAGAAGTTTATCTTGTATAAAGTTTATGGCATTTTTAAAACTGTGAGATACAAGGGGCTTCCATGGTCATTTCCTGGATCTCCTGGCAAATTGGGCAGTGGAAATGTTCTGTATTGTAAGACACTTTTGGGTAACCGACCTATTAGATTTGTGCAGCAGGCTCACATTCTAAAAAGTGAATTTCATTTCAGGATTACTGGTACTCACTGGGGTACCAGTCCAGAAGAGGGCTCCACTCCAGAATAAGTCATAAGAGGGCCCGGTGCAGAAGACGATTCCAAAGGCAAAGAAGACCAGGCCAAGGACCATCTGCGCCGCCTGCAATAGATAAGAAAAAAGCAATGACCCTGGCATTCCTGCTGGGGAACCTTTGTACGCACATCTCTGAACTTTATTGCTCCGACAGCCAAAGTCAAGGGTATTCTGTTCTCAGTATTTTGCAAATTCATTGTTCCGAGTCAGTTCCATTAAAGCCACTCAAGTTCAGCTTGATCTTAGAAACGAAGCCTTAAGGAGCAGAAACATTACGGGTTCCATATTCAAAAAGGAGCAAGAACCACCCAGCTTTTGTTTCTGCTGGCACTCCAAGTAAGAAACCTGCATTTTGTATTCTAGGACGTGCTCAATCGCAGGCCAGGCCCCAGAAGCCTCTTCTCCCTGGATGCAGTTACCAATATGGATCTCTTTCAAAACCCCAAATTCTTCTCTCTCTGCTCTTTAGATTTTAACTCTCTAATCCATGACACACACATACTGCCCCGTACAGACAACTTCTCCTTATCTGTTTTGTAAATACTTAGCGCTATACTGTAATGTAGACCAATGTTCTTCTCCCATTCTTCTTTGAAATTTATAATCACCTTCCCCTCTTCAGTTTTCCTATAAAGAGTTTTGTAAGCTCAAAAAGCAAGATGGTGCCAGTCCCAAGATCTTAAATCAGGAGCAGTCTGAAGGGAGGGATGAGAGGCAGGAGTGGTTTAAAAGCTGGATCGGATGAGAGAAGAGGGAATGAAAGAAGATGGACTGCAGGATCTAACAGCAGAGCTGGTGAGGGAAGGGTTGGAGAGGAGGAGGTGATAAAGGGAGGATGAGGAGAAGGGAACTGGGGATGGAGTGAGGAGGAGATGACAGAGGATTGACTGGGAGTTATAGGAAAGGCTTGAGGGGACAGAGGGGATCGGCTGGAGAGATGCACAAAGGTCTGAAGAGGTGTAAGAGAGAGGCTGGGCTGGGGATGTAGGAAATGATCTCCTGGAGAGGTAGAGATTGAGAGAGGGGTCTCCTGGAGAGGATCAACTGGAGTGCTAATTTATTAGTCATTCACTGGAGTCGGCCACGTGAAATTTCACATGCTATAAAGGGTCACATTAACTAAAAGTCTGGGAAGCCTTGTCTTACAGTAACCCGACTGCGTCTCCGTTTCACAGCTCAGTGCTCTGATCTAGAAGCCGCACTGCCAGCCCCAGAATAAGTTTCATGGTTGAGTAAATATCTCGTTGGCGTCTGGGATACATCGTGGGTGCCTCATGTAATGGGCTTAAATTCTCTTCTAAATCTACACATTTATTTTAAATGTGTAGAAATCACTCTTTAATGACCATGTGCTCTGTCATCACTTACTCCAAGCATTTTCTGCTCGCCTTTGAGTGCAACATTTCCAGGTCTTTTCTGCTCCTTCTCAAGTGCAACATTTCCAGGCTTTACTTGGCTTCCCAGAGGCCCAATACTTTTACCCAGAGACTTCACAGACTCCATCAGGTAGGCGAGGGACGAGCCTTGGTTTATGGTGATGTTGATGACTGTACGGTCACGGGCATCGGTGGCAACTTCCGAATCATTCACTCTCACCAGGCTGGAGGACATGTTGTGGCAAGACGTTTGCCTACAAAGCAAGAGTGTAAATCACAAAAATATGTTGAAATACAGATATGGCAAATTCACTTGCAATACATAAACCAGAATAGGAATTAGTATTTTATACACTGTCAATCTGGAACAATCTCGATGGTGTACACAATTATATAGAAGATACTATATAATACAAAAAAAAAAAAAACCTCAATAATACAATAAAACTTAACATTTGTAAAATAATCAAACTCATAACACAAAGCTTATTTGCAATAATAAAATAGATCAATTAAATACACCAAATTTAAAACAATATTAGTAAGGTAAAAAATAAAATGAAACTAAATAAGGTAAGAAATAAAAAACAAAATAAAGCGAGATGATATAGCTTTAAGCACAGGAAACAGCCAGTAAAGGTTCGCACATACATATTGATTATTACTCTGCCACCAGATCATGTGCATTTCTAAATAATCATGTTTTCAATTGTTTTTTAAAAATATTTAAGTCCTTTTGTAGTTTAAGTTCTTTGGGTAGTGAGTTCCACAATTTGGGGCCTGCTACAGAGATAGCCCGTTCTCTGACCTCTGATAAATGTGCAGTTTTAATTGATGGGACTGATAAACATTTATTTGCACAACAAAGGTTTCTTTGTGGGATATGAAGGCGTAGTATAGCATTTAGGAAGAAACGGAAAGGAGCAACTGCAAACAGGGGCAGCTCAAGGCAACCTGCTGCTCCCCCCCCTAAAGTGCTTGCTGTACATACCCTCCCCTCTATCTTGTTCACTCACCTCCCTATTCTTACCTCTTATCCCTTCCCTCTCACTCCCTTCCTACTTACCCTGTCCCTCCCCTCATTCTCACCTGTCTCCCCCTTCCTTTCCCCCTCCCCCCCAATGCTCTCATATCTCTTCCCATCCCTCTCTCACATCACCACTCCCCCAGGGTGCACATATTTCCCTCTTTACATCTCGCATGGCTCTTGGTGCATCGGTTGCCTCTCGCTAGTCTCCGTCCTTTCTGAGATTCGGCTTCCGAAAGTAAAGAGTATTCTAGGTGAGGCCTCACAAACCTGCTCTCTCTCCCCGTGCACCCTCGCATGGCTCTGGCTCGGCTTCCTGGCCATACATTTGTCCACTTTCAGGTCTTCTAGCTCCACGTCCTGGCATCCATGTCACTAGCCCACGTACCTTGCCAACAAGGCACCATTCTGCTCCAATCCTCTCTTTAGTGAATACCTAACAGACTGTTTATTTCTGCCCATAGTCTTCCTCATCTCTCAGTTTTCCAATCCCAACCTTCCTCCTTTCACAAACAAATCAAGGTAAGTAAATGACAAGGCCTAGTCACCTCACTTTATTGCCTTCGCCATCTTCTTCCTCTTGGGCCTCTGCACAAGGAGTTACTCAATATCCCTCCCCCGGCTGAGACCCCTTGTACTTTTCAAAGGCTCTTGGTTTCATCCTTACTTTTCCGCCAGCTCTTCAGAAACAGTTTCTGTGGAGCTTTCTCCCCAGATACTTGAACAAGCCCATCTGCCTTTTCCTTCATAAAGTTTCATTTGTGGCTCTCAGCTGGAGATGGGTTCCTTGTATCAGCAGTGCACCCAGCTCGTTAATTTATTCTCTCTAATCCTCCTTGTGACCTCCCACCTGCAGGACGGCTTTGCAGCACAGACAGACAGACAGACAGACTCCTGCTTTAAGTCACCCTGGGGAATGTGTAAAGCTGACTTAAAACCCTTTTTGTTAATATTGCCACTAAAGTCAGGACCTGTAATATCTAAAGCCACAAAACAACATTAATGCACGGTAATGGCTGCAATGCCCCCATCGTCTCCTCCAGTGTCATCGAGCTACACTAAGAAACTCACTCCCCTCACCTCTGCGGTCGATGCCTTACACCCCAGAATCATCCCAGGGCCAAAATACCTGCTGCCCTCCTCCTCCCTATCTCCGCTGTGCTCGCCACACTTTCTATCAAGAGAGGATTCTGCAAGAAAAAAAACTCACGCTCTGTCCCGATTACACAGGATTTCGTAACCCCGACACTGGGAGCCACCAGAACCAGCAGAGGCCGCAATGTCTCAGAAAAGCAAGGCGGCCTCCCTGACTCGGAAAATACCAGCGGAGAGGGAGCTTCCTGCTACTAAAGCTCTGAAGTTACTTTTCCTTTGCCCGATAAAAATGATTCCAATCCAGAGCAGTTTTACAGAGAAAACAAACGTTTAGAGGAAAATTGTTTTCAGCCCCACAAGTACGAGAAAGCCTTTTGCTACGAACGACTGAGAAAGGAAATGTGAGCAGATTAAGGACCCGCACAATCAGTGCCACGGACCTAGAGCCCGGCACTCCCAGCCCCGAGCCTCTCCCCGTGCCCCAGGGAGAAGCCTCTCTGACGCGCTCTCACCCTCTGCAAAAGCCTCCTCAGCCCCTACCTGGATCCCGGGAGCCAAACTTCCCCAGACGGAAGCAGCAGCTCTTTAAAGGCAGAGCCCGAGCCAGGAAGAAGGGGGAGGGACGGGAGAGGAGAGGGAGGCTCCCAGCGGCTGCTATTGCAAATGAAGCGGGTTTTATCATTAAAAACTCATCCTGCACCGAGACCCCATCGGCTTCCTCTAATCTCACCTCTGTGCCCAGCTTCCAGGGATTGGTAAGTATTACAGGTAACATAAGACTTCATGTCACCCTCACCAGGAAGCTTTTCCTATCAGAGCCACATCTCCATACATGCAAAAGGGTAAAACCAGGCCTGGCTTGAGCTGTCCAGGTGACATGGAGTAATAAATGTGTCACTGTCTAAATGAGCCTTCTCTGGTTGTTGGGGGGGTTAAACTCTTGTTCCTGCTCATACCCCAGATCAGTCCAGACCAGAGCTTTTGCATCCCTACCAGCAGATGGAGGCAGAGAATAAAACTTTTCAGATACTGCTACTTAACCAAGAGTGCTATCTGCACTCTCTCAGTATTTCTCTGTCTCCAGCACATGTTAGAGGTGTAAAACTTGCAGTGTGGTCAGACTGTTCAGGAATGAAGAATTGTGACCTCTCATCCCTTATTTTTGGAGGAACTAGGGATTAAGGCCACTCAAGAAGAATCTGACAATAAGGGAGTGGACCCTGTCTTGGAAGGTCTGCATGGACTGCCAAAGATCTTTCCATTCCATAAAAAGGTGAAGAAACTGGTAATCCAGGAGTAGGAGATTCCAGAAGCAGACCTGAAGGTGGGTAGGGTGATGGCGAAGTGGCCTGGTTTTTGAAAGGAGACTTTCACATTTGAAAGGATACTCGAAAGCGATGATTACTACATGTCAGAGTGTGGAGAGTGTTTGAAACATGGTATCTTGAGGAAGGGCTTGACCCTACGCACATATCAGTATCTCATATTTTGGCTTTTTTACAAAAGGGCCTAGTTAAAGGTCTGGTTTATAACTCGCTTCGAGTGCAGGTTGCAGTGATAGGCTGTTTTCAGTGTAAGGTTCAGAGGATACCTTTGGTTTTGCATCCAGATGTGATCTATTTTCTTAGAAGTGTGAAGCATTTGCGTCCTCTAGTCCACAGAATATGCCCTTCGTGGAACCTTAATTTACTTCTTTGTGGCCCTCCATTTGAGCCGTTGAGACAGTTGTCTCTGAAGGATCTTACCCTGAAGGCAGTTTTCTTGGTGGCGATTTGTTCAGCTAGAAAGATTTCTGAGCTTCAGGCCTTGTCGTGTAAAGATCTTTGCCTTCAGATATCGGATGATGGGGTATCGTTGTGTACGATGCCTTCCTTTTTGTCAAAGGTCGTTTCTTCATTTCATCTTAGATGGTGGAGCTCCCTGCGTTTCGACATTTGGATGCAGCAGCGCTTCATGCGAGAGAACTTCATTTGTTGGATTTCCGTCAGTCTTTGTTACAGTATCTCAAAGTTACCAACGGGCCTCAGAGATCTGATTATCTCTTTGTGCTGTTTATTGGTGCAAAGAAAGGAAGTAAGGCCTCTAAGGTCACAATTGAACGGTGGCTAAAAGAAGCAATTGTATCCATGTATATATGCAAAGGATGGCCAATTCCAGAAGGGCTTTGTGCGCATTCTACCCGGACGTAGGCAACTTCCTGGGTGGAGTGTCAGCTAGTTTCTCCACAGGAGATCTGTTGAGTAGTGACATAGTCTTCGCGTCAAACGTTCACCAGACATTACCGGCAGTATGCTCTGGTGCTGGAGGAGGCACAGTCTGGGGATAGTGTGTTGGTCTTTCAGGTTCCTGCCCAGTTTAGGGGAGCATGGTACATCAGACTTGACTGGACTGATCTGGGGTATGAACAGGAAAGGAAAATTGGTTCCTTCCTGCTAATTTTTGTTACTGGAATACCACAGATCAGTCCAGAGCCCCACCCTTATTTTGGAAAGACCGATCACAGTCTTTTCAACTCTCTCTCAAACAAGTTAGCTTTTTGGGGGAAGGTTCCCTCTTCTACCCTGGGTCCTCTTAGTACCTGTGAGGTAGTTGTAAACCTCCTCAAGAGTCCCTTCCTCTTTCTCTCTCATCTCTGGTCTCTGGCTGATGATACATGAATCAGTTTTCGATTATGGTGATTTTTCTAGCAGAATGCCCTTTCCCTTGGCACCTCCAAGTCTCTGCAAAACATTATCTCTTTCTCTCTCCCCTTCTGGAATTCTTCTTCATCTCTTAAACCTCTCAGTACCCGTTCAGTAGGTGACAGGTCCTACAGAGCTACTCCTGGGGGAGATTGCTCCATACACTACACAGAATCCTATTCTTCACCTCTCTCAACAGTCCACCCTTGATAACATAAGAACGTAAGAATTTGCTATACTGGGTCAGACCAAGGGTCCATTAAGCCCAGCAGCCTGTTTCCAACAGTGGCCAATCCAGGTTACAAGTACCTGGCAAGTACTCAAATATTAAGTAGATCCCTTGCTACTGATACCAGTAATAGCAGTGGCTATTCCCTAAGTCAACTTGATTAATAGCAGTTAATGGACTTCTCCTACAAGAACTTATCCAAACCTTTTTTAAACCCAGCTACACTAACTGCACTAACCACATCCTCTGGCAACAAATTCCAGAGTTTGTGCATTGAGTGAAAAAGAACTTTCTCCGATTAGTTTTAAATGTGCCACATGCTAACTTCATGGAATGCCCCCCTAGTATTTCTATTATCCGAAAGAGTAAATAACCGATTCATATTTACTTTTCTAGACCTCTCATGATTTTAAACATCTCTATCATATTCCCCCCCCTCATCCGTCTCTTTTCCAAGCTGAAAAGTCCTAACCTCTTTAGTCTTTCCTCATAGGGGAGCTGTTCCATTCCCTTTATCATTTTGGTCGCCCTTCTCTGTACCTTCTCCAGTGCAACTATATCTTTTTTGAGATGCGGCAACCAGAATTGTACACAGTACTCAAGGTGCGGTCTCACCATGGAGCGATACAGAGGCATTATGACATTTTCCATTTTATTCACCATTCCCTTCCTAATAATTCCTAATATTCTGTTTGCACAGCACATTGAGCCAACAATTTCAATGTATTATCCACTATGACGCCTAGATCTCTTTCCTGGGTGGTAACTCCTAATATGGAGCCTAACATTGTGGAACTATAGCAAGGGATTTTTTCCCCTATAAGCATCACCTTGCACTTGTCCACATTAAATTTCATCAGCCATTTGGATGCCCAATCTTCCAGTCTCACAAGTCCTCCTGCAATTTATCACAATCCGCTTGTGATTTAACTACTCTGAATAAATTTGTATCATCTGCAAATATGATAACCTCACTCATTGTATTCCTTTCCAGATCATTTATAAATGTATTGAAAAGCACCGGTCCTAGTATAGATCCCTAAGGCACTCCACTGTTCACCCTTTTCCACTGAGAAAATTGACCATTAAATCCAGCCTTTTGTGGTGGTCCCTAAGAAAGAGCCTGTACCAGAGCAGGGAGGACCAAAGCTGACGCCGGTTCTGCCAGTAAGGGAAGAGGGACCCGGCTGCGGCAGTCCATGGCTGGGATTCCCAACAATAAAGTCTCTCATTATTAGTGTGTTGCCAATTTTACTTGCCAGTTTAATATCTTATATGTTATAGTCTGTTTCCTCATCCTGGCCAGTCAGTGGTAAAATATCCTCACTACTATACTCTTCCCTTTTACCCTTGGAATTTATAACCATAAGGATGCCAGAGCACAATTTGTTTCCTGCAAAACTTTTATCTTGCTTGACTCTATGCCTTCCTTAACATATAGTGCCACCCTCCACCAATTTTATATATCCTGTCATTTCAATATAATTTGTACCCTGGATTGTTTGGAATGTGTGAGGACTTAGCCTCTGGAGTGAGTGTGACTCTTGCCTTCTTGGAACTTACAGAAAAAAATGTCTATACAGGAATAAGTTGAAGAAAGGGGGTAAAGAATAGGGGAGGAAGGATAAGGAAAAGAGGAGAGCAAGAACAGAAAAAGAAGGATGAAGAGAGGAAATAGTGTTCATGCAGCTCACTAAACCCACTATTTACACAAAACCCATTGGCAAGGTTTTCATTTACATGACTGTGGTTTCAGTCTCTTAGATGCTTTAGTCCCAGAACATTATTAAAATCTTTTATATGGAGATATAAACACAGAGCTGAACAGACCAGGAAAGCAGCATGGAAGCTAAAGCGTAAGCTAATAAAAATGAAAAAAACAAACCATAAAGTAAGTCAATGAACAGAAGGCCATACAGAGTTCAGTATAAACGCCTGGGCCTCCTCACCACCCCCACACGTTTCAGATAAGGACAAGGGAAATGCTGGGCCAGCAACTTCCTGTACACAGAGCAAACAGGACTGAGGTCACTGAGTGGTTGAATAAAGAAGTGAAAAACAGAATCAGATTCTCATATGGATCATTGTGACTTTCAGGTCATGCATCAAATCATAATTGCAGAGAAATTGCTCTAGCATTGTGTCACACAAGTACTTAGCTGGGTCCAATCCTCGTCCAGTGAAGGGCCTTGATACAGAAAACAGAAGGCATGGGCTCTGGGTAGAGCTCTGCTTTCTTGGCACTGTAAGAAGGGGACATGGTTGTCTGGTAGAGCTCTTACTATTAAGGTGGGGATAAGAGAAAGGATTACCATGTTAGGCAGCCAATCCCAAAGGATTCACCCCCACCCCCTTTCTACCTCCCTCCAGCAAAATATACGAAAACTTGGTGTTATTATCGACAACCAATTCAACCTAAAAACCTTCATCAATGCAACCAAAAAAGAATGCTACTACAAGCTCCATGTACTCAAAAAACTCAAACCACTCCTCCACCTTAATGACTACCGCACAGTCCTCCAATCCACTATTTTTTCAAAAATCGATTACTGTAACACTACTAGGCCTCCCCGCCTCAACCCTTAAACCCCTCCAAATGTTACAGAACGCAACTGCTAGAATTCTAACAAGCACCCGTAAAACTGACCACATTACTACTGTCCTCAAGGAACTTCATTGGTTCCCAATTGCCTTTCATATCACCTACAAAAGCCTCTCTATTATTCCCAAAACCATCCACAACAACAGCATTCACTGGCTTGACAATTCCTTCAGCCTACACTCATCCAACCGCCCAACCAGATCCGCCTATAAGGGAACCATTCATAACCCCTCCCCCAGGTCCATACACCTCTGCACCACAAAAGACCGCGCCTTCTCTCTTGCTGGACCCACCCTCTGGAACTCCATGCCGACTGAACTCAAGATGTGGCAATTCAAACAAGCATTCCCTGAATAGTCATCACCCCCTTCTGCCCCCCCCTACCTCTATTCTGGACCCTTGTAGAAATTGTGAAACCTCTCCCCTTAATGTTCTGCTTTTATTACTTCTGTAAATCTCCCCACCCCTGTACTTGTATTAGTACTCCTGTAAATCGCCCACCCACCTCCTCTAGACTGTACCCTGTATTCCCCTTTACTAGTTAAACCCCCCAAATTATTAACCCCCTACTCATACATGAATATTACTCTACCCTTGAATATATCACTGTACAATTGTATATATTGTATATACCTTATTCCGCTAATTCTGTACAAGTTATAGCCCCCAAGTTCTTAACTCCCTGTTTAATGTATTTTCGCTGTTTAGCTTCATGCAAACCGATATGATGTTTCGACAAATACCAGTCTATAAAAGCATTTAAATAAATAAATACATGCATACATACATACATACATATATATTACTTCAAAAAAAATGAACAGAACAGAAGATCAGAGAGCATCACTAACTTTTAAGTGGGGGCCACTTTTGATCCAGTGGGACTGGAGCAGAGCCATGTTGGGCCTTGTGTGTGTGTGTGTGTGTGTGTGTGTGTGTGTGTGTGTGTGTGTGCATACCTGGGAACTTTTGCTTTCCAGTCACCCGGAGATTGTCATGGGAGGGGGGCTGGTAGCAGCAGGTGCACGGATAGGAGCCATCTTGTGCTCATACCATGTGACAGGGGCTGACCAATGGCACCGGTAGCCCCTGTGACATAGTAAGGGCAAAGGCTATCGGCGCCATTTTGAATACCGGCAACCAACGACCCGAGTGCAGGAGTTCGCTCCAGGACCCCCGCTGGACCACCAGGGACTTTTGGCAAGTCTTGGGGGGGGGGGGGGGGTCAGGAGAGTGGGAGGTTGTAGTTAATTAAATTTAAAGGGTTGGGATGGGGGTTTTTTTAACTTTAATTGGAAATGAAAACGGATGCAACTGATTTGGGCCCCGACGAATACGAATACCGAATCGGACGAATCCATCCCTGCTGCACATCCCTAACACACACATGCGCAGTTTGCGAAAAAGTACATGCAGAACTGAGTTATGTGCATCCTTTTACATACATGAGACCCAAAATACATGAGGTCAATGTTGAAAATAAGTTACTCGGATAAAGATCCTTGGGTATCCTTCACCATAGATTCAGTAGTGCAGCTGCATCGCTGAATATACCCCGAGAAACCCAAAATTATATGAGGACGTTTGTTCAGATACCTTTAGGACTACCTGTTGGCATAATTAAAGTTATTCAGATAAATTAATTAATAAATTTGAATATCCAAGTTTTCTGTATAACTTTGGCCTGCTCATAAATGCCCCAGAACACCCCCACCCCCATACATTTTTTGGGGGGTTAGAGGGTTGGTGATTTTAAACCTCGGGGGTCACCCGGGTAGCTCAAAAGTTATCCAGAAAAAACCCTTTCAATAATGACTTTTATATTTTTTTTACTTTAATCAGTTTCACAAAATAGTTGTGGGCCCTTTAGATTATTCTTTGCTTTGCCAGTAAATCATAAAAATAGATATTTTTTTCTGAAATGGTCCATATAAAACTATAAGGATTTGTGGACTAGTCCCAGGGACGGTAACTTTAAAATGAGCGTGTGCGCGCCCACGTAAGTGTGTACGTGTGCATGAGCGCACATGTGCAGGAATGTTTAATTGGCACGTACTATTTAAAATACACCTAGTGTGCGTATGTGTGCCCCTAATTTTAAGTGGTTACACGAGGAAACATTGCCTGAGGTCTTGTCGGCTTTTGCATGCGCAAGTGAACACATTTTATAACATGAGCGTGTGAAAGAAATAACCTGTTTGACCAATTTGTCCACCAGTTTGCCCCCAGTCTATCTCTAGGTCAACAAGACCCCTCTGGTTCTTCAGCCTGCACTCCCCCCAGTTTTTGCCTATTACAAGTTTTTTTTAGACTTACACTTGATCAGGAGCAGAAATAAAACTGCACAGGTAACAGCCCAATGTGCCCTGTGTTCACCGGATTTAAAATTGGGATTTATGCGTGTGTTGGCTGCACCCCAAATCCGCCCCTTTTTTTTTTTCGCGAATAGCTGCTCGCGCATGTATATATATATATGCACGTAATTTGCTGGTTTTAAAATAAGAATTGCTCTTTCTCAGCCGGTATACTCTCATATATGGACCTTTTAATATAAGCAGCTCTTCTAAAATTTACCCCATTATGTATCTCGACGCAGTTCAGTCTCTATTCTACTTATTAAATTTTAGGTGAAAATAAGTTCTGAATAAAGTCTATTTAAAGTAGTTGATATACTCATAAGAAATGTCAGAATGGGTCAAACCATTGTTCATCAAGCCCGGTATCCTGTCTTTAATATTGGCTAGACTGGGTTGCGTGGAAGAACCCAGAAATCCTAATAGGAAAGTCTGTTTCCTGTTATTCTCTCCATGAATTAAGAGACATTGGATGAAAGTTACCTACTTGCATATAAAATGTGCTTGTGATCATATTTATTGTGCAGTGACTTAAGTCACTTTACCACAACATGACCCATGACATCAGGTTGTGTTGAAAAATGTATCTAGTACAGTACAGATGGATAAAACTGACAAGAATGTGACCACTGATTTAAAAGTAGGTGCATTTTGAATATGGCCAGGAAGGGCGCATGACACACCTACTCAGGAGAAAGGCCCAGACAGGAGCAGCTCGCTCAATGGATGGTGTCTGAGAGGAGGGGTGCAGGGGGAGATAAGAGAGGAGGGGTGCAGGGGGAGATAAGAGAGGAGAAGTCATGAGTTTCAGAGTGAATGCCTTTGTAGGTAAGTAGGAGAAGCTTGAACTCTATGTGGAAGGTTCTTTATTTACTTATTTACGGATTTGTCAAGTGCCTCTCCCAAAGGTCTACAAAGCGGTATACAAAAAGGTACATAAACAATGAAATCAAAGGTTCAAATAACACAGTATAAGACAAACTAGACATCAGTGTTCCAATACATACATCTTTACTGGACTGATTTCAAAGTGTAGCAACAATGTTGCTTTAACCAGAGAAATTCAGATTTGTCATCATTTCATTTTAATTTATTCATTAACAGCCATTTCTCAACTTCAAAAAGGCAATCGATCAGTTTAGTTATGGAAATGCCTCCATCAGACCCTATAAGGCCATAAATGTGGATGTCACAGTATAGGAAAAACCTATGTCATTGATTCATTTAGTGAGAGGTAACATATATATATTGTATATAAAATATAAACAGGTGGATAAAGTGATGGCAAAAGCCAGAAAGGCTGCATAGGAAGAGGAATGGTCTTCAGAAAAAGGGAGGTGATATTGCCCCTGTATAGGTCCCTGGTGAGACCTCACTGGGAATACTGAGTACAGTTCTGGATGTAGAGTCAGGAGTAATCTAAGAAAATATTTCTTTATAGAAGGGATAATGAATGCATGAACAGCTTCTCAGTGCAGGTGGGAGACACAAGGACAATATCTAAATTCAGGAAATCATGGGATAAACACAGAGGATGTCTGAGGGAGTGGGAGGGATTGTTACGTTGAATAGTTGCTGTGCATGGGCAGATTAATTAGGTCACAATGGTCTTTTTCTGCCATCATGTTTCTATGGGGTTTTTTTTTATGTAAATAGAAGTGGTGACAGAACCCTGGAAATTAAATTTCTGGATGAAGACGAGCTATTTTTCCAGCAGACGTGATGGGGAGTCAATGTGGTGACTTGAGAAAAGGGAAGGAAGGTGGTATAGAAATGTTAGGCGTATAGTAGATGGTATGAACTCGGCGCCGTATCAGCTGACAGGCATACAAACAGGGCACTTGAGACATATACTGTAATGATAGAGATAAAACAGACGACCAGGAGCTGCTACATCCATCTGCTTCAAGACTCAGATTTCCATCACATCCTGAAGTTCTTCTTTTTTCGCCGAGAGGCTGGGATCAAGCGGTTCCCCTGCAGAATCTGCCAACTCAATGTTATCCTCCTAACAGCAAGGAAAAAACAAATCCTAGGTCAAGGGGTCACAAGACACAAAGTTGGCCAAACAAACAGAGATAAAGTGACGCTGAAAGACATAAAGCCAAGAGGAAGAAAGAGGATGAAGGAGCAAGACAGAAAAGGAGGTGACAGCTAAGAAACAAGAAAACAAAGACAGAAAACAGGCAGAAAAAGAAAAAGGCAGTAGATAAAATTCAGAAAGCAGAAACAAGGAAGTGGCAGAGAAAAGAAGACCCAGACAGTGGCAGAAAAAAGAAGGAAAATATGTAACAAAATATATAGGGAGAGAGTCTGAAGGAGACAAGAATAGAGAACAGAGAAATAGGAGAATGAAATAAACGATATACTTCCTGTTTCTATAGAATTTATCCATAGGATCTACAGCATATTTCTAGATACAGCTCATAAATCAACAATGAAGAATACAGAATTTCTTGATTAAAAAGGTGTGCACATAACAGTGACCATGTGTCCTGGTAAAAATACTGTAAAGAATTGTATTTGTATAGCTTTACACTCCATCCATGCTATCTATCCAGGCACATATTAATTCATCATCACTTGATGCTTTTTGTATTATACTTCCACTGTCATATCCTATCTAAATATCTATATTCACCTAATTAGATTTTTCTATGTCTTTAATGCTCCTTTACCCAGACCCACAAATAATTCCAGGGAAATCACACACACACACACACACACACACACACACACAACCTGCCTTTTCTGAAGATTTCTTGCAGCACAAAGATGTCAAGCAATAGCCCGCAGAATAAACGGTGATGCACAGTTCCACGGTCACGGTGGTCAGCAGCAGTGCCGTAACACTCATGAAAAGCATCTTCAAGTAATCCTGCCAAAAGAATAGCATTACCATCAGCAGTTACAAAATCGCACGTGTCATTATCCTCAATTTCCTCTGAACGCTCATCTCCCGCAACATCAACCCACAGATACCACAGCTAGTTTACATTTCACCATCTCCAACACGATTGTCCAGAACAAAATCACCATCTAGAAATGACACAGAAAATCACCAATTCCCTGATTGTATCACAGGCATATTTATTCATAGCCTGATTTTATAATTCTATAGGCTATAATGAATCATTGCTGTCCTGCTTCGATTCATAATCCACTGAAAGCTGCCCAATAGAAAATTCCCAAATTATAGGCCAGATTCTGGAATGGAATCACAGATCACAAATTTCCTGGCCCATAACTATCATTCTTTTACCTTTCATAATCACTGCAGTCATCACTCAAAATATCATCCTCTTATCTTTCATTGATCCAATCAACACCATCACCCAGGACATCATCAGCTCATCTTTCATCATCACCCAGACACCAGCATTTTACTTTTCATCCTTCCCATCATTGTAGTAACACAGTGACAGAGTAGATGATGCCATCCAACCTGTCAGTTATTCCTATCCACACTGCTAAGGATATATCCCAGCTGGCAGCCACAGAGCATGGCCACTTGTAAGATAGCATTCCTTATCCAGGACAGTTTGCCATCATCCTTATTTTTACACTACCATCTCGAGCAGATAAAGCATACAAAATCCCCCATTTAATTCTTATTTAGCACCCTTTCGTTTCTTCAACAGGGTTTTGTAATGATCCTAATGGCTAGCAAGACGAGTGTGGCTGTTAACTGAACATTCAACAGAAATAGCATTGTGAGCAGTGAGCACTTGTGTTTCCATTAAGGTTTTCAGTTATTAATATTAGGGACAAAAAATTATTGGTTCTGTTCAGTTCACTTTTGGCCCAGTTTTTGGGCAAATTGCATTTCAGAAGATAGAGGTGGGATGGGGAGTTCATTTTAGTTGGATTTTTCTTTTTGGCAAATAGCATGCACTATTTGTAAATAACATGGTCTATTTGCAAATAACATGGACTATTTATAAATAGTGCATGGTATTTTCCCAAATGATAAACCTGAACATTTTCAGGTTTTTCCAGAGGCAATTTTGATTCATTTTGTATTTAACAAAATGAAACACAAATAGCTTTATTCAGTTCAGAATGCAAATTTAAACAAAAGGACATCCCTAATTAATGTATATAGAAGTGATATGTGTGTAAGTGGACTTTTGAAAATTCACCTCTGGTTTATATGCATAAAAGTACTGCAAAGAGGCATTCCTAGGGGGTGGTTATTTACTTAAAAACCTTATATTCCACAGGATTCCAAAAGCAATTCATTCAGTGCAGAGTAAATGATAAAACATTCACAAATTAAAATAATATGGTACATAAATCAACATAAGAATTAAAACAAACACAGAATAAAATATCACAATTGAAAAAATCAAATACATACAGTTCACATTTGTATATAAAATTATCTTTAAATAATAAAGCCTTAAACACTTCCAAAAGATTTTAATGTCCTGCTCCTCTCTCAGCTCCAAGGTCAAGGTGTTCACATCACTGGGGCAGCGACTGCTCAAGCCTATATGCCTGCATGGCAGGTTCCTTCAAAAGACCAATGTTCGAAGATCGCAGCCTACGATCAGGTCCTTACCACTGTTTATTTACTTTAAAATATTTGTTAATCGCTTTACCTGATTATATCTCTCAAAGCGATTAGCAACACAATCATGACATTACAGTTCCTGTAATCACGATGTCTTGAAAACGGGAAATCAGCAGCGCATGACAGACTTTGTTGAATGCTGCTGACACATCTAACTGCACAAGTATCCCCGATTTACTATGTTTCAAACCGTGAAACATGGTGTCTTGTCTTTTAGGGAAAGCAAGAGAAGCTGTGTGTTACATGCCTTCCTATAGCCGAAGTGGTCGTCATTCAACACCTCATGGCCTGATATAACTTCATCTTTCTGCTTTAGAATGCCCTTCTCATGTATCTTAGCTAAGGTAGGCAAATTTGAAATCAAACGATAGCTACTAATTTCTGCAGTGGTTACCTTTGTTCTCATCTTTCAGGAGTGGCCTGACAGTGGCTCTTATTAATGATTCTGGTACAGCTCCCTCTTCTAATCACTTATGCACCATACGTCTTATTATGGTGAATGTGAAGTCTTTCATGACTCAAGAGGGGAGCTTGTAGATTTAAGGTCTGCTATAATAACCATAGTATCTGAATGTTATCCACTTTGGAGTGGCTGAAAGCAGGATATAAAATAAATAGATAACTACAATAGTAGTTGGTGTTCCGCCTTCACGGAGCAGAAGGATGGAGGGCTGCTATCTCCAAAAAAAAATAAAATAAAATAAAAAAATAAATAAAACCAGGGGTGGGTAAGAGTATGGGGTAAGGGGGTGGCTGCTTGTTACAGAGGTTGCTACCCCTAATTGAGCTGGATGTTCACTTGGATGCAGATACGGCACTGCTCTCTACATTGGTGGTGGAGTGCAGGGGAATTAGGGCCGGAGGGTACTGGAAGCCAAGAGTAACAGGTGTGAGAGAGAAAAAGGGGAAAAAAATGGATAAAGTGCGTAACTTGCTGGGCAGACTTGATGGGCCGTTTGGTCTTCTTCTGCCGACATTTCTATGTTTCTATGTTTCTACAATAGTAATTTCTCTTAATGACAATTTACCAAATTCAGACCGACTTTCTTTTATAACAGCTGATAATGCAATATCAGCCCCTCTAGGAACCAAACCAAGTTGAGCACTAATACTTATAATATTATTCTCAAAAGAATCAGTGAACGCATCACAAGATGGAATAGCATTTGAAATGACAGGTACCAGCGCGCCCTGGATACTGTATAGGCGCTGTATAGCGCTCTATACAGTAAGATGGATTGCGCACGCCCACCGCTTCATTGACGCGCTTTGGACACCACTTGGATTTGCGTCTAATTTGAATACTGAATCGAACGGCTTGTGAACCAAAATATGCACATGGCAAACGAGGGTGCGCCCGGCCCTACCGCACTCTTTCTTACGCGTCCTTACTGTATCGGCCTGATTGTGAAAGCAAGGGCCCGGGGCCTGTTCTCCTCAGGCACTCCTCCCCCTGAAGCACCGCAGCAATGACAGCTTCCTCTCACATCTCTGCCTGTCACTTCCTGTACCGGCAGGAGGCAGCCAGCAGGTCTCCCTCACTGCTGCCTCACCCTCAGATGAAGGCCTCCCACTGCTGTCGGCCCCTCCTGATACTCAACCACAGCAAAATAAATAAATAAATAAACAATGACCCTTACCTCTCGCCCCCACCCCCAATTGTGCCCTTTCATCCCTCTTCTTCCCACACTATGGGGCACCTCCAGGATTATCAACAGCCGCCCTGCCTGCATTCCTCCTGTAAGTAAAAACATTAAAAAAAAAAACAGACCCCGTATTCAGCGGCCAAGGAGATAAAAAGTGAGAGCGAGTGCTAGCGAGTTAATGAATGAGCTTGCATGTCTGAGAATCTGAGAGAGCACGTATGAGCATGAGAGACAGAGCATGTGGGCGAGCCTGTATGTCTGTGTGCATGAGTGTGTGAGCGTAACAGCATGTGAGCAAGCGGGAGAGAGAGAGAAGATAAAAAGAGAGAGCGAGTGCTAGCAAGTTAATGAATGAGCTTGCATGTCTGAGAATCTGAGAGAGCACGTATGAGAGACAGAGCATGTGAGCAAGCGTGTATGTCTGTGTGCATGAGTGTGAGAGCGTAACAGCACGTGAGCAAGCATGAGAGAGAGAGTGCTAGCGAGTTAATGAATGAGCTTGCGTGTCTGAGAATCTGAGAGAGCACATATGAGAGACAGAGCATGTGAGCGAGCCTGTATGTCTGTGTGCATGAGTGTGAGAGCGTAACAGCACGTGAGCAAGCGTGAGAGACAGAGAGAGAAGATAAAAAGAGAGAGCGAGTGCTAGCGAGTTAATGAATGAGCTTGCATGTCTGAGAATCTGAGAGAGCACGTATGAGCATGAGAGACAGAGCATGTGAGCGAGCCTGTATGTCTGTGTGCATGAGTGTGTGAGCGTAACAGCACGTGAGCAAGCGGGAGAGAGAGAAAAGATAAAAAGAGAGAGCGAGTGCTAGCGAGTTAATGAATGAGCTTGCATGTCTGAGAATCTGAGAGAGCACGTATGAGCATGAGAGACAGAGCATGTGGGCGAGCCTGTATGTCTGTGTGCATGAGTGTGTGAGCGTAACAGCACGTGAGCAAGCGTGAGAGACAGAGAGAGAGAGAGAGAGAAGAAGGTTTGTCCATCTGCCCGTCCCTGCCCCTAACTAATCCATAATAATCTCATGGTGACTGGGATCAAAAGCTCCGAGCTACTGAGAGCGGGGCATTTTCTTTTATCCTTATTTGATGTATCTGCTATCGTAAAATGTTTAGCAGTGTTTGAGAAATGTTAAAAAATTTATAAGAGTTAATGATTTATTTTTTATTTAAAACATACATTACCCGCCCTTCCAAGGTTCAGGGCTGGGTACATAGGAGCATCCCTAGTAAAAATAAAACAAATATGTACACTAAGCAATGCAATCTTGTGACAAAATAAAACTGAACAATCTTAGGACAGAAAATAAGAGAAACAATTAATGGATGTTTGAATTATTTCTTATTTTTATTACTTTGGGCTTACTGTTGATTTACGGTTGTTTTCTTGATTCTATGTTTTGAGGTTTCGTGAGGATAGTGATGTTGCTGTTTTATTACTTTGCGCTTACTGTTGATTCTTGATTCTTGATTCTTGATTCTTGATTCTATGTTTTGATGTTTCGTGAGGAGTAGTGATGTTGCTGGTTTTCCATTGTTGTCCTGCATAAAGAGTGCGGTTTCCAGTTCGGTTTTTGTCTGCACATTTCGATATATACTTTATGGCCACATTATTCTGTATCTGGTGAGGGTCTTTCAGTGTCCTACATGTGTGTCAAGGTGAGGTATTCTGCTAGCACAGGGATCTCTGACAGCCTGGCTTGTTCTGTTTTCCTTAGGGGAGGTGTATTGGGCTTTAGGGCCTGGGGTTGTTTTTTGTAAGTTAGGGGGCAGTCATTGTTTGAGTGCTGGCATTTAGTGCTGTTTTGGAATGGGAGGTTTACTTTATTGTAATTGCAATTCTGTTTACTCATAACTTTCTGAGGATCAAACCCACACCCAACACATATTATAATTTGCCAAATGTGAGATGGGTTCCAAGTGTCCTTTTTGGATTTTTTTGCAGGATTTCTTGGCTGGCATCACAGCAGTGCGTGTAAATATAATATACATGCTGTGATATTTTTATCTCTGAAATCTGTGAATGTCCTTTTCCATGTAAAATCTACTATAAATTCATAATTTTTAATTGTGTGTTTGTGTGTGTGTGTGTGTGTGTGTGTGTGAGTGTGTGTGAGAGAGAGAGAGTGTGTGTGTGTGTGTGTGTGTGCGTGTGTGAGAGAGAGTGTGTGTGTGTGTGAGAGAGAGTGTGTGTGTGAGTGTGTGTGTGTGAGAGAGAGTGTGTGTGTGTGTGTGTGTGTGTGTGTGAGTGTGTGTGTGTGTGTGTGTGAGAGAGAGAGAGTGTGTGTGTGTGTGTGTGTGTGTGTGAAGGAGAGAGAGAGGAGGGGAGCAGGAGGGTGCACGGCTGTAAAGTTTGCTTAAAGCACCTAATACCCTTGCACCAGCCCTGGCTGCACCGTCTCCATGTGGGAACGCAGGATTCCATCTGGAGCTCTGCTACTTTGCGTCAGTGGCTCTCCCCGGTCTTGGCCAGGGCTTACTGGTAATTTTTCTTTTGGATCACTTCTATTCCCCTCTCTCTTGGAGTAGGTGGGCAGAACAGAGCCTGGGGAACCATAAAAGCAGCAGACTCTGTGTAGCACATAGTCAATGGAAATGCCCTGGAGTGGAGGGGGTAGGGGGTGGTGAGGCATGGAGAAGTGGAGGCAAGCTACAAAGAAATGGAGATGGTGAGCCAGGTGAAGTGTCCAAAACATGCGTCCAAACCTGCACATAGCTAATAGTGCTCATCACATGTAAATGCCAAGTTGATGAGGCTATCAGCTCACGTTTTAACCCTCAAACTTTAATGGCAGCCCCAGAGCTCGCATTGTCTTGAGGAGCCTCAGGCCATCAACAGAAAATACTGAGCAGGAACTATAGAAAAAAATACTGCTTTTCTGTGACTCTTCAACTTTATGTCGTCGCGATACCAAGTAGGAGAAACCACAGAAAGCAGCAACCGTGAATGATGAACTGCAGGCGTATTTTATGACATCAGTGATACAATGTTAAGCCCATCACAATAAAAAACCATGCCATGAAGAAGAAGATGAAAGGAAAACATTCAGCTATACTTACAATTAGTTTCTGCATGCTCTTCTGACATTTATTTTCTTTCCCATAATAGGGATCCCAATGGTAAACAGTAAAATTACAGCGTAAGCACGTATAGAAAACATAGTCATAATCTGCTGGAGACCACCGCAGTTCCTTGTAACAAAAGTTGATAACGGCAATGGCCATGCCAGCACTGACCAGATTCATCAGTAAAGACAATAATATCTAAAGAAAGAAAACAGAAAAGAAATGTGATTTACTTCCAGCAAGAAAAGGCGACAGACATCTTTAAGAAACAAATCTGCAAACACAGGCACATGCAGAGTTACATAAGCAATGGGAACATCAGCTAAACTTTGTCCCATACAACATAAGTAACAGTTACAGCCTCACCTGATAGCACCTCACACCTACATCCATCTTCAGAGATTCTGCTGTTACAGGCCTCACACCACATCCCAAACTCAGAAACCCTACAGTTACAGCTTCACCTAACACTGCCTTATTCCTACATCCCATCCCCAAAGACCCTGCAGTTACAGCCTCAACTCATACCTACATCCCATCCATAGAGAGCCTAGAGTTACAATCTCTCCTCACACTATGTTATATCTCCATCTCATCCATACAGATCCTACAGTTACAGCCTCTCCTGAAACTGCCTCACACCCATATCCCATCTACAGAGACCCTACAATTACAGTATCATCTGACACAGCCTCACACTACACATTTTGTGCCTTCATGGAGGTATTTTATGATACAGATAGATACCTACCCAGCAGCGGGTTGGGCATTTCTCGCTGATAATGGAAATTACTCCAGATATTATGAACTATGAAAAAAAAATCAGATATAATCATGCACTTTACCAAATCTTTTCCATATCTTCACCTTCACCATTCACTCTCTTGTTAACCACAAGGATTTTTGGACTCTGTACATCTAAGTTCACTTGTAACATATCGGCTATAAAATAGCCCAAATTCTGTACTATCTTCCATAAATTAGCCAGAGATTTACATAAGGCTGGAGTGTTCCTATGGCAAACATCTGCCATGAAATCTTCAGCATTCCTGTTCCACATTAACCAGGAAAGAGACTTTGCAGTGGGCCAGTCCAAGATGATGATGATCCTAAGCAGCTTATGGACCCAATACTGAAAGCGTGTTCAGTGCTCAACAGATGGATAAGTAGGACTTATCTGGCTATCTAGCGGTCCTCTGAAAATCCCTTGTAGCTTAGCCGGATAATTCGTATCCGGCCATCTTTCAGTTTTGGGCCCTGTGTAACTATGTGACCAGGGCTTTAGATAGAAGGGTGAGGAGGCAGAGAGCATCATCTTTTAGAGGGACATGAAGTAAGCTGTCAGAGGTGATATGTGCTGGCAGAACTGGCGAAAGAGCAAGGGACTTTTTGCTGCCTAATTTGTTCCTAACAATCAGGTTTAATTTACACACCTAGTTTATTATTTTAAATTGTTACCGTACTATGATGGCACACGAGTAATTTGTAATCTATACCACCCATATTTCTCTTTATCGTGCCCTTCTGTAAACCGTTGTGATGGTATTTAACTTAACGACGGTATAGAAAAATTTTAAAATAAATAAAATAAATAAATAAACATAGTTTTCCAGCTAAGCTCTGTATGTAATGGCGCAATGATCCTGCCTGCAAGGGCCCTCAGTGTGCTGCAGTCTGAGCTGTGCAGGCTTGCCCCGAAGGCACGTGCAGCAGCCCCGCCACACCTTTAAAGCCTGCCTCACTAGCCGCCCACGGCCTTATCATCGAATCCCACTTTCTCCTTGAGGCCATCCTTATGCTTTATTCTACCTGTCTTTAATGTGGCCTGTTAAAGGCCTTCTTGCCCTGTCTTTGCTCCAGTGGGGCCTCCCAGTGGCCCCTCCTGCCTGATCCTTGTCCCTGTCTCTTGTGTGGCCTCCCTGTTTCCTGTGTTACCTCTTAGTGGCTTTCTTGAATGTTTTTTGTCCTTGTTTGTCTGATTCCTGTCGTGCCCTGAATTCTGTTTCTGTTTTGCCTTCCCTAGTTCTGCCCTGGGCCTGCCTAGCTCTGTCTATGTCCTGGCCTTGGTTCCTTGCTTGTTCTGCCCTTGTTTTGCCTTGTTCCTTTCTGTCCCCTTGGTGTCTTGTCTCTCTGATCCCTGCCTTGCCTTGCATCCTCTTCCAGTTTTTCTCTGCCTTTGTTCTGTGCTTATTTTTCCTGTTCCTGGCTTCTTGACTGCTCTGTTGTTCCTCTGCCTTGGAATCCAGGTGTCATAGGTAGGGTTTGTCAACATAGACATTCGATAGCCTCGGGTGGCCAATCTTTGGTGCTGGTGCCCTGGTGGGTAAGGGCAGTAAGTGGGGCTGCCACGGAGTAGTAATTTGGAATAAACTGACAGTAATAATTAGCAAACCACAGGAACCTTTGCAAGGCCTGGAGGCTCAGTGGGCGAAGCCAGTCCTTGATAGCTTTTATCTTGGCAGGATCCATTCAGAACCCATCTCATGAGACTATGTACACAAGGAAGGGAAGCTCCTCCTGCTCAAAGAGACATTTTTCCAGTTGGCATAGAGATCATTCTCTCGCAGGCATTGCAGGAGAATGCGAACGTCTCTTCGGTGGGAACTCAGGGAAAAGATCGATATGTCATCCAAGTATGCAACCACACAGGTGTACAGTAGACCGTGAAAGATCTCGATCATTTTCTGGAAATCCACTGGGGCATTGCAAAGCCCAAAGGGCATGACCAAATACTCATAATGTCCATCGCAAATGTTAAATGTCGTTTTCCATTCATCGCCCGACTTGATGTGGATGAGGCTGTATGCACCCCTGAGATCTAACTTTGTGAATATCTTGGCACCCTGTAGGCAGTCAAAGAGCTCAGTTACTAGAGATAATGGTAATGGTCTTTCTTAGTAATGGCATTCATGCCGTGGTAGTCTGTGCTCGGCCTGAGGGATCTGACTTTCTTTACAACGAAGAGTACCCCAGCCCCTGCTGGAGAAGAGGATGGATGGGTAAATCCCCATTTTAAATTCTCCTGAATGTAGGTGGACATGGCCTGAGTTTCTGGGAGAGACAGGGTCAAATCTATCCGCGTGGAGGCGTGGCCTCTGGGATGAGTTCAATGCTGCAGGTAACTTTTGGAATTAGCTGGACAAAACCTGAAATTTGAATATTCCCCCCCACCCCCATTCCTCAGCTAAAGCAGCGGTGGTGTTCCCAAACTGTGCTTTCAGGTGAGTCTGCTCGAATAAATAACCTGTCCTAAAGCAATCCCGATAACTTCACCAGATAGCTTTTCCCAGATAAAATGGTCCGAATGACTTCAATCTGGATATATTCAATGAAATCTGGTTAAAGATATCCAGGTACCTTCACCCGGCTTCCTTTCCCATTCGCCAGCTTGCTCAGATGGACCTCTGTGTAAATATCCGCTTCCTGCAGAGATATTTAATGCTTCAGGTTCTTAGGAGGATATAAATGATGTCCCAATCCTAGCAGTAAGGATGAGGATCTTAGGAGGATATAAATGATGTCCCAATCCTAGCAGTAAGGATCAGGATCTTAGGAGGATATAAATGATGTCCCAATCCTAGCAGTAAGGATGAGGATCTTAGGAGGATATAAATGATGTCCCAATCCTAGCAGTAAGGATCAGGATCTTAGGAGGATATAAATGATGTCCCAATCCTAGCAGTAAGGATGAGGATCTTAGGAGGATATAAATGATGTCCCAATCCTAGCAGTAAGGATGAGGATCTTAGGAGGATATAAATGATGTCCCAATCCTAGCAGTAAGGATGAGGATCTTAGGAGGATATAAATGATGTCCCAATCCTAGCAGTAAGGATGAGGATCTTAGGAGGATATAAATGATGTCCCAATCCTAGCAGTAAGGATCAGGATCTTAGGAGGATATAAATGATGTCCCAATCCTAGCAGTAAGGATGAGGATCTTAGGAGGATATAAATGATGTCCCAATCCTAGCAGTAAGGATCAGGATCTTAGGAGGATATAAATGATGTCCCAATCCTAGCAGTAAGGATGAGGATCTTAGGAGGATATAAATGATGTCCCAATCCTAGCAGTAAGGATGAGGATCTTAGGAGGATATAAATGATGTCCCAATCCTAGCAGTAAGGATGAGGATCTTAGGAGGATATAAATGATGTCCCAATCCTAGCAGTAAGGATGAGGATCTTAGGAGGATATAAATGATGTCCCAATCCTAGCAGTAAGGATCAGTAGACAAATTCAGTATTAGATGAAAACTGTAACTATACTCGCCAATGTCTCTCACTGTGTACATCGATTACAGACCTTGAATAATGAAAGACTGCTCACGATGAAGGCTGTGGGGGTCACTGGTGTACACAGTGGGAGAGACACCGGTGACCATACTGAATCTGTCTACTGATCGCTCGGACGCTGTTCCCAAGCTTTTCCATAAAATAGAATCAATAAGAGCATTTGATCTCTAATAAGCCCCTGACGCAGCCAATGTGCGAAACTCGGCCATGTCGGTCCTGTTTCTATCGCGCCTAATCCCAGCAGTAGACTCAATGGTCTAACTGCTGTCAGGCTCTTTCATGCTTTCTTTGCTTAGATTTTTATTCATAAATAGCTATTACCTATCCTAGATGACTGGAATGTTCTTCTAAAATTAGGCTGAATGTTGCTTTATAATTAGGACTTCTGATTTTAGGTTTCAACTGATAAATGCCACTCAAACACTCCAGATACAAAAAAAGTTGCTTATTGGGTAAATATCAGAAAGACACCACGTCCCCCAATACTCTCTCATCACTCTCCTTATCTGCCTTGGATCTTCCACTCTGTTTCTGTGCCTTTTCCATGCTTAAGACTTTTCAGCTTCACAAATGTATGCATTTGATTCAGCCAGAAAAGGCACCCGACAATAGTGCCTGCTTCGTGGAAACGCTGATAAACACTCATTTTTTTGTACTTTCAAAGAACCCGGAAGTAACTGGAAAATAAGTTTATAAACACCTAAAAATTGAAGCCCTGCTTATAATTAATTCTGATAAAAAAAGATGAGATTTCTGTCCTGCTACTCACCACGCCCCCAGTCCAGAAGGCTAAGCTTCTCCGTACGATATGGGAATTCCGATAATAATTCGAATCAACTGCAGAGGCAAACGTCCCTCCACAGGCAATGCACAGACCTCCGAGGACTATCTGCACCACCTGGAAAGAGACAGCAGCACAGGTGAGACCCACAAAGCCTTGAGAGGGTAGAAAACAAGGAATAGCACCGTTATAGCCTTCTAAGAAGGCGTAGGAGAGATCTAGCAGTGAGCATGCGCTAACAGAAACAAGAATAAGAAAGGAATAAGAATGATTTAACGAGGTACAACAGCCTTAAATTAGAGATTCTCTGTGATGCAACATAAGAACATAAGAACATAAGAACATGCCATACTGGGTCAGACCAAGGGTCCATCAAGCCCAGCATCCTGTTTCCAACAGTGGCCAATCCAGGCCATAAGAACCTGGCAAGTACCCAAAAACTAAGTCTATTCCATGTAACCATTGCTAATGGCAGTGGCTATTCTCTAAGTGAACTTAATAGCAGGTAATGGACTTCTCCTCCAAAAACTTATCCAATCCTTTTTTAAACACAGCTATACTAACTGCACTAACCACATCCTCTGGCAACAAATTCCAGAGTTTAATTGTGCGTTGAGTAAAAAAGAACTTTCTCCGATTAGTTTTAAATGTGCCCCATGCTAACTTCATGGAGTGTCCCCTAGTCCTTCTACTAGCCTTATAGTAAAAAAAAAAAAACCATTAAGACGAAAAGGAAACGATATAATTAGGTTTCTTAAAAATGTACTGATGCAGTATCAGGCAGCAGGCTGCTAACACGAGTTCTAGGCCCAGAAACGTCTATGAACAGTGCTCTTACACTGCAAGCAGAGCGTTACATAGGATGGAGCACAGAACTCCAAAGACGGATTCCCCAGTCTAAACTCGCCCCTCGACCATAAGCAAGCACTGACCCTGTGTTCCTGATAATGGAAGTCGAGGATCAGATGGGTGTACTCTCTTATCAATAACTGGCTTCAGGGTTCCTATGTGCGACTTAGCAACTGTTACCAGCTGGGTCCAGGTCATCAGGGGCACATTGAGCTGACACAATGATGCTTTTGCCCCACTGTGTTTATGGACTTGTAGTTCTCTAAGTAAACAGGACTACCAGTCAGGAATTTGTCAGTGTGAAATTATAACGAACAAAACTGGGAAAATTTCAGTGGAAAAAAGAAAGTCAGAATTTCCACTGATTTTTGTCCCATTTAACAAATTACTGGGAAAATAAAATGAAAACTAAGATCCCTACATATACATACCATAAACAGTATTACTGTTAAATACAGGAGCTTTATAAGATGGGCGTACCAGAAACAGAATATTCATGGGACAGAACAGGAGTCCTGGAAGCCGAATGTTCTCATTGCAGAAGCTCTGTAAGCAGAATGTCCCTACGATAACTCAGAAATCAGTACTCACACCACAGGCAGTCTGCTCTCCTCGGAAGATCTTCCCTACGGGTTTCATCTTTGTGGACAGCCATGCGACAGAATCCCCAAGACCCGAGAAGGATGGGCACATGTTAACATTGACTGTCACTGCCACTTTTTCAGCTCCCGCATGGACTGGCTCCATTCTTTCAGTCTGGGTGACAACAGAAGGCATGGCCTGCACATGGGGAGAGAAGAAAAAGACGGAGCAAAAAACTATAGGGCAGGGCAGAAAACAAAACAGCACTGATTTTGGAGCTGATGTTCTTTCACCGTAGCTGACTTCCGTACACAATGAATACATTTTAGCTGTGGAAAGAACACATCCTGAGCTTTCTGTTCCATTTTCCCTCTCCAGCAATTAAATTTGTGGAGAAGAAAAGTTTTTTAAACTCTGGAGTCAATTTATAAATTCAGTACCACAAATAGGTTTGAAAGTTATGCTCCCTGTGTGTAAATGGTTTCCCCACTCCTTGGGGTGGGGAAAACATTTCATGTAGTGCTACGCATGCCGATAATATTTAAAAATAGGCCTGTTGAAAAAGGAATGTTTTTAAAAGACCTTTAAAATTCTTCAGTATGTTTCAGAACGCACAAATATTTGCAGTGCAATGAAAAGGCTTCCTTTCTTTGTTTTTTAAACATAAGCATGTATATTTTACATGCAAAAACAAGTACATGCATGTATAAAACCTTGATTTATTTGCAGAGCCATGTATATTTTAAAGTATTATGCGTATACCATTTTGAAAATATTTGCAGGCGTACTCGAAATCAGCAGTTTGCCGATCCCGCCACTGATTCATCTCGAGTTCAAGGCCTTCACCTGCGTCATATCCGACACGCTCCTATGAAATCCATCCGTGGCAATGGATGGAGATGGGACTTCAGGCAATTGATTAAATACCCCAGGATGTTATTACTAGCCGTGTGCCTCGGGGATCGGTCCTTGGACCGGTTCTTTTCAACATTTTCATGAGCAACGTAGCAGAAGAATTGTCGGAAAATGTTTGTCTTTTTGCCGATGATACCAAAATCTGTAACAGAGTGGACAGCCAGGAAGGAGTGGAAAACATGAGGAGGGATCCAGGGAAGCTCAAGGAATGGTTTAAGGTATGGCAGCTAAGATTTAATGCTAAAAAAAATGCAGAGTAATGCATTTAGGATGCAAAAACTGAAGGAAAAGGTCCAGCACTGGAGGTGAAATTCTTCTAAGTACAAAGGAAGAGCAGGATCTGGGGGTGATTGCATCTGATGATACTCCCAGATGGCCCAACAGGTGGATAAAGTGACAATAAAAGCCAGAAAGATGCTTGGCTGCATAGGGAGAGGACTGGTCAGCAGAAAAAGGGAGGAGATATTGCCCCTGTATAGGTCCCTGGTGAGACCTCACTTGGAACACTGTGCACAGTTCTGGAGACCCCACCTTCTATAGGATATAAACAGGATGGAGCGGGTCCAGTGGGTGACGACTAAAATGGGCAGTGCTTTTTGTTCTAAAGCATATGGGGAGAGACTTAAAGACGCTAAACACTAGAGAAAAGGTGAGATAGGGGACATATGAGAGAGACATTCAAATATCCATGCACAGGAGATTAGCCTTCTTCAGTGGATGAGGGGTCATGATATGTGGTAGAAATGGGGTAGATTTGGGAGTAAGGAAATATTTCTTTACAGGGAGGCTGGTGGATGCATGGAACAGCCTCCCAGTGGAAGTGGTGGAGACAAAAACAATATCTGAATTCAAGAAAGCATGGGATAAATACAGGGGATCTCTTAGGAAGTGATGGGAATTATAATGCTAAATTAATTGGACAGACGTGCACACTGGATGGGCCATACAGTCTTTTTCTGCCATCATGTTTCTAACACTGCCCTATCACACACACACTGCCCCACCACAGAACAGTGACAGCAGAGGCGGCAGACGTGCAAGCTTCCCACACAGACACGCACAGACATACACGGCCCCACCACAGAGCAGGAACAGCACAGGCAGCAGAAGTGCAAGCTTCCCTCATAGACACGCACAGATATACACTGCCCCACCACAGAACAGTGACAGCAGAGGCGGCAGCAGTGCAAGCTTCATGCATGATGCACAGACACACACTGCCCCACCACAGAACAGGGACAGCAGAGGCGGCAGCAGTGCAAGCTTCATGCATGATGCACAGACACACACTGCCCCACCACAGAACAGGGACAGCAGAGGCGGCAGCAGTGCAAGCTTCATGCATGATGCACAGACACACACTGCCCCACCATAGAACAGGGACAGCAGAGGCGGCAGCAGTGCAAGCTTCATGCATGATGCACAGACACACACTGCCCCACCACAGAACAGGGACAGCAGAGGCGGCAGCAGTGCAAGCTTCATGCATGATGCACAGACACACACTGCCCCACCACAGAACAGGGACAGCAGAGGCGGCAGCAGTGCAAGCTTCATGCATGATGCACAGACACACACTGCCCCACCACAGAACAGGGACAGCAGAGGCAGCAGCAGTGCAAGCTTCATGCATGATGCACAGACACACACTGCCCCACCACAGAACAGGGACAGCAGAGGCGGCAGCAGTGCAAGCTTCATGCATGATGCACAGACGCACATTACCCCACCACAGAACAGGGACAGCAGAGGCGGCAGCAGTGCAAGCTTCATGCATGATGCACAGACGCACATTGCCCCACCACAGAACAGGGACAGCAGAGGCGGCAGCAGTGCAAGCTTCATGCATGATGCGTAGACACACATTGCCCCACCACAGAACAGGGACAGCAGAGGCGGCAGCAGTGCAAGCTTCATGCATGATACACAGACACACACTGCCCCACCACAGAACAGGGACAGCAGAGGCGGCAGCAGTGCAAGCTTCATGCATGATGCACAGACACACACTGCCCCACCACAGAACAGGGACAGCAGAGGCGGCAGCAGTGCAAGCTTCATGCATGATGCACAGACGCACATTGCCCCACCACAGAACAGAGACAGCAGAGGCGGCAGCAGTGCAAGCTTCATGCATGATGCGTAGACACACATTGCCCCACCACAGAACAGGGACAGCAGAGGCGGCAGCAGTGCAAGCTTCATGCATGATACACAGACACACACTGCCCCACCACAGAACAGGGACAGCAGAGGCGGCAGCAGTGCAAGCTTCATGCATGATGCACAGACACACACTGCCCCACCACAGAACAGGGACAGCAGAGGCGGCAGCAGTGCAAGCTTCATGCATGATGCACAGACGCACATTGCCCCACCACAGAACAGGGACAGCAGAGGCGGCAGCAGTGCAAGCTTCATGCATGATGCGTAGACACACATTGCCCCACCACAGAACAGGGACAGCAGAGGCGGCAGCAGTGCAAGCTGCCTTCTCACACACACTGTCCCACCACAAACCAGGTACGGTGCAGACAGCAGCAGTCCGAGCTCCCCCACAGTGACCTTTGAATGTGTAAGACTAGTGCTGTGGATAGACCAACTTTCACTTGGGCTATGAGGCAGCAGTCTTCATGCCTGTTCACTCCTGCCCTTCTTTGCTGAGGCCAACCACCTTATTCAGTGTTGTGGGCTTATTTTGAACCCCGTTTTAATGGATCATAAAAAAAAACAAATTGGAAATCCCAATTCAAATTGTGGGTCTCAGAGTGATATTTTGTGGGGACGGCAGTCCTGGCCTCTCTCTGTAATGCTTCATTTGTCCCCTGCAGCCCCCGCCTCAGATGAGAGGAGATTCTCAGACTCTGGGACGATCTTTATGCCAAAACCCCTTGCGATTCTCTTCACTTACTTGTGCATAGAGGAAGAGACTTTCTCCTGGTCCTGTGCCTGCCTCCCCCTTGTCTCTTTGCTTGCTCCGTTGTCAGCTGTGACCTTCTTTTCAGCAGGATAGGATCTGCTTTTCTCCTTGTTTACAAGTAGAGCGGGGGCGGCTTCTCCATGCAGCCTCTTCCTTGGAGTCAGGGGCGGCTGAAAGGAAGCGGCCGCCTCAGGCCAGGGGCGATCTGGCGCTCCCCATCGCCCAAAGCACGGCCTGTGTCAAATTTGAAATTCTGCGGAAGGGGGGAAAGCCAGGGTCTGAGTCCCCAGAGAAGCGGCAGATAGAGCGTCAGTGATAATATTTCTAGGAAGTTGGCAACCCTGCCACAATCCTAGGAGCTCCAAGATCTACCTTCCATCTCCCCCCCTCCCCCCCTCTCCTGCATTTGCCCCCCTGGAAAAGTGGGAGATGGGCGAATGGTGGCGATCTGTGTGTGGCTCAGCCTCTACGGGCCAGGGCAAGGGCGTTAGGCACCCTAGCTCTCGCCGCACAATTAAAATTCCTGTATTTATAATCATCAATTTCACATGAAAAAGTGACACCTCCAGGAGTAACTGTGCCTGCAAATTTACTACTTGGGGAAAATCAAAAGTAGGGACAAAATTCATATCCTCACCTCCCCAACTCCGCCCCTCTGAACGCCTCTTTGTGATGCGTCTAAAAGTACTAACGAAATTGCTTTTGCAAATCCTTTTCCATGCATAACCCCCGGGCAATGTTTAAAAGACATTTATGGGCAGAGCACTGGGGCTCATAGGTCACACAACCTTTCAAAACGTATCCCCAGAGAGAGTCATTTTCAAAAGGATTTCAGTGGGAAAATGAGGGTTCACCCGTGCAAAAGCCGTCTTGGAAAACTGTGCCCCCCCTGCAGGGAGATGGATGTGCGATGTCCCTTGGGGGAAAATAGTGGTGCTGGGGGCAGGGTCAGGATTTCACTCCCCTACGCACTATGCAGTCTGCGAGGTGAAAGTATCCCCAAGGCGCTGGGGGCCACTGGATTTTGACAAAGAGCTCTCCGTAAAGTTTCCCTTGGAAAATTGACTTGCAGGCTTGTGGCCACTCAAAACTGTCCTCCCCGTGATTAAAATAAAAGCAGAGAAGCACCTAATAGTGCTAACAGTAAAATAAAATTATAGGGGGAGGAAGTGATGTCACAGATCAATATGGCCACTTATCGGCTGGACAGGATGCCGGTGCACAGATCTCTCCAGGCATGAAGGCACTAGCGGTAGAGATCGGGAGGTATGGCCCTTATTTCTCCTGGGATAGAAAGTGAAGCTGCCCAGGGCAAACTGGAAAGCATCCTCCGATCCCCTTCAGGATGCCCCAGAAAACCTGAGATCCTGTGATGATTACCTGTCTGAGTCCTAGTCCCCGTGCAGGAATTAGCATCTTAAACCAGAAGATCAGAACAGCTTAGGTTACGTTAAGATGGCTGCCCAGGGAACTACATTTTCCAGGTACCCCCTACTTAGTCTCTGGCAGGCATCCATCAGGCAAGCCTGAAGACTGGGTGGAGTCTCTGGAGCATATCCAGGTGCATAGGAGAGGAGTCAGCGGGGCAGGCAGTCATGGAGGATCCTGAAGCAACCTTTACTAGGCTCAGCCACTAAGATAAGGGAACTGTTCTCAAGCTGTTAAAAAAGGAAACTGAATTGCACAACCTTGCTGAGGCCTGAAAACTCTTCGCTAGTTAAACTGATTTACTTTAGCTTATTTGATCTCCAAGACCTTTACACTGGGAAACTTGCATTATCATCTTTTTCGTCTCCCCATACTTTTCTGTTGCACTTCTGTTGCATCAGGGTTCTTGCTAAGCAGCTTCTTGAAATCAGGCGGCGAGCACAAGAGTCACAAGGATAAGGCTGTTATGACATCTTTATTATCTACTGGCTTAGCCTCTGACTGTGAATACAAAGCATAAGATGGTCAAAATGAACAGTTTATAAAAGGCAGCCTGTTTTTGAAAACAGTCAAATGTGATTAAACTATTCATGAGCTTTGCGTCCTTATGGAAAGGAAGAATTAGCGTTGCCAGGAAGCTCCGTGCCCTAAAGGAAAGGCTAAATCCATCTTTGTGACATCTGTGAACTTGTAGCCCTGCCTGCATTAGAAAACGGGGAACCACAAGTCTCTAGAAGCAATGAGGATAGACCAGGACCTGCTTAGTCTGTGAAGTGGAGCTTGTTGGCAACTGTCAAGGAAATGCAAGTAAAGAATTAAGAGACACGGTGGCGTTGCGGTAGTGGCCCATCAGCAGCTGTGGTGAGGGAGTCGTGCTCATCCCAGCGCAACAGAACGGTGTTAAGTGGAGAGCCACAGGGATCGGTTCTGGGACAGATTCTGTTCAATATCTTTGTGAGCGACCTGGCAGAAGGGACAGAAGGTAAACTTTGTCTATTTGTGGATGACACTAAGATCTGCAACAGAGCGGACATGTCTGAAGGGGCAGAGAGAATGAACAGTGATTTAAGGAAGCTTGAAGAGTGGTCAAAGATTTGGCAGCTGGGATTCAATGCCAAGAGGTGCGGAGTCCTGCATCTGGGGTGCGGCAATCCAAAAGAGCTTTATGTGACGGATGGTGAAAGACTGGGAGAGGGACCTTGGTTTGTTAATGTCTGATGATCTGAAGGTGGCAAGGCAATATGACAAGGTGATAGCTAAAGCCAAAAGGATGCAGGGCTGCAGAGAGAGAAGAATAACCAGTAAAAAAAAACCCCAAAAAACAGGTGATATTGCCCTTGTTGAGGCCTCACCTGGAGTGCTGCATTCAATACTGGTGCCGAATCTCAAGAAGGATAAAGACAAGATAGAGGCAGTCCAAAGAAGAGCAACCAAGATGGTAAGGGGTCAGCATTGGAAGACCTATGAGGAGAGGTTGAAGGATCTGAATCTGTACAGCCTGGAGGAGAGGAGGTGCAGGGAAAATATGATACAGACCTTCAGATATCTGAAAGGTTTTAATGATGCACAATCTTCAAACCTTTTCCGTTGAAAAGAAATCAATAGAACTGGGGTTCACGAAATGAAACTCCAGGGAGAATGACTCAGAACCAATGTCAGGAAGTATTTCTTCACGGAGAGGGTGGTGAATACCTGGAATGCCCTTCTGGAAGAGGTGGTGAAGACAAAATCAGTGAAGGAATTCAAAGGGGCATGGGATAAACACTGTGGATCCCTAAAGGCTCGAGGATGGGAATAAAGAAAAGAGTGCATGGGGGTTACTGGGGGTAACTTGCTGGTGTGGCAGTTCCTACTCTTAAATAAGCTTTGATACCGTTAATGTAACTCCATCATTGCTCCATGCTTCAACTGCTGTGAGAAAAGGGGAATTGGATTCACATAGCAACCAATAAAAGCCCCGACTTCTATGGTTTGGGAACAGATAAATATGGGGGTAACTTGCTGATGCGGCGCTTACTACCCTTAATCACTATCAGGTCGATCCAGTAAAGTGTGCTCCGTCGGAGCGCACTGTCAGCCTGCTCTGGACGCGTGTTTTCCCTTACCCCTTATTCAGTAAGGGGAGGAAAACACGCGGCCCACCCGCGGCACCTAATAGGGCCCTCAACATGCAAATGCATGTTGAGGGCCCTATTAGGTATTCCCGAGCGATCCAGTAAGTAAAATGTGCAGCCAAGCCGCACATTTTACTCTAAGAAATTAGCGCCGCCCAAAGGTCGGCGCTAATTTCTTCCGGCGCCAGGAAAGTGCACAGAAAAGCAGTAAAAACTGCTTTTCTGTGCACCCTCCGACTTAATATCATAGCGATATTAAGTCGGAGGTCCCCAAAAGTAAAAAAAAGTAAAAAAAAAAAAAAAAAAAAAATTTTTGAATTCAGCCCGCGGCTGTCGGGCCGAAAACCGGACGCTCAATTTTGCCGGCGTCCGGTTTCCGAGCCCGTGGCTGTCAGCGGGCTTGAGAACCGACGCCGGCAAAATTGAGCGTCGGCTGTCAAACCCGCTGACAGCCGCCGCTCCAGGCCAAAAGGAGGCGCTAGGGACGCGCTAGTGTCCCTAGCGCCTCCTTTTCCTCGTTTGCACCGCGTCGCCTCATTTAAATACTGGATCGCTCGCACCGGCGAGGGGCCGGTGCGCGCGCCGGGAGAGCGGGCGTTCGTCCGCTCTCCCACGGACTTTACTGGATCGGGCTGTAAGCCTGATAATTTTGACGCAACCCCAACATTGCTCTCTGTTTTCATGGCAACAGTTAAGGGATTCAAACAGCGTCCTAAAGCTTATGCAGCAGATACTGACATAAGCTTGCTGGGCAGACTGGGTGGATCATTTTGTCCTTTTCTGCCATCATTTCTATGTTTCTATGATGCAACTCAAACACTTCTCTCTGCTTCAATGGCAAAGCATAATGGGGAATTGGATTCAAACAGCAACCAATGAGGGACCTGACTTTTACAGTCTGGAAAACTGATGAGCATGGGGGTATGGGGGTAACCTACACGGCTCAGCAGATACTACCAAAGCTTTTTCTGCTGTCATTTCTATGTTTCTATGTTAAGTTCACCATACAGGGGGAGGTTTTGACTTCCCTTCCTGCCTGACTGGAGCCCAGAAAGTCCTGCTCCAGAGGATCCCTCCCATCAAGGATTCAAATAAATGCACAAAGGACTACATAAGAACAAAGAAGGTTTGAGTCATCTAACAATGAGTAAAGGCAAAGCCTCCCATTCAAAAGGACATTCATCTGGTGACTCTTCAGACCCCGGGGAGAGAGAAGGTTTTATCTGTCTGCGCACAGACAGTAACTTTAAATCTTCGCCAGGTGCAAAGGGTGGTTCTGTCCATACAAAGGACTCCCTAATCACCTGGGGACCCTTTACCAGAGTAGAAAACTAATTTTATACGGAAGTGGGCTGTGAGTTATGCGGCACCAGTATTATGGGACCCACTGCCTAAGGTCCTTTGTTTAGAAAAAGATTTACTTCAATTTAGGAAAGGAGTGAAAACATTTTTGTTCCCAAAGATATTTACTTAGGAATTTTAATGTATATCTTTAATGTAAGTGGTATATTGTTTACGTAGGTTTTGCTGTTATCTTCACCGAAAGATGTATAGGAGGTAGTGGGCTATAAGAATTTTAAGTAAATGAATAAATAAATCGATATCTTTCCACGCCCTGGAGGACAGGATTCCTCGGTCTGGTGCTAGGCATTCCTGCACAGATCGAGGAAGAACTTGTAACCAGACATTGCACTGTGCTGCTGAGGATCACGAGTTGTCAACAGTAAAGAATTATTTTTGGACACTAAGACAGTGACTCCAATCTTTATTTGGCATCCCAGCACACACCGCTATCTAAATTACCGCAGTACCAAAGGAAGTCAGGAAGAGAGAATTAGCCACCATACACACGGGGAACAGAAGACTCCTTTCATCCCTTAATCTATCGAACCTACATCCTGGGAAGGAAGGGAAGAGGCACAGCTCGCCTGGGCTCCTGCCCCGAAGAGCACAAAGAGGTTTATGGCCTCACCCATGCTAGGAGTGCACATCGGGATGGGGTTACACAAGTGCTGCTAATTTCTAAAATAGAGTGATGTCATATTTCTTGAGCTCATAGATTAGAATGCAGTGTGATGTGGTATCTCAATGATAAGAGCGAGGAAGGAAGAATTAAACAATTCTGATGACGTGATTCGGGAGGTGATATGCTTTCTGAAGGACTTCTTCCAGTGTACAGTGCTCGGTCGCTGTGTAAAGACCTTTTGGGAGGAAGCAAGGTCTTCCATGAGAAATACAGGGTATGGGTAAAAAAGATTGAGTAGCAGATTCCTCTTACGGATCTTCTGAAGGCAACTCCTGCCTATTCTAGGGTAATTAGTCTGTTCTGTGATGATTCAACTGCAGAAATTGCAGAAGGTTTGGAGTGTGTTGACTGCTGATATTAAGATGTTTTTGTATATGTAAGGTAGCTAAAAATCCCTCATTAGGAAGCATGTGTCTCCACAGAGATATGCTGCAGGGATACTGGAAGAGCTGCCCTTTGGGGAGGGCCTGAAGGCGGTTTGGTGGATCCCAGTGGTTTGTTTCCTTCTGGCTCTTTCTGGTGTGGGATCGGGGTTTCAAGATGGAAATTCCATGGATAAACAGAAGAGTGAAGAGGATTTCTTTCCTGTAGAGGGAGTTCTGCCATGTGAATCCAGAGGACTGAGGAGAAAGGGAGATTCACAAGAATAATTCAGATACCAACATAGGAAATTCCTGGGAGTAACCTGAAAGGGGTCAGAGGAGTCAAGGAAGCCCCTACATGTCTGGGAACTACGTGACTTGTTGGATGTTACTTTGGAGGTTGCCCCAAAAAAGTGAATTTTTTGTCTGTCAGTTGCGTACTATTCATCAGTTGCTTCAGTAAACAGTTTAATTTTGGAATAACATAATTCTGGTACGAACAATGGACTTTGGTGTCTTGGTCCTAACCCTGTAGCTATTTCTTCACCCACTGAAGAAGACCCAGGGGCTGCAGCAGCCAAATGTGCCTCAACATTGTAAAAGGGGAGGATAAAGGGGTTACATATAGATAAACTATGTTGTACAGTATGGTGTTAGTATCCTCCGAGAAAAGTTAATATTGTTCTGATTCTATATAAAATATTCTTCTGAATTCAATAAAAATATATAAACACAAAAATGTACGCGAACCTCTCCACTCATTGACCCAGGATGGTGGAGAAGGGAAGGCAACAAAAGCTGACTTGGATGAGGGACAACCCCCTGCAAGCACTCGAGCTCCAATGAGTGGCTGCTGGGATGTATCCTTAGCAGTATGGACAGGAATAGATGGGCCACATGATCTTTATCTGCGCTGGTCCACTATGTTCTTTTACTATATTTGTGTTTCTTCGGTTTGAGCTTCTTTGTTGAACCTACTCAATGTCCCCTGAGCAATTCTCTTTCCACTTCTTTCAGACATTGATGCAGAGTTCTCCCTTCAGTCCGATCTTCCGGTACCTACAGCTGCTGAATCTGGAGAAGGATTTGCTTCCTGCAGTAGTTAAATGTCAATTAGGTTGTCTTTGTTGTATGGGGGTAGGCTAGATTTAGAGGTCAGTAGTGGTTCTAACTGTTCCCTCATTAGCCCATCAACCTGAAAATCAGAAGAAAAGCACCATGAATGAGCCAGCATGTAGAGTAGCCACCTCCATATGGGAGGTAAATGTTTTCTTAATGTCTAATAAGACACGTATCACATACTTGCAGTCTATGTGCGTATTTCCTCACAGTATCTGTTTTAGTTTTTAGCATCTTTCTCTCAACAGTATCTGTTTATTTATCACTCTCACTATAAGACAAATATCTATCCACATTACCTCTTTTGTGTACAGAATCTATTCTGGGAGCCTGAAGAAGTGAAGGGGTTGATACATTTTAATATGCGAAATGGACAGAAAAATTGCGGTCTCTGAATGCTGAAGGCTAAACCTTCAGGAGAGAAAGAATCAACAAATGATCTTGCGTCTGTTCTACAATATCTGTCTGGCTATTGCATGTTCCTTTCCCTGTCACCTGTTGAGATGGTTTCTTGCTGCACAGATGGTAGTAGCCATAGGCCAGGAAGTACAGCGTGATGCCCAGCTCCAAGACCAGGAGAACCAGAAATGCGATCTCGGTGCCCACAGTCACAACCTACAAATGCCAGAACACGATCGGCACACATTTTATGCTTTATAATACCGACTCTCCTGCTATCCCAGTTAACTCCCCCTTTCCACCATTCACTGTGTGGCCCTGAGAAAGTCAGTTAACCTCCTGTTCAAGTTTAAAGTACTAGCTCTTTCAGTGTCCTATAAAACAGATATGTGAGTAACAAACATTCATATTATCCCCATCATTATGAGAGTAGACCATCAATCAGCACAACACGTCAAAGCACACTCACTCTTGTTATCGCCATCAACTCATGAACACCATTTTCACCCTTATTATCAAGATTATTATCCTCCTTTGAAATCTGCATCTTAACTATGAACATGAACTTTTTTTGTTCACAAGAACATTATTATTACCGTAATTATTTTTCCATTTTTGAATAACAGCTACCACCATGCTATTAGGACTGGAGGAGTAGCCTCGTGGTTAGAGCAGCAGATGGTGAACGAGGAAAGCCAGCGTTCAGATCTCACTGCCATTACTTGTGATCTTGGGCAATCCACTTCACTCTCCATTGCCTCATTTACCAAGCATTTCTCTCATAGACACAGCGAGAGAGAAAAGCCTTAGTAAATCAGGTCCTTAGATTATGAGACCTAAGGGGACAGGGAAAGGACTGACCTCACCTGAATGTAACTCACCCTCAGCTACCAATGAAAAGGCCTAAGCTAAATCCAAATAAATACATAAGAATAAACAACGATGACCCTCTCAATCATTCATGTCATTAACAAAATTACAGAACTTACCACAAGGCTATTAATAATATGGTAACAACCTTTGCTTGAGTAATTTTCCACATAAGATCCATCTGAGGCACGATATTCACATGGGAACCATGAGTCAAAATTGCTTGAATACTTTCTCAAATCCTCTTCAGCAATAATGGCACCTGCAACTGCTACAGCGGCGCTGATCACGTTCATCACAGATGCAAACGAGAGCTGCAACAGGAGAAACAGACCAAAGCTGCCTGAAAAACCAGGTGTTTACACCAGTGGTTCCCAAGCCTGTCCTGGAGGACCCCCCAGCCTGTCGGGTTCTCAAGATATCTGCAATGAATATGCATGAGATAGATGTGCATGCACTGCCTCCCAGGCCTGGTGCAACCGGGGGTGCACACTGTGTAATTGGACACGGCGGCACACCCGGGGGGGGGGGGGGGGCAGCATGGGGAGAAAGGAGAGGCCCCATGCTACCTCCGGTGGACCCAATTCCAAGGCCCGTGCAGCCACCGGTGGAGCCCATCCCATCGGTGCAGAAGAATCAGAAAGCCCATGCAGCCACCGGTGGAGCCCATTCCACCGCTGGCAGAAGAAGCCCATCCTGCAGCTCCTCCTCAAGTGCTGGCCCTGCAGTAATTCAACACTCGCGGTGCTAGCACTTCCTGTATTCTCATCTCACGATGCATGATGATAGGTGCATGTATGTGAATGGGAGGCCCCCTGGGATGTGTGTGTATATGTAAGTGTATGTGTATGCACATGCAACAATGGGAACATTCCTGGGATAGGTAGGGTGTGTGTGTGTGTGAGATTGGGAGCCTGCACTGGATGTGTGTGTGTGTGTGTGCGTGTGTGAGATTGGGAGCCTGCACTGGATGTGTGTGTGTGTGTGTGTAAATGTGTGTGCATGCTGCATGGGAGCTTTCCTGGGATGGGCAGAGGTGTATGTGTGTGAGATTGGGAGCCTGCACTGAATAGGCAGGGTGTGTGTGTGTGTGTGTGTGTGTGTGTGTGAGAATGTGAGCCTGCACTGAATGTGTGTGTGTGTGTATATGTGTAAATGTGTGTGCATGCTGCATGGGAGCTTTCCTGGGATGGGCAGAGGTGTATGTGTGTGAGAATGGGAGCCTGCCTGGCATTTGGGTGGATGTGAATGGGAGCTTGCTTTGGGTGTGAAGGTGTGAATGGGAGTTTGTGTGGGTTGTATGTGTGAAAAAGAATGTGAGCTGTGGGTTTGTCTGAGAGGGAGCATAAGTGTGTATGAGTGTGACGGGGTCACTATGCCAGTCAGGGGAGGTAGAATAAAGCTAGGAACAAAACCCCCCTGGAACCAAAGTCCTAGAAGGAGGGGGAGGAAAACCCAGGTGACACCAGAGTCAAGGATATACACTGGTGGCTTCCCCTGTAACCATGGAGATAAACACAGGTGTGGGAAGTTAAGGGTGGAACCTCCCGGGAGCCAATCAGCTGGCAGAGGAGGAGGCATTTGAAGAGTATAAAAGGGACTCCCTAACCCAGCAGTCTCTGTCTCCTGCTGGGGACTGAAGGAGAAGGACCATGCTACCTGCTGCTCTGCAAGACTGGAACGTTGGTGCTCCTGCTAAGATGGAGGACTGCTGTGACTTCTGGGAGATACAGGCTGTGTGACTGTCTGGATGTACAGACTTAAAAAGGATCTTGTTTGAGAGACTGCCAGCGGGTGGTTGTATCTAAGGGACAAGGAACAGATCCCGAGAGATACTGTGGGAGGTGGCAGTTAGGCCCATGGGGCCAGACTTTGAGATGAACTTCTGAAGGCAGCTGTTGGAAGTTGAGTCACTGGCTCAGTGGGGAGGGCTTCTGCCTTCTATCCAGGTGGGGAGGGTTCAAACCCTGCCTGAGGATTTGTAAAGATAAATAACCTTGAACTTCTATTTGAGTTTTTGATTGGTCAGAAAAGCTCGTTTGGGGCTTGGACCTTGGAACTGATGCAATTGTTGGTGTACGGACCCGTGTGACAATGAGCTTGGGTATGTGTGTACATATAAGAAACAGAGGAGAAGGTTTGTGCACCCCAATCCCACTAATCCATGACAATCTCAGTGACTGGAAATCAAAAGTTCCCAGGTATGGAGAGTGCTAATTCTTAAAATCCTTTTCAGTTTTATTTTTTGGGTATTTTTAATGTGTCAGCTGTTTTGAAATATTTTATTGGTGTCTGGGATATTTTAAAAAACTTGAATATGAGTTTTTTTAATTTGATCTTTTATTCATCAGCTTTTTTTGAAATAATAGTATGTTTTTAGTATTTATGTATTTTATGTCTGATGAATGATTATGGTTCTGTTTTTTCATTGTTATACTTCATAGAGAGCTTTCTTCTTGCGGTTTCCAGTTCAGTGTTCGTCTGCGCCTTTTGTATTTCTACTTTATGGTTGCTCTATTCTGATTTGGAGAGGGTCTGTTTATGTTCTGCATGGGTGACTGAGGTGAGGCATTTTCCCAATAGGAAGTGAATTAGTATATTTGGGCTCTCAGAGGGTCAAACCCACGCCCATTGCACATCACAATAGGCCTAATACCATGTGGGTTCCAAGAGTCTTTTTTTGCCGGGATTCCTGGTTGCACCACAGCGGTGCATGTAAATATAATGGAAGGGATATTTGTACCTCAGAATGTGGTACTGTGATATTGTTCATGTAAAATGTTGTTATAAATGCATAATTCTTAACTGTGTGCACGGAGCGGGCTGAGATGGGAGGTTGGTGGGCAGGGGGCATTGTGTAAGGCTATAAGGTTCTCGGGCACGTAACACCCGGGGGGGGGGGGGGCAGGGGGGGAGTGGATGGGATCAGTTCTCAGTTTGCATCACTGGAGGGAGTTGGGCTGTTTTTGAGTGGGCCCTGGACAGACCTTGAATGAACAAGGGGGGGCGTTGGTGACAGCAGAGTAATTGTTCACACAGGGCAGCAGAAAAGCTTGCACTAACCCTCTGCCTCCATTACATGCTAATTTACCTCATTAATATTCATTGCGGATATCCTGACAGGTCCTCCAGGATAGGTTTGGGAGCCACTGTGTTAGACTCCTCAGTGTAGGACAGGGACATTCCCAAACCTGTCCTCTGGACCCCACAGCCAATCGGGATATCCACAATGACTATGCATGAGGTTGATTTGCATGTGCTGTGTTTCCAGTGTATCTCATGCATAGGGGTGGATTGTAAAAAGAGTGCACGCGGCGTATATGTGCGCAAGCTACCCGGTGCACACGCATGTACACCCGATTTTATAACTTGTGCGCACAGGCACACGCAAGGGGGTGCACAATTGTGCGCCTTGCGCACGCTGAGCCGCGCTGCCTTCCCCCATTCCCCCTAACCTGCCCTTCCCACCCCTTCCCCTAACCTTTCCCCCTCTAGCCCTACTCTAACCCCCCCAAAACTTTTATCTTACCTTTTGCACCTGCCTCTGGGCAGGCACAAGCTGCGCACGCTGGCAGCCTGCCGGCACGCGATCCTCCGACACAAAGGCAATGGCCACTGTGTCGGAGGCCTCTGGCCCCGCCTCCGGACCGCCCCTTTAGTAAAGCCCCGGGACTTGCACGCATCCCAGGGCTTTACGCGCGTCACCAGGCCTTTTTAAAATAGGCCCGGCACGCATAGGGCTTTTAAAATCCGGCCCACAGTGAAGAATTTGGAAGCAATGAACATTCTTTTCTCTTCTATTTTTGGTGTAAAATGTTTTGCACATTTCTGGTAGCAAAGACAAAAACAGAGGACAGAGGGGGAGGGGGAGGGAGAATAACAGGGAAGAGAGATCATAGAAGAGTGAGGAGGGATGGAAAGACAAGAGGAGGGATGGAAAGACGAGAGAGATTGAGATAGGTAGGAGCAAGAAAGAGGCCTTCTTTACAGCTCACCCAGCCTGGAGTTTGTTGGTTTGCACTCTCAACAGAGACAGATCCAGAAATAATGAACTGCAAAAGAAAATAAAACATACAATAAAAAAAGATACGGTGCAAAAGTGATCTGAGGCAAGAGAGAAAGATAGGAAAAAAAAGAGTAGGACAAAGAGTAGTAGTAATGTCAACAATTTCATGTAAACTCTTGCACAGTGAGTCACATACAGGAGCAGGTGAAATAATGTTAACCAGAAATTCATATTCCCATGGATAAGCACAGCACCTAACATACAATACTGCTAGTGAAGCTATTGGTCACATCTGTTTCTAATTTATTCCTGCATTTATATGGCTCTGAACATAATGGGAGATTAGGAAAAACATAATCATTGTACCAGGAAATAAAGAAATGAGATTTTTATATTCCACTAAGTGAAGTGGTGAAGGCCTGGGTGAACTGCGGAGGTTTTAGCAAACTGATGATTCCAAGTACATGGGCAAGTGTGCATTCTCAGCAGCAGACTATGCACGTATGTTATAAAATACCTGCCTCTGCATTTATTTCTGGGTTATTATGCATAACGTTTTACAATTATGTCTACCAAATATACACATATTTGTATAAAAAGGGAAGGGAAACTGTGCGTCTTCCTGCATTAAATGTATGCACACTCGGGTAGATTTTATAAAAGTACGCTGGATTTTATAAGATACGCGCGTAGCCTCTCGTTTCTTATAAAATCCGGGGTCGGCGCGCACAAGGGGGTGCACATTTGTGCAACTTGCACATGCCGAGCCCGGCGGGCGCTGCCTGTTCCCTCCGAGGCCGCGCCGAAATCGGTTCCCTCCCATTAAGGAGCGGACTGGGAGGGAACTTCCCAACCTCCCTAGCCTGTCCTCCCTTCCCCTCAAAATCTTTATCTTACCTATTGCTCCTGCTTCTGCGCAGGAGCAAGTTGTGCGCAGCGGCACCCTGCCAGCACGAGATCCCCCGGCACAGCGGCAAATGGCACCTCTAACCCCACCCCCACCCCCGGACCTCCCCTTTCACTAACCTCAGGGGTTTACGCGTGTGGCCGGGCCCTTTGAAATTGGGCCAGCGTGTATCTGTACAGTGCTGTGTACACCTTGTACCACTATATAAATGTTTAGTAGTACAAGTAGTAGTAACAGTCTAGCGGGGCTGCCCTTGTCCACTCACACTTGATCAGGAAGAATTGGGCGATGTGTTCTCGACTCACCATAAGACCTGTCCAGAAAGGGGCTCCTGATTTCAGCAACAGTGAGGACTGAGGGAACACGTAGAGGAGCGCTCCAATGCTGATGCAGACAAACCCCAGTAATATCTGAAATGCCTGAAAGGGAATTACTTTTTATATCATTTCCACCCCTACGAATGCCCAGGCATAACGGACAAAAAAAGCAAAGACAGCTAGATGGAGGAAAAAAGCATGGGGCAGAGAGACAAGAAAAAGCAGGGGTGGTTCTATCATAGACAAGATAAGACAGCCACCTTGGGTGGCAAAATTTGGGGAGAGGCAAAAATTCTCCCCCCCACCCCAAAAACACTCCTACAGCAGCCGCCTCACCTTGCTGCAGACATGATTCATAAGATTCTGCGGCCCAAAAAGCAGCATGGCCATAGTGGAGCCCATCCACCGTGGCTGGAAGAGAGACCCGGTGGAGCTCAAAGAGTTGGGTGGCTATGGCAGATCCCATCCCACCATGGCTGACAGAGGCCTGGTGGGCCTGAAGTGTAGCATGGCTACTGTAGCTATTGGCAAAGCTCCAACTAGCCTCTGTCTCCTCCTGTGCTCTGCCTCCTGGTGGCAGGCGCTCTCCGGGTCTGACCGGAGGGTTGTACCAATCCTGCACCAGGCCAAGGGTCTACCTCCAGCGCAACATATATAAATGACAGTAGAGCCCATCCTGCTGTGATCGGAAAAGAGGCCCAATGGACCCTAAAGAGGACATGATTGTGGCTCGAGAGAGGGGAGATCCTGAGTGCATGTGTGTGTGTGTGTGTAAAACAGTGACAGCCTGTGTTGTGTGGGTGTGAGAGTAAGTGAAAGCCTATATATGAGAGATCCTGTATGTGTGTGTGTGTGTGTGTGAGAGAGAGACAGAGCACCTGTGTGTGTGAGAGAGAAGGTATGAGTTCCTGTGGGTGTGTGAGAGCCTGTGTGTGAGCCTGTGTATGTGAGAGAGAGGGTGTGAGTGAGATCGTGTGTATATATGTGTATGCACGTGTGAAGGAGAGAGAGTCTGCTTATGAGAGCCTATGTGTAACTCTTGGACTGGTAGTTCCAGTTAGAGGTTGCAGAGACCCATTTGAATACAGAATCGCTCGCACAGGAGAGCGGGCATTCCCCCACTCTCCCGTGACTTTTACTATTGGCCCGTATGTGATGGCTACAAGATCTATGCAGGTGATCTCCAATTTTTCATACGTATTCATCCCACTTGGCATGATACTGTTGAACACATTGAAAACAAATCAGCACTTAATACCAAAAAAACAGAATTTCTTCTTATTCAAAGAATGCATTCTATTCTTGATTACTCTTCCACTACTCTTGATGGTTCTACTTTTAATATTATTCAAAGTATCAAAAGCCTGGGTGTGTGGTTTGATCCACACTTTTTTCGAACACATATTAAGTCAGTGGTTAGGGCTGGCTTCTACAAGCTCTCTGGTTTAAAATATCTGCTCCATGCTTTTGAGTTTCACACTGTTGTGCGAGCTTCTATTTTTCCTCATCAGCTACTATGATGGGCTGTTTTTGGGCCTTCCTGGTGCTACAATTCATCCACTGCAATTGCTTCTGAATTCGGCTGTGCGTCTATTTCTGGTCACAGACGTTCTGAACATGTTGCGCCAACTCTTATCCCGCTGTATTGGTCACCACTGCAACAATGTATTGAATTTAAAATTGGACTAATTGTGTTCATACTCATTAATTTAGGATCCTGCCCATGGATTAATGCACTTCTGAAATTGTATCAGCCTTCTCGTCTGTTAAGATCTTCATAATGAGGCTTTCTTTGTGTTCCATCTCTAGAACGTGCTCACTTATGCTTTACAAGGGAATCTGCTTTCTCTGTCGCAGCTCCAGTTCTATGGAGTTCATTTTCCATAGAACTAAGACATTGCGTTTGTTTAAAGACATTCAGAGGTCTGTTAAAGCCTTCCTGTTTAAACAAGCTTAATACTGAATGGGGCTAGGTTTAGTATCTAAGGCTTCCTCACTATTACAGGATTGTTCAGGAAGCTGCCTTTCTTATGTCTTTGTTTATGTTTCTTCTTCATTATATATTTGGTTTTTATGAATGTTATTTAGTATGTCGCCTAGGCCTTTATTGTGTTAGGCGAGTAATACATTTTATTAAAATGTAAATGAAATAGCATAGAAAGGGGAAATTGCATGCTTGGAGAATTCCACCAACAAGAAAAATGCAACAGAAATGCCAGGAGAAGTCTTAGCACAAAGAGACAAACACAGGGTTTCTCTGAAAAGAAATAGAGGGTAGTAAGGGGAAGGGGTGCCCTCAGCATTCTATGAATAATGTTTTTGAGGTGCCAGCTAGTTCTGTACTTACCCCCAGAGCTTTCTGCTCATCCCCTAAAAGTCTCCCAAGGGGCTTGATCGCCTCCTGTGATGGTTTCAGGATCACATTCATTTTGGAGGGGTGGTGCCTGGGTTGAAATGGATGTGGTTAATTGTATTCTTAGAGCCCTTTTTAGTAATCCCCAACCTGTTCACTTTCACCACACCGAGAGGCATTAAGCAAGGTCCAGCTGAGAGGAAAGACAGACGCAATGACGCATGATTAAAGGAGTTCTCAAAAACCTCACTAGGCCACTATATTCATCAATGTCGAGTGGGTTACTGTGAGAGCTTTGCCTATATATGTATTGGTTTTCTGTTTATATTAGTATCTGGAAGGAATGTGGCAGGTTTTGAAGAAGACAAGATATAGAAGATTTATCTAAAAAAAATAAATCTCAGAACTTCTCTAGTCCCCAAATTTAAGACAATCTTCCATTTTATAGCGCACCATTCACAATTAGTGTTCAATAACCATCACCCGTTCGTCAGTATCAGAATTAGTTCATTTAAAAGAGGATGGGTGCGTCAGTTCAGTTGAGAAGACAACGTGGTACTGTGAATAAACCTGAGAACCTGCTCCAAACTGGTTTGACACTAATTTTAGATTTTGGCATAGTTTTGGTGAATTGCACCACAAAAGTTGTTTAATCCATGCCTTGCCTGATTTGTTGAAGTGGCTTCAACAGATAGTAAACTCCTCTTTAGAAGAGGATCAGATACTGGATGAATTTGAAATATTCATTGGTGACCCCGCTTTTGAAACAATCTTCACTGGATAGAGAAAGCTGTGCAAGCTATAGGCCAGTGGCCAATAACCCGTTTTGGCAAAGATTATAGAGAGGGTGGTTTGTAGAGACAGGGGAAATCAGTTTCTTTAATTTTATTGAAATTATCAAGTGCTTTTGATCTGGATGATCATGGTGGTTTGCTGGAGAGGTTTGAAGAGACAGATGAGAAAGTGGATTACTTCATTTTGATAGACAGGTCTGCCATAGGGGAGTTTTCAGAGTCTTTAAAAATGGAGTGTGGGGGTTCCACAGAAATCCACACTTTCCCCCTTACTGTTTTATTTGTTTATTGGATGCTGTTATTGAGAGGTTAGATTGTAAAGGCTTTTTATATCTGGGTGATGCACAGCTGGTGATTCCTGTGGGATTGGACTCAGTGGCTTCTATGTGTAGGGTTAATGATGGTCTGAAAAGTTTGCAGTGGTTTGAGGAAAATAAATTAATCTTGAATAAAGGTTACATAGAATGGTTACTTATTGGAGGGGTGGCTTGGGTATCAGGACCTTGGAGTTTGAAAATTAAGGATGTCTCTATTGAGAGGTTGCAAAGTGAGGAATCTGTGGGTGACGTTTGATCTGATGAATTTTAAACCACAAAAGTGTTTTTCAGACTTAGATAATTAAAGAAATTGCAGCCGTTGTTGAGCAGCTTTACGTGTCAAACAGTGGTCCAGGCATTTCTATGATCTATTTTTGATTACTGCAGTGTAATACTGGTGGGCCTTCCAAACATGAGCATTCATCAATTGCAGGTAGCACAGAATATGGTTGCTTGGTTAATTTTGGGTTGTCCATGAAGGTTTAACTGCAGCATCCCTTTTGCGGCAATTACATAGGCTTCCAATTAAAGAGAGGGCACACTTCAAATTAATGATTCTAATGTGTAGGGCAGCGTGTGGAGAGGGAACAAAATATTTGCAGAGTTTGGTCCAGAATTATGTCCCAAACATAATTTACGATCCATTCAGGGTGTATTGTTCCAGATACCATCCATAAGGTTTGTCTTGTTAGTGGTCCCAGAACTGTAGAACGCTGCACCATTGGAAGTGAGGTTGGAGATAAATTTGTCCTTTAGAATAAAGGTCAAGGTGTGGCTTTTCCCAAAAAGTGGTATGTTAAGGATATTGTCGTCTAAGAAGGCCATCTGGCACGAAGGAGGGGGCTGCAGGGGTTATATGGATTTTGAATTGGATTATTGGTTATTTGGCAATTGGTATTGATGTACACGACTCCAGTCAGGTCTGATATCCGAGTGTGTGGTATATAAAAATTTGAAGTAAATAAAAGCAAGGATGTCAGTTTCTGGGTGACCGTTGAAAAGTGTTGGTAGCAGCAGTGTCAAGCAGTAAAGGCTACAGTTCAGGATATACAAGAGGGCTTATGAGCTTGGTTAGTTTGTGAAGGCTTTCATTGATTAGGGATTTGCAGTCATTTCAAATGATATCGGTTTACATTCAGGTACTGTAGATGTTTTTGTTATGTTAATTTGTAGTGTTAATATGCATGCCACTATTTGTATATCTGTGATATGTATCTGAGAACTGTATTGCATGATATATTGACAATTTTATTGCACAGTTTTATTGTATTTTTGTTTATCAAACTATTGTTAGTTGCTCTGGGCAATGTAGAACCTCACTAGAAATCTAGGGGAGGCTTATCAAACGTTTGCTCTGGTGCTAGGGCAGTTTCTACATGGGAGCACAACTCTGATAATTCTGCCCTTACTTATTGGTTTAATGCTATACATAAAATTATCACCCTGCATAATATATGTATCTATTTTTTTTTTAAGAAAATTCAGAATAGATTTCCAACTCTTCCCATTTGTTGAGAGAATTCACGGAGACATACATTTATTTTATTTATCGAGTTTTATATACCGTCCAGTTTCACCATCACAACAGTTTACAAAGTATCGATTAACGGTGTACAGCAATACGTGCTCTAAAGAACTGTTTGACATTAACGGATGAATTTTCAAAGTTACATGGGGATCACGCGAGTAAGAATGGCATATCTTCATGTACATAGCATGCAATTATGATATTTTACAAACCTTGTGAATACATACATACTTGCAGTATTGTGAATAAATTTTAACAGTAAATAGGGGGCAGTTTAGGGGCATTCTGGGGTGAAGTTCATAAATACATGTGCAAGTTTCTATTTAGTAAGAGGTATAGGGGCATACACTACCAATCCAGTCCCAACACTTTTACAGCTGTTAATTGATATGTGCAATTGAAATTGAACTTGCCTGTTCGCAGTTTTTGGGTGGGAGGTCTGGGTAGACTGGGAAGGGTTCAGGGTGAACTGCTAGAGGGTTAGGTGCATTGGGAATTCTGAGCAGGAGTGCAACTACGAATTTTCAGAATGGTGTACACTCCTATTTTATAAAATACCTGCCTCCACATGTAGTTCTGGGTTATGCGTACATTTTTACAATTATTTTGCATATAAAATATACATGCGTAGGGGTAGAGAGAGAATATGTGCCCCTGCATTACAAATACACAGCTCTTACCCCACCACAGTTTCTGAAATACTATCATAAATCTCCGTACGTCCACTTCTGCACACTATAGTGTACTTGCAGACAGTTTCAAAAATTGGGCTGTAAATGGATTCCCCACATGAAAATGGCTACAAAGAAGGAAAATCAGTGAGAGCAATTTTCAAAGAGATGTAGTCCAGTGACTAAGGAGCGACTCAACTAGATTCGTAGAGTTGAAAACTGCACCTTTCGCAGCAAAACAGAGCCATCTAGGTTTACTTGCTGGGTGTATATATAAGAAAAATGAGCCATTCCAGGATAGGTCAGGATAGGTCAATGAAGAGAGAATATGTGCATGTGTTCCCTTGCATACCTGCTCCGCAGATAAAGCAAGGGCAAAATCCATGGAGAATTGAGTACCTTGTAGCTAATGATGAATGTTATACTGTTACCCCTCTTGAGTTTTGTAGATCAGCGGGCTACACGTTTTTTAAAATTTTCAAAGGGAAACTGAGTAGCTTTCCTTTCAAATTCAGCTACAAGATATGCGAGAACAAAAGTACCCACAGGCCTTGCTCCTAGGTGGGTAATGAAAGCAACAAAACTCATCCCACCTTCAAAGCCTTCTACTTGAAAATCCACTAGGGACCCGAGAGCTGAGGAAAAGATGAAAGTTGTTTGCGTACTTACAGTTCTGCTGGGGCTCTAAATGTTCAGGCTTCTTGCTGTTCTGCCTCTCTCTCACCTGTCCCTGTCCCTGCCTCTCTTCCTCCCGTGCTCTCTCTCTTTCTTTCACCCTCTTGTCCTGCTCGTCCTCCTACCCACAGCTGTAGACGTTGGAGTCCGTGAGCAGTAGATGATGTCTTCTACACTGTAAATCAGACATTGATTTCCTCTCACTTCTCATGTTAAGAAGATCCATAAAATAAGCACATGATCAGGCCTCGGTTCCCACTTCTCTCCCACACCTTGCACTAGTTAATCTTTAACAGACAGTAAAATTAGACTGCTTTTCATGGTGTCTATATATGGGTTTTTTGGGGGGGAGGGGGGAGAATTTTGTGTTACGTCAGAAAGTGCAGTGAAAAGAGTTGGTGTTACTTTTATTGAAATGACATCAATATTTTTATTTGAACATCCTTTTCTGTACTCTAAGTAGCAGCTGGAAACTTTCTAGTTCTGCTCTGCACCCACTGATAGGGAAGTTTCCATGGATGAGGTGAGTTTATTAAGAGCAGGAGGAGAAGGATTCTCTCATTCTATGCAGTTTTTGAGTTAATGAGGGGTCCCAGGCTTGACTTCCATATAGAAAAAATAGTTTAGTGATGCTATTCAATAATTTTAATAGCAATCTTATTGGATCTTTAAAAGTGATCAGTTTGTGGTCAAACAGATGGCATAGTGAAGTGATTGCTTCCCTGGAGAGGACTGACCAGAACTCTCTGCTGATGTCACAACTCCTTTTTAGCATGAACAGACCCCAATGTAATATTGTGCGCATTGCAAGACTCAACATGAGACTGGACATTCATTTTGAACTCGCATCCATAACCCCCGGTGAAGACAGAGTTAGCACATTCAAAACGTGTGTCCAATAGAGCAGGTAGCTAATACCACTCATCAATGTAAATTCACATTGATGAGGCTATTAGCTCTCTCTCTCCACATTGCAATAAAATACCTATGTGAAGTCCTAAAATAGGACACATATTGTAGCCTTACCCTTTTTCCTTATCGCAGGCATTATTCATGCAAAATATATAGCATTTTGATTAATCTAGGCCAAAGGCTGTTATTTAAAAAAACAAGACTTTACTGGTCTCTGAGGACAGGGATAAAATCCAAGCAGCACACTGATGCCCAACGCAGCAAATAAAGTCCAAATTGCTACAAACCCTAGGCAGGTGAGCTGTGTGGGGCAGGAAACCTCCTCTCTGGGATCGCCCCTGGTATCTGTTTCTGGATGCAGCTCTCCTTCCTTCTCTCTCCTCTTCCAAATCTCACAACCTAGAAGCCTCTGGTTGATTCCTTTTCTCAGGCAGTAACTCTGCAGGACCTTACTCAGCTGGGCAGTTTTCTCTCTGAACTGACACCAAGGACAAACCTCTACGTTTCTCCAAATTTCTTTCTCTGGACAGACGATGAATATGGACATCAATCTCTCTTCCTTGCGACTATTTCTTATCTTCATCACCACTCTTGACCCCAAGACCTTCTTCCTTCCTTGAAAACCTGGGCACCCCAAAATGGGGCCCTAGACATCTTCCAAAAAGGTTGATGCAAACAGGCACGCATCAGCTCAGCACACGTTTAACCCTCAGTTCAGCACACACTTTTTATGCGCAGCCTCTACTGTCTATGAAGCAAGGTGTTGAGTGCACACAAATGTACGCACAGCATTGTGCATTTAACTTAGCACCCTCACGTGGAAATTCCATGTTAATGATGGCATGAGGTATTACTCCCCAATACAGAGAGGTTTGCTGGATTAGCTCCTGTTCTCTTTTCTTTCTTTTCAAATTTTTATTGAGTTTAACAGTGCATAACAAATTCTGTCTGTACGAACATCCATTATGAGAGGTCCACCATTTATTTTCTTCCCATCCCCCTTCTACCCCCACCCTACTGTCCTTGCTTAGTGAGATAGAATTAGACATGTTCACCATATTCATATACTCGAATAGTCAAATATGTATACATACTAGTGCCAAATTATCATAGGTTGTGGTCTTTCAAGAAGTGCCACTGGGTGCCATGTCCCAGAATCCTCATTGCCACACAGAAAGCTGCATCTGTGTTTGCTTGCAAGTATGGCAGATCATTTTGAAAACCCAAATGCATACCTAGTGTTGGGTCACATGTAGTTGGGGTTGAACAACGCAATGCCATATATCAGGTATGAGTGTAATGCAGATCAGATGCCTCCGTGTTGGCTGCCTGCAATTCTTTCATGTGAAGGCTGCCAGAGTTGGTTGGTTGTTTGTGAGAATCCTTTGGTCCTGAGTGTTGGTCATATTTGCAGAATTCTTCACATTTACTATGACTATTACAGGAAACACAATCTATTGAGAAAGAAATCATGATTGTTACGCTGGAGATAGTATTGCTTTACACAAATATTCAACAGTAATCAATTCTAGATATCGTTCAAAGTTGGTTGGATTCTCATCCGAGACCAAACAGGATGTCAATACTGTTAAGAATTATTTTCTTTTTGAAAGTAAATTCTATCATCAAATCAAAGGTTTAGCGATGAGGTCTCCAATGGCCCCAGATGCTGCAAATTTGTATGTAGCAAGGTTCGAGGAACAGTTCTTGGCTTAAGAACATAGAAGTAGATTTTCAAAGGCCCACATGCACAAATACCGGGGTTTATGTGCATGGCCGGGCCTTGCGCTCCCGCACACACTTTATAACAGGCCCAGCCACGCGCATAAATCCCAGTACGCATACAAATGTTGGACCTCTCCAAAGGGGCTGGCCAGGGGACGGCATCTGGGTTGGGACAGAGTCATTCGACACTGTCCCGGGAAGCGTGCGCCGGCAGCCTTCCAGCGTGCGCAGATTACTTCTGCTCCAGAGCAGCAGTAAGTATTGAAATAAAGAATTTGGGATTAGTTAGGTTAGGTTTAGGGGGCGGGAGGAGAAAAGAAGAGAGGAAGGTTAGGTAAGCGGGGTAGGGAACATGTGTGCGTGGCCATCAGATTTTATAACATGCGCGCATGGCCATGTGTGTGCATCGGGAAACGCGTGCACCTGGACGGGCGCGAGCTGCTTTAAAAATAGACCCAAAGACAGATCAATGATATCTTTTTCTTGCTGAGTGGGGACCTGGAGATTTTGCACAACTTTTATATATGGATTAAAGCATTGGACCAGCATTTAAAATTTACAATGCATTTTGATCACATCAGATTTCTTATCTACACTTTGTAATATCAAGGTCTTCTTTAAAAGTCCAGACTAGTTTATTTAGAAAACCAAAAGATCAAATTTACTTTTTACTAATCATCATCTGAAGAGATTGAGACTTGGCCTGCCCATTAGTCAATTGTTATGAGTTCGAGTGTGCTTCACTTTTGAGGAACATAACATTCAAGCACAGGAGCTAGCTATTTGGTCTATAAAACCATGAGTGGGATATTTACTTTATCAAAAAATACAAAGACGAGGGGGTACTCATGAAGTTAGTAAGTAGCACATTCAGAACAAATCAGAGAAAATTCTTTTTCACTTAATGCACAATTAAGCTTTGGAATTTACTACCGGAGGTGGTTAAGGCAGTTAGCGTAACTGGGATTAAGAAAGGTTTGGTCAAGTTCCTGGAGGAGAAGTCAGTAAATGTAATGACTTGTTCTGGATATCCTTGTTCTAACAATCTGGCTTTCAAAATCTTAGCCTGATATTTAAATTCTGCCAGATCCCTACATTTAGTTCTCAAATTATCCTACTGGAAGTCCTCCTCTTAAGGCTCATGGATGACAACTTTGGAATTACCAAAGTGTGTTTTTATCCATTGGCTTTACATATTCTGCTGTGTTAAAAATATTCTCATGCTTATAAATAGTCAAATCCAAAAATGAAATACGCTGATTATGATAAACCAACGTGAACTTCCGATAATTATCTTTCTGATTGAGCCACTGATGACATTCTTGCAATTGTTCCATATCTTGCCAAAATAACAGAACATCATCACTAAATCATTTGCATAGAACCATAATCTCCCCTCCACTGACATGAATATAGACAAGTTCTCTCAAAGTGATCTATGTACGTTAGCTACTCTGAGTGATAAACATTAAACACACCTATAGCTACCCTTTTTATTTGTAAATAAAAATCCCCATCAAAGAAAAAATAATTTGTGGCAACTGAATTAAAAAATCCACTGGTATACATTGTGGTGAAGGTAAAGTATAAAGAGATCACTCTTATCACTTGCATTGCTGAATTCTGGGGATTGTTATTGTAGAAAGCTTCTATGTCTAAGGTTACTATTGGATAAGAGCTACTTTTAATTAAGGGACGTGACTATTTATATTATAAAGGGTATACCAAGTAGATAAATATTGATAATTATAAGTTTTAAGAGAGCACTTGAAGATGTTGCATTTATAATGAAAATTTGGGACTGTGATTACAGTGTGAGTGGCTTCCTCTGAAGGCAAAGACATCAGAGTTTTTCCCCACATATAATTATTACCCTCTTTCTAAAAGTTCTTATTCCAGAGAGTGGTTGCCCACCAGCTATTGGGAGAGAGGTTGTAAATTACCCTAACTAGAAGAAAGAGAAACAGTAAAACATCTTCACTTGCCCATCAGTGTACATTTAATAGAAGGGAGAAGTCACTGGAATGTAAACATGAACTATGAAATATTCAGAGCTGTAAAAACCTGCTCTAACTGCAGTATTCATCAGTAAAGGCTAAGTTGGAAACCATCCCAGCTTCCAGCATGCTCATTTCTACTGTTTATCTTTATGAGATTGTTAGTGCTGTTTTCCATTAACTTGTATGAAAGCATGAAAATTAAGCAACACACATGAAATCCTGGGCATACAGATAGAATTAACATCAGGAGGAAACTTTAATAACTGAGGCTAGAACCATTGGGGATGGATGAAAAAAAAAACTCTAAGGTAAGCAAAACAATAAATACTCATATAGAAATGGGAAAAATAAGGCACTATTTGGAAAGCTATGACACTATTATTTATTTATTTTAAAATCTTCTATACCACAAAATCCAAAAATATATTTTTCAATGCAGTTTACAACATCACATACATAAATATATTTTAAAAAAACAACTTAAAACAATACATAACATCACTAATGTAAGAAATCAACTAAACACAAAAGCTTAATTACAGTAGTGCTTTAATCTGACATCTGAATTCCATATGCTGATAGGGAATAAAGTCCCAGATCTAGAGGCCGTCATGGAAGAAGCTGATTTAGATAGAGTAACTGTCATGGAGACCTGGTACATGGAAAACTATGACTGGGGTATATGTAGATATACCTGGCAACAATCTATTCAGGAAGGACCGGGTAGGAAGGAAAGGTGTAGGCATGGCGTTATATATAAAGATCAGTATGAAAGCAACATTACGAGGTAAGGAAGAGGTACTGTGAGCTAATCTGGAAAGAGGAAATGGAACACTTATATTAGTGTAATGTACAGACTTCTATTATAAACAGAGAAAATGGTTAGAGATTTAATGGAGGATATTCACAGGATTGCTATGACAGGGGAGGTGCTGCTGCTATGGGATTTTAATCTGCCAGATGTTGATTGGGACATCCCAACTGCAGTATCTTCTAGAAGCAGGGAGATCCTGGATTCTATGCAAGAAGAGCTGTTCAGTCAGCTGGTAACTGAACCCACA